>NC_140589.1:857786639-859241639 GCF_964204655.1 Triturus cristatus
AAGAGCAGAATAGCGTAGACCACAGTTAAGTACAGTGGAGTAGCATAGAGTGGAGTGCCATACAATGGCATAGTGTTGAGTTTAGCGGCATTAAGTCAAGTGATGTACAGTGGTGTGGCATATAGTGAAGTAGCATAGAGTATATGGTCCTACAATGGAATAGCTTAGACTGTAGAAGAGTAGATTGTAGTGACGTACAGTGGGCTGGCGTACAATGTAGTGTTGTACATTATAATAGCATACATTGGATTGTGGCAGAGTGGAGTGGGGTATACTGCAGTTGTGTACAGGGCCGGACTGGGAACCAAAACTGGCCCTGACAAAGAGCTCAGCCGGCCCCCCTGGAAGCGGCCGAGCTGTTTGCCAGGGCTGGTATCGGCTGATTTTGTTACAGGGGCCGATTTTGCAGCTATGCTGCAAAAACTGCCCTGTAACAAAAATGGCCCCCAGGGGCCCAAAATCGGTCCGCGGGGAAACTCCCGGTGACCGCTACGGCCAGTCCGGCCCTGGTTGTGTATAGTGAAGTGCTGTTGAGTGGACTGGCATCCAGTGGAATAGCATAGAGTGTAGTGATGTACCATGAAGTTACACAGATTGGAATGGCATAGAGTAGCGTAGAGTGTAGAGTCATAGGGCCTCATGTAGGTAGCCAAATACCGGTCGGTAACGGCCGATTTTCGGTAATTATACCGTTACCGACCGGTATTTTGGCTTTTGAGATGTAGGGGGAGAATTTCTGTATTCGGAATTTACCGAATCGGTAAAATTACCGATTCGGTAAAATTACCGATTCGGTAATTTTACCGATTCGGTAAATTCCGAATACAGAAATGAGATGTAGGGGGACTGTGTGGTGTGTGTGGGGATTTGTTATTTACCACCAACTAATAGTTGGTGGTAAATGACGAATATGTGTGTAAATGCAATATTTTGCCCGTAGATGTGTGCAATGTGGCAGACACACATGCCCTCAGGGCATGTATGTGTGCCACATGTGCACACATGGCCGAATCAGGGGTGCAACAGGGTGACACCCTGCCACCCTTGCATGTGCTCCCCCATTACCAAATCGGTATTTACCGATTCGGTAATGAGGCATACCTTCCCATCAATGGGAAGGTATGCCTCATTACCGAATCGGTAAATACCGATTCGGTAATTACCGATTTTTTCCGAATCGGTAATATTTACCGACCAATTACCTACATAGGATTTACCACTTCATAAAAACCGAATCGGTATGATTCGGTATTTATGAAGTGGTAATTGCCAGCCCACCTACATAAGGCATATAGAGTGGAGTTGTATTCAGTGGAATACTGCACACTGGAGAGGTGCACAGTGGAGGCACTTACAGTGAAGTGGCTAAGACAGGAGTGTAATAGAATCGAGTGATGTATGGTATATTATCGTAAAGTAGAGTGGTATAGCGTTGAGTGGCCTAGAGTGCAGTGAGGTGTAGTACAGTGGAGTGGCATACCGTTGATTAGCATACAGTGTAGTGGTGTATAATGGACTGGCATAAAGTGGAATGGTGTAGAGTAGAATAGCGTAGAGTGGAGTGGTGTAAAGTGAGGTGTCATACAGTGGATTGGCGTAGAGATGAGTTAATTGAAACAGACATAGTATGAAAGTGTGTGAATGAATGTAAATGTCATGTGGCAGGAATATACATTATGATGTGTAAATGTTTAGTTTTTGGTAGTGGCCTAGAGTGAAGTGGGGTGAAGTACAGTGGAGTGGCGTATAGTGGATTAGTGTACAGTGTAGTGGTGTATAATGGACAAGGTGTAAAGTGGAGTGGCGTAGTATCTGTAAATAGTGCAAATAGTGCTAAACTTCTAACTTAAAATCATTTTACTTATATATTGTGCCACATTATACCGTGGTATGTTCACACCATTACATGGGGCTGAGAAGTGAATATGTGATTGGCTAATGGCTGTGTTTACCAAAGGTAAAAGGCAGTCATGTCGTTTTTAGCATAGTTTTGCTGGTTTCTGCGGTCTGTGTTTCACTGCTTTCTGGGTTCAAGTGTTATTTATAGGTACGCATTAGGTTTTATTGTTGTTCACTATCTATTATCACTTTATTTAAGTGGTAATAGATGGAGATTTTTATTTATATATTTTATAGGAGTTTAGGGTGAACTGCACTTTTATTTAAGTAGCGCAATAATTGGTAGGTACATGAATAATATTAACATTAATGAAAATAATTGTAGAAAACATTAACCCCTTCCCTGCTCATGACGGAACCGTTCCGTCATGAGCCACGGTTGTCGTGTGCTCATGACGGAACGGTTCCGTCATGACAATCCTGCCGGCGGCCGCTCCGCCTGCGCGGCGCTGTTTCCCCGCCTGTGCGGGGCGACAACGCAAATGGGCGGAGTCATGACGGAACCGTTCCGTCATGAGCACAGCTCAACTGTGGCTCATGACGGAGCGGCTCCGTCATGAGCACAGGCCCGCCGCGCTGCCCCCCTGCCCCCCCCAGCGCTGCAGCGGAATGTCCGCAGCAGCGAAGGGGTTAACAGAACAATTAGGTAAATAAATGAAAATAATATTCAAGAATAATAAACATAAAAAGATATACAATTTAAAACATAACAGCAAGTAAAAGTAACAGCTAAATGAAATTAGCAAACTCCAATTAAAATAAAAGTATGGAAAGTGTTACACTTGAAAGGTATTGTATGTACTACGCCTACTCAACATAAACAAACTCATTGAAAATATTAGACTTCAGACTCCAGTCTGAGCAACAGTACAGAGACATTTGGATTTCGCAAAGGTTAGACTTCCTATTCCCACTCTTATTTAAGCAGCACAAGGAAAAATGTTGGACCTCAGGGAGGCTACATTTACTATTTCACTCCAATCTAAGCAGCAGTCTAGAAAATATTGGACTTCAGAAGGGTTGGAATTAGTATCCCCACTCTGATCTAGGCAACAGTAGAGTTACTCTTTCCACTTCAGTCTAAGCAACAGTAGGGAAAGTGTTGGACTTGGACATTCCAGATTTGCTACTCCCACTTCAATTTAAGCAACAGTAGGGAAAGTCTTAGACTTCAGAGGGTTCAGTTTACTATTTCTACTTCAGTCCAAGCACCAGTAGGGAAGGCGTTGGACTTTCGAGCAGTCAAATTTATTGTTCCCATTCCACCCTAAGCAAAAGTAGGAAAACTGTTGCATTTTGGAGGGGTTATATTTACTCTTCCCACTGCAATGTAAGCAAAGCTGGGAAAGTGTTGGACTTCAGAGGAATTAGATTTACTAGTCCCACCCCTATATATACACAACAGAAGGAAAAGCATTGGACTTTAAAAGGGTTAGATTTAATACTCTCACTCCATCCTAAGTAACAGTATGGAAAGCGTTGGACTTTGAAAGGGTTAATTTTACTATCCCCACTCTAATTAAGCAACAATAATGATAGCATTGGAATTGGATTGGCTAGATTTACTATTCCCACTCCAATCTGTGCAACATTAGGAAAAGTGTTGGACTTCAGGAAGGTTACATATAACAATCCTACAGTCATTAAAAAAATATTTAAATATGTAAAAACATAAAATAATTAACCATATTTAAAGTAAAAAATATATTTTGTATACATTTAAATAGGATGCTAAATGTATTATAAATATACAAAAAAATGTATAAACAAATGAAGTATTGAAATAAACATACATAGAATTCGCTTCTCTCGCTACTACTGAAAAAAGCAAGAACACAAAAAGATAAATTGAATTATAAATAATAAAATGTATATAAAATAAATAAAAAGAAATAAAAATTCTAAATGATAAATATAATATGCACTTGTTTATAAAGATTACTAATTATTTCTTACATGGGGGATGTTTAGTATGTTGGTCATAAAGCCTCCGAACTTAGGTCGGAGGCTTTACGGCCGACATCATTGGTTTCAAGTCCGGCTGGCTGATTCCAATAATCGGTCAGAATCAAAACCTGCCAGTCATTCTGGCTGGCTTCCAACGGGCTCAAGGAGCCTGTCGGCCACTCGGAACCAGCCTGTAATCCATATGGACGGAGGTTTAAGCCATCTGGATTACGATGCAAGGTTTACTGCTCGGTTTCCAAGCCAACCTTTCTGTCATAGAAACCCTGTTGGAAAGCGTGTTTGGGGGCCCCTAGCAGGGCCCGCTTTCCCTTGCTGCCTCCGGTTGCAGGCAGAGGGGGCAGCTATGGTGCCCTACTGTTAATCCCTGCACACCATGGCAGGCACCTTGAGGTGCTTGCCACGGGGTTAGGGATTAACACAATCTCCCATTTATCTATGGGGGCTTGTGTTAGGGCCAGTTTACGGCCATAACACAAGCTCCCATAGTGGAATGGGAGAATGCGACCACACCATGTGCAATCGCATCATAATTAGACGGTCGTGACTGGTCCCCTTTCTGCCATGTGTCACTCGGAAGAAAGTCCGACCAACATCGTAATAGGCCCCTAGGTCTAAGTATAACAACAATTTTATATATTAAATAATCAAGGAAATAATGATATAATGATTTAATAAATTAAATATTTAAATAATCTAAAAAATAAAGAAAACTATTTTAATTTAAGTAATTTCCAAATTGAAACCCCCAAAAAATGAAAGAAAAGTTAAATATTTTTAACATTTATATAATAACCAAAACAATATTTAATTTACTTTATATCCCTTAACATTAAAAAACAATTCTTTAAAATGTATTTAACTTCCCACCACATTCCCCTACAAACCCAAAGTCCCACTAGTAAATTATAAACAATTACATAAAAAAAAAATCAATCATGAAAATTACAAACTATATTTAAAAAATTTCAAAAATACGAATATTATCAGTATGTACATATATATTTAATTAAAACTAATGTTTATTACACCTATATTAAAGTACAGAATATTAATTACAACACTTTTCTTCCTAACAATATTGTATACAATAAAACCTACATTCTCACTTTTGATATTCTGTTCCACTATATTTTTGCAGAGGTGAGATTTTTGGCAACATGTTTGTCGCATGATATTTTGGAATCAATGTGTGTTTTATTCACCATATATAACATGTGCCCATTTTGAAAATGTTCGTTTTCGCATGAAAAGGGTAGTTACACAACTGTAAGGGATTTTCTCTACTCCAGCACAAAGGGACCTCAAACCTAATTGAAAAATTAGTGTTTAAGACTCTATGTACAAAATCCCTACTGCTGAAAACATGTTTTTCAACTTTGTGAAGCACTCCTATCTTTAAAAGGTGCACATTTTAAATATTCTTTGTGCACAAAAACAGCTAGTGCATGACTATTAACTTATGCTTCTCTATTCCTGAACAAAGGATTCACCAGCCACTTTTAGGAAGCCTAGTTGTATACCCCCCACACACCGATGTAAAACATTTGCCCTCACCTCTCAAAAATGTTTTTGTTAACATTCGCAAAAGGCTCCTATAGTTAAAGTACGAGCATTCTGAGATTTGTATTCCCATGAAAAAGACAGCTGTATATCAGCCAAAGTGACTTTCTCTATACTTATGCAATGAGCATACCAGTTAAGTTCAGGAATAACATTTGTAAGACTTTTGTATAAGATTTGGCCTTCAAATAATAAGACCTTAAACCCCAAGAACGTTTGTTGCAGTTGACCTGGGCACTTCTGAGAAGGTGCCTTTTTCCATGAAGAAGGCTTTTGCACCACACAGCCAAACTACCTTTCCCTACTCTTGTAAAAAAAAAAAAAAAAAACAAGCCCTGTTTAAGAATTTCTATTCTACACTCTAAATATAAAAGGTTGGTTCTCAAATGGGTGTTTCAACTTTGTGACAGTTTCCAATTTTTTACCAGGGCACATTTTTGAGAATGTGTCTTTTTAAATAAAAAGGCGGATGTACCACTGCCAACGTGATTTTTTTCTACATTTGCACTAAGGACAGCTAGCCCCATTCTGGAAAAAACACTTGCAGAATTTGTGTTTCCAAACACAGTAAATGTTTTTAGTTTGTTAAACAAGGTTTATGTATATATATATATATATAAAATTCACTGAAAAAACCATAGGTTTCACACATGTTATAGTTAGCTGGACATTTCACTCGTAAAAAACAATTGAAATTCCCCCGTTATAGTTAGTGCAGGCAACTATAACTCACGCGACCGCAATCCTCTGCTGATGCTAATACTGTATTTAGACACTTATTTGCCCATGTCTTCTTCCATTAAATTTTAGCTATACATATATTGCAAATATTTTTTTTCATAAAGACACATATGTCATCAGCAGAGGATTGCGGTCGCGTGAGTTATAGTTGCCTGCACTAACTATAACGGGGGAATTTCAATGGTTTTTTACGAGTGAAATGTCCAGCTAACTATAACATGTGTGAAACCTATGGTGTTTTCAGTGAATTTGCAAGGTTTTTTAAATGCTAAGTTACTTTACGCCGTTCGTGGCGTGCGCGCCCACTTCACGCAGTTCGTTCCGTGCGCGCATATATATATATATATATATATATATATATATATATATATATATATATATATATATATATATATATAGGTATTTTTGTACATATATATAGTTAGAGTGTGAGCCTGGGTAGCTAGAAAGAACCCCAAGAGCACCAAGAGCAGGTAGAATAAATACTTGAGAGAAATAGGAGCTTTATAAGGGAAGTACCATTACATTCTTGAATTATAGAGACGAAAATGATAAAAATGTGCCAGTTCCTAAGTCAATTTCTCTATTGTAATAATCCTAAAGGGTCAGATCAAATCAGCATGGTGAGTTTGTTGCAATCAGAATTACAGTTGTATCTTCCTGATGGAGACTAGATTTCATAAGATGGTGGCTAGAATAGAGAATGAGCACTCAGATACTTGGATGTTTAAGGAAGTGTGAATCTTCCTGAAAGGACACAGTTTAAATTAGTTAATGCTTCGTTTTAAGTGGGATTAATAGTTATGGAATAATTCCAGTCTATCTCTGGTGTTGGCTTAAGTAGCACTATATATCACATCACATCATCTCATGTGCCTATATAAAGTACACATTCACACCTACGGGTATCTTGGTGTTGACTACCATATGTTTATTGTTATCCAAGTAAATGGTACTTATTGTATGTACCTTTCAAGTATGGAAGACTGAGTGGAAGCACAAGGATTCAAACATGTGAGAGAGAGGTGAAACACATCCCACAAGAGGATTCATTAGTTTAATAAGCCACCAGACTAAAATAATCCATATGGATCCTTCAATTTACCTATCATAACACATCAGTGAAGACTTGAGCATGACTATAATCACACACTATCTCTGTGCACTCTCCCTGTGCATACCTATAATCACACACTATCTCTGTGGGGACCTGCACATCCCTATAATCACACACTATCTCTTTGGTGACCTGGACATCCCTTTCATCACACACTATCTCTTTGGTGACCTGGACATCCCTTTCATCACACACTATTTCTCCAGGAACCTGGGCATGTCTATATTCACACACATACTCTTTGGGGACCTGGGCATGTCTATAATTACACACTATCTCTGTGGGGACCTGGGCATGTCTATAATCACACACTATCTCTGTGGGGACCTGGCCATACCTATAATCACACACTATCTCTGTGGGGACCTGAGCATGTCTATAATCACACACTATCTCTGTGGGGACCTGGAAATCCCTATAATCACACACTATCTCTGTGGGGACCTGGACATGTCTCTAATTACACACTATCTCTGTGGGGACTTGGGCATGTCTATAATCACACAGTATCCCTGTGGGGACCTGGCCATCCCTTTAATCACACACTATCTCTGTGGGAACCTGGGCATGCCTATAATCACACACATTCTCTTTGGCGACCATGGTAATACTATAGTAACACACTATCACTCTGGGATCGTGGACAGCTCTATCATCACACTCTATCTCTGTGGGGACCTGTGCTTCACTTTAATCCAACAATACCTCTTCAGGACTTGAGCATGTCTATAATCACACACTATCTATGACTTCAACTCAACATCACTGTAATCACATACCATTTTTGCAGGTATCTGAGTAAGACTAAGATAATACACCATTTCTCCAGGAACCTGAATATTTCTATCATAACCCTCTCTTTATAGGGAGTTGAACGTGACTATCATAACACTATTTATATGGGGACTTGAATATGATTGTAACCACACATTGTCTCTGTGAGGACTTAAACATACCTATAAATATACACTATCCATGAGGGGAACTTAAATATGAATATACATTCACTATCGGGACTTGAGAGTGATTATAATTAAATGCTATATCTGTGGTGACCTGGGCACAACAGGGATGGCATACTATTTATGCATGAATATCAGGATAAGTATCACTGGACACTATGGAGGACTTGAATATAAATAGCATACCACTGTCTACGTGGGGACTTGAACATGACTATAATCACACACTATCTATGCGGGGACTTGAACAGAACTAATCCTACACTATGGGGACCTGAGAATTACTGTAAAAACACACTGTTTCTGCATGAACTACAGCATCACAATCATCGTAGACTATCTTTAGGGGTACTTGAACATGACTATAACCAAACACTATATCTCTAGGGACCTGGACATGACTATAATTATCAGACACTAACTTTTGGAGGATTTGAGCATGACTATAATGACATGCTATCTGTGTAGCAACCTGGGCATCACTCTAATGACACACTATCTCATGCAATTTCAGCATAACTATCAAACACTATCTCTACAGAGAATTGAGCATTATTACAATCACACACCATCTCGGTGGGGGCTTTAACATACATATAATCACACTCGGTCTATGGGGACTTGAGAGTGACTGTAATTAAACACTGTCAGTGGCAACCTGGGCATCAATATAATCATGCACTATCTCTGCGGGGGCTTGAAAATGACTTTCACAGCACACTCCCTCTGTCAGCTCTAGAACATTACTATAATCCCATGCCATATCTTTGAAGACTATTATTGTACAGCCATATCAATAATATGGTGAAGTTGATGTAAAAAATATAGGTAGTCTCAACTTGACATTCCCATCTAACCACACTGCATGCTCTTTGGCCTTTACATGAATTTAATAATTAGTTGTTTCCTTATCTCTTAATGTTTGTGAGAACTCAGCAATAGACTAGGTATCTGTAAATCCCTTTCCGTGGACTTTATATACTATATGTTTCTACTGAGAAATGCATTATCAACAAAATCCATTTCCTGGAGGCTCTTAGGATACAAAGAGATATTCATATATGTCTAAACAATCAAGTAATATAGGCAAATCACAGAAAAATAACATTTAGTCATTTGTTTGTGAATGTATTCAATCAGACATGATTATTATTGAGTAAGTCCCCACAAGGATGGTAACACACGTTCAAGTCCCCACAAAGATGGTTCTGTGCGCGCAATTAAAAAACAATATATTTGCAGATTTGAAGCAGGATCCTATATAATGATTTTTTTCTTAACATTTTTCTGTTATTGGTATATTTTTAAAACATTGGGAAAGGTTAGTCCCCACAAGGCAGGTGTTCACACATAGTCCCCACAAGGATGGTAACACGTGTATGTGTGTGTGTGTGTGTGTGTGTGTGTGTGTGTGTGTGTGTGTGTGTGTGTGTGTGTGTGTGTGTGTGTGTGTGTGTGTGTGTGTGTGTGTGTGTGTGTGTGTGTGTGTGTGTGTGTGTGTGTGTGTGTGTGTGTGTGTGTGTGTGTGTGTGTGTGTGTGTGTGTGTGTGTGTGTGTGTGTGTGTGTGTGTGTGTGTGTGTGTGTGTGTGTGTGTGTGTGTGTGTGTGTGTGTGTGTGTGTGTGTGTGTGTGTGTGTGTGTGTGTGTGTGTGTGTGTGTGTGTGTGTGTGTGTCATGTTTTTGCGCGTCTGCGTTTTTGTTTGTCTGTGCACTTGGGGTGCTAACATGCCTGTTAACATTTTTTGTATCCAACTATGTTGAATGCATCCAATAGTGCTGCTAAATGTTCCTGTAACAAGTCTATGCTTTAAAAGATATTGAAATAAAGAAATTGGAACAAAAACACATAATAGTATAATGAGTCATACCCCGGCCGTAGCCAGTTTTTGTTTTTCTAGACCATAACCCAATCTTCTTTAGCAGTTTCTCTCTCGTTTTTCATACATGAAACAATAATTTACTTGCTTGTATCAAGTGGTTACTGAGCATCACCTTGTGTGGGTACTTTAGTTGAACATTTATTGGCCTCCCATGACCACCAATATGATTGTGCTACAAGTTAATCTTGCCCTAAAGAGGCAGGTTCTAGGAGAAGAAAAGATTAACGGTGAAGGCTTACTGTAATAACAGAAGTCCTGAACTAATGTACAGTATAGTGCAATAAATAACCTCTCCGATTCCAAACTATACCTTCAGAGAGGATCAGGATGGTATTAACGGGTTCCAAAGTTACTTTTAGCATTAATGCGCAAAGTGCTAGATTTGTAAATACAACTAAGTACTATGGCTATTGTTCTGCCTAACTGGGAGCATTCTTTTTTTCTCTAAAGTCTTCAGGACTTTCGAATTTACTCTATTTAATCTATGTAGTGGACAGGGGTCAACGTCTGGTTTTATTGGGCTACTGATGATTCGCTAGTCGGGTCCAGGCTGTTACAGGAACACATTAAGGGGTTTCGTACTTAGTTTCTGTCCTGCTTTCATTTTTGCACCTATTCTTGCCTTAACATTGCAAAAAAATAAACAATGCAAAAAGGTTCTTTTAGAATCACTCAATTATAAAAAAATATATATATAACTATTTTTTCAAACATGATTGTATTCATTGTCTGCAACCTGTTTTTTTTTTAACATTGGCTTACAAATAGTGTGTGTTATATGAAGAATAATTGATGCTAGGCTTGCAACCCTAATGCTGCACTAATCAGAAGGCTTTACGTAGCAATGGTTGTCTTTAAACTGGGTTGGGCACAGTCTTTGTCTGCTGCCCTATGATCAGGTCTTGCACCTAACCCACAGGACAGTCACCTCCACCATACTTGGCATTTTACTGTGTATACCATGGTTTGGCCACAAGTCTATGCCTTGTGGTCTACCAAAGTATCACTCCCATGTTTGCATGAGCTGCACTGGAGGGTAAGGAAATGGGCATTTGTGATTGAACTTATAAAACAGCTGAGATGTTCTTGACAGTCCTTAAAAGCCAGTATAGCTCAAAACCTGGAGTGTCTATCCGATAATAAGCAGATGGGATTTCTTATTAGGAGAATCAAAAAGGCTGGACATGTCTACTTCTTCAAGATGTAAAGCCTGTTCTGGAGCATTAACATGGTGCATAGAATGCTGTATCATGTACAGAGATCAAGAGTGTGCAGGTCTTAACTAGCTGGCCAATTTGTCAATTTCTGGAGGGAGGGCAACTAACATTAAATTTTAATTTGGGCTCACTCCACAGAAAACTTGTGGTGGGTGAGGTTATTCAAAGGTGTGTGTCGCTCTAAAGGTCTATACACATAAATCCAGATGTCCGTATCTGTTATGCGGTGCTCAGACGTAGGGAGATTACCCACTCCCCAACTGTGTTACCGTAGTCCACAAAATATGAATTCTTTTGTTCTCAAGCACACGCAAAAATTATTGTGCATTAACGTATTCAAGCAGTTGCATTAAAATAACAGTTTCCAAATTCTTGTTGTTCTTATATTCTCTTTAATTTGTTCTTAGAATTCTGGCCTCAAGCCAACACCCGTTTTGTCATTTCGGGACAATATTTGCGACTTCCTCAGGGCTAAAACACATAGAAATGTATATCGCTAAATTATATGTGGAAATACTGACAAGTCAGTATCACTTCGAACCCACACAGCGTGACATTGGTGCCTATTTTAAACATATTTGAACATTTTGTGACATTTTTGTAGCAAAACATGCCCATACAGAGGGACTCCAATGCCTTTTTCAACTGTACTTGATACGTTTGTGATAACTTGGTGGCAAAAACATGCATAACTCATTGTTAATTAATTTGAATTGTTCAATTGCATCTTTATAAGGTGCTAATGTTTCATTATTTATAGTCTTTCTATTTTTCTTTCTAGCTTTCTATTATTTTGGCTCTTAAGCATTGTAAAATCGTCTGTTCTCCCAACTTATAGGTATTTCCTATCTCAGTTGCTCATTTTTAGTTTCAGAGTATTAAATACGAAGTGAGCACACCAACTATATAATTCCACTAGTATCCCGCATGTATGCGTTGCACCCTTATGTGGTGACTTCAACCTTATAATATCCTTGCGTGTTTTTAAAAGAAAAGAAAAATTTGTCCTGTTATTCTGGATAAGTGTTCATTTATCTGAAATGTATTGGGAGTAAAAAAGGTTCTGTAAGCTATTATGTACAAAATGCATATCAGACTTTACTTTTAACCGTTGTGTTCAGAAGTAAAATCATTTTGTAACCCTACCTTTGAGCGGTTCTAATTCTGTCCCGGTTCCCCATTTGCTTGTAATCCGGGTAAGCTTTCCCGTTTTGTATATCAAGTGTTCCCGTATCTGTGGTGGTTTATTCTGTTGCTATAAACTGTGTATCAAATTGAGACAATAGTCCTTAATATCCGACTTTCAGTTAGCGAATATAAGAAGAACACGAATTTGGAAACTGGTATTTGAATGGAGCTGCTTGAACATATGGCTCTTTAAATGTGCATGCCGAATTGCTGTTCCTTGCAGTATCTTATGTTTTTGTTCTTTATGTCCACATTCACCCACAACGAATTTAACCGGTTTGGGTCTGCATTTGTGGCAGTATTAAGGACTATAGAAGTGTGAAAAAATGAAATTCGAAGGGGTACTAAATGTAAAATTGGTCAGTCTAACAAGTATTAGAACATTGGAATGTGGAGCACTCCATTGATTACAATTGGCTTCTACGGGCCGGTAGATGCTTGCAGAGCAACATTCCAATGCTGTTTTTATTCACAGCTGCTGCTGTGAACAAAGGCCTGTTGGAGCCTAAGGGGATTTAAACCCCCTCGGTCTCCGAAAGACCTTTGTTTTTAGTAATTAGAACATTCTGCTCTCTAAGTGCGGAATCTTCTGATAGTCTTCGAGCCCTCCTAGCGGGCTCTGCTGGCCATTAAAGGCCCGCTCCCTTATTTTAGAGCGGGCCTTTAATGGCTATAGCAAAGCACATATTTTTCTAAGTGGAAAATTAGAGGGATTCAGTCATTTGGTGTCATACCCCTGTATTGAAGTTTGTGGCTTTTATCCTCTGTGGGAAAGCGGTGCAGTTCCCGGTGAGACGCTCCCAATGTGCAAGCTTCTCTTTCCGAACAAACGCCAACTGTGTCAACATCTATTCAGAAAATGTGATTTGTATAGTTTGTTTGCATTGCACATTTTATGGCAACCCTTGCTGACTTAAAGGAAGCACAGAGGGTACGGTTGCAACTGGAATTAAGTAAAATCCATGGCAACTGCTAGTAAGCTATGGTGAGGAGGCACGTGGTCTTTAGGCACAACGAAATAGGAAGATTGAGAAATGACAACGTATAGAATGTCAATATGTCCAAAATATGTCAATAGCAAAGGTGCAGGTAATGATTTAAAAATGTTCTTCTCTGAAAATCTTTGAAGAGTTTTAGAATTGTGCCTTGTGTAATAAAGCACACTTAGATATTGAGTCTATAATGACATGTTTTTTTCTTGTAGGTCAACGAGTTGCTAGATTGAAGGCGCTGCAAGACCTGTTGATATCCACTGACCCAAGCACAGGAACTCATTTCGAAATGGCGTCCTTTGTGGAAGAGAGCCTCATGAAAGATCTTCTACAGTATGTCATCCCTTACGCTGATTCATTGGGAATGAATGAGCAAGAGCTGCCAAACTTGTTGAGTTTGCTGAAGGGGGGAAATATCACAGTCCTCTCCGATCCGTATCCAAGAGTAGCTTCCATTCTTGATCAGATGCGTGAACTTTACCGGCTTGTGAACTCCCAAGATTTGAACAAAGGTAATCGCAAACTCACTCGATTGCACATTCACACGCTTGCCTTCCAAGCAATTGCGGTCTCCAAAGGATCCATGTGGAAGAACACCATGTCTGCCACTGCCAAGGCTTCCTTGACTGCCAACCGACACGTCTGTGGTTCAGCACAGATAGACACCACCAAAGCCAGGCTGATTCTTGATGACTCCTTTTCAGTCAGCCGAGAAATGGGCAGTACCAGGATTCCTGTTAAGGAGACCCGCCCCGTTTCCTGTTGGGAAGAAAGTGACTTTGAGATATGCATTGCTCCCGTGTTAGTGTGCACACAGGTCTACCAAACAGCAGGAGGAGGTGACAATGTCTCTGCAGCAGGCTTAGTCCTACAAATTTAAATTGCATTATGCAGATTGGAAACCAAGAATTTGAATTTCTGAATGAAGGTTGGTTTTGGGGGGGGGGGGTTTATTTACATTTCTAAATATCCTTTGACTTATCATTTTAGACCGCAGTAATCCCAAAATGCATTGTCAAAAGCAGTCAATCCAGAACAGCACCCGAAAACAATCGCCACTTATTTCTAGAAGAAGGTTGCAGTCCTGAGGATTACACTCCATGTTAAACTTAATTACGCTAAGCTATTTCGATGTATCCAGACCCAAGATGGCTGCTGTTGGTCCATGGTCTTTTGAAAACAGTCTCGGTATTATCTTGACAAATTTCAAACATGAGTACCACAAACCCTGCCTGTTGACGTTCAATACCATTTTATAGATACTTGGAAGATTTGAAAAATGCAAAGCGCACAATGCTACTTCACATTAAAACCATAATTTTTAGAGTACCACTGAATTTAGAAACCAATTTTCTGGGACCAAAATAAAAGGATTGCTAAGTTTATATTTGCCTACTTCTGCGTAGAATCGCTGATTTACCACTGTTCTTTTGACAGGGCTTCAAACAATTCTTCTTTTTCTAGTTTGCAGTCCTGCAAACAGGTAGACGCTCATTCCGAAAAACTTTGTGACCATTTGCAATCAGTAACTTTTTGTAATCCTGTTACACAAAAAATATGCTGAGCTCAAATGTGAACAATACATCCTTACCCTCCACCCGGACGACTAACTTGACTTTACAATAGTCACAGAAGTGGCAGGGAGGATACATCACTTTTTTTATGTAAAATACATGCTTATTGATTCATCTCTTCAGATTATTTTTTGTGTCCCTGCCGAATATGTGAAACCTTTGAGCATATGCTTTTGTTTTTAATGGGGAGGGTGGTAAGAAATTGTGTAAACGAGCATTTGTGTCATTTTCTGAGCCATGTTTTATTTCACTGTGAAAAAGCAATGTATACAAATGGAATTTTTGAAAAGATTTAAGAAGATAAATCAGTGTTCCCTTTTTAGTCCAGTAAAAGGCAGGTGAAAATATTTTAAGTGTGACTTTATGTCAGGGGGCCATGTTACTGTCTGATAGTCTTTTGTTGCATTCAAAATCAGGTTCAATTGATTTAATAACCTACTTTCTACAAAGATGCAAGGTATAATTATTAATATTTTCCATTGCTACTCATGTCTTTTCCTCTACGCATAAGCCTGTCATCCTAAGGCTCTGCTGTCGATGAATTCCTCATGTTTTGTCTCATCGCCTTCCTAGTGCATTGTGAATTTAAGGATGTTCCCTCTTTTTCTCTTCATTAATCCATTAACTATCCCAATATGTTTCTGTTCGCCAGTCATTAATGTGTGTAAAAAAAAAAGTGTAGGGTGCCCGAATGATCTCTTAGGACCTCACTGCCGATAACTGGTTTTGCTGAAGAACAAGTCTATTTAGTCTTGATTCCACTCCCTCCTCTTTCTTCCACCAGCCTGCACTGCCTGTATTTTTAGATCCTGTTTGCATGTTCTTTTTCATTTCTATTTTTCATTGTTTTCCTATCTTTATCTTTTCTAGTTTCTATCTTTTCTCCTTTCTGGATCTTCCTCAGGGCGATAGGCTGATGATGAAAAATAAGTCCTGGTCCCCAAAAATGAGTGCTGCTGACCACCTAAAGAAATTAAGCACGACTTTTAATAGGAGTCAATTCACAAGAAGCCTTGTTTCATTTCTTACAAAAACTGACAGGACATTTAGTGCCTTATTTATATACATACCATAACGCAGACAGTCTTATATTTTTTCGTTAATTTATTTCATGCATCTGTTGATCTCCACATTCCTACGTGTTTGTGCGCTTTGAGGATTTATCATGCATAGCCAGGGATCAACCATTTATTAAATAATGGGGACTATTTCCGACATTTAAAATGGAGAGAGGACCATGTTCTATGTAAGCTTTTAGAAATGTGAATTGATAACAAAAGAAATACAATTATTTGTTTTTGTTCTCATGACAATGATGATCGGAAAGAGGTCATTGTTAAAATAAATAAATATAAAAAAGGCATAAAATCTGAAACTGTCTGCCCACTCTTATTTATGGAGTGCAGGGGATGTAAATAGTGCTATGGAATTAATGATCACGCCCTGGAAAGCAATGATCATAGAATACATTGCACAATTAAATGTTTTACTCTCAAACAATTCCTTCTGGTTTGGTGTTGGAATTTGCAACAGTGCACACAGTTGCAAAGTTTTTCTTCCTCAAATAGAAAACTTTTCTTTCAAACTTTGCAAGCTACTCAATCTTTTTGAAATTTGTTAAGTTTAGGATAGTTCTCTTGTAAAAAAAGAAAATGATTTTATGAGATATGTAAAGTTTCGAAGCTCTGCAAGCTAAATTTTAACTTTGCCCACCGCTAGTCGACTGTGCTGGACTTGCTTTACAATGGGCGATGTCTGCTTCACACCACGTAGGATGCAGTGCGCCATTAACAAATCAGGGGACTCCACACTTTTCTGTAATAAGCGCTACTTAGGTTCAATAAAAATCACCATGAGCTACTATTGATATTCAAGTTTGTAATAATGACCATAACAGACAAGATTACATTAGCGGCTGCTGTATATAAGATTACTATCAGTGATCACCTCATTCACCAGTTACGGTTACCAGCTGTAATGTAAAAAAGCTGTTGACAATGTGGAATGTCTGTACACAATACATAACAGACATACCTGCATTGAATAACTCAATTAATAGCTTTAAGTATATTTTGGAAATTCAACCAATTTTCACCAAACATCAGTTTACGAGTTCTGAAAATATATGCATTTACATCTCAAACGCTTTTAAATTTTGGCATACGTAAATCAATGCAACTAAGCAAACACTTCTAGTAGGTTTCAATAAAAACAGGAGAGCTACTTAAGGGTAGCTGGAGAGCTGCCACTAAATCCCGAGCTACTCGTTGAAGCGTGCTTTAAAATGACTCGCTCATAAACTCTCCTTCCATTCTCTGATCTGTGTATGCCTCATATTTCCTGAAGCTGCCTATTGTTTACACTGCTTTCATCTAAGCTGTCGTTGAACTGTTAATATATGCAAATCTGTGGTCCCTCTAGAATATTACTAGTTGTAGCGCAGACTACATAGTACAAGAAAGTAGAATGAAGCATTTATTAATACGTATTTTTGTTGGTTTGCCACCAATTCTGTCAGAGAAAACAAAGCATTCCTGCTACTAATCCCTTGCACTTGTATTTTGCCTTGTGATCTGAGAGTAGAATTGCATGGGACTCTCACTTGCTCCCTTCATGCCCCACCTCTCCCTTTTCCTCTCCTAAAACATATGGAGGATATCACTACTCAACCAATGAGGGTTAAGTTGCTTTAAATGATCTTCCAGTCTTTCTGTATACCCAACATGTGGACTGCTTCTGTAAACCACATCAAAATAATACATTGTTCTGTGATTGAATCCAATATGGATCTGAAAGCTTATAAAAAGCTCTTGAGGATTTGTTTTATTGTGCATAAAGTGATAACCTTATGGAAACGATTAACTATGCACAGGCGGTTTAGGTGATTTTTATATTTCATCGTATATAGGTGTTTCGACTATAATAAGACTGTCCTAACATTTTCCTATAATTGTAGATGAGAGTTGTGCTCAGGCTATTCCATACTGAATTGCATGCTGTAAAATTCGTGAAACTGTCTTTTAAAAAATGACCCACAGCTAATGTTTTTCTAAAAAGCTGTTTTCTCATCCGCATCCTCCAAGTGATGTCCAAATTAGTTTGCCCAGAAGCAAGCCCTCATGTGCAGTTACTATAAAAAAAAAAAAGTGTTGCTTGAAATCCAAATATGTCAAGTGGGGAATGTAAGGAAAGCTTAATTAAATAATATCCAGGCAAAGCACAATAAACTTGTACGTATGCCTTCAGTGTGGTCTACGGTTATTTCTTAGCTATAGGACCTATTTGTTATAATGTGATTTTACAGAACATACTTAGGGCAACTGTTGGTACAGCTTTCACTAGGTCACTAGCAGTTTATCAGATTGGAACATTAGAATACAGTTAATTTAATGGAAATCATGGGGCTCCTTTCATTTTCTTTTACTAATTTACATTTGTAAATCGTTCACTGCAGCCCAGATGGTGTTTAGCCTCTAAGAAAAGTGCATTAGCTAACATCAGGTATTGCGTCATTTTAAGCAGGACAGTTGTCTCTCAACATCTTCCAGAACTTGGGCCTGCTCTAAAGTCGTAGGTTTTTTCTTTGTTATGCATTTAGTTTGGGGACTACTGGTCGTAACTAGAACGCAGGTATATTCTCAGTTTGCAGATTTTCAGCATCAAGTGTTTTGGTTTTATGTCAACATTTAAAAATGCCCCCTTGCCTTCACAGTGAGCCATTGTATGGACCTCCCTCTTGTGAAGATTAAAGTATCTGTGTTTCATGGTACCTACCAAATGAGGTGTTCCCATAATCTAGCGTTGAATTAATGTGTTGTCCCAACACTAATTTGTGGGTGTCTGAAGGAGTGAAATATAACGTTACGAAGCCGGCACATCTTAAATCTACAGTCCATAGTGTCACTTGGTATGAGATGTAAGGCTTATAATTCTGTACTATGTAACACCAAGAGTCCTTACGTGGTCTCTGAATAATGAAGGGGCCCCAAAAAAGGATTGGAATCCGATGAGGGCACAGTGATGAAGCAGCATGGATCTATCAAGGGCCCAGTATTTGGACTTGTTGAGCTTCAACTCATTGGTTCCAAACCTAGCAGCAATATTTTTTAGGCTTAGTCAGGACCCCTCTGCTGGGCCATTCACCCACACATAGATTATGTGCCATTTGCCTCTGAGTGGAATGGCAGGTATTCCTATTTGAACATTAGGGGTGGGGGCCTAATGTTTATATATCAGTTGACAAAGGGTACGACAACCCTTGAGCTACATCGCAGTCTAAAGCTCAAGGCTCAGAAATGAACAAACTAATCTGACTACATTGTGGTATATATGCGCATTTGTAGTATTTACTCCGCAGCTCTGACGACTAACTGCAATTATCTCAAAAGCACCGGATGGTTAACATGTCACATTTTGCAGATAAATAATCTCCTGAGAAGGGATCTCTATGTTCATAAATGGGAAGAACATACATTAACCTAGGCAATCTTTCTGCAGCAAATGGAGAATTAGCTAGACTGTTGGGGATCAAGAATCTCAAACTGTTTCAAACTCGAATTATTGATTACCATTTGTATCATTGGTTGAAGAATTCTCAAACAGATGACAGCAACCTTACACTAAGTGCATTTTTATAAATATCACCATTTATGACCTATGAACATATCCCTACTCCCTGGTAGGTGACATGACAGAATTGTGGACAAATTAAATCATATTGTCAGTTTTCTGTTTCTGGCGGTTTTGATTAGCTGTATGAATACTGTATGTGAAATATAAATATTATGTTAGGCATATTAAACACAACATCTCTAATGTCAATACATCTAACCTGTCATCTTAATTTGACTCCTTGTAATCTGAGAGAATCCTCACATTGTCAACAATTGGGTAAACTCTTAGTGGGCTTCAGCTTTTGATGAATCTACTCCTGTTTGGAAGTGAGCCCCACACTGTACCAGACTGCCTGTCCCTCGGTACACTAGCTCTTTAGCCAAAGCTAGGCCTGCCTGTGAGTATTCAGAGTGAGCCTGGTGTGATGACAATGCTGTAACATCCTAAACTAAATACTATTAAGTTCTTAAAGCTTAGAAGGTGGGGTTAAGATGGAACTGGATACATTTTTACTCCTTGGGTTTAGTAGAATTGACGAATTCCTCTGAGGAGATGTATAAATGAGTTAAAGAGTTCCGAAACCCTTCTGAAGTGTAATAAAGCCTATATCTCCTCTGGCCTTCTTTGGACCTTTGCCACCTTTTTTAAGGCCACTATTAACTCTAATTGCAACTCTAGATTAGAGCTGTTGTTCTGCTTCAACTGTCCAGTTCACACTTGCTGCTATGACCTATGGAGCTGAGATTCTGCTAACTAAATTTAGGCCTTTGTCTTTTGACCATAACACTCAACTAATTGAGACAGTTATAGCTGGCTCTCCCCAACCCTTGTTCTATTCAAATATTTCACATGGTGGCAGTTAAGATGCACTAACCTTGCAGTCCAAATCCAATGGTGGCATTTCAGCTTCTACACTTCTCTGAACCTACTTCCAATCTTATAGCAACAACTCTTAGGTTAGATGTACACTCTGAGAAAGGGGAATTGTACAAGAAAGAGAAACAGAGGCACTGAGTATCGCCCTGTCTAGTCACACAGCTAGGCTTGATTTCCAGTTGATATATAGAGGCAAGATAAATCATTTAGTAATTACTTGATAACAACTTAAACATATAACTTCATATTGTGATGATATGACAATCTCTGTATTTCCCACTGTCTATTTTGGAATGAAGATCAGTATTTTCCTGAGCTGAAATACAATTCAAGTTGATTTGATAACTGTAAACCACATCCCAAATAATATACTTTGTTTGCTCAAGAAAACTATCATGTGATAAAACGCCATAGCTTTTGAAATATTTAATACGTCGATAAGTGGAATATGAAATTACATCATGACATCTATGGAGTCAGTGTTAATATACTTGTTCTTATGAACTCTTTAATACCAGTCTTGCTCTATTAACAATAGTCTGTGCAAATGTGATTTCATCACCTCCTCTTATTGCACCGAGGCAACAAATTTTAATTCTAATTCTGAAGGATAACTCTTTATTGGAGTACAGTAATGTACATAAAGTTTATAATCCTAATGAAATACTGCTTGTGAAACTATCGAAGAGCAAAATATGAGTTTATATCCCTAATGGAATGCTCCTTGTGCAAAATAGCAATTTTTTGTAGATATGAGTTAATAATCCTATATATTATTCCTTGTGGACACAATTACAAATTTATCCTTATACTAGTGTAGTGCAAGAATACTACTTTCATTCCAACGATGTTCTTTTGACAACTTCTCTTTGCAGGTATTGAGGATTCGAACTTCCAAACATGAGCTAGGCTACAGCAACTAAATCATGATCACCTAATAAAGACTCTGTGGTCCATGATGAACTTCTACACTAGGCATTGAAGATGGCAGTCAACTTTTGCAAGTTTCTTGTGAGTCATGTGGCTCCATAGGATATTGTATTGTAATGTATTAGCTAATTTATGTAGCACTTACTACCCAATGTGGGGCGCTGAAGTGTGAGAGACAGACGCACAGTTTTGTGGTTTTCAGTACACTGGTAGCTTCGAACAGCTCTGTCAGTTCCTTTATGTAATTTCTTATGATATAGACTGCTTAGCTGGCTGGTTACTGCACTGGGTTGTCCAATCTGAGATTTTGTGTATAGTTTTGGTCTTGATCTGGCATGAATGGAGGGTGAGAGAAGTGGCAAGATCTGTTGGGATGGGCATTTTTATTATCCTACTATTTCTGAGTGTCTGTGAGTTGTAAAAAAAGCTATCCGATTTATATAGATATTTGGGACCGGTAGTAGTGGAATATATTACAGTTCTCTGAATTGCCCAACAATGAGTGACCGATCTCTTCAATCATTCCATGCCTATTCATTTGGCGATGTTTGGTTTTTGGGCCCTACAGTGCTGGTGATTAACAGCCGTCATATAAGATATGTTTGTTATATATGCAAGTACATACATTTATAATACCACGGCGAACCTTGGGTTAGCACATCTCCGCTTACCTGCATATCGAAAGCAGTTTGCTGGTTGAGTTGGTTTCAATTCATGGGTTGTAAGCTGAGGATTGAGCTTCAGCATGCAACTGTTTTTTGGGCTCTGTTGCTGGAGTGTTTGTGGTACAGTTATCTTGGAAATAGCCATGTTTTCAATTGTCTTTTGAAGTGTATATGTTCCTTTGTGCTTCTAATGTTGGCTGAGAGTGCGTTCCAGAGCATTGTGGCTTGTACTGAGAATGTAGTGGCTCCTTCTGATTTCTTATGGGAAAGTGATCTGATAAGTGGTGCAAGCCTGAAGCACAATGTTCTGTTTGGCTTGTATTGCTTGCATTTAACTTGGAGGTATAAAGGTCCATTTTCTTGGGAGTTTCTGTTGTAGTGGCTGTTGTTGCCCTACTTTCATTCACATATTTAATATATCTTATCCCTCAGAGACTGAACATTTCGCTGACCCTGATATTCTCATCCTGTGCTCTAGTAAGTCAAGTAGGTAGTCATGCTTAGCCATATCAGAAGCTGAGGAAAGGTCCAAGAGAATTAGTAGGCATGATTCATTTTGATCCAACACTTTTAGAACATCGTCCACTATATACATCCGGGCCGAATCAGTGCTATGCCCAGAGCAGAAACCAGATTGGTGACCGTCAAAGAGCCAGAATTGCTCAATGTGGTTACATTGTTGGACATGAACACATCTTTCAAGGAGCTTCACAGTGTCTGGATGTTGGAAATGGAGCAAAAGTTTTTAAGGTGGGTTGGATCGCCATTGTTTTTTTTTTTTTAAGATGGGGTGACCTGTGCGGATTTTAGACAGTTTGGAATTTTGCTCTGCAGTAGTGATGCATTTACAATCTTGGTCCAGAGTGGGAGTATGGACATTTTAATGCCGTTGAACAGGATGGAGGAAAGTGGATCCATGAAGTGATTTGAGGGTTTCAAATTTGTTAGAATTTTGAGAATTTTGTTTTGATCAATTGTTTTAAACGACCCCCAGGAGGTGTTATTTTTGAGGATGCGCTCGGAAGGTAAGTGGGCTCCCATATGAATGTGGGGGAGACTCTAGTGTCTAGTGAGTGAGGATATTGCTCTCATGTTATTTGAAGGTCAGTTTTCATATTGTCTGGCTTTTCAAGGAAGAAGGCGGCAAATTTTTCACAATTAGGTAGCAGACTTGATCCCTTTGGGGAGAGATTAGGTAGGCCATTGGGTTAATGCTTGACCAGCTATAGTAAGTTTTGGGGACAATTTTTGGCTTGGTCCAGTTGTTTCCCGAAGAAGTGTGCTTTGGCATTATAAATGCTTTTGTGATAGGTATTCCTAAGAGATCTTAGATGTTTGAGGTGTTCAAGAGATGGCGAGGATCTGCATTTTCGCTTGGCTAGTCTCCGGTTACGATTTTTGGTGTTGAGGCTGTCATTGTACCAAGGTCATTGATTAACTACCCACAAATGCCTGTTTTATTTAGTGACACATTTTACTTTAAATAATGCAAAATTAGTCTGTAATCCTACTGAATAAGTGGTGCACATCTTTATTAGAATAAGTAATTCATTTAATCAATTTTATATCAAAAGATTCATCTGTTCTTAGCATTTCTATGAATGACTCAAAAGTCATTTTCCACCAATTAACATTGTAATCTATGTAATCAAAACACCAGTGCTGTCTTCAGGTCCTTTAAAGGGTACTTATTTGTTAGGACTTGCATCATTTTCTTTACTCTGCTTGCCATATGGGTCAATTCATTCATTTAATTCTTCTGAAAGATCTAATTTCTACTTAGTCGTAAATGTTGATCCCATATTAATGTCTCAAATTCTGACTGACTTTCTACAGATCATCCATTCTCAAACCTCTTCAAATGGAACTAATATTACACCCAGTCGTATTTTTATTTTTATTTAAATCTTTATTTTTCCATTTTGTGATATAAACACCATGGGTGTACAAGTGTGGGCAGCCGTCCTGCACCAAAATATATATACCATATCATGTGATCAAGGCCCGAGGAGAGGCCGAAACGCATCATGGCAATTTGCACAAAAAGAATAACCCAGCACCTAACATTGTGGTCCGTATCCATGTTTGCCATTGAACAGTGCGGAGAGGAACGGAAACTGTGTATGTGTGTGTGTATATATATATATATATATATATATATATAATCTACTGGCAGTCGCCAGTAGATAGTTATAGTTAGGACCGTGTTTCCATAGGAAATCTGAAAATTCTATTTTGAATAACTTTGGCACCGGTTGACGAATCCTCGCGAAATTTTCAAAACTAATGGGGCGCTCCGCTCAGCTCCTACCCTGAAAGTCTCTGGGTGATTTGTCAAGCGGGGGCTGAGGAAAAAAGGGGGGTCCCAAAACGCATTTTACCCATAGGACCTTTAGTCGAAGGTACAGCCCGAACGGCTGAACAGAATTACTTGAAATTTGGCAAAGAGGTAGTCCTCAGGTCAGGCATGTGCCTTTTGCATATACGGTGTCAATCTGTTCAGTAGTTCCTGAGAAAATAGCATTTAAAAACACATAAATATCTATAAGCGCGCACCATAACGTGTGCGAGCGTAATTCTGATTGGTGGTTACATGTCAGCCAACATTCGAATCGGTCGAAATCAGGAAGTGTCGGCTGCCATTTTGTGTGTTTTGTGTGTGACAGTGAAAAAGAAAGGTGGAGAACGTGAAAAGGAGGCATGATAGAGAGTTCCTGACCCCCTAGCCTTTGTCAGGGGGTCCCTGAAGGACCCCGAAGGGTAAAAAAAAACATTTTATTTTTTTTTCAAAAAATCGCGGGGTGCGCGCACGGTGAAAAACCTTAAAAAAAAACAAAAAAAAACATTTTAAACGAGCCATTCCATATTACAGGATACAGTCAATCTATAACTATATACATAGGTAGCTTATTGTAAAATAAATATATAAAAACTATAATAAAACATACATAACTTAGCATTTAAAAAACCTTACAAATTCACTTAAAAAACCATAGGTTTCACACACGTTATAGTTAGGAATTAGCATTTAAAAAACCTTACAAATTCACTTCAAAAACCATAGGTTTCACACACGTTATAGTTAGGAATTAGCATTTAAAAAAGCTTGCAAAATCACTTAAAAAACCATAGGTTTCACACATGTTATAGTTAGCTGGACATTTCACTTGTTAAAAAACCATTGAAATTCCCCCGTTATAGTTAGTTCAGATAACTATAACTCGCGCGACCGCCACTCTATCACAAGGATGAGGTCATCAGTGATGTCATGAGTGATGCCACTGTCCATGTCATGAGTGATGTAATATGTGACGTCATCAGCAGTGGATTGCGGGCGCGCGAGTTATAGTTATCTGAACTAACTATAACGGGGGAATTTCAATGGTTTTTTACGAGTGAAATGTCCAGCTAACTATAACGTGTGAAACCTATGGTTTTTTTAAGTGAATATATATTTATATATATATATATATATTACCTACTGGCGGTCGCCAGTAGGTAGTTATAGTTAGGACCCTGTTTCCATAGGAAAACCGCAACATTCTATTTGGAATAACTTTGGCGCCGGTTGACGAATCCTCGTGAAATTTTCAAAATAGGTGGGGCGCTCCGCTCCTACCCTGAAAGTCTCGGGGGGATTCGTCAAGCGGGGGCTGAGAAAAAAGGGGGGTCCCAAAACGCGTTTTTCCCATGCATTTTTCCATAGGACCTTTAGACACAGCTAAAGCCCGATCGGCTGAACAGAGTTACTTGAAATTTGGCAGAGAGGTAGTCCTCCGGTCAAGGAAGTGCCTTTTGTAGGTCTGGTGTAAATCTGTTCAGTAGTTCCTGAGAAAATAGCCTTTAAATCAATATATATATCTGTGGCAGCTTACGGTGCGCTTACCGTAAGCTTACCGTAAGCTTACCGTACGCGTACGGTGACGTGCGCGAGCGCGATTCTGATTGGCTGTTAGATCTTAGTAAACATTCGAATCGGTCGAAACCAGGAAGCGGCGGCCGCCATTTTCTCTCTCGCACTCTGAGGGAGGGGAGTAAAACCAAAGGTGGAAAATATGTAAAGGAGCATGTTGGACAGCTCCTAACCACCTAGCATTGATTAAGGGGCCCCACAAGACCCCCCAAAGCAAAAAAAGCAATTTTATTTATTTTCGAAAAAACTCCGATTACGCTTACCATACGCGTACGGTAAAAATTAATTTAAAAAAAATAATATCCACACTCACCCCTCCCCCGTGTGCAAAAGGTGCCTGCAGGGCACTTTTTTGTGCATGGCATAATATTTAAATGAACAATTAATAGATTAAGTTTCTCAACGAAGCGCATAATATGTCCTCCGTGTGCGGACGATGCGCGAAGCGCATCGTGCGTACATGGCCCATCCAGCGTAACGTGGGCACGTGGTGCGCGTAGCGCACCGCGTGCCCACCGTGCGTGCACGGCACTAACTGCGTAAAGTGGGCGCGCGGTGCGCGAAGCGCACCGTGCGCGCACGGAACAAACTGCGTTAAGTGGGCGCGCACGCCACGAACGGCGTAAAGTAACATAGCATTTAAAAAAACGTACAAATTCACTGAAAAAACCATAGGTTTCACACACGTTATAGTTACGAATTAGCATTTAAAAAATCTTGAAAATTCAGTGAAAAAACCATAGGTTTCACACACGTTATAGTTAGCTGGACATTTTACTCGTAAAAAACCATTGAAATTCCCCCGTTATAGTTAGTGCAGGCAACTATAACTCACGCGACCGCAATCCTCTGCTGATGACATATGTGTCTTTATGAAAAAAAAATATTTGTAATATATGTATAGCTAAAATTTAATGGAAGAAGACATGGGCAAATAAGTGTCTAAATACAGTATTAGCATCAGCAGTGGATTGCGGTCGCGTGAGTTATAGTTGCCTGCACTATCTATAACGGGGGAATTTCAATGGTTTTTTATGAGTAAAATGTCCAGCTAACTATAACGTGTGTGAAACCTATGGTTTTTTCACTGAATATATATATATATACCAGTAGCTAAGTGCCGCTTAATTTATTTTGTGCAGTATGTCGCCATAACGTTTCGGCTCGTCCGAGCCTTGTTCACATGACAATGTGAAAATGTCATACCACATCTTTTAAAGTGACAGTGCAGGTTTCAAATCAGACCATGTGACTTAGTTTCAAATTAAATGGTAGACATACTATGGCTCAACATTTTAAACAAAAAAATAAATATTCTTTACAATGGAAACATATTCGCAATATTATGATCAACAGTCCAGCAGATGACTTCATATTGTGCAAGAACCGGCATTTATGTGCAGATGCGGAATTGTACAAAATAACGCTGTTTTACATTTAACATGGTCATGGCTACTTTCAAAGAAATATAAAATTGTTCAGTATTCAGAGCCTATGACAAATTCATACTCCAATTGCTGTATAAAATATAAAATAAAGTGCAAAAATAGCATATAGGAAAAAATAACATTCCGATTTTGTGCAAAACATGCTAATGTAAACTTGCGACATTCGAAATTACTGTAATGCCCAATAGTCACCAATCTGATTCCATCTATACATAGTGCAAAAGGAAGCAAAACTTGTATAAAAATGGCTTTGGTACAAATTGTAGGAATCGTAGATTAGAACTAGCTGTGGACTTGGTGCCTATGTATAAATCAGCCCCTAATAAGAGTTGTCTATTGATTCCTCCAACTGATGTATAATTGTTAGAATCCTGGGTTAAATCCCATGTGTGCAAAAATACAAAGAAGAATATATTGGTGCCCTTTTGTGAAAAGAAATAGCCTATATTGATATCCATTGTTCATTGGCAGGTTGCCATTTGTCTTAGAGCAATAGAGCGAATAACATACTTTTATATATACTTTTTTTTTTTCAGGGAACGTAAACACAATATTATGTCCTTTCGCTCTCTTCCATTATTGATTCACTATCGTTTGCATCTGGGTCAACGTGATCACTCTCAACTACCTCAGTGGTTAAGAGATCCCTGCAGAGTTTTCTCAACATGCTACGGTCCTCATCCAGCTTCCCATACATACTGCACGCTTTCATGTGAACTTCCTCCGCAAGCGACCACTCATGCACGTCCTTCAATCAATCGTCCACTGAGGGGAAACGCTTACCCATCCACACTATGGCAACCCTTCGTCTCACTAATACCAGGATTAATTGCAATAATTGTATGCCATCTTAGGCCTTCTGGGTCCTGGGACTTGCCTGAACAGGCAATGCAGAGGGGTGGCTTCCACTCGGAGGCCAGTTCCACCCTTGCTCGCTCAGCCACACGTATCCGGAACTGGTGTACCTCCAGGCACCCCCAGGCTAAGTGTAAAAAGTCTGCTCCTTTCCTACTACATCGGGGACAAGTGTTGAAGCGGTCTGGGTCAATGCAACATAGCCTCATTGGAGTCAAATACACACGGTGCAGGTAATTAACTTAATTGTATTCACTTGAAGCGGGCATTACAGGATACTGTGTGAGTTAAGAGTGCATGCTGCTTTCCAAGTCTTGTCGCCCATCGGCATCTGTAGATCTTCGTCCCGGGTGGTCCGTGCCCTGGAAGATGAAGCCCTTGTGTCCGCCATCATGGCCCCATCCAACAATAAGATTAATCGACGCCCACTCCCGCATGTAAGCATCATTTCAAGTGTTTTGGCCATCTGAGGAGCGTTTGGGTATGTGGGCCACGTCGTTCTGGCCAAATCTGTGAGGCCGGCATACTGCAAATATTGCCTTTGCCCCAAGCCAAACCCCTCACAAGCCTGTTCATACGTAAGAAAATTTTTATTAGGGTACAGGTCTGCCGGCATCTACCCTCTCTCCATGCCTGAAATGAAATGTTTCCCAACATTTTTTACACTGGTGCTAGAATCCAAATATTTAGTTCCTAGGGGAATGGTGCGTGCCTAAGTATGCGCCCCACAAATGTTTGCCAGATATATGCAGTCTGTTTGACCACGTACGGCAGGTCTGCGGGTGTGCCCGCCATCTCCATCAAGCCCGCTGGTAGACAATCAGGCTGTACTCGCCCTCTGAGCAGATGCTTTTCCCAGTTGTCTCCCTCATCCAACCTCCGGGCCGCATGTTGGTGATGCGCCGCAAAGTAGTATAAGTCTAACCTGGGTGCCACTAAACACCTCATACTGCTTCATTAAAACATGTAGCGCCACCCTGCTGCGCTTGCCCACCCAGTATAGTGACACCAGCACTGAATTCAGCTGCCTAAACACCCCCATGGGTATGCCACACAATGAGTTCTTAAGCACGTATAGGCAACGTGGTAGGACAACCATTCTGGCCACTGCAATTCTACCCATAAGGGAGAGCGGCAAGGTGTTCCAGAAGGTCACTGGATGCGTTAGGGATTCAAGTACATCCAGTCACATACATATTGTAATAATTGTGTATCCGCATGTGCAACTTGTATGCCTAAATATCGAAAGTGTCCGGTCTAAACCCAAGCCACGGGAGGTCCTCCAACTGTAGCATAGCCAGCCACGCTAATGGAAAGATCAAAGACTTATGCCTGTTAAGGCGTAGGCCAGAGTAATCGGCCAATTCCTCTATTAGCTGCAGAAGTTTAGGAATTGCTACTCGGTGTGACTCAACATAGAACAGTGCATCGTCTGCATACAGCGATATGAGATGAGAGCTCTCCCCAACACTTATTCCCCATTGCTCAATGTCCCGTCAGGCCCACATCGCCATGTGTTCAATGGCCAGGGCAAAAATCAGCAGCGATAGTGGGTAACCCTGCCGAGTTCCTCATCCCAACATCCAATTCACCGACCAACTCTGGCCCAGAGTGCCTATGAGTCACACGAGGCTTAGTGCCCGCTATGGGGGGGATGTCTGTCCTGGGCAGGGTCAAGAACACAGGTAAAGTCCCCCAGCCATATGAGCGGTACATCCAGGTCAGGTATTCGGGGCATACGTGTTTAAAATGGCAATGCCATGGCCATCCAACTGTCCTCGTAGGAGCATATAGCGGCCCCCACATCCGCCTCCATGTACTGGAGAGTGAACAGAGTTCCTGGGGCCACCCAGATCAGCATGCTCCTAGCATACGTGGAATAGGAGGAGTGAAATACCTGGCCCTGCCACTTTCTTGCTACCCTTGGAGCCCCTGTGTCGTCTAAATGTGTTTCCTGCAGGCAAGCAAACATTATATTATGCCTTTTCAGAAAGGAGAGCACTTCGAAATGCTTAGTACAAGTACTCAGTCCCCTGTTATTACAGCTTAGAAACTTGATCCCCAGTGTCATGGTATCGCCGCACATTCCTCATCCTGCTTGGACAAGAGCAATCGTCGTTCAGCACCCCCACCCACCGCACACCCATACAACTTGCACGATTATCAAACAGAAAACAAAAACTCCCAACCCCGCGCTCATGGACAATAACGCTTCACAGTCGAGATTGACCAGCCCATGCTCGTGCCAGGATGTATACAGCACCCCAATTAGCCCAACAGGGGCAAGTCAATAACTGTTTTCCCCCAGCCGCTCACCCAGATACAAACCAGCAGATTCACAGCAATTCTTAGGTCCTGCAAAGGGCAGCAGCTACTCCCCTCAGGCTCCTGCAGTGCGCCCCCCCCCCCCCACAAATCCAAACATGCGTGGAATTAGCTCATTTTTCACACTCACAATCCTTTCTCAAAAGGGTATTCTCGCCCTAATCTGTTACAGCTCTCTTCTCGGGCACGCTGAACAACACTGACCAAATAGACTATCGGGCACATGCATCATGCTAGGATTTTGCGAGTCCTTAATTGCGAATATTAAGGATTCGCAAATAACGACTTGCAAAATCCTATGCATGTAGGAATCGCTATAATAGCGATTCCTACACATTCCTTATTTGCAACTCGCAAATAGCGAGTCGCAAATAAGGAATAGCTTCCTATTCATTCCTATGGGCCGAAATTGCAAGCACAATTTGCGAGTACCGATTGGTACTCGCAAATAGCTCATGCAATTTCAAGGGTGCAAGGGTGTCAAAAGGACACCCTGTTGCACCCCTGAAATTGATCTGTGCACAATTGTTGCGCACACACATGTCCCACGGACGTGTGTGTGTGTGTAACCTACAACTTTGAAAAATGCACTTTATTGCATTTTTCAAAGTTTTTGCAAATTACCATGAAGTTCAACTTCATGGTAATTTGCGCCCCCTAGTAGCAAAATCGCTACTTCAAAGTGGTTCTTGCATTGCATTTAAGGAATCGCAAAATGCGATTCCTTAAATGCAATCTCAATTTGAGAACTCGCAATTAATTGCGAATTCTCAAATTGCGAGGGCCTTGACCCTTGATGCATCGCAAAAGCTAATTTTGTAATCGCAAACGGCTGATTTTTGCGAATCGCACCGTTTGCGATCGCAAAAAGCTTTGATGCATGTGCCAGAAAGTTCAGCCATTTCTTGTCTCAGTCACCCCCTAAATTGGAGGCCTCGTCCATCTGGATCTTAGGGACAATGTCTGCTTTTGGACCCAGTGCCAGCGTCACTTCCTCTGGGTCCAGGGGGGCAACAGTGGGTGGAAGATCCGGGGACCCAGCGTCTGTTAGCGTCCACCTGCAGTGATCCGTTGTTGGACTTGGCCCTTTTTGCAGGGTCATCCCTAAACTTTTTACCTTTCTCCTAGCCTTTTCTCTGACATGGTGTTGGTGGTTTTAGGCCTCTGGGCACTTTAGCACTGCTGTCCAGTGTAAAGTGCGTTACATTTGGTAAGATTGGCCTACACCTGTTTGGCCTATTTAATTTACCTGTCAGTACCTTGTAGAGTAGTATCTCATATACCAAGGGCTGGTAAATTAAATGCTATTGGTGGGCTTGCAGCGCTGATTGCGCCACCCACCAAAGTAGCCTTGCAAACCTATCTCAGGCCTCTGCCATTGCAGGGCCTCTGCGCGCAGTGTTATTGCGCAGTGACGTGACACCTAAAGTGTGTGCCATGTCTGTGACCCCCCTTTTTCCTGCATGTCTGTCACCCCTAAGGTAGGCCCTAGCTAGCCCTATGGGCAGGGTGCATTGTAGGTAAAAGATAGGACATGTACCTTAAGTGTGTGACATGTCCTGGTAATGACAAACAGCCATTTTGGTTTCTCACCACTGTGGGGCTGCCCTCCCATAGTAATGCTTTGGGGATTCCCTTATGAGTGTTTCAGTGGTAATTCCTGATATGGGAGGAGCAGTGTGGTTAAGTTTAGTATATTTGGAATAGTCATAATAAATGCTGCGCAATGGTGGCGCAGATTTATTATAACTGTTTTAGAATTGCCACTTTTAGAAGTTGGCATTTCTGTGTGCTATGTGTCTGCCTGCCTGATGTGAATTGCATGTCTGGCTTTTGAGTGACGGGCTGGGAAGTGTGTGTGGCTCCTTGAGGGGCAGGGTGAGTCAGCACTAGGCTGATTTGGACATCCGCATTGGGAGTAGTGGGAGGAGTAATCCCCTGACCCTGAATTGGTCTGTGCCTAGCCTGTGCAATGCTGGCTCCACCCCCTGTGTTGTCTGATCACCGAGCCCCCACCTGACAAAGGGGAAGAGGAGCCTTGTAAACAAAGTGCTCCAATTCCCCCTGAACCAGTCGCATCTGGTTCCCCCAAACCCTGTACTGCAGACAATGGACTGTGTGATATAAATGTAGGGGCTGTGACCCCATGTGAGTGTGTTGTTCCTGGACCTTTGGGGCTGGCTGCTGCTGGGGACCAAGAGGAACCGCCATGGGGGATTGCCTCCCTGCTGAAGGGCCCTGTGTGCTGGCCTCCCTGGGCCCAGCTATGCCTCATGGACCCTGGAAGACTCTTGCGCCCTGTGAGCGCTTTACTTTTAAATCCTCCAGAACCTTAAAGACTTGCTGCATCTAGCGCCTCGTGAGCGCTATATTTTAATTCGGAGGAGAAGAGCTTGTGGGCCTTGCGGCGCCGAAGCTACGACTCTGTTTAGAGGGAATCCCGACGTGGGGATATCCCCCTCCCAGTGATGTTGTGGAGCGGGTGCCCACCCCGCATGGTTTGCGTACCGAGCAGGAGCCCACCCCGCTTATTAAATATTTAAATTGCAGGTGCCCACCCCACTTATGCTTTTAATTTGCTAGCAAGAGCCCACCCCGCTTTTATGGTGCCCACCCCGCATGGTTTGTTTTATCGGGAGCCCACCCCACGTTCTACTGTTGGGAATCACCGCCACGGCCTGATCCAGCGCCGGAAGCCGAACGCGTCTGCCTGGCGAGCCTATGGCCGGAAACAGACGAGCCTGCTAGAGAGGCGGGAACCTACCCCGCCTGTGGGTGAGCTGGCAGTGAGGCCGCTGAGCGCGAGAGGAGAGTGAGGAGAGAGCCCCCGAGGAGTGGGGGCTCTCCTGATGCACGCTGCCTACAGCCGCCGTGTGAAGTGAAGAGAGAGAAGAGCACCAGAGGAGGTGTTCCCCTGCATCCCTGGTGAGTGGGGGCTTCTCCATTGTTTGTGCCGACGAGGCACAGTGCCAGTTCTAGTTCCTGAGGGGTCGCGCCAGAGAACGGGCCGCTCCAATGGTGGGGCATATTTGTTTTAGAGCCTCGTGGGGGTCCAGAGGGCACAGTGGTGCCGGGCCTCTTTTTGGGACATTATCATAGCTGCCCCGCCTGACAGTGGGCAGCTGCAACATGGCGCATTTTTGTGTAGCGAGCCACAGAGCGGGCCTCTTTGGTTATTTCTCAGTTGCTCCGCCGTAGTGGGCAACTACAGCGTTTTGCACATTTGTTTTAGAGAGTCCCAGTGGGGACCCACCCAGAGGGCACAGTGAATGCCCATGCCTACAGTTTTCCTCACAGCTGCACAGCAATTAGTGGCAGCTGCAACGTTTAGGCCTGCGCAATTGCTCACTTTGGGATTCTGCTGCATTGGCAGCCAGCCCTGACATTTTGGACATAGGGCATTTGAGCCCTCTGAGAAGGCCAGTTGGCCAGGGGGACTGTGTTAGGTTGATAGGGCGCCAGGCCCTAATGTTATTTATGTGGTGCGCAGGAAATGTGATTTATGCACCCTGATTTATGCCTCTAATGTGGTTTATGTTTATGAGGTTATTTGCATACTGTGGTTTATGCTTGTGAGGTTATTTTCTACTGTGATTTATGCCTCTAACATGATTTAGGATTATGAGGTTATTATCTAATATGTTTTGGTTTATGAGGTTGGCGCAGACTGTATTTTACGCCTAATGTGATGCTGATTGCATACTATGATTTATGTTACAGGATAATGCGGAGTACAGTATTTTGCCAGTCATTACTGGTTATGTTCTACATTTATTATTTGTACTTGTGATGGTTTTGACAGTGGCCCAATTGGCCCCGTCATGTGTATATAATCTCCTGTAAATATTGCCTAGTGCCAGTTGGCACAGTGTATATTGTGTGATTACTATTCTAATGTGTTTGTGACAATACAAAGGCTATTTTTATATATAACCTTGTGTGGAGTCCCTTTTGTGAAGTGCCTAGTATGTTGCTGCTGTGTATGTTGCGCAAACGCTTTACACATTGCCTCTGGGATAAGCCTGACTGCTTGTGCCAAGCTACCAAGGGGGTGAGCAGGGGTTATCTTCAGTGAGTAACTCCCTTGCCCTGACTAGAGTGGTGGTTTCTGCCTGGCTTAGGCGCAAGCCCTAACCAACCATAAATCACATTTCTAACATCCTTCCTCTCCTACTGTGATCCTGTGTTCCACTTGTGTGTCTGGGCTGTGAGTCTCCGCCCAGCCAGACCGCTGTTGGGGGCCCCGGCCAGGCCAAGAGCTCCATCTTTGCTTCGGACCTCGCGGCTCCCATGGAGGGAGATCGTCACCCCGAAGTGAGCCTTGCCCTGCACTGAGATATTAGATTTGGCCGGATAAAGAAGCTTGTATTGTCACTGTAACTCACGTAGCTCTCGCTTGACCCCTAAGAAGGATTTCCAGAGCTCCTGGATCTGTCTAGTTTAGTGTGGGTATATAGTAATTTTATTGTTTTCTTACTGGAGTTCTTGATGTTCCCTGGAAGCTTGTAGACTTGTCTCTATTGTGGTAATTTAGTACCTTCGCTTTATTGCACTACCAGCGCCCTGTGGGCCCTCTCGATCTTAAACAGATTGGATAGTCCCTTAGTGCACAGCTGTGAGAGGATCCAGTGCTCCAAGAATTGCTTGGTCGATCCCTATTCCCTCTTTTCTGGGATTCCCAACATGCAGATGTTGCTGCGTTTGGCGTGCCCTTTTTTGTCTTCTGCCCATTGCACCAGTGCTCTCGTGGCCATCATCATCTGTGCCACTTATTGCTTAAGGGTAGTCACGTCTCCCTGCAAATCTTCAATGTCTTCCTTAGCTGCCGTGACCCTGTCTGCCACCTTCCGCAGATCTGCACGAAGCAAGTTTACTTCTATCGAGACAGCCTCAATGCGGTCCTCTATAGCATCCAGGAGTTCTGCTCGGGATGGTTCAGGGCAATCCCCCTCTTCCTCCACCTCACCACCCCCAGTCTGACTGGTCATGCGCTGGGGAGGGTGTCTCTGTGTGGTATATTGAGTTATGGTGTTCGATCCATCTGCTCTTGCTGCCTTGTACTTGAACATGACCACAGAGGCGTGACCGATCGATTTCCTAGGTCCCCCTGCAACTTTGTCGTTCAGGGGCTCCCCCCTCATTGTCTGACTGAAGGTTTGCAGGAGGGGGAGCAACACCATTCAACCACCAGCGCGGGCCCCACCGCCACCCTGCCTGCCAACTGCGAGGCCCAGAGTGGAGGGGGGGTGCCACGCCTTCCCAAGAAATCTTCAACATGTGCTGTATTCAGATGAGCAAGGTGGCACCCACGATCAGGCAGGCGGGCGTTAATGCAAAGTGTCCCAAAATAACCACGCACTCAGTGATGGTCGGTCTCCTTGGGGGGGTGGGGGGGGGGGGAGGGGGAATGTCGTGATCTGGCATGACAACAGTTACCTATGCGTTACTCCACAGTCTGAAGGATGCCTATGCACCAAAGCCTGGTTGAATGCTGTGTTTAGTTTGGCCATGTCCCATTATTTGCAGGTATCAGTGCTAAGGGCCGCAATGCCCAATGTCCTGACAGGCCTCACCTGTCCGATCAGGTGCCTCCCTTCTCTCAGCAGGCTTGTCCAGGTGGGGGGAGGCAGAACGACTGCCGCTGGTAGCCCCCCTGTACCGCAGCCCTGCCTGTCACCTTTGAGCAGCTGAACACCCCAGCGTTACTCAGCGGGGGGGCAAGGGGAATGTCTGCTCTCAGCCTACTCACTGTAGTCCTTCCAGAGCAGTCTCAGGGCTCAGATGGCCTTCACAGATTCCGGCTCACGATCCCAGGGACTCCTAGGGGCACCGAAGCAGGGCTGCAGGAGCAGTCCGTGCGGTCCCGTAATCTTTAATGCAGGCATCCAGCAGTTAAGAAAAAGTTGCTGCCCATGCCCTTCTACCGTATATGATCACCAGCAGTGGGCGCCTAAAGCCCGGTCCGGGCTTTGACCACGCTCGGGCACCAGCAGATTCGCGATCGACACCTCTGCGGCAGCCTCCAATCTCCCTCAGCGGAGTGGGGGCCGGCCCCTCTTTGCCTTCCGATTCAGCTGCTGCGGTGGCCCACACCTCTCCTGTAACGCAGGTGAACGCTGCCCAACACAGGCCTCACCTTCCCACGCCCGGGCAGCCACACTCCAGCACGGCCCTGCCAGCGGTGACTGGACCTGCTCAATCACCCGCTCCGGACAGCCACGGATCAGCTCCGAGCAGGCAGGATGTCACCACAGCTTGGCACCACCCTTTCTATGCTGCTCTGAGGATTTTCGGGCGGACGGACTGCGAGCTCGGAGGGTCACGTCCTCTTGGCCAAATTGCTTGGCCACGCCCCCTTACTCAGTCTTACATTCAGACCCCCAGGATATAGTGGCATGGATTAGTAAATTTAGCGGCACAAATATGGAAACTTAGCAGCATTTTTGCGGCACTTTATTTTACTCATAATCATTCATTTTCAGCTTTAAAACAATGGAAACTGTTTTAGCCGAGTATTCCACTTTGAAATAGGCAACCTGGGATAGGGAACAGAGGAAGCAGCCCACAGGTGAAGGCTGCTATCCCTTGTAAATGCAATCCTCCATTTGCTTTAGTATAGGTTCTGAGAAGCCCATCAAAGATGGCCTGGTAGCATACTGTAGGAAATGGATTCTAGAACCTACCTTATTGTATGCTCTGGGGGGATTGGTATTTGTGGGAAGGTGCTTTCTTCAGAGGGCTGTTAAGCAGCACTCTGCTCTGAAGTGATATGGCACATAGCCACATTCTCAGGATGAGGCAGCTGAAACCTGACTTCAGAGTAGCCAAATGATTCTGTGTAGTCACATGTCTCCTCGGAGAATTTGAAATAGTTCAATTTGCGAACAAGACAAGTTCCAGCATTGCAAACCAACTGCCCAAATTAGTAGCAAATGTGAAACGTTTGCAATGGCACATGTGCCCGACCTGTCTGAATTTAATGGTTACTTTCTTTGAGGCAACTGGGCCTACCTTTAGATATCAAGGACCTACTTTGTAGGATAAGCACAACATTTCTAAAAACAGAGTTTTTAAGAGAAGGCCCACAGTGTGAATGGCACACCCGGACAATTTAAGTCATAATCGAGACAACGCTGCCCCACAGAGCCGCGGAGCATGGGAAGCTCGAGAAGGACCCGCCCAGAGTTCATAGCTTTGTCTTCCTTCTCAGAAGCCTTGGCTTTGGAAATAAACACATGTCCCGTTTCCACATTCCTCCTCGCTCCCCTACTCCGGTTTCGCCTCACATTCTCAGCATAGCCCATGCTCGCCACGGCTGTGTGCAAAAAATGCGGCTGTGCTTTCCTTCAAGCTCTGCGCCTAGACTTACACAATTGTTTAAACCACATGAAAGATTCCATTAAACTGGCGATAAAGATAACACTGTGAAGACTGGAGAGCGGCAGCAGTGTTTGTGGGGTGCAAAGATTGGCTTAATTTAGGAGTTGAAGTGAAGAATTATCATAGAAATGTAAAAGTGCCGATTTCGCAGGCACTTTGGTAAAAATTGCGGCATTTTTACAAAAGTGCCGATTTCACAGCAAACCACAAAATCGCGAAATCCTGGAGGGTCTGATTAAAAATATTTGCATCTTGTGCTGTTCCTTCAACAACAGTTAACCTTTGACTGTATAGAAGATTACCAGCAAGTGATTGTTAATGAAAACTCATTTGGAAGCAAGCAATTGTTTCTGACTGTAAACTTCACATATAAATCAGTTTTATATTTATTGTGCTTATGTCTAATCTTTGTATGCAAAAATTCAACATCATGTTCACCATTTTTCAAAATTAATTTAAATACACAGTGACATCTTTTTTCTGTCCCCAACAGTTGCCAATGTCTTCAATATATCTCCATCAATTGTATTTGAATGTCTTCCATTGATCATGTGCTAAAACATGTTTCCTTTCAACATTATCAATGAAGAGAGTCAAATAAGTTAAAGACTTGTTTTCCCCTGTGTTTACCCACACTGATTGTTATAAAAAATACATTAAAATCAGAAATAGTTGTGAAATAATAAAAGATTCCATAATTTCAAAAAGTATTCATGTTCAATGTCTAGTATTCTTGTAACAACCCCTTATGGCTTCCATTCATTTAATAGATCAGATAATCCCTTACATGATTGTGACATCACATGTTTTTTTCTTGTAATTTCAGTAATAGATCCATAGTGTCTCTCAGTAAAGCGGAAATGTGTTTCAATAACTTCATTAAAGCCTAATCAATAAACTTAACAATGGCTAGAAAAAATGATTATCAGAGACTTCTAATCTTAAGGATGTTTTTCTTATTATCCTGGTGGAATTTTAGTAATGTGTACATTACAGCTATTCTATGTTTCTGGTAATTCAAGTACAGCCTAGTTTCTTTATCCCTACCTCGTAAAGCTTGTGATGCCCAAATGTGAATTTCATTCTTGATTTCATAAATATTATCATTATCCAAAAAGATATATGCTCCTTAATTTAGCATTTCCTGAATCGATTTCATATATCAATCATAGTCTGTCTTTTTAGAACTGCATTTCTCTACAGACTTTACCACCAAACTTTTGTCCTTATTCTATTCTTTTAACATTTTCCAATCAGAGATTTATCAATGTCTTACTTTAGTTCTGGATTTGAAAGACATTATTCCATTGCCCCTCTTCACTGCTATTTTTCTTTTACAGTTTTAATGTGTATCTCTTGAGAATAACCAATGGCTGTTATTTCACCCTTTTCTTTGAAAAATGCTTTCCACTGATGTTTCTTCAAGAACTTCTAAAAATGAACACAAGTTTCATATAAGGTACACCAATATTAACTGCATGGGTCAGTTCTTTTTATAATGTGCTCAAAACGCAGTTTGATAGTTTTTCTTAGAAATGTTGAGCACCATGTTTTCTAATGTTTCGATTGCTGCAATCAGCTTAGTAGAGGAGCCGTTGTAAGGAGAGCAATGCACCTGACAGGTTGTTTACTTGCTATTTATTGTTAGTAATACAGAAGATTGGTGCATCAATATTGGAGTTGAGGGGAAAATGTGAATGATTTGGTATAAATCCTATTGGGTTCTGAGTTCTTCTGTGTTATCATCCAGAGAGACCTAGTGGCATTAGGTGTTACTGCTCTCCAGTGCAACTATGGAAATCAAACCCACCTTCCCTTAGTTCCAATTGAATTTCTTCTATCCTCACTGTGTTCCACCCACTCTGCAGCCAGGACCTCTCCCTTGGATTGTGGTAGAGGACATCAGCATCAGACTACTGTTAGCAGTTGGGTCTGTAAGGATATGTTTTTCCTGACTCAGGTGTGGGATTGGATGGCTGGTCTCCCCCTCTGCATGATGCTTCGCTGTTCAAGCGTTCTTTTAAGTGTCATTATCCCTCCGGTTTCTTGCAGGTTCAAGCCTGGATCTGAGTCCTCGGCTCCTCCTGCTCTTCCAAAAGACTTGTATTTCTTCTCTAGATTGAGGCTTTTCAGTGTAGCTATGATTAACCACTTTTCGGTCTACCTCTCCCATGGGGGTCATGCGTTCTTGCTAGAGATGCACTTTCAGGGACCTCATTCTGCAGCTACCGGGGTGGGGTTCACCCACTTCCAGATAAGGATGAGGCAATCTTCTTGTCACACTTACAAAATAGCAATTCTTACTGGATTATATTGGAACTTTTCCTAAACAACGATGGAATATGTAGCATTGGTGTCTTGTTATTTCAGCAGATTTGCTTACTAAGGAAGACAGATACCCCTGACACCTTAGCTTCAGTCACTGGAGATTTTAGGCCATTCTTTGCTTTGCAGTAGAATAGTTGCCATGGCTGACCCGGTACTAATGACATATGACATTTCTGATGATTCACATCTCTTTATGGCTAAAGAGATTTCCAACAGTAAAAAGCAACGTGATTGCCTATAGGAAGAGTAGAAATGAATGCAAGCACAAGTAAGCCTCCCCAGCAAAACCAAATTTGGGTTAATGTCCTGGTACACGATTTCCATTAAGCCTGTAAAATGGCTCAGCAAGTTAAGAGTTGCCACTGACACTGCTGGTCCCAACAGGTAATGATTTTGAGCCCTGAGCTTGGTACACTGAGTACCATTAAACCCAGTTAAGGTAACCCCTTTTAAAAGTGTGCTTATTATGCAGATTAAGCAGGGTGTAATCAAGCAAAATGCATTGCTTCCAGAGGATGATGCAATGTAAGACGGCTGATCAACGACATTGAATGATTTCCACTCTCAGTTCTATGAGCAGGTCGTCTTCTATCCAGGTGCTCACTATCAATCTGAGTGATGTGTGAGCCATTGATAGACTTGCCTGATTTTTGTTGGGTTTAGCACATTCTGAAGTATTAAAAATACTGACTTTCCTACTGCTTCGTTGAAGAAAATCTACATTTCCTTAAAGACACAAGGTGAGTATTGTGCTTCTTTAATCTTGCCTTTAATTTCAACAGCAACAGCCAAGAAACAAAACATAACGCATTACCTTAAGGCTTGGAATAGTAGTTCCTAAAGAAATATCTATAAACCTACCCTGACTGCAAGCAGCACTCTTTTCTTGATGTAGTAGAACAATTAAGAATTGTATAATGATAATAGAATTAGAAAACCTATGGTAACAGCTAATAACAATGTTAAATGTTCTTGAGGAAAATCTGTAAAAATACTGATGGAAACTGAACTGGTCCGGGATTATTTTCATGTCATGAAGGTCCTTAGAAAAGGACATTGCTGTGACTGTCTCCATGACTCATTGCATCTTTCTACGCATTGGAATTGGTTTGATTATTTACCATTAAAGAAGGAAGGGAAAATTCCCTGGCTGGGAGAATTGCGGTAGCTAAAATGATAGTACTGCCCAAGTTTTTATACATGTTCCTCAACCTCCCTTTCACTCAAGCATTTTTTAAAACATTACGCTCTCTAATGCTTTCGCTAGTTTGGGCTGGAAAACAAGCATGTGTCTCATGGGAACTCTCAACACTCCTTCTGGCTCAAGGTGGACTGGGCGCTCCTGACATTCCGTTATATGCCTACTGTGCGCAGGCTCAATTCCTACATTAGTGGCTGCATACAATCCCTTTTCAGCCTCATGTAGCAGTTGAGATGGACAGGGCAGCACCTATTCCCCTTCCAGTGGCACTTTATCAGCCATATTGACGCCCAAGAAATGAAATAAACACAATTGAGACAGTGTGCTGGGCATGGGGGGGACTGCGAAACAGAGCACAGCTGGAGTTGTGGTATGCCCCTTCCCCCTTGCATATAATCCACAAATTCCCTCAATAGTAGACAAAGGCTCGGTGGACCTTGCGCGACAGCTAGGCATGATTACCTTTGCGGACCTGTACCCAGGTGATACATTTCGTACCCCACCACCAGCACCGGAGGGAGCCGAAATGCAGTTCTTCGAGATATTTTTGTACCAAAGCATCCGTGCGACGTGCCGCCAATTGCATAACACCTTTCCCAGTCCTTACCTTCACCCGAACTACAGGCCCTCAAGTACATAATAGTTGGACCATCACAGCGAAAGCTCATAATGCTGCTTTATAACATTATGCAGAGCACCGCACCGGTAACTAAACCGAAAGCATTGCATGAATGGAATGCAGAACTAAACCCGCAGATTACAGATGAAAAGTGGGCATTATGTTGTGGCCAATTGCAGATGCTGTCGCCCAATTACAAGCTACGTCTGATTCACTAAATGTTTGCACCGCTTTTACAGAGCACCTACCCAACTTCATCGTATGAGACTCCAGACGGACGCCAAGTGCTGGAGGTGCATTGCTACACCGGCATCATTCCTGAATTGGCCTGGAGCTGCCTCCCTCCCCATTGCAAATTACTTAGTACAAATTACATTTGTACTAAGATCAATGAAATTTTGGGGATACAGACTTAACCTACACCAACATTGGGGATATTAGGGTATGTGAAAGTGATGCAGCGGAGTTTACCTGCTCTATACATACATACACACAACACTCATTTGGACCCATATACATTCATATGTTCAATGAGCTAGCAAATGTCTGCTGGTCATCAATTTTGATTTACCTTAGAGACATTTTGCACCAGTATTCTTACCAACCCTGTCTCCTAAGTAAATGTACTTGTCGAAAGATCTAGTAGTAGATTAGAATAGGGAGGAAACGATAATAGTAAAAAAAACAATACTTTAACTTTATTCAAAGCACCACAGACTCAGTAGAAGTTTTAAAGGTTTATCTGAATTAATAATTTTGTAAGTCAAATCAAAATACACATAGATACATTAAGATACTCCATCAGGAAAGCTAGTTCAGTTAGTTTATAATTCAATCACATTAATTAATCTCATGTGATAGCAGCACCTGAGGAGAGAAAGAACTGAGAGCAAAATACGAAGCACAACCCCACAAAACTTTATTTACCTAGAATGGTGCGAGGACCTAGACATCAGAGTATCAAGGATTTAGGACAGGTTCAGGACCGGGAGGGTGACCTCTTCTAGTGTAACGCCAGCATTACACCCCTCTCTGTTGCTACTCTCTCCTGCTCGTCCGGACCCCCTCCTAAATGTGCCTCCTCGGTTGTTCTGCGATCTTTCCCTAGTGTTGGATTCTTCAATCAGATTGCAGCAAAATGGGGCAGCATCACAGCATAGCCACGGCATCAAGTGGGTCAAGTGTGACTAACTAACTAGAACTTACCTCTGTTATACCAATTCAAATGTATGATACACCCCCACATGTTTCAATTCCATGTACACTCCTCAATTTGATTGGGCCAGGCAATTGGGTGAGGACATCACACCATACTAAGTGCAATAATCTTCTTTGGTTCTATTGTCTAATTCCTCGCCCCTTAATTTTAATACCCACAAGCTTTATTCCCACAAGCATTTCATATGTGGATTGATAAATCTGTAATACAATGTTTCGGGTTCTTCCTCTCGTAGGGTCAGGAGTTGATCTTCCCATGTCCTTGTTGAGCACATGGATTGGCAGCCATTCAATGATTTTCATTAGTTTCAGAACAAGGAGGTTGCGCGCATGCGTAGTTGATGCAAAGGATAAGGACATCGGTCACCCTCCAAGGCCCAAATGCGAGCTATTAATAAAGTCAGAGAAGAACTTGTTAGAATACAAAATTAAATGAATTCACTGTATACCACTTACTTCGACTCTAACCCCATTTACTTAGTATTTCTTTTGCATTAATGGCTTAGTAAAACTTGCATAGGTTCGTTTCAACACAGCATGTGCATTAATGCGAGGTTTTCGAGGAGCCATGTTAAAAGCTATTGCGCAGCTGGAAAGATTTTCCACCAAGCTAGAGAAGACGTTATACTGCGTAGATGTAGTGGATGCATGCGCAGAAGAGTTCCCACGTTTTTGGCAGCCATTTAAAGGACACTCGGGTTACTCATTAGTAAAGCACATACAAAAGCTTACCCTAGATACAATTATGTAAAATGTAATGCAAAATTAGTACTCACAAATGGGTTGGTTATAATGTTACAGGTTATTCGAGAGGATTGCATACGAGCAAGTTTCTTTTTTATACGAAACCTTGCTCCATCAATCCCCTCTCTGATGGCATTTTATGCCATCACTAGCTTCTATTAAATCGGATGCCAACTTTAGCATTCTACCATTTCGATTTCTTCAAATCTTTTATTTTCTCCTTTATTTTTCTTAAATTGTGATCCTTTCATTCTTTTGTAGATGTTTCCCTTTAATTCTTCAAGTCGTATTTCATCTAATTTTCTTTTCCTACACTTCTCATTCACTTAGTACCTTTTTCCACTGCATTTGTGGCAACACATTATCATCAAAATTAATAGAGTTATGCCCATGATTGGCAATAATATTTGACCTAAGATACTCTTAACTATATTAGAAAACCAACTACTAATGGTGGAAAAACTATTTGTTATTTTCTTCCATACACTGTCAACCTCCAATGGTTTTAGTTCCTCTTCCAAATGCGTAATATTTTTAATATACCTTCCAATTTCTACACTTTTGTCAGGTATGTATGTGCAGCAATGTTGCGCTTTCAACATTTTACAGACTCCACCCTCTTTTGCTAATAAGATATCAAGGGCAAGTCGATTTTGCAAAACCATAGATCTAACAGCAACTAATTCTGTATTGATCAGTAAAAATCCTCCAGCAGTGTCAGTAGATAACTACTACTGTTGACAATTGACAGATTTTTTGAGAATTCAACAGAACTCCCACTGAAGGTATCCATGCACCAAATATATCACCTTCTATTTCTGAAAAACTAGCTCCTTTATATCAGGTTAGTCCATTACTGTCATTATTGTTTCCAGTGATTCTTTTAAAATGATAAACTTTAGGGAATACTATTCCGAAATAGCAACTCCCGTACCAGTGATCAGGCAATCTAAAATATGCTTTGTTTCCACAAATATAATAAATTCCAGGAAATACTGGATCAGTTCCTCCTTTTAATCCCCAACCCCCAATTACTAAGAATTTATGTTCACATTCACTGGAATCAATAAATGCATTGTTATATTCTTTTTTTAGTCTATGGAGACAGATTTTCCCTTTCTTTTAAAAATTCAGAGACAAAGCAGCATGAGTCTTGCCAGTTACCAAAAGATCTTCCCTTTCAGCCCATTTAGGTATCTGAGGTTTTGGTTCTGAGGCCCTTCTTTGGAAATCCTGTCTCCTTTTTTCTACAAAGTTCAAAAATATATTTTCTTCTTCATGCAATTTACATGTTAGGTTGTGTTTGTGTGCATCAGCTATATCTATTGTCTTCATTGTTAGGAAATATTCACCCATGAATTGTGAGTCTCTAGTGCTAAGGACAGGGTTCATGCTCTTCCACATAGGGACTTCTGAAAATATTACATCTACATTTGAATAATAATACTGCAGTTTTCTAGTTCTATAAAATAGCTAATACACTACATGAAATACCATATGTCAAAGTTAAGTGATGATATTTTACCCCTTCAGCTACTGAGTTTGGCAATTTCATGCAAACATAATAATCACTAACTTCCATAGTTTCTACATAATGTACTAAGAGATTTGCAAATACATTTAAATCGGATTACTTTTTATCTACAGTGTGGTGTAGATCTAACTCGTCTGGTATTTCTAAGTCTACTCTGTCTCTTTTAATGTTTGCTACTTCCGTATGTGCATTAGTACTATTCTGTTTGTCAGTAACCATCAAATAGAGAATAGCTATTGCTAATATTACCCGTATTATGAAAACTCATGATAAGCTACATATACAGATCCTACAACGCTTCTTTATACAGCTTTGTTTTGGTTTTCCAATAACTTTATCGTGGGACATTTTGGACAAGAAGATTTTTCTCTTCTTTAATTCAGAACTTGGTATGAGATTACACCTTATGCGTCTTCTCTCCCTTTCAAGTCGGTCTCACTTCATCAATTCGTTCGTCGTTCAGCTCTTCATCACTTTCTTCATTTAAGTCGAGATTTTCAAAATCTACAAGAATGACATATGTCCACTCAGGACCCTTGAATTTGTTATTCAAGTCTTCAACCTTTGACTCATTCGTTTTGGTGTTGCTGTGCAAGGTCCAGATTGACTGGATACTTTGTTTACTTGATCAGGTTCTTCACTAATTGTCTTAAGACGGTATTACAGCCTCTTGATAATTCTTGGCCAATTATCACCTTTTCGACTTTTCTTAAATTTCACTGCACTGCCAGGTTCTTCAAGGCTTCTTTTATTTTCCTTTATTTTCGGCACAACTTGATCATCTTTGTCTTCAGATTTCCTCTCTATCTGACCTTGTCCAGGGCTTATTGTTCTGGCCTGTTCTGCCTGGATTGGTTTATCTACCTCAATCTGACCCTGTTCAGGATTGATAATGTCTGGTTTTTCTTCTGTATCCTGAACTTGTGTCTTTATGCCTATCTGGTCCTGTTCAGGTCTTTTTACCTCATTACCTTCTTCTGCCTGAACGTTTTCTCTAAACCCGATCTGTCCCTCCTCAGACTCATGATTGGGGCTTTGGTTTTCTTCTGGTTGAGTATATTGTTCTCTCCTTAACTGTTCCTGCTCAGGTTCCCTAATAGTCGTTTCCCTACTCTCCTGAGCGACTTCTTCTACACCTGACTGGTCCTCACTCTTTTCCTGTCTATCTAACTGTTTTTGGCTTCTAGTTCTTATAAATACTTCAGGTATGTCCACCACTGGGATCCAGTCGTCCTGATAAGAGCTTGGTTGTTCTTGGGCAGCTACCTCAGGATCTTCTATAGGAAGTTCTTCAGCTGCACAACCTTCAGCAACTTCAATTTCTCGTTTCAATTGGAACTCTTCTTCTTCAGGAGATGGTACCCTTTTGGTATGACTTGCATGAATCCAATTAGGCAATCCTGCACACTTTACAGCTGTTGAAGTAGTCTGTATAACTTGATGCGGTTTGTCCCACCTTGGTGCTATGCACAATTCTCGAGTGTGGTTCTTCACAGCTACCCAGTCACCGGGATTCAGATCATGCACTTGGCTCAGCTGTCTGTTGACTGCATCTTCCCCAACCTGATGAGAGGTAGAACGCACTCTGTCAGCCAACTCTTTGCAATACTCCAAAACCAAGTCATCAGTTATATTCAACAGCTTGTATCCTGGTACACATGCTTGTCTCATGGCTCTTCCCATGAGTATTTCATGGGGACTCAATACAGTATTTTCGTCTGAATTACTTCTGAGTCCCATCAGAACCAGAGGTAAAGCATCAGGCCATTCCAGTGGGGTGGATGCACACACCTTTCCGAGTCTTGACTTGATCGTGCCATTTAATTGTTCTACCACCCCAAAGCCTCTTAATAAGAGTTTGGCCACTGTCAAGCTGTCATTTCTTCGGGTCGGGTATGCTTCCACCCACTTTGAAAGTAAACAAACTATGACAAGTACATATTTCAACCCCTCGACAAGTAGGCAATTTAATAAAATCTAATTGAAGTCTTACAAAAGTTCCTTCTGCCTTTCCAATTTTTCCCATACTAACCACAGTTTTCCTGCCAGGATTCATTCATTTGTTGACATGTTAAACATCTTTGGCAAAGACTCTCTGGTACATTCCTGAACTTTGCATTAAACCTATCTTATCTGAAAAGTCGAATCATTGCATCTCTGCCCACGTGTGTCTCCATGATACATTCTAGCCATAGGTGCAAGCATACTGTCTGGCATTACTGGTCTGCCATCATAACAAACCCACACACCATCTTCTGCCCTTTGTTGACATCCTATTTTCACCCACTCTTCCTTTTCTCTCATGTCTACTGCACCCTGCAGATCTTTCACCTCCTCCCAGGTTCCCACACCTGCAAGTAGCATAAGTTGGCAGCTGATTCAACCAGTGTTGATTTTCTTGTTTAGGGCAATTTTATGCCTCGCACAGTGTTGGGCAACCTGGTCAGCATATCGGTTACCGGCAGTCACATAGTCATCTCCTGATTGGGGAGCAGCACACTTAACCACGGCCACCTCTTTTGGTAATTGATTTGCCTCAATTAATTCTTTCACAAAAATTCCATTTTTAATAGGAGTTCCTGAGGAAGTCAGGAAATCCCTTTGCATCCATAGCTGGCTAAAATCATGCACAACCAGATAACCATATTGACTGTCAGTGAAGATGGTCACTCTCCAATTTTTCCCAATTTTGCATGCTTTAATCAAAGCAATCCATTCGGCTACTTGTGCAGATCTGACTTCTGGTAAATAGGATGCTTCAACTAGTCCAGTTAATGTACATACAGTGTAAGCAACACTCAATACTCCCTCTTCGTGTCGCTTGCATGAGCCATCTACAAATAGCTCATGATCAGCATTTTTCAAGGGTTCCTCTTGTATGTCAGGACGTGGTTTGGTTCTAAGTTCAGTCACGTCAAGACATTCATGTTCAACCTCATCTTTCACTTCTTCTTAGTAAGGATCAGGTAGTAAAGTGGCTGGATTAAGAACGGTACGCCTCACTATAGTCACGTTTTCAGCCCCCAGTATTATTCTTTCATATTTTGTCAGCCTACTGGGAGTAAGGTACTGCGTTTGGGTTCTGGTCAGCAAAATCACCACTGCATGAGGAACGTACACCTTGACAGGGTGTCCCATCACATTTGACTCACTCTGTTCTATGCTTACACAAGTTGCGGCTACAGCTTTCAGGCAACCTGGTAATGCACAGGCCACAGGATCTAGGGTAGCAGAAAAATATGCCACTGGTCTTCTCATTAATCCATGTCTCTGTGTCAGAACTGAAAGTGCACAATTACCCCACTCATAGCAGAATAATGCAAATTCTTTTGAATAGTCCGGCATTCCTAAAGCAGGTGCTTCACACAAACAATCTCACAACTTTCTAAAAGATCCCATGCTTTCATCATCCCATTCTATAGGGTCTTTCGCTCTCTTTCTGGTCATCTGTATCAGGGGTTTAGCTAATAAAGCAAAACCCTACAATCCACTGCCTACAATATCCTACAACTCCAAGGAACATGTTTTTTTCTTTTTGGGTCCGTGGCAACAGCATTTGTCTTATTATTCTGATTCTTTCAGAGGTCACTCTTCTAATTCCTCTCTCTATTTGATGTCCCAAATATTTGACAGAATTTTTACAAAACTGAAGTTTCTCAGTGGACACTTTATGTCCACCCTTTGCCAAATGATTTGTCAGTGCAATTGAATCAGTAACAGTCATCTTGTGTGATTGACGCCACCAATAGGTCATCAACTTACTGCACCAGGACTGACTCTCTGGGCAATACAAGAGATTCAATGCTTCTTTGGATAATCTGTTTAAAGATTGAAGGACTTTCAGTGTATCCTTGAGGCACACAATTCCACACATAAATATGTTCTTCAAATTTAAATGAAAATAAAAACTGGCTATCTGGATGCAATGGAATAGGAAAGAATGCATGGCATAATTTGATTACTGTGAACCAACCTGCCTTCCATGGTATCTGATAAAGAATCACAGCTGGGTTGGGCACTACTGGACAGCATGGTACAACAATCTTATTAATTTTTCTAAGATCTTGAACCACCCTATACTTCCCATTAGGTTTCTTAATGCCAATTATAGGTGAGTTACAAGGGCTACTCATTATTTCTTTCAGGATGCATTGTTCGACTAATCGCTCAATCTCTGTTGCAACACCTGCCTTTATTTCTGGACTCATTTTGTATTGACGAGTATTCGGATAAACAGCACCTTCTTTCACTGTCACTTTTATGGGATCTACATTTGCCATCAATCCTTTTTCTTTTCCAGTAAAATCCCATATTTCTGCATTTACACTTAGTTTGACTTCAGCGGGTAATTCATCTTCGGTTATCATTGTATACATTTCATTTACCTCTGTCCCCTGTTTAGCTAACATGAACTTGTAAACTCTATCTTCATCTGAGGTTTGTATTGCGACACCATCCGGTGAGCAAAATATGGTGCAATTCATTTTGAACAATAGGTCCCTTCCAAGCAAGTTTACAGGGCTTGAGTCACATACCACGAATATATGCATTTCTTTAAAATTTCCAATTCGCACCTCCATTGGTTCTGTGATCGGGGTTCTAATCCGTTTGTTCAAAACACCTACGACTTGGATGTCTTCACCCGAGAGGGGCAGGTTAGGAATGTCTGCTGTTCTCACATTAGACCTGGTAGCACCAGTATCCAACAAAAAAGTGATATCATTTCCTTCTACTGTACCTTCTATGTATGGACCTGACTTATCTACCGGTAGGGATGCGCTAAGTACGCACTCCCCTTCCTCCCCCCCCCCCCCTCCCCTCAGGCACCGTCATTCCTGCTCATAATCAATTAGTGGATCCTGCAAAAGAAACTGCGATGTTACAAAAATGTTCTTACCACTTCCTTCTGGAAATCCGGTGTCCACACTGTACTTGGCTTGACTCACAAAATTTGACTTAGGGGCAGGTGGCAATTGACTCTGTAGATCTATACCCTGTTGCTGATGACTCATTAACACCTCATTCTGCGTCTGTGATTTTAAAATTTTGATTCGGGCCATTATTAACTTGTACGACTTTACACTCGTTTTTCCAATGCCCCAACATCCCGCACCCGTGACAGGGAAATCTTTTCTTTGCTTCTTCCCTGTTCATTCTTCCCCGTGGCGTACCCCCATTATTTTCACCTTGACCTTGCACTCTTCCTTGACTCTGATTGTTTATTCAATTGAAGCTCTTGCTGTTCAGATAACTTTACTTGAGCCCACATTACCTTTTCTTCTAAGGCTTTTCGTTTGTTATCAATCTCATCCCCACAATATTTGGCATATTTTAGAATCTCGTCAATGGGCTTTGATTGCCAACACAACATGTGCTGCTTAATCATTTGTGATTTATCCAGTCTTAACCCTGTTACAAATCGATACATAAAATTAGTCATGTCCTTGTTCTCTAAACTTTCAAACCCACTATACTGTTTGAACACCTGTAAAAGATGTTCGTAGTAGGCATGTACAGACTCGTTCTTTTCTTGGGTTGTTCTATCTATTTTTACCCAATCAGTTTCTTTCGGGGGAATTTTACTCTTCAGAAAAGTGATTACTTGATGACATTTTTTCATTACATCTTCTGACGGGGCTCCTGTCTTTGAATCTCTTGGATATTCCTCACTAGGCTAATCTATAGTAATTTTACACTCTGTCCACAAATCCGCAGGTACTACTATGTCAAATAGAACATCCAGATCCTTTAACAAAAGTTTTGAAACTTTCACAAACCTCTCAACTTGTCTATACCACTCCACTGGTTTTTCACTCAATTTTGGGAAATCATTCGTAAATGACAAAATATCCTGTCAAGTCCATGGTACATGTACGTACCCCCCTCCGAGTACTTCCCTCATCGGATACAACCTCTCAGCCTTTTCTGTTTCTCTCATGGCATATTCAGATGTCGTTCAATTTACCTGTGCTTCTTCCTTTTTCTTTGCCCACCTAACTTTCCATCTTTCAAGCTCTCCCCATTTTTGTAGCAGAAATAACAACTCCCGGATCTGTAATTTTCTTCCAGACACATTCATGTTTTCCAAATCCTTATCCGAAAATTCTGCTCTATATGGTTTCTGCAACACATTTGACTTCCCTATGTGAATTCCCATTTCAGATGCCCAATTTTTCAGTTTTTCATGGAATGTTTTTGTATTTCGTGTAATGCTTCTACAAATGAACAGTAACTCCTCTTCACTGTATGTGTTTAATCTGTCTAGACCCACATTTCCAGCAACCATTTTTTCCAATTCTTCTCGTAATTTAAAAATGTCTAATAATTTTGGCTGTGACTTTGGTTTCTCTATTTCTTGAGACCATCTCTCTATATCTTCTGGGGTTACTATTGTGGCACTTCTAGTTCCTGTTGAGGTTTCTAGTCTAACTTCCTTCGAACAACTGGGCAAATTTTACTTCGGGGTTTCCATCATTGGCTCTCTTTTGGGCAAATCCATTAATGATATAACTGATTCACATTCACTTGCTTGGTCATCTACTATCATCTTTGCCTTTCTAGGTTCTATGCTTGGGGTAGGTATTCCAGAAACTTTAGAACAGTTTGACTTTTCACCATACAATGGGACTACTGGACCTATGGTTACTGGTATGGTCAATGCATCAGGATGTGTATTCATCGGAGTTATTTTCTGGATCAATTCATCTCTATTCTTATTTATTGCTTCCCTTTCCTTTTCTTGAAGTACCCTGTTTGCTGTGTCATGTGTCAGGTAAACTCTCTGCCATTAGCGCCGTGAGGGAAACGGCAGAACTCGTGCAATCGCTGCCTGCCTGTATAGCACTTCCTGACATCCTGCAAACGCGCCGTGAGGGAAACGGCTGACCGGGCTGAACTACACCTCCCAGAGGCCCCCAGCGTGAGGAGCGCCACACGGCATTAGAGGGCGCCAGAGGTCCTTTAAAAGGACTACACGCTTCCCGCTGCGCGGGACGCGGTAAACTCTCTGCCATTAGCGCCGTGAGGGAAACGGCAGAACTCGTGCAATCGCTGCCTGCCTGTATAGCACTTCCTGACATCCTGCAAACGCGCCGTGAGGGAAACGGCTGACCAGGCTGAACTACACCTCCCAGAGGCCCCCAGCCTGATGAGCGCCACATGGCATTAGAGGGCGCCAGAGGCCCTTTAAAAGGACTACACGCTTCCCGCTGCGCGGGACGCGGTAAACTCTCTGCCATTAGCGCCGTGAGGGAAACGGCAGAACTCGTGCAATCGCTGCCTGCCTGTATAGCCCTTCCTGACATCCTGCAAACGCGCCGTGAGGGAAACGGCTGACCGGGCTGAACTACACCTCCCAGAGACCCCAGCGTGAGGAGCGCCACACGGCATTAGAGGGCGCCAGAGGCCCTTTAAAAGGACTACACGCTTCCCGCTGCGCGGGACGCGGTAAACTCTCTGCCATTAGCGCCATGAGGGAAACGGCAGAACTCGTGCAATCGCTGCCTGCCTGTATAGCACTTCCTGACATCCTGCAAACGCGCCGTGAGGGAAACGGCTGACCGGGCTGAACTACACCTCCCAGAGGCCCCCAGCGTGAGGAGCGCCACACGGCATTAGAGGGCGCCAGAGGCCCTTTAAAAGGACTACACGCTTCCCGCTGCGCGTGACGCGCCCGGGCCAAGGGCGGGCCCGTCCGCGCCCGGCAGGGGCCAAAGGAGGCCGGGCTGGGCCACGTCCCTTTCTTCCGCTATTGGAGTCTTTGTCGACGTGGGTCTGTCAGCAAGCAGCATTCAGCATTCTGGAGAGTAAAGGCGTGGAAGGGGCGAGCTCCAAGGCTCCTGTTGGTGGTTAGGCGGCAAAAGGGAAAGTATTTTTACGTATTCAAACCCCCCTCTCTTTGCCCCCCCCCTTTTTTTTGGTACAGAGGGATGCGCAGTTACTCCACCTACCTGCCGTGAGGGGAACGGCTGAGCTTGCCTTACTTGGGGGTCAGTGGGTCCTGCTGCTACCTACGAGTGCCGTGAGGGGAACGGCCAGAGCTCTCAGACCAGGGACTACACATCCCAAAGGCCCTACGATCCGGCACCTGCATACGGTGTCATCTGAGTGCGCCCATCACCCTCAAAGGCAACAGGCACTTCCCGCAGTGCGGGACGTCATTGCCCGGAGGAGGCTGGGCTGGGCCCCCCTCTTTGATTTTGTTCTCTCACACTGAAGGAGGTACCCAATGGAAGAGCTTTGCTGCTGACATCTGCAAGACGTTTTGTCCCTTTTTTAACTACTAATCTCTTTTGTATTTTATATCTTAGTTAAGGTTTTACCATTCTAAAAGTCAGTCAATTCTAGTTCTTGTTGAAAAACAACCTCATTTTTAATATTAATTATGAAGAAGCTTACTACTAAAGCCCAGTGTCATCCTCCACCAGCAGATTTACCTCCACTTCTTCCCCAAACATCTATCGATAAAATGCTACAAAGAGCAATAGGGGTGGTAGCAACAGAAATTGAGCGGACAGAGCGTAGATTATCCCTAACCCCAAATTTACAAGAGTTATGTGCTGATCCCAGTTCTGTAACCTTGTTTAGTGACACCCCGGCCATTCCAACGGTGTCACTTATGTACTCCAACAACCAAGGAGGCTGGTACTATTCCGAAAATGTTCTTGGGGAAGAAGGGCCCGGTTAGAGGCGCCAAAAAGTGCACCTCAACTAGGCCCAATACAAGGATCTCTAAACTAGGGGCAAAAAGGAAAAAAATCGAGGGAGATTCTTTAGTGGACACTGACGGTGATTTAGTACCCCAAAATGTTAGTGAGGTCCAGGAAAAAATAGACTATATAGAACCCCCCTGGATCCCTATCTTATTGAAGTCCCTTCAGTTACAATTAAATAACTTTTTAAAAGAGGAGTTTGCCCACATCCATGCACGTTTAGATAAATTAATAATCTCACAAGGATACAGAAAAGAGAAGGAAGTTGTTCCAATACCCAGAGATACAGTAACAGTTAAAGAGGTCTCTGTTGGGCCCAGGCCATCCTCGAGAAGGGCCGGAAGTGCAGATGAGGCAAGGGGAAATTGTACTAGCACCTCTGTAGGTAAGAATAATCTAAGAGGCCCACCAGTAGATAAAGTAGGTAGCAGGGGCTGTTCTGTTAGCGAGGGTACAGGTATAGTTGAAAGCCTGTCGTCCAAGCCGCCGACAGAAGAAGCGCTTAAGTCCCGTAATTTGCCGATCCTGGATCTACCACCGGCCTCCGTTCCATATGTAGCTATCCTCTCCGGGGCTCCTTCTCCGACCTTGGGATTGATAGAGACTCATATTGAATTAAAAAATAAATGTCCATTTCTTCTCTAGCAGAGGGTTAAAAATAAATCCCAATGATATTTTGATGACACGCAGAGTTGACTGGTTAGGAAATAGGCCCAAAGATATTGAAGGAGAGTGTATTATAGTAAATTTTAGGAAACCACATATAACACATTACATTCACTGTAATTTTGATCCTAGAGGCACCTGTATTAAGTGCCTTCCGCTTACTTACTTTTATGTGAATGGGGCTACTAGACTGAAGAGGGTAGATCGAGGCATTGGGTCTCAGGACTGGCAAACAGTGTACCCCCTTCGAAGGCAGAACCTCATGCACCCACAACAACATCAGTTTAACATTCCATTACAAAACAGATTCCGGTTACTTGATGAGGTCGACTGACTAGGGGGAAAACTGGATGAAGGTATAGTAGAAAATCTTGAAGATGATATACTGCTGAAGGCTGGTTCACAGTCATCGGAAGGATTATGTCCAATTAGCTTATGTACTGTACCTCCCTTAGGTTGGAGGGCAACATCATCCCAACCTCAATCTCCTGATAACATAGAATCATTATCCACAAAAATGATGGCACCTATTCTTGACATGGCTAATACGGAGATCATACACTCAGGGAATATGGCTACTCCTACACCGCTGGCCAGATTCAATCCTAATCTTAAAATAGTGTCGTGGAATATTGCAGGCCTAAAACTTAAATGAAATTACCCCGAATGGGGAAAATTTATAGATTTATATGATAATTGTATTTTTCAGGAAACCTGGACAGTCGAGGACTATGTGCGCCCAGGTTTCGCTTCCTTTTTAGGTCTCGCCTGACCCAGCGCATGCGCTGGTCTGGCGAGACTTATTGAGAGGGCTCCAAAAAGTGCTACCAGGCCAGCCTAGAGCTACAGTGCATGTGCGCGGGCGCGCGTGCCCCGCTTTACCGCAATTACTTTCACTTTCGCGGCCCCCAAGTAAGGCCGCTTGTTTAATCAGTCTTGTGCCTTAATAATGCATCACGGTCATGAACAGTAGTATTGTCACTCATATAGAGATTCTTATGATTCTTTTCTTCAGTAGACCTTTTTTTTGGGACTCAGTGACTTGCCATATGTTGCAATTTACATCATGTGGTTGGATGCCGCCGTTTTTCAAACCCTTCTGTTAAAACTTTTGCATTTGTGAGTACTGCATAGTGATGTAGAGATACCCACATAGCGCCTCAATGTAGCCTAAAGTTGTTGCAGCACATGGTAAGACTTGAAGGTTTTGGAACACATTACATTATCACCATTTACATTACACAAGTCCACCTTAATTATGTTCTTCATAGGCACCTCTCTTGGCAAAGATTCCATTCAGTGAGTGTGCTCCGCTCTGCTGGTCGTGATTCTATTCATTTATGACTATGCACCCTGGCACATGATGGATTTGGTTGCAGGGTTTTAAAATATTATCATAAATAGCCTATGGCTTTGCTATTAAGACCATGTCTTAAATACCACGTGTGTGGCCAGAGTTCAGCCTGTTTCAAACCTTGTGTACTTTTGAGTTGTAAATCTCCGCATGTTTCAGCAGCGAGCATTTAACTCAGGGGGTCACCCTGCTGGCTTAGAGATTGACAATGAAAGTAATTGCGGTAAAGCGCGGCGCGCGCGCCCGCGCACATGCACTGTAGCTCTAGGCTGGCCTGGTAGCACTTTTTGGAGCCCTCTCAATAAGTCTCGCCAGACCAGCGCATGCGCTGGGTCAGGCGAGACCTAACAACGCTAACTAAAAATGAGTTGTTATTGTAAAGATAGCAGATTACATTCTAGCCAGATTGGTAAAGTCATTTCTGTTTCCTGATATGGTTCACAGAACTCCCATTCCCACTCGTATCCATGTCTAGTGATAAAACCTGCCCATAACCAGGGCCACTGGAATTATGTTATTACTCTGGCTGCAGTGTTTTTTGCATGATAATAAATTTGCCACATAATCCATCATCTGCTGCATATTCTGCTGATTTTAACAAAAAACTAATATTTCTATCTCAAATGGTTCAAAATTTACTAAAAACAAAAACAGCAGCGTGTACTGTCGCACAGTGGGAAGCCATTTGCAAAGGACAAGTGGGCAGATTTCTGCTGCTTATTGCTACATTTGGGAGTTAGACTGGTACTAGCAAGGTGTAACCAATGCCCAGAAGTGTTAACAAGTGTAAAAAGAATTAAGTATAACTATCCGAAAATGTGCTGCATTATGCAGCATAATTTGGCTTTACTTGCAGAATAATTTGCTCAACTCTGCCGCATAATTTTGCCTCTCCTGCCACATAATTTGACTGGCCCTTCCCATAACACTGTGGATTTCACACACTCACTTTCAGCCTGGAATAGCCTTTCATTATATATGTTCAGTGTCCTCAGACTTGTGTCATTTACTGGTATCGGTGCTGTAACCATTTTTAGAATGGGGGTGATGGCCGTTGACATCTACAGATTTAAGTTGCTTGATTGTACCTTCCATTTTTCAGACATATATATTGAGATATTTGTATTTAACTCTGTAAAGGAAGCACTTTTGTATGCATATTAGAAAATCTCTGAAATCGTGTGGCCTTCTCCTTTCAGCTGTATCACAGTAAGAGTATCAGTCAGTAGATAGAATTGCAATATATGCTAACCATGAGTTCAGATAAAAGGATAGCAAACACAACTCTCCATTTGAAATAACCTTTGGTTAAATCCAATAGGTCTCGTCTATTTGAAATTTATTAACTTTGTCAAGTTGTTTAATTTTTCCTGGCCATGTTACATACCAGCACAGCTGCTGTGCAGCAAGGCTAAAAGTAAAATAAGTAACATTAAAAAAAGTGCAATGGCAGTCAATGCAGGCTGCATCAGATCAATCGTTTTCCTCTTTCAGCCATGCTCTATAGCAGCCACGCAGTTGTGCAACATGTCTTAAACAAGCATTGGCATAGCCAATAGGTCTCGCCTTTGGGACCTTATAAGTGTTTAAACATGCAACAGTTACATAACTAAACACTTATAAGGTCCCAAAAGCGAGACCTATTGGCTATGCCAAAGCTTGTTTATCCCAGCTACCTCTAATGGAAAGGGCAGGTCCTCTGGAGGTCTTACAACATGGATCGGGAGCCACCTGGGGTGCGAAATAACAACTGAGGCACAGACAGGACCAGATATTCTTAGCCTAAACTTGACACTCAACAAAAATTTCAAAATTAATTTAATTAATGTATATTCGAGGCCAGTAAAGAATGGTAGGGAGTCCCCTACCTTAGATCAGCTTGATACAGTAATATAAGGTTTATTTAAAGAGGGGCTGATCTTAATTGGTGGTGATTTAAATTGCCACTTTGAACCAATCAAAGACCTTGATGACTCCTATGCACGGGAAGAAGATGAGATTTGGGCAATTCCTGAGATTAATAGCCCCCCGGCTCGCGCATGGTCAGCCTTGGCCCTACAAATAAAAGCTTTGACCCTTAAATATTCACTTCGGGTCTGTAATGGCCGTTTTAATTCTGATACCTCTGATAAATGCACCTACAATAGAATTGGTCAAGAATCAATCTTGGACTACCTCCTGATTGAATGCAAGGGCTGGTCTATGATTGCTGATTTTACTATACTTCCTAGGCATGATAGTGACCACAATGCCCTTACAGTATCTTTAACATGTCCTATACATAGTGACCATACTGAGCCAGAATATTCAATCAGGAAGGATTTATATCTCTCCAACAATAAGAGGAAGGTAAATTGGTCACAGATGGAGAGGTGCGATAAAAATATGGTCACACTTTATGAGAGTATAATTCCTGATTTTGAGCAATTGTATGACCACCTGGATGCTAGTATCAGCCCTGACCAATTTTCTAATGTTCGAGCTGTGAATGATAATATTTTTCGCAAACTGAGGCAGGTATTTAGTAAAGCAAATCCTACCTCTAATAGGGGCTATAAAAAAGTGGTGTCTTGGTTTGATAAAAGCTGTGACAAAGCCAAAAAAGCACTCATTGCAGCGATTAAAGATAGGTCCCAAACTAATATTAAATTAACTAGGGCCCACTACAAAAAGAGCATTATTGCTGCCAAGACAACATGGGGTATAGCACAGTGGGACAAAATGAAAAGTGCCCTTGAATGTAAGGATGTTAAGGGCTTTTGGAACTTGGTTGCTACTGGATCTAGTGAAGGGCGGACTTCTCTGGTACCCAATATTGCGGCTGAAAGCTGGGTCCTTCACTACCGGGCCCTTTATTCCTTGGAGCCTGATAGTGAAGTTTATATAAGTGCAATACCTAATAGTCCCCACAGTCTAGAACTAGATCCCCCCCCTGTTTTCTATCAAAAAGGTAGAAACTTCTATTGATAGAATTATTCCAGGAAAAGCGCCAGGTCTAGATTATGTTCCGGGCGAACTCTTTAAGAGTGAGCCTAAAATTTGGGGTCCATTTTTATGTGTGATTTTTAACAACATTTTACTTGGGATGGATATACCTGAATCTTGGCTGGGGGAAGAGGTCATCCCTATATTCAAAAAAGGTTCCCCACTTCTCCCATGTAATTATAGGCCAATTAGCTTGCTTGACGTCTCGCAAAAGGTCTTCTCCAGAATTATCTTAAATCGAGTCCAGACCTGGCTATAGGAAAATGAAATTCTGTCTCATCTCCAGGCTGGGTTTAGATCGAAAATTTCAACACTAGATCAGGTATTTAGGCTCCAGCTCCTCTACTGGAAAACGGTGGAGGTAGAAAGGGGGAGTCTCTATCTGGTGTTTGTTGATTTGAGAAGTGCCTTTGACATGGTACCTAGAAAAGCACTCTGGAGGGTGTTGCGGGAGCTGGGGCTCCTCCCCTACCTCCTTGCGATAATAAAACGCTTCCATGAAGGGAACTATGCAAGAGTGAGATATGGGAAAAATGGGGATCTTACTAACTCTATCCCAGTAAATAGGGGAGTGAGACAGGGGTGTGTCTTAGCTCCCACACTTTTCTGCATATACATCAATGGTCTGGTGCACGCCCTGTGCCAATGTGAGGACATTGATGCACCTAGGCTGGCGCAGGGTCTTGTACCGGCGTTGATGTTTGCAGACGACACACTCCTTCTCTCTAAATCCCCTATGGGGCTCCAGAGGATTTTGGACGGGTTTTTAAGTTTTTGCAAGGATCGGGGTTTGGAGATTAATGTACAAAAGACTAAATATATGGTCTTTTATCCACGAAAATCCACCCATCCCAGTCCTCACCTGAAAGGAGTTCCCTTAGAGAGAGTTCAGGAATTTGAGTATCTGGGGGTGACCTTAAATGAAAAAATGCTCTGGGCCACCCAGTTAACCAAGGCCAATCTTAAATTGATCCAAACTTCAGGGGGTCTAGCTAAATTTTTCAAGAACACACATTACAAACCATTAAGTCCCGTGATAGAAATTTATAAAACCCAGATAAGAAGTGCTACCATATATGGTGCTGAGATTTGGGGACATTCTACAACTAACTCTATTACAATCACCGAGAACAAGTTTCTGAGGCGGTTAGCTGGGCTACCACAAAGTACTCCTTTGACTCCCTTGCGCCTAGATCTTGGCGTAAGACCTATCATGAAAGAGGCTGGCTGTAGGCCTCTTCTTTATTGGAGAAGGATTTGGACAACCCCGGAATTAGTGTCATTTAAAAATTAGCTGACCGAGATCCTTAGCATCCCCGGGAGTGGGAGATACCCGTGGCTTGCATACATTAAAAAATATCTAATTCTCATGGGGCTTGGCGATTTATGGGATAATCCAAGTGTTACTTGTTTTAATGTCACACGTAAAAGACTGATTGAAAGGTACTGGGAGGTACACATGAACGATCTGATTACATGTACCAGATCTGGGCCCATGTCTTTCACATTTCTAGAGTTTAAATATATTTATGCCCTGGAACCAGTCCTTGATGTGATTCAACCCACTCTCGCCAGGAAACTTTTTCTGCAGTTCCGCCATGGATGTCTCCCGCTCCATGCTGTGACGAATAAATGGTCCAACCGTTCAGATAAGGGCTGCCCCGCATGTTTAGCTAATGAAGAAACTGATTTATATGTTCTGTTTTTTTGTGAAGGCTATTGTAAAATCCGACGAAGTGAGCTCATAAATTTATGTAGGAACTTGGGCTCCTCACGTTGTATGGAAGTTTATAGACTGCTAAAAACAAACACTGATCTTCCTATTGTCTATGCAGTATCCAGATTTTTATATCGCATGTGGAGCATCGGGGCAAATCTTTTGAAAGAGAAATAATTTCTTATCTTATTCTCAAAACTTGTAAATATTTTAAACTTGTTTTTTTTAACTCTCCAAACTCTTACCTTATATTTAATAAACTGTAAAATGGATTTTGTATATTGATGTCTCTTTTATGGCTTATGCCGAAATAAAGATATATTGACTGACTGACTATTTGTGGAACCAAAGGTGTTCTTACCATTGGGAAACTAGGGATCATTCTATCAAATTCTTCATTATAAGGTGGAGGGCTTTTCATCAATATGTCTTCTAAATACCTTTCTTCTGTTTCTCCGCTATCTATCATGGTTAAGTGCTTGTTTACTTCTGTACATTTACCTCCCATCTGCTCTTCTGATGTTAACACAGGATAGAAACCTTCTGCCACCATGGCCTGTCTCCATTGTTTCATGTGACTATCTCTAGTCTCCCGGGGAAATTTCTGATAATATTTGATTAAGATCCTGTTACTTCGAGGTCTGTCACGTTCAAAGTCTTCCATTTCCCATTCTTCTAAAGCCTCATACTGGGTCAATCTAGGTATGGGTTCTAATTCATTCATTCGTTTTCTTAAATTGTACAATATTCTTCCATTAAAGCTTCCGTACTCAGGAAATGCTAATATTCCATCATCTGTTGTGTACTCTACCCAATTTTCTAACCATATACAGGTCTTTCCACCATCATGTATGATGCAGGCGTATTTGGAGGAGGAATAAGAATCCCTTCTCTACTCTTAATGGGTTTGTCCTTTTAAAAAAAAATTCTTAACCTTTTGCATAAATGACATTTTTCTCTTTTCTCCATACATTGCGTGCTTCTGCTTATTAAGGTACTGTTCGTAAGCAAACCCTATAACTTTTCTATCTGGACGAGTCCTTGTTAATGTAGGATTGTACATGCAAACTCCACTATCTATTATTATTCATGGGACTTCTATTTTGATGACCAATCGGACGCTCGCTTTAATTCTCCAATACCAACGCGTTTTCTAGTCTGAAGACCAATTCAACATCTACTTTGTTCGCTCACTCAGCCAATGCTTGCGCGGATTTTCTGTGACGTCAGTATCACTCCTTACAACTGAACCCCTCCTTTACAATTTTGCATCAACTACACGCCCGCTGTTTCAACCAATCCCAGCGCGGCTCTCCGTGACATCAGTGCAGCACCGCAACTGACCCCTCCTTTACAAGGTAATGCAAAAACTTATTTTCTCACAAAATTTCACACAAATTTAATTAATTAACAACATATAAACATTTGCTATTGTGTCTGACCCACTAATTCAAAGAATAGTAAGATTTATTTCACTGCGAGTAAAACCTTTCCGCTTACTCTTCACACACTATGAGTAAAACCCTTCCGCTTACTCTTCACACAAGCATCAGAGAACCTACTACTCCTTCAGTATCAATCAATCAAGGCATTTATATAGCGCACTACTCACCCAGAGGGTCTCAAGGCGCTAGGGGAGAGGGTCTGCTCCTGCTCGAACAGCCAGGTCTTGAGTTGTTTCCTGAAGGCGAGGTGGTCCTAGGTCAGGCGGAGGTGGGTCGGGAGGGAGTTCCATGTCTTGGCGGCGAGGTAGGAGAAGGACCGTCCCCCTGTGGTGGCTCTTCGGATGCGGGGGACGGTGGCGAGGGCGTGGCCGGTCGATCGAAGCTGGCGTTTGGGAGCGTAGAAGTTGAGGCGGCTGTTGAGGTATCCTGGGCCTTGGTTGTGTAGGGCTTTGTGTGCGTGGGTGAGGAGACGGAAGGTGATTCTCTTGTTGACCGGGAGCCAGTGCAGGTCTCTCAGGTGTCCGGAGATGTGGCTGTGACGGGGGATGTCCAGGATGAGTCGTGCTGAGGCGTTCTGGATCCGCTGGAGTCTCTTCTGGAGTTTGGCGGTGGTTCCGGCGTAAAGGGAGTTGCCGTAGTCCAGACGGCTGGTGACGAGGGCCTGGGTGACCGTCTTCCTGGTCTCGGTGGGGATCCACCGGAAGATCTTACGTAGCATGCGCAGGATGTTGAAGCACGACGACGAGACGGCGTTGACTTGTCTGGTCATGGAGAGGGAGGAGTCCAGGATGAAGCCCAGGTTGCGTGCGTGGTCTGTTGGTTGGGGTGCGCTGCCTAGGGCGGGGGGCCACCAGGAGTCGTCCCAGGTGGAGGGTGAGGATCCCAGGATGAGGACTTCCGTCTTGTCCGAGTTCAGTTTCAGGCGACTGTTCTTCATCCATTCGGCTACCTCTTTCATCCCTTCGTGAAGGTTGGCTCTGGCGGTGGCGGGGTCGTTGGTGAGGGAGAGGATCAGCTGGGTATCGTCGGCGTAGGAGATGATGTTGAGGTTGTGCTGGCGTGCGATGTCTGCGAGGGGGCTCATGTAGACGTTGAAGAGGGTTGGACTGAGCGAGGACCCTTGAGGAACGCCGCAGATGACTTCGGTGGCTTCAGATCTGAACGGGGGGAGGCGGACTCTGTGTCCTTCCGGCGAGGAAGGAGATGATCCATTCCAGTGCCTTCTCCTGGATTCTGACGTTGCTGAGTCGCTGCACTAGTGTACGGTGGCAGACAGTGTCGAAGGCCGCGGAGAGGTCTAGGAGGATGAGGGCCGCTGTTTCTCCGTTGTCAAGCAGTGCTCGGATGTCCTCGGTGGCTGTGATCAGGGCGGTCTCGGTGCTGTGGTTGGCTCGGAAGCCAGACTGCGAGAGGTCGAGGGATCCGTTTGTCTCGAGGAAGGCGGCCAGCTGCTTGTTGACGGTCTTCTCGATGACTTTTGCAGGGAACGGGAGCAGCGAGATGGGGCGGTAGTTCTTGAGGTCGGTGGGGTCGGCTGATGGCTTCTTTAGTAGAGCGCTGAGTTCGGCGTGCTTCCAGCTCTCCGGGAAGGTCGCGGTGTCGAAGGAGGTGTTGATGATGTCCCGCAGGTGGGGTGCGATGACCGCGTCGGCCTTGTTGAAGACGTGGGGAGGGCAGGGGTCGGTCGGAGATCCGGAGTGGATGGAGTTCATCGTGCGGACGGTATCTTCGGTGCTGATCGGGGTCCAGGCGCGGAGGGTGGTGGTGGGGGGCGGTGGTTCGGTCATGGCGTGCGTCGGTTGAGTGCTGAAGCTGTTGTGTATGTCCGCGATCTTGTTGTGGAAGTAGGAGGCGAGGGAGTTGCAGAGGTCTTGCGAAGGGGTGATGTCGTTGTTTCCGGCGTTGGGGTTGGAGAGCTCTTTGACGATGTTGAAGAGTTCCTTGCTGTTGTGTGCGTTTTTGTCCAGTCGTTCCTTGAATGCAGTTTTCTTGGTTGCGTGGATGAGTTGGTGGTGTTTTCGGGTGGCGAGCTTGAGGGCAGTCATGTTGTCCGGTGTTGGGTCTCTGCGCCAGGTACTCTCGAGGGCTCGGCAGTCCTTCTTGGAGCTCTTGAGTTCGTCGGTGAACCATGGGGCTTTCTTGCTGCTGGGTCTGCTAGGCGGGGTCCTCAGGGGGGCGAGGTCGTCTGCGCAGTCGCTGATCCATTTCGTGAGGTTGGTGGCCGCTTGGCTGGGGTTCGTTGCGCTGGTGGGTGGGTTCTTGCTCAGGGAAGTCGCGAGCTGGTCGGCTGTGATCTTGTTCCAGCTTCTGCGTGCAACCTGTTGCTGTTGGTAGTGGATCGTGGTCCTTTTGAAGCTGAAGTGGACGCAGCTGTGGTCCGTCCAGTGGAGTCCGGTGGCGTGGCTGAAGGCGATGTTCTTGCTGGATGAGAAGACTGGGTCAAGTGTGTGTCCGGCGTAGTGGGTGGGGGTGGTCACCAGCTGCTTGAGTCCGAGGTTTGCGAGGTTGTCCAGCAGGGTGGTGGTGTTGCGGTCGTTGTTGTTCTCCAGGTGGAAGTTGAGGTCCCCGAGGAGGATGTAGTCAGCGGAGGGGAGGGCGTGCGGGCTGATGAATTCGGCGATGTCTTCGCTGAATTGTGTGCGTGGTCCCGGGGGTCTGTAGATGAGGGTGCCTCTGAGGGTGGTCTTGGGGTTGATGTGGACCTGGAAGTGCAGGTGCTCGGGGGTGCGAGGGTGTCGTCTGTGTTGGTCGTGATGCGGATGGTGTTCCTGTGGATGATGGCGATGCCTCCTCCGGTCTGGTTGATGCGGTCCCTTCGGATGATCTTATAGCCGTCTGGGATGGCGATGGCGATGTCGGGCACTAAAGAGGCGTTCATCCAGGTTTCCGTGAGGAAGGCGACGTCTGGTGAAGTAGTGTCGAGCAGGTTCCAGAGCTCGATGGCGTGTCTGTGGACGGAGCGGGTGTTGAGTAGGATGCACTTTAGGTGGCTGCTGCTGTTGCTCGTCTTGGTCTTGGTCGGTGCAGGAGTAGTGCAGGTCCGGATGCAGGTGAACTTGCAGGAGTGGCCACAGAAGGGTCCGTGGGTGCGTCTCGGGGTGGCTCGGTAGCAACCCGGGGTTCGGCCGGCGTTGAGTGCGTAGAGTTCGGTGGCGTCGTAGGTCCGGCGGGAGGGCTGGAGTCTGCGGGGGCCAGGGGTCCTGGCACTGGGCGCAGTCCAGGCGCAGACGGGCTTACTTTTGGCGCACCTTCGGCGCTCAGTCGGTGCTCCCGCTGCGCGCGTCCGCTGCGCGGTCGCTGAGGGGGCGACATAAGAAGGGAGCCGGGAGGGCGGGTCAGCTGGGAGGCGGGATCGTGGTAGCTAATCGTCTGGCGTGGGGGCGGGGCCGCAGGCAGGCAGCGGTGGGAAAAAACGGGTGCAGGCTAAGCGGGCGGCCCAGCGGCGGCTGGGGCGTTGCAATCGGCGTCGGCTCGCAGCGGCGATGTGCTCAGGCAGCAGGAGGCTCAGGAGCAGGAGAGGTGAGGAGCGTGGGGGCGACCAGGCCGAAGGCGCAGTGGTAATATAATACCAACATTTCACCAGCGAACTCCTCGCTACGAATTACTCTCACTATCATACAAGAAATGATTCCCTATCGTAGTGCTTCTAGTCCTGCGTAACTTTCAGCACTTTTTGTCGATCCAGACCAATAACCTCACTGCAGTGTGGCTTTCATTTACCACCTGATATTCAATATTCCCGGGAATTTCCAGACAACATGAAACAATACATAACGGGTTTTGGTTAAAACATAAATCAATGCTTCAAAATTTCAAATACAATCCTCACCTAACTAACTATACTAACCATGCCTCTGCTACCATGAAAAACTGATGCAGCGGAGTTTACCAGCTCTATACATACATACATACACACAACACTCATTTGGGCCCATATACATTCATACATTCAATGAGCTAGCAAATGTCCGCTGGTCATCAATTTTGATTTACCTTAGAGACCTTTTATACCAGTATTCTTACCAACCCTGTCTCCTAAGTAAATGTAAGTGTCGAAAGATCTAGTAGTAGATTAGAATAGGGAGGAAACGATAATAGTTTAAAAAAAAAAAAAAAAAAAAAACATTAACTTTATTGAAAGAACCACAGACTCAGTAGGAGTTTTAAAGGTTTATCTGAATTAACAATTTTGTGAGTCAAATCAAAATACACGTAGATACATTAAGATTCTCCATCAGGAAAAGTAGTTAGTTTATAATTCAATTCACATTAATTAATCTCATGTGATGACAGTACCTGAGGACAGAAAGATCAGAGAGCAAAATACGAAGCACAACCCCACAGAAGTATATTTACCTAGAATGGTGTGAGGACCTAGACATCAGAGTATCAAGGATTCAGGACAGGTTCAGGACCGGGAAGGTGACCTCTTCTAGTGTAACGCCAGCGTTACACCCCTCTCTGCTGCTACTCTCTCCGGCTCGGGCTCATCCGGACCCCTTCCTAGATGTGCCTCCAAGGTTGCTCCCCTAGTGTTGGATTCTTCAATCAGATTGCAGCAAAATCGGGCAGCATCTCAGCATAGCATCAGCGTCAAGTGTAACTAACTAACTAGAACTTACTTCTGTTATACCAATTCAAATGTATGATCCACCCCCAAATGTTTCAATTCCATGTACACCCCTCAATTTGATTGGGCCAGGCAATGGGGTGAGGATATCACACCATACTAAGTGCAATAATCTTCTTTGGTTCTATTGTCTAATTCCCCACCCCTTCATTTTAATACCCACAAGCTTTATTCCCACAAACATTTCAAATGTGGATCGGTAAATCTGTAATACAATGTTTCGGGTTTTTCCTCTCGTAGGGTCAGGAGTTGATCTTCCCATGTCCTTGTTGAGCACATGGATTGGCAGCCATTCAATGATTTTCATTAGTTTCAGAACAAAGAGGTTGCGCGCATGCGTAGTTGACGCAAAGGATAAGGACATCGGTCACCCTCCAAGGACCAAATGCGAGCTATTAATAAAGTCAGAGAAGAACATGTTAGAATACAAAATTAAATGAATTCACTGTACACCACTTACTTCTACTCGAACCCCATTTACTTAGTATTTCTTTTGCATTAATGGCTTAGTAAAACTTGCATAGGTTCGATTCAGCACAGCATGTGCGTTAATGCGAGGTTTTCGAGCAGCCATGTTAAAAGCTATTAGGCAGCTGAAAAGATTTCCCACCAAGCTAGAGAAGACGTCATACTACATAGATGTAGTAGACGCATGCGCAGAAGAGTTCCCGCGTTTTTGGCAGCCGTTTTAAGGACACTCGGGTTATTCATTAGTAAAGCACATAGAAAAGCTTCTCCTAGATACAATTATGTAAAATGTAATGCAAAATTAGTACTCACAAACAGGTTGGTTATAATGTTACAGGTTATTCGAGAGGATTGCATACAAGCAAGTTTCTTTTTATACGAAACCTTTCTCCATCAAAAGATACCCTGATAGATGTCCATAAACTCCATGCTATGTTGTTACTATTGGCGAAGCTGAGGGTCGCCATGAACCTGTGGGGGGGGGAATGCCCCATTGATTAAGACCTGGATACAGGATATCACCTTCTGTCAAAATCAGCTGCCCATATTCTGGGAATTAATGCCAATGACATCCATCCCCAAAGATATCTGGGGTCCTATCCTTGGGTGGCTACGCACTCTCCGACCCGATAATACTAGTCCCCCAGACACAGCAGAGGTTAACTCGGTAAGCACGTGAAGCACAACAAGCTCTCAAATACACCCTAATAAAGCCTGAAGCAATATGTGGCATATTAAGCCACGATGTAGGGAGCTCTCGTAAGTTATACTGGACTGATGTGATGCACTTAAGACCTAAACCTAGGATGGGGTACGACCCAATTCGACATGTGTTGACATGCGACTGTTGCTCTGACCTATGTTTGTGTTATTGTAGTTGTTGTTATCTCAACAGATAAGTAGTTTGTAATTGTACATTCAGCAAGCATTGCGATATGTATGTATATTATTGAGAAACCAATAAACAAAATAAAATTTAAAAAAAGGAAAGGAAAATAATTATTAAATAGAAACAAAGTGTGGGACAATACTTGTCTGTGTGCCCTTCAAAAAAATTGAAACTATCCTTTATTAAAAATCTAGGAGAATGTAAATTTTAAGGCAAGACTGGAGGCTTGTATTAAGCTTGTTTAAAGCATGTTAACTACCACAGACATAGGTGTTGTAACAAGTTTGCAATAGAAAGTACAAAATGTATTATCATTTGACCAGTCTGACGATTTGAGGAAACACTTTAAACGTGAACACGACCAAAAGCCTTTTGATGACATGGTGCCTCGAGTATAATAAGCCACAAAAATAGTTGTGATGTGGGATGATTATGGTTGTAAATGCATAGCTCTTTGATCAGGGTGGTTGGACTTGACATGTACTGTATTATTTACCAGATATATGACACTACAGTTCATTGCTGGAATAACATTTTCAATTGTATTTGATCTTCAATTGTTTTATTGGAATGCCAGCCTTGTTATGACTGTTGACAATAAAAATGTTTGTTGTTGAAAAAAAGAACCCCATTTGTGGTATAGATTCTTGAACATGGAAGAATGTAGCCTCCAATCACTTGAGTTTTGGAGACCGCCAGAATGCCAATCTGCTAGTTTTGATATTTCCAGTGAACTACTCTGCTCGGATCCAGAGATTGTGTTGAAGACAAAACTCAACAAAAACATTTTGTTAGCTCCACTAAAGTTTTGGATATTGTTCTGCCTAATGGGTTTTGTACCTGTCATTCAAATGAGAATGGAGCAGCTTATACCGTATTTTGCAAACCACCCAATTGCACGGGGTTCTGCAAGCTTCTCTGAACAGTAGGCTCCTCTTGTGACTATGTACTGCCAGTTGAAAACATCACACCACATCAGGCTCCCCAACCTGTCAGACTTGCATCTGACTATAAGAAAAGATCTGGGGTGTAAGCGTAAAAAACTTTGCTCTCCAAAGCGTCTAAATGGTCTAACAAGCAGTGGAGCTATAGTCGAGAGTCCTGATCTAAACCTATTATGTCTGAGTAGGCTCAAACCTATTCAGAGATGGCAAATCTTTAGTCTCTGAAGATCTTGATAGTGAAGAAGACCCAATAATATGGCTGGTATGGAGAAAAGTAGACATACAATTCTCACTAGTATCTTTACAACTTCTGATTTTATCACATTTACTTTAGACTGGGGAAGATTAAGGGTGAGAATTTCTGAATGTATTAAAAATCCCCAGAATTCCATCTGTTTGGAGGTTTTCAGAATACATTTCTACTAATTGAGAAGAAAACCTAAATCTGGAAGACGAGAAGAAGTGGTAAGAATCTGCTTGTGAAGCATATGGATATCCTGGGTCATCAAACAGATATTGTCTAAATAAATGATTAGAAAAATACCTAGCGACCTGAGAAAGGCTACCGCTCATATGTTTTGTGAAGCATCAGCGTGCAGATTACAAACTGAAAAGAAGAGAAGTGGTATATTTTGTTGTTCCATTGGAACTGAAGATATATTCTGAAGTGCGGATGTACTTGCATTGTTAGGTAAGCATCTTAGAGGTCCATGCAAACCATCCAGTCCCCCGGAACATAGAAGACCATTAAATGAATTCAAGTTTCCCTTTTGAAATGATAGTATACACATTGGTTAAAAGGTCTCAGGTTTATGACTGGAAGCATTTTTTACTTATTCTCTTGTGCCAGAAAAAGGGTACTTAGAAACCTGGAAGGATGAGAGATGGTCTCCTGTATTTCCTGGTTTTGTAGAAGGGGTTGTACTTCCTGGGAAGCTAAAGTAGCTATCCTATTTTAGAGGATGAGGATGAAAATCTTGAAAAGGGGTTACAAAAAGGTTATGGAAAAACCCTGAACTGAGGACTACACCCATGGGTTCGCTGAAACCTTTATACACAACCTCTTACAATATGAAGCCCAAAATTGTGACTTATCCGTTATATTGGTGCTTCTGTGTGCACGGCCTCCATGGTTTCTGAAATTAGTACCCCCCTGTGGAAAGAACTGGGGTTTGAAGTCTTGACAATAGTAGTTGCAGCATCTGTAGGATTGAGGTCTGTTGTAACTTCTGGCAAAGTGACTCCTGCCTCTGCTGGAGTCACTTTGCTTTACTTGGTTGCTGATTGGTGTTGTTCAGGAACTACTTTTGTTCTCCTGTTGACTTGTTCACTCAAAGCCTTATGGCTAATATGTTTTTTTCTGTTACTTGACTGCTGCTGTTAAAAGTTAAGGCAAGAGTAGAGAAGTATGATATGAGCCTCCAGTATTGCCATAAAATCTGGAGTTATTTTGAGTCAAAATGCGAATTGACGCAGCAGCCATTTTCCCATACTTGTGTTCTCTACCTGTGCTTGGGAGGTTCTAGAACAGCATGAAGAAGTCCTGCAGAGTGTCATGCAGTAACATGAATCTTGTCACTTCCCCAACTGTCTCATTTGTGGCTTTATAGAAGCTATACAGCCATGCAATCCACACACGCCACTTGGGTGGCTGTGGCTTGGTTAGTCAGTTGACTAAAAGGCAGAAGTTGGTTAGTTGCTCTGCCTATCTGGTGAACTGGTCAAAACAATACTCTCTCTGTATGTACTTCATAGGCTGCTGAGGCGATGGAACTGTGGGGGCCAGGGCCTTGTTGAGTGGGTGATGTGGGTGAGTAGCCTGTCCCATCTTAGTCATTATTACCCATTCCTGTGTGTTCTTACTTTTCCTTTTGTATGGCGCTGTTGACTCCGCTCCTTATCTAGTTCCTGGTGAGTGGGCAGATATCTCAGAGCTCTGGTGAGGCAGAGGTCACTTGAAATGACATGCACTGTCATGCATTCATTGTACTCCTGAGCCTGCATCTCTGGGAGAAGGAAGCAGAACAAATGTTCCTGTTCGGTTATGGAGGAGCAGATTCTTGTGAGTAAAAAAACAGGATACCTTTGCTTGTCATGCATGTCCTTAAAAGTGACAGGTGCCATGCCCCCCTCGCTGTGTCCTTAAAAGTGACCGGTCCCAAGCCCCTATGATGGATGTAGGTGACCATTTGACCCAAGGGGCAGTCTGCCATAGGGCGGGACTGCTTATGGAGATATCAGCGAACCAGAGCCCTATAGCAGAGGCTGGCCCTTGTTGTGGTGTAGAGGTGACCGCCCCTTTTAGGGGCTGGTTAGGATACATATAAGTCCTCCTTAAGAGCCTTGTACAGCGAGCAGCCGCCTGAATAAGAAAAGGTGCCCATAGCAAAATGAAGAGATACAATCCGTTCGTGAAAAGGCCTGTGTTGGATGGCTCCCAGCCCACTATCAATAGATATTACCGCAGCTTAACACCCCTGGTAATGGACGAGAATCGTCAACAAGAAACACCTAAGGATATGGGCTGCAACGTTACTGGTTTTAGCAATAACCTTTGTCGGATGTCCCCGATTAAGGTCGACAGCTGCGAAAGTGAGGGCTCGTGTCGCGGCAGCGTGTATGCTGGCCTCAGTTTCGTGAACATGGAGGAAGATGAAGAATCGATAGTTCCACCTAACACACCCGTCTATGAAGACATGGGGCTTCAGGAGGACACAGCTCCGGAGAAGGTGGTTGTGCAACAGCTGGGTACAAGCGTCGAAGATGATGGGGCATCGCAGGACATTAGCGACTCTCAAGATTTCAGAGCCGCCGCAGAGGGCAGTGAAAATGCGGAGGTTGGTAAAAATGTTATGCGTAGGCCGTTCCATAATGATGTATTTTATTTCTTCAACTAACGGTCTGTAAATCTTTCTTCTTTTTGACCCCTAGAGAGCAACCCCAGCTGGATGCACCTATTTCATAATACGCTCTGGTAAAGAAGCTGTAGCACCTCCTAACACACCCGTCTATGAAGACATGGGCCTTCAGGAGGATACGGCTCCTGAGACGGTCGTTGTGCAACAGCCGAGTACAAGTGTCGAAGATGATGGGGCATCGCAGGACATTAGCGACTCTCAAGATTTCAGAGCCGCCGCAGAGGGCAGTCAAAATGCGGGAGTTAGTAAAATACATTTTTTAAAAATTATGCGCAGTCAGTTACATAATGTTGTATTTTATTTCTTCAACTAACGGAATGTCACTCTTTCTTCTTTTGAACCCTAGATAGCAACCCCAAAAAGGCCTGCGGCAGAGTGGCGACCTGCAAAAGTGAGCAATTTAATTTTCAATTGTCTGTGGTGTTCAAAACAGGCTGAAAGTTCCACATGCCAAAACAGTGATGGGCAAGTGAGTATGCGGCTCTAAGAACGGCGCATGTGAAAAGGAAGATCCAGGATTGTCCTACAATGCCCGTCAGTGTGTTAAGGGTTTCGCAGTGGCGGTGGTACTAAACTGTGTCAAGCGTGACTATTACAGCCTTTGTCGCGGATACCAAATGAACGATCCACAGCAGGCGGCGCACGAATGTTTGTGCGAATCATACAGAACAAGAACAATACGATATATTTGGAGTTTGTTAGACCCGTACAAGGTGTATACACTGATAAGGGTGGTGTATGGGCTGTACACTGAAAAGAAATATGTCCACCCTGATATGGTGAGGATCGTGTCAGCGGCACTCAATGAGATCCGATACGCCCATGACCCGAGCTTAACATGTATGCAGGGGTTGTGCATGGCTTTTGATAGAAAAATGATAGAAAGACTCGTAGAAAGGTGTATGTGTAATCTGTATAAAAAAAATAGAAAAATAGGGTCTTTGGCCCCCGAATACTGTTTTAAATAAGGTCTTATTTAACGTTACATGATAGCGTGTATTTAGAACAAAGTATTAGAATGTTACACCGCAAGGTGGCTATGTGTTAATCTGTCCTTACGACGCTTACTGTAAAAATGTAAAGTACCTTCTGTATATGTTTTGTTAAAAAATTTCTTTACTTTTAATAAAAGGTCCTTATGCAAAACAAGTGTCATTCATTGTCTGGGGTGTAACGGATGATAACATGCCGGGGCAGGGGTAAGAAAACCTTTTTATGATACAAGGGGAGTTGGTAGCTTGGGAAGCGCCGAAGCTCTGTATAGAAGGGCTGTAGATGAAAATGAACCTGTAAGCAGAGACCTGGTGAAAACGTGGTTATCAGGAGAGGAGGCGTATGCACTCCATAAACCCGCCAGAAGACGCTTTAAGAGGCGCCCTACAATTGTTAATGTGCAAATAGATTATCAATGGCAGGCGGATATCATCAGCCTTTAAGATATAGCAAAACATAACAGCGACGCTCGTTATATATTAATCGTCATAGATGTGCTGTCCAAGTACGCCTACGCAGAAGCGCTATGCAATAAAAGTGGGGCTAGCGTCATGGCCGCTTTTTAAGCAATCTTTGAGAAGGGCCGAATTCCTCAAAAACTACAAACAGGTGCCTGTAAATAATTCTTAAACAAGACATTTCAGAAATTATTAAAGCACCACGGGGTTCAACATATTGTAACACACACAGAGGTTAAAGCCGCGGTTGTAGAGCGGTTTAACAGAACTTTAAAGTCTTAGATGTGGAGGTATTTTACGGCCCACAACACCTACAGAAACGTTGATATTCTACAGGCTTTTTTAGATGTATATAATGCCAGGACCATAAAAACCGCGCCCGTAGAGGTAACTCCTAGTAATTCTTTATCTGTTTGGAGAACAGTGTACGGCCGTAATTTTGCTACAAAGATGAAGAAGCCTATTTTAAAAAATGGTGATCACGTAAGGATTTCGAAATTGAAAGGTGTCTTTACGAAGGGCTACCAACAGACTTTTAGTGATGAAATATTTATAGTGGAAAGTGTGGAGCTTAAAGAAGGGATGTATATTACAGGTCAAAGGACTACGATGGGGAAGCGGTGTCGGGGGTCTTTCACAAGGAAGAGTTACAAAGGATACCCGACGATCCACACAGGGTGTATAAGGTTGAACAGGTTCTGAAAAGGAAAGGTAGAGTTGCTAATAGCCAGGCATATGTCAAATGGCGTAGCTGGCCGGAGAAATTTAACAGTTGGGTGTTGGCCAGATTCCTGAAGGGTGTGTGAGCGGAGGACCGTCTAAAAGCTGCTGTTAAGATGGAGACGCCCTTTTATATCACCCTGCCGTCCAACGCTTCTAAAGGCATGTTCCCCGACAACCAGATTTCTAATTATACCGTGTAATTGGCTAAGCCTGTGGACCTGGACCTAAGGGGATTGGGAGGTAGCCCTAACCAAGACCCAATACCCTAGAACCTGGAATACATATACACAGAGCGAGGCAAAGTTTTACACAAAGCGTGAGCAGGACCCGGTGAGCATGCATGAGAGCATCCCATACGGCTACTACCCAGCCGTTTCAAGTGTTGTCAACGCCATCAACAAAGCCATAGGCAGCATCAAAACATATAGAAATACTCATCTGTCACTAGATAACGTCAGGAGGAAGGTGTTTCTTAAAGTCCCTAATAGCACCACGGCGTTTGCCTGCTCTGGTAAATTAAGAAGAGTTTTAGGCACAGTACAGAATGCAAGAAGTCAGATCGAACAGGATCACACATGCCCCGATATTAACGGGGGGTTCTACACGCTCTATGTGTATAGCAATATTGTAGAGGCCCAGAGGATCGGCGTTAGTTACTCGCCGCTGTTAAGATGGGTCCATGTACAGGCCGAAAATAATACAATGGTCAATATTCAATTCAACAAACCCGACTACGTCGCAGTTTCTAAAAACCATTTTGACACTATTTCAATTATGAACTTCGTTAATCAGTCCGTCCCAGTGGCCTTTAAATACGGGAAAGTTATTATTCAGCTTCATTTAAGACCGAGACGCGACAGAGGCTATTAAGGAGGCATCATCATCATGGTGGTTGTGAAAACATACGGGGACCCGTCTATGTACAGGGACTATTACCAAAACCAGGCCAGATATGGATGTCCTCCGTACTTTCAAGGGTCCCCGGTTATGTACAGGGCTGGTCTAGGAGGTTTCTTCCGCAGTCTGTTTAGAAGAGCTATGCCCTTCTTGAGAAGAGGCTATGAAATTGTAAAACCGCATGTTAAAGCGGCGGCTACGAACATTGCCCAGGACGTGGTAGGGTCTGTTACTTTGGTGGTTGCCGAACGCATGAACAAGCAGCCACAAGAAGGTGCTGGTTTAGTGTACAGGCCACGCGCCAATGTTAAAAGGAAGCGCCAAGCTTCGAGACGCAGAGGACCGCCAGCCCCCTATAAAAAAAGGAGGAGTTCTTCAAAGAGCGCTCAGAAAAGAAAAAACCCCAAGAAGGAAAAGTGCTTCGAAGAAGAAGAGAACCGCCTCTAAAGTAAATATTTTTTAATGCGGTGCAACTAAAGTATGGCCTTTGTACATTGTTCTTCAGGCGAGCGCACCAAATCAGAGTTAGACTTGTTTACTCTAAAGCCCACGCAGACTAGCATCGAAACAGCTTCTTCATGGAAGTATCACCTTTAGCCGCTTTGACGCCTCTAGCCCCTATAGAGTTTTATGTATCAGGGTCCACGGATATGTATTTGGATCTCAACAACATGCTACTCCATCTTATGTGTAAAATCGTAAATGCGGATGGTTCCGACATAGCAGCAGACGCTAAAGTGGCGACCACCGCCTACCCCCTAGCAACCGTGTTTAATCAGGTGGACATCACCCTGGGCGATCGCCTCATCACACAGAGCGATAACATGTATGCCTACAGAGCCTACATCAAGAGCATTCTAAATTACAGTAGCGACGCCCTCAACACGCAGCTTTGAGCGGGGCTCTTCTACAAGGACACAGCCAAACACTTTGAAGCCAAGGAGCTGGACGGTGACAATCAGGGTTTTGTAAAAAGAGCAAATTTTGTGGCGGGCAGTCACCAGTTTGACCTCCTGGGTCGTATACTTTCAGACCTCTTCTTCCAAGATAAACAGCTCAACAACGGAATTGATCTTAAGATCAAGCTCACTCGCAAAAAGGACGCATTCTGTCTCATCAGCGGAGATGCGGACCCGAGCGTCAGACTCGCTCATGCCGACGCTTTGCAAGTATCAAACGCCAAGTACGCGGTGGAAAGAGTGGCTCTGAAGGTATTCAGCATCCCGGCCGGTACCCGATTAACTCAGCAGCAGAATGTATTTCTGGGACAACTCCCCAAGCTTATCATCGGATTTGTGGACAATGCAGCTTTTAGCGGTGTCTACGGCTCAAATCCCTTCAATTTTAAGCACTACAACATCAAATACCTTGCGCTGGTCCACGAGGGGACTGTGATTCCTGCAAAACCCTACACACCCACTTTTATAACCTCCAACTACATCAGGAAATATCAGGGGCTGGTTTCGATAACCGAGAAGCATCTATGGGACTGCGGGGTGGCCGTGTCAAGAGAAGGCTATGGGGCCGGATACACGCTGTTCGCATTGGACCTGACTCCCGACATGGAAGATGGTGATCACTACAACCTGGTCAAAAACGGCAATCCAAAAACTGAAATACGATTTAGTAATCCGCTCCCTGCGAATGTGAACATGGTCGTATTCTCGGTATTTTACAGCATCATTCAGATCAACCACGCCAGACAGATTTTGTTTGACTATCTTTAAAATGTTTGTGAAATGGACACTGTGCAGATACGGGACTTCTTAAGCAGGCATAAATACGCTAGGAAATACTTTTTAGGTGTTTTCCCTAGCGATGGGCTACCAGCCGAAATAGGGCCGGAAAGACCATGCACCCTAGTCTTTAACACAGATCCTCATTACAAGGGTGGAACACACTGGGTGGCCGTGTTTATAGATAGTGACAAGGTTACAGTGTTTGACAGTACAGCAGAGTTCCCCGAGCACAGTATCTATACACAGCCCATATTCAAGTTTATAAAAAAAGCCGAAGCGAGGGTTGAGTATAACAAGCTTAGGGTCCAGGATTCGTTAGCCATCACATGCGGGGAACACTGTATTTATTTTATCAGTAAAATGTCGGACGGTGTGGCATTTAGAAATGTCTTAAATCTATATTCAAGTGACCTTGTTAACAATGATAGTCTAGTTGTGAAATATGTAAAAGAAAACACAAGGGTATCGGTCAGACCTGTGAAAACAGAATATAAAGTTTGTCAAAATTGTAAGGGCTTGTAACGTGTGTATGTTTAATGATGAACGTTTAAAATAAAGGCATTTTTTTTAAAGCAAGCATTCAGACTATGTATTTCTATGCGGCCACATACACCATAATTAAAAAAAAATGTTTTAAAAGACGAGTGAGATGGGATGAAAAGTTATAAAAGTGTTTGTTACAAACAGTTATGTAGGCTGGGCATTACAATGACATCCATTACTAACAAAATATATGAAGAAAAATCAGACATGGTTATACATGTAATAGGCAGATTTATTCAAAAAAGGCTGTAGAAACATTAAGGATTAATCCACGTATGGGATTTGGACAGCGGCCTTTTTCTCCGTACATATGGCGCAAGTGGGGTTCTCCAAGAGGAGGATAGTCGTGGGGCGTTAGCGGCGGCTGGCGATGGCGGGAGGTGTGTCTTTAAACTTTCAAGCATACGACGGTGATCGTTATTACCCACGAGTGTGGAAGGGATGTTGAGTTCAGCGGCGGCTCGTAGAACCTGATCCCAACCTCTAGGAGCATTTTGATGCGTTATGGTCTTGGGGTGCGTGAGACCTTTGACTAGATCGTACATGTGTAAACCAACAGCCGGCTGCCCCTTGTAGAGAAATTCGCCTCGCTCATCCACGCTGTTAGGTCTTTAGAAGCGGCGAGTTTACTCATCAACATTTGCGCTGCCCACCTGTGCCTCTGACTTGTATTTTTTAGGAGGTCGTCAACAAAGATATCCAAGGGCGGGGTCTGGGCCAGTTGCGACTGTTGGGGATGCGTAGCAGGCGCAGGCGTTCCTGGCTGTTCAGAGTCTGGGGCATATAAAGTTAGCTTATGTTTTTTTGGTATCCCACTGCTTGTAGCAGCTTAGAAAATTTTTAAGGGTGCTGGTGTAAAGGGTAGCTTTTTCGTTCGGATTAAGATCCGTCCGGTTCAAAATTTCTTTAATTTCAGCATCCAGTCGTAGAGTCTCATTTCGCCGTATATCCCAGGTCTTGTCTGCAGAAGAGCCCAGTTGCCCCAGCTGTTGTCTAGGAACCAAACACATCTTTGCGGCATGCTCCATCACCGGCCCGAGAGGAGGCTTGTAATTAAGGGTATAGCTATGCCCAGCAATGAGCCTATAAAACCCCCAGACTATTTCACAAGTTTCTTCTTGGTAATGAGTGAGGCCCTTTTATTACTGAGCTTTTTGATAAGATGTCGCTTCTTCTTCAACACCTGTAACTGGCTCTTTGATATAGGAACGTTGCCTTTTAGGGTGTTTAGGGCTATTTCTGTAAAGGCCGCCACTAAATCGTCAGAAGCAGTGCAGAGGAGGGCCTTTCTGTGTTGGGGACTGGCTGTAACCAGCATTTTCAGGAGAGCTAAATTGCGGCGTAGGCGGTCAGACATGGTCAACACAGGGTGTTTTAAGGGCCAGACTGCAAATGTCTCTAAAGGTCTTCAGTGCGACTTTTTATAGGCTCGGGACTTGGTCTTTGGGGTGTAAGCGACAGGAAGATCAGGGGAAAAATATCAGCCCTCAGTCTGTAGTCTTCTAGAGTGTTATTTTTTAAGTCGACCAACAAGTAACCGTGGGGTTTTGCTGTAGCGTCGTTAAAGGCCTCCATGAAGAAGTGTGTGTTTCCCGGGTACATCTGTTTAGCTATGACGGATATTTGCTGTTTGTCACGAGGATTTTTAAATAAAATAAGGTATGAGGCGTTGAGTGCTATAGAACAACTGTTCTTACCTTTGTAAAACAAGTTCTGCACAATGTAGCATATGCTTAGATTACGGTGGTTTGAATATTGAGTAACAGCTTTCTCTAACTCAGGATGGGCACCACCTTCACACATAAGGTCATCGACAATTACCATGTTTACATGGGACAGCGGCAGCAGCTCATCGTCATTGAGATTATCAGGTATACCTTCTATAAATCTGATATGAGGGAAGCTGCGGGACAGGTCGGTATAAAGATCTTGTCAGCACGAATAAAGCCACACAATGTTATTAGGTGTTTGGGATAAAGCACCGGCAGCATTTTCTAAGAGCTTTTTTATAAAGTAGCTTTTACCGCAGTTTGAGGGCCCTGCTGACATGCAGGAGAACGGATGCTGTAATCTGGTGTCCATAGTGCGGTGTTGACCTCTCTAATGCGCCTAATAACCATACGGCAGTGTTTTATAGTCCCTAGTCAGGACCCTTTTGTCAAAAACAACGTGTAAGGTTTTATGTAGGGGCTGGGTTGTAATTTCCCACTTCTTTTTGGATCTGACTATGCAGGGCTGATTCACAACTATGGTTTTATCATTTTCACGATCGTTCGATGCAGAGTATTCGTTCACCAGATCCTTCAGACAGTCAAAATTGATTTTTAGGGTGTTGCTGACGTTTAATGTTATGCCTTTGACCTTCATGCACACTTTGTTGGTGTTTGTTTTGTATGAGTAGGTCTTAGGTCCGGAGGAAGTAAATTCTAATATATGTTCATCCTTATCGAGTTCGCTGGTCAAATTACCTAAGTAACCCCCGAGAGGAGGGTCTTCATCCCCCGGTTTACTCAGAAAAATCACAGAGTCGGTGTCATGATACAGGCAGCGGTCCTGGAGTTTATCCATAACCGCGTGAAGCTCTAGACTGGCGTGGGCTGTCGTAAATCAGGCTATGAAGATGTTTATGTTGTTACACGTTGTGGGTTACTCTTTTGTGTATTTCTAACACACAGCCGAGGTCTCGTCATCGATAAACTCGCAGCTGGACACCTCGTAACAAGGGGCAAAAAGGTACTTAAACAGTTCGTCAGGATCTGTTATTAAGATCGTATTTGACATGTTTGTACGTTGTGCGAATTTTCCCCATAAGGAGTTGATGCAGAGTTTGTCTAACTGTCGGTGGGCAGGGTTGACCTCTATCAAATGGGGTCGTAAACGTATACCCTCATGAGTGTGGTAGTCATCGATGTATTTCTGCTTTGCATCTTGACTAGTACACTATTCGGGATATCCTGAGGCCTCCTGTTTATCTCTGAGAAACAAATTAATGTAGCGTGAAAAGAGACGTGTCGTGGTCCTCTTAAAATGCCACACCTCGTGTACTCTCCCAAGTCTGTAGCCTTTCTCTAAGGCAGCTTGGACCTCGATGCTACACCAGGTCCCTGAGAGCATCCTCTGTTCTTCAGTGTGACTACAACCACAAACATCTTTAAACACTGCGCATGTTCGACTGAGGGGGAACATCAGCTTACCATTGACTCTGTATGGTAACACTGGAAAGTAAAGCTGCCTTGGAGGATAGATTTCACATTTGATTAGCCCAAAGTATTTGGAAAGGGGCTTAAAGTCTCTATATATGATGGTGGGGTGTCCTAAGGGGCATACCTTCATTTAGTTCACAAATGGGTACAGACTGGTGAAATTATAGTAGTATATTTTCTTACCCTCCCCAACGGCCCTGTACAAATGTATGGCATTTGTCCGACCCCTGAATAAGGCATCGCGGGGCTCCAGAGGTTGTGGTAAATCACGACTCTGAATGAAAGAGCGGAGCTCTGTGTCGGTTGTTAGCATATCGAACCACTCATGCTCCCATAGGACCCTCATAGCAAAGCCACATTTTTCAACATACTAGGCCCTCATCACAGTATGTCTGTGTAAGTGCTCAAATTTGGAACCCAACAGTCTGTTAAACTCGAGGGGTTTGTAACACTGAGGGCAGCGGTGGTAAAAACAGCCGTTGTATTCAAAGGCCATCAGCACTCCCTTAATTACTGCATACCCATCCAGGTAATAGGGACCCAGGTGGTATTCACCACCCTGTAAGGCGTGTTGAATATGTATGTTTTCCTTCTCAGAGACGTACATGAGCCATTGGATAGACTGGGTTAAATAACATTTCTGTTTACCGTTATAGAGGTCTGGCGGCACTAGAGCGATACTTTTTGGTCTTAAAAACATGTGCTTGTAGACGGACATACACATGGAGGCCAACGTGATGTTTTGAAAAGGGTCTATGTATTCGACCGTCTTTGTCATTTGAGGCATCTTGGGTTTCAAGACCCTGACTTTCTTAGTCATTTGAGGCGTCTTGAGTTTCAAGACCCTGACTGTTTTAGTCATAGACACCACAACATCTCTGAAGAGGTTGCATGCTTGTCGCAGGATCATTATATCAGCCTGACAATAAGCTTTCAACTCGGTTTGAAAATGAAACTACTTTTCACGGTTTTCAGAGTACCGTTGTAGAAAGCTCTCTTTCTCGAGAGGCATCATATATTCAACCTCATAGCTGTCCAGAGGCAGCATGGGCCCCACATAATTCTGGTTCGACCAGGTGTTAAAAAAGTGTGGAAAATAACCTTTACACCCGGGGAAACCAAAGGCTTTTGGCAGCTTGCTCAATTTCATGGGTAGGAAATTCAGGGTGTCTATGAACCTTATTTGTAACTGGCCAGCCATTAACATCATCAGCTTGGAGCCTTGATTGATGAGTTCTACTTGTACCTTTTCACAAATCATATTTTGTAAAATAAAGAATGAATCGTACGCTTTTGAGTTATGGGCCAGCATGGTATACCCTTTGAATTTGGATTGAATTAATGTATTAAGGAAATCACCAACGCACATTCGCCCCTCCAACTCCCAGCTGTCATCGGAAGTTAGATGGTGTGCGTAAATATAGTTAGGTTGGTGTACACCCGTCTCTTGTGTGCACTCTATATCAAACACTATGTAGTCTTCGGTTTTGGTCTGGGGTCTACCTTTAACCATTTAACAACGGTGTACAATTCCTACCCTACATGGAGTCTGACACCTTGGGCATTTCCTGCCTTTGCATTTGTAATCTGTCGCCACATACCGGCCACACTCTCGGCAATCCATTTTAGGGACGCATTTAACAGCTTTGTTGTGTATGCTCAAGCAGTCTTGCGAGCAACAAAACATCTTACAGTTGCGGCACCTCACCTTCAGGGCGGCGTCTACAATGCAACCGTCCCTCTGACACATCTTACAGTGCATGTCACACTGAAGATGTGCCTTAGTGTTATATATGTGGTCGCAATGTGTGCACACGTACTTGATGCCCAGAAAACTTTTAAGGTTCAAGATACCATAAAAGTGATTTCCGTGGTGAAGGACGTACACAGTCTTGTTTTTCACACATTCCCCTGTTGTAAAGTACTTCCAAGAACCGTTGTGATACAAAACTTTCACCGTAACGGCGAAATAGTTCTCAAAAAGACCTATGTTGCCAAAGCCGACCATGCGGTCTGGAGATATTTCAAGAGCCTCATGGGCATCAGCCACTGTAGACAGGATGACAGCGTGGGTGGTGTTTCGCCCCATCAGCAACCCCACAATGCTGGCCACCAGACAGATGTTGGATGCTCCGTTGTTAAAGTTGAGCAGACAACGTTGTTTCTTACCAATTATCTTGCTGTATAGGATGCTCTTTAAAGGCCTGGAAACACCCCCCTCATGACCCCGTATAATGAGGGCTATGACTCTGAAAGTGCCATAGGCGACTAGTTCAGCCTTACTCTGTAAAAGCCTTGAGAAGTTTTCTAAAAAATCCACAGCGTCAAACACATCGCGGGACCTTCGTTTGGTGAACAAAGGACTGTCAAAACCCTGCCCCTGGAAGCGTAGTTGGAAAAAATCATTAGGCCCTACATCACGTAACAACGTTTCTATAAGTGTTTGCTCTGCCTGCTGTATGGCTAAAACCCCATGATCGGAGGACCTTATCTGGTGAAGGTTAATAAACCTAAACTCCTCGTAGTGTTCTGTAGCGTTAAATCTCTCTACAGTATGCCTGTAACTTCTAACGCTCTATAAAAACACAGCCTCTGAATCCTCATCTTGAGGAATTTGACTTGATGGGAAGTTTGCTGATGTATCATTTTGGGGATTCTGGTTTAGCATGGGCTCTGGGGGCCTTTTAAGCTGCCTTGTAGCGCATATTCTGGCTTTCTTTAGTTTACTTATTAAAAGCCGGCGCTGCTTCGCGCTATTAGCCCACTTTTGTTTTTTTTACGGGACCATGCTATTCTAGGTAGCCTACCCCCTCCTATCTGAACAGCGTGGATTGTGCCTGTGGGCGACGTGCTCATAGAGACATCTACTACAGACCCATCCCGCGGCCCTTCTGTGTGCTCATTGTATTGGAGTGTTGGCTCTCTACCCCTAGAACCCTTCAATTGCACACTCATCTGGATGTTCTCTCCTGAACTTATGTGATGCAGGGTGCGTCGTTCTTGTGTATGTGATTCAAGCTCTGCTTCTGAAACTGCATGACTTTGTTTGAGGGGTTCCATATACTTTTTATGCTTGAGCAGGCTTAAGAAGCGCAGGGACTTTGTCAGTACAGTGTGGAACTGCTATATTTGGATTTATTAATACCCGGGGCATGTTGGGTCTTTAGGGGACGGCGTAGGTCTAGTCAAGCAGGGATACTCCATATGTCGGACACAGTTGTTTGACACGTTTGGAGTATCGCCCTTTTACACCGGTCAACCATTTGCAGTATCTTCTGCTGCGCCTCCATCCCGACCCTGTCGTCGCTACCACACATCCCCAATTTTAAGATGGTGGTGTTCGCTTGGCAATTTAGCTTTCTGACCGCCAGCTGTATGTCTTTCACTTGGGCCCCTAGTACCTCTTTTGGGTTTACAGAATCATATTGCGGCGGATTAGGGCTGAATAACGTGCTTGGTTGTACAACGACCCCTGGACCCTCCCTCGCCCCATCTGCCACAACACCATTCTGTAACTGCAGATCTGGTGGGATCATAGAAACAGGGTCCCAGAGCGAACACCCCGGGGCACCATTGGGAGGGTGCTCACTAAATACGTCCTCCAAGCCCTGATTTGTCCAGTCGTCCCAGCCCGTATATTGCTGGTGGTGATGTGGGGTTTACACTGGACGCGAGGCTGGTTGGGTCGTACGCTCCCGGAGGGGTGATAGGGGACATAAGGCACTGAAAGTGTAAATGGCTGTCGAAATAATCTAGGGTCCTAGCTGCTAAGGAATTGTCGTGTGAATGTCTAACCTCCATATACAAATCCCCATTGTACGTGTTAGAAGGCCCCGTGTGTGCTGCTTCTGAGGGTCTCTCAAGTCTGTGTACCAGCCCTGTCAGTGTTTTGAGACACCCGCTGCTGCCGTTATAAGGTGTTCCTGAGGGTTGAGCATTTTCAGACATTGCGTTCCTAAGCCTATCAGGCATGATTATAGCAGGTTTTGGGGTTGGTCTATTGGGAGCCCCTCTACCGGTGCTGCTAGTTTATTTGAAATTATAGAGGGCTTCAGGGTATGGGAAGGGTCCTGCATTGTAATGGCTAGATTAAGGGCCCTTCTACTGCTTCTACTTGTAACGCTGGGACCCCCTGCTTCTTCTTAAGATATTTTCTCGAGAGACGATTCGCTTTAGGGGTTTGGGGCTGTACCCGCTCTTTTTGCAACTTCCGACACACACACTGGCCCCTTACAGATCAGGGGTGTAGAGAGCTCATTCACAGGTGTAACAACATTTTTGAATGAGAGATCTAGAGGCGTAGTTTGGGGCTAAGGGACCACATGTTTCTTCCTGAGGTTTAAAGGCATTGTATGGGAATCTGTGACCCCCAGCATCTTCTTAAGGTTTAAAGGACAGGGTTGGGGCTCCGGGTCCCTCAGTATCTTCTTAAGAGGGGGGGGGGGTTTGTTTGAGATGAGATCCCCTTTTGAGGCCTGGAGAGGGTTCAGATACGAGACATCGCTTTTACACAGAACAGGCATTACGGTGTCTGGGATTGTAAACACGTCTCCTTTGTTGTCCCCATCCCTGTGCAGAATAGACATACCTGTAGGTGTGTTCATCATGTTGGAGGAGGGATTGTTTTGACATTTCACGGCTGTGCCGGCACTCAGTTGTATGTGTTTGTAGTATGAACAGAGACGGTCCTGGCGTACACACCTACTCACACATTTTGCTGTTGACGGGGTGTTCTGGGATGTCTTCATGATGTCCCTTAATGGTGTCATCAACCTCTTAACCCTACACTTATCTTCTCTGGTGTTCTTTTGAGCGGCTCCTAGAATGTAATATAAAAATACATATATGAGACGGAATAAGGAATATGTATAAGCTGTTTACACTACCCACAGACACCCCACCACAATAATTTCTACACACCCCTGCCTTTATACATTCAGTACTACATTGTGCTGGCCCCTTCCGCTTGCGAGAATAAAACCCAGAGAGTTCTTCTTCGCACCCTTTTGTAAAAACACACCGGTTAGAGGTCTTTTCCCAGCTCCTTTCTTTGTCACACGTTCCTCTTTAGATGTTGAAGATTTCCTTTAAAGCGGCCTTTTTTTTGTTGGCTGAGCCAACTCTTGCACAACCGCGCCATCCGTGCATGCCTTCGAGGGCCCTGCAAAGAAAAAAAATGATCACATTTGCTGTATAAACATGGCCTTAGCAGCCCCTTCTGAGGAGACCTCCTACATTTCGCCACTGTGGTTTTTGGTCTAACACTACCTAAATCTCAGACATTTTAAAAAGAACCCAGGCATTTTTGATTTACCTGAAAGAACTGCGTTATCCTGCACACTCAGCGGTGCGCTTTGAGCCCCCAGGTACTGCTCTAGTTCATCAAGATCTAGTTGTAGCTCTGCATCATAATCTATAAAATCATACATACATGAGAATACCATTCGAAAAGCAGAGCTTCTGAGACAGCGGTGTACAAAAACTACTCAGAACTATACAACTCTAAAAACATATACCTGACTGCATGGTGAGCATTTACGCTGCTTAATGGTCCCTGCGGCCGTAAATACCCTTTTATTTTATTCATTACCCACACTCGGGGGCGAGGTCGCACTATATAAATATGCCCCCATTAGAAAAAAAATAAAATAAAATAAAAGCCACAGGGACGCTGCTAAATGATCCCTGTGTTTGTAAATATATATTTTTTCATTTACTGGCAGCCCTTGGCATCCACGGTGGAGGAATCCCTGCCAGGATCTACCTCTCTGTGTTTGCGAGGGCCGGCCCCGCCCCTTCCGTGATGTCATCACGGGGACACCCCTGACATCACGGAGGGGTGGGGCTGGCCCTTGCAGACCCGGAGAGAACAGTACCTGCGGCCATGACTGCTCCGCCATCAGTACCCACATGGGGCTACAGAAGAGCCTCCAACGAGCCCCCGCAGCCCCTGAGCAGGGCCTGTGGTAAGCGGGCTCAGGGTATTTATTTATTTATTTAATACGGGGACACGAGTCCCACAGTGTGCATAGCCCCTTCGGGGGCCTGGAGCCGCATATCGCACCGAGCCCCGGAGCCCACGCATGGGACATAGAGGGCTCTGGGGTGGCGGTGCTTTTATTTTATAAGAACCGAGGCCTCAGCCCCACACAGCACCGCGACCGGCTGACCGCTGCATGGAGACCCACCACCGCCCTCTGAGGGGCTTAATAAAAGCCGATGGGCCCTCGAGCCCCACTGCTACCCTCGCAAACCCCCAGAGCCCCCCAGCGTGGAAGCGGACTCGGGTCTTTTTTTTATGTTTAAATCCATTGGGGCCGGCGATCCCCATACACATAGCCATGACCCACAGCCGTCCCCAGAGCCACGGCGGAGCCTCACAGGGCTCTGGGGACATACACAAAGACCTTGAGTATCGGGCCCACCCCTAGACCATTGATTACACTGCCTACAACACCCGGAGACCCACAGGCTGTAAGCGGTTTCTGGGGTGGATCAAAAGACGGGTGAATGGTCCCACTGCCCCACATGTCGAGAAACGCCCCAGAGGCCTATGGAAACAAACTCCTGGGGACTGCAGCAACATCAGCTTCGGGTCGGCGCCCCCAAGAACCCCTAACATTGTGAAAATGGACTCTGGACCTGTAAAAGGCTTACTTTGGGACTCTTGGGTGTCACATTGGACAGTCTGCCAGCGTTTTATTGTGGTAAAATAGAAGACCCCATATCAACCACCCTACAACCTTACCTACATCCAAAGATGCAAGGCATAAACACCATAACCCTTGGTAAGTACATACAACTCATGTTTTAAAGGTATATTCACATAGCATATATGCATGCTTTGCCCTCCGTACATAACAATCCAACCATGTATTTTTATTCGTACTAAGCAACCCCTACCATTTCTTTAAGAGCCCTTTAGAAACCCCAAAGTTAAAATCTCATGTCATTCTCCAAACACAGCAGCTTTAGTCATATTGAATACCGGTGTATATTGCACAATATGTCCTTTAAAAACTTAAGACTGCAGCTACCCAGTACACCACACAACAGTATTATTGACATTAAATGCGTACATTCACAAGGTTATACAATCTTTAAAACCTTTAGACTGCAGCCCTGTGCATCCTCAAAAACGTCACCACTATTCACGTTAAATACATTCACCCTTGCGCCTAGCGATGTTTAAAAATGTAATATTACATCCACATTTCACCTCAAGGTCTCTAGCAGCATTAAACTTAACCAGCATCCCCTAAGTCTTTCAACATTATTAACATGTCAAGACTGCATACATTTAAAACACCCTTATTGTTCACATTAAATACACCCCCCAAATGTATTAAGTAACATTTAAAACTACAACATTATTCCAACCCATGTGCCTCTAAAAATATTCACATTAACCAGCATGCCACTACGCTTTAAACATTAATTAAAACAACGTAAACACAATCCTACATAGCGCTAAGTACCATTTTAAACTACATCCTTGTTCACTTTAAGTGCATTCCCCTAATACTTTAAATAAGCCCTTAAATCCTTAAACTTACAACATTGCGCCATCCCCCTATTTTACTTATCTACATTAGTGTGTAGCATGCGGCGTCAATCTGTGAGAAGTTGCTCTGATCCATTGTGCCTTAAGTTTCTGATGCAGGTCTGCGCAGCAAACAGTCCAAACAAGGCGTTCCAAAAGGGGTTTTTAATGTCTGTTTCTGCGGACCCCTAAAGTATGCTTTTTATACTTGTCCTGCCATGCTTATTAGGTCACCACCTTTTATGGAGGGCTGGGTTTAGAACCAGGTAGTGGGGTCCATCGGTGGGAACATTTTCTGACTGATGTACAGCTTATGCCATATGCCACTTTGACATTTGACATCTGTTAATTAAACCTGCGGTCTATCGTGGGAAGAGCTGAAGTTTGGGGACATGACTGAGGACTAGGGTCCTTGCTTGTTAGATGCGTCCATTATCATTTTGACATCTGTTAATTAAAACTCCTGCTGGTCGTGGGAAGTGCTGCATAATCACCTGTGCCTAGGGTTCATTCTCATGGCAAGGATGGCTTCGGCTGAGTTTGGGGACATGACCGATGACCATGGTCCATTTTCTATCAGGGGCCCTGTTTGTTAGATGTGCCCATTATCATTTTGACATCTGCTAATTAAACCTCCTGCCTGCCAGTTGTGGGAAGAGTTGCGTAATCATCTGTGCTTAGGGGTCGCTCTCCTGGGAAGGCTGGCTTCGGCTGAGTTTAGGGACATGACGGATGACCATGGTACATTGTCTAACCTGGGGCCTTGTTTGTTAGATGCTCCCATTATCATTTTGGCATCTGCTAAGCAGCCCTGAGTCCTGTTTTGGTAAGAGCAGCATAATCACTTGTGCTTGGGAATCATTCTCCTGGGAAGGCTGGCTCCCACTGAAGTTTAGGGGCATGATGAATGACCAATACGTGACCTGCCCCGCAAGGATATTTTATTGTTTTCTACCACCAGCTACGGATGTGTCGCATTTCAAATTATAGCATCTGCTTCTAAAGAAAGACACTTTTAAAAAACACCTCTGCGCCGCAAACCCTTGTGTTAGACATCCATGAGGACATGGGTTGGGGGCCTTGGGGGCTGCCTGCTCAGGCACCATCGGTCCCAGCTCTGCGGCCCACATTTTAAACATGCCCAGACATATCCCTCTTACATGAAGGCCCTTTTCTTTGCGCACACATTTAGGGACACATTTTTCTTTACATAACCTAAATGCCCTGCTAACCTAACACTGCCTTCAGCACTGTCTCACGCTCTGACACACCCTGTGCCACACCCCCAGCTTAGCTCCGGTTAGGGCTGCCACACATAAGTCATGTCCACATATTTTCTGTGCACTAGCTGTCACTTTTAAGGACAAAAACAACCTGTCACTTTTAAACACACGCATGACGAGCAAAGGTATCCTGGCTTTCTACTCTTGTATGTCTGCCTCTGTAATGTACTAAAATACTAAAAACACATTTTGTTGATATGTCGTTTAAGCTTTTGTGCTTCAGCAAATTGTATTTATATTTTGACACTGTGCCTGACGTCAGAATTTGGGGACACGTGTGAGGTATTTACGTTGATGGCAGATGGAACACTACATTCATTCCTAGGGATGGATGTGAGGGATCACTGACATAATATCGACTACAAAAATATAGACTTACAAAAATATCGATGCCAAAATATAGAATGCCAAAATATCGAAGTCCTATCTCCAAACAGGAAATTACAAAAATATCGAATCCAAAATATCGTTGTAAGTAATATAGTTAGTCAAAATATCGAATTTTTTAAATGTTTTAAAAGTAATGTTAAATAAATGAAATAATACATATAATTAACTGACACATACTTAAAAATACTTAAATAACAGTAAACTTAATGAATAATTAAAGTAAGTAAAAAAAAAAATTAATACATATATCTTAACGTGATATTAATTAAAAATATTCAATATTTTCTGTGTAGGATAGCGGGCGCGTAAAATTTACTATTACCACTCCAGTAAGTGCAATAGTAGGGAAAGCGTTGGATAGCGGGAGGGTAAAAATTACTATTCCCACTCCAGAGAATGCAACAGTAGGGAAAGCGTTGGATAGCGGGAGGGTAACATTTACTATTCCCACTCCAGTGAGTGCAACAGTAGGGAAAGCGTTGGATAGCGGGAGGGTAACATTTACTATTCCCACTCCAGTGAGTGCAACAGTAGGGAAAGCGTTGGATAGCGTAGGGGTAAAAATTACTATTCCCACTCCAGAGAGTGCAACAGTAGGGAAAGCGTTGGATAGCGGGAGGGTAACATTTACTATTCCCACTCCAGTGAGTGCAACAGTAGGGAAAGCGTTGGATAGCGGGAGGGTAACATTTACTATTCCCACTCCAGTGAGTGCAACAGTAGGGAAAGCGTTGGATAGCGTAGGGGTAAAAATTACTATTCCCACTCCAGAGAGTGCAACAGTAGGGAAAGCGTTGGATAGCGGGAGGGTAACATTTACTATTCCCACTCCAGTGAGTGCAACAGTAGGGAAAGCGTTGGATAGCGTAGGGGTTAAAATGACTATTCCCACTCCAGAGAGTGCAACAGTAGGGAAAGCGTTGGATAGCGGGAGGGTAAAAATTACTATTCCCACTCCAGAGAGTGCAATAATAGGGAAAACATTGGATAGCGTAGGGGTAAAAATTACTATTCCCACTCCAGAGAGTGCAACAGTAGGGAAAGCGTTGGATAGCGGGAGGGTAACATTTACTATTCCCACTCCAGTGAGTGCAACAGTAGGGAAAGCGTTGGATAGCGTAGGGGTAAAAATTACTATTCACACTCCAGAGAGTGCAACAGTAGGGAAAACGTTGGATAGCGGGAGGGTAACATTTACTATTCCCACTCCAGTGAGTGCAACAGTAGGGAAAGCGTTGGATAGCGTAGGAGTAAAAATTACTATTCCCACTCCAGAGAGTGCAACAGTAGGGAAAGCGTTGGATAGCGGGAGAGTAAAAATTACTATTCCCACTCCAGTGAGTGCAACAGTAGGGAAAGCGTTGGATAGCGGGAGGGTAAAAATTACTATTCCCACTCCAGTGAGTGCAACAGTAGGGAAAGCGTTGGATAGCGGGAGGGTAAAAATTACTATTCACACTCCAGAGAGTGCAATAATAGGGAAAGCATTGGATAGCGTAGGGGTAAAAATTACTATTCCCACTCAAGTAAGTGCAATAGTAGAGAAAATAATAAATGTATTTTTATTTTTAAATTAATTAATTATTAATACAAAAACAAGTATTACCAATAATTACCAATCACACAAGAATTGATCATTTTTAAATACCAATACATTTTTGTTTAATTAATTAACAATTAATAATTAATTAACAAACAATTGTTTTTCAATAACAAACATTAATAAATGCAAATAATACCAATTAATAATTAATTTATAATATATTAATTAAGGATATACACAAATTATTTAAATAATTTTTTTTTCCCAATTATATTACTTCCCACCATATTCCCGTATAAACACAATACCCGCTACAAATATTAATTGAATACAATTAACATAATTATCAATTTACCTATTAATACTAATTAATTACCAATTAATACTAATTATTTACAAATTAATAATTAATCAACAAACAATTAATTTGCAATACCAATTAATAATTAACTAATAACAATTAAATTACTTCCCACCCTATTCCCCTATAAACCCACAACCCGCTACAGAAGTAAAATGCAAAATTAAATTAAAGATATATTAATTAACAATATACACAAATAAATTACATAATTATTTATTTACAATTATATTACTTGCCACCATATTCCCCTATAAACACACTGCCCGCTACAAATATTAAATGAATACAATTAACATAATTATCAATTAAACAATTAATACAAATTAATTACCAATTAATACTAATTATTTACCAATTAATAATTAATCAACAACCAATTAATTTGCAATACCAATTAATAATTAACTAATAACAATTAAATTACTTCCCACCCTATTCCCCTATAAACCCACAACCCGTTACAGAAATAAAACGCAAAATTAAATTAGAAATAATTAATAATTCCTATAAATTATTATTTAATAATATATAATTAAATTACTTCCCACCCTATTCCCCTATAAACCCACAACCCGCTACAGAAGTAAAACGCAAAATTAAATTAAAAATAATTAATAATTCCTATAAATTATTATTTAATGTACTATAATTAAATTACTTCCCACCCTACTCCCCTATAAACCCACAACCCGCTACGGAATTAAATTACAAAAAAATAAAAAAACATAAAATTCAATAATTTAAAAATATTCTAACATACATTCCAATATTAATACATACTTTTAACACATATACTAACACTTAAAACACTATAAAAAAATCGATATTTTTAACAACTATATTATTGCAATCGATATTTCTTACCTGTTTTTCGATATTCTTCACCACTATATTTTTGCAAGTCGATATTCTGTCCATTCGATATTAAAAACTCGATATTCTTGCTACTCGATATTTTTTTTTCGATATTATGTCTATTTACCGGATGTGAGGCTTGGATTAGCAGGGTGGTCAGTCTGGCACTGATTGACAGGCCTGTGGCTTGTGGTAAATAATTTAATTACCGGGACTTAATTTGATACAGAACATAATAAAAATAGCTCAATAAATAAGAGGCAGAATCCGTGGTATTAGAGGTTAGGAACGGGCTTTATTCCAATGGACGATTTCGAAATCGTGGCCTCCAGGTTCCATCACCACGGAGGCTCAGGAAGTGAAGTACATACATTATTGATAATTAATCACTTTTATACAATAGGCATTACAGTGAAGCAAATGCGAGAGGCGTAACAATTAATAAGGAAGATAACATTATTCATGCGTAATGAAAATGGGCGTGATTGGGCGTAACAAAGGAACGTCATCAGGCATGATGTCATAATGGGGTGGTTCCATGAAAGAATTTCGCAATGTCAGCAGAAATACTTGGCAGAGATGCGCGCACAGCAGCATGACGTGTGATTGACGTGCAGCTAGGGGGTGAAGGGGACTTGACATTTAGCTCTACATGTGGCGACAGATGTCTAGAGGGTCAAGTCAACCTAATCCCAAATCATATCTAACATCCTATGTTTAAAGAACTATGTTATCCAAAAGAGAGGCCTTCTTGGAGTAGAATCTTATTCTATACTGACTATACTGACTGTTAGTGCGTGTACAAGCGTCTAAGTGTCTACACTAGATGCGAGGGCAGGAATCTTCCATAGTAACAGGGCTATGAATTACTTGCATAAAGACAGAGAAGCCGGGCCTTTGCTCGGTAGCTGGCGGAATGTTTACTTAAACTACTAGACAGGAATGCATTGGGCAGGGAGCGGAGCAGATAATTTCGAAGGTGAAATACAGTTCTTGGCAGGCAGCAAGCTGATGTCAGGCATCGTGAGCCGCGCAGAGGATGAAACAAAGTTCATGGTCACAGATGCAGGCTCGGACTGGAGCTTCAGAGATAGAAAGCAAGAAAAGCTTGATGACAGAATCAGGGCCTACTCGTCTGAACTGTAAAATGGCATAAGTGAACCATATAAAGGCGGTGGCCTTTCGTACTTAGGAATGGAATATCCTGCCCATTCATGGCGGATCTGAAAGAGGACATGTTAACGGTGGACGCACATGTATTTGCGTCTTCATAACTGGAACTGGAGGGAACATACATGTACTTGTAACATGCACATAGAACCGTTGGGGTCCAAGATAGGGGACATAACTGACCAGAAAAATCCATATTTCCACATTCCCTCCTTGTCCCCTACTTGCCCGTCAAGAGATATCAATCTTCATCAATCCATTGATCTGTTCATATAGTATCATTTGTTCTTCTTTCTTCTTCCAGGATCTTGAACGAAAATCTTGATGTGGAATACACGATGTGGCACACAGACCACAAATCGCTGGTCCACATTGCAGGCATAAGCAGCAACTGAATAGTATGAGAAGGCCAATACCTAGGAAGGATAGAACTCTCCATCCCCAGGCTGATAACACGCTCCAAAACCAACCGGACCAAGTCCAGGTGCCTGGATTCTGGTGTATCTGGCTCACAATCTTATGAAGGCGGGTTATAGCTTTATATACAGATGGCGAATTTTCTGGTATGAAAATGCAACAGCTTGATCCGATGACCCTACAAGCTCCGCCCCTATCGGCCATGATGACGTCAAGGACAAGACGATTTTGAAGCACAACAATCCGCATAGCAGACTGCTCTTCTGTTAAATTGCCTAAGGCGGAAATAGTTTCGTTCACTACTGCTTCAAGGGTTCTAGTTAATCTACGTATCAGCTTACTATTAGTAACGGTACCTATATAGGGAAAGAGACCTTTATTGAAATCTGTGTATTTTTCCCATGCTGTTTCAGTGTAATCGACTATTGGGAGATCTCTCCTTTCTCTATTGTGTACTAAATGAGTATTTCTGTGATAATCAGGAGGAGCTAGAAAAACAGGTGGCAAAAGGAATCCAATGTAGCAGGTACCATCCCAATCTAGAGGCAAACGTACGTATGCCGTCTGACCACATATAAAATAGGAATGGCGGGAAGCTCTAAATGTCGACTTGCCTTGATCACTGAATTCTATTACAATGGTGCATCTACTATGGCCCATATGTATGGAACCATTCTTTCTTACACATAATTCACCTTTTACTGGAAATACTGACATGGCGGGCAAACTTGGAGTAGCTTCGGATCCGATATTTAGGATCATAAGATTAAGCGTAAAGTTACCTAATCCATATACTTCATTTTCTAGATCAGTTCCTGTTCTTTTGGGAAGTCCCTCCTTGTTGGGGTGGCAGACTTTAAGTAAAACTAAGTTCAGATTTCCCCATACCCAGTTGTCCTGATAAACTGCAGAATTTGAATCTAAGGAGTTAATTAAGCTAAACCATGCTCCACAGGAGCCGTTGTGTGTGAACGGGTATGGAAAAAGAGGTAGAATTCCTTTATAGTTCTGATAGGGAGGAAGTCGGCCACATATCCAACAATTTGTAGCATTGCTAACCTGATGGGAATGATGTAACATACTAATAAAAGTGTTATTGCGCAGCGCAAATCTGTATGACAATTCATGCGGAGGTAATTCACTAAAAGAATGTTCAGCAGTAACATTATAAACATGTCTAGAAATAGGATAATATATGTGCAACAATATACTTGCAATAATTATTAAAAGACTTAAGAAAAACAAAATTAATAACGTCACTGTGCAATGACTACGTAGTGATTTACAGTATACATGTTGTTTCAACATTTTTCGGGTTTTTTCTCTATTCAGATCTAAGGGATACATGTCAGAGACAAATTCAACCGCTTCACCTTGGAGAGGACTTAAACAATCAAATTGCCCGACTGATTAGATCTGAGTTTTAGTTTATAGTGTTCGTGACTACTTGAGTCAACCAAAGGAAGTTTTGAGTCAATGGGTGAAGACACGCGAGGTGTGGTTTTCACATCCGATGGTAGTCCATAAAATTTCTTGATATGACTTGAATGTACCCAGCCTTTTCTGCCTTCGATCTTCACGGCTGTCCTTGTGGTGAGCAAGACCAATTGCGGCGACCTCCACCTAGGATCCAGCTGAGTCTTTCGATCAAAGTTCCTCACTAAAACGAGATCCCCCGGAATTACGTCATGGGGTTTCACCTCAGTGTTGTCAGGAAAAGCTGCAGCTACCTGTGAACGACAAGATTGTAGTGCAGACATCAAGGAAGCCAAATAATCTGTCAGCATATTACAGTCAATATCAGTTATTTTACGTGGTATAGGCGTCCCCCACATATTTGGTGGTCTGCCAAAGATCACCTCATACGGGGATAGCCCTGTTCGAGAGTGTGCTACCATTCTCATGTAAAAGAGTGCAACTGGTAATGCTACTACCCAGTCGACACCTTTCTCCCTGCATATCTTGGACAATCTAATTTTCAGGGTCTGATTATGTCTTTCCACGAGACCTGCTGCCTCGGGGTGTCGGACACAGTGGAATTTCCACTGATAGCCTAACAAAAGTGAAACGTGTTTCATTAGTTCGGATGAGAACGGCTGGCCGTTATCTGAGTAGACAGCACGTGGTAAACCGTATCGTGGGAAGAATTCTCGAACTAACTGTTTAGCAGTAGTCGGGGCAGTGTAATCTGAAACCGGGTATGCCTCTGTCCAACGGGAAAGAGCACAGACAACTACGAGAACATATTTGAATCCTCGACATCGTTCCATCTGGATATAATCCATCTGGAGGATTTCAAAAGGGTGATCAGGAGGCTGAAATCCACCCTGCTCTACGGGGATGCTTTTACCTGGGTTGAACTGACAACAGATCATACAGGTACGAACTTTTTGTTTCGCTGCTGCTCGTAAATGCTTGTTGAACCAAATGTGTTGAATGCTGTCTAGCATAGCTTTCTCTCCTAGATGCGCTGGACTATGGACAGTGTAAATAATGACTTGGACCATTGAATCAGGAAGGAACCACACAGATTTTTCCTTCGTCATCCATCCTTGATCCGTTTGGATCCCTCCTAACTCAGTCCATTTCCTTATTTCGTCTGGAGTAGCATGTGTCTGTATGTCAATTACATCAAGAGCGGGATCCTTAACCATCATGCAATGTATTGGTGTCTGGACTATTGTCTTTGTCATATCGGATGTTTGAGTTTGAGCAGTCTGTTTAGCTGTTCTGTCAGCTAGATCATTGCCTTGAGAAATGATATCAGTAACTTTCGTATGAGCTTTGCATTTCATAATCGATATTGCAATGGGTAAATGTATTGCATCTAATAAGGCATGAATGAGGGGTCCGTGCTGAATGTGGGCACCGTGAGAAGTTAAATAACCTCTCTCTCGCCACAGCACGCTGAAGTCATGTACAACTCCGAATGCATAACGTGAATCAGTGTATATGTTGACTCTTTTATTTGTGGCTTGAATACAGGCTTGTGTCAGAGCGACGAGCTCTGCTGCTTGAGCGGACAAGGTATTTATGCACTTGGTTTCAATAATTTCAGTGTCTGTTGTGACTGCGTAAGCGGCCACTAACTCTCCTGTACCTGTTCTCATACATGAACCATCTACATACAACGTCAGGTCTGGGTCTGACAATGGGACATCTGTCAAGTCTTGTCTGGGTTTCGTCGTTATTGTAATAACTTCAATACAATCATGAGCTAGTGGGTCTGTTCCATTTACAGGTAAAAGTGTGGCAGGGTTCAATGTGTTACAACGTCTGATTTCTATATGTGGCTGAAACAATGTTAATTCGTAACCTGTAAGTCTTGCTATGGTCAAATGTTGTGTTTGCGTTCGATTCACAAGAACCTCTACTGCATGTGGTACTTGGACTGTCAATGGATGTCCTAACACTATGGCATCGCTTTGTCTGATTGCTAAAGCTGTCGCTGCCACTGATTTCAGGCACGCAGGCAGAGCCTGAGCTACGGGATCTAATGTACTAGAAAAATAAGCACACGGTTTGTGTGATCCTGCTTGTTCCTGTGTGAGTACTGACAAGGCAGTACCTTCTCGTTCTGTAACAAAGAGTGTAAAATGTTTTCTGTAACATGGTGTTGCTAAAACAGGTGCTTGGCATAGAGCTTTCTTTAAGCTTTCAAAAGCTAGTGTGTGTTCCTGAGTCCAAGGGAGGACAGTCGATGTGGCTGCCTCCTGTGTTGTTAATTGAATGAGTGGTTTTGCTAGAAATGCATACTGAGGGATCCACTGCCTACAATATGAAGTGAGGCCTATGAAAGCCCGCACCTCCTTTTGTGTCTTGGGTATTGGCATATTTGCAATTAGCTGGATACGATCTGGTGTAAGCTGCCTTCCCTCCTCGGACAGCGAGTGACCAAGGTAAATAACTCGCTGGACACAGAATTGCAGCTTAGAAGGGGACACCTTGTGCCCCTTTTCGGCTAGAAATTGTAAAACCGTCAGTGATGCTTTTTCACATTCAGGTTCGCTTCGGGCGGTGATCAGCAGATCATCGACATATTGAAGCAGAGCAGTGTTGACTGGCATGTGTATACTGTCAAGTTCTCGTTTCAGTGCTTGGCTATAGATGCTGGGGCTTTCTGTAAATCCTTGAGGTGCGCGTGTGAATTTAAAGCTACGTCCATTTAAACTAAATCCGAACAAGTATTGGCTTTCCGGATCTATTGGGACGCTGAAAAAGGCATTCTTGAGATCAATTACAGTAAAGAACGTTGCTTCAGAATCAATAGCTGTCAATAATGAAGAGATGTCTGGAACTACGGGATATTGTGGTATAATACATTTATTTAATTCGCGCAGATCAATAACCAATCGATATACTGGGGGAGCCTTTGGATCAGTTCGTTTAAGAATCGGAATTATCGGTGAATTACATACATTGGAGTCGGTCTCCACAACCACTCCTTGGCCAATAAGCTCGTCAATGATTTGCAGTAAAGCCATTACAGCATCTGGGGGTAACTTGTATTGTCGCATTCGTGGTAGTACCACTCCTGCCTTTAGTGTGACTCGATATGGTGTAATGTTCATGCAACCAACATCTGTAGGGCCTTGTGCCCATAAATGTGTGGGTAAAGTCTGCAGTCGGGAATCCATGTCTCGAGACACATAATGACCTTTGAAATCACGCAAAAACAATCTTACTCCTTCCGGAGAACAACATATTATAGCTCCTAGAGCTTTCAGTGTTTTTATACCTAACAAGTTTTCTGGACATGATTTAGTAAGCAATAAATCTGTAGTTCTGGTCAAGGGTCCTATCGTAAGTGGAAGAGGCTGTGATACTTCATTAACAATAGGTTTTCCTGAAAAACCAAGGGAAATATTCTGTGAGCCTGAGAGGGGTGCCCCTGGAACTTCACTACGTTTTATAGTTGTTCGACTTGCCCCTGTATCAAGTAAAAATTTTCTATCTTGGCCTAATAATTCACTATGTACATAAGGTCCTTCTTGGTCTACAGGGACCTCGATAAGGGGTAAGTCAACTTCCCTCTCTAGGCTGGTTCATGCATATCGTTGATAATCAGGATAGTCATACTGTGCGGTCTGGTACAGCTGTCGTGTCGTGGTTTGTGTGGCAGCAGCAGGCAACGCTGGTGCGGCTGGCACAAACTGTATAGACTGTTGTGGAGCTGGCATGGACTGTGCATGCTGCGGTGCTCCTTGTTCATTCTGATCCTGTCTAGGTGGCCGTGGTCTTTCTTTTGTAATACCTGTGGCGATATTACGCTTCAGGACTGGGCAATCGTGTATGTAATGTCCTGGCTGTTTACAATAGTTGCATGTCCCTTTTACAGGTCCTGCTGAATCACCGGACTGTGTCGTACCCTTTTTATGACCTTCAGCTGGAACTGTCTGGGAGACTAGCATTTTCATTTTCGTGTCTTTCATGCGTCTCTGCTCATGTTCTTGTTCCTCTCTAATTCTATTGTAATGGTACTGTAACATTTGTAACATTTGTGATGGGGTATTACCTTGCCAGGTACTTTCGAATTTTAATACTCTATTCTTCACTTGGGGCAAAGAATTTTCAACTAATTTTGTCACAAACAGATGTGGGTATGACTCGCTACTTGCTTTTATACCACTATTTATACCAAAACATTTTTCGAATCGGGCATAGAAATCACTAGTGTCTTCATCTTGCTTTTGTTTACAGGCTGAAATTGCACCCCAGTCTTCCTTTTTCGTGGTTAATAAACGTGGCAGTACCTGTACTAGTAAACCTGGTAGTGCTTTAGTTTTGTCCCCAAGCCCCGAACCTGGACCTCGGGCCTTTTCTTCATTTTCTAATGCTGTCCAATCTATCTTTTGGTCTCCTACCTCCCACTCTTTTTCCTTGAGTTTTTCATAAATGCCAGCAGGCATTAATACCTTTAATATTGTCATAATGTCGGGATAGGTATACTCTCCCATGAGTAACATGTCTTTAATTTCTCGGTGGAAACCCGCTGGGTCTTTGTCATGACTGGGTACCACTTTCTTCATTTCTAACAATTCTATTTTCGATATGGGCGTATATACATATACACGTTTAAACTGATTGTCCTCGCCTTTTATTGGGTGTACTTCTCGTAAGGGATTCTGTCTGTCCATGTAATACATCGGTCTTTCCTTGATGGGCAGTGAATCATGTTCTGGACATACAAAAAGAATGTACTGTTTTCTGGATTCTAGTATTTCCTTAATTAACGTAGTACCGGAACCTTTCCATCTATTCGTGAGTAATTCAGTCAATATATCAGGTAAGGGACCAGGATCTGAATGTTGGCTTTTATATAGTATAAGAAGTTGTTGAATCATATAAATCCCAGCTAAACGCTGTTCATCTGGGGTGAGGTTCAAAAATGTGTGTGCTACTGTATCATCACTATATTTTCCGGGACTGTCAACCCAATGAACGGCTGACCTGGCTAATTCTTGTTCATCCATAGAATCGAGTAAATGATAACCCCTTCGTTCTCGCAGTAATTTGTCAGCGGCTTGGAACGAATGCTCGGGGGACCTCATATTTATTATAGGTGTTTGAAAATTTCTGTTATTATCTGGACATATCGGACGCATCGGGTCAGTAAAACATCTAGTACTATTACAAGATCTTCCTCTACCTACATAGGCTATAGTTTCTGACTGTCCTGTGGACGGTCCTGATCCTTCCTCCTCCTCGTTTTGTTCAAACTGGTCTACCGCTAATCTCTCTTCGTGTAGGCGTTCTATTTCTTTACGGATCTTTCTGCACATGGCTATTATACATTTTTGCCTATCATGTCTCCCTTCTGATATATTCTGGCTCCATCTGGTAAGAGTTTCCATTGTTTCCGGGTCTACCCCCGGTCGGTCTTGATTTCTGATCACACAATTTATGAGGAAACGTAACAGTTCCCCCTGTATCTCCACTTTCTGGTATTCCATAGCTCTGTTAATACTTTCAGAATCTCGCCCTGTTTGGACATAATGATATATATTGTCTAAATGCATAGTCATTCCTGGTAGCTTTCCTAAATACACCGCGGCTCGTCTGATACGTAATGATGCCAGGATCATTTCGTCCTCTTTGCCGGGCACAGGGTCATATCTACAATCTATAAGAAGTTCCTTAAGCGTGCGGGAATTTATGAGTTTGGGGGTACGTGGATGTGCTGACTCTTGAAAGGTAAGTTTATTTACTCTGGGTGGCGTAGAAAAAATATTGGTAGCACCTCCAGTAGCCCCGTCTGGGGTATCGGGCGTGAAAGGATTCGTAGAACGTGATACAGCAACTATAGGTGTGGACACAGCTATAGAAGTAGCTGTAGGAACAGATGTGGAAACGGACGTGCTTGCCGGAACTTGTGTCAGGATTTGATGCTGTAAGGATATAGATACAGGATCTTGGCGTTGAACCTCCCCGGCCGACGGTCTATGCGGGGCGGGGTTAGCATACTCGGGAGCTGCGTCATCTAAATATGAGGAAAGAAAAACATCTTCTGCGGTTCTAGGATGCCCCTTAGGATGTACTTTTATTGGGAATAATGGGGGTGGCAAGTCTTTTGGTATCCCCGTAGTAGCCTTAGGTAATCCCTCGGCCAGAAGGGGATACATACCCTTCATGAGGGCATTTCTTTGTCTGTCTACTTGTTCTGATTTCACTCGTGTACCTTCTTCAATTAATAGATTTTCTCGGACTTTATTTGAATTCTCTTTACTCTTCTCTTCCTGTCTACGTGCTTTTTCTGTACGTCTATACGATTCTTTACGCCATAATTCAATGGCGTCTTTCTGTGACTGTCTGGCTTTCCTTTTCCATAACTCTTCCTCTACTTTAACAATACAATCTGCATCCCAGGTCCCAGCTGCGGGCCACCTCTGACTTTCTGGTAATTCCTTAGTGTAGTCTACCCATAGATCAAGAAATAATATAGCGTCTAGGCCGTGTTTATGATACATGAAGTACCCTGGAGTGTCCCTAGGAGGAATGGGAACAGCTTCTTCGAGTACCCCTTTTCTAGTTGTGATCTGTCTTAGTTTCGAGAAGAGCGGCATATTGAGAACTGGTCTGATACTTGGTCTTGAACAAACTTAATACAATAAAACACAATAATGAACAGTCATTCATACCACAATATGCAGGACGTATTAATACATTTAACATTTAATATTTAAATGAGCAGCGATGATGATGACGATCTAAGAAACTAGTCACTAAACATAATACTCGGCATTAACTGGATTATTCTGAATTTATATACTTGATATACTAGATATACTGCTAAACAGTACAGATACACTGCTAAAACAGTGCAGACCGGATTTGTGTACCCAAACCCGTCTGGACCGGCACAACTTATGTGCACGCCAGAACGCCTCCCCAGTAATGGTACTCACCGGGTAGCTCGGAACGGAAGGCCTCGGAACGGAACTGAACTGAACTGGACCGGACTGGACTCGACTTGAAAACTTCGGACACTTCAGGACATCGGAAATCTGGTGGGCCTCTGTATACCTCGGATCTTGCTCTCTCAGCTAGGCTCTGGTCGGGATACTTCGCACTTCTCACCGCCTCGTCTGGGTGTTGATCGCAGCCTCAGTCGCCCCCGCTTGACCGGAGGGAGATACAGGAAATCCTGCTGGTACGCGTTGTTGTCCGTCCAGCTGTGGCAGGAGACCGGGCCTGCAACGCACCGCCGGCGCGTGAGATGAGAAAGTGTCCCTGTTCGGGCGCCATTTATGTGGTAAATAATTTAATTACCGGGACTTAATTTGATACAGAACATAATAAAAATAGCTCAATAAATAAGAGGCAGAATCCGTGGTATTAGAGGTTAGGAACGGGCTTTATTCCAATGGACGATTTCGAAATCGTGGCCTCCAGGTTCCATCACCACGGAGGCTCAGGAAGTGAAGTACATACATTATTGATAATTAATCACTTTTATACAATAGGCATTACAGTGAAGCAAATGCGAGAGGCGTAACAATTGATAAGGAAGATAACATTATTCATGCGTAATGAAAATGGGCGTGATTGGGCGTAACAAAGGAACGTCATCAGGCATGATGTCATAATGGGGTGGTTCCATGAAAGAATTTCGCAATGTCAGCAGAAATACTTGGCAGAGATGCGCGCACAGCAGCATGACGTGTGATTGACGTGCAGCTAGGGGGTGAAGGGGACTTGACATTTAGCTCTACATGTGGCGACAGATGTCTAGAGGGTCAAGTCAACCTAATCCCAAATCATATCTAACATCCTATGTTTAAAGAACTATGTTATCCAAAAGAGAGGCCTTCTTGGAGTAGAATCTTATTCTATACTGACTATACTGACTGTTAGTGCGTGTACAAGCGTCTAAGTGTCTACACTAGATGCGAGGGCAGGAATCTTCCATAGTAACAGGGCTATGAATTACTTGCATAAAGACAGAGAAGCCGGGCCTTTGCTCGGTAGCTGGCGGAATGTTTACTTAAACTACTAGACAGGAATGCATTGGGCAGGGAGCGGAGCAGATAATTTCGAAGGTGAAATACAGTTCTTGGCAGGCAGCAAGCTGATGTCAGGCATCGTGAGCCGCGCAGAGGATGAAACAAAGTTCATGGTCACAGATGCAGGCTCGGACTGGAGCTTCAGAGATAGAAAGCAAGAAAAGCTTGATGACAGAATCAGGGCCTACTCGTCTGAACTGTAAAATGGCATAAGTGAACCATATAAAGGCGGTGGCCTTTCGTACTTAGGAATGGAATATCCTGCCCATTCATGGCGGATCTGAAAGAGGACATGTTAACGGTGGACGCACATGTATTTGCGTCTTCATAACTGGAACTGGAGGGAACATACATGTACTTGTAACATGCACATAGAACCGTTGGGGTCCAAGATAGGGGACATAACTGACCAGAAAAATCCATATTTCCACAGGCTTAGGCTCAAATATGAATAGTTTTTTGTCCTACCTGGACCAGATGACATCACGCAGCCCAGCCTTAAAAAGGTGTGCACATTTCACACAGTCCAGTTGGCCCATTGGTATGCACAGAAGACGATGAGCTGTCCCTGGTTGAGAGGTTCAGTGCAGCTCTACACTCACAGTGGGAGCATAGACCTGGTGGGATTTCTTGGGTGGGGGGTGAGGGGGGAGGAAGTGGAACAGAAAAAAATAGAGAGGAAGAAGGAAAAAAGAAAACTAATGAAAAAATCTGAAAAGACAAAAAGAAGGCAGGTTTTTCAGAGGGACAAAGAAGAAGAAAACTTCAAAAGACACAAGAATACTTAAAAATCTGGAGGAAAAAGAAACCGGTGTTGCATACAAGATTTAGACAAGTACCTCATCAGATTAGTAACATTTGCTTAATCTACAGGACACTGAATTGAATCGTGATCACTGCTGACATTTAGGTGTACTGTACACATCCAATTTCAGAACACTGTGGGTAAACGCCCCTAATGCAGAGATCTGTGTTTATCATTGACTGATCCCGGTCAGCGGGTTACTGCAGCTTTTCCAGAGATGTGTGTGCAGGGAGTTGAGGGAGAAGGGAGGTGGGGCTGTGGTAGAGGGTGTGTCAGCGAAGAAGTCACGTGTGGCAGGGCGTCAGTAGGGTGTCTGAAAAAGATATGGAATCAGCAGAAGCTGATTCTGTAGCTCGATTTGTATAAGGTGGAGCTAAGTGAGATTGGTAAAAAAAGAATGGAGGGATATTGGGGAATGGTAAGTCACTGGGATGGACAAATGTGGCACAAAAAAAGAGTGAGAGGCTCTGGAGTCAGTGTAAAGGGGTTGGAATTTAGCAATAGAGGCAGTGAATGTTTTGAGTCTCACCTTCAGTGGAAACTGGTGAGCAAGATCAGGGTGGAATTTATGGGATGGGGAGAGGTTGTGGAGTCAGGAAAGAGTGAGTAGCCAGGGTCAAGATTAAGATAAAGTAGTGCGTCTGTGGTGAGACTAGAGACAAAGGAAGGTAGACTGCAGAGTCAGGAGAAGGTCATCGGGTTGGGGTTTCAGGAGGAAAGAAAAGGCTAGCATCCAGGAGAAGAGCCAGTGGTGGTGTTCAGGCTGTGGTGGAGTGCTAAGGCAAGATGGTGAGACAGGGTTTGAGAGGGAACTGGCTCGAAAAGCATGTCATCCAGTGCCTGAATGCCCTCCAGGCCAGTTCAAGGGGACCATATTGACCCCATGGTTGGCAGTAATTACTGAGTGTGGTGGCCCTATGGAAAAGAAACACAGAAGAGGACACAAGCATCAAAAGCAAGAATGTCTACTAACACTCATTGGGCCATGCTGCTCCGTGTTTGAACAAGCCCATTGTGTGTTGCACATGGCAAAAAACTGTACGTTAGTCTTATCCCTTGATGCACTGCCTTGTTCCAATCAACATTCGTGCCTCTCTCTGCTAAAGTCTTGGCTATTGGATGCAACTGTGTATGACACAGTTGCTTTAATTCCTTGGGCCTGCCATACCTACCTGCAACTATCTGAAGAATAGACCTACTGCTGGAGAGTGGCTATTCAAGACAAATAAATGCTTTTGGTCAGTGCTTAGTTTGCACCGGTGATTGTAGGTAGGGTCTGCTTGCACTTTGATCAAAAGCAAAAGGGAGAATACCAGGAAAGGAGGAGGATGAGGAGGAGGAAGAGAAAAGACAGCAAAACAGTGACAACGGAAGAAAGTAAGAATGAAAAAGACCATTGAAGAATGAAAAAAGAAGCAGGGAGTGATTAGTGGTGGATTAAAGAGGCACAGATGGAATCAAGCCTACACAGCCTTCCAGTTACACACGCTGAACTTCGATGGTGGGCTTCTGAGCAAAGCTTTGGTACCCAGACTTTTTTATTTTATTTTATAAATTGAGCATTAGGGTTTACATAGCAGCAATGGACTCATGCTTTTTTCAGTCTAGGTAAATGCTGGTGACCCTCAAACCTTTAAAACATTTACTTTACAGATCATTTCTCAAAAATTACCCCATCCTACTGCCCAAGCAGTGTTTCATGAAAGTAGCAATATGCAAATGTAGGCCACTTGTTTGGTACCCGGGCCTGTTTTCAGTCCTATTATCAGTCCAATATTTCAGTCCAGTCGCAGCATTCTAATTTCTGGCAACCAAATTACAAACCTAGCAGCCACTGCTTACAGTGATAAAGGCAAATTTCCTACCAACGTTAACATATGACCTGGATATGTTCCCCAGAACATTTTCAAGCTTCCTTAGCATTGCACAGAGCAAAAGTCTTCCGCCTCATTGTCCAATTGCCACAAAGCACATCTCTGGCACAAATCAGACGAGGATTTGGCTTTCAGGACCAAGAACTGGTACAAGAGGGATATTTTCTTAAATATGCATTACTGCTGAGGCTGGCAGACCCAAACACACTAAGAGCATTGTTATGGCAGGAAATTGCATCAAACATGCCCCCAAATCCAAACTTCTGGTCGGAAAAACAGCAGTGTCAGTTAAACATCTGAAAACATTTGAAAAAAAAGCTTACCTCACCAAATCAAGCAGCTCTCCTGGCACAAAGACAAAGCCAAATTCAAATTGCACAGCGATGCATGGATGACCATCAATACATACACGGCACTGACAACACAGACTTACATAGATGCCTCGTTAAGAAGGTATATACAAATTAAAGAGCTCCAAGCTAGATTCAGGCTCCTACCATCACTCAACGCCCTTCAAAAATGGCACCAACCTATAGAGAACAATGATGCAGGCTTTGCCAACATCCTCTGGAAGACATCTTGCACATACTATACATCTGCCCAGTTTTATTACCTTGACGCAAAATCTATCTTCGACACATCTTCAATTCAAATACCATCAGACCTTGCCGCCAAATCTCTTTTGCTTTAACCCCTTGAGTGCCCCGCCCTTTCCCCCTCCTGTGCCGGGCCTTTCATTAGCGGGCGGGGTCCATGACGAGATAGTCTTGTCATGGGCACAGCGCAACCGCGCTCCATGACGAGACTATCTCGTCATGGGCATAGAAGGGGTTAAGGGTCCAGCACCCCAAATTAGTGCATGTTTTGCAAAATTTCCTGTAAAGGAGGATTCTCTCATCAAACCGTCCACAATTAAATCTGCGGGAATTAGAACAGAGCACGCACACAATAAACCTTTATAATTGGCCTCCCACCCCCATTCATTACTGGCCTAAAATTTGACAAATGCCAAAGGCACTGCACTTCAGTAGCTCATCACATAATCAAGTACGTCAAAGAAAATGCACTTTGGCCCTTGCAACAAAATAAGGGATGATTTTAGTAAGCATACTGTCTGTACTAACACCGGCGAGGTAGCACACACCCCTCCGTCGAATACCATCTTAAGTGGAAGCACGGCATTGAGGCATTTTACTTTCTATTGGATTTGGACTAGGAATTTTTTAGCCCATTATGAAACCTTAAACTCTTTTCATTTCTCTTTTTTGTACTCTCTCAGTTCACAATGTAACTAATGTACTGATCACGTTTTTTATTCTTAGGTAGGTGATGGCAATGGTTTTTATTAATCATGCAAATAAAGTATTTCATTTCGGTCCCAATTCTAACCTAGTGTAAATGAGGGATGATGTTACGTGAACTCATATCTTCTGGTGCACCTTTTTTTAGGTCGAGCCTCTGCAAGACTTTGTGTATCTCTTCTGTGAGCTTTTGGCACTCCCATTGATTGCCATTGGTTGTTTTCTGTGGCATTCTGAAATGCTTGCTTTTATTGGTCTTCTTTGTGTGGCTCATTCCTCCCATGACGATTTCACTAATTGTTCCTTTCGGGTGTCTTGCAGGAGGCAGTGCCTCTGCTCTTGCATGCGTGGTCTGTTTACTTCCTGCAGGGTGAAAGATTTCGAGAAATACAAATGCTTTTTTTTTTAAATGTGGGCTTTTCTTTCTGTAGTGTCACCGATTGTACGTTCACTCGAACCTGTACAATTTTAGGGATTTGTAATTGTGTTGAGTTCTGTTTAAAATCGCCATAGTTTACATTTTTTCAGTAATATACCGCTAGCGCTGGCCGGAATTTGTTCACTGTCCCAGTTACTAAAGCGGCAGCTCTGTATATTATGCCACATTCTCTCTCTAATGAGGCCTCAATGAGAGTGCATTGTGATAATGCACTACATTCTTGCTGAACTGCCCTTATTTTTACTGCCCTGTAAACAGAGCTGTTAATATTGGCCGATGGGAGGGAGTACACGGCTTTCGCTTAAAGCGAACTGCTGCCGCAGAGCCATCTTCCGAGCCCCGCCTCAGCTCCTTGCCTCTCCCCTCTCAGCTCCGACTCCAGTCATGTCTTACTTATGCCCCACTGTCACTTATTATCCCAGCTCGTAAGCAGCCAATGGTTGTTTAACCGTGTTTCTCTGGCAGAGAGGCTGCACAGGCGGAAACGCGAGCCCACTCACTCCTGCTGAGGGAAGCCAGCATTTTCTTCAAGTGGGCGGTCTTTCTCGCTTCAGGTCAGAGGTGGCTCAGAAATGAAACGGACGGATGAGCTCGTCTCATCCTCACCGAATAAATTAAAAGTAACGAGCGCGTGGAGGAGGAGATTTCCATTTAGCTGACCGCACTTTGTACATGAAGGCTGACAGGGCCACAGCTTATGGGGTACTTTTTTCTAGCTCCTGAACTTCTTGGCGCTTTATCCTTCAAGCATGATTCCTAGGTTTGGAAAATAGTACTCAGAAATGTGTTCTTGAGGACTTGTTTCACAGGAGTTTGATTAGAAGAAAAAAAAACTTGGAGAGAAGTGAACCTTTTTTGTCTTGTGAGTAGAGGCGCTTGGTGAGTATCGTCTTACAACTCAGTTTGAAAACATAGCTTTTAAAAAAAAATCAATTTTCGATATTTCCAGACAGAAAACGACAATGGAGACTGTAGTGGTCAGCGTTCCTGTGTTTCTGGCTCTCTGACAGAAACACAGCCACAAGTCATCTGCGAGCCAGGCATGGCCTGCGGGGCAAAATAAATGGGAAGCGCCTGCTCGGGGGCGGTACTTCCGACTAAGACAGCTTGTGTGTAGCCTAAGTTTCTTCACCTGTGTCCGTGTCCCTGCCACACGACGGGCCTTGTCCACAAGGGCCCATCACCTCAGCACAGTGGCGACGAGGAGGGTCGTGACCCTCGCTCTCACCCTGCTCTGCCTGCCGTGTACGAGCGCTACAGTTCGTGACCCCGCGAGCCACCAGGAGCCGCGCTCGTACACCGCCTCCACCCCACGGGTGAGTGAGACCCTGTGGTGCCACAAATTGCCGGCCATCTGCGGGAACCTCGCACCGACACGCGCCTACCAGCCCACACGCTCGTATAGTGTGCAGAGGCCCCGTCCAGCCTAGACGACCTGTAGGAGCTGCGCAGGAGCTGCGAGTGCCCCAGTTCGCCACAAGGGAGGTTCAAAGTCCCTGAAGCCCTCTCTGAGGAGAAAACCACACCGCCGCTGCAGAGCACGCCGCATCCAAACAAGACCGGCCGAGCGCAGGGGGAGGAGAGCCTCTGGCCACCACCAGAGCACCACAATAGCCCGTAGTGTCAAAGGGCTTAGGACCTGTGCCACACCTACCCAGAAGTACGATGAGGGACAATGACCCAGCCCCAGCACCGGCCCATTTTCCATTCCAGCATGCGGCATCAGGGGTGCTACCGCCCTTCAGTGAGCTGGAGGATCCGGCGACGGCGTCACCCAGATGGAAGATCTGGATCGAACGCCTTAAAAATTACTTTGTCGCGACCAGAGAGACCGACGAGGCAGTGAAACGGTCACTGCTCCTCCACTATGCCGAGGACGAGATCTTCAAACTCTTCAAGCACCTGCTGAACACTGGTGCGGCAACGGATTATAGCGCAGCAGTCACCGCGCTAGAGGCTCATTTCGACCCCCAACTTAACCCGGATTTTGAACGTTTCAAATTACGTCAGGCCCGCCAGAGGGAAGGGGAGTCGATGGACGCGTTTTACGCACGTTTGCACCAGCATGTGCACTGAAGATGATCAGCCGCAAGAGATCAGAGCGCAGCTCATTCAGGGGTGTAGAGACAAGACACTACGTGGCCTCATCCTACGCCAACCAATGATCGCGTTGGAGGACATCCGCATACTGGCGAGGTCTCACGACCTGTCAGCAGCCAGGGCGAATGAAATGGACCACGACCCTCACCAAGCCTCAAGGGTGACCAGAGACAATCAAAACAGAGCGAGCGGATGCCCTCAGAGCGAGGCCTCGCACTGACACCACCCGAAAAGCAAAGCCCGATGCATCCAGACCACGCTGCGGATACCGCAGCCATGAACCACATGCCGTGAAAGACTGTCCTGCGCAAGGGAAGACCTGTACGAACTGCGGGATCCCTAACCACATTGCCACCGTGTGTCGAAGAAGGACTCGAGGCCGTGACACCAGAGGACTAAGGCTACCATCACGGGCGATACGTCGACGATCTGTGGCAGCGGCTGTGCCACTAGAGGAGACACCGAGAACCAGCCACAAATACCAAATGCCAGTTGACTAATCATCGGAGGAAGATGAAGGTGAAATATACTTGGCATCCTTCGCGAAAGAACTCAGAGGTGTCGAAGGCCACAGCCCACTTGCATGATCCAGATCGCAGGCACAGAGGTAAAGGCAGTCATCGGCACCGGAGCATCGGTAAACGTAATGAGCCTCTAACAGTATCGACGCCTATGGCCATGCCCACCAGTCACCCCATCACGGACCAGGATATATGCATAAGGAGCTGACACCCCCCTACCGTTGTAAGGAAAAATATCGGTCCCAATCAAGGCAGATGACCAAGAAGTCACCGCAACTATCCATGTAATCGACAGGGAAGCGGACACCCTACTGACCAGCCACACGGCAGAAGACCTGGGTCTAGTCTTGTTTGCCAGACTTGTCCAAACCCACCAGGTAGAGGAGCTACTCGACCAGTTCCCCAAACTCTTCCAAGGCCTTGGCTACATCAAGTGTTACCACATTAGCTACATATCGACAAGACTGTTACCCCAGTTGCCCTACACCACAGAAGAGTGCTGTTCCATCTGAGGCCACTGATGGAGAAAGAACTGGAGATCCTGGAAGAGCAAGGCGTGATCGAAAAGGTCTCCGGACCGACGCCCTGGGAGTCCCCGATGGTCATCGTGGAAAAGCCGAAGCAGCCGGGGCAATACACCTCTGCATCGACATGAGGCTGCCCAACAAAACCATCAAAAGGGAGCGCCACATCACACCAACGATGAATAACATCATTGCGGATGTCAACGGCTCGAAGTGGTTCTCTAAAATTGTCTTGAACGCGGGATACCACCAACTGCCATTGTCCAAAGAAAGTCGCTACGTCCCTGCCTTCAGCACCCACCTAGGGCTAAGACGGTATAAACGATTACATTTCAGAATATCCTTGGCGGCAGAGGTATTCCATAACACGATAAGAGAGATGCTATCAGGCCTACCAGGAGTGTTAAACGTCAGCGACGATATCCTGATCCATTCAGCAACCGCGGCCGATCACCACAAGCATCTCCGGAGCACACTGAAATGCTTGAGCAAACACAGGGCTACACTTCACAGAGAAAAGTGCCAGTTCTTCCAACCGTTCCTCGGGTTCTTTGGGTACGTGTTTAACCAAGAAGGTATCCAGGTGGATCCGAGGAAGTCGCATGCCATCAAGAACGCCCCCGCTCCAACAACGCCTACTGAAGTAAGGAGCTTCCTAGGGATATCTACATATTGTGGGAGATTCATCCCTGGCCTGGAAACCCGAGCTGATCCGCTCAGAGCCCTCACCCGGACAGACACCAAGTGGCAATGGGGTGATCAAGAAGAAGAGGCGTTCCAGGGGATAAAAGACAAACTCCTGGAAGAAGCCACGCTTGCATACTTTGACACGGCCAAACAGACCGAAGTACTCAAAGACGCCAGCCCAGTGGGGCTAGGAGCAGTGTTAGCTCAGGAACAAGAACCAGGCAGATGGGCAGCACTATCGTTTGCCAGCAGGTCAGGACAACCTTTCACAGTAGTCACCGACCATCAGCCCCACGTTCCCCTTTTCAAATGGTCGGCTCCCCATCCGCCTCTCCGGATAGAACGATGGGCGGTGCAGCTCCAATCGTATGAGATGAGGTTGTGTACCGGCCTAGGGCAAAGAATCCCGTGGATTTCCTGTCCAGACACCCAGTACCATAAGAGGCGCATGAAGATGAGGAAGATGTCGAGCAGTATGTCCACATGGTGTCTGTAGCAGCCTGCCCTCAACCCATGATCCTCAACGACATCAAAGAAGCTGACACAGTGTACAACCGCACTCTACGAGCCTTCCAAGAAGGATCATGGACAGACTACCTGCGACACGTGAACGCTTGGGCCCCGAAAGACAGAGAAGGTCTGACAAAGATATGGCGCTTAAGGAACAAACTCAGCGCCACAGGAGACGGGATACTGTTAAGGGGATCAAGGCTGGTCATACCTCAAGCGTTGAAACACCGAGCAACCCAACTGGCTCACGGAGGCCATCAAGGAGCGACAAAAATGAAGGCACGAATGAGGGAAAAAGTCTGGTTCCCGGAACTGGAACAAATGGTCGAAGACCTCGTCCGCCGCTGTCCGTCCTGCCAACTGACTAGCGCCCCGGAAAGACCGACCCCGGTGATCACTGAAGAAGCGTGCAGTGCCCCGTGGTCCAAAGTGAGCATGTATTTTGGGAGTTTCCCTGGAGGAAAGCACACGCTGGTGATCGTTGATGCATTTTCAAAGTATCCCCTCGTGGAGCCAGTGACGTCAACGGACTTTGCCCATGTGAGACCCGTCCTAGAGAAAGTGTCCGCCATGTTCGTTTTTCCCCACGAAATCCGAAGCGACAATGGGCCGCCATTTCAAGGTTCAGAATTCGCAGCCTTTCTAAGGCAGTGAGGAATACGCCACCGCCGTGTCACGCCTCAATGGCCACAGGCAAACGGCGACGTCGAAAGGTTCATGCGAACCTGGAACAAAATGTTCCCTATTGCCGTGCTGGAGCAGGTTGACCCGGAGAAACAACTTCATGAATTCCTCAGGGAGTACAGGAGCACCCCACATTGCACCACGCAGCAAAGCCCCTGGTGGTTAATGTGGCACGGCCCAAGGAGAGACCTGATCCCTACCTGTCCAGGGTGGATGTCCTCACCTCTAGAGGCCCAAGAGACACAAACCGGCGGGAACGAGAGAACATGCGAGCCAGTGCTCGATGTCATGCTGCACCACGGGCACTCCGGCTCGGCCCAACTGTCATCCTCAGAGATCGGCGGCCAAGGGGAAAGTTCAGGACAACCTATGAACCTGGCACATGGACAGTAGTTGCCAGCAACGGAACCATGGTAACCGCGAGCAAAGGAGGCGTAGAAGTTTCCAGAAACATCTCCGGGTTCAAAGAAGTCCCCGTGGAAGTCACGAGTGAGCCAGTCGGAGGTCAATCAGACATCCCCGAAAGCCCAGCTCGAGAGGCCTCATGTGTAGAACCAGGGAGTGGAAGCGACGCAGCAGAGCCGGAAGTCAACACCTCACCGCTCCTTTGTCCGTCTCCAAACAGAACGCCATCTGAGAACACACCTCAAAGAAGCCATCCTCAGAGGCACAACCTGTGGCCCAATCCTCACCCAAGCCAGCGGCTCCAAGACTTTGCATGCTGAGTTGCAGAGACTGACACCGTCAGGCTGCGAGCAGGTACCCCGTACTGCATGCATGTCTCCTAGATTATTTGAATTTTGTTTTCAAGAACTGAGTTGGGAAGGGAAGTAGTGGTCAGCGTTCCTGTGTTTCTGGCTCTCTGCCGGAAACACAGCCACACGTCATCCGCTGGCCAGGCTTGGCCTGCGAGGCAAAATAACTGAGGAGCGCCCGCTCGGGGGCGGTACTTCCGACTAAGGCAGCGTTTGTGTAGCCTGAGTTTCTTCACCTGTGTTCGTGTCACTGCCACACGACGGGCCTTGTCCACAAGGGCCCATCACCTCAGCACAGAGACCATTACAGAAAGAAGCCGACGTAACGCGTGCAATGAAATGCAGAGATCCTCTTCAAGCCTTGATACCTTTTATCACAGCACACATGTTCATGCCTCAGCAGTACTCTGGTAGCTATGTGTGTTCAGCCTTATATTCAGAGCCAGGCCAAGTCTGGCCTTGCTGACCCTTCAATGTGTAAATAGTGCTTCAGCCCTGCACACAAGTATTTGAGGCTTCCCTCTGGGCCAAGCGCCAATACATCTATGTGGGTTCACTGTGGTGGAGGCAACAGCCGGGGAAAAACAGCAGGGCAAGGCAGATCTAAGTGTGACATAATCTATCTGGTGTGGCTGTTTATTTTATGTTGCATTTAGTGTTAAATGACCCTTCTGCGAGCATAGACCGCTGTTCCAGCTACACCCTCAGAGGCCATTAACCCCCCAACACCTGAAAAATAAATTGCTTTCCAACACATTTTATTTCTTCTCACCTCCAGGAAGTGAGGCTGGGTAGCATGCCACTACCGTTAATAACACAGATTGGACTTTGATTGCCAGTGATTAATTAAAATATGACAAATGACAAAGCAGGAACGGCAAGCCCAGGCAAGGCAGAACAACAGCAGCATTAGGAGGTGTTTGTCCCTGGCTTGTTTTTCCCATGAGCCTTGAAGCTCTTTAGTTTCAAAGTGTTTTGCACTAGCGTGAAAGGTTTTTCTATTCGTCTGTCTGTGCTGTAATGATGTGTTTTCGACAATTTTTTTTTTTTGTCATTTGAAGGTGAGGAGCTTAGTGTATTTGTAGAAGCTGAGATGTATTATTGCTCTGTTGGTACAAAGCCGTCTGTGAGGTACGTGGGACTTTTTTTTGTTTTGTTGAAAGTTAGGTGTGTAGTTTTACTATATTTGTGTTTCTGTAAGAGCACCTACAAGTCTACTTTTTTGTTTTGAAAACGGGGGTGCCATGTTTGTCCTCTGGTGTTCTTGCTTGTGTACCTCTTCATTTTGTGTTTGCTGAAATGTGTGGTGCAACAGAGTTGGGAGTGATGGGTTTAACAGGAGCCATTGTTCCCCCAAAGAAGGCTCAGAAGGAGATGGGTGTGGCAAGACGAACATCAGATCGTGGTAGATTGTGGAACTATGAAGTTAAGATTATACCAACTGCCTTTCAATGCCAGGAGAAAAAATATTTAAATCGACATCCAAGCAGCTAGACCTTTATTTAGTGCAAACGAAAATTATTTCATATTTTTATGAGCCATTTTGTAACATTTCACTCTGGTTTCTGAATTTAAAATGGCTTTAGTACTGTAATTCTTCAATTGAGGGCTCTCTGTCAGCACCAGGCTCCTAGCAGTAATACATGAATGTGAAACCGTAGGTTTGCAAAAGGCCATTTTTGTTTTATCTTTGCCATTTACAGGGGATATTTGACATTTTTACTAACACCTTTGTAGGATCATGGCATCAGCCATTCATTTAACTAAAAGATGCCTATGAGTGTAGCGAATCTGCAACATCAATACTACATGCAATATCAATATTCTAGTGTAAGCCATGTTATAACGCCTATTGGACCCTGACTACCTAATCACGTGTCAGGATAGATTGAGTACAGATTCTACATTGCAAGGTGTGTGGCAACATGTTCTTGCAAGCAGTAAATATGTGTCATAGAGGCATTGTACAGAGCCATCCCTCCCTGTCAGGGTAGGTAGGAAAAACGTTATGTAGATTGTTTTGCCATCTGCCCAGCCATTTCCACCCATCCCTTCATTGAAAAATAAGTGGAACATTCGTAATTCCACCTTGAGAGAGGGCCACATCGCCTAGAATTCAGCCACCAGCCGTTTGGCATCAGTGAGACCCTCTGGCACATACTGCATACAGTGCCCTTGGCTGTAAATAATCCACTGATTACAGCCTACCCTAATCTGTCAAACGCAGCAACGGTGGGTGCACTAAAGACAAGTGCTACCTTCCTGTACCTTCTCGTGCTATGCACTACTCAACCTCTTCCCCCACTCTGTGCCTCTCCCACTCGTCTTTCTCTTTCTCTCCAAATCTCTTGTACCATCTCTTACCCCTCACTCTCACACACACTCTTCCCGTTTCTGTGATGTGGTTCACTTCAGGTCTTCGAGCACTATTTCTTTTGTGTGCCTTTTCAAGGTTTTCCTCCCTCAAATCCACCCTCTCCTCCTCTTCTTGCGGTGTCTTCTGCATACACAGGGGCACCCTCTTTATGCATCAGTGGCCTGCTCTCCCCTTCTTTCTCTCTTTCTCACACACTCTTTCTGCTCCTCTATCTGGAGTTCATTCACCACTTCATGCAAAAAACTACCTATCCTTCTCCAGCTTCCTTTCTAACTATTCTGTACAGCTCTTACCCCTATCATTTCACCATGCCACGTAATTCCACCATACAAATACACCCCACACCACACAATTCCATGACTAACAATTCCAATCCAACACACATAATTCCACTCCACACCACACACATCCACTACACTCCAAACCAAAACACATAGGTAAAAGACATTGTAATTCACAACGCCAATAGCTCTAATTCTCACAAATGCGAGACCGATTGCCTTGCAAATGCTTGTTCGATACCAAGTAGCTCCTGCAATGACTGGTGTTTCACTCTGCAGTTCAACGTGTATTGTGCTCAGGTGCACAACGCCCATTGGGCTCAAAGGGCTTCAGCCCCTCCCCCCCGCCCGTTGTGTGTGTCAGCCTGGGCTGAGACAGCTTCCCGGGCACACACACAGCCGCACCCGAGTACTTCACAGGTCTTTAAAAGACCATTTACTTGCTAACGAGGCTTTGTTGTGTTTTCAAGCCTTCTTAGTGCCTCCGATCTCCCCTCTGCATATTGCTGGACGAATCGGCCCCCCCATCCCGAAATCTTTAGGAGTCTCTCCGAAATTTGGCTCTAGTTGCGCCTCTGATTGTTCTCCCTGGAGAGACTTAAGGATAAGGTCGGCCTTGGGCATGGGCGAGCTGGGCCCAAACTAGCAGCGCCATTATTCTGAGGGGCACAGCAAGAAGCTGGCTGACTTAATGTCAGGCAAACAGCATCTCGTCCATTACACTTGGCCTCAATCGCCCATTAAAGACGTTGTAATCCGTCATTGATGTGTCTCAGCGTAATCGTTAGCAACCCGTCAACCCCCTGCCATCTTCCTCACACCTCCTGCCATCACACAGCAACGACCCTCCCCCCCCCCCCCCACCCCCCAACGCAAAACACACCAAATTTTCTTTCCGCCCAGGGCGCTGTCCTGTTCAATTTGATTTAGGGGTGGCACTTGTAGCGGTCTAGTTGTGGTCACGTCACGTTGACGTGACGTAGGCGGCCATGTTGGCGCCGCGGTGTGCGCGAGGCATTAGCGCGCGAAGCAGCCATAGGGAGAGAGTGCCGGCCGGCGCTCCTCGGTACGATTCTATACTAACAATAAATAAACATAGCGGTGCCTGTACAACGTGCCTCGAGTAATTATTGAACATCATTACAGTGGCGACGAGGTCGGGACGGAGACCGGACCGACGCGGGTACATAGGAGGAGGCAACTCTCCACGTGGCCCCACGAGGCGAAGGAAGACACGCAAGTAGGTCACAAGGAAAAAACGGAACACCGGACAGGCCTGCCTGTAGCGGTGGAGCCACGGGGGGAACGTTGGACGATCCGAGTCACGGAGCAACCGAGGAGCGTGGCAGTGCCACAGCACAGCACACGAGCTGCATAGAAGCCACAGGGACGAAGCAAGCCGCTTCCGGCCTAGAGTGCACGCGCCACCTTCACACATTCCACGCACTGGGAGCGCTGCGCTGGCTACCAAGGAGGAGGAAGTGGGGTCTGGTAATAAGAGCCCCCAGAGAATCGAGCACACAGGGAACAACGACAACACCCCGGGCAGCCCCCCGAGCAAAGCCACCGACGGAACGAGCGCCAAGGAAGTGAAGATGAGTACCCCGGCAGGGTACGCGATTGCACCCGTGCAATTCCTAACGAAACCCGGAGACCCACTGATGAAATGGGAGGACTGGAAGGAATATATAGACCACTTCATAGGGGTCCTGGAGGACGAAAATGAAGAGAAGTTCACTCCTCAGAGAAAGAAACGCATCTTGCTACTAAATCTGGGCCCAGAAGGACTGAGAATATACAAGAGTCTGGTACCAACGAAGAGAGAGGACACGGACGACGATGTGTATGCGCAGGCGGTGGAAGACCTAGATGAGCGATACCGCCCCACCATCTGTGTTTCAGTGGATAGATATAACTTTCAGCAAAGGAAGCAAAAGGTGGGGGAATCCATCGAAGAGTATGTAGCAGCGCTGAGGAAGTTAGCAGCCCCGTGTAAGTACGCACTGTGGGAAGATGAATTCATAAAAGACCAGGTGATCATGCACACCACTAGTGCAAACGTGCAAGACAAGCTGTGGGCGAGCGGGGACACCACACTCAAGGAAGTAATGGTCATAGTGAAGAGGGCAGAACTCTCGAGGAGGTGCGCCGAGGCCACCAAAAAGGAGGCGGTCACTCCAACCATGGTGAACAGGATACAGGAGGAAGATCACCGCAAGGACCAGAAAAACAAACTACCCACGGCCAAAGGGATTAGCAGATGGCAAGGGAAACAAGCGGACAGCGTGAACAAGAGAACGTGCTACAGGTGTGGAAGTTGGTCCCACGAAGCCCACGACAGACGCTGCCCGGCGTTCCGAGCCAAATGCCTGCACTGCGGTATCATGGGGCACTACGAGAAGGTGTGTCGGAAGAAACAACAGAAAGGAGTGGTGAAATACGTTGACCACAGCACAGAAGACCTGGAGGAAGCCCCAGAGGAAGAAGTGGTCACCGTCTTATGTATATACGATCAAGTATTGAGCGTAGACGACAAGAGATCAACCAAACCAGTCCTAGAGATGTCCATGGGCGGCATCACCATTTCAGTAGTGGCAGACACCGGATCCCCATTTACCATTATACAGAGAGCGGTGTGGGAAGGACAGTTCCAAACCAAGTTAGGCCCTGAGCTGGAGAAACTAGACATACGACCAGTTACCTACAATGGGGATCGCATTCCCATGCTAGGCTTCCGACGTCTACTGTTCGAGTTCAGAGGCCGATCCGCGTGGTGCAAACTGTATGTGGCCGAGAAAGGACCCTCCGTCCTAGGATGGTTAGACCAGGGCGACCTAGGCATAAAACTCGACCCAGGAGGGAAGGAACAAATCCTGCTCACAGAACAGGAGTAATGGCCGGACATGAACAGATGGAAGAAGAACTACCCAAAAGTGTTTGGGGGCACTGTAGGAAAAATGGAGAAATTTCAGCATAAAATAGTGCTTAAGGATGGAGCCACACCAGTGGCACACAAAGTGAGGAATGTGCCCATTGCAGTAAGGGAAGCCGTCCAGACAGAACTCCAAGACCTGGAGAAGAAGGGCATTATAGAACCCATTACCTGCGCCGAATGGCTGGCGCCCTTGGTGGTCGTGATGAAACCCAACGGGAAGGTCAGGCTCTGCGTGGACCTGAGAGAACTCAATAAAAACATAGTGGTGGAGAAGTTTCCCCTTCCCAAGATAGAGGAGATGTTAGCAAAAACCAGAGGAGTTCAGTGGTACTCCACCATTGACCTTACATCCGCTTACCACCAGGTAGCCCTACACCCGGACAGCAAAAGCCTGACATCGTTCATCACCCCGTTTGGGTGTTACAGATTCTGTCGCATGCCGTTCGGGCTAGCCTCAGCGGCAGCCGTCTTTCAGAAGATGATGCACCAATTGTTCAGAGACTGCGAGGATGTACAGTACTTCCAGGACGATATTTTGGTGATGGGGAGAGATAGAAGAGATCATGACCGAAAACTAGACAAAGTACTACAGACACTGGAAGCCAAAGGTCTCACGGCAGAGTGGTCGAAATGTCGGTTGGGACTGCAATCGGTAACCTATTTAGGCCATGAAATTGGGCGACAGGGGATCACACCCAAGACGGAGAACGTGAAAGCGATCGCTGAAGCACCACCCCCCAAGAACAAGGAGGAGGTCAGATCGTTCCTGGGGATGGCGGAGTACTATAGTAAATTCGTGGTACACTTCGCATCCAAAACCTACAACATGAGGAGGCTGACCAGGGAGAGCACGGTGTTCCAGTGGACACCAGAAGCCCAAGCGGAATTTGAAGTCATCAAAAAGGGAATCCTGGAAGCCATACCGCTCAAGGGGTACGACCCACAAGGCGCCACCATACTCATCACCGACGCCAGTGACAAGGGATTAGGCGCTGTACTCATGCAAGACCGAGGAAGAGGGGACACGGAGACAATCAGCTTCGCCTCCAGAGCATTGACGGAAACAGAAGGCAAGTACAGTGTCATCGAGAAGGAGATGTTAGCGGTAGTGTGGGCCATGACGAGGTTCCGGCAGTTCTTATGGGGTACCCGGTTTCGGCTCAAGACTGACCACAAACCGTTAGTGAAAGTATTAACATCGGGCGGGCACGCCAGCGCCACACCCCGGATATCGAAGATGTCCTTAAAACTGTTGGAATTCAGATATGATGTGGAGTACATCCCGGGAAACAAGAACCGAGTGGCGGACTACTTGAGTCGAGCGGCGGCCATGGAGCCGGGAGTAGAGGACCCAGCGGACAGAGGAGAGATGGTAGCCCTTGTAGAGGACCAAGAGAAGATAATCAGCATACAAGAGTGGACTGAAGCCTATGAAGAAGATTCTGACCTGGTGGAAGCAAAAGCGCTCATCACACAAGGGTGGCCTGACAAGAAAAAGGTGAAACCCAACCTCAAACCATTTTATGAAGTGAAGGAAGAACTGACCGTAGGAGACAAGGGCATATTCATCTACCGTGGAGACAGAGTAATCCCCCCCACGAAGCTCATCAACAAGCTGCTGGACTTATTACACGAAGGCCACCTTGGCATAGGAAAACTCAAGGCCAGATCGAAACAGAACTACTGGTGGCCAGGTATGGACGTAAGAGCAGAGAGACATGTCAGAGAGTGCCCCCAATGTCAAGGGGCCGACAAAACATTGAGACCACTACGTCCAGCCCTTGGGAAATTCGACACTCCCTCAAACCCGTGGGAAGAGTTGTCAATAGACATTCTAGGACCGGTGCTGGACGACCAGGGCATACAGAAATACGTGTGTGTCCTCATCGACCGTTATTCCAAATGGCCAGAAATAAAGGTGAGCGAATCCATGGACACGGAGAACATCCTGGAGTTTCTATCGGAAACATTCACCCGAGAAGGAATTCCCAAGTCCATCTTAAGCGACAATGGACCCCAGTTCACGTCGGAAAGATGGAAACAATTCATGGGTAGAAATGGCATCTCTGTAAAGCACACGGCCATATACCATCCGGCAGGCAACGGTCTGGTGGAACGATTTAACAGAGTGGTGATGGGGGCTATACAAGCAGCCATCACCTGTAATAAAGACTGGAAGAAAGCGTTGGAGAACATGGTATGGGCCTACAGAATAACGCCCACAAGCACGGGGTACAGCCCGTTTCAAATATTGAGAGGTCGTGAACCCTTCACGCACGACAACAGAATCTGGAAGGAGAAGGTGGTGACCAGCGAATGGTCCCCGGCGGTAGTAAGAGCAAATCTGGAAAGAGCACAAGCCACCTACACCAACAACTATAACAAGAGGAGGAATGTGAAGGACACTCATTTAGAGAGAGGAGAATGGGTGAGAGTAAAGCTGGCGACCCTACAAAGGAAGGGAGACAGCAAGTACAGCAAGCCGATGCAGGTTAAGGAAGTCTATGATCGAGCGGCCCTGCTCAGTGATGGGAATGTGTGGTCGCAGGACCGCATGGCCCGGTGCAACAAGATATTGAGATGGGAACAGTGGGACCCGGAAGGTGAAGGCAGGGAAGACCTGGATGATGAGAACAAGAGGGGCGGAAGTGAACAAATGGGAGAAACAGGTGCAGGAGAGGAGCAAGAAGGCGTGTTAAGGGGCGAAACCCCTGTGGTAGAGACGGACAGGCCAAGTGGCAATATGAACAGCGGAGGAGCGATGAGTGGAGGAACAGAAATCGAGGAGACGCAGAGCCAAGGGGCTCGAGGGAACATTGGTAAGGTGACCAGGAGTGGAAGGCAAGTTGTAAGGCCTTCCAGGTTCCGAGACTTTGAGCTAACCTGCGAACTGTAAGTGACTTTATTTCGGTTTGGTAAAAGGGGGAGATATGTAGCGGTCTAGTTGTGGTCACGTCACGTTGACGTGACGTAGGCGGCCATGTTGGCGCCGCGGTGTGCGCGAGGCATTAGCGCGCGAAGCAGCCATAGGGAGAGAGTGCCGGCCGGCGCTCCTCGGTACGATTCTATACTAACAATAAATAAACATAGCGGTGCCTGTACAACGTGCCTCGAGTAATTATTGAACATCATTACAGCACTGCCTAGGTACAAAAGATAGATATCAGAAAAGGAGTGTCAACATAGTTCTAAATTACCAGCTGAAGGAAATACATTGATATGCCACATGGTGGCACTGTACACCCAATAATTTACACAAGAAGATCATGCAAGATTTGCATCGAGCAGCTGGGCTTCTTTTCCCATCGTATGCTGATTACTGCCATACTGCTGTGTCACGACTTTAACACTTTAGAAAAATCTTCCAAGGTACACCTAAGCTGGAACACCTAGGGGCCCCACTAACCTATTGGAATGGTTGCAAAACAATATTTAAAATATTTTTATCAGCAGCTCTCAAAGACAGTGCCAGGCTTCCCTTCTAGTCCCAAGCAGCTTTAAAAAGAGGGGTTTCTAGTTCTCAGTTTGTTTTTAAAGTGCAAGGGTCAACGTTTTCTTAGGAGTCCGGGGCTGCTGAATGCGGAGGTTCAAGGGTAGGACTGGGCACCAAAATACGCCCGGGCACCAAAATAAAATTGCCCCCCTATTAGTGACTCTAACGGCTAAAAAAAAGTGGCCCTGTTTGCAAATTGTGGCAGTTTTAAATCTGTAAAGAGCCACGGTATACGTTTTTTGCAAGGTATGGGGGACTGTAAGGATAAACGCTTGCTGAAGGCAGTGTTTGAGGTAATATCAGGGGAACTAACAGGAAAAACTGGCCCATCGGACCATAAACAGGTCCACACACTGACCTTTCAAACCACCACATGGGGCAGGGACTGATTTACCTATCAGCCAATCTGCCTCTGGGGGTTCCCGAATTGCTGAAAGGCTAAGCTTGCCTAGACTTGATTCCACCTTGTGGTTGTTTGTTCTAACATCCTACACTTCCTGCCTCCTTATCTCACTCCTGCAGGTTCTTTTTCATCCTGGCTTTCTCTTTTTTTTTTTTTACAGTTTTCTTATCTTTGGCTTCCTCCTTCCTTCTCTATGTTCTGCCTGGAGTTACTGGGACCTTTTGAGTTTTGAAATTGCAAAATGTATATATCTAAATACTTGGGGGCTTTTTTACGTAAAGCGGTGCAAGTGTGTCGCAGGGCTCGCATAAAGATTTATGAAGCCACGCAAAAGTCAACCTGCTTGGCTTTGAATGGCCTCATAAATCATGAGTAAGGCGACACAGCACACATCGCTGTGTCACTTTACTCTGTGCAAATCGCTTTTTACACTTTACTCTGTGCCCAGGAGGCCTTCCATGGGCGTTGTGGTGGGTTTTTCCACACAACACCCATGGAAGTTGATGCTGCCCCAGATTTATAAACTAATACGAACTTCGGGAAGTGCCAAACCCATACGCCTCCCGAGGTGAGGCGTAACAAGGAGAAATATATTTATTTCTCCTTGTTTTTTTCTCTTTCCATGTGTGTTTCATTTTGCGGCACAAATGGAAAGAGGAAAACGCCTCATAGGATTGTTTTCATGCAGGAAGGAGCACCTTCCTGCACAAAAACAATCCTCCCTGCAACAGAGGCACCCTTGCACCATGGTGTAAGGGTGTCTATGTTGGCACTAGGCTGCCAAAACTGTGCCAGCACAGGCAGACAGGACAGAAATGCATAATATTACTTAGGGAGCCGCTTCGCCTGATTTGCCGCGAGGATCGTTTGGAGGACTACAGTTCCCAGGGGGCCTGCTGCCATCGCCCTCACCTGGTTGCAATTTGCCATCCTGCCAGGCGCCTTTAAAGCGCCTCGCCGCTCCCGCTGTCGCGGGAGCCGCTTCGCCTGATTTGCCGCGAGGATCGTTTGGAGGACTACAGTTCCCAGGGGGCCTGCTGCCATCGCCCTCACCTGGTTGCAATTTGCCATCCTGCCAGGCGCCTTTAAAGCGCCTCGCCGCTCCCGCTGTCGCGGGAGCCGCTTCGCCTGATTTGCCGCGAGGATCGTTTGGAGGACTACAGTTCCCAGGGGGCCTGCTGCCATCGCCCTCACCTGGTTGCAATTTGCCATCCTGCCAGGCGCCTTTAAAGCGCCTCGCCGCTCCCGCTGTCGCGGGAGCCGCTTCGCCTGATTTGCCGCGAGGATCGTTTGGAGGACTACAGTTCCCAGGGGGCCTGCTGCCATCGCCCTCACCTGGTTGCAATTTGCCATCCTGCCAGGCGCCTTTAAAGCGCCTCGCCGCTCCCGCTGTCGCGGGAGCCGCTTCGCCTGATTTGCCGCGAGGATCGTTTGGAGGACTACAGTTCCCAGGGGGCCTGCTGCCATCGCCCTCACCTGGTTGCAATTTGCCATCCTGCCAGGCGCCTTTAAAGCGCCTCGCCGCTGACGCGCAGCGGACGCGCACGGACGCCGCCGGACGAAGCCCGGACAAAGGGCGGACAGTCTGTGACAGTCCGGGACTGTCCGAGGCTGGGCTGGGCCCTACCCTGTATGTCGACCTAAGCAGCCACAGAACACTGAAGACTTCCAAGCTGGTAATTTCGTCAAAGGGTTGACTGTACAGTCGAACTATTAACTGGTGTTAATTGCCCTGGTTATTGTCTTTTGTCTTTTTGTTTGCCTTGACCATGCCTAAAAGCTTAAGGGATCCAGGGCTAACGGGGACCGGCCCTCTTGATAACTATTTAGTTAAAAAGGTCAATAAAATTAACAGTGACCGACGGGCTTCCCTGGGGAAGGATTGCCTCCAGGTGAGCCCCCAAAATCCTTTAACTAATGAGAGTTCGCTTTCGGACAAAGTTGTTTGTGTTTCCCCTCCCCTTATTCAAGCAAGCGCTATGATTACGGCCACTGCCCAGGTTCACAAGGGCCCTGTAGATCAGGATTTGGATGTGAACTCTGCAAGTGATGAGACAGTTGAGGATACATATGTTCCCAGACCAGTTAGGACCTGCAGAAGGAAACAAAGGAATAAGGGGGGGGCTTCTACCAAAGGGAAAAAAAGGGAGAACATTGGAGAAAAATCTCATATCGTGCCAGACGAGCCTTTAAACAGCAGTCCTGGTGCAACAACTACTTTACTCCCTGACCATTTTTCAAAATTGTTCAGCTCCTTTGAGGTTTTACTCGATACAAAGCTAGATCTACTTTTTCAACCTCTGGTAAGGAAACTCGATATGGTCGCTGACGAGGTAAAAAGGTTGGGAGGATTATTAACAAAACATCTTGATTGGGTTGACTGTAACAAAAAGAAGGGGCAGTGTGTAGCTGGGCACGTCAATCTGGGTAGAGTAGAAAACCCACAAACTTCTTCTCAGCCCGTTAGCTTTAATGCTAGTGTCACGCCATCATCACCTATGATTACTATAGCCTCAAACACAGCTTGCCCAATAGAAAAGGAGCGGGTTTCAGTGTCTAAAGGTGAGGCGGTAACGAAAGTTAGATTTATTAACCTCCCCCCGGCTTGCTCTCCCTACGTTGTGATCTTAGCCAATGTCCCTCCCCAGGATAGGTTGGCAGTTCCCTTGCAAGAGGAATCGCACGACTCACTTAAGCAAAAGACAGTGTCGTGGTTACATAGGAAGTGTGGGTTCCCTTTTAACATGGCGAACGATATCTTAAGTACTCGCAGGGTAAACTGGATTGGGCCTTCCAAAAAAACATCAAATGGAGATTGTGTTATAGTCAATTTTAAACACACACAACATGTGGCTACTGTTTTACTGAGAGCAGCTTCACTGCCATTAGATATTAATAGTATTCAAGTACGCCCCCTTGGATTCTTCTACTCTCAATTTCCACGGAGAGATAGTTTCCATCTGATTAGACAGAGAAACTTCATCCCAGCATCAAATTCGCTGCCTCTTTTTCACCAGGGGGCAGGTGCTCCCCACCAGGTTATGGGTGGGCTAAATATACCCACATCTAATCGCTTTGAGGCACTCTCCCTGTTAGATACGTGCGACTGACAGGAGGTTGGTATACGGGGGGGGGACGAGTCATCCTCGGTTAAGGCTCTTCACATAGAGGATCAGCCCCCCGCATCACCTACAGAGAGTCATCTGCCTGCCGATGACCGCAAGGGGGGTTCACCCAAAAACTTGATCAAACTATTAACATGGAACATTGCCGGTTTACGTGCTAAGAGTGATAATTTATTTTGGTTAAGCTTCTTGAAGGACTTTGATATCTTGGCATTTCAAGAGACCTGGGAAACAGAAAGTAATTTTTGGCTAGATGGTTTTACTTCTCACTTTGTTCCAGCTTCTAAATCAGTTTCCGGAAGGGCCTCAGGAGGCTTAGTGGTTTTGCTCTCGGTGAAATTAAAAGGAACCGTTAGCAGGATAACTTGTACATGTAACAACTTTCTTATTCTGGAATTTAAATTCCCCAATGATAGGAAGTTGTTACTGATAAATTGTTATAATTCTCAACAAGAGGTCGTGCCGAATGAACACTTGCTATGGTTGGCGAATTTTTTAAAAATGTATTCTTTGAAGCAAACCACTTTTTGTTATTATATTTTGCTTGGTGATTTTAACGTACATTTATGTAGTCATAACTGTTGTTTAACTGATATTGATGGACCTGATCTGACATCACCCCAACATTTTGAGCACTCAAGTAAGGGCGAAGCTCTGGAAAATCTTCTTATTGAAAACCAGCTGTATCAACCAGGCTTCCACGAACAAACCGTACGGGTGCCCACCTTTATTGGAAGGGACAGTAACACCATTATTGACTACATATTTCTTTCATCTGGACTTTTACAATTTGTATGTTTTTATAACGCGATTCCATCTATTTTTAGTGACCACAATCCGGTGGTAATCGAAATGTTAGATGGCCTCTCTCTCTTAAATTCCCTTGCCTCACCCATGTTGGACAATAATCTTAGGGCAAAGGATCAGGGTAGAAGGTTAAATTGGTCTAAGGTAGTTCCAGAGGATTTTTTTAACTCAATAAAGCTAGAGGCGGCCCTAGACTTGGAAATCTGTGGGGACCAACTTTCTATAGGGAAGGAAGTAATCTCCTCGTTTGAAGCCGTATGTTTCCTAGTGTCAAAGGACCTAACTAGTAAAAGTAGACCAGTACAAACTAAAGTAGTCTCCGGCTGGTTTGACCATAACTGCACTAAAGCTCATAACAATCTTAAAATTGCACTTCAGGCCAGCCCGAGGAATAAAATTTTAGTGTCGCAGTTAAGGAGCGACTATAAAGAAGCACTGTTGGTCCGGAAAAAAGAAATTAAACTTAACGCCTGGGCCGATCTTATGGACAAGGCAACTCTAAAAGACAGTGCGAAATTTTGGTCTATTATCAACACTCCTTTATTCTCTGATGTTAAAAATGGAGTGTTGGATACTAATATAACAGAGAAGGACTGGTTAAGCCACTTTAAAATTATATATGGTAGCGACTTAGATTTAGAACCCATAAACAGGCAAGATTCGGCTTCTACTTTAATTCCAGTTAATTTTTATTTAACTGAAGTTTTAAAAGCAATTGAAGACTCTGCGGGTAAGAAGGCTCCCGGACCGGATGGGGTCCCCACCGACCTGTATAAGGCAAATCCGGTTTTTTGGGCCAATATATTAACCAATGTATTTAACTCCTCGGTTATCGCAGGTTTTCCTAAATCCTGGTCCCATTCTACCATAATACCGGTGTTCAAGAAAGGCCAAAGGGCAGACCCTAAGTGCTATAGGCCCATATCCTTGATAGACTCCTCTATAAAAATCCTGGGGAAAGTCATACTTGCTAGGATAACCAATTGGGCCTCGGACAATAACATCTTGTCCGATGCTCAATATGGCTTCAGAGCTGGCCGGAGCACGGAGGATCAATGTCTGAACCTCCTATTAGTAATAGATAAATATACTAGGGTGGCCGGGGGCTCTTTTTACTTGGGCTTTATGGATTTGTCCACGGCCTTTGATCTTGTTAATAGGTCAAAGCTGTGGACAATGCTTTTGGATTTGGGACTCGACCCCCCACTTGTGTATTTCCTTTCAGAGCTCCACCAAGATTTGAATGCATCGATAAGGATGACGACGGATGGGAAGTGTACGGCCAGCTTTAAGTCTAGTAGAGGGGTACGACAGGGATGCATTCTTGCGCCCATGCTGTTCACCCTATACATAAACTCCCTGGAACAAAATCTGCTGGCCGCAACGCAGGACATCCCGCGCATGGGAGGTACCCCGATACCGGTCCTCCTATACGCGGACGATGCTGTCCTGCTGGCTAGGACTCCCCTGGCGCTGCAAAGATTGCTGGACTCGTTCGGGGACTTTATGCATAGCCTGGACTTGGTGGTTAATAACGGCAAATCTCACGCTATGTCGTTAGGCCTTGCGAAAAATAAGGTAAAGCCTTTTTATTGTAGGGGAGCCGTAATCTCAAGAGTAAAGACTTTCACCTACTTGGGAGTAGTCTTTGACGACAAGGGCTCATGGTCCCCCCAGCTCTCTATAAAGATAAACTCAATAAAAATCTCAACTGCGGCTGTACTTGGCTTTGCAAAAAGGCTGGGGGGTAAACCGACAGAGGCAATACTAACAATTTACAAAGCCAAAACAGTTTCCATTGTAAGGTACGGGGCGCCAATCTGGGGTTACATTAAACACGATGCGATCCAAACGGAAGAAAATAAATTTCTTCGCACCCTCCTCGGCCTCCCACAATCTACTGCTTCTTTCTCAGTCCATTTGGAACTCGGGTTAGGATACATAGCAGACATGATTAAATTAGCCCCATTATTGCTATGGATTAAAATTTGGCTAAACCCGAAACTTACTCTAAACCATAAAATACTAAAGGACTGTACTCGACTTGACAACATGAATAAAATTCCATGGCTGTCAAATATCGAGAGGTTATCTGCCTACATTGGGAGACCGGAAATTTTTTCTAGCCCTGACACTCTCTGTAAGGCAGATCTTGACTGGGTAAAATCCAATTTCACGAAGTTAAGGGAGGCCGAGCGGGAAGAAGTTGAACTACGTAAACCTTCCGTCAGGGGACACGTCCTGGTATCTCAATCCTCAGGGTTGTCTTTATATCTTACAGTGGTAACCCATCCCTTTCACAAATGGTTGTTGTCCAAATTCCGGTTCAACCAATTACACCTTGTACTTTGGGATGTGGCTGGCTGGCATAAGCCTGAAAATGTTGCACCTTGCAAGTGCGATGATATTTCTCCACAAGACACTACGCACTTTATGTTATTCTGCCCCTTTTTCAAACATGCCAGGAAGAGGTTTATTATTCCCTTGCTAAAGAGTAGGAATTTTACTCAGTATAAACCAGCTTTATTGTTCCTAAGCATGCTTGATTGTCCATTAATTATGTTCTGTGTCGCTAGTTTTCTGGTGGCAGCTGTTAGAGAAAGGAGGGTGAGACTAAAACCTATACAGGATGTGGAGCCTATCTGATATATGGAATTTGATTCTGTATTATTGATTGCACGTTGTTTATGGTCTTTTATGAATTTTTATTAGGACTTGTTTTTAACTGTAGATTTGTGAATCGCATGATTTTATGTATTTATTTGTGTAGTATACTTTTATGATTTTAAGTAATCGAATAAAGTGGTTTTGACTTGACTTGACTTGACTACTTAAATACAGTGCATTCATGTCCTTTCACGGCCTGCCCCAGAGCCGGCGCTAGGCATGGGCAGCGTGGACAGCTGCCCAGGGCCTCGTGCCTACACGCAGCCATGGAGCCTCGCACCTTTAAAGATATCAGAAGTTCCGAGGCCCAGGGGGCCCCCTGAGAGTTTGTATTTTTCTCTTTTTATGTCAATCTACCCTGCTGGCCTGTCTCTGTGGGCCTAATGGCTGCATCTGCATGTTGATGACAGCAATCGGACAGGTAAGTTGAGTGCCCTTGCCTGTGAAGTGGCCCTGCCCCTGTATGAATAAAAGACAGAATATCCTGCAGGGGCACAGCAAAGGAAAGAGTGGCGATGGCGGCGCATCACAATGGAAACTGCTCACCGAGGACAAGTGGAAAGGGAGCAGAGAGGTGAATAAAAGGGGCAAGACAAATGGAATACAGTGGGGGGAGCAGATAGGTGTGCGCTCGGCATTGAGACAAGAGGTGCACGCAGAGGAGCAGAATCCGCATACAAAAGTGGATGGAGCAGGGTTTAAAGTTTGCTGGGTCACTCAAGTCTTAGACTCGGTAGTAAATTAAATGGACATTGAAAAGGGGCCCTATATTCATGTCCTTAACTTTACCTGCAAAAACATTGATCCAGTGACTGCACAATGAATTAAAGTTCTGAAAAGCAGGTGATGAGACGGGCCTGCTCTCCATTTTTGCCCTCACCCTCAGAGGGAAAAAACAAATCTTAACTCTGCAGCAGTGTCAACCTTCGCTACCTTTAATGCAACTTCAGTTAGACTCGTTATAGTTCTTTCACAGTCTCATCATGTCAGAACTGGAGCATTTTCAATATTATATACAAGGAAGCTGTAGATGTTGCTTATTCATCTTATTTAAATAATAACCTCTGACAAAGCCAATAGTACTGATTTGTTCTAGTTGTTTTACTTGTTGTAATATTTATCTGGAGGCAATGACAGGTTTTTTCAACCCACTTAAAGCCCTACTGTCAGGTCAGTATGTAGGCTGTTTTTTTGGCTAGTTTTGTCCTGCTTTATGGGCAAGTGAGCCGGTTTTTACTGTTGATTTTTATGATAATAAAGCAAACATTGCCTGCAGAAAACTCAAATCAGTGCAGTCTTCCATACCTTACAAAAAACTTATACAGCATGTGTTTACAAGTTGAAAACTGCGCTAGTTTGCAAACAACGGACACTTTTCTAGCTAACTAACTCCCTAATGAGGGCCCCTTTTATTTTGGTACAGAGGCCTATTTTCTGTCCCAGTCTGTTGCTGCATGTTAGGCAGGGCCACTGGAATTATGCGATTGTGCAGTGGCGGCGATTTCTGCATAATTATGCATTTGACGCATGTGCCACATAATCCATCAGCTGATGCATAATCTACAGATTTTAACAACAAAATTGCTTTCTATCTCAAACAGTTCAAAAGTTACTAAAAATGCAGCGACACATCTTGCTGCATGTGGGAAGGCCCTTTGAAAAGCTGGAATAGTCAACTTTCTGTTTCCCACTACTAAATTTGGGTGTTAAAGTGGTACTAATGGGGTGCAACCAGTGCCCAAACAGTGTTACTAAGTTTAAAAATGGCAAAAAAATGAAGTAATACTATTTCAAAATGTGCCGGGTTATGCCGCATAATTTTCCTTTTCTTTCCACATAATTTACTCACCCTGCCACATAATTTAACCCTCTCCTGCCACATAATTCCAGTGGTCTTGCTGTTAGGGTAATCCATGGCAGTAATTTTGTTCCTGTTTATATTTCCCATGGTTTACTGAATCTTGCATTTCACAAGAGTGCTAGCTATTTCCAGCATGTGTGTTTGTGTATTTTATTTCACAGCATATTACTCTTGGATGATGCACCCTTTGTACTGAGTCGCCTCCATGTGTTTATAACAGGCTACAGTTGAGCACTTTGGAGTTGAGGCTGCAGGCAGTACAACTTTCACACTGTGCCTGTCTGTGGGTCAAAAAGGTGTTCAGATTACATGAACATTCAAAATATGGCCTCTGCAGAGCACAAAGAGAAATGGTCCTGCATTGCAGTTGTGATTCTATGCAAGTGTGTGTGAAGGAGCTACTTATCGGTCCAAACAACAAGGTGAAAGTAAAACCATTTATTGTAGTTACTCATTTAGCTTAAACTGATAACAACCATTGACAAAACCCAGTCGCGCCCGGCATGAGTCGGCCGCGGCTGCGTTTTGTCAGTGGTTGTTAGCTGTTAACTGTGGGGGCGGGGGGTAATTTTAATTTAAAGGAAAAAAATAACTTTCTTAGCCGGCCCGATCCGATCCCGCGTCGTGTCTGCTTAGGGGCCTGTCATGTTCCTATTCTTCCCAGGGCCCCACATATCCTAGGACCGGCCCTGCCCTGCCCTATGCCAAAATGCTATAATTGAGGCCCCTAGTTCTAAGGACGTTCACCTAGCCCTTGTCATTTCTTCATCTGTTATTGTGAAACTCAAATTTTTCTTCCGACTACGACAGCAGACAGAGCAGGGCAGTGAATCAGCCATCTTCAGTCGCTAACTTACTTTGCTGTGAGCAACGGCATTATGCCCTTTCACAAGGAGCACGTCCAATCACAAAGAAGTTCCCTTAAGGCCCATGGACTACAATGGCAATGTGCCTTTAAGAACCAAAAATATTCTTATTTTAAGCAAATTTTTCTTTTTTTAGATTGTTGAGGGTCCAGCACCTTCTCCAACAATAAAGTTTTCGTCCTCCCAGAATGTGATTTTTGCGAACAATCCCCTAGCAGATATTTGTGCAGACCAGACAAATGTACAGCACCTACATATTTTCCAGCTTACTGAAGGGAGCACAGTGGAGGTGAATGCACTTCATTCTCTCTGGTCATACCAGCTTTATCTGCATTCTTACCATCTCCAAGACATTCCAGACTCTTAGATTGGATTCAGAGAGATTGTGGCAGGGTCCTTCCTCTAGATCTGGTTGGTGACAAAATGTGATCTAGTACAGAGTCCGGTCGTTTTATCCCTCTGGTGCTGCCACCTATGACTATCAGTGTGGAACATGGAATCAGTTGCAAGAGTTGTCCTGGGAGCTTGCTACCTTCCAATAAAGTTGTTTTAGAGATTCACTAGACATAATCCTATGTTCAGTGTGATTAAATACCATTGAACTTTTGAAATTCACCAACGTTGTTGTGTTATGTGTTTTTTTAAATGTCTTTATGGTTTATTTCTGGTGAAAAACTCTTCACTGGGTCCAATCCCATATTGTACTGTTTCATACCCAAGTCCCAGTGACTTTAATTGGGTTTACCCTTTCTGGTAACTACAAACATTCTGTGGCAGTCCTTTGTGAATCAGTACAGGGCAAGGTAATCAGGCAGGAACTACTAGCCACTGCTTGTAACACCGCACACAACATCAAGACTGACTGGTCTAATGACACCATGGATGACATCACTGATGATATTTCAGATTACATCATTGATGAAATCACTGATGTGGTTACTTATTACGTCACCAATCACATCATCGATGACAGCACTCCTGTGACTACATCTGATGATACTCAATCTTTCCACACTCAGATCAAAACAAGCATGTCAATCAGTTTTTAGAAGATTCCCTTTCAGCCATCTTGTCCTGTGACACTGCCCAAGAGTAGTAGCATAACTTTAGAGAATGTTCTTGGCCTACATGTGACATGATCTACTTTGATGGTGTATGTTGCTTTAAGTTTCACCAACACCCGTTATTCTAGCTGTATTATTGGGTTAGACAATAGCCTATGTGAACATCTTTCACTGAATGCAAAGCTGTTGGAGCTGAAGCCACAGTTGGTACCGTTGCCTTTCTATGGCATCGCCTGGGCACACTATGTGTAGACTTTTGTAGTTCCCTGTGGAACCTTTCGGTGTAGCATTATTCCTAGTTTAGCTCTAGCATGACGTGCTACCTATAGCGTTATGTTTGCAAGACTCTGGATTCATTTATCTGGCTATCCCGCATGCACTGACTTTAATAACATTATCTATGGAGAAAATATTTGAACTAAGAGTCTAACTTCTATCTAATACATGTGAATGACCAACACATCCTACTCTTTATGACTGTCTGCATCTTGCATACATAAAGCAACTTATGCCCTGAGCTCATGTTGTAAAGACAGAGGTCTCACTCCTTCTCCTGTGAAGTAAGTGACTATTGCTTGGAGTTTGGTTGATCATTCTCATGTGTCCATGTACACATATAGTCAATTTTGTACATTCCGAATGTTACACAAGTACTATTTTTTTCAAGCACCCCCTTCCATCTTAACATTTTCCCCTACTGTTAATTACAGAGTGTTAGGTGATAATGATAACATCTTTGTGTATACAGTAAATTCTTAAATAATTTCTTGCTTATTGCTAAGAAGCCCTCATCACATATTCTATTTCTTTGCACAGTGATGATTGATGATGTTATTGGTGGTGTTATTTGTACTCTCATCAGTTTATTTAATCAATGATGTCATTTGAGATGCCAGCAATGATGTCACTGATGACGACATTACAGGGAAGTCATGCATGTGGTCATGAGTAGTTCATGGCAGGGCTGTGAGGTTCAGTTTGCCCGCCTACAAAGTGACCTAAGTGCTTGGTTTTTAGCAGTTACTTCCTAACCATAACTTCACTTTAACAATCTTATCTGTGGATTCAGAGTGTTTCTCAAACATATGTTAATGTGGTATTGGCAGAACAAACCATAACTGACTCAAAGTTTTAAAGTGAATGTGTTTTTTAAATAAATTACATTCACATTACATGCACCCAATCCCCCCTTACACAGTCATTGACTTTGCACAGTTGGGGGTTAGGCACAGGCTCTGCACCCAACAACCAGAGTGTCCAGACCCTTCTGCCTTTGTCTGCAAGAAGCAGGTGCTGGTTTACAGGGAATGACCTGCCGTCAGGCTCTGCATCCAAAGCACACTCAGGCCAACCCCTATTGTGCATGACCTTAGGTTTTAGTTCATGTGAAGAGCTAGTTGTCTCCTGCCTCTGAATGCCTTCTACGATATCATCACAAGCAGCCATGGTGCTGTCCTTCATAAGTGCTGGCGTCTTCCTGCTACTTATCGCAGACAAAGAAGAAGAAACGGCAGCATTTGATACCCTGTCTCCCTTGACTTTAACATCTCGTCTGAGGGAGGCAGGAGTAGCGGGCCCGGCCTTGAGCCTTCTATCCTCTTTTTTAGATCTTAGAGAGCAGAGGGTCAAGCTTGGAGAGTTCCTCTCCCCTACCAAATCCTTGCAATGCGGGGTCCCTCAGGGGTCGGCCCTGAGTCCGACCCTGTTTAACATTTATGTGGCCCCTCTTGCTAGGCTGGTTAAATCTAAGGGGATGGAGGTTGTGTCATACGCCGATGACACCCAGATCATGGTGTCCCTGACTCACTCGGTTAGTACATCTGCGTTCAACTTTAGAAACTGCATGCAGGCAGTCTCTGAGTGGATGATTCAAAACTCCCTAAAGTTGAACGGCGATAAAACGGAGGTCTTGATTTTTGGTAATAATCAGGACATCTGGTCCAGTGAGTGGTGGCCCCCATCTTTGGGAACCTGCCCTATTCCGTCCCATTCTGCTAGGAATCTCGGCGTTATATTTGACACCTCATTGACCATGACTCTCCAGGTTAATAGAACGGTGGCCACCTGCTGGGGGGTCTTTAAGATCCTTAGGAAAATTGTTCATTATCTTTTCCCCCAGGCCCGTAGGCAGACAGTGGTTGCTCTAGTGGGTTCAAGGTTGGACTATTGTAATGCACTGTATTCAGATATTAACAAGGGTCTCATCTATCGCCTTCAGGTTGTGCAGAATGCGGCAGCAAGGTTTGTTCTAGCTGCACCTAATACCTTTTCTGCTACTTTGGCTAGGAAAAGTCTGCATTGGCTTCCAATCCAGCACAGGATCTCGTTCAAACTTCTGTGCTTGGTGTATAGAGCCCTTTTGGCTGGCTCCTCGGATGCCTTAGGTTCCCTACTAACCTGTTATGTCCCTGCCAGGTGTCTCCGCTCCTCTGAGATGAATCTTCTTGTAGTCCCCCGCTTCAAGAAAGTCAGATGGGGTAGTAGGGCTTTTTCCAATGTGGCCCCTCGCCTATGGAATATTCTTCCCTCGGAAATTAAGGCCCAACCTTCATTAGCCCTCTTTAAAAAAGCGCTCAAACGTGGTGTTTTACTAAGGCCTACCCGTAAGCACGTCCATCTGTCTCAACTAGTATTTTTGGGCTAGGCGCCTTGACGCCCATCGGGCTTAGTAGCGCTTTATAAATTGGATTTCATTTCATTTCATTTCAAGGACCCCCACTGAATCAATACTGGAACCCGGGGACCACAACCCAAGTGATTTCTACAACATGTATCTCAAAAGAATAAGGAAAATACAGAAACAAGCACACATCAAACAAATTATGAAATATTTTTCTAACTCACAAACAAGAAATATACAAATTACTAAATTTAAATTTTGAAAGAAAGGTGGTGTTTTTCGAATTTTGGTTTATTTCTAAAAATGAGGCAACATGCAAGACTCTAGCGTATTGCTTTGTCCTTTTTTCTAATAATAAATACACTTTTCTTGTCTGCCGATACCAGTGCTTTAGTTCAGGCCACCAATCGTCAATAGTAGATTCTGCTTGCTATACTTGCTCTGCTCCCACAAATCAAGATGAGTATTCCAATTTAATTTTTAGCCTCAAATTTTCAGTTCCTTCACATTTACAGAGCAGAGCAGAGAGGTGGCATTAAAACACACGATGAAGAGTTGGATTTCAGAATAAAATTGGTAGAGTCAAACGTTAAAATATTCACAGTGATCACTTCTGGAGTCCTCCCTCCATCTTTAAGATATATTGTGAATAAGGAAGTTTGGGATTTTATAGGAAAAGAAACTGGGTTGATTAAATGTGCAGACATAGTGCAGATCACTGTATAAATAAAAGCTGTGTACCCCTGTGCTCCTCAATACAGGCTTATTGGTGAAGTAGAGGAGATTTTATCTGTGACTGACAAAATGATTGAACAGTGTATTTTAGAAGAGATTATAGGAAGTACATACAAATCCCCGGTCATGGGAATAAAGAAACACGTGGCAAATGTCACATAGTAGAAGACCTGCGTAAAATTAATGACGTAGTGATCCCATGTTTTCCATGATACCAAATTTTACAGTAATTTTATGTCCGATTCCTGCAGAAGTTGAGTGGTTTACTATCATATACTCGTCAATTTTTTTTTCTGATATTTCTTTTCATGAGGATAGTCAGTATCTTTTTGCATTCAGATTCCAAAATAAAGTCCTTGTTTGGCGTAGAATCCCACAAGAGATTTGAAACGTTTCAATTTACACTGTGATTCAGCTCTGGTCCAGTGTATTGATGGCCTGGTGATAATAGTCCAAATGAAATAATGCTGTAATCTTGATACAGTTGCTCTATCACAGTGGTACTTAAAGTACAGCCCACTGGAGCTCAAACACAGTTTGTGTAGCGTGCCTGCTCTAGGGATGCCCAATTATGAGAAATGTTTTTATTTATTCTGTCATGAAAGGGAAGGATGAGCACTTTCTGTTATGGCACAGCAGCATCGAGCAGCAAAAGAGCCCATTGCATATCTTTCTGCAACACTGAATCCAGTAGACACTGCTTTGCCCTGGTTGCATGAAACATATTGCAACAACCTCTTTGGCAATTGTTCAGAGTGAGGCAATTGTGATGGGGTTCACACTCATTGTGTTTGTTCCACATTCGGTCAAGACATTGCTAACCCAAACCCTGACTCAGCATCTAACTAATAGGCGCTTGACTAATTATGAGCAGATAATCTTGGCAGCAAAGAATATTTTAATCAGACACTGAAATATCCTGAATCCTGTAACACTCTTGCTTTTGCTTAAGGGAGATGGAGGGGATGAAGCAGATTATGATGGTCATGATTGTATTGATGTGGCAGACTTGTGCACCAAACCAAGACCAGACATTCAAGAAGTTACACTTGAGTTGGCTGATTTGACTTTATTTGTTGATGGTTCTTGTCTGAGAGACAATTCTCAAACTCTTTGAGCAGCATATTCAGTCTGCACAGTGACACACGGCCGGACTGGCCATAGTGGGGACTGGGCGTTCTCACGGTGGGCAGTTTTTAGACTGGTCGGGCCGGTTTTGGTACAGGGGACCAGGATCGGCCACTTGTACCAAAAACAGCAGCAGTGTAACCCCCATCCTCCCCAAGGGACTGATCCAAATCAATTGCCAAAGCTGGTTTGTGTCCCCAGTCTGGCCCTGGTTGTGGAGGCATCAAAACCGTGTTAAGTAACTTCAGCACAAGTAGCAGATTTGATTGCAGTTTCAAGAGCATACTGCATGGCGAATAATTTGAGTGTTACAATCTCCATGGACAGCCAATATGGTTTTGGAGTAGCCCACAACTTTGGGCAGCGATGGTCATGAGGGGGTTTTATGACATCAACTGGACCTTCCATTAAATATGCACCACAAATAGATGTATTTAATGCCCTACAAATGCCGCAGAAAACTGCTGTTGTAAAATGTGTCACACACAAGTGGAGATGACATGGTGTCATTGGCCAACAGGTCTTGCGTCTGGTACATTAGAGCTAAATAACTTTTTGTCAATGTCAGTTCAAACAGTGCAAACATTTGAAGAATTGAAAGATTTGCAGAGTGAGATGTTGGAAAATGAAAGAAAAAGTTGTGAAAAACCAGGATGTTATCAAGACTGAGGTGATTTGTGGAATTTGGTAGAGGGGAAGGTTGTGTTGCCAGAATCTATGCTATTGCAAATGGCAAGAAACATGCATGGCCTACGGGAAGTGATGCTATGACTGTGATGTTTAAAAAGTATTGGTTTAATCCTCCTTTCAGAATGAATGTTGAAAACCTGTCAAAGATGTGTAATCTGCCAGCAGGTAAATATTGGCAGCAAGACAAGAGTGACTATGAGTCACATGGGAAAATCACAAGTTCATCAGATCCTTTTGCAAGATTACAACTAGATTTTGGAGAGATGCCACCCTGTAACGGTTTGTGTTGTATAGAGTGAAGTATTCCCAACTAGACTTTGTGATGCATTCACTGAAACCAAGCTATTATTGAAGGTGTTGGTCTGTAGATTTAGCCTCCTAAATTCTTTGGAGTCAGATAGGAGAACTCATTTTAGAAATGAGGTGATGAGAGTCTTATGCATAGCACTAAACATCAACCAGAAGTTCTATTATACTTATCATCCAGAAGCATCAGGTGTAGTGGAGAGGAATAACAGTACGATGAAAGCAAAATTGACAAAACTGTGTGCTTCAACATGATTGAAATGCCCAGATGCCCTTCCTCTGGTTCAACTAAGTATGAGAAACACACCCAATCTGGTATTGGATTAATGTAATGGTTTGACTGACTGGCTATGCTCTATCTCTCACTTGGTGAACATTGCAACACCTTCAACAAGTGAAGAGCCAAACAAGGAGAGGCGGGGCCAGCGTTGAGGAACATGGCGGCAGGCTGAGCGCCGGTCGCAGCGGCTCCGGGGGACTATCGAGGTCGGAAAATACCGATAATGATGCGGGACGGTAGACGGCTGTAGAAGGCACTCCAATGCGGTAAGAAGTGGATGGAGTTGGTACGCTGACGAAGAGGGTTCTATCTTTCAAATCTCGTCCTTATTTCCCTGTTTTTTGAGGTACGGCAGACGGCGCTTGGACCCGCTCGGGCTCCCATGTGTGGGAAGGGAGTGCTGCAAGCAGGAAACTCAGCCACATACCGGAGGAGCTGGTGGTTCCGATCTCGTTTGGCTCTCGTTTTATTCCAGCTCCGTGGCCCAGTGTGCGAGAGAGTTCCCAGTCTCCTATGGGGTAATGTGGCGCAGGCACAGGTACAGGTGGTAAGCTGGTGTGACGAGGGGAAAGTGTGTGATTTTATGGATAAGGGCAGAAGCGTTTCTACCCCTCCTAATCCCACGGATGGTTATTATTACGAGCTAAACCAGGAAGGTGTTATGAGGCAGAGGCTGGACGCGGGGGTAACAGAGAAACCTCCTCCACCAGGCAAATCCCGTTCCATTTCGCTTTCTACACAAGCTATTGTACCGGTAGTAAAAGTGCCAAGCCGGAAACTAGGGCAGCAATTTGTTACATCGTCCTTTCCTCCTGGGAGACAAAGGAACAGATATCAACTCCGCTCACAGGAGCTGAACGAGGGTGGTGAGCTGGATCCTGTTGGAAGAGATCGGCCCACGCCATTAACCCCTTGCAAGGGGGGTAAAAAAGTAGGAAATATTAAAAAAGCAAAGGTGCCTAAACCTGCGCAATTACCTTTCAAGAAAAATTCACCCTCACTTAAAACCTACTTTAGAAAAATGGAGCAGGCTGTTGGTCATGATAAACAGGCAGAGTGTGATCTTACTCCACATGGAAGACAGAGTGCGGAGATCTCCGCAATCCCCCTTGAAAATCAATTTGCCCCTTTGGCAGAACTGTCTGACACAGGGAGTGAAACACTACCGGTACAGTCTGAGGAGATGGTGGGGCCTGTTAAAGGTCCAAGCCCACAGGCTGCTCCTACAACGGTCATGCCGCAGGAAAAACAAAGCAAGGACCCGGGCCTGGGCCTGGGCCCAACTCGCAAACAGGGTCAGACCCAGGGGAGCTTAAGGGAACCAGAGAGCTTAGAGATAGACAGATTGGGTTCCCTTTCTCAGTCCTTAAGGGGGGATTTGATGACTAAATTTGTATTCGAGAATCGATTACTTCCTAGTAGATCAACATTTGCTAGCAGATATAATCTCCCTTTCCCATATCCCAGTAGGGATATCCGATCATGCGGTAGTTGAAATGGTCTTTTCACTAAGTTCTAGACCCCCTGTCATTAGGTGGACACTGGAGAGGACGCTACTTTTAGAGGATCAAGTGAAGGCAGAAATGAGGAAATTAACAACTGAATTTCTAAATATTAACATTGGCTCCTCTACCATTCAGATGGTGTGGGAATCTTATAAGGCTTTTTTACGTGGCATGTTGAGTTCCCTGATGGCCCACAATAGAAAGATTCTTAAAAATAAAAAACAGGATGAGTTGAAAGCGATTACTGAAAAGGACTTGGAACTACAAATAGCCACTGTTTTAGATAGAGAGAAGATTCCAAAATTAGAAAAGGAGCTTTCAGAACTACATCTATCTTTTAAGGCTAGCGAAGAAAAGATCACTCGGAAAAAATGGGAAACTAGTAAGCGAAAGAATTTTGAATATGGGGAGAAATGTGGAGCCCTTCTTGCCTGGAAATCCAGAGAGGAAAGATCTAGGAACAATATTAAAGTTTTAACTCAGAGAGAGACAGGTATATCAATTTTGGAGGATGGGGACATCAGGGAGGAAGCGAGAGGGTTCATGCAAGGCCTATATAAGGAAGATACGAGTGTCGAGCTAGAGAATGTCCAATCCTGGTTAAGCCAGAAAAATTTACCCCAGATCTCAGACATTGATAAGAACTATTTAGAGAGTGAGATTAGGGAAGGGGAAGTAATAGCTCAACTCAAGAGAACAAAGAGGGGGAAAGTGGCGGGCCCAGACGGGTTACCAAGTGAAGTATATATAGACTGTTCAGAGCAATTGGTACCTGTCCTTACCTTACTTTTTAACCACTTATTGATTTCTGGCCAGAGCATCCCCCCCACTTGGGCGGAAGCGACGATCCCCCTGATTAGAAAACCTAATAAGGATCCGAATAAAATTGAGTCCTACAGGCCCATTTCTCTCTTAAATTCTGATTTGAAACTTTATTCGGGGGTCCTAGCAACTAGGCTTGCCAAAATTATAAAATCTATAATACATCAGGATCAAAGAGGGTTCATTCCAGGGAGGCAGCTGAATGAGTTGACCTTCCAGGCGATCGGTGCCATCGATTATGCAGAAGACAGAGGGCTTCCATTATCCCTAATTGCAATAGACGCAGCCAAGGCCTTTGACCAAGTAAACTGGAATTATCTGTGGGCCACCATGGCTGGGTTTGGGTTCCCTTCAATTTTTATAGAGGGAATTAAATCACTCTACCAGGGCCCTAGAGCAAAAGTATTGGTCAACAACGGCTTGTCTGATTGGTTTCAGATATCCCGTGGTACGAGACAGGGTTGCCCCCTGTCCCCTCTTTTGTTTGACATTTATTTTGAGCCTTTTGTTTGTGGTATAAGGGCTGATAATGTAATTCAACCTTTTAAGATAGCATATTTAGAGCTAAAGGTTGCTCTTTATGCGGACGACCTTCTTTTATATACCTCTAATCATGAGGAAGCCATTCCCAGGTTGTTTTATTTAGCGGAAGAATTTGGAAGGCTCTCGGGATACCAAATAAATAGAGAAAAGACCGAAATAATGGGATGGAATAATATTACACCTATACAAAATGTAAAACATAGAATGAGATATTTGGGAATTAATTTAACCCAAGAATTGAAAAATATTTCAAAAATGAGCTGGCAGATAGTAGTAAAAGAAATAACAAAAACATTAACAAGATGGGGTAATCTGCCACTTAACATTTACAGACGTGTTATCCTTATTAAAATGTCCATTCTTCCCAAATTAACTTTTTTGTACAATTCCATCCCCTTATCATTTCCACAAAAAGAGATTAAGTACCTTCAAGGTAAGATCGGTTCTTTTATTTGGGCTTGTAAATCTCCCAGGATAGCCTGGAAAAAGCTAAGAAAAGGGTTAAGGATTGGGGGCTTAGGCTTACCTGACTTATTCACATATTGTCACGCCTTTCACTTTAAAAATTTTAGACTACTGACCAACAAATTGGATTCAACCTCACAGGGCCGCCTATTCCAGGCTTTGCTTCATGATCTACCACAGGGACAGGAGTTTTTTTTGTTTAAATTTGGCGACCAGAAATTTTACAAGAAAGTCCGTTTGAAGATCCTGCAGCCTGCCCTTAGGAACTGGGTATTTGTCCGGAGGGCTCTGGGAATCCCATATTACCATGCTAATGCCCCAGTTTGGGACTCCCCGGGCACCCCGGAGTGCCTTCAGGACCAGTTGTCCCAACCTTTAAAAACAGCCGGCGTGAGGAGATGGGGAGATCTTTGGGGCAACTCGGGCCTTTTGGACTGGGATTCCTTAGCTTCACTCACAAATGGATCTTTGACAAGATTTAAGTTTTACCAACTCTCCGCCTGGTGGTCAAGACAGACGGTACAGCGACCGAGAGACCTTGAGATACTTGAATCTGTCTCCAGGGGAGGAGGGTGGAAACGTGAGGTTTCATTTTGGTATAAGGCTTTACTGGGGGCAACTGAAATGTTAAACAGTGAGTTGGCTAGTCTCTGGAGTAATCCGATATCAGATAGCCCTGAAGTGATAAGTAAGATCTGGACGGACTCTTTTTCTCTGTCTCAGAGTTTAATAAAACCGACTAGTCTAAGGAGAAATCATCTGTTCACGGTCTATCGGGTGTATTGGACCCCCGCTAGATTGTCCAGGGTCACACGTGTGAGTTATTGCTGCACGCGCTGCAAACTCTTGTTAGCCGATGACATACATATATTTTTAGAATGTCCAAAGATTCTCGAATATTGGCAGGAGATTTTTGACTTCCTGCGGAAGGTTTTAACAACTACCATTATATGTTCTCCAAGGGTAGTCTTTTTTGGCTTACCACCTGGTTATAACGTGAACAATTATTCCACACAATTTATATTCTATGTGATGGTTATAGCCAGGAGAGAGATTTGCAAAGAATGGAAGTCAACTGCCCCCCCCAGGTTTACTGACTGCTTACGAACTATTATAGAAGTTAGCAAGATGGATATGGCGTGCCATAAAGAGAATTCAGATAACGTGTGGTCGGCATTGGTGGCCTGGTTGTCGACATAACGGTCCGATGATTACGCCAGAGGTTTGTTATGATCCGGTCCTCCCCAGCCCTGAGATATTCTATCGTAGGACAGGGGAGTGGGACAGGGAAACAGCCTACCTCTGGGCGACCTTTAATGCCACACATTGAGTCCAGGGCGGTACCAACAGACAGTGTGAGAGGCATATGGGGTTTCCATCTAGAGTATAGATTGACGGCATATATGAGGACACAAACATTTTCTAAAAAAACAAGTGAAGAGCCCTCTCACGACCTACAGCCTGCAGAGTGGGCCGTGGTGAAGAAGCATATTAAGAAGATGGTTGAACTCTCAGTGAAAAGGCACACAGAGATATTTTAAGGCATGGGCCTAGTGGACAATTGTCTAGGGCCCATATCTTCATAGGTGCCCTATCAGAAGATGAACTTTCTTATGATTTGAATTCTGTATATTTTCTTTCTCTGTGTAAGCTTCTCTCCTTGTCTCTGCCTACCTTTATCTTTGAATCTGTCTTCCCAGCATCATTTGAAGGATTTCTGGGACCCCCATGCACACCGTATTTCAACCAGTTTTGAAAGTTTCAACATATAGTTAAGGCTCCCTGTTTCCATTTTTACTGATTTTTACAGATAAAAAGGGACAGAAAACATTTAATTTCATGTCTGTATGTATTTTAAATGTGGGTAGAAATGGAAAACTGTGTTGTGTTTTTTAATAAATATAAATGCTGTGAGTCATGAATGTCAAGCCAATAGCTGTGTGGATTAACAGGTAAGAGTGTTAAAAATACAATAAGGAATTTTAGTAAAGAGGCTTAAACTGCAGTAGATATGCACACCTTGAGGCTAAAATGTGTATGTTTTCATATAAGTGCATTGATTTTTCACATGTGAGTGTTCATATCATTGAAACCTGTCAGCGATCAGGCATGAGTGCACATTTATCAATTAAATAAATGTGGAAATATACAAGTCTCAGCGTCATTTTTTCACAAAACCCAAGTAAATCACAGATAAAATTAGCAAAAATAAAAAAATTGGTAAATACAGATGGAAATGTTAAACAAAATATCATAAAACCGGAGGCCCTACATAGAATTCAGTTCTTTTTGGCACCTTGTGGCTTGAGCTGCCAAAGATTGAATGAGAAGAAAGAGAGATTGATCTGTGAGACTATTGAATTCTGATAGAATAACCTCAGTGAAAATTTTACTAGATGGCTAAAATCTTTTTAAACTAACATTTTTGAAAATTTCTTTTGAATTTTACACCTTTTAGTGAGATTGAGATTTTATTGAAGCAGTTTTTATAGAAAGAAGATAAATGTAAAGAATAATTTCGCTTGGCTTTAAAAATTCGATTTTATGGTTTTTATTTTATTAATATTGATTGGTATTTTAATGAGTATGTATTGTCTTGTTGGAGATGACTTGATTAATCAAACTATTGTAGAGCATAATATTACTATAAATAGAAGATTAGATCTTAGAGATAAAAATTCTAAAGAAAATATTCATGCAAATCCGCTAAATGAATATGCTAGTTTTGAAAGTATCTAATTGCTATGTTTGTACTTATTTGCCCTTTGTTGTTTCAGAAGGTATTAATTATATGCTCTGCTATGCTATGTAGATTTGTAAAGCGCGTAGCTAAGCCAAAGGCATCCCAATGCTGAATGAGACATAGCCCATGATAGCGAATCAATACTGGAAAGAATAGCTAATGGGGATAGAGCCAAGTCTTAACCATTTTTCTGAAACACATCTGGTGTGTTTCATTAATCAGGTTGGCCGGCATTGAGTTTGAAAGTTTTGGGGTCAGACACAAAAAGTATCTAACACCCCATCTGGTCTTTTGAATTCGAGGCACCTTTAACAGTTGCACCTTCGAAGATCTTAGAATCCTTGAAGGGATATAAGTTACCAGAAGGTCCATTATCAATGAAGGCCCTTTCCAATGTATTCCTCTATGATCCAGGCAAAGTGTCTTGAAATTGATTCTTTCTTTTACTGGGAGCCAGTGCAATGTGACTAAGGCACTTTTTGCTGAGGCGTGTTTGGGCAGTTTGAGAATCATCTTAGCAGTCACATTATGGATCGGTTGCAGTCTCTTGATGATGTATTGCAGGGAGTCCAGATACAAGGAATTCCCGTAATCTAAATGAGACAGGATCAGTGTACCTGGACACCTAGCTTGCAACTTGCCTGTGGCCTCCAGTTCCTGCTTGTTCCAGACGGATTCAGTGACAGTGTAGCTGCCCGTGTTTTCCCACTGGGGTTTCCTGGCTGGGTTTTCCCACTCACTGTTCTTCCATCACAGAAGCCCTGTCCACCACAGGACCTACTTAATGCAGGTTGCAGCGTGACTGCGTAGCAGATGCAGACAGCGGGTACACCGCTGGTGTGCAAAATACAAACCTGTCTGTGCCCATCTGTGCCTGGACCGCACCCAGCACCACGACTCCTGGCCCTCCCACTCCCTCAAAAATACACCTTTGCCGAGCTCTACACCCTTGACTGTGGATGCCACAACAAACACTGCCACTGCACCTACCCATGCTGCACGGAAGGATCTTTCACCTGCACACCTGCCACTTCACCTGCCACTGCACACACACCAGCCCACCTAACTAGACCCACCCCAACACACCACAGACACCACCTGAACAAAAACACCAACTCGCATGCACCCTTCTTAACACACGCTCACTATGCAAGCATTCCACTGAATTATGGGACCTCATCACCACCATTGCACCTGACATATTCTTCCTCACTGAGACCTGGCTAAACACCACATCTGCCCCCGACATTGCCTAAGCGATCCCTGATGGATATAAAATCACACACCAGGACAGCACCAACAAGCTCGGAGGAGGAAGAGCCATCATCCACAAAAAGACCATGCAGTGTACCACTACTACCAACACCACCACCCCCCCCCCATGGAACATCTCAACCATCAGAGGCACCCTTGCACACCAACTCCCAAGACCGCACTCCAGCTTTTGCAGCACCATTGTAGACTTCATAGTGGCCCTAGCCTTAGTCTCCAGGGACTACATCTTCTTCGGCAACTTAAATTTCCACATCGACGACCCAATGAAAAAACACTGCACACTTCCTCGACAGTCTGAGCAGCCTTGGATTGACTCAGATTGTCAACGACCCTACACACACCACAGGACACACACTGGACCCAATCTTCACCTCCAGCAACTACATCAAAGACAGCCATGTCACAGAACTCACATGGACCGATCACCCCATCCTCCACTTCAGCATCTTTAGTCCCGCCCTACTGCCCTACCGCCCCCAAGATGACCATCGCCCCCACCAGAGATGGAATAAAATCCCAGAGACCAGTTGGGTGAATGCTCTCAACACAGGAAGTGAAAAACTTAAATGCCTAGATCACCCATTGCGCAGACAACATTGTCCCCATCAAGAGCAACATACAGAGAAAATTCCTCTAAAAAAGCCAGCTGGTGCACCCTCTAAACGCAGAACAACAAATTGAGACAGCAAACAGTTGGAGAGGAGATGGTGCACCAACAAGGGCCCCTCCAACAGGGCAGCCTTCAAGACCTCCCCCAACCTCTTCCGCCACCTGCTGAGGGCAACAAAAAAGACAGCCATTGCTGCATGCATCGAAGCCAGTGCCAACAACACCAAGCAAGTTCGATAAGGAATTCTCTAAACCAGCTGCCAGGTAAAAATAACATCACACCCTCACAGGAGCTGCCCACAACCTTATCCACTTCTTCCATGACAAGATCACAACCATATACAGAAACTTTGACCCCAACCCACACCTACGTACTTCCTTGATCGATACACCACCACCGTTACTGACACAAGCACACAATAACCACCTGGAACATCCTCTCCACCCACAACACCAACTCCACCACAACATGCATCCACTGAGGAGCTCCCACAGACCCATGCCCATATCATGTCTTCAACCTCGGAAACCAAAGGCTTGGCCAGGAACTCACATCCTACTCAACACCTCTATCACCACCGCAACATTTCCCGATGCCTGGCAACATGCCAAAGTCAGACCACTACTCAAAAATCCCTATGACGACCACAGCAAACTCAAAAACTACCGACCAAACTCCCTGCTCCCATTTCCAGTGAAGGTACTGGAAAAGATCATCAACAACAACTCTAGACACACCTGGGGCAGAAACAGCTACTCAACGCCTCCCAATCCAGTTTCCATAGCAATCACAGCACTGAAACCGCCCTGATCGCACCCACCGAACCCTCCTTTACCGAGTAAAGTAAAAACAGCAGCTTTTTCCTCCTCGACCTCTCGGCAGCCTTCGACACTGTATCCCATCACACACTGATCAAAAGACTCCACCACATCGGCACACAAGGGGATGTGCTCAGATGGACCACCTCCTTACTAACTGGAAAAACTCAGAGGATCCACCTCCCACCTTTCACTTCTGAACCCAAAGAGATCACCTACGGTGTCACCCAGAGCTCATCCCTGAGCTCCACACTGTTCAACGCATATATGACCCCGCTGGCTAACTTCGTCAGATCCCACTGTCTCAACATAATTTCATACACAGATGACACCCAACTCACCCTCTCACTCACTGACGACACCACCACCACTACCAGAACCAACTTCCACATTTGCATGACAAATGTTGCCAACTGGATGAAGAACAACTGCCTACAGCTGAACTCAGACAAGATGCAAGTACTGATCTTTGGCAGCAGCAGCAACACATGGAATGACTCCTGGTGACCATCAGACCTAGGACCCCCACCCACTCCCTCCAATCATACCAGAAACCTCAGAATCATATTTGACAACAAGCTCACCAAATAAAATGACAGATCAACGCCATGTCCTCCGCCTGCTTCCTCACTCGTATGATCTTCAAGTGGCTACCCCAACACACCAGACACACTGTGACATAAGCTGTCAACACCAGCCGACTGGACTACAGCAATGTCCTCCATGTAGGAATCGGCACACACCTTCTACAGAGACTTCAGACCATACAGAACGCCGCAGCCAGACTCATCCTCGGCCTTCCCTGACAAACCCACATCACACACCACCTCAGGAAACTCCACTGGCTCCCCGTACAGAAGAGATGCCAATTCAAGCTGCTGACCCACACACAGAAGGCTCTACGCAACCAAAGACCCACCTATATTAACCACCACACGAACTTCCACCAACCATCATGAAGACTATGCTCCTCCTCCCTTTTACTTGCCCGTACTTCCCGCATCTACTGAAGCAGAAGTGGAGGACGCTCCTTCTCCCACATCGCAGCAAAGACCTGGAACAGCCTCCCCACGCAGCTTCAGACCATCACCTCACTCCTGGAGTGCCGAATGGCCCTCAAGACCTGGCTATTCGAATAAACCACTGGGCCTGCAAGCGCCTGGATACCCTATCCGGCAATTAGCCGTGCTTTATAAATCCTGATTGATTGATTTGAATGCTTTCACCACTATTCTCCTAGAGCGAGTGGGTAAGAGGTCAAGGATTTTTTGTCGGGTTCTGATCATACCGAAACAGGAAGCTGTACTTTTTTTTGCCTGAGTTTCCATTTATAAGGGGCTGTCAAGTCACATTCCTAGACTCTTTAATTTCCTCTTTCCTATGTACTTTCTCAAAAAGTTCAAGGTAGATTATAATCTTACTGTAGATAAATTGCCTGAAGTTGAACATGTGGATATCACTTATAAATATAATCGATTCATTTTGATCCATGATTCAAAAACAAATAGCAGTGATGAGAGGAATGTGTGTAAACTAACTGTAAAATGTAAATTTATTAGAGACTATAGTAAGAAGAGAGTGCGAATTGTAGTGAATTCTCATGAAGCAATGGGGCTATAGCTACAACAGTAGGCTAATTATACACATTTTATTCAGTCAATCAGTCAAGAATGCTTTATTCCACAACTTAATGTCATAAAAGTGAACATAACATACAACACTACATTTTATTAAAAGGAAAAGCATTCCTAGTATCAGCAAAATAGCCAAGTCTTAAAATACATACGGAATAAAAAACAAATTGTGCAAAATTCATAGTGCAAATGGGCGGACATAATGAAATACAAAACTGTGCTTATGTTGTTCCAATAATCCATCATAAAAGCGCAGAAACATTTGTAAAGTGCAAGGTGCTACTATACATACAGTACAAAAAAGCATTATATAAAGTGCAAAAATGCAATAAGGCAATCTCATAGGCTAGGATGACCCCATTGAAACTCAATAGTAGCAGTTAAAGGCCAGTTTTATCTACGCCTAATGGCTCCAATTAAAAGAACTTACAACCCCAAAAGAGGCCATGTGGAAACCTGACTTCTGGGCTTTTGGGGAGTACACAGTAATAATGAAATATGCTCAAGGAGAAAAAATAGTTCCCATTCATGGCATTTCCAGAGGCCATACAAAATACCAATGACTACTATACATACAGGACAAAAACATTGTATAAAGTGCAAAGTGCGATACGGCAAACTCGTATATTAGGAAAATCCTCATTTATGACACAATGTTGGGCCTCGAGGTAAAAAATGTTAAAAACTCTACTAACAATTAAAAATACAGTTTTTTCCTACGCCTAATAGCTCCTGTTAATAACTTGCCACCCCAAAACAAACCATGGGGGAAGCTAGCTTCTGGAGATACAGTAGGGCTAGCCTAACTTGGACAAAGTGACAATCTCTGAGTAATGGAAATATGAATTTCTTACGTAAAGAAATATAATAATCACAGAGAAAAATAAAGTGAAGAATGTCCTGCTCAGAAAAATTGTCACACTGGCAAGGTTCTAAGGTGCCAGATTTAGAAAAACCCTGAGGGACAGATAGACGCCAATGAGCCATTTGTATACGAAATTTAGTTAAAAGAAAATGATGGAAGGGTTTACCAACACTTAATAAATAAGGTTGTACTTGATTATTCGTGGATAGTGTAATGTAACGTCTTATAGATGGTTTTAACAGCTCCTCTTCTTCTCTTAGACCCTGGCGCTCAGACAAAAACAGAAGTTGTTTTTTTTAATTGTAAGTTTGGCCAGGGGTTTAGGGCTTAGAAATAAGTCAGGGCAACCTAACCAGTGTGTCAGTTCCTTTACATATCTAAAGCAGGGAATGTGTTCGGCTCTGCCTAATGCCAGACAGTCAGTAATGATTATTTGATTTAAATTTGTAGTGGGACTTGCCCATACCCTCAGCCAATGCAACAGCGGAGCCACTGCAATCTGGTCTCATATATAACCCATCCCTAGTTCTCCGTGTATTATATAGGCGGCGGTGGAATGCGGGACTGCCAGGACCTTACGTAAGAATTTATCTTCCTCCTGCTGAATGCCCTTCCCATCTTTATATCCCCAGATGTCACTGCCATAGGTTGCCATCGGGATGCATTTTTCCTTATATATCTTCGTCAGGGCCACAATCGGTTTAGACCCCATTTTTTTAGCAAAATTTAATGTGGCCCCTGTAGCCCTTGCAAGGATATTCTTTTGTTGCCTAATTTGTGGGCATCATGACGCACTTTCGTCAAAAAGTACCCCCAAATAAGGAAAAGTTGGGACCTTTGTTAGCTCTATCCCTTTGCAATAAAATGTTATCTTTTTTTGGGACTTTCTGGGGCCAACTGACATAGTATGCGATTTTTTAAAATGTGTTGATGAATCTTGAGAATCCATAAAAACTATAAAAGCATTTAAAAGTGATTGGAGGCCAATTGCCGTTCTAGCTAATATGACTGTGTCATCTGTGTAGAGTAACGCGGGAATAATCTTGTCGCCGAATCTAGGAATATCTTTGCAACTGGCTATTAAGGAGTCTCCCAGATTGTTTATGTATAGTGTGAATAAGAGAGGGGCCAGGATACAGCCTTGGCGTACCCCTCTTTTCACATCCCATGTCGGTGTCAGATCCCCATTGCTATTATATCTGACAGCCGCTGTGTTATTCTTGTGGCTAGTATGTAAGAAATCCACAAGCTCTGGTTCGAGACCCATATCGCTTAGGATAGACCACAACTTTGATCTGTTAACACAATCAAAAGCTTGCGTCAAATCCATGAATGCCAAATGGATTAATTCTTTTTTTGCGACGGTATACTTTCCTACCACTACATGCAGATTTAAGAATTGGTCCAAGGTCCCTTTACCAGGCCTGAAGCCATATTGCAGATTGGAAATGACATTATGATCATCTAGCCATGTCGTTAAACGATTTAATATGACTTTTCCTAATATTTTGGCTGCAGAATCTAAAAGTGAGATTGGCCTATAACATATGGGCTCATCCCTTGAACCCTTTTTAAAAACAAGAACGATAACTGCTTTCCCCCAAGTTGTTGGTTATCCATGTGGGCACCCGGCATTAAAAACATTTGTTAAGATGCTCGCCCATACATTTGGAGCTGCCTTGTATAGATCGGCCGGTACCCCGTCGAGGCCTGGGGCCTTTCCACCAGCTGTAGTTACAATTGCTTCATAGACCTCCTCTACCCTGATATGAAGTGATGTACTAGATTGCCCATCCTCCCTAGACTACTTTGTTGCTGCCAGGTTTACATCACTAAAAATATTTCAGTAATGTGATACCCATTTGTCTGCTGGGATTAGACAATCAATATTAGAATTAGGGTTTTCAGAGAGGAAGGGGCTATTAACTACTGACCAAAAATTTGCACTATCTTTCAATATACTAGCTTGTTATAGTGCATCCCAGGCTTGATCTTTTAGCTCCTTCTTCCTATTATCGACTGCTATTTTATAAGCTTTTCTTGTATCCCTAATTTCTGTTTTGTCTCGGGGAGTTTGTTTTAGTGCCAGTATAAGCTCCATATGGGTCTCTGAGCATGCTCCATTGAACCATCTTACGGCCTTCGGACGTCTGGTCCCACCAGTAATTGTGAGGTCAGATTGAATCTGTTTTGTTAATTTCTCGAAGGCTGTTAAAATAGAACTATCGTGTGTATCAGGGTCTAAACAGGACTCAATTTCGGGGGCACAAACTGTATATAGATTGGTTAAAAAATTGTCTGAAACTATACTTTCTCACTTTAACCTGCGGGCCTGATCTTTGGTGCTGATATTAATATTTGTAAAACAGGTAGCGGCTTCTCCCACTTTGGCAGCAGAAAGTAATATAGCAACAGTAAGTGGGTTATGGTCACTAAAGCTTGACCAAGTGACCAATAAATCCTCAGTAAATGGAACTAGTGGAGTGGACATTAGAATGTAGTCAATAGTACTAGTCCTACCATTTCCTACATAAGTGGGTACTGGATCCATATTGTCCGACTGTAGGAGACAGCATAAGTTTTGGTTAGCTAAAATACACTCGAGTAAATTACCTAACGATGTGTGCTCAAAATGATGTGAAGAAAATTAAATTTCCCCTGGTCCTGGTTTGAGAAACAATTTAAATGACATTTGTGGATATTAAAATCCCCTAAAATCATGATTTCAAAATAAATTGAATGAATCTCCTAATAATGTTCCAGTAAGTCCTTTAAATCATGTAAATGTTCCAGCTCATGCCCTCTGGTGAAAGAATTATAAAAATGTATAATTAGCACAGTGGGCTGATCCTTAAAAAACAGTTCCACTGCCAAAACATTCTGAGATTTGCAATCAACCAAGCGTGTCTTACAGGGGAGTTTTAGTGAGAACATTAACAGTAAACCTCCTCTCGCTCTTCCCATGTTTGATGGAATAGCACATTTATGAAATGAAGTAAAACCGTCTAAATAGAAACAATCATTGACTTCCCAGGTTTCCTGGAGGGCGATAATATGATGCAATGCTAGAATATTTTCCCAGCATGGATTCTCTCCTTTGGCCCTTATTCCCGCTATGTTCCGTGAGAGAACTTTATCATACTTGGTCACAGAGGGATTTGGAAACAGGGGTGATACTGGGACTGCAATGGTTATTTCAGCATGAACCTCAGGCGCTCATATGTACATTCTAGGCTTAGAATTTCACAGAAAAAATAGGGAGTTGTGTGTAAGATGTAAGATAAACATGATACAAGAGATGCTTCAAATAAGTGAGTGTTATCATAATTATATAGTTGATAGAGATTTTATTTTGAGAGATGATCCCATATTTAGAGGTTTTTTATCACACCTGAGGTAAAATGGCTTATTTTAATATTACAGGTAAATGAGTAGGTTCGTGTTATCTAGCATTAATGTTCACCAAAATATATCAGACTAATGAGTTGAGTGGAATGAGTGAAATTAGTTTTAACAGAGCAAAATATGGATTTGGTCAAGCGCATATGTAAGTGTTTGGTGTGTTATTCGGCCCCTTGGTGTGGCTTTAAATGATGTGGAGATTGGAAAATTATCTCATTTGATAGATGGCTTACTTACTAATACTACAGGAGTGTTAATTAAATTAATGAGGAAATGATTGCTATTTGTGTGATGGTAATACAAAATGGATTTGCTTCAGATATTTTGCTGGCAAAGGAAGGTGAAGTGTGTCGTGTAATCAGGACTCAGCATGGTTTTCCATTTGTGTTTGATAACACCCTGGAAATGAATAAATATATGAACAATATAACTAATATTGCGAGTGAAGATGACATCTTGGAAGAAAGTGATGTGTGGAAAACAGTTGGTTCAAGGTTTAGAAAGACTGGAAAAAGAACTGGAAAGATTGTTAAATAGTTTGGTGATTGAGGTAGTGGCTTACTAAGGAAAACTAACAGCATTCATAACATTAATGCAGAGTATAAAATGTATAATTCTGATATTTAAGGTAGGTTTGAAATGTGATTGTGAAAGTAGAAGAAAAAGAAGACAACTACCAGAAAGAGAGATGATACTGAACTTGATGACCTCAAAGGCAGAGTTTATAAAATGAAGGCTATGGAGAACTCAAAATCGATGAAGCAGAGAATAGTTCAACTGTTGTAGCATAGTGTAGAATAATTTTGTGATGATTCAGAAATCATCAGAGGGGGAAATGTGAATTGGGAATGTGTTCTTAATTAATAGAAAATAATGCTCGTTTGACAATGTGTTTTGTTGCTTCAGTTGGCATGACTGACATACATGTTTTTTCTGTGCCTTTCTGTTTCAGAAAGTAAGCAAACTAAAACTGATTTCATAGTCTGTTTACTTTTTGAGCTGAAATGTATTAATTTTTGTTATGTTCCTCAAGAAGGAAGCCATCTGCAGGATTTTTCTGTATTTGCAACAAATTCAAGGTTATTTATCCAAGTCTTCTCTAAGCAGTTGTAAAACTATTGTTTTTATTTGTTGCACAAACATCATGTTATTTCCTTCATTTCCTATATGTGTCTTATTTTATTTGTGATGAAAAATAGGGTTTCCTAAATGTTTCCTATTTGATATATCATAATTTCTTGAAACACTATTGGTTTATGTTTATGAAACATTACAAGTAAAGCACTACTATGTCAGATGTCACCAAGTTGAGTCTATTATCTCCACTGCCTGAAACCTATAAAATGGGTCCTTTTTGGGAGATGTGGCGGACCTTTAGCTTACTTTCCCAGAGGCAGACTCCATGTTGGTATATCTGTTGATTTATATCCAAACATTTCTTGCTTTCTGAACTGTTCAGACTCCAAACTGGTATGTCTGTTGTTAGACTTGGCTTTTTCAGCGGGTTTACCCCCAGACCTTTTGCCTTTTGGTCTCCTGTTGTTGACCCTGTTTTTGTTGGTTTTACGACTCTGGGCACTTTACCACTGCTATTCTGTGCTAAAGTTCATATGCTCTCCCTATAAATTGTGTTTATGGATTGATGTTTCCATGTTTGATGTATTGGTAAGTCCCTAGTAGAGTGCACAAGGTGTGCCAGGGACTGTAAATCAAATGCTGCTAGTGGGCTTGCAGCACTGGTTGTGCCACCCACACAAGCAGCCCTTCAAAGGGTTCTCAGACCTGCCACTGCTGTGTCTGCGGGCAGTTGTGACTGCCATGTCGACCTGGCAAGTGCACCCACTGACCAGGCCCCAAACCTTCCCTTTTCTTACATGTAAGGCACCCCTCAGCTAGACCCATGCTACCCCCATGGGCAGTGTGCAGTGTATGTGAAAGGTAGGACATGTACTGGTGTGTGTGAATTGTGCTGATAGTGAAATACAGTGTATTTTGTTTTTCACTATTGAAAGTCTATATGTCCCATAGGATAGAATGGGCGATACTTTGTAACGTCCTACAGGTAAAACTTCACATTGGGACAAGAGTGAGAAATTGAGTTTGGGCTCTCTCAACTCTGAATTTAATAACACATCTTTTAGTAAAGATGTTTTTTAAATTATGTGTTTGAATCTTGCGTACCTCGGCTGGGTTGTGTATTGACTGTCTGGTTTTGGAGTGACAGGGGCTGGGGATGTGCATTCTTTGAACACAGCTACTGGCGGGTTGAGATGTGTCCTGCCTTTCCTGGATGAGTCAAGGCTGGGCTGAATAGACCTGGGCTGCATTTAGAGTAGTGGGAGAAGATTTCCTTCCACCTGAATGTGCCTGGTTTGCCTTATACAATGCTTTCTCCACCTCCTGCCAGGAAGCTGGGCCAGAAAGGACAGAACTGGTTTGGACTAAGCATAGAGACTCTCTGTAACAAGAGAACAAAGGGACATGTGGTATAAATATTGGGGCCCAGACCCCAGAAATTTAGAACTCTTTTGGACTCAGAATACTGCCAAGAAGAAGAGCTCGAGAAGCTGTGAGGAGGAACTACCACTTTGCTGTGTGCTTTGCTGTGTTGGCCTGCAGTAGCTGTTTCTGTCTTGGGCAGAGAAAGGACTGAACTGGACTTTCTGCAGCTTATTTGTTTATGTTTCTCCAAGGGCTTGGTGTAGAGCTTGCCCCCTGTTCAAGAAGTCTCAGGAACAGCAAAGACTTCAAGTTCATCTGCTACCAGGACTGGGAACTGTGTATTTTGTGCTGCAACAGAAGAAAAAAAAAAACAACAGCGTCAACGATGCCGCTGACGGATCCGTGTCCTGAAGGCACCGCAGAGGGCAGCACTGCACTTCGCAATGCAACCCTGGTCTCACCACAATGCCGCCCGACGCCACCACCGAGCCACTGCTTGTACCGTAACCTGTGGGCACTGCACTTCGCACTGCCTCGCTTTACGCCGCCGCCCAGGTATCCCCGATGACGCCGCTCCACACCGACATCGACGGCGCTGCTTGCACCGTTTTCAGAGGGCACCGCTCATAAGTTACACAAAGCACTGCCCTCCTCCCGCACTGCAGCCAAGGCCTACCGACGCCGGCACCATTGACTCCAGTTTATCAGCTGACCACCGCGCTTCCGCAACGATGCCGCTGCTTGCACCGTGACCTACCAGCACCGCGATGAGCACTGCATCACTACGCACCGCAGCCCTGGTCACTCCGATGCCACTGGACATCCGTCATGAGCCGCTGCCTGCACCACACGCCACACCGCTGCACTTCGCACTGCAGACCTGATGCCTGCTGATGCCGGCGCTCCCGACTTCAACTGCGAGGAGTTTGATCTGCAAAGTGTGTGACTTGAAGGGCCCGAAGACTCCTGCACTGACCTCCAGAACCGACGCCTGCCAACGCTGGCTCTTCATAGCTCAACGAGAGGTTGCAGACGTCCTGCATTTCTAAAAGATACCGTTTTGCGGGTCTTTCCGACACCGTAACCGGCCCGCGATGCCGTGGTCAGCCAGAACTGTTTGGATTTGTTGTTCATGATGCCATGATAGCCCCGGACAGAGCTATTGACTTCAAGGAACTGTATTTTAAGTCTATTCTTTGCTTTTTGATATTCCTAAGAACTGTATGGTGGATTTTTTTCATTTTTGGTCTTGTTTTACACTGAAAAAATATTGGATATTTTTCTAAAACTGGTGTGGTGTCCTTTTGTAGTGATTTCACTGTATTACTGTTGGTTACGTGTACAATTCTTTACACACTGCCTCTGAGATAAGCCTGAGCAGGGGTTATTTTAGAAGTGTATCCCCCTTATCGTGACTAGGAAGAAGGGTCCCTACTTGGACAGGGTAACAACCTGCCAACTAGAGATCTTCATTTCTAACATCTCTTGACTTAATACTTTAACAATTTAAGCAGATTTTGTGCTAATCTTCTTGCTGAACTGTATTTTGGTTCTAGCTATTTACTTGCTTTGGATGTAGAGCTAATGTTGATCTTCTTGCCTGTGCATTAGTTGATGTATTATTGATGTTGATTTAATTCTGACTAACTAATTTTTGCCTTTTGTAGTGATTCTTAAATTTGAATACATCTTTGTGGTTTGACTTCTTACGAGTCTCAGACGACCTGAACCTCTGTCTCAACCCTTTTAATGTATTGATTATAAGCATGGCATCAACCATTGTGGATTGTGTCCCTAGTTAAAAGGGGGAACTACTGTCCATAGCAATCAGCATCAAGAGAGGGGTGAAATCAGGAAACCAGAAAGCACTGTAGCCATTTCAAACAGTGAAAACAGCGTCCAAAGCAACATGGAAAACTACATTTATAGCAACAAAGGAGAACTCTATTCCCATAACAAATTTAGTAAACTATGTCCAAAACAAAAAAGGGTGCTCTGCACAAGACTCAATGGAGGTGTACACCCTTAGCAACCAGGGAGAACTGTGTTCATAGCGATCAGGGAGAATTGTGTCTCCATATCAGCTATGAGGAACTGTGCCATAGCAAGTACAAGGTGCTGTCCACCACCATCAAGGAGTGTTTGTTTTTAGATAAAGCTTTGGCTGGGCATTGATTTATTATTATGATTATTATTATTGCACTGTGCTGAGTTTTGAGTTTCTAGTCCATATCAACTCCAACTGCTCTACCTAGCTACTTTGAGGGTCAAGTTCTAAAATGGTGTACTTTATGCTCAGTTAGTAATGCAACCCCAAGACATCAGAGGTATAAGGTCAAAATAACAATAGTGGAGTCCAGTAATCCCTGGTTGTACTGTGACTCCCGAACCAGCTCCCAAAGGTGACATACTGGGATGATTTAAAATGAACTTTTATTTACAAAAAAATGAAATTAACTACAACATGTAAACCGGGCAATGATAATATTTTGATGTGACCTTTTGCTTACTTTTTTTTAACTGTGCTTATGCAACTGTGTGTATGCAGTAGGAAATTGTTCTCTAATACCCATTGAGTCCTCATCATGCTATTCTATTTAAAACTGCAATACAACGTATCCTTTTGCTCAGGCTCCCATGCACTCAAATACAAGTAATCTCTCGATAGACCTCACCACAAGTCTGACAATGGAGTTTGCAATCCTGATCCAACCGACAACATGTCTCCGGGAGGCGGAATGGCGATCCTGCCGTCGCACCTCCGACAAGCAAGTGAATGGGGGGAGGGGGTGGGGAGAGGGGGGAGGGGGACAAGGGGGGGAGCCGCTCTAATCTAGCTCTGTTTTATGTTCTCTCTAAATTCCAATCTTTTCTTCTTTCCACACTTTATACGTCACTGCACTCAAACGCCTACGAATCTGCACATAACGATAGAGAGCCACACCGAGACTCCAGAACACAAAAGACCCCGCAGGGTCCAGAGTGTTGGGCACACGAAACCACCGCAACACACAACACCAGATGGCAAGTAACAAAACACTCACCCTGGCCGCAGACCTTAATATAGTTTTCCTAAATGTCAAGGGCCTAAACCATCCCATTAAGCGCAGGAAGATAGTGAACTACCTAGCAAAGACAAATGGAGATATAATCCTGTTACAGGAAACAAAACTAGACGAGGAAGACCTAAAACTAGTCAGAGCTAACTGGATAGCGCATACGGCCTGCTCACCAGCAGACAAAAAAAAAGTGGAGTTCTGACCCTAGTATCCAAGAGATCAAAGATATCGATAGATTCCCACTCCCGTGATAAAGGGGGTAGACTACTAATAACAAACTTGTCAAGAGGGGAAGAAAGATTCCACGTGGCGAACATATATGGCCCCAATACTGACAACCCCACATTCTGGGAAGGTGTAGCAGAAACACTAGACAAACTTCCCCTGGACGAACTCACGATTGTAGCAGGGGACTTCAACATCCCACTTGACCATACACTAAACAGACAATCCTCCTGCCCGTACCATCCCATGAAATAGCACACAGCACTACAGAACATATGCACCAAATTCAACGTTAAAGACGCATGGAGACTACAGCACCCGGACTCTAGGGACTACACCTTCTACTCCAACCCACACAACTCTTACACCAGGATAGATTACATTTTAATATCAGGGTCACAAACGCACCTGATAGACCAATCAGATATAGCACCAAGACTTGTCTCAGACCACTCAGCCATCAGTCTAAAACTAAGCGGCTGCCACAACGAAGAGACCCCGAGAAGATGGCGCTTCAATAGGGAACTATCTCAGACCCAGAAAACAAAAAAGAAATTGAGATGGCCATATCAGACTACCTATACCACAATGACTCCCCAGAGACTAGCTCTGGCACACTGTAGGAGGCCCTGAAAGCAACGATCAGGGGTAAATTAATAGGAATCAAGGCAAGGATAAACAAAAAGATGAACTTGAGAATAACCCACCTAGTAGAAGAGATACAAAAGCTAGAACTAGGCCACGCAAAGGACACAAAGAACGATGCACTCTTGACCACACTAACACAGCACAGGTACGAGTACAATAAAATCCTGAGCGAAAGGGCAGGGCTGTGGTTCAACAAGTGCAAGGCATGAAGCCTATGCGAAGGCAACAGAGCAGGGAAACTATTAGCAACGTATCTGAAGCACAAACGCAACCAGGTAGCGATCTCGTCAATAACAGACGCAAACAACAAAACACACACAAGACACAAGGATATTCTCAACACATTCCAAGAATTCTACGCATTGCTATACAACTCAGAGCAGACACTTAACCAAGAGGAATGCACTAGATACCTAGACACATTAGTGCTCCCAAAGCTAGACCCCGCAGACACAAAAAAGCAAGGTCAGGAAATCAGCGATGCGGAAATTGAAAGGGCAGTCAAATCCCTTAAAAAAACATTAGGCCCCGGGACCAGATGGCTACTCTGCTGACTTCTATAACACCTTCCTAACTCAATTAATACCTACCATGAAAAGAGTCTTCAACCAGACCGCAAAGACAGGGGTAGCCCCCCAATCCATGACAGAGCCTAACATAATAGTCATCCCTAAGGAGGGCAAAGACCACGCCCTACCAAAAAACTACAGACCCATATCCCTCATAAATGTGGACTGCAAAATCTACGCCAAAATCCTGGCTGTCAGACTAAACACAGTTCTGCCCAAATTAATCAGTAACGCCCATTCGGCTTTATATGTAACTGTATGTCTAGCGACAACACGCGCCTTTTCTGCCATATTCTAGAATAAATCTCCACGAAACCGGAGCCAGCTGTGGCGATTGCACTAGACGCAGAAAAGGCCTTCGATAAGGTCTCGTGGGCCTTCCTAGAGCATTGCATGCGGACCTTCAACCTGGGAGAGACATACATAAGGATGCCCATGGCCCTCTACCAGACCCTCTCAGCCCGTATTACAATTAATGGCTCACTCTCGGACCCTTTCAAACTGAAGCAGGGAACCAGACAGGGATGCCCACTCTCGCCGACACTCTTTCTTCTGGCCCTAGAACCCCTCATTCAAGACATAAAACTAAACGAGAACATAAAAGGGGTCGAAATCAAAGGCACCGCAGTAAAATTAGCCGCATACGCGGATGATATCCTGATCTTAACAGAACAACCAAAACCCTCCATTAAGACCCTGATGGCCACAATAGCACAACACTCCAAACTATCAGGGTACAAATTAAACAACGAAAAATCAGAATGCAAGCCACTATACATCTACTGCACAAGAGATTCGCTAGGGGATTCGGGTTTGACTTGGCAGACGGGACACATCAAGTACCTAGGCATACACTTCAGTTCCGACCTGTACAACACCCTACGCCACAATGAAAAGTCCCTTATAGAAAAGGTTAAGAACCTGCTAGAGGCCTGGTCCCTGAAATTCATCACATGGTGGGGACGCATAGAAACGATAAAAATGATGATCACGCCGATGATCAATTACCTGTCAAGCATGCTTCCTCTCCTCCTCACAGACGACTTCCATTGAAAAATCGACAACATGCTCACCAAATTCCTCTGGCGGGACAAGAAGGCAAGGATTAGTATTAAGAAACTGAGGCTGGCTAAATTACAGGGGGGGGCTGAACCTAGCAGATTTCAAAGTATACCAACTAGCCTTCCTAGCAAAACAGGGCACTCAGTGGGTGACCCAGATGCCTGACTACACACCAGCGTAGTTACAGGTAGAGAAGGCCATTCTAAACAACCTGCACCCTCTTGCCCTACTCACGACAAACACATACCCACACACATCTAAACTGATATTTAAAAACACAAAAATAGCACTCCTAAAAGTAGACCGGAGAATGGAGGTCAGCATCAGGGGATCCAAGTCAGAGTCATGTTATGTTATGTTATGTTACAGCGTTCTTTTATAGCGCACGGCTACTCGAAAAGAGTGTCCCGGCGCTTTCCACCTGCATCTCAGAATAAAAATAACACAACACAGCAAAAGAATGAGAAAAAGAACTGAAACTGAAGCAATAAGAACAGCCTAAAGATTAAAAAGCCAGGTCTTCAGGCTCTTCCTGAACTGGAACAAATTGACAGTACTGCGCAGCGAAAGAGGAAGCGAGTTCCACAGCTGTGGGGCTTTGCAGCTGAAAGAGCGCCCTCCCGTGCGGGCCTTCCTCACCCGAGGGACCACCGCTTTGTAAAGGGATTCCGAGCGCAAGGAGCGGACTGGTCGATAGAAGGCTAGTCTCCGCCGCAGGTATCCAGCCCCTGATCCAAACAGGGCTTTGTGCATCAGAGTCAGGGATTTAAACTGGATCCGCTTCCGGACAGGCAGCCAATGTAGCGCCTGAAGCAGCCCGGAAGCTCGGGCTCGTCTACGCAGGCCAAAGATAGCCCGGGCGGCAGAGTTCTGTACCACCTGTAGGCGCTGAACTAGGTAATCAGGGAGGCCAAGGAAGAGGGCATTAGCATAATCAAGCCTCGAACCGACGAGAGCCTGCACAGTAATACGCCTGTGCTCCTCAGACAGCAGGGGCAGGAATTTACGGAGCATTTTCAAAATTCCATAACAGGTGCCAGCCAGACCCAGAATGTGTGTTCGCAGCAATAGCTGGTTGTCCAGCTTGACACCCAGGTTTTTAGCCACCAAGGAAGACTGTGCAGGAGGGCTCATGTCGGACGGCCACCAATGCTGCCACTCCGGATCGACACCGCAACCAAAAAACAGAACCTCGGACTTGCTCGAGTTGGCCCTTAGACTGTTCCGTTGGAACCAGTCAAAGACCAATGTAAGACAGTCCCGAATTCTCCCTCCATCAAACTCCTGGTCTTTCCCGCATGTGAAGAGGAGTTGCGTGTCGTCGGCGTAAGAGATGATCTGGGCCCCATATGCTTCCACCAAGGCCGCCAAAGGGGACATAAAGATGTTAAACAACGTGGGGCTCAACACAGATCCCTGTGGAACCCCAACTCCCAATGGCGGCATCTCGGCAGAGCTCTGGGAAACCCAGACCGAGACCCAGAGTCATTGTGGTCAAACAGAAAAATCAAATATAAGGGGAATAGTCTTAACTTTGAGTCATGGATTGAGAAAGGTATATGCTTTCCACACCAACTAGAGAAGGGGACAGCCCCTATTACTTTCTCTGACCTGAAAGCAGACCATCAACTAGAAGACCTAGACCTTTACAGATTAAAGCAGCCTTGACGAAGACAAAACTAACCAGCACCCAACCCTCGATCTTCCGCTTGGTGACTAACATCAACTAGAACACCAAGTCTCACAAATTCACAAGCTACTACGCCCAAAAAAACACCAAACTCAATGCTAAAACAACCGAATATTGGGACAAACAGCTACACCTCCCGCTAAATGACCAGGAGTGGAAAACTCTGTGGTCCTCGGCCACACAAAACAAGATCACCCGAGTCCTTGCACAAACTAAATTCTGGTTTCTACACAAAACCTACTGGACCCCAGACCAATTATACACACTAGGCTTCAGGGAGGACTCCCTATGCTGGAACTGCAACTTACAGAAGGGGGACCTAGCACACCTTATCTTCATTGCTCAACACTCAAGGTATTCTGGGGAAGGGTGTTTGACTTCATTGACAACGTGTTTAAACGCAAAACAATGAGGGACTTTGCTTTCCTTACCACAGCATTTATGAGGTCTGATCTCTCCTCTGAGAAGGATAAGAAGCTAATGGACTTACTACTGACTGCGGCTGTTAAACTGGTTCTAAACAACTGGAAAGACACTAGCAAAGCTAGCTACCAAGGATGGCTGAATTGGATTACTCACCTCAGAGGAGCGGACAGTTTGGTGCTGCAGTACTCCCCACGGAAGGCGTCGTCCAGGGGACTGTGGGAAGCTCTGGACAGGTCCCTTGACCCATACAAGCCCCCATAAATGAGTGAACCTAAGTTTTCTGCACCGGGGGAACCTAGGAAATGACCTCAAGAACCCCGAGCCGTGGACAATTGATATGCAGTTTGACCTATCGATCGCTAAAGATCTTGCCTTGATTGTATACCTCTCTAATGGGCTATCCTATCCCTTTCTCCTCTCCTTTCCTACTTTGCAGTCCTTTTCCGCCTTTCATCGCCCTTCTTCTATCAAACCATACCACCAAGTGGGTAAGCACGGCCATAGCAATGTACTAACGTTTAAGGACCGACCTTGGTGCTGCCTACAACAGACTATGTTGATTGTATACACTATATAAAAATGTTATTAAAAACAATTAAAAAAATAATAATAATTGCTACAACCCGGGAGACCTTTGTCCATAGCAACAGGAGAGAACACTACCCATAGCAAATTAGGAGGATTCTTCACAAAAGAACCAGAGGTAGCTTCTGCACTGTCCTCTAGGGAGGGATGCACCCACAGCAACCATGGGAGGACTGTGTCCATTGCATAAAGTGGAAACTACACTTCTAGCAATCGTAGGGTGCTATGCACCAGCATCAAGCTAGTGGTTTTGCCAAAGTATCCAAGGATCGCTGTGTTCATAGCAATCAGGAGATGCTGTACACAAGAATAAAAGTAGGGGTTCACCAATAGCAACCAGGGAAAACTATGTCCATCGCAAATAGAAGAAGTGTAACTTCATATCATGAAGGCTGAACTACGTCATAAAAATAAGAGTGCTGTCTAGTAGCATTAAAGGAATAGTATACCCATAATAACAAATGAAACCTGCATTCTTAGCAGCGTCAAAAAAACATACTGTTCACTCCATGGCACTGTGGCTGTAACAAATTCTATTTATTGAAGCAGTGAACTATGTATGCAAAGTTTTTTTTCTGACTTGAGAACATCTGAATGTTTAATGGCAGATTCAAATCTGGCATTACAAATAACAGTCTGCAATGTGTTTTCCCCCACACAATACAAGCAGTTTAGAATACACTTAAAATAATATGGATAGAACATAAAAAAATAATCTGGTAGATCCTAATTTATTTCCAAACCTCAATCAGTTGTGTTTTTGGCTGTCCTTACCTTTGCAGTATTTTCATAATTGTTTGGCTAACAGTGTTTCTTGAGAAACTAATACAATCTAACTCCGTATTACCCTAAATGACTGCAAACTGTTATACGTAAACAAGCATTGGCAAATCCCCTAACGCATGCAGCGTTAAAGCATCAGATACTTGGGAGGAAACCATTGGGAACAGACAGAAAGGGCTGTAGTATAGTAGCCCCTCTTGTACTTCAACGCAGGCACTTGATTGGAGGTGGAAGGATACAACTGAACAGCAAGTAGCATTAGGTGAAAGATAACTAATACATGCGCCTGAACCAAGATGTGATTGACAGAAGTCTCCTGCCAGTGGCTGAAAGAGGCTGGCTAAAGAAAGTCAATGATTTAAAAGGGGGGACACAACACCCACTTTATATATATATATATATATATATATTGTTAGCAAGAGTTCCCTTTGGCACCCGTACCTAAAATCATTACTAAATTCCTAAGACTGACATTATCAAAGAACCCAACTAACTAGATGAAGTAGGAGAAATGTTAATAACTCTCTGGTAGCATACATTCTGCCACACAGACATTCAGTCCTACCTGCTGGCTCTTCTGGCAATGTCTGAAGCAGTTTAACTTCCTTTAATGCTGAATTTGGTGGTTCACTGGTAAATCTATTGGTTACAGGTGACAACTCTCACCTCAACAGCACTACATTACTTTGAGGGTCGTTTCTACAAGAGTTAATAAAACATTTGGGACTTGGTACACTTCACATAACACAGGAGGACTGGTTCCTTTCAGTGTTTCATTCCAGTCAGCAGTCCTCAGCTAACTGTCTAGCATGCTGCTTTCAGTATCAACTTTATGGGACGACATCAGAGACACACTGCAGCATCTTGCCTGCTTTAAAAAAAAAAAAATCAGTAATCTGGTCCAAATGTGCATTTAGGCGTGAGCAAAACTAAGGCAAAGCTCAACCAAAGCCCAATTCCACTCCGGCAAAGCAGCTCGATGTCACCAATAATAACTAGAATTGTACATATGTCTTCTAGGCACTACACATCCAAAGCTCATGTTGTAATATTTGGGAACTGCGTTTATCTCTGCACTCCCAAGCACTGGGTTTGCAACTTGGCTATTGCTACAAGCCATTTAACTTAGTCCAGGGTCTTCGATTTCCGGTAAGTGGAATCAATACCATGACCTCCTGGGTATCGGAGAACAATACAATGGGAAAGGTGTTATTTTTGATTTCATGTGGTTGTAGTCATGATTGTTCTCTTAATCAAACTAAAACAGCTGCTACCTGGGTTTTTCCTGTACACCTTTAGATCACCCCTTGGAGTAAAGAATGCGGTGTCTCCCCTCCTTAATAAATTAGGAGAAAGTAGTCAACCTTCTCACTGGTCTCTTATAAGTTCCCATTTTTCACAAAGTTCAGATGTATAATAGTGTGAATTGTTTGAAAAACTTACCACTCCCAAAGATTTTCTTTTCTTCACATATCCATCAATCCAGAGGCCACTGAAGGTACTGCATTAGCAAATGCACAGCTCTCTTTTCCCAGTAATCAACAAAAGCCCACAATGGTTACCTCTAAACACCACCCATGTGGCACGTGCTTCACTTAATAATCTACTAAATACAAATATGGTATTGTTAATGTGCTGCAGGTGCCCCTTGATGGATAACCAAGCAATGGTTGCTCAAGGTAGTTTGAAGACCTTGCTAAATGACAGCCCAGAGATCTGCTGGGTGTCACTGTTCTGCCGTCTCCTGAGTTTAGAGACCCTCGTTCTCATATGTTTATTGCCAGAACCAAAGATATGTTATAATGGAGACCCTGTAAGGAAAGAGCCCTCTATAGAATCGCTGATGGAAGCAATCACACTTACCGGTTGGTGGCAATTTGCTAAATTCCACACCTTCTGAACCAGCAATGTTGGAGGCTCTGAGGATCTAGATTAGGTCAATGTATCACATTTACCAGCAGTAGTGTGATAAGCATAGAGTACCTAGAGAAAACAAAATGACGCATACCTGTTCAGGTGAAAATTAACTGTGGGGATAGCTTAGAAGTTGGCCATCTTGATCCAGGGTCAGATCTGTGAAATGCAGCTATGTCTCAGTTATCCTTAATTTTCTAAGGTTTCAATGTGAAAGTGGTGTATGGTTAATTCTACATAAATGGTGAGATGAATTGGAATTTCCAGCAACCCCTCACCAAGGAACCCAACATCACCAGGTACAACTTCCAAGAAGGGATGAAAGCTGTTGCAACCTGGATGAAGAACAGCTGCCTGAAACTCAACTCAGAGATAACAGAAGTCCTCATCCTCGGCTCCACCCCCTAAGCAGTGGACGACACCTGGTGGCCCTCCCGCCCTCGGAAATCCACCCACCCCGACAGACCATGAACGCAACCTCTGCATTATACTGGACTCATCGCTCACTACGAATTGCCATATCAAAGCCGTCTCCTTCGCATGATTCAACACCATCCGTATACTACGTAAAACATTCAAATGGATACCCTCTGACTCCAGGAAAATGGTCACTCACGCCTCAGCACCAGCAGACTGGACTACGGCAATGCCCTCTACACTAGAATCAACAAAAAACTCCTTCACAAACTCCAGACCGTCCAGAATGCTGCAGCCAGACTAATCCTCAATATCCCACGGCACAACCACATCACCCAACACCTCCGTGACCTCCACTGGCTCCCCATCGAAACGCACGCCTACAAGGCCCTCCACAGCATCGGGCCGCAATACCTCAACAACCGCCTCTCCTTCCATGCCCCCAAGAGAAACCGCCGCTCAGCCAACCTCTCCCTAGCCATCATCACATGCTTCTACAGGAGCAGAGCAGGTGGAAGGTCCTTCTCCTACCTCACAGCCAAAACCTGAAGCGATCTCCCCCTTTGCCTCCGGTGTAGCCTGACATTGCACCAATTCAGATAAGACCTCAAGACCTGGCTCTTCGAATAACCTCAACTGAGCTGCACACAGCCCCACCCCTAGCACCTTGAAACCCTAACAGGTGAGTGATTGAATATTGAACCAGCAAAAGTGAGCTTAAGTGCATTGGTATTTATTTTGTGCTATGTTAGTTTCTTTGTTTGATTCCCCTTGTAGGAGATGGTAAATGGCCTGAATATATTACCAGCATGCAATAATGTGGCTGTTAACCACTTCAAATTCTTGAATCCCTTTCCTGATGGTGCCACCGCTGGTTGTTCCAAATAGAGTAAGAAACTGCACCCTACCCTATGACTGGCATTGCCACTCAAGAACAATGGGGGATACCAAGGTCCAGTGCTTATTTGTACTGTTGATTGATGGTGGTGGCCATCACCTTTTTGGAGTACAGAACCTATTTTTAATCATTAGACTTTACCCCAGAGCAAGAGAGGTAAAGTCAGAGAAGAGAGCAAGGAGAACAGTCTCTCCTTTGGATCCTGTCCTCTTTCTCAGTGGTTTTTAGTCATGCGGCACAGCATCAGGGATGCTGTAGAGCATGGCTGAGGAATTTAAAGAAAAAGGATTTTGACGCGGCTGGAAACATCATTTTGTAAGCACACACCACTCATGCGCGTGCCTACAAAATGACGCCACTACTTTTTTTCCTAAGATCCGAGTTGGATCAATAACTAAAAAGAAAAAAAAACACGTGAACGCATTTGGTTTTAGAGCAGTACAGTGTGAGAGCAACACAAGGGCTAAAGCAATGGAGGCAAAAGCAACAAAGGGGGCGTAAGTGGTTGGCAGCACCAACACAGGGGATGGGTGGAAGCAACACAGCAGCACGGGTAGGTTGGTGGAAGCAAAATGGGGGCACAGGTGAAGGAAGCAACAGGGAGACAACAGGTGAGGGAAGGAAACAACAGAGAGATATAAATGTTGAATGCTGGGGGGGCAAACAGGTGAAAGAGAGCAACATGGAGCTGGTGAGATTAAGCGCAAGGGCAAAAAGCAACCCGGGGAGAGTGAGGGAGAACACAAGCGAGAGAGGAGCACTGCCATTGGTGAACGAGGGAGACAGCTGGAAGACACATTCACTACCGCGGAGTGCTCAAACAAAAATAAAAAAAGCAGTGCTTGAAAAGGGAGCAGTGAAAGGATACAAGTAATGCATGCTCCAGGGGAGGGCCAAACGCAGAACGAGGAAGAAAAGCTCACACAAGCTAACAAAGCTGACAAATAAGAAGCAAGCAAATGAGAATGACAACTCGTCTTGCTAGGAGGCAAGACCTAAAATGCAATCTATAACAGTGAAACAAAGAAATAGGAAATGTATGGTGGTTGAAAAAGAAGCAAGAGGTTGAATCAAGTCCAGGAAGCCCCGGCAATCAGCAGCACTTTTGACAGGTTACTAAAAAAACTTTAAGGGGCAGGTTTACAAGCCCCCTGTGCCACCAGTATGTCACTTTTTGTGACGTACTGGTGGCACATGTTACTGCTCCATTTTTACAAGGACAGGAAAAGCCACCCTGCGTGGCTTTTCCTGTCCTTGTAAATATGGCCTCTTTACACACAGCACTTTGTGTGAAAGGGGCATTCCATGGGTATTGCTGTGGGTGTTCCCACGCAACACCCATGGTACAAGACACATTTCCAGGTTTACAAGGAATCGTAAATCTGGAAATGCGTCTGAATACTATGCCACCCTATGGGTGGCGTAGCGAAGCGCAACAAGGAGAAATGTTTTCATTTCTCCTCGTTTTTTCCTCTTTCAATGCGTGCCGCATTCTACAGCACGCATTGAAAGAGGAAAATGCCTGTAGTGATTGTTTTTGTGCAGGATACCCCTTCCTGCACAAAAACAATCTCCCCAAGACGCAGGCATCCTTGCACCATGGTGCAAGGGTGCCTGTGCCGGCGCATGGCAGCAGTTTGTGCGCCAGCGTAGGGGAGAGCACAGGAATGCGACATATTGTTGTAAATATGTCGCATTTCTGTGCTTTGGAAGTTCCGAAGTGTGGCGTATCCAAAGGGCTTGCGTTGCCGCGCTGCGGCACTTTCTTGTAAATCTGCCCCTAAAGTGCGTGCATTCAACTTTAATTTTTTATTTACATATTACGCACTGCCCAGGGATATATTGCAATAATCACTTTGATTGCTATTGCCCCTTGCGCCGCCGGTGTGCCACTTTTTCCCATATTAAAAGTTGAGACACCGGCGGCGCAAGGGGCTTGTAAATAAGCCCCTCGGTTCATGGCAAAATGTATGTGACCTTCGCTACCAGTGCAGAGAAGACCTTGTTCCTGCCTACAACTAGCTGGCTACTGTTTCTCTGAATTAGTTGTTCGTCACTGTAGTTATCAACGTCCCCGTCTAACATTCCAACTAAACATTTTTCAAAGTCCTCGCTGTACTTTCTTTTCTTGTCACTTTACAGAGTTATGCTGGCATGCAATCAGTGAAACCATGAATGTAGCCAAGAATGTTTGGTTCAAGGAATTATGCACATTTTTCGCAGCAACAGTGTGTCGCTAGATTCGTCTTGAACTGATATCCCATTAAAAGTAACTCATTAAGTTATAATTTACGAATGCATTGTTAACATCTAGCAGCCAGACCAGTTCTTTTTTACGTCAGTTGACCCAGGTCACCGACGCAAAAACGTCACTCTCCCTGCAATGAAATATTTATTTCAATGGGACTTCATGGGGAACCACAAAGCTGCGTTCCTAAGAACTTGCCTCATAAACATCTGCGATTTATTTGCCTGTGTGAAACAAATTGGCACAACTGTACTCGCCATTTGCATAAAACAATACACCTTTTATTCTAGAGTTTATAGCTCTTGGAAAAAGAAAATACCAGGCAGATATTTTGAGGACAAATCCGAGAGAATATATTGTAAAGTCTCTCATTAAATTGTCACTAGGTCATGAGAAATGTGAACATTAAATTCCTCCTGCCAAGGGGGAAAATAAGGACAGTGAATACTGTTAGGTATGTGTCTGGTCGCCCAGACATTCTGCATTAAGGTTCAAGTATGTGCTACTGGACACACTAGTCATGTCGCGATCACAGATTTTTCAAGCAGGCTGCTTCCATACAGACAGGGTCAGCATTTTGCACAGTGCTCACCTAAGAGCAGCAGTGGGATTGGCTGGATCAGAAATGGCTATGGCGTCAGGCCCACAAAACTCATGTCTTCTAACATGGCGCCAACAGTTGAACATTTTTGATGACGTTGATACTTTGATGACGTTCTTCAAACTTAATTCCCTAGCTAATTTTCCAAACGAGAGTACCATTGACTGTACTTCAAGAATCCTGCTGGTGCCCCCCTATACTGCCTTTGACCTGGAATTAGCTCCCTAACAGCATCTCCCTCGTTGAACCTCTCCATTTGTGTTGTTATGTATTCTATGATGTGTACTCAAACTCCTTCTGGCAAAGAACTTACTAAAAATAGCAGAATCTCTAATTTATCAGTAACCCTCCAAGGTCCTTACATTACAGCAGAGCTATATGTCCAGTGTTGTCAGGCACCGACCCCCCCCCCAAAAAAAGGGAAACCCACCCTCGAATACTGCATTGATAGCGATTTACTCATGTGTAATTTTATACTATGAGGTAATATTGGGCGTAAAATATTGGGCTTAAAATTGTTTTTATGCGTCTTCCATTTTTTAATAATTTGCAGTCATAACATATGTATATGCAAATCAGATGTATACGCCTGTGGGCCTCATTACAGGTGACTGACTAAATTCAAAAGGGCTAAATTCCGATCTCTGTATACGAGAGTTTGCAGAGAAACTGGAAATACGAGTTGAGTGATAAATATCACTAACTCACAGGGCCTGATACACAAAAGTAATCTGAGATTCCTAACTTTACTACTCCGAAATGCCCTTTGTGAATACCGAAAGTCGTAAAGTTAGGATTATGTCTCAGTTTAGGAGTAGTAAAGTTAGGAATCCTAACTTTACTACCCCTAAATTCCTTTTGTGAATACCGAAAGTCGTAAAGTTAGGATTTTGTCTCAGATTACGTTTGTGAATCAGGTCCAATATTCCTAACTTTACTACTCATAAAAGCCCTTTGTGAATACCGAAAGTCGTAAAGTTAGGATTTTGTCTCAGATTACTTTTGGGAATCGGGCCAAACTTTTCCCGTGATACATTTCCGCAGGTAAAACCTGCGGAAATGTGTTGGGTGCAAAAAGCCTGGAAATTAATGCAAATGTGAAATTTGGGTTTTTAAAAACCGATGCTGCATGTTATGCTTCATTTTCAAGTGGAAAACTTGCTTTGGTCGCACCCTAGGTTAATTTACCATGTGAGGTAAATACCCAACTGTATTATGAGCGATTTATAATGAAAGCGTAAATAACTTTGTGAATGAGGCCCATATTGTTTGGCACAATGGCATCTCAATGGCAGGTTCCATTTATTCCCATAAAATGGAGTGAGTTCAAGTTGGTTTTTCCAGTTGCCCTATTCGCTTTCCTATTAGTCTTTTAATATTTGATAAGCAGATCTAAATCTGATGCCTAAAGAATTTGTAAGCAACATTTCTAGACAATCTTAGTAGGGTTTGTGCATGACATACAAAATATGCTAGGGTTTGTTTAATCCCTTTTTAGTTGTGTGAGTTTGTTAAATATCAGAATTCATCTTTTATATTTTTTACATACTAATAAAATAAAAATTATAAACTTTCAAATATTTTATTTGATTGATTTGTATATCACCGGAAAAAAGAAACAATTGTACTGCTAGATCTTTCAGAAGTCAGAAATTGACATGTGTCCCATTGGATCAACAGCCGTTGAACACTGACAAGATCAGGGAGATCCTTTGATGTGGATTCAAAATGTCATTTATGCGATGCTGTCCTCTACTGGGAGGAAGAAGTGTTACCCTGGTATCTAAAAGGCAAAGAATATTTGCCAGCAAAGGCTTGTTTTCAAATTTCTTTTACATGAAATTTAATTTGGTTGGTTTCTCAGGTCCGGTGTTAGCAAGTGCCACAGTATGATGCTTAGAGTTCTAATTGTTATTCTTCAATATGTTTTTCAGGCAAATCTGGTTTAAGCAATTAGATGTGCTTTGCTTGATCCTAGGTTTTATCTGGGCATGTAGAGAGGAGTTAGGATCTGAGTTAGATTTTGGTGGTTCGATTACTCCATCACAAACGTGACAGATATCCTGTCTGCCTTATTACAAATGCATTACATCCTATGGTTCTTTTAATAAGGTGAACAGAATATCTGCCACGTTTGCATCAGAACCTACATGGCAAAACCTAAATCAGGCCCTTGGATTTTTCTGGTAATTTCCCCCCAGTTCTAAGTGTTTAGAAGATTTTGAAGAGCAGTTTGAACGTAATTCTCTGAGCCACTGGGAACCAGTTGAGTTCTTTTATAGCTGGGATGTTGTGATATGACCTCTGTAGGGTAATCTGCAGTAGCTGCTTGATTTTATATCCTATGGAGTTTAAAGATTTCCTTCTTGCATGCTCCCGAGTGAGTTACTGTAAGAAGTCAGGTTATTAGTTTCAATGCATGTGGGGTATTCACAAATAATAAGTCCACAACCCTCCCTCTAGTGGAAATCAAGTATCTCTTTGTTGCACTTGACTTTGTCAGGATAGTGACTGAGGCACAGCAAACAAGGACTAGTCAGGGGAGGCGTTGTAGGCTAGTATCTCAGTCCAAAGGCATTCAACAAACAACACCCAATAAATCCTTGTCCAGTCAGTTACAACATATACATCTTATTGGTTAACAAAAACAGATTGTACGGAACATTATATATGATAAGCTGATATGTTGAAAAGTCAAGCACACGTCCTGTCTTGTGTAGGAACATTGTGTGCTGAACTTGTGACCTGTGAGCTCAGTGCAGTGTTCCATGACCTGTTTCTATGGTAACAGGCAGAAGGCAGATTGGGGGAAGGGTTGAAATGTATTTCAGTTGGAAAGGGTTTAAATGTTTAACCAATAGAAATGTGTATTTGCTTTTGAGTTTATGTGTGAAGGATTGTGATTTGATGTTTACATGTATATGTGTGGAAAATGAAAGGGAAAATTTTCCATTCTTTGTTTTTGCTGAGAGGTGCACAGTGCAGAGATTCTGTAAAAGAAAATATGGTGAGTGATTGATATACTTCTTAATCTACAAAAGAACTTGAAAGATGAGTTATTTAATTGTGAGGGGATGTATGTAGACTATTTTGATTTTAATCATACTAATGTATTTCTCCTGCTAAAGTGTAGGGAGTACTTTTTTTCCTCTACAATGTGTGTGCATGTGGAAACCATTCTGTGATAAGCATTTGTGTTTTTCATGTGTTTGTAGACAGATAACTGTGCTGTTTTTATATTTTGGTAGAATTAGAAACCAGTCATTGTTTATGAATTTGTGAAATGAGTTATGTTATGTTTCTATAGTAAAATGTACTACTACTTCTAGATGAAGAAATGTGTTTTGGTATAGTGCAAGGGATAGTGTTGTTTGTCTAGAATCACACAGTGAGTCTGTGTGCCTTTGGGAACCACTGTGAGAGAAGCTTTTGGTAACATCGTGTATTTGCTGACAGATAACTGTTTTAACTTGTCATGTTGTGAAGTTTTAGTAGCATTAGAAGACAGTTATGGCTTATGATTTGATTAAATGAGTCAGGCTTTGACAGAAAAGTGCAGTCCTGAAATATGTAGATTGTTTGCAGTTCCCTTACCACTTGCACTGTAGTGAATGAGTTTTGGTAAGCTCCTAGGGATAGTGGTGCTTGTCTAGAATCACACTGTGAGTTAGTGTGTATTTGGGATCAGTGTGAGAGAAGCATTTAGTGACATCATGTATTTGCTGACAGATAACTGTTTTAAAACCTGTCATGTTGTGAAGTTTTAGTAGCATTAGAATCCAGTCTTTGCTTATGCGTTGATTAAATCAGTCATGCTTTGACACTGATGTGCTGTACTTAAATATGTAGATTGTGTGCAGTACCATTAACTCTTCCAGACTAGTGAATGAGTTTTGGTAAACTCCTAGGATAGTGTTGCTTGTCTAAAATCACACTGTGAGTCTGTGTGCATTTGGGTAAGGATTGTGAGAGAAACATTTGGTAACATCGTGTATTTGACAGATACCTGTTTTAAAACCGGTCATGTTGTGAAGTTTTAGTAGCATTAGAAGCCAGTCTTTGCTTATGCTTTAATTATATGAGTTAGGCTTTGACATAAAAGTGCAGTCCTGAAATATGAAGATTGTGTGCAGTTCCCTTACCACTTCCACAGTAGTGAATGATTTTTGGTAAACTCCTAGGTATCGTGGTTGTTGTCTAGAATCACACTGTGAGTCTGTGTGCATTTGGGAACCACTGTGAGAGAAGCATTTGGTAACATCTTGTATTTGCTGACAGATAACTAATTTAAAAACTCTCATGTTGTCAAGTGTTAGTAGCATTAGAAGCTAGTCTTTGCTTATGCATTGATAAAATGAGTCAGGGGTTGACACTAAGGTGCAGTACCATGTACTATTCTGTTCACTGTGACAGAACTGAAAATTTAAAAGTTTTACCTAAGCACTGTCCTAGAAGTAGTCTGATTATTTAGTCAGTTTCTAAGTACCAAATAGATTGCTTCAAATGTCTATGCAGTATGCATGTAGTGTTCTAACATACTATACACTTGTCTTTTACACCTTCAATTCCCTAGTCAGTATCCATACACTTCCAGGAAACATCCTGTCACTTCCTTTGCAGTCCTCTAGAGACCCATTCAACAGTATGTACTAATCCATCCACTTTGCTAAAACCCAAACACTTATAAATTCACCAAGACACTCTCTTTCCAGTACTCTAATGATTCAGTCACTGCCTAAGTATTCATGCACTGAGCCAGGTCTTAGCACATGGACTTCTTCAAACCCCTATCCACTATGCATGCAGTCCTCTAACCATCTACACACTTGTCTTTCACACCTTCAATTCCCCAGTCAGTATCCGTTCACTTCCAGCAAACACTCTGTCACTGCCGTTGCACTCCTCTAGTGACCCATTCAGCATCATGTACTAATCCATTCACTTCGCCAAACCCTAATAAATTCACCCAGGCACTCTCCTTGCTGTACTCTGATCATTCAGTCAGTCCCCAAGTACTCATCCAGTGACCCAGGCCTTAGTATATGGACTGCTTCAAACCCTTATCCACTATGCATGCAGTCCTCCAACCACCTACACAATTGCCTTTCACACCTTCAATTACCTAGTCAGTAATATCCATACACTTCCAGGAAATACCCTGTCACTCCCTTTGCAGTCCTCTAGTGACCCATTCAGCACCATGTACTAATCCATTCACTGTGCTAAAACCCAAACACTTATAAATTCAGCAAGATACTATCTTTGAAATACTCCAATCATTCAGTCAGTGCCTAAGTATTCATACAGTGAGCCAGGCCTTAGCACATGGACTGCTTCAAACCCCTATGCACTATGCATGCAGTCTTCTAACCACCTAGACACTTGTCTTTCACACTTTCAATTTCCTAGTCAGTATCCATACAGTCCAGCACTTGTCACTGCCTTTGTACTCCTCTAGTGACCCATTCAGTACCAAGTACTAATCCATTCCCTGTGCGAAAAGCCTAGCACTTATAAATTCAGCTAGGCACTCTCCTTGCTGTACTCTAATCATTCAGTCAGTATCCAAGTAGTGATGCAGTGAGCCAGGCCTTAGCACATGGACTGCTTTAAATGCCTATGCAGTATGGATGCAGTCCTCTAATCACCTACACAGTTGTGTTTCACATCTTCAATTCCCTAGTTAGTATTCATACTCTTCTAGCAAACACCCTGTCACTCACCCAGTGTGTCTCCTTATAGTACTGTAATCATTTAGTCAGTTAGCATGTAGTCTTTTAGTGAGGTAGGCTTTAGGGCATGAACTGCTTCAAAGTAGAATGCACTATGCTTGTAGTGTTTTAACGAACGTCACACTTGTGGTTCAGGGCTATAGTTTCTTAGTCAGTTTTTATATAAAATGTGTTTGTACAGTAATGGAGTAGTATAAATTTGAAAGTTATTAATATACATTTATTTGTGATTCTTTTTTACAGATACAGAACAGGAGTGTTTCTCATCTGTTTGCACTCTTCTCGTGCAAGATTGTTTGGATGAAGGGTCCTTAGGTGTTTCACCATACTTGCTGTGCCGCACGAGATTTTTTTGTTAGGATCCCCTCGTAACAGAACTCTTTGGCAAATCTTGCGAGTGATGAAGGTGGCATTGGTCTTTGTTTGCCCCTTGGGAAAAGTAAAAAATTTCCTCACCACTGAAGAAAAACGTTGTGGGCGTGGTGCCTTCTGCACAAAAATTTCCTCAGATTCGGTAAATATTTTAAAGCGGCAATATTTACAGTTTTTGTAAGTTAAACTTATAAAATGTTGTTAGCTGTATGCATTTTATATATCTGTGATTTGTTTCTTGTGGTATTTTGTTGAGAATACCATGTTGTTGTTTTTTAACAATCTTTCTGATTTTCCAGGTCTGTCGTCGACATCCATGATTCCCACAGGAGTGTTCCGCCTTGTTGTTTTGTATTATTGTTGTTACATTTTGTTTATTAGTTTATTGTTCATATATATGTTAATAAAAAAATAAAGTTTGAAAATAGTTTATAGTTTATATATCTATTATTATAAAAAATAAAGTTTGAAAAAAAAATTAATAACGTTTTTGGTTGTTCTCTTAACTGCTGTGTGACTCTTTCTTGTTCTTATTACTGTTATTTGATGGAGTCCACCATGGTGTTAAATTTTGGGGCACTTATCGCTGGAATACTGGTGATATCTGCAGTTTGCACCAACTTCTGAATAGTGTGTTAGATTTATCTCAACTTTACTTCTGTTAAAGTGCTGATAATGAAATGGAGAGTAGCAGTTCCCGTGCAAATAGACACGAGGTGCACCTTTCCGATTTATTCTAAATACTAAAATCCTGTATTGAATTGCACTGAGGTATTGGCTGCACTTACAGTGAACACACAAAATCTATTAAGAAATCTCATTGTATTTATTAGGGGTGGGCGGAATTTGCGTAATCGCGTTACGCAAATCTCCGCGAAACGGTAAAAAATCTCCGCGAACATGCAGAAATTTCACGTACAAGCGGAATTGCTTGTTCGTGATGCTTTTTTCCTGTTCACAATTGCTGTTTGCCTGCTCGGGGAGAAATATCTTGCGAACACGCATTTTGAGAACGCAAACAAGCAAAAAATTTCGCGAAGTTGCGGAATGCAGAACTTTGGGCAATTTCATTCTCCGCGGAACGCGAAATTACCCAAATTCCGCAAATTCCGCGAGCCGAACGGAATTTACCGCCCAGGCCTAGTATTTATATTGATTGGGAATAGTGCGTCAGGTGCTGGATCTTGACGAGATACACTGCTCAGTTCATATATTGTTCTGCACACGAAAAAAATCACATCACAAGTTTCACACCAATTGCAATGCGAAACAAATTCCGGCGATAAGACGCGATAGCACCAGGGATTTTACACCTGCTTTCTGCTGGTGTTAAGCAGGACAACTACCTGCACCATGAAAGGGAACACAGCCAAGAGGCACACCAGAACACCCACAGGTGCCATAGAGTCAATGAGCATGATACAGGGATACCCATGAGGGCCACAAGACTCATCGCAACAACTTCAGGACCGCCAATGCCCCCCAAACTCGCATCTGAGCAAGTGTGTCCCTGTGGTCATTGTGTTAGCATGATAGGCACGAGCCCTGCAATATCACACTGTGCTGTCACCTCAGCTTTGGCAGTGAGCCTGGACATGTAGCTACGCACTCATCCTCCTGCATGTACAACCGGCGTGTATTGGTCCGGGGTACACAGGTCAGCGCAGGGGTGTGCCTATTCGGCAAGGGGAACGGGGTGTCTCGGACATGTCCATGTACAGAAAGTGCGGTAAGTGTGTCTCTGTGTTCTGGTGTGGCCTGCCACAAGGGCCGCAGCAGTCGATGTTGTAAAGTGGCATGCACCACCTCCAAACGGCACTGTGATGGTGTAGTTGGAATGCAGCAGGACATGCGCGAATAGGCATTACAATGGTGTGCCGTACGAGTGCACGAGATACAACAGCGCACCGTACATAAGTGTGGGGGCTCGTGTGAGGGAGGAGCAGCTGTTTGGCAACGTAACAGACAGTGAACTCGCCCATGTGCCACGTGCTGGGCATCTCATCCATGATGACCACAGTCGCAGACATCCCACAACACCAACGACTGGCCTTTGTACACATCCTGTATGAATGCAGCGTGGTTTTCACTTCAATGCTCGTTCAGTCATGTGATGTTGGCGGGTTGTGTGACTTGTGCTCCTTGTTGGTGTGTTTCATTTTGGCCATTGTTAGTCTATATGTGTGTTGTACTTAATTGTGCATGTGTGCCATTCTGCCCATCTCCGCCCCTCCCCCCACTCTCTGCTTCTTCCTCTTCCTAGTGCTGTTGTGTCTATAATTTTGTTGCTGCACACATAAATACATGTAAAGAATAAATTAGTATAGTTCCCTGATTCTTTTAGGTTTCAAAACTTCTCTATTGGTTTCTTTTTAATTTTCCATATGAACCGTTTTTTTAATATTCAACAACACATAGAAGTCAGAAGTGCAACGTATTCTATCAACACACTTTCTAGAACATTCTACAATACGTGCAGGTTAAAAGTTCATCAATTTTTTTAAACTTTACGATATTTTTTTGTAACATTTTCTTGATCATTTAATGACACGTGCAGGTTAAAATTTGACGATTGTTTTAAGTTCGAACAGTGCCTTCCAAATGCAAGTAGCAGGTGTGGTTGAGCTGAGCAAATTTTATCCTATTATATGTACTCCACGTTGAAACTGCTTTTTCTTAACCAATCACAAAGATGCTTTTCCACAAAACTAATGTGCACCCTACTTTTAAAAAAGAATGCTTTTCATGATATCTTTAGAGATAAGTTATAGATAGGAATTAGCATTTAAAAAACCTTTGAAATTCACTGAAAAACCATAGGTTCCAGGGGCATTATAGTTAGGAATTGGCATTCAAAAAACCTTAGAAATTCACTGAAAAAAACATAGGTTTCAGGGGTGTTATAGTTATCTGGACATTTCCCTCATACAAAACCCTAGAAATTCCCCTGTTATAGTTAGTTCAGCTAACTATAACTCGCGCCCCGCAATGCACTGCTGATGACGTCACATATTACATCACTCATGACATGGTCAGTGACATCACTGATGGCATCACTGATGACATCTCAAATGACATCACTGATGACATCACTGATGACATCATCCATGTGATAAATTACTGCATCTTCTCACACCCTAATTTAACCGTTGATACACGAACTCAAAATTTTAGACGTCCATTCTCAAAACCATAGATGCTCCAATACCAATAACTACATACCCACTTATTAACTCTTAGGTCTACATACACCTCCACTCATTCACATGTACAGTCACTCATACTTACAGTCACTCCGTACAAGACTATCATATGCATTTATACACCTACATAGACACTCACACACCACCAATCATCCATAGAGGTACTGTCACACCTAGTCAGTCATGCAAATAATTAATCACACTCCCATTTACTCACCTATGCAGTTATACACACTCAAGTTCACTTACTCATAAAAATAGTACCACATTCTTACGCTCTTATACAATCATTGATACAAGCACACACTCATCCATACAGCCACTCTCACAATCACACATTCTCACATATACCCACTTATATACTCTTACACGCATATATACTGCCTTTCACATATGTAGTTAGTCACAAATGTACCACTGAGATATACATTCAATCCCTAACACACCCATACATACACTCACTCAAACATACAGTTCATCACAGATGCACTCTTAAAACCATGCACCCATAGAATCACCCACTCACACATCTATGCACAGAGTCACACACAGCCTACCCACACAAACACTCAGGCACCCATACAGATACTCAGACAACCAATTGATAACCCATATAGACACTCATATAGCTATTCACAAAACCATGCAGCCACTTATACACCAACAGACAGAAACATACAGACATTCACACAGTTTAGTCACTAGTCTGCAGTAAGATACATTTAATGACTCACTTATAGAGTCAGTTACGCACCTAGAAAATCATCCATTCACACACTTGTACAGCCACTCATTCTTCCACAGGCCTTTCACTATAAATATATAAAACATATTTAAAATTTACAGAAAAACACAGTCACTGGATGATGTCATCAGTGATGTCATCAGTGATGTCATTTGAGATGTCATCAGTGATGTCATCAGTGATGTCACTGATCATGTCATGAGTGATGTAATATGTGACGTCATCAGCAGTGCATTGCGGGGGCGCGAGTTATAGTTAGCTGAACTAACTATAACAGGGGAATTTCTAGGGTTTTGTACGAGGGAAATGTCCAGCTAACTATAACACCCCTGAAACCTATGGTTTTTTCAGTGAAAAAAAAATATATATATATATATATATATTCACTTAAAAAACCATAGGTTTTACACATGTTATAGTTAGCTGGACATTTCACTCGTAAAAAACCAATGAAATTCCGTTGTTATAGTTACTGCAGGCAACTATAACTCATGCGACCGCAATCCTCTGCTGATGACGTCAGATATTACATCACTGTATTTAGACACTTATTTACCCTTGTCTTCTTCCATTATTCTTTAGCTATACATAAATTACAAATATTTATTTTTCATCAGTGATGTAATATCTGACGAATCCTCGCAAAATTTTCAAAACTAATGGGGCGCTCCGCTCAGCTCCTACCCTGAAAGTCTCGGGGTGATTCGTCAAGCGGGGGCTCAGAAAAAAGGGGGGTCCCAAAACGCGTTTTCCCCATGCATTTTCCCATAGGACCTTTAATCGAAGGTACAGCCCGAACGGCTGAACAGAATTACTTGAAATTTGGCAAAGAGGTAGTCCTCAGGTCAGGGATGTGCCTTTTGCATATATGGAGTCAATCTGTGCAGTAGTTCTTGAGAAAATTGCAGTTAAAAGCACATAAATATCTATAAGCGCGCACCGTGCGCGCACCTTAACGTGCGCAAGCGTAATTCTGATTGGTGGTTTCATGTCAGTCACCGTTCGAATCGGTCAAAATCAGGAAGTGTCGGCCGCCATTTTGTGTGTTGTGTGTGTGACAGGGAAAAAGAAAGGTGGAGAACGTGAAAAGGGGGCAGGGTAGAGAGTTCCTGACCCCCTAGCCTTTGTCAGGGGGTCCCTGAAAGACCCCGAAGGGTGAAAAAAACATTTATTTTTTTTTCAAAAAATCGCGGGGTGCGCGCACCGTGCGCGCACGGTGAAAAACCTTTAAAAAATATATATATATAAAACATACATAACTTAGCATTTAAAAAACCGTACAAATTCACTTAAAAGACCATAGGTTTCACACACGTTATAGTTAGGAATTAGCATTTAAAAAACCTTGCAAATTCACTTAAAAAACCATAGGTTTCACACATGTTATAGTTAGCTGGACATTTCACTCGTAAGAAACCATTGAAATTCCCCCGTTATAGTTAGTTCCGATAACTATAACTCGCGCGACCGCCACTCTATAACAAGGATGATGTCATCAGTGATGTCATGAGTGATGCCACTGACCATGTCATGAGTGATGTAATATGTGACGTCATGAGCAGTGGATTGCGGGCGCGCGAGTTATAGTTATCTGAACTAATTATAACGGGGGAATTTCAATGGTTTTTTATGAGTGAAATGTCCAGCTAACTATAACATGTGTGAAACCTATGGTTTTTTAAGTGAATATATATATATATATATATATATATATATATATATATATATATATATATCCACAAACACCCCTCCGATTAGAGAAGGTAAGAGGCCACTTCGGGGAACATGGCAACCTTTATTAAAATAAAGCAGCATAGGCATAATGCATTTCAGCAAATCGTAGCCTTCCTCAGATGCCGCTGCTCACCGGTTTCTCTCCGCCCCCACCTTTGAATGTCCTGTATTGCCCCCATTGGAGGGAGAACACCGCCCCCATGTCACATGGTCGCGCTGCCACTGCAACCCAGACTTGACTGCAGTTCCCAGACACCTTCCTGCACAAAAACAATCCTTAATGGCATTTTCCTCTCTCTATGCATGCTGCAGAATGCAGCAGGCATAGAATGAGGGAAAAACGAGGAGAAATAAAAGTATTTCTCCTCATTGCTCCATTTTCACGCCTCCCCTGGGAAGACTCACTCGGACTGATGCTTCTGAGAGACTCTGGCTTGGCCAAGTTCTACCTCCTCCTGGATGTTTTCGGCGCTAACGGGCCTGCAGCCTCTGTCCTCCTCTAGGTGGTTTGAATCTTAAGATCTGACATATCTCCGCAAACACCCTTTCCCCTCTAGCCTTAGATCTAATTATCTTCTCTTTACCCTAACCAAAATAAAGTTCTGTCCATAAGTGATACACCTACACCTTCTCTGAAAGAGTTGTTATGCTGGTACGACGTTCTGTTTTGGAGACCCCTTAGGATACTGGTTCTTTCTGTCATGTACTTCCCAACATAGTGACATTCCATTGGATTGCTTACCTTGATAATGACTGCTTATCGATTGGCAATTTTAATACCCTGCTTTCTTAAATATAGAGGGACACCAGTAGATCATTTTTAATTTTGGCAAGTAGAGAAGGGTGGAACATCCCGCTAGTCAACCTGCCCTTCACCAGAGTCGTTCCATCTGAGAGGCAGCGATTACCCACACGTTACTAACAGAGCTGGCACTTCATTTCTGAATTATTCTACAGCAAGTTATCGATATAAATGACCATTTACCTATCCATTTAATGACCATATAAGCAGGGACACTGGAATTATGCAATTTAGCAGCGATTTTCACATAATTATAGATTTTCCGTATGCACCACATAATACATCACCACCGCATAATCTGCAGATTTTTAAGAAAAAAAAAACAATTTGCGCTCTAGTTCATTTGTTCAAAAGCTACTACAAATGCAGCTGCACATGTTGCTGCGTGATGGAAGCCCCTTTGCAAAGCTGGATTGCTCGCCCTTTTGTTGCTTTTTGCTATATGTTGGTGCTAAACTGGTACTAATAAGGTGATAATGAAGTAATACTACTATGATATGTGCCACATTGTGCTGCATAACTTGTCCTTGATCGTCCCATAATTTACTTTACCCTGCTGCATCATTTGGCCCTCTCCTGCCGCATAATTCCAGTGGCCCTGCATATAACTGCTATGATTTGTTCCTACAGAGCAATATTAGTACTCAAACCATGGATTCCTCAGGTAGAGTTTTTCCCTGGAGGTGTACGTCACCTTAGTTAGCAGTTAGGGATGTTTATACGTGGACCCCTTACTTTTAGGTTTTTGGCGAGCCCAGTCTGCACATGATGCTATGTTACGAGTGATATGACCACTGTTCTAGAGGCTCTTTTGAATCCATGAGGATTCCTCGCTTCCGGGTCCTTCCTTTACCTTACTATCCATCTCTATTGGTGCGCCTACACTGGGGGAAGAGATTTCCCTCTGAAGCAAGCATGGATATTTGTGTGCATATGCATTCCAAGAAGCTAAGACCTTGGTCCCTTTAGTCTATATTTTTATTTCCATCATATACAGTGAGTTGGTTTACTCATTCAGTCTTCTGAAATCTTTCTTACAAGCTGGCTTAGTTGACTTTTATTTCATCACAGCGGCTTTGAACAAGCATAATCCGAAGCCTTCGGTCATGACATAGAATCATTTTGGGAAATGATAGGTAAGGGATTGTCAACTGTTAGTAACTGGTTAGGTAACATAGGAAATGGATTAGGGATTTCCATCTTAAATCCGTTATTGGCATATGCTGATGATTCCATACATCAAATTCTGCAGAAATAGAAAGGAAAAACAAGGAGTGAAAAAAGGAGAAGTGATCTCGAAATAGAGGATGAGCAATGTAAATATTATGATGAAATGAAAATCTTAGAAGAGAGCAGAAGAAAGAGGTTAAAGACAATAAACTCTTAATCTGTGATGAGATCTGATGTAGCGGATTTGTGGTGGCTTAATATGCCATCAGAGAGGGCCTGATGACGCTCAATATTTCACTGCAGATTACACACCACATTTACAGATTTTAGACACAGATACCTGAATGTACACATTGCATGTGTTAAATGAAGTGACACAGCAGTTGAGACAAGTGAAGCAACAGAACCATAAAAGCATGTTTGGAAGTGTTAGATAAAGAGAAAATCATTGCTAACTGATTATTATGCTTATTAATAGATTTCAATAACAAGATTACTTTTGAAAATGATGTTTTATTATTCATTAACTGAAGAAACTAATGATTCTAATGATGTGGCTTAGCATTTCTATTGCATTACATTAAAATGCATCATGAATAGATTGTGGTGCAAGTATGCGACAAAATGAGTAAGGATGCTGAAATTTATAAATGAGATAGTAGAGATCATAATGATCATAGAAAACAAGAAATGATTTTGGTAAAATGATTTTTTAAGAATAATTTATCAATCAATCAGAATTTATCAAGCGTGGCTAATCACCCAGTAGGTCCTGGAGGCTTATTTGAACAGCCAGTTCTTGAGGGCCATTCAGAATTCTGAAAGTGAGGTGATGGTCTGGAGGTGCGTGGGGAGGCTTTTCCAGGTCTTTGCTGCGATGTGGGAGAAGGAGGGTCTTCCACTTCTGCTTTGGTAGATGCAGGGAGTATGGGCAAGTTAAAGGGAGAGGGAGCGTAGTCTTTCCGATGGTTGGTGGAAGTTCAGGTGATGGTTAATGTAGGAGGGTCCTTGGTGGTGTAGGACCTTGTCGGTCAACAGCTTGAATTGGCATCTCTTCTGTACGAGGGGCCAGTGGGGTTTCCTGAGGTGGGGTGTGATGTGGGTTCATCAGGGAAGGCCGAGGATGGGTCCATAAATTCACATGAATCGATATTTTACATTTAGAGGTATGGATGTTGAAAATTTGGTAGTAGCCCATAGTTTTGTGTTATAATACATTGGTTAAGTATTATTATTTTTCTCTTATTGTGAAATGTTTGATTTAATGCATTGTATTTGATTTTAATTGAATTTAATTAATTTAAAGCTGACACATGCATTTGAAGGCCCTTTAAATGTGTTTGTTCTTTCTTAAGCTGCATTTTTCCTCTTAGCCAAATACAATGGTCCCTTGGCAGTTCTGCAAATGGTGCCTTATTTGTTCTGTGCATGTATCGTCCTATGTTTAAAGGACATTCTTTTAAATTTCACTGTGAATTAGTCTGATGGGAAAGTGAACCATAACCCGCTGTCATAGATTGATTGATACAATGTAAACCTCTTACTGTTGACAAACCTGTGATGCCCAGAAAGCCTGTTGTTTCTCATGATCAGCATGGGAAAGCATGCACAAATAACTAAATTGTATTCGGTGATTTCATATGTAAACTAATCAGGTGATGGACTGACTAGCGGAGTGATATTTTATCACTAAAGCATCATAAAGACTATAAAATAAGAAACCCCAAGGGAGGGGTAATGCCATGCTTTTTCTTTTCTTATCAAGAGCTATGGACAATATATTTTTCCTATGCAAGAATACTGAACGCTTTTCCTATGATTTTATAAACCATCCTTGATCTCTTATTTTGGACAGCCTTTGCAGATACTGCTGGCTTAAGCAGTTGAGCTGGATCCTTCTTTGCTGGACTACTTGATTATGCCTTATGTCCCCTTTTTGCTCATGCTTATAGATTCGACCTGAGTGGACTTTAATTTGATTCCTTTTACTTCTTTTTCGTTTAGAATCTTTGGATGCTGTAAGAGAAATGAACCATCCTTCTGCCTATAATGTTGGTAGGAATCTGTAACCTTGTTTCTGCTGACTGTTTTAAACCACCCTCTTTGAAATTGCATGTACTACATGCAGTGATATTCCTGACTGATATTCTTAAGAGATTGCCTATCTGTATTGATTTCAGATCATCAATACAATAACTAGACTATTTAAATTGGCTGAGACTATTATTGTGCCCTGATGTTCTTTCTTTGAACTGTGCTATTTTGCATCTAAATTTAAATGTGTTGTATCAAGTTCTGTTTATTTTATTCTGTGCTGCAGTAGCAGAACTCCTAATGTGTATAATTTTAGTTAGACTTAAATTCATTAGGAGGTTAGGTTTTCCCATTGCAATACGTTATTTCTATAGCATGGTACTGAGAGTGGTGTATTTGAACCTGATCTCGAACTTGAGTTAGTCACAAATTTATGGTCCTCGTCGAGTAGCTAATGCTATATTTTGGACACACCTAATTCCCACCCCTCCTATGCGCGGTTAAAGATCCATCAGAGGGTCATTTCCTCTGTGGTAAAGGTAATGCTATGATCCATCTAACTGTAGAAGGCCAAGTACGGTTAGAGGGATAAATGAGTAAGAAGTGGAAGTAAGAGAGAAAATGAAAACTATTATGGCGCTTCCGCTGGATCCTGTGTTTCCACATCACTTGCAATCCTCAAACTGCTGGAACTCCAGTTACTAGCCGCCTACTAATGATTGAGACACTGACAATGAGGGTCATTAGAAAAGGCTTAGTTGTGATAATGCCGTCCGGAAAGTCACATTCGACTCACATAGGCTGCTTTTATTGCCTTTAAGAATGAAGTAAAGGTGGCTTCTGACTACGCCTTGCTCCACCCAATTTCTCCCTAGGATTTTGTGTCTCATTTTTGCCTGAAGGTAAATGACGAGCATTTACCAAGACACACCATTATGAGCACCTATTGCATAACAGTCCTGCAGGTGCTTTCCTGCCGTGGGCATTATAATCAGGCAAGGTGTGTGTCTGACTCATCACTGTCATCACCGCTTGCTTGTAGGTACTGTTCGGACAACTAAGTAAAGGTGTATAAAAATGTTATGTAATGTCAGGATTACTTCACACGTAGGCTTATGCTTCATGACACCCGTAGCTTCAGACTAACTATTTCTTTTAGTGATGGCCCTGATCATACTGTGAGCAGCATTATATTGATTATCACCTAAAATTCTGGGCCAATATAGAAACAGTATGCAAACTGTAAGTTCTGTCAACTGAACAGAATCTATATTTGAGATAAACATACCTTCCATATATTTTACTCAACAAACATAAGGTTTGCTTTTACTCACTATGAACCTTGGTGCCACGAAAAAATGCATCTCAGCTGGGATATGATGTTACATAATTTAGAGGTGTATTTTGAACTTGGCCCTCTCTGCTGGTGCCCCCAAACTTTTTGCCTTTCTCCTCCTACTTTTTGCTGAATTCGTTTTTGTTGGTCTTGGAACTTTGTGCACTTTACCACTGCTAGCCAGTGCAAAAAGTGCTTGGGCTCTACATTTAAAACATGGTAGAATTGGCTTACACCCAATAGGCATATTTAATTTACTTATAGGTCACTATTAAAGTGGTACTGCATGTACCCGAGGCCTGTAAATTACGTTACTAGTGGGCCTGCATCACTGATTGTGCCACCCACTTAAGTAACCCTGTAAACATGTTTCAAGTCCGCCATTGTGGATCCTGTGTATGCAGTTTAAACTGCCATGTCTACCTTGCAAAAAAAAAGTTTTACTGTAAGATAGTTCACCAAAGGGAAAGACCCTTAACACACAACTATGTGCTCTAGGGCTTCAATATCAAACAATCTTTATTAAAATGTTAACAATATACAAAAACTTTTAGAAGAAATGTTAATAATACTGTTGTGCACAGTTTATTCTAAAGATGTAGATCTCAAGCATTCAATGCGCATACAAATATTGCTCCACACTTGTAGATAAAAGTTACTGAAGTATCATTATCGGGAATTGAAGGTTGACATTGTTGATGACCTAACCCAATACATTTCGCGTGTAATACCCTTCGTCAGGGGTAACTGTGAGTAAAGAGAAAAGATAGAAAAAAAAAAGAACATTGTGGAGTTCAGGTAAAAAGCAGTATACAGTGAATTAAAAAAAAGTTGAGAAAAAAGGGAATTTGTGCAGCAGGAGATACAGGGCATCACACTCAATGACTGCAATCTACATCATGGTGAAGCCCAAATCTAAACAGAAATGAATGTGCTCATGTGAAAAGTCACCAGTGAACCACACTTTGAAATAACAGTGGGTCGTACCCTGCAGTAATGCGTTGTGATAGTGATCGAAATGTGGACCATGGACATAAGGACATGCGTACCAAAGTCATGAAACTGACTAGTGTAAAAACGAATGGCTAGTGGACAGTGAGACTACATTACCCACAATGCATCTCAATAGGGCTGAATAAGTCACAGTGATTGTACTTACAATCAACAATGTTACTTAATTAGATGGATTTAAAGAAATCCTTCCAAGGTGAGCTGTTCCCAGAACTCTGCGCCAAAAAAGAAATGAGTGATGGCTTTCATAACTGCGTAGCGTGTATAGTGCTGGAGCATGCAGCCCTTCTAGTCGACATAAAGATGAGTACCTGGAAAGTCAGCTACTTGCATATAATTGAGTGCACCCAGAACCAAGTGTATGTGGGAGCCGTTTGCAACAATGAAATCCAGGCACGGATCTGTAAACAACCTTCCGGTCCGACTAAGAAATGAACAACCAAACAAACAAAAAGTAAGCCCTAGGTTGTGCCCAATATGCAACAAACTAACTGAAAAATGAGTGCTGATCTCCGCACAACTCATTGCATGCAGAGACGTTTTAATGCATGGGCAAAGTGGGCTCTGGCCCAGGGCCCCAGCCTCTCAGGGGGCCCCCTGACAGAGTCAGCTCCGTTCTCCAGAGTTTTGCCCTGATTAATTGAATTGAATATTTCTTAAACAGATTGTTTTAAATACTGTTATCCTTTCATTTATTTTTTATGTACCTGATGTGTGAGTCTAGTACAGCCATTTTGCAGAGAAATGTGTTTATGTTTCATGCCATATACATAAAAAAAGTTTCTTTTGATCAAAATAAGGCCTAACATATAACTAATGGGAGGGCGTCACAGAGATTGTTTGCAGTAATATTGGTGAGCTGCTGCTGTGTTACAATATTGAAAACACACATACCTATCCCTGAATATTAGATGTAAACACATTTAGGGCCTTATTTATGAGAAGTGATGCATCGCTGTGTGAAAACAGGGATGCGTCACTTCTTAGTGCGCCCTCCTTGCGACATGATGGATGCGTCATATTTACTGTATGATGCATCATGTCGCAAAGAGTTACAGATACGTCCGTATTTCTGATGTATCTGTAGGCGCAAAAGTGATGCATTGCTGGGGTGTGTCTGAAAATAGATGCAACTCCAGCAATGTGTCCTTTCACATGGGGCAAGCCCCACGTGAACGGGAATGCATCAGTCTTACACCTGCCGTGAGGCAGGTGTAAGATATTGACGCAATGGAGTCCTAGAAGTGGTGCACTGAGTTCTCCTAGATTTCAATGCACCAGTTCTATGAGGCTTTTTGAGGGGGAACACCCACCCTGCATACAATATAATATACCTGGCACTGGTATAATGTGGTGCAGCGGTTTACAAAGTGATGCATCGGCCTAGATGCGTCACTTTGTAAATAGGGCTCACCATGGCACATTTTTTACGCTGCGAGTGTGTCACAAAAAGTGACGCACCAGTGGCATAAAAGTAAAGCAAAGACTCATAAATAAGGCACTTAGAATTTGGACGAGTGTTCCTTTGCACTGTCAGGGACCTAATGAAATGAAATAATGTATTTAATAAAGCATGCAGCTATTCAGACTAGAGTATCCTGGCGAGTGACAGCGGGAGGAAAACGTGCATTAAAGACCCATCAGTTATTAAAAAGCCAGGTTTTTAAGTTCTCCTGAAAGAGAGTAGGTCTGTGGTCAGTCTCAGAAACTCAAGGAGTCTATTCCACAATTTCGTACCTAGAAAGCCGAGGGATCTGCCTCCAGTGCGGGCACGGCATATTTTAGGCATAATGGCCAGGTTGGCATTGGAAGATCTTAGGGGTCTAGATGTTGTGTAGCGATTAACGCGCTTATTAAGGTAGCCAGGCTCCTAAGCCGTGGAAAGCTTTAAAGAAGATGGTCATCGCTTTGAAGTCCATCCGTTCTTTTATGGAGGGCCAGTTTAGAGACTTAAGAATAGGGGTCATACTAGATCTGTGTTTAGGTCTCAGTATGGCTTTGGCTGCCGCATTTTGTACCACTTGTAGGTGCTGTGTAAGGGATTTGGGAAGACCGAGGTACAAGCTGTTGAGATAGTCAAACTTTGATGTCACCAGGGCTTGCACCACGATCGTTCTGCTCTCAAGCGGTAACAGTGGCAGGATTTTTTTTAGCATCCTGAGTATGCCTAAGCAAGTGCCAGTAAGATTATGGATTTGAAAGTGCATGGAGAGTGTCTTGTCTATAACAATACCTACGTTTTTTACTTTCTCCTTTCCCGCGGGTGGGGGGCGGCAGATCTTTTGGCCACCAAGAGCTCCAGTCAGGCGTTTCTGGATTACCAAAGAAAACAATTTCAGTTTTGTCAGGATTATACTTCAGCTGATTGATCTTAAGCCAGTTAAAAACCTTTGTGAGGAAAGACCTAATCATTGCCCCAATGCCCCGTCGAAGTCGGTTCCTTTTTCACATGTAAAAATCAGCTGAGTGTCATCAGCATAGGAAACTATTTTGACGCCCTCTTCCTCTACCAGAAATGCAAGGGGGATAGATATATATTAAAAGGGTAGGACTGAGAATGGAGCCCTGAGGGACACCTACATTCATGGCCAGAACTGGGGATGAGAAAGGGGGAAGCCAGATGTCCTGAGATCTATTTGCCAAGAAGGATGACATCCACATTAAGGCTGTCCCTCCCCCCCCTCGACCGATGTTAGCAAGTCTTTCCAGGAGCCTCTCATGCGGTACCGTATCGAAGGCCGCCGACAGATCGAGCGGTATCAGAACAACCATGCCTCCCAGGTCCAGCTTACCCTTGAGAAATTCAGTCACTTCCAGCAGAGCATACTCTGTACTGTAGTTAGCCCTAAAACCGGACTGAGACTCATGAATGAGCTTCCCAACTTCACTGTGTTTTTGGAGGGCCTTGTTTACATGCTTCTCTGATACTTTGGAGAGGGCCGGAAGAAGGTCAGTTCTTCCTCCGAGATGTTAGTGAAGGCTTGTTGGATCACAGAGATCTTTTTGTGAAAGAATTGAGCTATTTGATTATACCATTCTTCCGTGCATGGCCCTTCCTTTGTGCTGGCTTTCGGGGTGGTAAGGGTAAAGGATTTAACTATGCTAAAGATTTCCTTACTCTTATATTGGGCATTTTCTATCTTGGTTTGAAAGAAGTTTTTCTTGGCTGCCTTCCCGAGAATGTTATGATCTTTTAAGGTGTCTTTATACACCTTCTTGTCCTCAGGTAGATAGGATTTAAACAATTTCCATTCCATTTTTCTACAATTTGTTTTGCTAGGTCTGAGGGAATCGTTTAACCATGTAGCTGGTGTGGCCGACCTCTTTGAGGAGCGGGAAACAACCAGTACCTCTGCACCAATGTTGGTTCAGAGCTATGACTCTATTGATAGGGCGTCCGAGTCGGGGCAGCCAGACAGCTCCGTTGAGGAACAACCGAGAGCATCTGCTAACATCGGGATGGATATTTTATGGAACTTCCTGTAATTAGGGACCCTCTGCCCTGCGTTAGCCTGAGGGGCTGTTGCAGAGTTGGGAATTACACATTTTAATATGAGGTCGTCAGACCAGGTAATGGTAAGAGGTAGGCTTACAGATATGTCAAAGTTGTGAAAGATTTGGTCTAGGGTAAGGCCCTTCTCATGGGTGGCTGAAGAAATAGATGGAAATATGTTGCAGGCGAGCAGCGTCTCCAACAAGGAAATTGTTTGAGGGTCTTTTCCATTGTCCATATGTATATTGAAATCTCCCAGAAAAGGCAGTTGTTGTATTTTAAGGCCAGGGAGGTGGTGGCTGTATTAAGCGTAGTAATACATTTTCCAATTGCACCTTGAGGTCTTTAAATCAGAAAAACAGCTATGCTATGATGGGGACTAAGGTACAGCAGAAGCCTAAGGACTCTGCCCCCTCAATGTTTTCCAACGGGATGGGAGAGCAGTCTAGTTTTTTATTGTAAATTATGGCGACACCGCTCCCCTTACCACTCGTCCGGTCCCTCCTAAGGATTTTATAACTCGTAGGGATGGCCGAGGTGATAGAAGGGTTGGAGGCTTCAGACAGCCAGGTCTCAGTGAGAAGTAAAAGATCAGGCCGTTCGTCTAAAAGTAGGAGACACATGTGTGGTTCATGCTTTTGCATAGAGCGCCAATTCAAAAGGGTGGCCTTTAAGTCCTCTGTTTTCTTATTGTTTTTACACTTATTGTTGCGTGGAAAGATCTTGGGTGCGAGTTTCCTGGGCTGGAGGAGAGACCAGTTGCACTTATTGCATCGAAAGTCTACCTCTAGGCTCGGATCAGCCGCTGTACACTGACGTAATGGTAGCCGCCTAAGGCTAAGCAGTTTTTCCCTATTGTAATATAGTGGAAGAAACTCACTGGAGGAGAACTGGGTAGTATGGCCGGTGCCAGACGCCTCCGGGATGCTGACTGGCACAGACTGGCCTGCCTTTGGGGCGCCATCGGCGTGCCCCCTGCACGCATCCGTTTGTATCAGGAATATATACACTAATGCCTATGATGCAAACTGGATCGCTAACGCACCTGAGGAAGCAGAAACTGCGTGGGTGGAAGTGAGGAGCCTGATAGTAACCCCAGCCCTCCGCACAATCGGCGTATCAGCCACGGCGGACCTGGACTGGAGGAAAAGCGAGATGTGAATCGGAGCAGCTAAGGAAGTGTAGGCAAGCAGAATCAAGTAAAGTGCAAGTGCGCGTAGGTAGGAGAAATTGTTGAAAAGCACAGAGTAATTCAGCCACACATATACAATTTTAAAAGTATTAAAAACCTAGTAGCAGGGCAGAAAACACTAAATCCTACTGCTGTCAGCTGCACGCGTCCGTTTACATCGGGAATATATAGGTTAATGCCTGTGATGCAAACTGGATCGCTAACGCAGCTGAGGAAGCGGAAACTGCGTGGGAAATAGAGGCTCTAATTGGATCATAAATTCAAAGCTGTTCTGAACAGGGGCCCCCAAAATATGTTTGGCCCAGGGCCCCCAGAATCCTTAAGATGTCCCTGATTGCATGAAAGAGGAAGCGCGATTGTGACCTTGTGTGTCAGTGCGTTGCCATCGAGTGCAAGAACACTGAGTGGACGCAATAGTAATTTAAGCAGGGAACTACATGCCATGATGTACACAAGAGTAGAAATAGAAGAAAGAAATGGCACAGGCTGTCGAAAAATTAGAAAAGATAGAACGTCGGACTGGAAGGTTGTTTACAGATTTAAAGATTGTTTGATATTGAAGCCCTAGGGCACATTCTGCCTTCTGGGTCTTGCTCACCTTTGGTGAACTAGTTTACAATAATTTAATACGCGAGCACAGGCAGGACTCGCTCAAGAACTGCACACTACAATTGTTTAAACTATTTATCATTTGATGTATTTATGATTAAATAAGGACAACCAAGTGTATTATAACAATTTCTCAAAATAAACTTTTTGCCATACCCAAACCTTCTTTTTTAATACATACAAGGCAAGGCACCCCTAAGGTAAGCCCCAGACAGACCCAAGGGCATGGTGCAGTGTATTTAAAAAGTTGGTCATGTACTTTTAAGTTCTTCATGTCCTGGTAGTGAAAAACTCTAAATTCATTTTTCACTACTGCAAGACCTATCTATTCCATAGGCTAACATTCTAGTTGCCTTATGACATTCTATAAGTGTCATTTTCACATGGGAAGAGATAATCAGTTCATCTTTGGTGTCTTTGGAATTGGAGAAAATGCCCTATTTAGTGGTGAAGTCGGGTTTTTGATCACAATGTTTAGAAAGTAGGTATTTTTCTGCCTTTAGCCCTTTTGTGCCTAAATCCTGGCCTGGGTCACATGGCTGGGTGTAATTGACAGTTAGACTTTTTGAATTCCTCACAGACAGTCACACAATAGAGGGTTTACGTATACCTGGATGTGCCACCTACTGGCAGGATGGTGGCGGAGCTGAGCACAGACCACTTAAACCAGAATAGCCTGTGCTCTGTCTTCACAGTAAGGGCCTAACAACCCTGCATTGTCATGTCAGCCACCGTGGAGCCAGGGCAGAGGAGGCAGGAAATTTCATGCACTTAAAAGCCACTTTCTAGAAGCTTCTTCCACCATCCGTTGCCAGGACACCAGGGGATAAACGTTGGACCTTCAGCCTCACTCTTCAGTTCATTACTGGACCTGTGGAAGGGCTCTCAGAGGACTGCATGCTGCTGTGGCCTGCTGTGCACTCTGACAGACTGTTGCTTTACCTGGAAGGAATGCCTTGCTGCCTGGAGCCTTGCTTGAACCTCAGAGGACATCCCTGCTGGTGAGCCCTGCCTCTACACCTGAACCCAGGTCTACCAAAAGTGACTCCAAGGGCTAGTTTGCTTGTCTCCTGTTCGGTGGCACATGAACTTAAAAGGCTCTCACCATCTTGAACCTGCACCTAGACCCAGTTTGAGTGAGCCCTGAACACCCACGTGGTGTCCCACCAGTCCTGGACTCTTGGTTGTGATGCTAAAGGTTCCCAGATGGCCAATTTCGAAAACTGAGGACTCAGACTAAATATTACCAAAAAGTGCTCTGAGAACCCAGAGCAGGCCCAGACCAACCTGCTTGCATATCTGTCTGAGGTACATCTCCAGTAGGATTGACTTTTCAGCTTCTCCCACTACGTTCTTCTCTACCAAGCAAACACAAGGAGATGATGGACTGAGCGCTGAAACTTTTCAGACACTCACCCCCAGTCACAGATCAGGGTTGAATCCATCACCATTCTTTAGCTCACTTCGCCACCCCAGTTCAGACACAGCTATATGCAAATCAGTCTTGACCCTGTGCCTCATGGGAACAGTCCAACCTGAACTGCCATGCCATGTCTTTCCTGGACCAGCAACAAGCATCCTGGGACCGTTCCGGCCTAACAGCCCTCATCAGCCAGGCTAGCTTGAATCCAGTGGCAAAGTGAGCAAGGGACCCATGTCCTGGCATACCCTGCCAACTTAGGGCGAACAAAGCAAACACAAGGAGATGATGGACGGAGCACTGAAACTTTTCAGACACTCACCCCCAGTCACAGATCTGGGTTGAGGCACAGTGTCAAGACTGATTTGCATATGGCTGGGTTCAGACTGGAATGGCATGGTGAGCAAACAAACTATAGATTTAGGCTCAGTTCTCTGTACTGGGGGGAATGTATGACATTGTTCTGCATTCTGTCCATCAATTGTTCTTTTTGCATTTGTCACCCCGAGTGGGACGGGTATGCCCAGACGTAGGTCCCGTGCTCTCCATACCACAGGAGTCAAGCTATGCTGACTGATGAGCGGTGAAACCCTGAAACCGGTCCTAGGATGCTTGTTTCCAGTCCAGGGAGGACCTGGCCTGGCTGTTCGGGCTGGACTTTTCCCATGAGGCACAGTGTCAAGACTGATTTGCATATGGCTGGGTTCAAACTGGAATGGCATGATGAGAAAAAAAACGATGGATTTAGGCCCAGATCTCTGTACTGGGGTGAATGCATGACATTGTTCTGCATTCGGTCCATCAATTGTTTTTTTGCAAATGTTCTTCTCTACAGCTGCAAATCCCAAAGGGGGGTTGTGGAATTGTCTTCAGCTACAGCCTTCTGCCTTGTCCCACTGGAGTTTTTCAACTTCCAGTCGGCTGACTAAGTCTGAACATAGAAATCTTTACCGCGGCTTCCCCCAAGGCCATCCGATGATGAAGCTCCCTCCTTGGACAACTCCTGCAGCCTTGTCCCTCTGAACTTTGCCTTCTCAGACATTTTTCTTCATGAATGTTTCTAAGTCCGAAGCTAAGCATTGACCAGGCCAAGTCCACTTTTTGTATCTGAACCTTGCGCCATCGTGGTCAGACTTCACATTTGACTTTGAACTGGTCTCGCACAACTAGATATCTGCAGTTGGCACTGTGATCTTTTAGGTGCTAGATTTCACTTAACTGTTAAAAAATTCATAAAACCATTTCTACTGATTGGATTTTTATCACTTTAGTGTCAAATAGGTTATTAAAATGTACTCTATTTGTCTAAATTGGTTTGGGATTTTTCTCTTGTGTTGTGTTTTCACTTTATTAATGTTTGTGTGCTGCATAAATACTTTACACATTGCCTCTAAGTTAAGCCTGACTGATTTTTGTGCCGAACTACCCAGGGTTAATCACAGGTTAAACTAGTGACTTCTTGTGGTTTACCCTGCAAGGAATTGTGGCTGTTGCTTGACCAGGGCTCACACTCCAGTCAACCAACAAGCCAATTTCTCACATGCATGATGTACATTATATTTAAGGCTCCCTGTTTTCCGTTTTTAAAGATAAATACAGACAGAAAACCTTTATTTTTTTGTCTGTATTTATTTTTAAATGTGGATAAAAACGGAAATTGGGGTGCCTTTTGAGTAATTCTAAACAATATTTGCCATGACTGCCAGCCCAACAGATGTGTGGATTGATAGATAAAGGGGTTAAAGAAGAAAGGAGTTTTACCAAAGAGGCTTTAACAGCAGTAGATATGCACAAGGTTGATACTGAAATTCACATATTTTCATATAATGCACTGGTTTATCTTCGGAGGGGTGTTTACAGCACTGAAACCTGGCAGACATTCAAGCATAAGCACGTATTTATCGGTTAAATAAATGTGGAAATATACTAATTTCAGCTTAATTTTTCCACGAAGCCCAAAATAAATATGGATATATACAGATAAAATTAGCAAAAAACAAATATGGATAAATACAGACTGAAATGGCAAAAAAATAAATACCATAAACCCAGGAGCCCTAATTATATTATATTGCAACAATTAAATAGCACTTACTACTCCCATGTAAAGAGCTGAAGCAATTGCCACTAAAAGCACAATGCAACACCATGTAGGGTGTGTGGTTGGAAGGGTGTTCTCTTTGTTTTGATTCTATGTGGAAAGTGTTTCGATGTTGTGTGTGAGGACCACAGAAGTGCAGTTATTGTGTTGAGGAATACAGCACTTCACAGTGTGATTGATGAATAAGAGCGAGAGATAGGTACACAGTTTATGATCTTCAGTACACTGGCAGCTTGCTGTGGCCATTGAAGAGCTGAGGACGGGTAATGATTAACTGATTTCTTTTCAGTGACAGTGGGCAGCAAAGTCACCACAGACAAGCCAGCAGGCATGCTTGTTTGCAACTTTCAAGCTGTAGAATGGCAAACATTACATTCTAACCTTGGTAACAGAACACATGTTCTCTTCAGCCTAGTAGTTCTTCTTTGCTCACATAGCCGCTGTTTGATCTTCTGCTACTACTTACACGATTTCAGCCCTGTCTGACAATTACTACAGCCGCTGTTTCCTTTTAACCTGGAGTGACACGTTTCAGATACCCCCCCTTTACAGTTCATCTTATTATGTGTTGGCACTGTGGCTGCAGGCAGCCATTGGTCCTACCTCGGAAAATCAAGTTCAGTGTCAGAAGAGTTCCATCGCATCCAACCCTTGACAGGTTGCGCTGTCCTACTATTCAATCCTTAATTTTGGATACAGATCTAAAATTTTGACATGGCCGCTGCTTTACTGCAACAAAATCAAGAGAAAATCAAACATTTTACCAAGTAAGCAGTGGCGGCTCCTCCGCTAAGGCGGAGGAGCATCGCCTCACTGCCAGGAAGCAGCAAAAGAAAGGAAAAAATAAAATGATAATAATGTAATGGTATTATCATTTTATTTTAGCCTTCTGCTGCGACAGTGTGCGTGAGGGGGCAGGGCGGGGCTGCAGAGCAGGTAAGGAGTGGTAGGACACTCTTGTGCGCAATGAGTGTTTGGTCAGCCCTCTCAGTCTGCCCAAAACAGTCATGCGCACTTCCCTGTTCTCCATGCAGGCCACATTACAGCCTGCATGATGGAGAACATGACCACCCCTCCAGCCCCTGGCTGAGTGCCATATAAACTGCGCTCAGACCAATCACAATGCTGCATTGCAGCGTTGTGATTGGCTGCGCGAAGCGAGGGAGCCCTGGTGCTTACTGTTTCCTCACAATAAGCGTGGAAGAGGACGGGACGGGACACAGGAGAGGCGGGGCGGCCGGCTAGCCGGCCAGCCGGCGGGAGGTAAGTGATTGTTTTTTAAATTTGATTCCCCCGCCCCACTGCTGCTTCCAGGCAGCAGCCGCGACTGCAAGTAAGCTGCACTAAGTCAGGCTCTGATTTCTCAAGCAGTTGATATTCATACAGTCAGTTCTGCCAATCCTAGATTTCCTGGAGATCTTTAAATTGAAGGAATTTTGGAAAGCTTTAACATTCATTTTTCCTTCAGCCCTTGGTGATTTTAAGACACATAGGGCTAAGGTTGGCTACTTGATTTGGCTGCTGTCTGAGGCTGCCCTAGCCTGGGCCACCCACTCATATTTGCAGAGGATTCCAGTCTGGATAATTATCAAAATTGTTCAGGGAAATTCTAAAAATGTTTGGACGACCAGATCGTGGTCATCTTATGCTGAACAAGCTCTATGCGAAATTGCTTGAGGCATCTCGGATATTCTCACCTGTATAACACGATTCCATGAGTTTGCTACTGAAACATCTTAGGTGAAGTTCAAACAAATGACCTTGTTCCACAGACGACTAAGGGAGGAAATGTAGGATGGACTCGTCTGAACCTCTTTGTAAAGTTCTTTGGCTGAATTGTTAGATGAAGTCTTATTAATGGAACATAGATTAACGGGGAGAACGGCAAATTGGTGAAAGGCTAGAAGTATAGCTTCAGGTCCTTAGTCGCAACCTCTTGTTCCTAAATGAACCAATCTAACCAGTGACTCTAGTTTAGATTTACTATGGAGCAATGTACATTGCCACAGCTAGTAGGCCCTCGCCTGAATCGGAAAAAGAACAAAGTCAGGCAAGTGGTCTATGCATGCATAATGCTGATCCTAATCATATGGTCAGACAATGTCTCTAAAGATCTACTCTGAATCAGGGAAATGCCAAACTCTCTCCTATGCAATGGTGAGAGGACGAGAGGTGACTTTATCCCTTTCAGTAGAGTCTGCCGTTCTGCAGAAACTTCTTGTTCATTTTTACTGCCGGTCCAGCTTCGAATTGAATCAGTTTTCAGTTGTAGCACTTTTGACTATGGGGCTTTGTGGATGTATGTAGATGCAGAATTTTTTTTTGCAACACAATTTTATTGAGTTTTCCACATAATATCCTCAATATAATACAGCACGTTATATGCATACCAGTAGTTTATATGTAGTCATCAGTGCAGCCCAACAACGAATCCACAGTTACTGCCGGCTATTAAGACACTACAGAGATGCAGCGAATTCTAGCCTCTCCACCAAACAGTCCAACAGATATCCAAAATAACTTCCCTTCCCCCCGGTTCCAAGCCGACAAATATTTGGGACCGCATATGAAGCACAAGCGTTAGCCATGTGAGGAAGAGCTCGAGAATGGAGAAGACCCCGCCCTCCACATCTGTTGATAGACCCACCACCAGGACTCTGGTTCCAATGGGCTGGGCACCATAGTGAATCTCAAGCTCTCCCTATTAGACCCACACCACTCATCTGGGGGGTGAACCAGTCGTAGAGGAAGACTCCGGATCCTTCATATTGTCCAACAGGTTATCCAAGGCTAGCACTATGTCCACAGATTCCTGCCCTCGTTTTGTTGCGTTCAACAGCACACCACTCTCATATTCTGCCCATCTGCCAAGATCTTTTCTCAATGTTTCTATGCTCGACCCCCAGGTGGTCTTCCAATGTAGCGTTAACTGGTGCTGAGCTAGTATCAAAGCAAGGTCAATGAACCTGGTTGTCACCTTACATCTGGCGGTGGTGGGTATAATCCCAAAGAGCACATCTGTGGTGAACATGGAATAATCTGGTGGGTAACATCGACAGGGAGGTGCAATCACATATCATATGAAAAAATTCTGCCTCCTTCTCCCCAAATCTGGGACATGCAGCACAGGCAGTACTGTAAAACGAATTGATCTTGCAAGGCATAAGGTACGCTCTATTCAGGTAGTGTAAAGTTGATTAATTTAAATCTAACATTCCTAGAAACCTTGGGTACCTGTTTATGCATTTTCAATCAGTTGGCATCCGAAATCACTCACCGATATCTGCTGCCCCTTTATCCTGCACCTCTACATGTGGAGAAATAATAGCTGTTCGAAGTGCCTTATACAATCCTGAGACTGCCTTATGAGTACCTGAGTGCAGACTATTTGACAGCCCTGGTGTCTAGGTGGTTCTTTCTGTCTGAACACTCAGTGTTTTCTTATCCTCGCCACCATCACTCTGTACAGCAAAAAGTGGCAAGCTGGTAGGCCAAAATCTGTCTGCAACTCTTCAATTGGTTGTAGTTCACCTGCTCAGAACAAGTCCCCTGAGTTGGAGATGTCAGAGGCCTCCCACACTACCAGCCCACCCCAGTTTCCCTAGTGTGGCAGCACCGAAAGGTGTCGTAATGGTATGTCCAGAGAGTAGGGAGATTGCATCCGGGTCCGGTATGAAGCGCACAAGCAGCAGTGTTTAGCAAATGCCAGTGTCCTATGGCCTACTAGTTTAAAGAACCTGGGGTTCAGTAGCAGTTGGAGTAAATCCCTATACTTGGGGAGTTAGCCACTGTGTACTGCCTCATCATTTTTTCTAGCGTACACACATTTATTGAACCATTGCAGCTGAGCAGCCAGATAATATTTCTCAAAGACTGGGGCAGCTAGGCCACCCTTCCCAACTGGACGCTGAAGCTTGGACAGCACCATCCAACGTCTGCCCTTACTCTACACTAGGGCCATTAGCAAGGTTTCAATTTCCCAGAAGGTACTCCTAGGTATGATTAGTGGCAGGGCTGTGAAGTAGTAGTGCAGCCTTAGTAAAATCACTATTTTAGCAATAGCAATGCAGCCTGGCACTGATATTGACACATTTTTCCAAAGGTCTATGCTGGACCACATAGCAGTCACTGCTGCCCCAATATTTTCCTCAAGCAGATCATGGTTATCACAGTATATCCTCACCCCCAAAAACTTCAGACACATGGATTCCCACACCAGGCCTCACAGAACGTGGGGTGGTTCTGGTATTGTATCTATGGAAATCCAACTAGTCTTTTGCCAGTTAACACACAGCCTGATAATTCCCTGAAATGATCAAACAGTTCAACTGCTCTTGATGCCTCCAACTGCGCATCTTTTAAAATTAGCAGTATATCATCTGCATACAGTGAAATGTGATCGGTCAACCCTTCACTACTAAGCCTTTATAATGAACCCCGGACAACACACTACATGCCAAAGGTACTACCGCCAAGGCAAACTAAAGCAGCGACAGCGGGCAGCCCTGCCACTTTCCTTGACCTACTGTATGCGCCTCGGAAATCAAGCCCCTCATCTTGATCTAGGCAGTGAGGCTCGAGTACAGAATTTTAGTCCAGAACAAACACCCCCTCCCCAGTTTCATTCTCTTCATCACCTTGTAAAGGTCCTCCCAGCCCAGGCTATCAAAGGCTTTCTTGATATCTATTGCTATCACTACCACGTCGCCATTTCCAACAGTGTCATCCATCTAAATATTTAAGAGTCGCAGTATGTTGGTGGTCGGACTTTGGCCTAGAATAAAGTCTGCCCCGTCATGATGGATCAGTCGCGGCATGTAGGGCATGAGTCGGTGGCCTGTGTACGACTAAGGATTTTATAGTCAACATTTAGCATTGACAAAGGACTATAGGCCATTACATTATGCTGTGGATTACCTGGTTTGAGATATGGGACCACCAGTGCCTCATGGACACAGAAAGGTAGCCAAGTTATATCGCCACTTTATAAACCTCCGTGAGTTTAGGGGCTAAGTGAGCAATATAAATGGCATAGAACTCCACAGAGAGTCTGTCAGGGCCCTGCACCTTACCCCAGGCCATATGTTTCACTGCTGTTCTTATTTCGTCTACTGTAATATCGTCACCTAGTACCTCTGCCTCTTCAAAGTGAGAATGGGAAGGGGAATGGGTTCCAAACAACGGCCAACTCTCATGATTACTTATAGGGATCACCCATATACAGGGAAGTATAATACTGTCTGAACTGGACATTAATATCCTCCTGCCTATATACCCTGTCCCCCGCCTCAGCTGCAAGCTCTAATATCATTGAACCAGGATTTGTGGGAGTGGCCAACCAGGCTAATAGAATCCCAGACTTCTCCTGCTCAGCGTGTGCCCACACCATATATTCCCGGTAGTCAAAGCAGCACAGTTTTTCCATATACTCTGCAAGTTTCTCTTTCGCTGCTAATCGTTTTTTACAGCCCAGGGTTCCCTGGCTGCTTTCTCTCAACAGACCTAAGCGACTCTTCCTGGGCATCAACATCTCGCACCCCCACTGCTTCAGCTATGCATTGCATCTTAATTCCCACTTTAAAGTCTTCCCACTCCAACTGCGCTGTTTTGGCAGCATTCTAATTTTTTGCAAAATAATTCTTTACCCCCTCCTGGACAGTTTGTTGAAAGACCTGGTCCTCGAGGGACTTAACATTCAGGCGCCGATCACGATCCTGTAAAAACCGGGTACGAACCGTCGGACGGAGCATATTCTCCGTCCGACGCGTACCCGGTCGTCAAAATATACAAACATGGAATTACGATTCGCACGGGAACACCATTTCCGTACGAATCGTAAAAAACCCCAACCGAACAAAATAAACCTACAAATGCGATCCGGGAAAGCGCCGACCTGACGTCGGGACGCTCGCAGCCTGCCATTCACGAACCAGGAATTACGATTCGCACCGACGTCATCCCGCACGGTGAATATTTTCCGGCTGCCAAAAACTGCCGGGAAATCAGGACGACGCGAACAAGGACTACCAGTACGCGACGGACAGACAGGACGACGCGAACAAGGAGGACCAGTACGCGACGGACAGACAGGACGACGCAAACAAGGAGGACCAGTACGCGACGGACACACAGGACGACACGAACAAGGAGGACCAGTACGCGACGGACATACAGGACGACGCGAACAAGGAGGACCCGTACGTGACGGACAGACATGGACCCGAACCTACGTGTCATCCCGGCCCTCATAGCAGTCGACCTCCTCTACAGGTTCCGACGCAGACACCACAGAAGGTCAGAACAACTAAGGGAGGGGGGAAAGTGGGGTGGGGGGGGTGGCAGGACCAGGGCAGGCCACAAACCCCCCACCAAAGCCACACGGCACACATGCCCTGGACATACCTGACTCCCAGGCCCTGGTCACTACGAGGGGGTGGGGGCGTGTCCAGCTAAGCCAGCGACCGCCACAATGGAAGTTCGTCACGACGCGAACCGGCAACACAACCAGACAGGTACGTCCCGTACCCACGCCTGAAGAGCGTGGGTATGAGTTGTACCACGCCCACACCTACGTCACCACAACAATGTCGGGACGGCTCGTACCCACGTGGCAAAGGCCTGGGTACGGGCCGCACAAGCATCACATAGCATGGGGACGGATATGTATGGACCGTACCCCCACCCGCGTACGAATGGAGCGTACCCCCACCCCAACAGTGTAAGTACGACACGTACCCCCACCCGCGTACGAATGGAGCGTACCCACACCCCAACAGTGTAAGTACGACCCCTACCCCCACCCGCGTATGTATGGAGCGTACCCCCACCCCAACAGTGTAAGTACGACACGTACCCCCACCCGCGTACGAATGGAGCGTACCCCCACCCCAACAGTGTAAGTACGACCCCTACCCCCACCCGTGTACGTATGGAGCGTACCCCCACCCCAACAGTGTAAGTACGACACGTACCCCCACCCGCGTACGAATGGAGCGTACCCCCACCCCAACAGTGTAAGTACGACCCCTACCCCCACCCGCGTACGTATGGAGCGTACCCCCACCCCAACAGTGTAAGTACGACACGTACCCCCACCCGCGTACGAATGGAGCGTACCCCCACCCCAACAGTGTAAGTACGACCCCTACCCCCACCCGCGTACGTATGGAGCGTACCCCCACCCCAACAGTGTAAGTATGACACGTACCCCCACCCGCGTACGTATGGAGCGTGCCCCCACCCCAACAGTGTAAGTACGACCCCTACCCCCACCTCGAATGCATGGAGCGTACCCACATCCGTATATGCCATGAGCGTACATATTGTGAAATAGGAGGGGTGTGTGCAGAGTCCTCCCAGCAGTGCCCAGACACAGGAGGGGTGGGTGCCCATCACTCCCAGCAGTGCCCTGAGACAGGAGGGGTGTGTGCAGAGTCCTCCCAGCAGTGCCCTGAGACAGGAGGGGTGTGTGCAGAGTCCTCCCAGCAGTGCCCAGACACAGCAGGGGTGGGTGCCCATCACTCCCAGCAGTGCCCTGAGACAGGAGGGGTGGGGGCCTATCACTCCCAGCAGTGCGCTGAGACAGGAGGGGTGTGTGCAGAGTCCTCCCAGCAGTGCCCTGAGACAGGAGGAGTGGGGGCCTATCACTCCCAGCAGTGCCCTGAGACAGGAGGGGTGGGGGCCTATCACTCCCAGCAGTGCCCTGAGATAGGAGGGGTGTGTGCAGAGTCCTCCCAGCAGTGCCCTGAGACAGGAGGGGTGTGTGCAGAGTCCTCCCAGCAGTGCCCTGAGACAGGAGGGGCGGGGGCCTATCACTCCCAGCAGTGCCCTGAGACAGGAGGGGTGGGTGCAGAGTCCTCCCAGCAGTGCCCTGAGACAGGAGGGGTGGGGGCCTATCACTCCCAGCAGTGCCCTGAGACAGGAGGGGTGGGGGCCTATCACTCCCAGCAGTGCCCTGAGACAGGAGGGGTGTGTGCAGAGTCCTCCCAGCAGTGCCCTGAGACAGGAGGGGTGGGTGCAGAGTCCTCCCAGCAGTGCCCTGAGACAGGAGGGGTGGGGGCCTATCACTCCCAGCAGTGCCCTGAGACAGGAGGGGTGTGTGCAGAGTCCTCCCAGCAGTGCCCTGAGACAGGAGGGGTGGGGGCCTATCACTCCCAGCAGTGCCCTGAGACAGGAGGGGTGTGTGCAGAGTCCTCCCAGCAGTGCCCTGAGACAGGAGGGGTGGGTGCAGAGTCCTCCCAGCAGTGCCCTGAGACAGGAGGGGTGGGGGCCTATCACTCCCAGCAGTGCCCTGAGACAGGAGGGGTGGGGGCCTATCACTCCCAGCAGTGCCCTGAGACAGGAGGGGTGTGTGCAGAGTCCTCCCAGCAGTGCCCTGAGACAGGAGGGGTGGGTGCAGAGTCCTCCCAGCAGTGCCCTGAGACAGAAGGGGTGGGGGCCTATCACTCCCAGCAGTGCCCTGAGACAGGAGGGGTGTGTGCAGAGTCCTCCCAGCAGTGCCCTGAGACAGGAGGGGTGGGGGCCTATCACTCCCAGCAGGGCCCTGAGACAGGAGGGGTGGGGGCCTATCACTCCCAGCAGTGCCCTGAGACAGGAGGGGTGTGTACAGAGTCCTCCCAGCAGTGCCCTGAGACAGGAGGGGTGGGGGCCTATCACTCCCAGCAGGGCCCTGAGACAGGAGGGGTGGGGGCCTATCACTCCCAGCAGTGCCCTGAGACAGGAGGGGTGTGTGCAGAGTCCTCCCAGCAGTGCCCTGAGACAGGAGGGGTGGGTGCAGAGTCCTCCCAGCAGTGCCCTGAGACAGGAGGGGTGGGTGCAGAGTCCTCCCAGCAGTGCCCTGAGACAGGAGGGGTGGGGGCCTATCACTCCCAGCAGTGCCCATGGAACGCAAAGGGTGGAGTAGCCACAGATACCATGCCCACAAATGTCAGTCAGGTGCACAAAGACCCTGCAGTAGATGTACCACATGTGTGCGAGGCTGGGAGTATACACATGCATAGCGCAGAAAAGAAAACATGTACACATGAAGTCATGTCAATAGGCCACATACACAAGTACAATGACTACCAAGGATGCCACGAATGATGCAGGTGGAGACATCGCTCAGCATGCATGTGCAAAGTTGAAGGAGTCCCTCACACACCCAGCTGATGTTGACACAGCTCAGCACCACATATTGGGAACACCCTGCAGGGAAGATGTCAGGGTACACAGAGGAAGGAATACACCTTGGGACAATTGCAACATGCAGCAACTGCTTACATGAATGGAGAAAGGTAGCTAACACCGTGTGATGGCACACAGATCCCAGGGTCCCCCCTATGAGCAGCACACTACTACATTTCCCACACACCCAACACATGACCAACACCCACAACCATGTAGCAGCCCCAACAACAGCAATGCCAGCAATGCAGGAGTGTTCCAAGGGAAAAAAATAAATAGCTTTATTCAGCATGAGCAAAAAACTAGTATGACGTAAGTCCAATATTAACAAAGGCCATAGGGCAGTCCAGGAGTCCCAGCTGGATGGGGGACACAGTGGGATGTGTGTCCCCTAGCTTGCCTGCACAGTTACAATCCGTTGTCTTCCACAGGGGTGAGGGCATCATGTGGGGGTGAAGAAACAGGCACCGCAGGGACAGGAGGGTGAAGGGTAGGCGTCGTGGGTGCAGGGATGGAGGACTCCACCACAGGGGGTGGGGCAGGGCCAAAGGCGGAGGCCAGGATCTCGCTGCACACCTTAGCAAGGTCCTCTGTTGTAAATTGAAACGACGATGTGATTAAGCATTTACTAAAGACATGAATTCTCCTTCCTTAGAACATGTCTCTTTCGTTATGTTGACTAAGGTCTGGACTCCATTTTGTATTGTCATGTCTCCACGTGCTCAACACGAGAAGAGTCCTATCTTCGTGTTAGTTGCTCTTGCAATCTGCCTAGTAACAGTCTATAAATAGTTCCTCTGTCCGTCCGGCGCATGCCCAGGCTTGACCACATCTGCTATCAGTTAGTCCTTGCTTGACCATGTTTTCGCGGGCTCAAGGAGTGTGTCAGCTCCGCCCACATATTGATCTTGTATCGAAAATGTCCATAAAAGGTAATGAATTTCGCTCTGTGTTGTATCCACCCACTTATGAGCCCCTCTGTTGTGTATAAAAGGGGACCGTGTACGCAAGTTCTTTGTGCTACTCTATGCAATACTGAAGGGTGTTGTATGGATTGTAGGACCACCCTTAAGGGTTAATAAACTTTGTCTTTGTACTTTGCAGTTTCCGTGCCAACTTCCTTATAGATTCCATTGCAGGAGAGCGAACCCTTGCGTCCTGCGGGCCTAGCTGGGGCCTGTATTCATCAATTGGCGCCCGTCACGTGGGGCTCATCGGCGACTCGGATGCTCGAAGGATTGGTCGCGACGAAGGTGAGGAATTTGGCCGGGGATGTGATCACTGCCAGAGGCACTTTAGTCCTGGCATCCCGAGGTTTTTCTTCCTTCCCTTCCGAGCTGACCATCTGGGTGGCGCCGGTCCTCGACTGAGACCTCTTCTGTCGGTCCTGCCGTGACAGCCGTTTGGGCGAATTTTGGAGCTTGGCAGTTGGAATCTGGACTCTTGATTGGTAAGAACCGTTGTACGGTACTTGCTCCGAGTTTTTGAAGCCTGGTTTGGCTATTTGAGTTTGATTTGTGATGACCGGTCATATCTTGTATTGGCTATTGTGAGAATATATGCGTTGCAACACATATAGGCAGGTAATGTGGAGATATTTCTCCGGAACTGTGTAACTTTGAACGGCACAACGTTTAAGTGCCATTTCTGATAATATTGCATATTTTGCATTATTTTTGAGCATGCCTGCTTTTAGCGCACTCCGTAAGTGGTGCTGCTGTTTTGGAAACCGGTTAAACCTCGAGGAATCTGCTCCAGCCCCCCCAGAGGGGACTCCTAATAGGGATATGTATGTGAAGCATGGTCTTTCCTCTATAATGTACAGCACGATATGGAGGAAATACACCAAGAAGGATCCTGAGTTGCGATGGCCTTTGTATGGATCGTTTGATATGCGTAAGATTGAGTATGTGGAACAGTGTATGTGTAAGCGGCGTGCTCGTCCAGACATGTTTGAATGTGTGCGATTATGGGTGAAGGAAGTGTGTGAGCGAGAGAAACGTGAGAAAGCGCTGTTTGATAAAGAGCAACGGAAGAATGACCATGTGAGAGCACAGGAAGCAAAGCGTTGGGAGGAAAGAGAACTGGCGGAGAGTCAAGAGAAAGAGCGTCGGTTGCAAGTCTCGGGTCAATATGCTGTTCGTCAATCACTTTATCCTGTCCTTAATAATCCTGACGATGATTTTTATTTATTAGATCGTTCTCCGCCCCCTTATGTCGGCGCGTCTGCCCCGAGGTCACAAGATTCTGGATCGGTTTCAGGTAAGGTAGACACGCGGTCCATGTTATCGGCTGACCGAATGGGTGAGCTTCGGCAAGTTTCCTATCGTGCACTTAAGGGCAAGTTATCCCTTGCTGAGTTGTTGAATTCCTGGGAGTTGTGGCAGGATAGAGAGAAGTTGTATTTTTTGGGCCACTTTTCTGATGAAGTGATTGCTGCTTTTCGGAAATATTCCAGTGTCTTTGAGCCTGACGATGTGGTATCAGATGCTAAAGCATTGCGTAATGGTGTTTTCTCTCCCTCTAAGGCGCCTGATGCGGTTCGGCGGCTGTTTGCGTTGCGGGACGCGGTGAGGGACCTTAAAGAGAAAGCACGCCAACAAGCTGAGGAGGAGAAGCAGTCGGATTCGCATACCGGAGATGGCCACTCATCCACCTCCCAGTCAGATAAGAGCGACCTAGTGCATGCTAAACCAATGCGAGAGGCGGCACCTTTGTATGTTCCTCCTAAAGGAGCGGGGACTAGTTCGGATATTACCTCCGCCGATGCTAAGGGATATTTTGTGTACAATTGGGTTTATACTCCTTGGCATAGGGCTGATGTCATGGCATTAAAAAATGCATTGCCTGATCCCCGCAAGAATCCAGCGGCCTTCTACGAAGAAGTGGAGGGGGCCCTGAATTCTTGTACTATGACCTTAGCAGATATAGATCTGTTCTTTGGGCTTATTTTACCACCAGATATGTGGCGCTCTGTGCGGAAGGTGGACGATGTTGCCGCTTTTAAAGCTCGGTGGTCTGAGCTTGAGGATGAGGATAGGGAGAGGAAGCCCGCGCAGAAACCACCTCAGCTTATCTTAGATCTCCCTGCTGCTATTCTGACTAAGTTGAAGACAATCATCCCCCCTAAAAAGATTGACTGGAATATGCTAGCCTCGTGTAAGCAGAAAGTTGACGAATCAGTTGCAGATTTCTTTACGCGCTTTGAGGAGACGTTTCATGATTTTAGTGGTCAGTCACTTACGGATGATACGGGTCGACACCTCTTTGCTGATAAATATGTGGCAAATTTACTACCGGCGATCGCAGCCCGCCTAAAAGCGAGTGAAAGTTCTTGGTCCACTGCGACCCCAACAGCCCTCCTGACTATAGCTCAGTATTATGAGCGCCAGGAGCAAGAAGCGAAGGGACAGGAGGAGAAGAAATCGAAGGATTTAAAAACGAAGGTGATGTTAGCGCAAGTATATGGTCCGCCCCGCCGGGGTGTCAATAGAGGTAGGGGAGGATTTTATGGTCCTCCCTCGGGCCGATCTGATTTGAATAGGAATCAATGTGCGTATTGTAAGCAATCGGGACACTGGGCCAGAGATTGCCCGGCGTTGCATGCTTCGCGTCAGGGACACAATCAGGGTGGCCCGAGAGGTATAGGGGGTTTCTAGAATTTTAGAGGGAATTCTAACGATCACGCTCGTTTTGACCCTGCCGGGCAGCAACGAGATAGGCCTAATGTTTTCGATCGACAAAACCAGTATCAAGTGTCGGGGATTGACCGCTCTGGGTACCATGATTCTCAGCATGCATAGGAATGCGTTGGATGGGGGTTAGAATCAGTTGAGGTGCCGGTTGATCAGAAGGGTCCTTACGTATCAGCTGAGGTTTTGGGTTCTACTGATCAGTTCCTAGTGGATACAGGAGCGACTCGTAGTGCGCTGTCTAAACAATTGGTTCCGAGGGCTCCCCCATCTGGCTTAATGGTTACATCGGTAGGGTTTGACGGTACACTCTCCCGAAGCCCTCTTTCGCGGCCCCTCACATTTCAGGTTGATTCTTTTTCTGCACCCTGTCCGTTTTTGCTTGCCCCGAACACGCCGGACAACATTATGGGCCTTGATATGTTAAAGCACTTTAGAGCTACGATCCGCTGCTCCCCTGCTGGAGTGCGGGTGATATTAAATGACAATTACCCCCGGTCTGAACGGATGTGTGTGGTTGCAGAGGATGCTGTGTTAGCTACCCTCCCTTGTGCTTTGTGGGCCACTTCGGATACTGATGTGGGACAGATGGTGATTCCGCCTGTTCACATTAGTGTCCAGGAGGGGGCGGTGTTACCACGCCTCCCACAGTATCGTATTTCCCAGGAGGGGGAAGAGGCTCTTATACAGATTGTGCAGGATTTGATTAAGGTGGGAGTAGTGGAGGAAGTTCCCTACAACGTCTGTAATAGCCCGATTCTACCCATTTTGAAAAAGGATACGGATGCCAAAGTCTATCGGTTTATAATTGATTTGAGAGAAGTAAACAAGATCGTGATACCTCAGTACCCAGTGGTTTCTGATATCACGACGTTGCTTACTTTGGTCCCGCCTACGGCGACCACGTTTTCAGTTATTGATTTGAAAAATGCCTTTTTTCGATTCCTATTCATTCCGATAGCCGATACCTTTTTGGTTTCACGCTAAATAATAGGTCTTATCGATTTTGTAGAATCCCTCAGGGCTATACGGAAAGCCCTAGCATTTACAGTCAAGCTTTGAAAAGACAATTGGACTCCTTTGTTCTGCCCGAGGGTGTCGCCCTCATTCAATATGTCGATGACATCTTGCTGGCGGCCGACACTCCGGAGTTGTGTGAAACGAGTACGTTGTCTTTGCTTTCCTTTTTGGCATCCCACAATCACAAAGTATCTCGGAAGAAATTGCAGTTCTGTAGACCAAAGGTGACTTATCTGGGTCACCTTTTGTCTAAGGAGGGGCGTGCACTCACACCAGATCGTGTCCAAGTAATTCTGGACACGCCGACGCCGTCCACGCAGAAGGACGTGCGTGCATTTTTGGGTCTTGTTTCTTTTTGTAGGCAATGGATACTAGGGTTTTCACACATAGCCAAGCCATTGTTAGCCCTTTTGACAAAAGACACACCTATTCCGCTTCCTTGGTCAAATGAGTGTGACACTGCCTTCCAGAAATTGCGACAGGCCCTTTGTTCAGCACCAGTGTTAGGGACTCCTGATTATACAAAACCTTTTTCGCTGTATGTGCATGAAAAAGATGGATGTGCATTATCAGTTTTAGTGCAGATGCACGGCGACAAGCAGCGCCCTTGTGCATATTTTTCGGCTGTACTTGACCCTGTTGCCCGAGCATTGCCTGGTTGTTTTCGTTCGGTTGCGGCGACAGCTGTGTCAATACGCCAAAGCGAGGGAATTGTGTTATCTCATAAGCTATTGGTATTAGTCCCCCATGCTGTTGATGCCCTGCTTAATCAGACAAAGACGCAGCATTTGACCAGCGCCCGTTTAACGGGATATGAGCTGACGCTCTTGGCTCCTCATATTACGTTAAAGAGGTGCATAACGTTAAACCCGGCCACATTGTTGCCATACCCCGAGATTCAGTCTGAAGCACAGAAAGCACATGATTGTATTCTTGTGACTGAAGAACAAACAAAGGGTCGTATTGATCTCCAGAATACGCCCTTTCCAGATGTAGATGGAGAACTGTGGGTGGACGGATCATGCCTGAAGCTACCAGATGGTACGACTTCAGCAGCGTATGCAATTACCACACTGCAAACAATAGTGGAGACGGCACGCATACCACAGAAATCAGCTCAAGCAGCGGAACTGATAGCATTAACACGAGCATGTGAGCTCAGTACAGGATTGTGTGTGAATGTTTATACAGATAGCCGGTATGCCTTCGGAGTAGCGCACGATTTCGGCCTGCTCTGGAAGGAGAGAGAGTTTTTAACGTCACATGGAGTACAAATAATGCATGGGGAGTTAGTTCACAATCTTTTAACTGCATTGACATATCTGAAGAAAATTGCCATCGTTAAATGTAGCGCCCATAGGAGAGTAGTCGATAAAGTTGGAGAAGGGAATGCGTTAGCAGACCGGGTGGCACGGGAGACTGCGATGCAGCCCGGTGCGACTGCCATGTATGTAGTGAAGTCGCAAGTAGAAAGATGGCACGATGAGAAGGAAGAAGTGCGAGAAATACAGAGGACCGCTTCTGATAAAGAACGGGAGCAATGGTCCAGTGAGGGAGAATTGGATGATGAGGGTTGCTGGAGAAATAAGCAGATGGATAGATGGAAATTACCCACGGCTTTTGTACAACCTATGGTTCAGATGGCACATGGGCTAGCACATGTTGGAGCTTCCGCAATTGTAAAATTGCTTACCCAAGTCTGGGAGCATCCAGAGATTGCTAGCACGGCAAAGAGGGTGGTGCAGACCTGTATGATCTGCCTGAGGTACAACCCAGGAAAGGGTACTCGAACTCCAGCAGGAGGATTTGTAACACCTACTGCACCCTTTGAGGTTTTGCAGATGGATTACATCCAGCTTGAGCGCTGTAACAATTTGAAGTATGTTCTAGTGGTGGTTTGTGCCTTTAGCAAATGGGTTGAGGCATACCCTACGAAAGACAATACTGCAATGACTACCGCCAAGATGCTGTTGAAGGAGTTCTTCCCTCGATATGGCGTTTGTAGACTTCTGTGGAGTGATAACGGACCCCACTTTATAGCGGATGTTATAAAGTATGTTTTGAAGGGTCTGGGCATCACCCAGAAGTTCCACGCAGTGTTTCACCCTCAATCTGCGGGACTAGTCGAGAAGTATAATGGTACACTGAAGCTCAAGATCGCAAAAATCCAAGCTTCGACGTCTTTGACTTGGCCAGATGCTTTACCGCTGGCGTTATTGTCAATTAGATCGGTACCGCACTCTCGAACCGGTCTTACACCGTACGAGATTGTCTTTGGACGCCCAATGAATATTTGGGGTCCACCAAAACCTAAGACTGTGTATGATGTACCTTGTTTAATGATGAATGATTATCTGGCGCAGTTAACGGATAACTTGGTTTCTATTCATCAACAGGTCCGGGAGGCGCTCCCTGATCGGTCCACCGGTGAAGGACATAGTCTCCGGCCTGGCGACTATGTCATGGTGAAGATCTTTGACAGGACGAACAGCTTGGAGCCGAGATGGGTTGGTCCTGAGCAGGTCATACTTGCAACGAGGACGGCTGTGCGAGTTTCCAACAGAAAGAATTGGATCCATTCCCTGCACTGCCGCAAAGTACCGCCCGGATTGGTGGAGTCTGCTGTATTGACCGATCAACGAGAAATTCTGGCTGCAGAGAAAGGCCGTGCTGGGGAACCGAACGACACTGAGGAGCTCTTTCCGGACCACGCGACTCCTGGAGGAAAGCGATATCATCTCAGGCCAAGGAAGTGAATTCTTCAGTACCGGGACATGTTGTCAGAACGGCCCTTGGGTTAGTGAAACGGAGAGCCAATGAGGCAAGGGGGGGGATCAGCCCTGCATTAGTGTAGCGACACCCGTCTTGGCCCGTTGGTGAAGAAATCGACCGCTGCCTAAGGGGAAGAGTTCTGACAACCTTTTAGTTTCAGGAAGATATTGATTTTCATTCTGACATGGAGAAAAAGAAAATTCTTTGTGCAACAGGTTTTATGCTTACAGTAGCTATTGTGGGGATAACCACATGGTTTGTGGAGGATGTGACTCCTGCTCGGAAGTTACTTGTGTTGACTACTCCCGTGCCTGAGGAGCACTACTTCTATACCCTTCCGTATCAAGAATTGAAGCATCGTCAGTCTTATTTGAATAACACTTTCATACAGATGTTGCATCATACCCACGTTGCCACGAATGCTACGAACTGTTGGATATGTGGTATGATGCCAGCTCACCAGAAGAAAGGAGGAACGCCATTCATACCTCTTCCTTTCTCTCATAATGGCTCTTGTAGAGCATGGTACACTTTGCTTTTTGCCACCCGGAAACCCACAGTGGGACGATTACTCTTCAGACTCAATAAAGAATGTCATCAGGATAAAGATGGATATCCGCAAGCGAATGGGACAATTTGGGAATGGGAAGAGTATCGACCAGATAATGAATCGATTCCTTATATTTTCACGAACACCAGAGACACTGTGGGAAAAGACAGATTTGTGATTCAAGTGGCACAAGCTCAAGCGGACCTGTGTGTCCAGAGTGTGGGTTATATTCCTGTTGGTGTTAGTGATTGCATTACCATATTAAACATCGACGGGTTGAATAACAGTACCTTTTTAGCATCCCATAATACATACTTTGTATGTGGAAATAAAGGTTATTACCGTTTGCCAGCCGGTTGGTCTGGAGTATGTTATGTAGCATTTCTATTGCCCCCTGTATTTTTGGCACCTGCATTCTATCATAAGGATTTGAAGTTGTTAAATAATGTGACTGTAAATATGTATAAACGTACTCTATCAATTGATGATGTGGATCAGACTGATACTAGTCTGCAGCAGTATATTGATTTTAATTTAGGATTGTTTTGTTCGTTGGAGCTGCCCTAAATAGTAGGAAAGTTCGAAGGTTAACAAGAGTGGTAGAGGCTGTGACAAACAAAACCGCTGCTGCTCTTGGGAATCTTACGGAAGAATTACAGATTACTAGAATTGTTGCATTGCAGAATCGTATGGTGCTAGATGTTATGTTAGCCGACCGAGGCTTGTAAAATTATCGGAAGTAGTTGTTGTGTGTTTATCCCTGACCACACGCCGTCAGTTTATAATGCCATCAACAGGTTGCATAAAATTGCAGATGAAATCCATACAGAAAACGGCACTTGGTCCTTTTCTGGATGGTTTTGGGCATTGATCACTGCTTGGGGGTGGAAGGTTTTAACTGGTCTTTGTATAATTGTAGCAGTTCTGTTTTCTTGTTGCATCTGTGTCCAATGTGGTCCCTTGCTCTGTTCCTTATGTGTATCATTCTGTATTCCCGATAAGAAAGCTATTGCCGATGTCACTTATCAGAAACATTTAGCTAAAGAAGTAAAAGAAATGATGACAATTGACGTATATGATGATTATCCTAACAAACCGGATGTCTTCAGTAAATGCTGAAAGGGTCGTCTGTTGTAAATTGAAACGACGATGTGATTAAGCATTTACTAAAGACATGAATTCTCCTTCCTTAGAACATGTCTCTTTCGTTATGTTGACTAAGGTCTGGACTCCATTTTGTATTGTCATGTCTCCACGTGCTCAACACGAGAAGAGTCCTATCTTCGTGTTAGTTGCTCTTGCAATCTGCCTAGTAACAGTCTATAAATAGTTCCTCTGTCCGTCCGGCGCATGCCCAGGCTTGACCACATCTGCTATCAGTTAGTCCTTGCTTGACCATGTTTTCGCGGGCTCAAGGAGTGTGTCAGCTCCGCCCACATATTGATCTTGTATCGAAAATGTCCATAAAAGGTAATGAATTTCGCTCTATGTTGTATCCACCCACTTATGAGCCCCTCTGTTGTGTATAAAAGGGGACCGTGTGCGCAAGTTCTTTGTGCTACTCTATGCAATACTGAAGGGTGTTGTATGGATTGTAGGACCACCCTTAAGGGTTAATAAACTTTGTCTTTGTACTTTGCAGTTTCCGTGCCAACTTCCTTATAGATTCCATTGCAGGAGAGCGAACCCTTGCGTCCTGCGGGCCTAGCTGGGGCTTGTATTCATCACCTCCAGGGACTCCCCTGCACCCGAAGGAACCACAGGCCCCAAGGAGGAAGGGGGGGGGGTCAGAGGGATGGGTCGCAGCGCCACTGGGGGAGGATGTGGACAGGGGGGGGACTCAAGCACCCTGACCGGGGACCTCCTTGACCGCTTGCGGGGTGGTGTCAATGTGGGGCTCAGGGACAGAGCGGCCATGAACGAGTCTTTTGGGGAGATGTGGCCAGGAGAGCTGAGGGGAGGGGATTTGGAGGGAGTGGATTGGGTGGAATGCGGACTCCCACTCTGGCTGCGTGTCACACGTTTGCCCCCCGACCGTGGGTGTGCCTACTGCACCCTGTGTGTGCGTGTCAGGAGGTGTGCGGCGGACCTTCCCTGCTGGTGTGGTGCCTGGGTCTGTTGTGGTGGGTGCATGCTTATGTCTGGGTGTATGTGGGACAGGCATGGGAGTGGGAATTGTGGAAGGAGCAGGGGTAGGGGGTGGGACGTAGCGCTGCAGGAGACCCACTGCTGCAGTCAGTGTGGAGTCTATGGACCTCAGCAAGTTGCGTTGGTCAGCCTGCGATGAATGAATGCCCTCCAAGTACGCCTCCATGTTGTTGAGGACCTGGCTGTGGCCATGGAGGACATTAAGGATCGCAGTCTGACCAATCTGCAACTGCCGCTAGATGTCCACAGACTCAGCATTGGCGGCAGCAGTGGAGACAGGGGCAGGGGGTGCGGTGCCTGGCAGGAAGGAGACATGTGGAGACCGGGCACGTTGGGAAGGGACACGAGCACGTGGGAGGCGGCTGATGCCAATGGAGGGGGCGGTGCCAGATGTACGGCTGCTGTCAGATGGTGGTGCAGCCACCGCCCACTCGGAGAGATCATCCTCGGACCCGTCAGCTTCATACTCTGTTGTGCCAGTCGACAGGTCCCCGGGTTCACTCTCCTCCGCCTCAGTCCCACTTGATGTGCCAGCCCCGATGTCACCGCTGGCACTGGTGCTCGGTCCCTCCACGCCGTCTGTGTCCATGTCTCCCTCCGTGTCCCCCGACGATGCTGTGGGCAGGGTGAAGAGACAGAAAGTAATCATACACCTGTATACATATGTCACATGAGTCAAATCTACGTAGGTTACAGTGCATAGCCTGAAACAAAGGAAGAGTTACATCTACAAAACAAGGTACATATGTAGGGCATGCAAGACACAGTTTTTTGACCCACCATGCCATGGAAAAACTATGGAGAGCATGACACAATAGCAAATGAGATGACATGGAATTTTGACTGGGGACAATCCAGCACTGCATCTGCACCACACAGCGTGGCAGCAAATAGGGATGAGCAGGGACCATAGGCAGGAACTAGAGGCACATGCAGCATAGGTAATACTGATAACATGCCCACCCTGACTGGCACACTGCACCTTGAGTGTATGTCCAGGCAAACATCACACACTGGCCAGTCCTAGCAAGGAGATATCAGGTCTTGACATGTCGTACATGCCCGCACCACCCACCCCCTACATGAGACAAATCTATGGCGACACAGGAAGCACGTACATCTCTTAGTCAGGGTGAAATACACATGGGATGCAAAACTTCTATATTGCACACAAACTACCCAAGGTGCGGCTGTGCAAATTATCATGTACAAATGGGCATCATCAGATGATTGCAACAAGACACAAAGGCAATGGCCACCGTGAGTATGTAATAGGAAAATCAGGTCAGGCTGTACAGTGGACATTTGTAATATATCTCACGTCAATATACATGGTGCCAGGGGACAATGGCACAGAGCACAACCTATGCTGTAGACACAGAGATTGTCGACATTCTCGGATTACACACATGATACCTAGGAAAAGATGCCCCTGGGGACAGTAGTGGCCACACAACTCCATGCTCCTGAATGGGAATGACTGCAACACACGCTAACATCCCTGCACTATGCGTAACGCACACTCATGCACATCATGTCACAGGCCACCACATGGGACATGCCTGCTGGAAGGCCTCGCACTCAAGAGATTAACTCCCATGTCTGAAATCAGCATTAGTGCCAACTGACATGGAACCCACAAGTCCAGAACTGGACAGGGCACAGGCAAGGTCACTAAACCTGTTACACACCACCCCCACACATGATGCTGCAGGCATTGTACACTTGGAGAAGGTGTCAGGCTACATACCTTTGTGATGGAGTGACTACACAGAGACCAGGGAACACATTGCAAGGTGGGGAAGGCAGGCAGGAGAGGCCTGCAACACTGTGGGTAACAGGATCTGCACAGCACCATAAACCCTGGAAGTGTATCCATGGAACAGTGCACTTACAAATGCTGGTGAAACACAACAAACACACACATGTACCTACCCCCTTCCGGCTGCTGCATCTCTTGTAGGCGCCTGTCCAAGTCAGGAAAGACCACCGCCAGCACACGTTTCTGGATGTGGGAGAGACGGCGGCGCCCGCGGTTCTTATGGCTCTCAGGTGAGTCCCCCAGCAGGACCCGTGCGATCCTCCGCGTCCAGCACCAGATATCCTGCGAGCGTTTCCTCACCTGGGACAGGCGCCGCTTCCGACCATCCGCACTCCTCACGGCGCTGACGGCGTCCAGCCATATCTTCTCCTTGGCAGAGGCGTCTACCTGTGAGGATGGACAAGTGACACTACCTCAACACACCTGGCACATGTCACAGGGACACAGATCATAACACATTTGCTGTTTCCAACAAGGCATAGTATGCATCCAACGCATTGCACCTTTGTCATAGGGACATGATCCTCTGGGGGAAGGCCAAAAGCAGAACGTGCCATTTAAAGGACACAGGTGGAATGAGGGCAACTACACAAGCAATGCTCCAGGCTCACACTGTGCATCACACCCACCCCTCCTGTCTCAGGGCACTGCTGGGAGGACTCTGCACACACCCCTCCTGTCTCAGGGCACTGCTGGGAGTGATAGGCCCCCACCCCTCCTGTCTCAGGGCACTGCTGGGAGGACTCTGCACACACCCCTCCTGTCTCAGGGCACTGCTGGGAGGACTCTGCACACACCCCTCCTGTCTCAGGTCACTGCTGGGAGTGATAGGCCCCCACCCCTCCTGTCTCAGGGCACTGCTGGGAGGACTCTGCACACACCCCTCCTGTCTCAGGGCACTGCTGGGAGGACTCTGCACACACCCCTCCTGTCTCAGGGCACTGCTGGAAGTGATAGGCCCCCACCCCTCCTGTCTCAGGGCACTGCTGGGAGGACTCTGCACCCACCCCTCCTGTCTCAGGGCACTGCTGGGAGGACTCTGCACCCACCCCTCCTGTCTCAGGGCACTGCTGGGAGGACTCTGCACACACCCCTCCTGTCTCAGGGCACTGCTGGGAGTGATAGGCCCCCACCCCTCCTGTCTCAGGGCACTGCTGGGAGTGATAGGCCCCTACCCCTCCTGTCTCAGGGCACTGCTGGGAGTGATAGGCCCCCACCCCGCCTGTCTCAGGGCACTGCTGGGAGTGATGGGCACCCACCCCTCCTGTCTCAGGGCACTGCTGGGAGACATCAGGAATTCCCCCCCCTGGGACCCCCCCTACAGTACATAGCATGTGTGTCACACCTGGACACAATGGCAGAAGTCACAGTCACAAAAAAGGGTCACAGTCTGTGCCAGTGGACACTGAACTCACCTGATAACCTGGTCGCCCATACAGCATGGGGTACCGTGGGAGGATCACATCCACCAAAGCCATGTTCTCTTCCAGGGTGAATGGCTGTGACCTCTCCACAGCCCTTGACATGGTTCCAGGGAATCAGTAGCAGCAGCTGGGTCGTGGAATACAGAGATGTGCAGGCAAGTGCTCCCTCATGGGACCTGGCTGCCTTATATCTGCCTTGCTGGCCCATCTCATGCACAGGACTACAGAGTGATTGGTCACTCACATATGCATCCTATGTTTCCTCCAATCCCTTCAAACCTAGCAGTCTGTGGGTTCTCAATCAGTTTTTTTCTCCTGCATGATGTCAGCCCCACAAACACATTGCAACAATGTAGATTCATTCCAACTGACTTCTGCTGTGCACCTTCCTGAACAAAATCAAAATTTGAACTTGGTCTCCATGACAACCAGCATGCATGTAGGCCTTAATACTTGTCCCTCATGTGTCCCCTATGTAATTTGGAGCTTCACACATAGGTACGGTGCGTTCCGGGGCCCTAGGGCACTCCAAATGCATAGCAACGGCCCGTACACGCGTGCCTACGCTCACTATCACTATGGGTGTCCTCGCGTATGCGTACTCGTAGTGGTACGGGCCGTACACACGCCTGTTCGCTCACTATCACTATGGGTGTCCTCGCGTATGCGTACTCGTAGTGGTACGGGCCGTACACACGCCTGTACGCTCACTATCACTATGGGTGTCCTCGCGTATGCGTACTCGTAGTGGTACGGCCCGTACACACGCCTGTACGCTCACTATCACTACGACTACGCATACGCGAGGACACCCATAGTGATAGTGAGCGTACAGGCGTGTGTACGGCCCGTACCACTACGAGTACGCATACGCGAGGACACCCATAGTGATAGTGAGCGTACAGGCGTGTTTACGGCCCGTACCACTACGAGTACGCATACGCGAGGACACCCATAGTGATAGGGAGAGTACAGGCGTGTGTACGGCCCGTACCACTACGAGTACGCATACGCGAGGACACCCATAGTGATAGTGAGCGTACAGGCGTGTGTACGGCCCGTACCACTACGAGTATGCATACGCGAGGACACCCATAATGATAGGGAGAGTACAGGCGTGTGTACGGCCCGTACCACTATGGGTGTTCTTGCGTATGCGTACTCGTAGTGGTACGGACCGTACACATGCCTGTACGCTCGCCATCACGATGGGTACACATACGGCAGCACTCCCATAGTGATATGGGAACGTACACAGGCCCTCTTAGCAGCAGTAATGGTTTTCACACATCACAGTGGTGACAGGCAGCACACAGGAATGAATATGGCGGACATACTTGTCCATGGATGGACATACTTGTCCATGAATGGACATCAAGGCATTGTCTGTGCATTACTACATGTGTGGGGCACAGGTGTGACAGGCTGTGATGTGGCACATTACTCCTGAGTCGAGAAGGCACCAGATGTATGATGATATGTGTACAGACGTAATGTGTGACGGTGCAATGTGTGCCAGGCATGCCCTTGACTCCTTGGACATGTGTGCATGTCGGACTGCACCCTTGGGATGAGCGTCACTGGCATGGCACGGACACCAACACACGCAAGTGTCCCCTGATGGCCGGAACAGGGGTTACCACACCTGACTTGTCACTACCCACGGTGCACGATGTGACTATGTCATGTATGTGTGGGGGCTTCCCATTTGGTTGATGTTGGAGCACCCTCAAAAGCTGCAGCTGTTGCAGCAACCAACACGTGTCTGTGTGTAGATTGACATCGCACACTGTTCCGCACACCATGCCACATGTGGTTTCGGATGTGAGGTGGGCATGTATGCATGGGACACGGAGTAGCGTGACAAGGACATGTCTGCATCCTCTCTATGAATGTGTGGTGAGTCATCACATGTGCACCTTCATGGCAAGGTGTGTGGGCTGTCCTAGTGTAACATCATGTGACCTGTGGCTCTAGTGTTCCGCTACCAGTCCCTGCAATCGGCCTCCTACTTCTGCTGATGTGTGGGTGTATGTCACTCCTGTCTTGCGTCTGGCTGTTCACTTGCACTGGGACACAACTAATCCCATGGCATGGCATGGGGAGGTTCTCAATCTCCGTATGTAGCTGGCTCTTGGTAGGAGTGTCACCTGGCAGGCATACGTGTCCAGGGCATGTGGCACATACCTCACTCTGTATGTAGCATATGTGTATAGACAGAATAACATGTGCTCAGTACAAATGATTTGTTGTTGTGGTGCACTCACTCTTCCTTGTCACTTCCAAATTACTGCAGAGCGCCGCCTCTTCCCCGAGCAATGCCGGACTTGGCTGCCATGCGGGAGAATGATCGGATCCGGTGCTACCGCTTCCCACGACAGTTGATTCTGGAGTTGACGGCGAGACTGGCACCACACCTGCAACCGCTGCACAGGTATCCTACGGCACTGACACCCAAGCTGAAGGTAATGGCAGCCCTACATTTTCTAGCCACGGGTACCTTTCAAAATACCATAGCTCATGTTGGTGGCATGTCCCAGAGCATGTTCTGCCGTGTGCTGCATGATTTCTTAGAGGCCATGTTGATTCACCTGGATGACTTCATCAAGTTCCCAACCCCTGAACAGATGACTGTGGTCAAGCGTGGATTCTATGCCCTGGGTTGGATGCCCCATGTCATTGGGTCCATAGATGGGACACATGTAGCTTTGGTACCACCACACGCACGGGAGGTAGCGTACCGCAATCGGAAGCACTACCACTCCATCAATGCCCTTGTGGTGTGTCTGTCCAACATGGTGATTTCACATGTCTGTGCTCGTTTTCCAGGATCAGCACACAATGCCTACATCATGAGGCGTAGCAGGATGCCTGAAATGATGATGCAGCTGCGCAACGAACGAGCATGTGTTGTTGGTGGGTACAGTCTGTCTGTCCTGTATTTTGCATTGCCTACCAGCACGACCGCTTCACCACTTCTAACGATGTCCATGTGCATCCCATGTAGGGGACGCTGGCTATCCCAACATGCCATGGCTGCTCACACCTCTCCGCAACCCCATCACGCCGGCCCAGCTCCGCTACAACACCGCCCATGGCCGGACAAGGCGAGTGATAGAGAGGACGTTTGGCCTGCTGAAGAGCCGCTTTCGGTGCCTCCACAAGACCGGCGGCGCCCTCCCATATGCCCCTGCGAAGGTCTGCAAAATCTTCATGGTGTGCTGTATGCTGCACAACATGGCAGTTGAGAAAGCTGTGCCACTCATCCTGGATCAACATGACGAGGACCATCCACCCGTGGTGGACGAAGGGCTTGGCAATGGGGCTAGTGATGTGGAGGATGTGGAGCCGCAAGAGGACATCCGGACTCGGCTCAAACGCGACTTCTTTGCTTAGTGGTGAGTACCAGTGTCTGAGTGTGCACGCATTGGTCCCCGTGTGGCATGTGTTGTGATGTGTGTCTCCACCTGCATGAATGGCACGTGAGTCAGAGGTGTGTGTGGGTGTGTCACTGGAGTGATGGTGCCAGTGATGGTTGTAATTCCCCAGTCATAATTGTGACCTAGCATGTTGTCATCCATACATGTGTCGAGTACATGCACATGCAAGTGGCTGTGCTTTTTGTGGCTGACTTCTTGTGTGTCTCTCTTCCCCAGGTACTTGCGCATGCCGTCTGCTGCTTGCATTGTTGTGGCACTGCAATTCCTCATGGACACGTCATCGTGGGCTGACTCAGCGTTACAGGCACGGACACATCTGGAAGTCTCCTTAGGGTAAGAGATGCATCAGGGGTGTATTGGGTGTGGCAGTTGTTCACGATGTATGCACACTGCCCCTGTCGATGTTTGGTTCCTCTGCAGACATGTAGCATCACCATGGGACACGACATGCAGCTGGGTACACCTGAATAGATGGTCAGACTGGTTGACAGTCATCAGTGATGGGATAGTGGATTGTGATGATGGCATCAATGTGTGTGACACTGCCCTCGGACACATACGGTTAGCATTGGCTTTACATGGTGTGTGACTTCCACATCAGCGGATCAATGGTGTATGGCAGTCTCTCCGTGAGCAGCTGTGGGTGTTTAGCTGTTAGCCGACAATTGTGTGCCAGTTCCATGGCTATCACGCATTTGTGCTGCAGAAGGGGGGTGCCAGTGTTGGACCCACATGTTACTCCACAAGAAGTGTTCATGTGTACTTCAAGTTGCCTCTGCAATCCCGAAAACATGACTAATAAAGGTGTCCCTATGCCTCCAAGGTGCCTCTTCTCAGTCAATGCTGGTGTGTTGTCACGGTGCATCCAGCATGTCTGGCATGGTTTTCTCAGATAGTGGCTATGTGTCGATGTGTCGAGTAGCAAGATGCAAGCTGTGTGTGTGGGCTGAGACTGTGTGTTGGGCATGATGTCCATGACTGTGTGGGTATTGTGACATGTGCCGTCCCCATGCATCCAACGTTGGCCAGGCCCCCATTCTCTGCATCCACTGGACTCAAGCTTGCAGGACATGGTTCTGCCACCTGTCTACACATACCTGGGTGCCCCCCAGGACACTCCACATGATCCCTGACCTCTGCGCATGACTGTTTCTGTACTCAATGTGTCTGTCAGCACGGTTGTGCGGCCACCCCCTCAGCTGGTTGGGCCCATCACGGGTGTGTATGGTGCTCCATGTCTGTCTTGCCTAATACACTGTGACCCGTGTGTCCTGTGCCAGACTCAGGCCCCAGGGTGTGGATGGTTGAAGTCAAATGAGAACTCAGGCATGTTTGGTCTTTACAACACACATGTAAGGTAATAATGCAACCAGCAGGCATCTTCTCTTCATGGTGTGAAATTTTATTTTGGGGGGGGGGGGGATAAAGTGAGGGGCTTTCCGGGAGTTTGGAATCCAAAGTTCAGTAGGGGAGTTGGTGTCCTTGCCATTTGAAATCCTCAGAGTCCATGCCACAGTCTTTGTCAACATTGGTCAGACAGTGACCAGCAGGGCCATGTGGCAGAGAATGTCTCTTGATGCTGTGATGCTGTTGCTCCAGTGGGCCAGGTGCCAGGCCAGGTGTCCTGGGAGATGGTGATGTTGCGCCGACCCTCGCGGTCTTTTCCGTCGACGACCCGCCCTCCTGCGGGGACCCTCAGAAGCAGGCCGTGACGACATCTGGGATGCTCCATCGGATGTTTCCTCCTCCTCCTCCTCCTCCTGCTCCCTCCCTGTGGGTGGTGATGTTCTCCGCCTTCTGGCACAGGGAGGGTCGGCCATGTTGTCGGCCATCCGACTGAGTGTATCGTGAATTCCCGTGTACGCCGTCACGAGCTCAGCCTGTCCGTCCTCCATCCTCCGTTGGTGTTGCAGTAGACAGGCATGGAGCTCCGCATGTTGCTGGGCCTGCTGGGTCTTGATCCCCTCGAGGACGGACACAACCTGGGCCAGGCCCGTGGTGTCCTGCCGGTATGTGTCCAGGATGTTACGGACATGGGAAAATACCGGTTCCCCAGCCAACTGGTCAGGCTCGCGCCTCCGCCGTCCTCCACTCCCACCACCCCTGCCCACTTGCACCTGGCCTGCCCTTGTGGGTACATCGGGTCTCCGGGACCCCTGAGGGGTGGCATTGGCGTTGTCGCCTGCCTCCTCCTGGGTGCCCGGGACACCGTGTCCCTCCTGGCCAGCCTGGCTGCATTGTGGTGGTGGGGCAGGGATCCTGGGTGTCTCCTGGGATGGGGCAGGAGTGGGGGTGGTGGTTGGCACAGTTGTACCTGACGCAGGTGCTGCAGGTGGTTGGACACCAGAGGGGCCAGGTCGGTCGGGGTCGTCCACAGAGTGGTGAGAGTGGTCGCTGCCGGTGGGATCGGGCTCCTGCAGATCCGGGTCCTGTGAGTCTTCCCCCCCAGTGTTGGGGGGTGAACCACGACGTTGACCTGTGTGTGAGAGAGACAATGTTAATTTTGGTCCATAAAACATCCATGTTTCATCCGTTTCAAAGTTGGCACATTTCCTCTTGGAATTAGGATCTGTCTTGCATTCCACTCACAGTGCACTTGTGCATGGGTGTGTCCCTTGGGCACCACTTTGGCCCCTTTAACTATGTGTGGCACAGTCTTACTTGCTGCGTCAAGTGTGACTGCAGTCAGCAGTGGAGTGGGCAGGTGTGGCGAGCCATGCATTGGCGCCTTCCGAGTAGCACTGTACATGTGCACATGGAGTGGATCCACACACTTGTATAATGCAGGTAGCTGTCGTTGTGCTCGTGAACAGGTTGTGACATGGCCCTGTGTTTTGCCATGGGGAAGAGGGGGGGTTCTGGCACTGGCCACCCTTGGCTACATGCACGCGGTCTACCTGATGACGAGCAGACATTCCCACACACCACACGGCTGATTTGCTCTCCCTGTGTCTCCCTCCCTCTCTGTCCCCCTCTCCCTCCCTCTCTGTCCCCCTCTCCCTCCCTCCGTGTGTCAGCCTCCTCCCTCTGTCCGTGTCCCTGTGTCTCCCTCCCTCTCTGTCCCCCTCTCCCTCCCTCTCTGTCCCCCTTTCCCTCCCTCTGTGTGTCAGCCTCTGCCACCTCAGCCCAACTTCCTGGCCACACACTGTTAGCAGATCTTTGAATGGCTCTTGGCTTGTTGATGTGCGTTTGTTTCTGATCTCCAGGCACCCATTGGGTGTAGTGTGTGTCTGTGCGCTGCTGCTGTGGTGGTGTGTGCTGCCACTCTTTCACAATGTTGGCTGTTCATTAGCTGCTGTCATGTGCAAAACAGTGCCTTCACCCCCATGTGTTGATGCAAGGCCTCCACCATTTGCTGGAATGTCTTTCCTGTGTGGGTACACACTGTTTGTCTGGCTGTGACCTAGGCCATATGGGCAGAGGGCATTGTTGTCTGCTTCTGAGTTGCACTATGTGATTTTTGGGGCCCACCCTCCCGCCATCCGGGTTACCGTGTCATGTGTTGGTGTCTTCTGTGGCCTGTGACTTGACATTGTCCAGCTGGGTGCATGGGGCATGGTGGCGGCAGTGGCATGTGCGTGTTCATGGAGTGTGGTTGAGTCATGCGATAGGTTGGGGTGGTTGCGTGCCTGTTAGTGATTTTGGTTGTGGATGACGTTCCCCCCATGTGAGGTGCGTTGTTTGTGTACTCACCCGGGTCTCGGAGTCCTCCTAATCCTTCGACTGCCTCCACCGGCTGTATGGCCATCACCCTCTCCTCCCAGGGCTGGTAGTGTACGGGTCTGCGGGAGGGCCCTCCTCCAGTGGCGTTGGCCTGGTTGTGTTCCTCCAGCATCTTGGCTCGGACCCTCCTCCGCAGATCGTACCACCTGGATTGGCATTCCTGCCTGGTCCTTCTGGTGTCCGCAACAGCATTCACAGCATCGCTGATGGTCTGCCACATGGCTGTTTTTGCTGCCATGGTTTCTGACCAATGTTCCAAAGAGCTGTGGCTCGACTCTGAGGATTTCATCGACAAGAACCTCCAACTCTCGGTTACTGAACTTTGGATTCTTGGGGTAGTGGGCATGGTGAGGGGTGTGGATGGTGGGGGGTGGGTGTGGATGGTTGTGGGTGTGTGGGTGTGGTTGTGCAGGTGTGTGTGTGTGTGTGAATGTGATGAGGGGGTGTTTGTGAAGGTGGTTGTGTGAAGGTGTGCAAGTGTAAGGTGTGGTGTAGCTTGTAGTATGGTGCTGTAGGTCTGTGGTGTCTGGCAGCAGTGAGTCTGTTGCAAAGGCTTATGGTTTGTGTGTGTGGGCCCTTTTTATTGGTCCATTGGTGGGTGTGGCTGTGTTTGAAGTTTGGGTGGGTGTGTTATAAGGAGTGGTGGTGTATTGGCCCTCTGTTTGTTTTTGGCAGTTGCAGGTCAGTGAATGTGTTATTTTAGTGGTTGTTGGACATGTTTAGTGGCTTTGTGCCATTCGAATGGTGTATTCTTGTGTTGTTTTGGTTTGTCCTGGTTGTGTACGTGCGTTTTTAGCGTGTGTACGGTGTGTACATGGGCCATTTGGTTGTACGGTGCTGTCCTTGTGTGTGGCTTGGTACGACTCGTACATACGGTCGTGATGTTGGGGCATGGGGTGCGCTCCGTACTTAGGAGGTTGTGGTGGGGGTGCGACTCTGACGTACAGGGGTGTACATACAGGGGGGTACGACACGTACAGGGGGGGGTTCGACTCGAACGTACTGGGGTGTCCATACACGGTGGTACGACTCGCACAGGGGTGGGGGTTCGACTCGAACGTACTGGGGTGTCCATTCAGGGGGGTACGACACGTACACGGGTGGGGGTTCGACTCTGACGTACAGGGGTGTACATACACGGTGGTACGACACGTACAGGGGTGGGGGTACGACGCGAACGTACAGGGGTGTACATACACGGTGGTACGACACGTACAGGGGTGGGGGTACGACTCGGACGTAATGGGGTGTACATACACGGTGGTACGACACGTACAGGGGTGGGGGTACGACGCGAACGTACAGGGGTGTACATACACGGTGGAACGACACGTACAGGGGTGTGGGTACGACGCAAACGTACAGGGGTGTACATACACGGTGGTACGACACATACAGGGGTGGGGGTACGACTCGGACGTACTGGGGTGTACATACACGGTGGTACGACACGTACAGGGGTGGGGGTACGACTCGGACGTAATGGGGTGTACATACACGGGGGTAGGACACGTACAGGGGTGGGGGTACAACGCGAAGGTTATGGGGTGTACATGCACGGGTGGGGGTTCGACACGTACAGGGGTGAGGTACGACTCGAACGTACTGGGGTGTCCATTCAGGGGGGTACGACACGTACACGGGTGGGGGTTCGACTCTGACGTACAGGGGTGTACATACACGGTGGTACGACACGTACAGGGGTGGGGGTACGACTCGGACGTAATGGGGTGTACATACACGGTGGTACGACACGTACAGGGGTGGGGGTACGACGCGAACGTACAGGGGTGTACATACACGGTGGTACGACACGTACAGGGGTGGGGGTACGACTCAGACGTAATGGGGTGTACATACACGGTGGTACGACACGTACAGGGGTGGGGGTACGACGCGAACGTACAGGGGTGTACATACACGGTGGTACGACACGTACAGGGGTGGGGGTATGACGCGAACGTACAGGGGTGTACATACATGGTGGTACGACACGTACAGGGGTGGGGGTACGACGCGAACGTACTGGGGTGTACATACACGGGTGGGGGTTCAACACGTACACGGGTGTACATACAGGGGGGTGTGTACATTAATGGGGAGTGCGACTCGAACGTATGGGTGCTGTGGGGAGTGTTGGGCGTGTATGCGGGGACATGTCTCCATGGTTGCAATGGGAGTTCGGTGCGGACGGTGTTTTTACCATACGGTTGTGAGATCGGACGCACGGGATGGATCGTGATTCCTCGGTCGGACTTCACTTTTCACATTTGTACGGTAAATCGTCCGAGGACGTGTCGGACACATTTTCCGACCCGAGGACGTGTGGGCAAATATTCCGAATGCGGTTCGTATGGACTTTTTACCATGCGAATCGTGATTGCCAGTTTGTACGGCACTTGTACGATTCGTACGGTAAAAAGACCGGATACGAGTCGTACGGGCTATTTTTTTACCGGATCGTAATCGGCACCTATGTCTCAAATTAGAAAAGGAGGAGCACAGCACCACCCATGCAAATGGTAGCAGGACAGGATTGTGATCTGATCTCGTGAGAGACAAATATTCAACATTTTAAACTGTTGTATGAACATTAGGCGTGCAAAGAAAAGTGTCAGGATGAACATGTAGATCATGCATCCTCGAGAAGAAGTAGCCTCTATCCATTGGATGGGAGAACATATTCAATCAATCAATCAATCAGGGTACTTATAAAGCACGCTACTTACCCGTGAGGGTCTCAAGGTGCTGAGGGGTGGGGGGGGGGTGCCGCTACTGCTCGAAGAGCCAGGTCTTGAGGAGTCTTCTGAAGGCGAGTAGATCTTGGGTCTGTCATAGGTGGGTTGGGAGGGTGTTCCAGGTTTTGGCGGCGAGGTAAGAGAAGGATCTGCCGTCGTACGTTGGATGCGGGGGACATCTGCGAGGGCAAGGTTGGCGGAGCGGAGCTGGCGGGTGGGGGTGTAGAAGCTGAGTCTGCTGTTCAGGTAGGCTGGTCCGGTGTTGTGGAGTGCTTTGTGTGCGTGGGTGAGGAGCTTGAAGGTGATCCTCTTGTCGATGGGGAGCCAGTGCAGGTCTCTCAGGACGGGGGTGATGTGGCTGCGGCGGGGGGCGTTGACGATCAGTCGGGCGGAGGCGTTTTGGATGCGTTGTAGTCGCCGTTGGTGTTTGGCTTGGATTCCTGCATAGAGTGCGTTGCCGTAGTCCAGAGTGCTGCTGACGAGGGCCTGTGTCACTGTTCTTCTTGTTTCGGTCGGGATCCATTTGTAGATCCGGCGGAGCATGCGTAGGGTGTTGTAGCAGGAGGAGGAGACGGCGTTGACTTGCTTGGACATGGAGAGGGAGGAGTCGAGGATGAATCCTAGGTTGCGTGCGTGGTCGGTTGGTGTCGGTGCTGTCCCCAGAGCGGTCAGCCACCAGGAGTCGCCCCAGGCTGAGGGGGTGGGTCCGAGGATGAGGACCTCCGTCTTGTCCGAGTTCAGACGGTTGCTCCTCATCCAGTCGGCGATGGCCTTCATGCCCTCGTGAATGTTGGTTTTGGTGGTGTGAGGGTCCTTGGTGAGGGAGAGGATGAGCTGGGTGTAGGAGATGATGTTGAGGTTGTGGTGGCGGGCCACTTGTGTGAGGGGGGCCATGTAGATGTTGAACAGCGTCGGTGTGAGAAGTTGGCCTGGTATATGATGTTCACTAGTTAAAGTGACCACCTTGTACCATGCCAAGCAACCCTTATGGTGTGGTTGTAAGTCAACCTTTTCGGACTAGCTGCCCTAGTGGTAGCGTAGGCTAAGCAGTCTTTGAGGCTAAACTCGTTAAAGCGTGTTAAGCAGGCTGTTTTACCAAATGTAACCCCCCTTTATACCAATGAAAGGATACCACACAGATATATATTGAAAATATATATGTATTTATTTCTCAAAGTATCCCCTAGACTCTTTATGAGCACAGGAGCACAAATCGTTAAACAAGACAATGTTACAATATACAGAAGTTGCACTTTATATGGATGGGCCCTGGTGGCCACTCAAACCATATACTAAAATAGTGGTATAAGTACCACGAACAGGAAAGGGAAAAGGCCTAGGGCCTCTAGAATCGCTGGGCCTACAAGGAGCTAACTTCAGTTAGTGACCAGGAGGTCCACGGGTTGCGTGTGCAGTGAGGAAAGTCACACGCGTGCTCCCATAGATTTTCAATGGGTGCGTAAAAGTTAAAAAGTTACTGCAGAAAGGGTCTTCTGAATGGACTACGATCTCAAGATTCGAAACACAGACACTAGAGATGATTCTCTACACTTGGGCACCGGAGTGCCAGCTTTACCTCACCCACAGGAAGCGGGTGCATAGGTCTCGAAGTGCGTCAGGTTTCTTCTATCGATTCAATGGAGCCTGATGACAAAGATGCTGCAGGCAGTCGGTCCAGAAGAGCTGCGTTGGATCCAAGAGTGGATCGGAGTTGTAGAAGACCTGAAAGCAGAGGGGACAGTGTTCATAGTCGCTAGCCAGTGACCGGCGTGGCACCAGGTAGGTACCAGGCGATGTCGGGTGCAAACAGGCAAAGAGGTGTAGCTTGTCTCCGCAGCCACGTGGTCCCTGAAGGTCGACGACGTCCAGGAGTCGAGTCACGAGCTGTCCCACGCAGGCTCTCGCTGTCGGCGGTGTCGGCGACTCGAAAGAAGCAAACAAGCCTTGGTAAAGGCAGGAGTCGTGGAAGTTCAAGAAAGCTGATTGTTCTGACCAGCAAGGTCAGAGGGGCTGCTCTTTTGGAGAGCAGCTAGGGCCAGTCTGGAGCAACCAGACCAGCGTCGTTAGTTTCAAGTTTCGTCGCCAAAATGGCCACTAGCCAACGGGCCAGGGACCGGGCAGGCGCGTCGAGATGCAAAGTGCAGAGGGGCCCCACGCAGATCGTAGAGATGCTGGAGGGCTCACCTTTGGTGCAGATGCTGCTCGATGGTTGGGCTTCTCAGGACCCAAAGCACAACTTGGAGGGAGCCTCTGTCGCTGCGCTTGCAGCTTGTCGTCGGTCTTTCAAGACGGCTGGCTCCACGTGTCTCGGTGCCTCCACGGGTTCCTTCTTCTGTGGATCGGTCTGTGAGAGGTCTGGAGATCCAGTCCTGGAGTCCTGGTCTGGAGATCCAGTTCTTGTCGGGCTCTGGGCTCGGGCTCCGGCTGGAGGCGGCGGCAAAGCAGACGTTCAATAGCTGGTTGGTGCTTGCGTTAGCAAGATGGTCACTCCCTGACCATAGGGGAGATTTCCTTCAGTCCTCTGTGCAGCAGAGCGTCGAAGTTCCCGTCTTCTTCTTGTGGTTAAGTTGATTTCAGGATGTCTGAAGTCTTAGGACACAGCTCCTACCTTTAAGCGGATTCTAGGGGCCGGACTACCTGCTAGGTCCCTCCCTAAGGGTGGGACCAGGAAGGGGGGTGGTTACACCCCCAATCCTTTGTCCAGCTCGCCCCAGGTCCGGGGCTGGTGTGCCCCAGGACCGGTTTGAACTGGCATATGCACCGAGGCTCCTTGTGAGCCTCAGGCATGTCTCATTCCATTCAAGCCCTACCTGACCAATACACAAAATCCTGTCTGGGGTGGTGCTCGCACCTCCCCTGGCAGGAAACCCTTTGTCCACGTCTCCCAAGCTGGAAGGACTCCCAGCAGCAGGAGGGCAGACTTGTGTCTGTGGTGGCAGCATCCATTTTGTGGAGCTGAGGCTATGTCTGATTTTACCCGGGTTTCAGGTACTGTACATGTCGTGTCCCTCTAGAAGGGTGGAATGCTAACCCCGTCGCCAGAATTGGCGAGGGGTTAGTATTCCAATTCGTATGACACCTTACTCGACATGTTTTGATAAAGTCAAACCAAAGATAGCATTTAACCGCGAGGTTCATAATGCACTTAAGAGTATATGGTATGACGATATCTGGAAACGGTAGAAGGAAGTTGTTCCGACCACTGCAGACAGGCTCAGCTCATGCCAGAGCACCATCTCACATGGAACCAAGCACTCTGCCTTCAGGATTGTTAAGGCCTGCCATAGGAGTGACTTATAGGTTAACATGTGTCCCATTTAAGGTTAGGTATAGGTATACTACACCTAAGTAAGAGGTGGTTACACCAACTTACCCCAGCTGAGTGATCAGCTGTTGTGTCAATTTTGTTAGGCCAGGCCAGGGGTGGCACAATACATGCTTCAGCCCTTGGTGGCCTTAGATACACCAATGCCCTGGGTACCTAGTGTACACTGGTACAGGGGCTCACAGGGTGATCTAGTTCCAATGGGTTATGCACCTAAGGTACATGGAGTGCATTTTAAAGAGAGAGCAGATGGGCTGAGGTCCTGAATGGCAGGATCTCAGGCCAACTAAGTCGAAAAACCAGCTAGACACTAGGCAAAAATTTGGGGGTAACCATAGTCAGATATCCACCTTCCTTCACAACCCCCCCCCCCCAAACGAAGGGAGATAAGGCTGACCTTGACCAGGTAAGCCTCTATTGCCCAAGTGGCCATATAAGGAGGAACCAGCACTGGCATGGTTACCCCCTGTCTCATGGTCCACTAAGCAATCCCTCACCCTAAGGGTATCAGAGGGTCTCCACCATAGGGAATCTCTACCTTTGGTGTGTCTTTGCAAAGTAAAAGGCTGGTGTGGAGATGGAGTACTGAAGTGAGTGTCCTCAAAGTGAGGTTTCAGCTTCCTCCAATCATCCTCCACCATGGATGCCTTTCTTTCTTTAGCTGAGTTGCACTGTGCTCTCAGGGTCAGCCTCTGGCTACCTAAAGCTGGAGGCTGGGTCCCTTTTGTGGGCTTACTGGAGGGACAGGTCAGGTTTGGGGCCCTAAGGTCCCATGTTTGCCTGTGCCCAACAGAATCCCTCTGGGGGAGGTCCCTAACTACCTGTAAAGGAGATCCCTCAGGAATGTTTTTACCCATCACCTGGCTAGGGCTACTAGCCAGGCAATCCTCATTCTTTTGATGGGGGGTTCTTGTGGACAGGGGCCCTCTTGGGGTCCACTGGCCTCCCTGACCTCTGCAGCCCTGGGCTGACTGAGGCAGGGTAGAGAGAGGCAGGCTACCCGCACCAGACTGGGTCCCACCTTGGAAGGGGCCACTGACATCAGAGGCTCTGCCAGGCCAGGCCTGGCTACCTCTGGGGCAGTTCCTTCACAAGGGGTGAGGTCAGTTCCCTGAGGAGGCTGACCTTTTCCTAATGTCTGGGGAGAGGGAGACTTTTCTTCCTCCCCACTACTCTCTGTTTGTGTGGAGTGATCCATAGTTTCAGGCTTCACTACACCTATGTCAGTCTGAGTATAGGCTGAGACCATTACAGCCTTGCCAACCCCTTCAGGGGGGCACTCAGTTTGTGTTTGAGCTGTGACTGTCACAGCTCTGCCAGTCTCTACAGGGAAGTCTGTCTGTGCCTGGGCTGTGGTTACCACTGCCCTTCCAACCTTTCCAGGGAGGAAATCTATTTGGACAGGGGTTGTGAATGGCACAACCCCACTACCCTTTTGTGAAAGGCCTACCATTTTAGAATGGGTGTCTTGTTCAACTCCAGCCCAAGCTGAGAGTTCTAAGTCATTCCCCAGTAAGCAGTCTACAGGCAAGGTTGGGGACACTGCCAACCTTTTAGGGCCAGTGACCCCTCCCCAGCTGAGACATACCTCTGCCATGGGATGACTGTTCTGTTTGCCATCAATGTTAGTTACCTGGTAGGAGAAACCAGGCAAAAGCTGCTCAGAGGGAACTAGCCAATGGGCCACCATCGTGATGCTAGCTCCAGTGTCTCTGTAGGCCTCAGCTTTTGTACCATTGATGTAGGGCTCCTGTCTGTACCTACCCAAAGTGTTGGGACAGGCAGTGAAGTTGGCAAACCCCATGCCACCATCACAGACAAGAGTAGTTGCTGTAGGGGAATTGGCTAAGCCAGGGTCCCCCTGTGTTCCCCAAGTAAACCCACCCACATTTCTGGGGGCACTCCCACCACCTGGGGGATTACTGCTGACAGTAATAGGTGGTGTGACAGGAGTAATTGGAGGAACAGTTTTGTTTTTAGCCTTTGGGCAACTGCTGTCAGTTTTCCAATGCCCAGGAATTTTACATTCATGGCAGTAAGGCCTTTTAGCTGTGGTAGAGGAGGGAGCTTGGGACCACCCACCCTGTGTGGAGTTTTGGGGCCCTGAGGAAGATTTCTCTTTTGCTTTATCCCCACCCTTCTCTTGAGGCTTGGTGGTATCTTTCTTTTGGTCACCACCCTGGTTTTTAGGCCTGATCCTGGTCCTGACCCATTTATCTGCCCTCTTTCCCAATTCTTGGGGAGAGGTCAAATCTGAGTCTACCAGGTGTTGATGGAGAAGCTGGTTTTGACAATTACTTAAAATCTGCTCTCTCATCATCAAATTGTACAATCCTGTATAATCAGACACCTTACTTCCCAGCAACCAACCCTCCAAAGCCTTAGTGGCACATTCCACATATTGAGACCAGTCCTGAGTCTGTGTCTTCTGGGTATCTCTGAACATTAACCTGTACTGTTCAGTGGTTAAGCCTAACCCATCAACCAGGACACTCTTCAGGGCTCTGTAGTTTCTGACATCCTCCTCTCTAACAGTGAGGAGTCTATCTCTGCCTCTACCTTCAAAGGAGAGCCATAAGATTGCTGCCCACTGGTCTTCAGGAACCTGCTGTACTTTGCAGGCTCTCTCAAGAGCAGTCATCCACTTGTGGATATCATCCCCACTTTTGTAGGGGGGCACAACCTTGGACATGTTCCTATTGTCAAAGACCCTATCTTTGTCCCTAGGGACAGTGCTGCCACCAGTGGGTATAGACCCACTCTCTTTAGGTTGCCTAGCCTTGTTCAGTTTCTCTTCCATCAGGGCTACCTCTAGCTCCTGCTTCCTGATCCTCAGCTGGGCTTCCTGCATTCTGGCCTCATGCTCCCTCCTCTGAGGGGTGGTCATCCTTCTCCTGGAGTGACCTTGAGAGCCTCTAGAGGCATGAGAAGCATTAGATTCACCTGAGGGATTCCTTTGCCTCCCAAGCCCCGTGTTAAGTCCACTGGGGAGATCCAATGGGATGATCCCATTGTCAGTTCCCAATAGCCTTAGGTTAGCTGGGCCACGTATAACACTTGGCACTGGGCTAGTTCTCCCTTCATCCTCACTACCTTCTGTATCAGTACCCTTCTCACTTTCATCCTCTGTAGTATGAATCTCATCTAAGGGGTGACTATTGGAAAGGGGTACCTCAGTAGCATCTTCAGAAGGGGGGCCTCCTGTTCCAGTCCCTAAGGGGCCTAACTGGGAGGCTTTCTTGAGAGCTTTCTGATCTTCATCAGCTTGTAAAAGCTCTCTGAGTTCAGCAGAAGTAGGGTTCTTGGGCTGTTTAAGACCCCTGATATTTGCCAACTGCCTGAGCTCATTTTGATTTAGGGTAGCAAAGAGAGTTGGTGCCCTCTGGGGGTCACTCTCGACAGAGATGGGTACCTTGGACCCCTCTGCCCCCTCCATTGCTCTTAAGTGTGGGTGGATGTGTTGCAATCTACCTACACTTGGGTTTACCTACTAAACCTATCTAGTAGTTGTAGTCAGGGTGTGCTACTCCCTTTGCTCTACAACAACTAAGTTCAGTAGAACTTAAGTATATCTATCTTGTTTTATATGTACCTACAGGTACCTATGTGATCTTTCAATTGGTAACCAAGAGATTACAATGGTAAAACACAGCAAGCTCAAATCCAACCGCTGCTCACCAATGTGAGAAGTTGGCCTGGTATATGATGTTCACTATTTAAAGTGACCACCTTGTACCATGCCAAGCAACCCTTATGGTGTGGTTGTAAGTCAACCTTTTCGGACTAGCTGCCCTAGTGGTAGCGTAGACTAAGCAGTCTTTGAGGCTAAACTCGTTAAAGCGTGTTAAGCAGGCTGTTTTACCAAATGTAACCCCCCTTTATACCAATGAAAGGACACCACACAGATATATATTGAAAATATATATGTATTTATTTCTCAAAGTATCCCCTAGACTCTTTATGAGCACAGGAGCACAAATCGTTAAACAAGACAATGTTACAATATACAGAAGTTGCACTTTATATGGATGGGCCCTGGTGGCCACTCAAACCATATACTAAAATAGTGGTATAAGTACCACGAACAGGAAAGGGAAAAGGCCTAGGGCCTCTAGAATCGCTGGGCCTACAAGGAGCTAACTTCAGTTAGTGACCAGGAGGTCCACGGGTTGCGTGTGCAGTGAGGAAAGTCACACGCGTGCTCCCATAGGTTTTCAATGGGTGCGTAAAAGTTAAAAAGTTACTGCAGAAAGGGTCTTCTGAATGGACTACGATCTCAAGATTCGAAACACAGACACTAGAGATGATTCTCTACACTTGGGCACCGGAGTGCCAGCTTTACCTCACCCACAGGAAGCGGGTGCATAGGTCTCGAAGTGCGTCGGGTTTCTTCTATCGATTCAATGGAGCCTGATGACAAAGATGCTGCAGGCGGTCGGTCCAGAAGAGCTGCGTTGGATCCAAGAGTGGATCGGAGTTGTAGAAGACCTGAAAGCAGAGGGGACAGTGTTCATAGTCGCTAGCCAGTGACCGGCGTGGCACCAGGTAGGTACCAGGCGATGTCGGGTGCAAACAGGCAAAGAGGTGTAGCTTGTCTCCGCAGCCACGTGGTCCCTGAAGGTCGACGACGTCCAGGAGTCGAGTCACGAGCTGTCCCACGCAGGCTCTCACTGTCGGCGGTGTCGGCGACTCGAAAGAAGCAAACAAGCCTTGGTAAAGGCAGGAGTCGTGGAAGTTCAAGAAAGCTGATTGTTCTGACCAGCAAGGTCAGAGGGGCTGCTCTTTTGGAGAGCGGCTAGGGCCAGTCTGGAGCAACCAGACCAGCATCGTTAGTTTCAAATTTCGTCGCCAAAATGGCCACTAGCCAACGGGCCAGGGACCGGGCAGGCGCGTCGAGATGCAAAGTGCAGAGGGGCCCCACGCAGATCGTAGAGATGCTGGAGGGCTCACCTTTGGTGCAGATGCTGCTCGATGGTTGGGCTTCTCAGGACCCAAAGCACAACTTGGAGGGAGCCTCTGTCGCTGCGCTTGCAGCTTGTCGTCGGTCTTTCAAGACGGCTGGCTCCACGTGTCTCGGTGCCTCCACGGGTTCCTTCTTCTCAGGGACTGTGGATCGGGCTGTGAGAGGTCTGGAGATCCAGTTCTTGTTGGGCTCTGGGCTCGGGCTGGAGGCGGCGGCAAAGCAGACGTTCAATAGCTGGTTGGTGCTTGCGTTAGCAAGATGGTCTCTCCCTGACCATAGGGGAGATTTCCTTCAGTCCTCTGTGCAGCAGAGCGTCGAAGTTCCCGTCTTCTTCTTGTGGTTAAGTTGATTCCAGGATGTCTGAAGTCTTAGGACACAGCTCCTACCTTTAAGCGGATTCTAGGGGCCAGACTACCTGCTGGGTCCCTCCCTAAGGGTGGGACCAGGAAGGGGGGTGGTTACACCCCCAATCCTTTGTCCAGCTCGCCCCAGGTCCGGGGCTGGTGTGCCCCAGGACCGGTTTGAACTGGCATATGCACTGAGGCTCCTTGTGAGCCTCAGGCATGTCTCATTCCATTCAAGCCCTACCTGACCAATACACAAAATCCTGTCTGGGGCGGTGCTCGCACCTCCCCTGGCAGGAAACCCTTTGTCCACGTCTCCCAAGCTGGAAGGACTCCCAGCAGCAGGAGGGCAGACTTGTGTCTGTGGTGGCAGCATCCATTTTGTGGAGCTGAGGCTATGTCTGATTTTACCCGGGTTTCAGGTACTGTACATGTCGTGTCCCTCTAAAGGGTGGAATGCTAACCCCGTCGCCAGAATTGGCGAGGGGTTAGTATTCCAATTCGTATGACACCTTACTCGACATGTTTTGATAAAGTCAAACCAAAGATAACATTTAACCGCGAGGTTCATAATGCACTTAAGAGTATATGGTATGACGATATCTGGAAACGGTAGAAGGAAGTTGTTCCGACCACTGCAGACAGGCTCAGCTCATGCCAGAGCACCATCTCACATGGAACCAAGCACTCTGCCTTCAGGATTGTTAAGGCCTGCCATAGGAGTGACTTATAGGTTAACATGTGTCCCATTTAAGGTTAGGTATAGGTATACTACACCTAAGTAAGAGGTGGTTACACCAACTTACCCCAGCTGAGTGATCAGCCAGTTGTGTCAAATTTGTTAGGCCAGGCCAGGGGTGGCACAATACATGCTTCAGCCCTTGGTGGCCTTAGATACACCAATGCCCTGGGTACCTAGTGTACACTGGTACAGGGGCTCACAGGGTGATCTAGTTCCAATGGGTTATGCACCTAGGGTACATGGAGTCCATTTTAAACAGAGAGCAGATGGGCTGAGGTCCTGAATGGCAGGATCTCAGGCCAACTAAGTCGAAAAACCAGCTAGACACTAGGCAAAAATTTGGGGGTAACCATAGTCAGATATCCACCTTCCTACAGTCGGGCTGAGGGATGAGCCCTGGGGGACGCCGCAGATGATGTCGGTGGCTTCTGACCGGAAAGGTGGGAGGCGGACGCTCTGGGTTCTGCCAGAGAGGAAGGACGAGGTCCAGTCAAGGGCCGTCTCTTGGATTCTGGCTTCTTGGAGGCGTGTCTTTAGGGTGCGGTGGCAGACCGTGTTGAATGCGGCTGACAGGTCCAGGAGGATGAGGGCTGATGTTTCGCCGTTGTCCAGTTTGCGTCTGATGTCGTCTGTGGCGGCAATGAAGGCTGTCTCTGTGCTGTGGTTACGTCTGAATCCGTATTGGGACGGGTCCAGGATGTTGTTGTCTTCGAGGTGGCGGGTCAGTTGAATGTTGACGATTTTCTCGATGACCTTTGCCGGGAACGGGAGCAGGGAGAATGGTCGGAAGTTCTTGAGGTCCTTGGGGTCCGCCTTGGGCTTTTTGAGGAGGGCGTTGATTTCGGCGTGCTTCCAGCTTTCCGGAAATGTCGCTTTTTCGAAGGAGATGTTGATGACCTTCCATAGCTGGGGTGCGATGGCCGAGTCTGCTTTGTTGAATACGTGGTGTGGGCACGGGTCTGGCGGAGATCCTGAGTGGATGGAGTTCATGATCTTGCGTGTCTCGTCGTCGTTGGTGTTGGCCCAGGAGGTCAGGCAGTTGGCGCTGTTGGTGATCGCTGGGCGGGTGGAGTTGTGCGTCGTTGGTGCGGTCGTGGAGTTGAAGCTGTCGTGGATGTCAGCGTTCTTGCGGTTGAAGAAGATGGCCAGTGAGTCGCACGGTCTTGTGAGGGCGGGATGTCCTTGGCGCTGGCGTCGGGATTGGAGAGTTCTTTCACATGAATCTAGACCCCCCCCCCCCCCCATTGGGCCTGCCATTCTGTGAATTTCTGCTTCCGGTGCATTGCTGGGAAGTCGTGTAAAGACAGGTGGGATCTATCCAACAAAGGGTCTTCTACACTGTTAAAGTTCCCACGGATGATCACCTACTGTGGAATATATGGAGCATTGACACTCGACAGTTCATCTAAGAAACCTTGTGATCTGAATTAGGGTTGTAGACATTGACTATGGTTAAGTTCCACCCACCCAGGCATCCAGTAATTACTACATATTTGCCAGCTGTATTCACTACTCCTTCCCTCACCTGAAATGGAACCCCGGTCCGCACCAGATAAGGACACTCCTTACAATGTGGAGTAATTAGTGCGATATATATGCTACTCCAACCAAGGATTTACAGAGAGAAGCCTTAAAGGTGTGTCATGATAAAGCTGTTGCTAGACATTGAGAAGTCAAATAAACTCTCTAATCAGTTCTATATTCTTTTTGTGGCCCTCTGTTCACCAAAATCTGGAACTGAATGTTTGTTCATGCCCAGAGGAAATTGTGGTATCATAGTGATTATTTTTTCCAAGACGGCTCTTTCTTTGACTGATTTAGGACGTGTCAAAGCTATTACTAGATGTTTTTAAGTTATTATTTGTTTACATGTTTTAACATGCACCATCATTTCAGACAGAGGTTCTCTGTATATTTCCCTTTTTTTGGCACTCAATGTGTGAGTCTCTTGGTCTCCATCAGGCTTTGTTCTCTTGGTTTCATCCCCAGGCCATTGAACTGACTGAAAGATTTAATCAGTGTTTAGAACAGTATTTGAGGATAATTTAGCATTGCTGCACAAAAATAACTGGGTTACATTTTTGCCTTTGATACAGTTTGCTTAAAATGTAGCCACTCATTCTGTAACCAAAGTTTCACCTTTCTTTTGTCTCCAAGGATTTCATCCCTTCAGCACTGCCATTTACATCTTTAGTTTCTGTTGATAAAAGATTTCTTCGAGACCATGAACACAAAAAGACAATTATTGATCAAATTGTAAGCCAAACTAAGCAGACTATAAAATTTCTGACTGATTTACAAAGAAATCATGCCACATAGACTCCTGGCGTACGAACAAGTTGTACTGAAAGATGTGGACAACATACTATCTAGTAGACAGTACGTCCAATACAACATAAGTAAACAAGAGCGCGCAGCCCTGGATACACTAAAAAGCAATCCCAATATTGTGATTAAACCCGCTGATAAGGGTGGCGCAATTGTTATACAGAACACAGAGGATTACAAGAGAGAGATTGTCTCCCAGTTGACTGTAGATGGGAACTATGTTAAATTACGTAAAGACCCCACGCAAGATATAAGTAAGGCTATAAGTAGCCTCACTAGAATTGCTCTAGAAAATGGATATGTAAGTAAGTTGGAACATGATTACTTGAATAATAAACACCCTAGACTACCCACAATCTATACCCTCCCTAAAATACATAAACAGATGCAAAATCCTCCAGGGAGGCCAATTGTGTCTGGCTGCGGTTCAGTTTTAGAACCATTATGTAAGTACATCGATGTGTTTTTAAAACCCATTGCGGAACATACTTCCACTTACTTAAGGGATACCATGCAAACCATACAACTGATGGATGAATATCCCTACGATCCTAATATTCACCTACTAGTGACTATGGACATAACTGCCCTTTATACAAGCATACCACAATTGGCAGCCCTTCAGTGTATTGAATCAGTACTCAATGCTAGACCTGCACCACATCCAGTTCCCACGGAATTCATTGTGGCTTTACTTAAAATTGCAATGACTCAAAATTATTTCACCTTTTTGGGTCAATTTTTCGTACAAACGAAAGGCGTGGTGATGGGGGCTAGCTTTGCCCCAAACCTGGCCATTATCTACATGAATGAATTTGAACACCAATATGTCCTCAGTCAATTGAATCCATATAGTGGGTGTATAGAACTGTGGTGCCGATATATCGATGATGTTGTGTTTGTCTGGCGAGGTGAAGAAGAGGATCTCAAAAAATTCCATCTTTGGTTGAACACATGCTCAACAGACATACAATTCACTATGAACTACAGTAGAGAAAGCATTGACTTCCTTGACATCACGATTAACTCAGACTCTGAATCGGGCAAATTATATACCACACTGTTCAGGAAGAGTAGCGAAAGGAACACACTATTACGTTACTCAAGCCACCACCCCCGGAACCTAAGGGATAACTTACCCTTCGGACAGTTTCTGCGGATTCGGAGGAACTGTTCGAAAAAAGAAGATTTTTTTGATGAATCAGCGGGTTTATTGTCTAGACTGATAGATCGAGGTTACCCAATCAGGCTTCTGAAGAAAGCACGGAAACGTGCCTGGCATAATCACAGGGAATTCCTGTTAACCCCCAAACCAAAAGAAAAGAACAACGAGGCACGGTTGGTATGTGTGACCACGTTCAACACTAAGAGTAATAGCATCAAGAAGGCTATTAACCAGCACTGGCACTTAGTGGCTGACGAACTAGGTAATATACCAACTCCACTACACGCCTTTAGAAAAGGTAAAAACATTAGAGATTATTTGATCAAATCCCTATTACCTACCAGTCAGACGTCAGGACAGACCACCCTATGGGGTACCCCCATTATGGGACACCACAAATGTGGCTCGTGTAAAGCGTGTGCTTTGACTAGAACTATCAATGAATTCACACACAATAATCATACTTACACACTAAAGGAACACAGCAACTGTAATACATCTGGGGTTATTTATGTGATCGCCTGCCCATGTGAATTGTTATATGTGGGTCAAACTATCCAGAAAGTGAAGTGCCGGATACTGCAACATTGCAGTCGTATTCGTTGCAGGACACCCGGGGCCCCTTTGGTGGAACATTTCACCAGTTTTGAACACAATGCAGCTAGCCTGAGGTGGTGGGTTCTGGAAATGGTAAAACCTAACCCTAGAGGAGGTGACTTTACTGATATACTGAATAAGCTAGAGTGTAGATGGATCCATTCTTTAGACACTGTCACGAGAGGTCTGAACGAACTTGAGGAAATTAACAAACAAGTTTCCATCATGAGCTGCAGATAAAGCCATATTCTCACACTGGCAAACTCCTGGCAGCCCCCATTTACATATTATAGTAGTCCTTAGTTAGATCATCTATGCCAAGGCCTTTAACTAGACCGGCCGCTCAGTCCTATTCGAATAGGTACTATATATTGGCTCAGAGCTTTGTCTCCTCACACTTGGATTGCTCGATAGATATAACTGCCTCTATGGACTCCCAAGTGTTCCTGTAAAATGTGAATTTCTACATGAACTGTTCATTAATGTATATTGTTTTTGTGCATTGTGTCGATTTATATGGTAACATGGCCTTGTCAATTTAAATTGTCTAATAGATGTAATTTTTTGTCCTTGACTGTGGTATGTACCCTTTTGTGTCCTTTATTAAGTATGTTATATTGGTTGTATTGTCCTGTTTAAGTATGTTAACTTTGTAATCTATTGTTAATTATTATTGTCCCAAACAATTTGACATCATGATTGAATCTGATAACGGAACGCAATTTAGGCTTCTCGGGACCTCTACCGTCCACGTTAGTCTTTCAACTCTGTTCATACTCCGGTAACCATCATTAATACGTAGACGGTTGCCCCGGTAATCACACGTACACGCAGTTGAGCTCACACAGAGCTGGAGCCTCAACGGAGACGGATGGCCCTCGACTAAGCACATATATTGTGGCTCTTTAGGTAAGATAACCTCCGCCCTCAGTCCTAAAGCCCACACTCTAATCCGTTCTCCTAGCTTCACTCGAATTTCACTATGTCTTTTCTGGTTTTAGCCCTGACTGAATCATGCGCCTCGGCTAACTTATCTAATTAGTGGCCGATCCAACGAAGACGGATCACTCTCATACATTAGCGTCTGACGCGGTAAGATGCTCCGCTTTTACTACACTCATTGCCTTAGTGTAAATCTGCCTTTAACTCACAGCCCGGATTGAATTTTACGCCACAAACTCAGTTCCATTATTAAGACCCATCAAACCCCACGCGTCGTTGGTTACCCTTTCATGTTGCACCCAGCGATACGACTCCGCCAAGATGATCCTCTGACTTCAGTTAATTACTCGTAGGTTGTATCGCGCATACCTTGAATTTAATTCATTATTGTTCTCCTTAAACAGTTTGAATTGAATAACCTGTGACACCCAGTCCTCCATCTATTGGAAGTCGGGACACCTCCTTTGAATTAATTTCCTTCAGGTACATGATCTAGGAGACTGATCTTCCGTTTTTAATCATTGTTTTAATTAGGACAACATCCTTACACCTCCTGTTTTTAATGTTCTAGGTGTTTGATTAATACCATCATCCAGTCAGGTTGCCCCCTTTGGTCCTGATGAAGACCCGCACGGCCAAGGCTTAAAATCCCCTAAGGCCATCAAGACGGGTCGAAACGTCGACGCCCACTCATTACTACCTGGGACACATAACAGTTCTTCCGGCTAGACCACTCACTGGGTCGTTTATTTGAAGCATAACAATATAACTCTGTAATTGATAAATGTGACCAGGTTTTTGGATTTTGGACGGTGAATTATAACCGATCCCCACTGTTTAACTCAATTGAATGTTCTTATTACTATGTATTTACCATTCCTTGTCTCACTCACTCACCCTTTAATCACTTTCTTTTGAGGCACGTTCCCTTTGGAGCAACCCCGTACTGCCTTATCAATATTTCAAATTGGCAAAATAATAAACGTATGTATAGTTACTTACAATGGTTTGGATGTTGTTCTTTGTTAGATTGAATTGTATATTGAATATTGTGAGCTCCATTCTTTAAAAGATTTCTGTTTTCGAGCTCAGGATCAGAAAATTATTTAACTAAGCGAAGCATATTGCTCTGATGTATCAATAATTGGTCTAGGACCATTGTTTTTGGTATCAAGATTATACCCAGGTCCTTCAACCATGGGTCACCCCATTTTTGTAATGGCTGATTTACAAAGAAGGCCAACTCCTGAATCAAAGGTTAGGAGACAGGGCATGGAAATCCGCTCGATCTTTGCCTACTAGCAACTACCTGTTAAGTTCCATCAATTGTTGACCTTTCAGCATCATCAAACAAATAACTCTTGCAGGCTTTTGCTTAAGCTTACTTTTTTCTTGGGAAATTCATCCCATGTTCCATATTTTTCTGGCAAAACCTTATGTCACTGATCCTTTTCATAATCTGAAACCATTTCAACCATCTAGATGAAGTAAGCCCTGAATAAGAGATATGTGAAGATTGAGATTCCTGATACTTCATAAATCATCTACAGTTTCTAGTTCACTGGAAGGGTTATCAGCCTAGTGAATCTACATAGTGAATGGTCTTAGGTTTTGGCATCATCAGTTTATGCACTAACCCTGAACTGTTGTTTAGCCAGAGCCTTTCCATAGAAACCAGTTGCCTGTTATGCCCGTTCTTGAATTCCACACTGTCAGATGGGCAGCTCTTGTTAAAGGTGCTGCGTGTGGCAAGGTTTATTCCATGATACACATGTTACACACAAGCCATGCCTGACTGTATGCCAAAATAAGGACACTGATTCTTCATGGTGTGCATGTAATGAGCCTAAGGCCTAGAAGGCTATCTAAATGTTTTGAACATTAGTGCTAGCAAATGCTTCCTTCATCACTATATTTTATTCAGGAGTGCATGTTAACACCAATTGCATTAACTGAACACGGCTTGAAAAATATCCTGCTATCTGAAAGCCGCAAAGATCTATGTACAGTCCCAAGACCATCCTGCGTCCTATGAATCAGCCTTAGAAAGGAAGAAAACCTGCAACATTTAATGTCATTCTGTAAACTTCTGTGAAGAGACATTGTCAGAGTTCCAGAACAACAACATAGGGAGATGTGTAGGAATACCCTGTCTCTTTCCACATGGAATCATTGGAGGCAAATGTATAAAAGATACCAGTTCTAGTTAGGGGCCGATCCTGGTGCAGATTGTGAAGGGGACATGCATTTTTTCTGGTTTCCTCCACGTCCCCTTGCCTTTCATATGATTTCTCATTGTCCCAAGGGAGACACCAGTAATATTTTTTTTAATTATTTGATTTTTACCTGCACCCTCTGTCTGCTATTGGCTCACATCAGCAATAATTGTAAAGGATTATGCCATTTCCTCTGCACCCCTTGCCTGCCATAGGTGCACACCAGCAATAACTTTTTAAAAAAGATTATTCCACTTTCCCCTGGCCTGCACCCGCCGCCTGCAATAGGCAATAGGCCATAGGCGCACACCATCAATAATGTATTTAAGGATTATTTCATTTTTGCCCTGCACCCTCAGGCTGCCATAGGCAATAGCACACACCAGCAATGTTTTAAAGGATTACTCTATTTTCCCCATGCACCCGCCACCTGCCATGGGCACACACCAGAAAAAAAAGAACATTTAAGAATGTTTCCATTTTCAACCTGCACTCACCACCTGCCATAGGCCATAGGCACACACCAGCAATAATTTTTTAAGTATTATTACATTTTTCCCTGGCCTGCACCTGCCATTTGCCACCTTACATAAGCCATGGGTGCATACCAGCAATACTTTCTTAAGGATTATTAAATGTTTCCCCCTGCACCGCAATTGTTTAAGTAGTATTCAATTTTTCCCCTGTACCCCCTGCCTGCCACAGGCGTCAGAGGCCTTAGAGCCACATAAAGTAAACTTTTCAATCTGTATGTTATTGAAATTTGAAATATTAAGTTATAGTTCGGAATAGATGCACTCTTGTTAATTATTTGCCATGTTATGTTGTCTGTAGGTTCAAACTGCAAATGCCACGTTTCACAGATTTTTTTTTCTTACTTGTTTGCTTTTAGGTGCACAAGAGACATCATCACACACAGTACAGCCTGACAGAAGCCCGGAAGTGAAAGACACACCACCTGAGTCCTTATCTGCTTCTGCTTGCACAGCTAAGTGACAACTTTCAGAGCTAAGAAAGAACTTGAAGATGGTCCCAAAGAGGGGTGTTCCTGCCAAGAAAGAGTCAGTGAGGAGGAGAAGAAGGATATTGCCAAAAATGGCATGCCGGCCTCCACCTTTTTTGGGAAACATGGTGTACCTGCTGCACCCTCCTATGGGCAGCAAAAGGCTGGGAGCAGCACTCTTGCATCATCAGGAGTAGGAGGTGGGCAATAAATTTGTCTCCCCTGGCAGAGTTGGCAGAGTTTTGGCCACTCTGCGACACACATGTAATGCAGAGTTCCTGCCAAATTCAGCATACCACCGCATAGCAGAATTTTTTCTTGCGTGCGGCTTGCCAATGGTAAGTTGGCAAGTGAGATATGAGGTCCGCTAGCACGATTCTAGGCTGCTAGGAGGGCACCTGGCAAGATATTTCCAAGGTGAGTGATCGTGAACCTTTGCGGTTAGAAAGTTGCTGCCGGAGTAGAAAATCAACTTGAGCAGCAGCAAAATCAAGTTGAGGAGCAGCACCCTCTGGCGAGCCACGTGGTGCTGTTTAGGCTTATTTTTCAGTGCAGAATGAGCTACCGACACTAATAATCAGGGCGAGCTGCCCGACATGCCTAATTTTGCCCGTTCATGGAACTCCATGAAATTTCATGGAGTTTTCATGTGATTCCGTGGAATTACGCGGAGTGAAACTCTGCAAGTTCTACCATCGCCTAATCAAGAGCACCACCCTAACCTAAGGCTAAGCCCATGTCTCTCAGCAATCAGCCACATAAATTATGGCGACGAGCAGGGAGTCTCAATCATTGCAGGAAGTGGCGAATAGGAGCCGCAGCCAGTAACGGTTCGTCATGAAGTAGGAACAGAACACATGTTTGAGCTTCCTGCTGAGCAAAATGTTGCTCTTCAATTATTGGATTCGCAATTTTCAGCAAGAAAAAAAGCGTCCTCCATTATTTTCTCCAAACCCCCTTCTGATGAGCTGGACATGGAATGGACCCCGGCCTATTTGTAAGACCCCCGTTGAGACTAGCATCCACCACTACCACAGTCGAAGTACACCCTACAAATAGGCATATGACAAAGCTACGTACCTCCATTTCAGGCATTGGCAGCAGCACACTAAAACAGTTATCCTTCCAATTTGAGACTTCTTTATGATTAGAAAGCAGACGAATAACATTGCAATATGCTCCATTTGCCACATGAGTGTTCGTCGAGGTAAGCCAGGTTTGCACTATGGTGTCAAAGGCCAAGCATCCCATCTAAGAAAACATCACACAATCCAGTAGGAGGAGCACATTAAAAGAAACTGCTGGTGGTGACGAGAGATGGGAAGCAGCTGAGTGCACAGTGATAGAAGAAGAAGGTAGTCATGAGGAAGAAGAGGATGACAGTATTACACAAAGCAGTCCTGTCCCCTATAGTTTGCCAGCATCACCTGCATCAGCAACCTCCAAATGGCACAAGACTCAGATGCAGACACCTCCACCACATAAAGTGATTTCCCCAAGATGCGCATTGAATCTACCACCTCCTGGTATCCTCTAGAAGTCGCCTGTGTCAGTGGCACCAAAAAAGAAAAAAATCCAAGCTACTATTGAGGAGGTCCTATGAACGCAACCACCCAATGGCTCATTTGTACAATGGAAATCTTGACCTCCTCCCTTTTCCTTTTGTGGAAGGAGTAGGATTTTTGGGAATTTGCGGCAGCCACCTGTCCAAAATAGAAGGTTCCCAGACATCTGTTTTACCATAGTTGTTGTTCCAGGACTCTATTATAATGTGCTGTGATTGGTATGCCAAGCTATGCAGCAGAGTGCTGTTCACACTATCTACCTGACGACAGATGTGGACAAGTAGTCATTAAACTAATTATAGGTGTATCACTGAACATTGGATCTCTTTTGTGGGGGTTAGGCAACAGCTATCTGCAGGTCTCATCGCTGAAGAACATTTAAAGGGCGTTCGGCGGTATGCAACAGTAACACGATGGAGAAATCCCATACAGCAGCAAACATCTTGAAAGAGTTTAACAGCAAGGTGTTTGAATGGCTTCAAACAGGAAGTTTCAGACTTGGATTTGTTGCCACAGACAACAACAGTAATATAGGGATGTATGACATTACAACGCGGGTTTTTACCACGCGTGCAGTTACATCGCATGCGTTACAACGCATGCGATGTTACAACGCTATGCCATTCCAACGCAAGTCTTTACATCGACTTGCGCTAGATGGCGTGCTAACATTAAAAAAGTATAATTTACTATTCCAACTCCAGTCACTTAACAGTAGGGAAGGTGTTGGGATAGTAAACTACACTATTTGTAATGTTAGCACGCCATCTAGCGCAAGTCGATGTACAGACTTGCGTTGTAATGGCATAGCGTTGTAACATCACATGCGTTGTAACGCATGCGATGTAACTGCACTGCATGGTAAAAACCGCGTTGTAATGGCTGTTCCCCGTAATATAGCAAAGGTCATGGCAGAATATTTCAGGGTCCTATGTTTGGCACATTATATCAACTTGGTTGTGCAGAATGTTCTTGAAAAAGAAGATATAGCAACATACTGGCCTCCTGCTGTAGAATCTGCACTAGTTGCGGTCATCCTTTGAAGCCCGGAAGCATTTGAGGATCATTCAGTGTGCTAACAAAGTACAGATTAAAGCCCTCATAGAGAAGGTGCAAACACGTTGGAACTCTATCAACGTCTGATTTAGCAGGACAGAGCAATCACTGACTATGTCCTTTAAATAAGAGGGGATGTTACTGGGAAAAACATGACAATGGAGATAGACAAATGGGGGCTAGTCAAATGCCTGACACAAATGCTACTTTTTTTTAGGTTTTCACATGGGAAGACAGCAAGGAAGACAGTACGATGAGCCAAGCAATCCCGTTATTGCATCTGCTACAGGACCAGTTGAATAATGTGTCGCAAAGGTTTTCCGGTATGAATAAAGAAGCGTATCAGTTTATTTACAGCTTAATCCTTTGCCTCCAAGAGTACATATGTGCCACAATACTTGACCCAGACTACAAAAGAAATACTTGCCACTTTCATTCCTTTTTCAGACGGGATGTCTCACTTTACAAGAGTTGAATTGCTGATCAAGCGAGAGAGCTAGAAGAAGAACGGCTGGAGGTTAGAGACAAGGTAGAAGTCCTGGCGTGCAGCATTCAACCGCCAGAGAGCGCAGTGCTATTGTCTCACATTAATCACCATCATCACCATCAACACCAGCAAAATTAGCAACACCAGCAACAGAATAATCAGACCCCACCTCTGCAATGGCTTGGTTTCAAGGGGCAAGGCTACAGTCACATGCAGAGGTAAAGGCAACAGAGGCCGAGCAAGTGGTAGCACCAATGACCATCATGAGGATGATCCATGACTATCTGGATGACCCATAAGAGGTCTACCTGGATCAAAACTCATTGGTCTGGGAAGATGTGCCAATGGCCAGAGCCCAGCAGGCTGCCAATAAAGTGTGTTATCCAGTGTGTCTTCTAAGTGCATGTTCAGTTCAGCTGGCGCAGTTGTCTCAATCAAAAGGACCAATCTCTCATCTCAAAATGTGGAGAGATTGACCATGATATAATTGAACCAACACTTCATATCACAAAATTACACTGTTCCTGAAACAGCACAGAAGGGTGATTGGTTAGACTCAAGTGTATTAGCTGATTAACTTCTGGGTGAACCCCCGAGTATGAGGACGACTCTACATTCCCACTAAGTAGGCCACAACAGAACTTTCAAACATTATCGTCAAACTGCTTTGCAAAAAACTAAAAAGGAAACAAAGGGCTATAGAAGAACATTTATATTTTTGGTGTCTGAACAATGCAACCCCACAATGTATTCAAATGTATGGACTGGAGTTGGACCAGTGTACACAGAAGCCTCCACATTCACTTAAAGGACATGTAGAAAATGCCTCCCCTCCCTACCATTCTATTTTTTATTCCCTAGCTGGGCTGCCAGTAAAATAAATAATTATGCAAGACTGACATTGTTTGTTGCTTTCAAGGGAAAAGAGAATATACAATGTGCACCACACTTTGAACAGGTAACTAATGCATCAATGAGAGATATATTCAGAGAGTGAGGATTCCTGTGGTGGCTGGGAGGGTGTTCAACTAATTGGTATACTTCATTTGTAATGTTTTGGGCCCGATGGATGATTCCGCCTGAATGATTGCCTTGCTTTCACACTTCACTATAATTTTACTTACACGGTCCACTCCTTTCTTGTACTTCTTTTTTTTAGGTTCTTCAGAGACCAGTCAGTTTAGTTAATAAAACTACACAAAATGCTCAAATTGTTTTGCTCTTCTTGTTCATCAACACTACAAGTTTATCTCTCTCAATCTCATTGAGGTTTGGGACTCTGAATCAGGACAGTACTAACCCAACAGTCAGAAGAAGGAAGTTAATGCCTATCTGATTTAATGGGAAACAACATGCCTCAAACAGGCCTACTCGCTCCTGTGGACTGCAGAAAGGTGTGTTGATTTGGGAAATGCTGAGTAGAGTGTTGGCTCAAATATCAAACTACTCTACTTAAGTGGTTGCCGTCTTGGGGGACTGTCACTGAACACGTCACATGATGGATGCATTCAGCTAAAAAGTTATGACAATTGATATTTGTGAGATTGATCAGCCAGGTATAAGCAGCTACTTATCTGGGATTGGTGGTAAAAGATTGTTCTCAATTTTCAGTTAATTGCACATGACTGCACCAGCCTATGCTCTGTTCTTTTGGTTCTCATCCACCATGAAGCTTACCTTCGCCTTGACTCTACAATAGTAACATTTACGTTTTTTGTACTCCACAGGCCTTCTTTTCTTCTCCACGAAAGCTTCATAATACTCCTTCTTACTAGACTTGTTCAACCCTACACCCAAGAAGGATAACCCAGGAAGAATGCGGATGCACCATCCATTTGGAATTTTTACAGTGCCATTTTTCTTTTCTTAACTGTAACAATTTGTAGAGCTGTGTGGGCCCTCCCCATTTTGTATTTTTTAAACCTAAGTAACATAACAATTAGATAACTTGGGACTCTGGGGCTGAAAGACTGTTTGCAATGCATTTAGTAACTGAACTGTGTCATTCCTAGATTTCCTCCCACAACAGATGTGATGATGATGTGCTCCTCATTGGCTTGATGAATGTTGTGTTTCTCTTTGTCTTACTTTTCCCCAACTCCCCCTTCCCATCCATTTATCAAATCTCTAACCCTTTTGTGTGATCTATTGAGGTGTGACTTAAGATTTTACACCATAAATAGATCATACACTTGGCGGGGCAGATGTGGTGAAAGTGACACCAACTCACTTTTAAGGGATCTTTTTAACTAAACAACGGCCCGACCAGTTCTACTTACCCACCCAGGCATGAAAGGAACATAATCATCATAATCCTGAATCCTCATTAGAACAATGCCTGTCCCATGATAGATAGTACTAGTGTGAACTATGTGGCCTGATTCACAAAGGTAAAGTTACACGTTTCTTGAAATGTTACTGTTGCAGTGTAACATACTAACACCAGTAACCTTTCAAGTAGTAACTAACTAGTAGTAATAGTAACTCCTTTTAAAGTGATAGGGGTTACTTACTACTCACAAAGTTAGTACCCTTAAAGTTACTGATGGAAAAGTTACTAGTCATAAACTTTACACTGCAAAAGTATTACCAAAAGTGTAATTTACTTTACCTTTATGAATCAATCCTTGTGCTGTGATGCTTACAAAATCTATGCAACATGGAGTAACGTAAACCCCTCCAGAGTCCTGACTTGAGGTTTTTGAAAGTTTAGAATTAATTATTTTAATAAATGTAATCATTATTACTTGCTCCCCAGATTGCTTAGAAGCTACTGCTGCCTGTTGCTTTTTGTAATATGATGTTTTTGTCATGGTGGTCTGGTCTGAGTCTTTGATTACCCACTAACTCTGTGGTTTTTTTTTGTCTAGTTGCCTATGATGGCTAATCCTTCGGAATAATCCTACATTGGGAGTTCATGTCATTCATAATAAGTGAGAGTGGGAACTCGCTTTGTGATGTTTTTCCTATCAGTGCTAGCCAACTACTACCAACACCATTAAGAAGGCCCTTTGGGAAACCATGCAATAAGATTTGGATAGGTTGAGAGAGGTAGCAGGCATCACATAATCTATTCAGGTAAGAAGAACTAGTTATTAACTTGGTACTGAAGTAGGACAAGTGCAGTAACTAAATTAACTAGTATACTATATCATTAATAGGAGGTTTGATGCTGCAAAACCTCATCAAGCAATAAAATGAAATATAATTAATTTGTTTTCTATTCCCAGTTGCACCTTGGTGGAGGGTTATAATTACTGACTGCAGGAAGAAGTAAATGACTTACTGAAGAACAAACACATGACAAGGGACTTCAGGTGAGGAAAGTCTAGGAGGAAAATTCGATGTACAGTATTATGTGTGAACATTTCAGAGGACAGCTTCTCATCTCATCATAAAACCACAATGCTATGATACGCTAACTAGCAATGCTAAGACAAATAGTGACAAAGAAAAAACTAAATCCCATTTAGATTGTTCACATTCAAAACTCACTCTCTCCACCCACAACAGGCCCATCGCCCTCCCCAAGCAAAAACCTCAAATGTCTCATTCATCCTTTCCCCAACTTTCCTTTCCACCCTATCCACCCACAACAGGCCTTCCCACCAAGGAAAATGTTCCATAAGAAAGGGATTTGAGGATACCCAATTCACTTTTACTTAACTTCAACCTTCTTCTGGGCCAGGTTCTGTTGACCATGCCTGAGCAGCTCCACCTCATGCATGAGTAACTCAAGCTCATGTTGAGCATGGTGGAAGAGGCAGACAGATGATGATGAAGAGCGGGACTACTGGCATTCCGGGCAGCAGTAAAGCCTGGCTGCAGGTAGGGGCAGCGCTTGCATTGGAGTGGCCAGTTTCAAGTCAGTTCTGGCAGGCGGCCCAAGGAACTGGAGGCCCATGCCTCCTCTTCCTCCTATAAGGCCACCAGCTGGCAGAATTCCATTGCCACGGCCTCCAACTTTTGGTGCTGCAGCCAGACAGCTATCTCCTGCCAGGATGGTTGCTGGCCAGCTTCAGCAGCAGAGTAGCTCTATCAAGAAAGCAAAAACAAAAACACAACTTCTGATGTTCATCACAAATACTTGTTTATACTCTCTCTAGTGGCACAGTAGGAGAGCATTGCTGGTCCCCTAGGGGCGCTTGAATTTTATTTGGATGTGATGATTAGCCACAGCCTGGGCCAAATTTTTTCCCTCTCGTACTTCACATAATGCAATAGCACTGACTGCCGGGAATTAAGCCAGAACACCACCATAATCAAAAAGTGATTTTAGTTGAAAGGAGTTCATAGTGAAACTGAACAGATACTTTATGTGTGCTAATAAATTAATTATCTGCCATTATTGAGCAAAGGCGTATGTATGCTGCACAGTTAATGCTTGACTATGCAACATTAAATTAGCCATGCTGGCTGCTCTGCTTAGTCTGCAGCTTGTTTTTCGGGCAGCTGTAACATGTCCTGCTATTAACTTATAATTTCAATGGCCCTGCTCTTCTCCTACTCACTCTTCAATTGTGCCCTGAGTCCTAACTTAGGGGCTGATAAAGTCTGGCAGATGGGCTGCTCCGTCACACACATGGCCGATAACAGATATCCCATCCGCTGTATTACAGTAGACAGTGCATAGAATTTAAACGATGCATTGTAGACAGCGAATGGGATATATTCTTTTGAGAGATGTACAAAATAGTGGCTGAGGCAAAAGAATACTGCACTCAACACACTGGTGGATGAATTATTACTCAGAACTTGGTGGTGGTCAAGTCTTGAACGCCAGCCATCTTAGTCCTCAAACCAGGAGAAACTCTACATCAACTTAAGGAAAATGTGACTCAGCACCTACATCGAATGGATGTCTTTAGTAATCTAAACAATATGCATTCAAATTTGGACTACAAGTTGCACAGACTCCCAGAAACATTTTCTTGATAAAACAGATTCTTTATTCATAATTTTTTCATTTAAAACATTTATATTTCTTCTTTGATTTTGCTATAGCCAACACATTTTGTCCAAAAGGATTTCTTCAGGGTTACAAGACACATAATATTTACAAATACATACACATACAGTACACACATAAAGACATTACAAACTATACACAATACTACATGCATGCACTTAATCATGGTTAAATGAGTCAATCAAGTATCTCATCCCCTTGTAAGTGAGTTTGTTCAATTACACAAGAAAAGTGATCAGCATGCCGTTATTAACTTCAATTCTCTGTGCAAAACTTGTGCAAATAGTAATTTCATATTAATGTATTACTTAATCTTATCAGGATGAGGCCAACAATCAAAAGTGCAGGATAATGGTTATCTAGTCCCAACACGATCCAGCTGCAGTCTTAAACGGTTTAAACGGCATATGTCAGTCTTCGATTTTGAAGACGGATGTATGCCATTTAAGACTGCAGCTAGATCGTGTTGGGACCAGAGGTAGAAGTGGCCAATTTTCCCCCTTTTTGACACAAAGGATAGGAAGGGTGACAACATAATCTATAACTAAATAATAAATATGCAGGCGGTCATACAGTTTTCAAGAACAAGTGAGAACAGTCGCCATGGGGCAATAGATTTAGACCCCTGGAGTGGAGAGTAATAAAGTATATTAAGCCATGTAAAAATTTGTATATATATACTGTGTTCTGAAGAATGTGGGGTGAACCATTCCGTTATGCACCGAAGCTCCGCGTCGACAGTTTCTTCTTTATTTTTAAGTGCAATATGTATTACTGTGATTTTTGACAGTGTTTTTAGATTTATTGTTTTAAATTTTTGTATTATTATGTAATTAAAAGGAATGCAGTTAGATGCTGAATAAGCAACAGTGCTTTTTATAAATGTTTTAATTCTTAATTGTGCGATATGTATAGAGCACATGTGAAGATTGTGATAAACAATTAATGAATTAGATTTTTTTTTCCATAATTTTAAAGTGTGACAGAGATTATTTATATATAATTTGTAAAAAATGTCAGTGCATTTCCAGTTTGCTTCAGAAGGACGTTTAGTGGGGCCTATACAATTAAGGGGCACAAGCGTGAGCTCTGATATGTTACAGGAAGTGCAGCAAAAGTGGATAGGATCACCACTGAGAATGCTTACCCCATTGGTTAGGGTGTGGCTGGAGTTTCCCCACCCACAGGCTGGCGCTGGGCATAAATGTGGCATCTCCAGGGCCCTCCTCAAATGACTTCCGAACCTTTGGAAGAACAGTAGAGAATTGGACCTGCTGTCTGTAACCTAAGCAGAGCCTTAAAGACTGGACCAGCTCTCCCTCTTGTACCTAGGACAAAGAAATGGACTCCGAGGTTCAGAAGGCTGACCTGTTTGGGCTACAGGGAAACAACAAGCTCCAATCAGCCTTTGTTCTACAATACAAGCTGACTAGCTCCAACTGTACTTGCTCAGGACCCTGCTGCTGGCTTCTGTTGGAGTGAATCTTGACCCCCATGTGCTGTTCTGAGGTCCTAGAGCCTTGGAGTGGGTCAAAGTATACACCTCCTGACTTTTCCTGAAACCTGGTACTTAGAAACCATTTCCCAACTTTTGCTTTAATAACCTAAGGGGACTGGGACCAACCTGCAAAGGCAATCCATCGAAGGCACATCATTGCTGGGGGCCCCTCAACTAATTCCCCAATCTCTTACATGATTGTTAATGTGTAAATAATCTTTGAAGTAATAGGTCATTCTCTCATCTACAAAATGATACTTCATTCGCAAGCTTCATTTTCAGCTTGTGAATAATTTTATTAGTTGCCTCATGGTGTTGTTAACGCTTGAATCTCTTTTTTAGAGTTCAGGCTGAAGGACCTCTGTCTATGGCCATTTATTGTAATTTTACATTAGATTTTAAATGCTTGTTTTTTATATCTAGTTATGGCCTATTTAACAATAGGTGATTTAGTACTCAGTATAGTCTATTTCTTGGATTGGTTGGATCATTAAAGATGTTTTGAAGGGAATGTGTTCCAGCTGTTAAACTTATGATGTGATTATTTAACAAAAGAAAACTGGGTACTGTGGCACAATGCACTGTTTTGGAGTGGTGGGATTGTTATAGATGCTCTGAAGCGAAGGTGTCCTACTGCATACTGCATTGTGTGTAGAAATAGCAGTAACTGGACCTTCCTAGTGAATTTCTCCTAGTTCTCTATGAAGTCTCTGTCGATCTACATGTGATTTTATAAATATTTATTTGTTATTTCTATATGACGAATTCTTGGAAATAAAATAAAATAACTGAAAGCTTCATTTTCATGCTGTAATAGTAAAGTGAATACTTTCTCACCGTCTCAGCTATTAGGATAACAATGTGACTTCTCATGAGAACGTAACCTTGAATTGTAGCAGTATTTGTACTAACCATAAGGTGTCATAGGAGCACCAAAGATAGGAGCTGCATTATATGAATCAGTAGGACAGTGCTGACAAATGTGATTTTAGACTGTATCATTCTTTCCTTAAAGTGATTGGGTGGGATATTGGTATCTTTACATATTCAGTCCAAGAGCCCTATTATGCAAAGGACGCACTTTCCCTGTTTGCAACTGGCACACCTTAAAACAGGTGCGCCAGGCGTAAACAGGGAAAGTGCACCCTATTACATGGAATGCGATGTCCCCAGGGTAGCTGCGAACTCGCGCTGACCTGGGGGCAGAGCATTCCTTTGAAAAATGGAACTGCTGCTTTGAAGCCGCTTCATGTTTTCAAGTGCAAGCAGCAACCCGTCTGCACATTTAAAGGGGATTGCAGTCAGTTACGGCACAGTCAGTGCAGTCAGTTACGGTACCCGCCTGCAAGGGGATGTCTGGGGGGGGGTCTATGGGACCCCCTTCCGCCCTCCAGAGTGCTGCCATCAGGGGGCGCACTGACAGTTTGCCAACTTATAGATGGCACATTGTCAGTACGCCTCCTAAGAGCGCCTTTGCATCTGTGTCAGCATCTGTAATACGTGCAGAATCCCTCATTAGCATGTGGCACGCCCCCATGCAAATGAGTGAACGCCCCCTGAAGATAGTGCTGGCGCTTTATGTGCGCCGCTGTTAGAGTTATTACAGAAGGGACCGCTCAAGCGTCTGAAGCCCCTTCTGTAATACCAAAGTGCCCTGGGTGTGCGCAAAGCGGGTGCAAATGCCCATTGCATCCTTTGGGCACTAATGTAATACAGCCCCAAATGAGTAAACCTTATTATATTTCACCCTATAAAACGAGCCTTACCTAGAGGGTATTGGGCTCACTCTCCCCTAATCTTTAGGAGGCAAAACTATGTTGGTCTGATTCACGTCTTTGCTACTGAGATGAATTATACTCTCTGTTCAGCTATTTCATGATTTGCCTTGTGTTCTGACCTTCATCCTTTTATATGACAAATGAGTAACTGACTGACTCTTTGTCTTTACGTTCTGCACCACTGAATCTTCATGGTTTCCATGATACTTTCCAGTATTTATTGTGAAGCCTACCTAATACGTATATTTTAACAGTATTTATAAAGTGACAAAAAGAGTCCCAATAAAAAGAAGGTGTGAAGGGAGATGGTGAAAAGTAAAAATTGAAGACTCCCCTGCAGAGTAACTAGCAGCACCAGTGCTTAATTTGAGCCGGTGGTTTCTGGTGCTCAGCACCAGCACTTAATTGTCAACACCAGTACTTATGACAGTGTGCCAAGTGGTGACATTGATTGTCTAATATTGAGATGAACACAACAGTTGTTTAATTATTCAATATACATTAAAAATGACTCATTTCTGCCGCCCATGCCATTCTTATAGGTTTGGGGGCCTGGAATAGAGTGAACTGCCACTCTTGTAGGACTGTGATGGTTGGTAGTTGCCTTGGTACTAGCACTGACAGCACTGGCAGGAGCAGTAGCTGGTGCAAGATGCAGTGGCCTTCTGTCAGGGGCCCTGACCCTTATTTGTTTACAAATTAAACACTGAGCAGCACAAAAAGAAAATTCCAAAGAAAATGGCTTGCAACCTTTCAATGCCATTTAGACGTCGGGGGCGGGGGGGGGGGCTTATTTCCAGCTGCCCTTGTTATTTGAATCAGAATTGTGTAGGCTGACAGGGGTTGTAATTAGGGGGTACAGCAAGAGGAGTGGGGGTCACGCTCAAGGATGAGGAGGTGGGAGTATAGGTACTAGTAGTGGTGCAATTGCATAGTGAATGTGCTATGGGCCCTGTTGCAAGCTTTGAATGCGTTTGTGGTAGAAAAATACAACATTGTCAGCGTTCAATGGGCCCCCGGTGCCACTGCACCTTGCACCAATGGTCCTTGAGCCCCTGCAGTTGTGGCTAAAATCGCAGCTTTATGCGAAGTGGTTTGAAGAATTGGGCACTTGGAGCCTGGTGGTGTAAAATGTGGAGTGTTGGGGCAAAGACAATGGAAGCAGAGGCATTGGATGATGGCTTGAAGCATGGACTAATGGGGAAGTGAGACACGGATACGGGAATGAATGTGAGGGGCGGTTGTAGTGGGCAGCACTGGAATACATGGAATATTGGATGAGATGTCGGAAGTCGGGTTTATATTAAGAGCTGGTGTGTCGGAAGCAACTGTGTACCGGGAATGGTATTTGTCGGAAACAGGGGGATGTGAAACTGACGGGGACTGTGATGTTTTGGAAGCAGCGCAGACTGAGTGTTAGGAGGAGGAGGTGGCGAAAGTGGAAGCCTGGTCTGAGCTCCGCCCATCCTGTGTGTACACATGCCTATACTGACAGCATTCCGCTCAGCCTCACAACAGGGCTGAGATTACCTGCGGCCAGTGAAGGCAGAGAGAGCGGCAGCAACAGCCGGTGTCGGCTCTTTGTTGTGCTTAGCATGGCCACAGACCGGGCGAGCCTGCTGTAGCGCGCCAGGGGGCAGGCAGCATCCGCTCACAGCGACCCATCGGACCGAAGCACACCAGCCAACCGCGGCATGTCCCTCCCGCCTATCCTGGCTAGGCAGCAGCAAGCGGGCAAGAGCCAGCCGCCCCCCGACGCCAGGCCTCAGCAGCGACAGGAGGGCGAGGCGCTCTCCAGCTCCTGGCCCTCGGCGACCCTCCGGAGGCAGCTGGCGCAGAGGGCGCACGCCGCTGCTGGGAAGATGCCGATCCCTGCGGCCCTCTGCCGCCCTCGGGAGACCGGGGGCTCTCCTCGGGCGCCCCCGCCTCGGCCCTTGCAGCAGCCCCGGCCGCTGTGGCGCTCCTGTGAGAGCATGATCCCGCCCGGCCGCCGCGCCAGCCCCCCGCAGCTTCGGACCCAGGAGGAGGGGAGTCGGCCAGCAGCCCCGGAGGAGCCGCTGCTGCGCTTCTCGCTGCGCCTGACCCCCGAGGCTGCGCTGATCCTGCAGCGACGGAACCTGGAGAAGCAGCTGTCCGCTCGCCGCCCCGGCCCCTCCGCCGTGCCAGGCTGCCCGCGGAGGGCATTCGCTTGCAGCCGGCGAGGGAGCCCACTTGAGGGCCGGGGAGGACTGAAGCTCCCACCACAAGAACTGCTGCTCAAAATTTCCCTGCTCAACGATCAGAACCGCTACGACGACGTGGAGTATGAGGAGGAGGATGGCTGGGGGGCAGGGAGGGTACCGGATGAGGGGCTGGTGCGGCGGTGCACTGAGTGGTTGCGGGGCGTGGAGAGCGCGGCGGCCCCGGACAGGCTGCACAGCCTGCCTCACCTGAGCATCACCCAGTGACAACCGCTTGCCTCACCCGTGCATTACCCAGTGACACTATCCAGGACCACCTGATTACCCAGTGATCAGAGCCAGCATCATTCAATAGCCGTCGTTTGCCTCGACTGAGCGTTACCCCTGACCTCCCCTCAACCAGTGTGTTACCCTTTTGTGACCAGACCTTTTTCCCTCCTGAGACTTATCGGGGTCTGCGCCTCCTGATTATACAGCGAGCTTCTCCTTACTTGACTGCCACCGGAAGTTTTTGCTCCAGCTAAAAAAACATCCCAGTATCCACAACATGCCCCATCCGAGTATCCCCCAAATTAGCACATTCTGACACACCTAAGCCTCGCCTATTGAGGGAGCCTTCTCAAAGTCGCATTCACCCAGTGACCTCCGCCCACCCATCTCATAAACCTCACCATGACCTTTCTCCCACATTCCGCCCTATATAAGCAGTCCTGGACTCCTCTCCCGCTCCCAGTCCCCATTAAACAAATTGCGGATGGTCAGAAGCCTGCTTTGAACATTTCCACTCAACATAAACTGTCTACCTTACACAGCGCACGCCTTCGCGTCTGGGGGTGGTCTGCACTGCCCGCACTGCCATTTCCAGCCGCCATCAATGCATATCAAACGTGGGCTTTAGAAAAACAGGTTTGGGAATCCCAATGTTTTGAATAACGCGAGCCTCTGCCGACCACGGAACGCCCAGGGTTGCTGTTCAACTCGGTACGATTGGTAGCACCCACCCACCCCCTTCTGAATTCTGACTTAAGTTTAAAACGGCATCACAGGTGTGTTCAGCACTGCAGGTTACATTCCGATGAAGTAAATCACGGTGCTGGGAGAGAGGTAATGCCCTGTCACCTTTCTTGGACAATCGTTGTTCCTTTCATTCCATCACAGACCGCGATAAGGAATGACGCCATCATGCCCCCTGTGGCATCAACAACACACCACGTGCCTTTCGAAGGTGCTTCTGGGAAGTTGTGCAAGAGGATGAGCAAAGAAGACTGGATCTTTCTACCTATAACTGGCCACATGAGTAACGTCTTTGCCATCCGTACACATCGCAGTGTCATGGCGACCCGGAGCTCAGTCGGGCCATAGAGGGCTCGGACTGGAGGAGGCGGCAAGAGGGACTTCCCCCCCAGTAGAGGCACGTTTCCTGGAACTGTTAGACTTTTGTGGGGAGATGGGCAGTGAGGACAATGGATTTTTTTGTGCCAAAGTACAAATGAACAACAGACTCGTTTGTGATGAGTTTTTTTTTTAGTAGTTATTTAAGTTTTGTAAATAAAAACAATGATTTTGTATATGTGCGTTAAAATGCAAAACCACACCATATTTATTTCTTAATAAATGATTTTATAGTTGGAGAACGTAACTTGTACTTTACGTGAGGAGACGCTTTATGTGTCCTTTTTTTAACTTTTTACTTAATATTTTTTAGAAATTGTTGTTCCTGGAGATGCTCAACTGCCTGTCACAAACTGGATTAATTGCTTGGCATGACACGCCGGGCAAGTTTTGCCACATGTATATATGACGGAGTAATTGTATTGTATTGTAATTGCATTTATATAGCGTTTACTCCTCCTGACGAGGCATCAAAGCACTTTTTGGGCGAGTAGCACGCTACTCTGGAACTCATGAAGGATTAGTGGTGAATTAGTATAGTGAAAATATGGAAGCAATTTAATGAGATAATTAGTAACTCGTATGTGCGTTGCACTTTTAATCGGCTCCTGTGTTCCACGTAATTTTCCACTGTCCTGTCCCTGCCCTTTCTGGTGATAAGCAGATACCTGCTTTGCTCCGTTTCCAAGTATTTTTTCAATAATGAGTAAGGGTGGGCGTAACTGGCGTAATTCTCTCTAGCCTAATTACTTGTGATTACTGCAGAAATAGTTGTATATGTGTGTAGTTGTTTGAGGAATATAATCAAGCATTTAGCGCTATTTTCTTAGTGCAAAATGTACCCTCGCTAGCAAATTGGGCCGAGGGATGCATTTTGTGCTAATAAAATATCACTAAATACTACAAGTCACGAAGGAGCCGCTCCATCTCTGTTAGTTCATTGTGCTTGCGCTCCTCTGGTAAAATGTTTGCCCCAAATTACTCTTAATTACTCAAGCGGGTGTAATCATGTTACTTTGCATATCAAGAGTAGTGCGTAAATACTGAAATGACTGCAGTGTAATAAACATTTCTCCCAGGCCTAATCATAAGGCAGAGTGAGTTTGTGTTCAGGTTGGAAAAAATAGTGTTTTGTCTTTGTTTGTCAAGACAAGAAGTTGGTAGAATAAGTGTGTTTTCTGAAGCTGAGACTGGTTGTCCTTCCAACTGACCCATTGGAAGTGGTTCCTACTAGATCCAGTTGGTACATAAGGGGTTTAGACATTGTACTTTAAATTTCCATTGCAAAAAAACAATTGGCATTGCAGAGGATAAATAAAAGGTCAACTGAACCAGATCAAGCCAATTAGAGATACAAGGATTTGGGGGAGGGTTGAAATATGGCTTCGGCTCAGGATTACTAGGTGTTTTATGAAGTACATCTTATAACTTCAAAGCAGAAAAATAAGAGAACCAAAACATACAGTGTAACACGGATGGTACAGTCCAGCTCGGTTGATTGATTCTCACATCTGATTGTCTTCAGTTTTTAGTTTGCTTGAATCTGAGGTAGCAGGGACCCAATCTGAGATGGGTACCCTGAGTGTTCCAGAGTTTTGTGCCTATCATTCCAAGGTATCACCCTCTGTGTTACTAAACTGACCGAAAGTTTTGTGTGAAGATGTAGGGGCTGATTCATAATCCGCACTTGTGGTGGAGGCCCCGCAATTGAGGCGGGGTGCACTTGTGGCGGACATCCTCACTGCAGTTACTCATTGCGGAGGTCCCACGACTAGTGCTGGCCTCGCGGTGAGTGCGGACCTCCCCGACATGCCACAACTGCGCGGTTCTTTGTGAATCGTTTCCATGGTGTAGGACCAGCTTTGGTACACATGATGGGTCTTTATTCTGTTAGGTTTTGTGGATGATACAGAGTGATGTGGTTCTAAACGTATCCACTGAGAGCCAAAGGTGCTCTTTCCACACCTGTTGCGTGGTCACATTATGTTTAGTTTAGGCCATATTAGGCCTCAGTTATTATTGCCCTCCAGGGATTGTGTGTTATTCATCATCACTTGTTAAAAACTGTCAACCCAGTTTTGTAATTTCACGGGTGACATAAATATCACCAATTAAGAATTGGGCCTTCAAAAATGAGGCACAACATTGCAGATTTGTGTGCTTTCTGCACCAACATTTGCCTTTATCAGTGGTTTCAGGGCCTCCTCCCCCTCATAAGATTCTGCAAGTTTTTGGCCTGCCAAATTTATCGGGGGTGGGATAAATCCAAAGTTACAGTCTTTACCATCTTGGAATTAACGGGTGTGATAAACACTGCATGACTTGTAATTGTGATCTCAGTGCACTCTGATTTATACTGATTCAATACAAGTCCATACGGGCCAGATCCAAGTCAGTTTTAGTATACCCGTAAAATATTTACATTCAATTAATTGATTTACATAGCGGTTATCCTGAACATATTTAGTGATTCCAGCCCTCATATACCTATGCTGCACATGCCTGTCCTAGATAATTGGTCCAAGTGGGTGTAGTTATGGTGGTCGTCACCATACATTTATAAGCGGATCATATACCGGCCTAGTAGTCATGACAGGATCTGCATGTAGCATTTAAGCAGGCGGGAGAGGTAAATGTAAATATCCAGTATTTGTAAAGCGCGAACAATTACCCGAAGGTGTCAAGGCGCTGGGGGCCGTCGGGAAGATTAAGCGAGCTATTGCCCAGAGTCACATGGTGCTGGGCTCATCTGCCGCTGGCACCGGGGATCGAACCTTGAGTCCCCGGGTTCTGGAGTCAGTCGCCCAGGCCGCTGCGCCACACCTCTGGTGGAGCCTTGGGGACAGTGAACAGAGAGCCGCAACATGGCGATTCTGCAGGATCCACAATACTCCGCATGATCACAAAGGAATGAAAGATTAGATGTTTTTGTGAACCAACCTTTCCTTTTCATTCCTCCTTGGCCCAAATGGTATGCCGATCACACAAAAAGTACAATTTTCATCATAAATAAGAGCTTCCCCAGCTTATTCCCGCTCTTACCAAGCAGACTGCAGTATGACAGTACTCATCTGCCCACTTCCAACTGTAGTGAGACCTAGACAACAGAACATGCGCACTGGGACAGGGAGTTGCAGACCCTTGTAGAAGGGGGCCTTCAAACGTGGACCAGTCATACAAACCTGGGTGAATGAGAAATGGCCAGATAGGTGCATGGACAGTGCAGGAGACGCTTGGGCAGAGTGACAAGGGTACTGGCACTGTCTTAAGGTATCACGGATGCCAGGATGTGCTCGCTGACAATGGAACGGGTCCCTTTATAAAATGGGACAGTGATAATAAGATGGGAGCACTGGGCCGGTTAGCATCAATTGGTTGGGAGAGAGACAAGAACAGAGAGGCAGATGCTAGGTCAGCCACATAGAAGGCGGGACAGACAAAGAAACTGAGACAGGGAGACAAACAATGGCGGGGGAAATGCTGAGACAAGGAGACTCTGATACTAAATCAGGAAAATGGCTCTTGACTCATCAGCATGGATTCTGAGACTAAGATAGGAGTACTTGGGGTACGCTAGACCCAACTCTGGGTACACCTTTTGGAGAAACGCATCAAAGACCACCCAACACACAGTGTACTCATACGGATGGTGGGAAATAAGACACACCTTTGCCCGCTGCACCGTAGTAAATACACAGCCACTGGGCACTCCTACTGTCCAACCACACAAATTGTGTAAGGCTCCAAGATCCAATGCCTTGAATGGCTCATCCTGTGATGAAACCAGCAGCAGCAGGGAACACTACATCATATACCTTAGCCAATTCCAGTATGCAGAAGGGGCAGGAAATTCTGTTGCTGACCAAAATCCCATTAGCCAGCAGCCAGATCCACTGGCACTGGTCAGCTGGGATTTGAACCAATTGTGGCGATTTTTCTCACTCTTCCACATAGTACTGCAGCGAGGTGGCTCAGTGAGATCATTTTTGCCACTACTGTGATTTATAGGTCACTAACTAGAATTCTGATATGGCCAAAACAGCCGCCCATTCTTCTGAGGTCGGTAAATTATTTACCATGCATAGAACTGGCATAATGGTGGTACAAACGCTATGTAAAACACATTATACCCTTAATTGGACCGATTCGTATTATATAACGTCCCACTAACACACGTGAACTTTCAGGGTCAAAAGACACTCTACTTCAGTAAGAAACATTCTAAAAATGTTTATGGCGCACGGAATGACACAAAAGGGCTAGTAAGATTTTAGGGATGACAAGAGATTTATTGTAAATAATAGGGCATCTGGCTTGAATAGATACATTCCGTTTTCACTGCAATAAATGATCAATCCGCACATGTGGCCCACTTGCTCTCTTCTTTTTTAAGCGAGGTTCCCCATTTTCCCAACCACCTCTGCTTTCCCCATTCCGAACTCACTCTTCCCTCCATGAAAGAGCAGCCCTGATCACTGTACAGGAATGCAGTTCAACTCCTTGGTCGGCAGACCTGGGCGTTTCCTCCGTGTAATCGTATAATTACCGTGTCAACATGTCCGCTAATGTTTTTTTATTCTTGTGAAAGCCATGCGCTTAAACAATATACAGGCAAGTTATGGGGGGGGGGGGGGGCGGGGGGTTGTGTTCATTTCGATGTGGTACTGGCATGAGAATTCATAAAGTCACAGCATAAAGAGGGCGTCTAAGGATTTCTGTTGACGATATCGTTACTATGTCCTGCTTATCTTGTCTGAAAACCACAGACTGCGACATGTGATGCTTCCGAGGTACGGTGGTTGCCAAGAGACATAAAGCCTGCTTTTCGCGTGGCCCTGGAATGGTTTTATCAGGAAAGGAAGGGGGTGCGGGCTTCGGAAATGTTGTCGGGGGGGTTGGACCGATTTTGGGCCTCTAACTGAGTTTCTTGTTGTCTCACGTCTGTCCTGTTTGGAGATCCCCACCGGAAGTGCTATCTGCAGCTTACTGCTTGTCCTGTTCAATGGATAGCAATGCAAAAATAACAAGCATTTGCAATGTAATAGGTCTCGCATTTGCGTGACTTGAACTATTGGCTTTGTAAATGACAATGTATTTTTTTGGCTATTGGTATTGTAAATGACACTGCCTTTTATTTATGTGTTTTGAAAACCTGCAAGAAGTGCGTAAACACGCACTTTGTACTTTTAGTCTTTGCTTACGAGAAGCAAGGCTGGCAGTAAAAGAGGCACAGTTACTGCAGCCTTCCTTCTCGTAAACAATGACTAAAGTACAAAGGGGCATATTATCAAGAAACGGCGTTAAGATTTTCACCGCTTTAGCGGCAGAAAACTGCTGCTAAAGCGGCGATAATATTAGAAGCCCATTATCGCCGCTTTAGCTGCAGTTTTCTGCAGCTAAAGCGGCGATAATTTTTTTAACGCCCTGCTTGATAATATGCCCCAAAGTACTTGTTTACGCACCGCTTGAATGTTTTCAAAACAGATAAATAAAAGGCTTTATCATCTACAATGCCAATACCTCAAATTCTCAAAAATGCGAGACCTATTGCATTGCAAATGCTTGTTGAGCTCTGAGAAGGAGGCGGCAGCAACCATAGGAAGGCAGGGACCGTAATGCCAGGCAGTTGGGAAGGAGGGCTTTTCTAAGCCCTGCTAGACTGTACAATTATGGGATCTGAGGCACAGGAGATAAGAAGCTCGTGATCACAGATGTTAAGTGGACAAGTCGGGATTAAAATTGATGCATGCTGGCCACCCATAAGCCTAAACATAGAGCTCAAGTGCTTATCACAAGCTGTGTTAGCCTCAGCAATACATCAAAATCAAACCTGCGAGTATGTTTGAGCATGTTCAACAGCAATTCTACTCTGAAACCAGAAGCTGGTGAGTTCCCATCTTAAAACAAGCATTGGCATAGCCAATAGGTCTCACCTTTGGGACCTTATAAGTGTTTAACCATGCAGCACATTATCACCCACCGGGCAGATTTCTGTAATGGAACTAGTACTTATGTAAAGTGCTTTGATACCTTCATTTGCGTTTCATAATGCAAAAAATAACAAGCATTGGCATAGCCAATAGGTCTCGCCTTTGGGACCTTATAAGTGTTTAGCCATGCAACAGTTGCATAACTAAATACTTATAAGGTCCCAAAAGCGAGACCTATTGGCTATGCAAAGTGGCCGTGCGGCCGCGAAAGTGAAAGCAATCGAGGTAAAGCGCGGCGCGCGCGCCCGTGCACGTGCACTGTAGCTCTAGGCTGGCCTGGTAGCACTTTTTGGAGCCCTCTCAATAAGTCATGCCAGACCAGCGCATGCGCTGGGTCAGGCAAGACCTAACAAGGAATGAAAGGAGAAGTGCTTACAGATTTCTGAGGTGGGGGAGAAAAAAGATGCACTCTGTAGATTTACGCTGTGCCTACCTGCTGTAGATGTTTGGTTTTTCTCCACAACAGTTAGGGTAAAATGGTGATTGCTAACGTTCTTCTGTTTTGTTTAACCAGAAGCATGATCATGCGGTCAACAAATGGTTAAGCATCACAATGTAGCTATTTACTGAACCCCACGAGGATCGTTCCATTCCTCCCCAAGACAAGAGTGGCCTTTAAGGAGATTTAACTACTGTAGCAGCTGCTTGTTGCCTTCCAGGGTAGGCTTGTTGGCCAAGGCCCGCTCATTATACGGTGCTGACTATTCCGCTGAAAAGTAAGATGTCACCGTAATTGATTTCGTTTCTGTTCCTTTGTGTTTTAGAGAAAATGAAAGCGCACTCTTGTGGAGGTGGGTTGGAGGGGACGCGCCTTCTAATGAAAGCTGCAAGGTCTAGAAATGAAACCTGACCCAAAACAGATGGCAGACTGTGCGCCGCTGCTGCTAGCTCCTATTATATAATGCCAATACCAAATCAGTAAGCAATTACAGTATAGAAAATCAGGAGCCGAATTGAAAGGAGGCTAAAGTGAGTTATCCCAGTGTGCAAGTGAAGGTGGGGCTGGAGTATGCTGCATCTTGGTGCAGAGTAACAGATGTTTATTGCCAACCAAATGAATGTTAATTAGTCCGTCGGCCTCTAGTAGGATGAAAGGCTGAGCAGACGCGCTGGGGTTCGAAACTGTGGTTGGGAGGTCAAACATAAGACTAGCGCCACCGCTGCTGGCTCCCATTATATAATGCCAGTACCAAATCAGTACCAAATCAGAAAACGAGCACAGTATAGAAAATCAGGAGCCGAATTGAAAGGAGGCTAAAGTGAGTTATCCCAGTGTGCAAGTGAAGGCGGGGCTGGAGTATGCTGCATCTTGGTGCCGAGTAACAGATGTCTATTGCCAACCAAATGAATGGTAATTAGTCCGTCGGCCTCTAGTAGGATGAAAGGCTGAGCAGACGCGCTGGGGTTCGAACCTGCGGTTGTGAGGTCAAACATAAGATTAATAGGGTTCTTGCCTTAAAGTTAAGATTGCATTATATAATGCCAACACCAAATCAGAAAATGAGCACAGTAGAGAAAACCAGGAGCCAAATTGAAAGGAGGCGAAAGTGAGTTATCCCAGTGTGCAAGTGAAGGCAGGGCTGGAGTATGCTGCATCTTGGTGCAGAGTAACAGATGTTTATTGCCAACCAAATGAATGTTAACCCCTTCAGCGCTGCGCCGATTCCCCCGCGGTGCTGAAGGGTTCGAGCGCGGGCGGGGCCATGACGGAGCGGTTCCGTCATGAGCACAGCTCAACCGATGCTCATGACGGAACCGTTCCGTCATGAGCATGGAAGGGGTTAATTAGTCCGTCGGCCTCTAATAGGATGAAAGGCTGAGCAGACGCGCTGGGGTTCGAACCTGCGGGTATGAGGTCAAACATAAGATTAATAGGGTGCATGCCATAAAGTTAAGATTGTATTATGGAATGCCAGTACCAAATCAGAAAGCGAGCACAGTAGAGAAAATCGTTTGTGTAAGCAGAGGCCTCGCTACCTCTGCTTCGGCCGCCACTGTCAAAACACGATTCTGCTGCCTTCCTCCTTCTACAAGTCAACAGCAATGGGCCTAGCATGACAGCGAATGCACAAGTTTCTCATTGCAAACAGAGCATTGGCAGGGCTGTGCGGGTGCATGTGGCATGTGAAGGGATGGTTGGTTAAAAAGAATGGTGCGAGAGAGAAGCGGGGGCGAGTGAGCACGGCAGTGCAGAGAACGTGAACGCGCTAATTAATGGTGACATGACCCCGTGCAGATGGCGCCCCTGCTCGTAACCGCAAACCGTAGGCCGTGGGCGGATAATTTCCTGGGAAAGGTGGGACATGCACCCGCCTTTGCCCAATTGCGTGCTGTCTTTTTAGAAAGACGTATGCAAAGCCCAATAGAAAAAATGCTAAAAAAAAACCACATGCACGAGCGTGTGAAAAGTCCAGTGATTCCAAGATGTCGTTTTCGTAGACCAGTGCATGCGCGCTGCGCTAGGCTCGACCTAAAAAGAGTAATAAGATATCTGGTGAGGATAGCTCAGTTGCTTAAACTCTTGCTCCAGGGAGGTGCAGGGCAAGAGTCTAAACCTCAGCAAGCAAGGCCGATTTAAGCATCATTCAGAGAGCAGTAAATAACATAGGGTAGAAATACTACCTGTTCTTTATAACGCTTAGACTGGATAGTATGAAGCACTATATAAAAAATATTACCTACAAACTAAGAAATGCACTTGCCGTTCAGGTTCCCTACTCCTACTTTTAAAACCCCTAATTTTATATAATGGTCTCTGTAATAGGTTGAGTGTAATGCGCATGCGGATGAAAGGCTACATGTATTTTTCGAAACATTACTATGCGATAATATCCAAGTTTTTCACGCTCTTGTTTTTACTCTGTTGCTCCCTACAGATAATAACTCACATGGATAGGGATGTTTCAAATACAAGAGAAGCAGAAGGATTTTCAGTCTAGTCATTACTGTGTAGCTCTCTGCAACACTAATACAGTATAAGCGGCTGCGTCCAGGATTGCAAAAGCTCAGGGAAGAAGAAGTTAGCAATAGACATGGGACCGGCAAATATATGACTCTGTTCTCCGATGGAGGGTTGACATTTTCCCCAGCGTCAACAGCGCTAATCGGCATATATGAAGTTTGCCCTAAATCACACGTACAGCAGTGAATAAATCACAGGTATACCTGTTGCACATTTATTGGATGTAAAGTTACAGGTTGACTCCATGGTACCATGGACACAATTTCCCAGTTCTGGGCTTTCCTTTAAGAACCAAGGGGCATATTATCAAGCCAGGCGATAAAATTATCGCCACTTTAACGGCAGAAAACTGCTGCTAAAACGGCGATAATGGGCTTGATAATATGCTCTATGGAATTCCAATTGAAGCCCATGTTAGATTACATGGGCTTCAATTGGAATTCCATAGAGCATATTATCAACCCCATTATCACCGTTTCAGCGGCAGTTTTTTGCCGCTAAAGCAGCGATAATTTTATCGCCTGTCTTGATAATATGCCCCATGATGTGTTCTGGGAACCATAGTCTTTGTTCCTTTTTAGCTGAACCAATTAGACTGAGGCACCTTGAAACTGACTGTAGAATATGACCACCATTTGCGTTGTCTATCCACAGATATTTGCCCATTTTTGCTCGCTGTAGAACTCTGTGCACTTTACTCATGCTAAACAGTAGTTAAGTGCCTGTGCTACACCTATTATCATGGTTGAATTGATATACTCAAAAGCAGCATATTTATCTTAGCTATACGTTCAAACTATATAGTCTAAGGTGTACCAATGGCTTGTAAATTAAATGCCACTGTTGGACTGCAGCACCTATTCTGCTATCCATTATAGTGGCATTGTAAACATGGCTTCAAGCCTTCCAATTAAGCCTGACTGTAGCAGTGTAAAAACTGCAATTTAACATGTCAAAAAATCCCCTTTGACAGGCCAAAACCTTCCATTTAAATATTGACAAGTCACCCCTATGTAGACACTATAGCCCATAAAGCAGGGTGCATGAAATTACATGTAGAAAGTTAATGTTAACCAAAACATGTCCATACAGGAACTAGTTCCTAAAAGCTATTTTAACTGAAGGAAGGCTGGCTGTTCCATAGAGAAACACCAGTATGCACTATTCAATTTAATAATGTTAATAATGCTATCTTTGGTTAGGAAACTGATAGTGACATCATTCCAGGACTTGTTGTAGTAGTAATTAAACACCCAATGCAATAGGGAGGTTGTTTTGTAATAAATCTTAAGGGAAACCCTGACTGAGATGTGAAAACTGCCCCCAGAGCAGAGAATAAGAGCTGGGTGTGGGTAAGTGTTTCTGTTCTTCTGGTAGGATGACCATGTGGGCTGTGCCCTAAAACTTAATTTACTTCAAAAGGGCATCGCCTGTCACAGGCAGATGTCAGATGACACCTGGACAGGCCCTTTCTCTTGTTCCCCAATTAGTGAGTCACTAATCCCAATGGGATGGGAGCTGCCCCACAACTGGTTTAGGGTTACCACAAACAAAAGACTGCTCATTTCTTTGGGGCGATCACACAGGCCCCACACAAGGGAGATAGGCTTTACCATAAGTGGGTTGAATAACCCATGACACATTTTTCCGCATTGATTAGGCAGGAGCTAGGAGCCAAGCTGGTGTCAGGCAACAATATGGCATCCCCAGAACCCTCCTCGGTACACTACAGGCCCCAAGGAAGATGAGAAGTGGACTGAACCTGCTGTCTGTCACCCGAGAAGACCCCTTAAAGAGTAGACCTGCTCTTTCTTGTACCCAGGCCAAAGGATTAGAATCCAAGGGTCATAAGACTTATCTCCTAATCAAGCTTTAGGAAGATAACAAGCTACAAGAGGTCTTTCCATCAACTGCTGAGCTAATGAGTTTCAACTTGACCTGCTTTGGACCTTTCTTTTGACATCTGCTGGAGGGAGTCTGTCTCCCAAGTGTTAGAAAATGGGTTACTGGTTGACTAGGGTATAAGCCCTGGTCAAGCAATAACCACAGTCCTAGTCACAGTAAGTCAGAAGGAAACCCCACACTAACCTGTGTTCACCCTATGGTAGCTTGTCCCAGAGCAGTCAGGCTTAACTTAGAGGCAATGTGTAAAGTATTTGTGCAACACTTCAAACAGTAAAACAATGAAAACACCTCACAAAAAGATCCCACACCAGATTAGAAAAAGAGATCTGAATTTAATAAATAAAACAATACCAAAATGACAAAAATCCAATTAGTAGAACCTGGAGTTATAGAATTTTAAAGATTCTATTGGGGACATCTGGTTGTGCCGGACTGGGACAAAGTCACAAGTTCAGACTGACCGCGATACAGCGCAGGCTGGCTCCAGGGACCCAGTTAGGCCTACTGAACAGAGTACCATAAATGCAGGTTGCGGAGCGTTGCGTGGATCCGTGTCAAAGATGCGTCACACAGTGGAGGCGATGCGTCGGGTCTGAGATACAGTGAGGCTATGCTGCGAGGTCCTATTGTGTCAATGCCAAAGATCCCGTCAAAGGTGCTTGCAATGTGAAATCTGGTGTCGGGGATGCGATGCGCAGTCAAGGTGATGCATCGGTTCTGATGAGCGAAGCTGCAATGTGGAGGTTCATCATCATCATCAAGGCTGCCATTGACTAGAGATGTGATTAGTTGTATCAGTGAAAGTATCACGCAGTGTTGGTTCTGAAGGCGATGTGTCTTTTGCAATGGGTCCAATCCACGCAGCAGTGTCGATGCATCGGTTCTGCTTCGGGATGTGCTGCTCAGCCAAGGAGATGCATCAGGTTTGGCAGGGGAAGAGTCTCTCAGCAGAGAAAATGCTTTTGGGTCTATTGGTAAGCATCTAAGGCCTACTTCCAAGGGTCCAGGACTGGGGTGGCACCACTTGGCAGGGTAGCCTCACAAATGGCGAGTCCAGGTCCAGATGCAAATAGGTTGGAAGCATGTTATGTTTTTGAGGCTTCAGACCAGGAGGCCAGTCAACTAGCCCTTGGAGTCACTCTTGGTTCTGGGTTCAAGAGCAGCAGGTCCAGTCCTTCTCACCCAGGCAAGAGGGCAGCAGGCAACAGATTAGTACTGTAAACCAGGTGGCTAGCAGAGTGGCAGTCCTTCAGCAGCACAGCAGTCGTTTTTTCTGGCAGAGTATCTACAGGTTCAGAAGTGTACTGACTTGGTGGTGTCTGAGGTCCAGTACTTATACCCAGTGATTCCTTTGAAATGCGGGACTTCAAAGAGATGCCTTTGAAGTGTACAGATGTCCTTGCTTCCTGCCCTGACTCCAGTCTCACTACAGAGGGGGATGCAGTCCTTTTTATGTGCACAGAATACAGTTTATTCGGTGTAAGTGAGGCATCGCCTAGCTTATCCCGCCCATCCTGCCAGAGATGGCCCATTGAGACGCACCTAAGCTCCCATTGGTTGTGTCTGTCTAGAGGGAATGCACAAAACTCAGATGTCACCCATCCCAGAAGTATATTCAGAGACAGGCTACCGGCACCAAATGGCAGAACAAAGAAAATGTCAACTTTCTAAAAGTGGCCTTTTCAGAATTGCAATTGAAAATCAAACTTCACTATAGGTTTGAAATGTATACTCTGATTCCAGAGACAACAAACTTGAAGGGTCTATCTCTTCCCAATTGCAAATTTCACTTATAAAATGTAATAAAGTAACACAAATGTTATCCTATTGGAGAGAAAAATGTATTTGAGAGTTTTTCACTACCAGGACATATAAAACGTAAAAGTACATGTTCTGCCTTTTTAATACACTGCGCCCTGCTGTCTAGGTTGCTTAGGGCCTATCTAAGGGGTGACTTATATGTATAAAAAGGGAAGGTTTGGGGTTCGCAAAAGGATTATTTTACCATGTTGACATGGCAGTGTACACAGCACACACAGGTCTCCAATGGCATGCCTGAGAGATGATTAAAGGGCCACTTAAGTGGGTGGCACAATCAGCATTGCAGGCTCACCAGTAACCTTTAATGTACAGGCCATGGGTACTTGTATTATCACTTTAATAGGGACTTATAAGAAAATTAAATATGCTAATTGGGGATGAACAAATGTTACCATGTTTAGGGGAGTGAGCACAAGCACTTTAGCACTGTTTAGCAATGGTAAAGTGCGCTGAGTCCTAATACCAGCATAAACGAGGTCAGATAAGTGGAGGAGGAAGGCAAAAAGTTGAGCGGATGACCAACCTAAGGCTGACATGTCTAACATCAACTGCTGCTCCTGGGAGCGGGAACCCTTGGCTGGGTCTGGGTGGACTTCTCCTACAACCACTGAAAACATGGGACATATAAACGTTTTGATCTCAAAAACCTCTAGAGGTCTGGAGCAAACCTAATAAGCTGATCCGGTCAAGGTGCGTTTCCACTGGGTTGAAGATTCAGGTTCCTCCACTATGAATTTTACATGACAGCAAAACTTAATTGGTGGAACCTCATAGAGAAACTATCTGGCCTCGTGGAACCCACTTTGGCTGCAACCTGTAGCCTTTTGCCGCTGCAGGAATCCAAGCTCCAAAAAAGTGTGTAAGTGCAAATAAAAAAATCCTTAACCATTAGAAGGTGCCAAAAGGTTCCTGCAGATGAGAGACCATTCCTGGGTGTAAAATCCTAATTTCTTCCACTCTGAGATTTCCCAGTAAAAAACATCAGACACACCGAGACCCTGTTGAACAGCTATCTGGCCTTGCGGAGCCAACTTTGTCTATAGCCTGCCGTCTTGCCAGTTGAGGTTTTTTGACTTCCATATTTGAGACTAAGAGCCAGTGTAAAACTTAGGACTGGGTCAAACCTTGTTTTTGTATACGACGCACTCTCCATCACAGTTGGTCTCAATTAATGCCTAGGTACCAGTCCGCTACAACCTATTTACCGCAGTTACCACCTAACACATTTTGGAGTTATTTCCAATGTAAATGTTAAAATTCATATCCAGCTCCCTTTTCTGCATTTTTATCATTTTGGTGTCATTGTATTATATTAACATGTACTCTGTTTAAATTGGGTAGTTACCCCACCTAGCTAATAACCTAATTGCTTACAATGACTTGTAAAAGTAAAGCACAGGAGTGCAACCTGTTATTCTGATAACAGGCAGTCTTCGGGGGACTTTAACACAGACTCTTCTTACTTAAAGAGTTTGAAAATAGGCATCTTTTGAGACATCTTGGAAAAAACGTCATTTAGTTATGATAGTAGTGCCTGAGCTATTAGAAGGCTAATTAGCATAAGCCTCTGTCACCTCCCAGCTCGTGCTCAAGCCTGAGAATAGGTGTGAAAAGAGTCTGTGGACCAAACAATAGGCTGAACTGAATAGGCAGAGATGACTCCTCTGACCTCCAAAGAATATTCAGAGTTTAGGCTGTGGTCATCCTGTTGTTACCATACTGTCAAATCCTGCTTGACAGGTCTGTTGAGACACATATAACACTTAGGACACACTTGAAAGGAGGAGAACAGGATGCCAAGACAATTCTTGTGTATCCGCTGTCTGGTTGCTGAAGGACCTTGCTTTTGTCCTACCAGACGTGTGTCTCTGGGTTCGTTGTGGGTAGAATGCCTTCTTAAAACTGGATTTTAGTGTTAGATGTGGGAGGACACTGGTGATTTTCCAGCTCTCATAGCAAAAGTTTAGTGCGGCCTAAGACTTTCAACATCTTGAAAATGAAGTGGAACGTGGCATTTAGGGCCTGTTTGCAGTAAGGCACAGACAAAGTACTGGGATGCCCCCCAGAATCTTTGCCACATTGGTTAGGGAGTGCCAAAGAGTCATCCCCACCCTCTAGTTAGTGCCAGGGCTAAACATGGCAGGCAAGGCTCCCCATCACAACACTACTGGATATGCAAAAGGATACCAAGCGGACTGAACCAGTTGCACTTGGTACCTGTGTCCTGTGAAAAGGGCCTGAAGAGGTTGAACCCACTTCCACTTGAAATCTAAATTCAGAAAGTCCAAGCATCATAAGACTGATTCCCTGGGTGGCTTCAGGAACATAACAAAGCTGAAGAGAGCATTTCTAGGATGAATCTCAGCTGACCAGTGGTGACTCGGCCTTGACTGGACTTTGCTGTTGCCCTTTGCCTGATACTCTGAGAGTCTCTTAGTGGTCCTCTGAGGTCCTGTAGGTCTTGGAAGTGTACTCATTTGGGGGTATATTTACAAGGGCTTTATCTCCGCTTTTTTGGCTTTTAAAGCCAAAAAAGCGGAGATAAAACTATCGTTTTGCAGGGATTATCGCTGGAAAACCAGCGATGTTCCCAGCAAAACGGCGATATCCTCGCTATCTCTGGAATTTTTATCGCCCTGGAGAAACGCGTTGTTAATAACGCGCTACCAGGCCGATAAATTCCAGAGATAGCATGCGATAACAAAATTATCGCTAAGCACGGATTGAATTTCAGGTTTGTCCCAAAAGAAGAAGAGTTTTCCTCAGAAAAATGACAAAGTCAGATTGGGACTTAAAAACTTTTCTGAACTTCCCTGCTTCCAGGCACTAGTGGGATAATCTATTTTGAAAATCCGACCCGCTCTCTGTTGCCAAGGTCCTGGTCTACAATGACCATTGACCACCATTGTGCTTTTTGGTGTTATTGTCACTTAAATATTTACAAATTCATATATCTGTTTCCCCTTAATGGGTTTTTGTTGTTTGGGTGTCATTTTGCTTATTATCTTTTTCTCTATTTATATAAATTGGAGTGGGATTTTAATTGTCTTGTGTCTTTGACTTTTTAACAAGTTTGGTACTTCTTAATGCTTTACACAATTTTATTAAGTTAAGCCTATTTGCTTTGTGTCATTGCTACTAGGGGTCAAGCTCAGGCTTAATGTATTGAAAACCTTTTGTTGGACCTAACAAGATAGTTCCTTTATCACTTGTGATGTGGACCAATCCACCCCAACTAATAAACCACTTTCTTACACAGAGCTTTAGTGAGCAAGAACCACATTTGGTATGAATTAGAACCCACTTTGTGATATGAAATGGGAAGGCAGGTTCTTTTCGGGGCTCGGAATTGTCAAGTCATTGCAAGAGAGGATCTTGCCTTTGGAGGACTTAAAAACATATTTAAGGACTTTTACCGAAGCTGTTAGAGTGGGAACATGTCTCATGATTTTAACAAAAGATACTCTACTGGGACTGTGAGGCCTAGCTAAAAAGCTGCAGTCCTGCACAGGAGAGGATGAGGGATTCTATTAATGGAAGAATTAGCTGGGGCTCTGAAAGAGTGTGGGATCCAAGCAAATGCACTATTGAGGAGAACTTCTAATAATAGCAGGTAGGTTCTGCCTGGGGAACCAAGTTAATTAGAAATGGATCCTCTAAATCGAAGGATATCAAAAGGGAAAAAAAAGATAAAACAATCGAATTCCCTTTTGTGGCCAAAATGAAAAGGGAAGAGTCTTGTGGATAATTTAGGCCCTCAATTGAAGTCTCCTGCTGAGGCTCCAGGCACCCCCATATCTAAGACTAATTGGGGTTTGTACCTCTAGAATCTCGCTGGGATCAACCAGAATGGAAGGCAGATTTCCTCAGTATGCCTTAATGAGACACCAAGGTCATTTCGGCCTTGTACATGAAAAGGACTGTGAAAGTACTGATTACAAGGCAGCCATTTTCTTGCGAAGTTAGGGGCCCGGAAGTATTCTAGTGATCGCTGTCAAGCAAAACGATGAAGCCTGCAAAATTGTCAGAGGTATTGTACAGCACTCTTGTGTGATTATCAGCCTCATGTACAAGAGGGACACAAGAGATGTATAGAGCAGTTACGTTATAAGCAGTTTTTAAAACCGCAGGTAAGGCATTTGCTAAATATCTTGGAAATATTCTTTCGTATGACACCAATAAACATTGGTCAATAAAGCAAAAATATTTTATTTGAATTTTTGCCAGCGTCTTAGTCCACCTGTGTCTGGCAAAGTAATAAATCAAGATAAAGAACACGTTTCCGTATGCAACCTTTATTGACTTGTCGAAGGTTTTCAACAGAGGAGAACAGGCGCGCGGAGAACTGCTCTGGAGTAAATTAAGCAACTGGGGAATTCCAACAACTCTACGGGAGCTTGTCAAGTTATTGCTCTCTAACACCTGCATGAAATAGGAAGTGATGGTGTAACATCCGGTCACATTCCCAGTAGCAGTGTCTAAAACAGTGATGTTTTCTAGACCTTTTTTTGTATTCTTTCTATTTTTTGGACTTATCGGATGTACTTAGATCTGCTCGTGTATCCCCACCCCAAACGCTTGCACAGCAACGTGATTCAAGTGCTCATTTACGCGGATGGTGTAGTGGAACTTAATTTTTTGCCACTAGGATGTGGTCTAACAGCTAGAGCTGTCGACCTCGAAGTTGGGGAACCGGGCTAGAGTCTCAAATCACTTAATCTCACTCTGCCTAACAAATTTAATGTGTCCTGTAAATGAACTGGTGTTACAACAAACAAATGATGGACGGAATGCTGACAATGCAGACATTCTCCCCCAGTCCCGTGCTCTCCATGCCACTGGAATCAAGCTATCCTGGCTGACGAGGGCTGAAAGTGCAATCAACAGATTACAAAAACCACTTACCTTGCGCTCGTTGCATTGCTGTTTCGGCGATGCAGCGAGTGCAAGGTAAGTGGTTTTATTTATTTATTTGTTTGTTTTATTTTCACTATCCCGTCGTATGTCGACTTCCACCTGCCCCGCCCAACTGCACTTAGCTGCACGGGCCGCGACTGCGTTTGCCTTGTGATGTGCAAACTTAGACACACTTCATTTACTACAGCCCTTCTTTTTAAATACAGTACTAGGAATGCTAAAGTTAAGAATGGTTGACAGCAACTTATTTTATTATGAATTGCTCACATATTTAGTATTTTCTTTTAAATTTGTAATAAATTCACTGTTGCTGCCAATTTAGAAACCTGTGGATGAATTAGTTTGATCTAATAATTAATAAACTTGAAATAACACCGTTAAAGTGGATTTTAATGATGGCACCTATTTCAAGCTTGTTGACCGTTATGGGTCGCGCCATGATCATGTTTCCACCACATCTAGGTTAAAACTATTTGTTGCACGTGACTCTGCACACGGAGATCCCTTTCTCTTGATATAAAATGTCAGCGTTGCCAACATCATTTTCCCAAATGACAACATATAATTAAATTGTCTGTCTCGGACATCATTTCTGGGTAATGCACTTGCTTAACTCTACAACACAATCAATTTCGACAGGAAGATCCTGATGAAAACAGGTTTCCCGAAGTCTCCACGTGCCTAAAGAAAAAATAAAGAGAGTGAGTCATCAAGGCTTTGTGTCACTTGGCTGCAGAGCATTCTAGCTTCGGCCCACCCATATTATATGGAACTCCCAGACAAAGCCTGACCCTACAAGAACCAATGATCTGCCTATGCGAAAAGGGATTGTCATTAAATGTCTCACCACGTGTAAGTAAATGCAATTACAGTAAGAATTAGGCTTTTCCAACAATAGTGATCACGGAAAATTATCAAAAATAGTGATTAATTCTTTTCATTTTCAGCCTCAACATTTGATATCACAAGATAGTGAGAAGCCAACAAACCATGTATTTAAAATAATAGAAATTGACTTTTCAGTGCTTTCTGGGTGAGTGTTGAAATGTGGTTAGAAATGTATCGGTGAATACTGTTTTGTCCCCAGGCGATAAAAGCCTAATGTACAAGGTACTGGAAGTGCAAAGTCCTTATCTTTGAACTGATGATCAGTTTCTGTGACAAACTTTATGATAGAGTAACTGTACAGAGTTTTTAGGTGGAGCCTAGCTCCGCGCGCATGCGCTGCCCTAAGAGAAGGCCTCTTGGAATCACTTCAGACTTTCTGCAAACTCTTGCGTGTGGTGTTCGACTTTCCACTCATGCTATGCATATGGCTTTCAAAAATGAAAGCACGCAATTGGCCAAAGGCAGGTGCATGTCCCACCTTTTCTGAAAATGTTAACTCCCACAGCGTTTACCTGTCAGGCGCGAGCAGCGGCACGCAGTGTGCCATCTGTTGTGGATCATGTTTAATTTCAAGACCTTGCAGCTTTCCTTACGCGTCCCCTCCACACCCGGCCAAGGGACAGACCCTACCACCACAGGAGTGCACACTTCTTTTTCCAGCACTCGCATTTCATCTATGTTAGCACTCTCTTCCTGCACTGTTATCTTTGTATTAGTATGTTATTGTCAAGACATTTGCTGTACTCTGTAGTTGGCCTCTATAGTCGCCTCTTTTTTGGTACCATCTTAAAAATTGACGCACCTTTTAACATTAGCGGTTTTTCATCACCGTGGTGCGTGCTTCCTTTAACATCTCTGCGCAGCTGTGGTGCGTGCTACCTTTGACATCTCTGCACAGTGCCCAGCTTTGATGCGTGCTTCCTTTCCCCCATTGCACAGTACACAGCTGTGATGAGTGCCTCCTTTCACGCCACTGCACAGTAGTGGCGCGTGCTTCCTTTCACAACACTGCACAGTGCAGATATGAAGTGTGTGCTTCCTTTCACCCCAGTGCACAGCTGTGGTGCGTGCTTCCTTTCACCCCACTGCACAGTGCACAGCTGTGGTGCGTGTTTCCTTCATCCCACTGCACGTGCCCCCTCCATCACACCCACGTGGTTCTCTTGTTTTCTGTTTAATAAACCAATTTCACACACAGATGCCCAGGTTTCCAATGTTACCATTTGTGAACTCACTGGACCTCGCAGCTTTTCTTACAAGGCGCGTCCCCTCCACCCCGGCCGCGGGACAGACCCCACCCCCATAAGCTGGATTATAAAGCGCCCTGACAGAAGCACCAAGGCGCTGGACCTTGTAGCTTTCCTTACAAGGCGCGTCCTCCTCACCCCGGCCGAGGGACAAACTCCTCCGCCACTAGCTGCTGTGATAGTATGATAATATTATTAATTTTTATTATTCCCTGCAACTTTGGGATTGACATTATTGCCCTTTATTACACTATTTGTTAGTTTTTAAATCATCATGCCCCTGTGCTGCCCAGGCAGGAAGCACACCAGTACCGCCACTGTAACAGGAGGCACACCCACCACCCCTCCCACACTTCCAACAGACAGCTCTACAGTAAACAGTCTGTGTATTGTTTCTTATCGCTGCAATTTATCTCCCTTCACTGGCTCTTCACCCGCCCCCTTCACTCTTCCCCTCTCTCCCTCCCACTGTCTCCCCGAGATTGGTGCAACAGACGTTAGTGTTTAGGCTCTGTTGATCTGCAGGAAGGTTAATACCCTTAATAGGCCCACGCTGCCACCGTTATTTTGTTTTTAAGCTACACTGATTATATTGATATGCCAAAACCATCCACACATCCAACAAGGTGCCTACTATACAAAATAAAGGACACGGAGCATTAAAAGATGTTTTGTTTTTGGGAAACTTTTTTTATTATAACTTATAAATTTTCAACATGCTGCACAACATTCACAATGCTCTACAACACATATTAAAAATGTTAACAAATCCAATAGCTCTGTCTAAACACTTATAATGCCCCAAAGGCGAGACCTATTGGCTATACCAATGCTTGTTTTTCCTGCGAACCTTGATTTTCCTGCATGGACAGTGGTCTATATAGCATGATAATAATGTGCAAGCGTGTTCATACAATGGGTGAGAAAGTTCACAAGGGGATCCCTGGTGATATAATAGCTGATTATATCCCCCTCATTGTTTTCATAAGATGAAGGTTTTCTGCAGAGTTAAGCCTATCTGGGAACCTCCATCTCAGTCATTTTTGGGGGTTGTATAATTGCTTCTTGCAGCATCCATGCTTTGGGGATTAATGTGGCCACCATTTTTCTGGATCATGTATTGCCTCTGTCTCTAATAACCGTCTTTCCAAGGATCTTTACGATATGGGCAATTTTGAAGAAAGTTTGATAATGATTTAATGACTTGCATCTTGCAAATAAAAAGTCCCTGTTTGAGTGCTGCATCTTTCTTGGGCTCCTTCCAAGCGTTGCAGGTCGCTTCTTCCACTCATAAAGAGTTGTTTCACTATTGTTTATTATGTGTGTCCGGAGACCTTAATCGAACGCGAATATCTCTTTGCACAAGGCTGCATATACAGTCCTTAGATCTTCTACCACCCATGCCTCGCTCAATTGTTTTTTTATATGTCATTTAACTTCACCCCTCAGGTGTGCCAACATCATCTTTGTTTACTCTGCCACTTTGACTTATTCTCATCTCAGGAGTTGACGGGCCTTTACCTTTAGAACTAGTTTCAACTAAGTGACGGAAGTGTCTTGTACCTTTCCTATTGGTACGTTGTACAAGACTCTCCCTCATCCTCTCTGCTACAGAGGTAAATCCCAAGCCTGTTAAATCTAGATAGCTCATCTCCTTCTGCCTCTTGCAGTCAGATGCCTGAGTCATTTTTTCTGCTTTTTCCTTGCTCTAGATATTTGTTCTGATCTCTACCGTGCCCCAGTTTCTGTAGCCTCGTCCACGCGCTTTGCTGCATTTTGCCCCAGGGTTCTTGCAAGCATCTTCATTCCATGTGTGTCTTTTGCAATGTAGCAAGTGTCTGATCCAAATGTGAGGCCCAGCAGTATTTGTCCTTGATGTACACATCTTATATGGGTATGTTTCCTCTGTCCCGAACTTCTCATTTAGAAAACGTTATGATCTTACCTTGCATTTAATTTTTTTAAAACATTGTTTTAATGTCTGTTCAACGTTTTTGTTGTACAATAGACAATTGCAGAATGGAGGTGATCCGTCAATGGGATTGGTGTTCTTTCCAATTACACAGAAATATTAGGTGTAGTAAAATTGGTATTTTGTGGACCCCCTGTACTTGTGGAGCCCTCTGTAATTTTGGTAAATGTCATTTGATAAACATTCTGTATTGCCAGGGCAGATATGAGGCCCTGTTTAACTCCTCTGTTATCACTGGTCTGTCACTAGCCCTATCTTCACTTGTGTAGGAGAATCCCTATAAAGGTTCATAGTGGTTAATATCGGGGGGGGGGGGGGCGATTCGTGTCCACATTGTTCGAATTTGAAAAAAGGATATTCATTTCCACTGTATCGTATGTCTAGCTGACGTCTTAGAAGACCATATGGACAGGCCACTGCAGCAGCTGCTCTTTTCACAGGACTACAGGGCTGTTGAGCAAGTACCCGCTCAGTAAACTATTTTTTGTATTGAGAAAATAAACTCCTAAAGCAGAAGTTTGTTTTCTCAATACAAAAAGCAAAGGAATCTGCCCCACTGGGATTTTTCATCTTGTGTGTGGGGGCCATTCTGCATTTTCCCTTCCTGCATGTGCATGTATGCAGGAAAATGAATGACAGACAGTGCTTAATTTGTAAAAGAAGAAGTGCCAGGACTCAAAATAGTGCTCAGCAGCCCACGTCCTGGTCTATTGAATGCCAGGGGATGCCGATTTCTAGGAATGCGTACTCCTGATCCCACCTCATGCCTCTTTAATATACTACTAGTCACTCCCTGTATCTTTAGCTCACTCTTTCTGATTCCTTTTCATCCCTTATTTCTCCCTCTGTCACTACATTTCTGTCTTTCTCCTTCTTCTCTTGTTTGTGTTTTTACATCTCTTCCTTTGGGTCAAGGTTTGTTAAGGAAATATAAGTGTTGTTGTTTAAAAATGAGTGGTGAGCCACAACTGAAGTCACCAGCTCAAACTAAGCACTGATGGCCGACACCCTACCCTCAGTGGGGCAGGGTAACCATCACAGTGACCTAGTGGCCCTTTGGCAGATGAACCACCCTCTCAGAGGTTTACAATGGCAGAGCCAGCCTGGCATTGTGGGTGTAATCAAACTATTGCTTGATTCCCCTCCCTTGGGTACAACAAACCACATTTTGAGTTTCCACAGATCTCTTGCTCCTCTATGGTTTTTGATCATTCATCACAATTATGTCCATGTCTTGATTACAGTGTATTGCTTCATGGTGCTTCCAACCATTCGTAAACTTTAATGAATTTGCTCTTTGCATGACTGCCACGGACCAGGTTTACTTGCATCGTTGTTGTTGGTGACTTTGATGAAATCATTTTAAATTCCATCTTCACTCTTTCTCATTATGCAAAATTACAGTTCTAGGAAACTTTGAATTCCAAGTAATGTAAGGATTTTGTGATCATTTTATAATTCATTATTGACATATTTTTTTATACATGTGCTCTTTAATTATGAAGACGCAGCCAATTACCTACTCCTTATTCATGGCATAAAAAGTAGGTGTTATAATGGTTCCCTTGAGGAGTTATAAGCTATTACCAAGGCACGGTCCATCAAGAGTTTAATCATGTTCCTCTACAGCCTGGCTTTAGCGGCCATTAAAGGCCATTCCAGTGTTAAAGCCCCAAGCTTTAGGCTCAGGCCTTTAACAAAGGAGCGGGCCTTTAATGGCTGGTTGATCCCGCCACAGAGGGCTCTAAGATTATTATAACATTCCGCCACTAGATGGTAGAATGTTCTAATTTGTAAAACTAAGGCCTCACGGAGCCCCAGGTGGTTGAAATCCCCTCGGGCTCCGTGAGGCCTATGTTCACAGCAACAGCTGTGAACAAACATTGTAATGTTGATGCTCCGGGCTTTTACCAGCCATTAGAAGCCCGGAGCACTCCATTGTCTTCAATGGAGTGCTCAACATTCCACTGTTCTAATATAGCCTTATAACCCGCCGTAGCGGGCTATACCGGCTATTAAAGGCCCGCTGCAGCGTTAAAGGCCCGAGCCGAAGGCGAGGGACTTTAAGAAAAGCAGCGGGACTTTAATAGCGGTATAGCCCTGCTACGAAGGGCTATAAGGCTATTAGAACATTCTGCCAATAGAGGGCAGAATGTTCTAACAAATTAAACAAAGGCTTCTCGAAGCTCGAGGGGATTTAAATCCCCTCGACTTCGAGAGGATTTTGTAAAACATTGGAATGTTGCTCTGCGGGCTTTTACCGGCCCGTAGAAGCAGGGAGAACTTCATTGTCTACAATGGAGTGCTCCACATTCCAATGTTCTAATTACCTTTATTGTTCATAGTTAGGAATGAATGCCTGATCGTCAATAGCTGGAACAATCTACATTTCTCTCTTAGGCATTATCGTGCTCTGTCCAGGTACCTATCTTTGGAGTTGCCACCTGACATAAGATATTGAAGGACTATCTGTTTCTGATTTGACTGTTACTGGACTTCGAGTTGATGATTGTACTTGGTTAACTTTACTTACATTAGTCATAGTATTCAAATCTTTTGCTCTTTATGCCTTAGGTTTTGAAATAAAGCCATGTCCACATAGTTTTGGGAGACTATCCTGACACATTAGTTTTCCATATGTAGGTAATATGTGCTATCTGTTGCAAGACATTTTGTTAGTTTACAATGGGCTCAGAGTGTGGAAATTTAGCTTGCAAACTGAACATTATCTGCGCCATCTTGCCTCTCCCCAGCGCCACGCACAGCGAATGCACGGCCGCCATTTTAGGCACCCCACTCTCTCCCCGCTCATTCTCGATCACCAGCGCTTCCCCCTGGCGCTGCGAACATCCCCCCGCGCGCCGGCCACCCCCGCTCTCTCATACACGGGTCATAAACCCTCTCCTTCTGCGCGACCCTGCTACGGAACCACATCCGACCGACATCCCATACATGGTCATGCCTCTCCTTTGATAACCCCCTTCCTCTGCGCCCCATTGTCTGAACTGGTCCCAGGCCATCACCTAGCCCTGCGGATGCAGTTTATTGCCCCTACTGTAAGGGAAACACCCCACATCAAAGGGATTACAGTAGATCAAAGCCCCTACTCCCTGAGACCCGACCGGTCACACACACCCCCAGGAATTGGCGGAATACCCTGCTGCGCAATAGCCATCTCCTACTGTGGGTGGGGTGGGAACTTCTACTGTATCTATGTGTGGGATCGGATCTGAACCAGGGCTTCAGGGGATATTCCCCCATACTTCAAGGGAATCTCAAGAATGTACTATGTGTAATAAAGCAATAAACCAGTGTATAAGAGACCAGGTCTCAGAGATGCAGTTAGAGCACCTCGTGACGATACCTTGCTGTCTGATCTGATGTGTTCTGCTCCGACAGAATAAAACTTTGTTTCCTGCCTTCCAGTCTCCGGCGCCTGCCTCTTTTATTGGTAAATTATCGAGTGGTATGAGAGGCGATTACCGCCGGGCAAATACTTGAAAGGTTATCGACTGAAACTGCCGCTACCATTTAACAATTGGCGTCCCAAACGTGGGGCCCATCAGCGACACGTGGATCCAGTGGGAGAGGTCCCGACGACAGAGTGAACGACTGCAACGATCGGGAGAGCTCCTGCCCAATAGACCCTCGTCTGGCAGCCGATCATCCGAACTTCACTGGTTCCGAGCAGACCTCTCTCGAGTGATCTACGGTCCTGACTGGGAACCATCAGGAGTGCCGCGGCAAATACGGAAAGTAGAGGATGATCGGGCGCTGGAGGCGGAAGACGAGAAACTGTCCACGCGGTCCGGGTAAGGTCGTGATACACGACAAATGGCGAAATAATTGATTGATTGTCCGAAACTTTTTGAATACTAGTATTGCTCATTGATTGTGCTCATTGATTGTTCTCTTTGAGATATTCGCTGTCTACAAACGGGGAGGAGTAGAAATACTCTCTCTCTCTCCCTTTGCAGATAGTGAAGGGTAGGTAACGCAGACTTTTGTCCCCGTTGAAACCCGTCGTGCCTATCTTTATCTCCCCACTGATTGATTGTCCGAACATTGATTGTTTTGAAGAATAGTGCTCTTTGAGATATTCTCTGTTTGCAAATAACGTAGAATAGAAGTATTCTGTCTAGTCTTTGCAAATAGTGAAGGGTAGGTAATGCTGACTTTTGTCCCCGTTGAAACCCGTCATGCCTATCTTTATCTCCCATTGATTGATTGATTGATTGATTGTCCGAACACTAGTTGTTCGATATTGGTTCTTTGGAGGTATTCTCTGCTTACAAATAACGAAGAATAGAGATATTCTGTCTAGTCTTTGCAAGCAGTGAAAAGATAGGTAGTGCTGACTTTTGTCCCCGTTGAAACCCGTCATGCCTATCTTCTCCCCACTGATTGGTAGTTGGTTCTGCCCGGACCGCTTATTAGAGGTGAACCATCCGGCTCCACTGGAGGGCACCCCTAATAAGGACATGTTCACTAAATATGGACTAGTCGCCGTAGCTTATACCAAGCTATGGCATAAATATACAAAGAAGGACCCCGAGAGTCAGTGGCCACTGATGGGATCCTTCGACGACCATAAGATAGAAGTGCTAGAAATAGCCCTGCGTAGCAATAAGACCACGCCTACTATGCTTGACAGTATTGGCATGTGGCGCAAAGAAGCAACGCAACGGAAAAAGAGGGAAGAAGTAAAAGCAGAAAAGGAATTACGAAAGGCAGCTCACCTTGCCGCTAGAAAGTTAGAAGAAGAAATAAAGGAGAGAAGGGAAACTAAATTAAGACAGGAGCCCGAAACATCAGGACAGTACGCTGTTAGGACCCCTTCTTTGCTCTACCCTGAGTTGTCCTCCAAGCAGCGAACGAATGACGAATTACTGTTAGGTCCCCCGATCATTTACATGCCCCCTCCATATGCACCCTCCCAGTCAGTAGTGCAACACCCACAACCCCCGAACACGAGCGAAAGCAGTACAGGGGCCTCGGTCCTCACGGCCTCCGCGCCGGCCGAGCCTCCTGCGCTGAACACAACGTCGGCTATAACGTTAGACGACCTAGAGATGAGAAAGAAAGAGTCCACCAGAATGAATCGATTAACGAAGGATGAACGAGCAGGAATTGATAACATAGTAGGGACACTGGTGGAGCGAAAGGAAAGTGAGGAGTATATAACAGACGTGTACAACTCGTATGCCGACAGCCGCAGACGACACTTTGTCGTACGGCTCTGTTATCACGCCCTGAATGCATATGAGGATAGATACCACGATAAAGGTCCCGAAGGCTTAGCGGCTCTATATAGGAAGGTAGACATCGGAGAAGAAAGAGAGGGCGACGTGACGAACCTCTTTACTCGTACACTCGAGGTCTACCGACACCTTAGAGAACATAGGCAGACCACCAAAGCAGAAACCCCCATAGCGACTAAGCCCCAGGAAGGAAGGGCTGAGGCCATGATGCCCATCAAAGAAGCTGCCCCCTACTGGGTCCCCCCACGAGGTCAGGGAACGCATGACGACATCAACCACCAAGATGCGAAGGGGAGGGTTGTATATAACTGGGTCTACCAGCCGTGGGACCGGCAAGATATTTTGACCTTTAGAAAAACTCTACCCGACTTGAGAAAGAACCCGACTGCCTTCTACACTGAACTGGGTACAGCCTTAGGTTCTACGATTATGACTTTAGCAGATATCGACGTGTTCTTTGGGCTATGTCTGCCGGCTGATGTGTGGAAACAAATCCGGAAAGTTGACCACGCTGAGCCGTTCGGATATACCTGGGTACAACTCGATACCATAGATAAGCAGCGAGAACCAGGACAGAAACCCCCAAAAGCCATATTAGAGCTCCCAGACAAGATTGTACTAAAACTGAAGACTCTAATCCCAGAAAGAAAGGTAGACTGGTCGATAGTAACGGCTTGCCGCCAGAAACCCCAGGAGGATGTGTCTGAATACTTCTCCCGATTCGAGACTGTGTTTTCCGATTACAGTGGCCAAGACATGACCACCGCAACCGGACATCACCTCTTTGTCCAGAATTATGTGAAGGGTCTGTCACAAGAAATTTCCCAGAAACTACAGACCAGCGAGAGTAGTTGGGCAGCCTCCAAACCCGCAGCAATTCTCCAGATGGCCCAATACTACGAAAATCAGAAAAACGAGAACGATAGGGCATCAGAGAAGAAGAAAAAGGAACTGAAGGAGAGGGTAATGATAGCACAGTTGCAAGGGGTGACCATAGGAAGGGAACCCCCGAAAGAGAATTACCACCCAACCGCCCCTAGAAAGCTACCCCCTAGAGACCATACACCTGCACCCTACAACGGACGGAGAGACTTAGATGGGAACCAATGTGCGTTCTGTAGAGGGTTCGGGCACTGGAAATCCCAGTGCCCGGTCCTTCTGGAACTAAACAAAAATAGGGATCCCAGAGACACAGCATATGACCCCAGAAACAGAGGACAGGGACGAGGGCACACGAACGACGCAACCAACGTCAGGCCAGGCAAACCAAACACCTTTGACCGCCCCCGACAAAACCAGTGTCAGCAGTCCGACTATGAAAGCACCCATGACTTCGCATAGGACCGCCAGGGGCAAGGGAGGGATCCAGTCGAACTCCGTGTTGACCAGCAAGGCCCTTACGTCACTGCTAAGGTCTTGGGCACAAAATCTCCATTCCTGGTAGACACTGGGGCGACACGTAGTGCGTTATCCAAACGACTGATCCCTAGGGCACCCTTGTCTGGCTCACATGTAACCTCAATAGGCTTCGATGGAACGCCCTCCACTAACCCCTTATCAGCACCAATCTCCTTTGACTTAGAAGATAACACCACTGACACGACCTTTCTGCTCTCCTCCAACACCCCCGATGCTATTATGGGACTTGATTTGCTAAAACATTTTCGAGCTACCATCAGATGCTCCCCAGACGGAGTTCGAGTCATCCTACACGATAACCTAGATCTGTCCAGACCCTGTCACACACGGCGTATGCTCTCTATAACCGATGCTGACATGTCCCTACTCGACACATTACCTTCACATCTATGGGCTAAAACCGACTCAGATGTAGGGCGCATGGTGATTGACCCAGTACATATAACCGTCCGACCAGACGCAGTACTCCCAAAGCTTCCACAGTATCGGATATCACCCGAAGGCGAGAAGGCATTGGTGGAAATCATCGAGTCCCTAGTCGAGGCAGGAGTGGTAGAAGAAGTAGTCAGTAATGTTTGCAACAGCCCTATCCTACCCATTGTAAAGAAGCAAGGCGAGGGAGATGAGAAAGCCTACCGTTTCATTGTTGATTTACGAGAGGTTAACAAAGTAGTCGTACCCCAGTACCCCGTGGTCTCAGACATCACCACCATCCTCACCCTGATTCCATCCACTGCCACCACCTTTACTGTTATTGATCTCAAAAACGCCTTCTTCTCCATCCCCATCCACCCAGACAGCCGTTACCTCTTCGGCTTCACCCTAAAAGCTCGTTCATACAGATTCTGTAGGGCACCCCAAGGCTACACTGAGAGTCCCAGCATTTATAGCCAAGCCCTCAAGAGACAGCTAGATGCAGTCCAACTACCCGATGGAGTGGTGTTGATACAGTACGTCGATGACATTCTTTTGGCGGCCGACACCACTCCACTTGCCATCACAGCCACCATTCACCTCCTCCGCTTCCTTGCGGAGAACGGTCACAAGGTCTCCAGAAAGAAATTGCAATTCTGCCAGCCCCAAGTAACGTATCTAGGCCACCTACTATCCAGGGACGGGAGGAAACTTACCCCTGACCGAATTCAGACCATTCTAGAAACCCCTGTTCCCAAAACTCAGAAGCAAGTGCGGTCCCTAGTGGGCCTCACCTCCTTTTGTCGGCAGTGGTTGCCAAATTTCAGTCTTATCGTAAAACCTCTGCTTTCCCTGCTGGCTAAAGATACCCCCTTCCCCCTCCCCTGGACACCCGAATGTCAATCCTCCTTCAAAGAATTACGAGACGCCCTCTGCTCGGCCCCAGTCCTAGGAACCCCAGACTACACTAAACCTTTCTCCCTCTACACCCACGAAAGGGAGGGATGTGCGTTGTCTGTCCTAACCCAGTCCATAGGCCCTAAGCAACGCCCTTGTGCCTACTTCTCTGCCACTCTTGACCCCGTAGCCGGAGCTTTGCCCGCCTGCCTTCGAGCAGTAGCCGCCGCTGCTGTCTCTATCCGGCAAAGTGAGGGGATCGTGCTCTCGAACCCCCTCACAGTATTGGTACCCCATGCTGTTGATACCCTCCTGAACCAAACCAAGACTCAACACCTGACTAGCGCACGACTGACTGGTTATGAACTGACTCTGCTTGCACCCCACATCACATTGAAACTATGCACCACTCTGAATCCAGCTACTCTACTACCTCTCCCTGACGCTGACCCCAATGAATCCCCTATACATGATTGCGTGACCCTCACCGACGAACAAACCAAGAGTAGGGTTGACCTCCGGGATACTGCCTTCCCGGACCCTGACGGAGAACTGTGGGTGGATGGCTCATGCATCAAGCTCCCCGATGGCACCACCTCAGCTGCCTATGCAGTCACCACAGCTCGAACAGTTGTTGAGACAGCCCGCATCACACAGCGATCCGCACAGGCGGCGGAACTAATTGCCCTCACACGAGCCTGCATCCTGGCAGCAGGGACAACCGCAAACATTTACACAGACAGTCAGTACGCCTTTGGGCTCTTATGGAAAGAGAGGGGATTCTTGACTTCTCATGGCACACCCATTCTGCATGGAGATCTAGTCTCTGCCCTGACCGAAGCAGTCCTCCTCCCCACACGGTTAGCTGTGATCAAATGCCAGGCACACAAGAAGGTGACAGACATTATAGGACAGGGAAATGCACTAGCTGACATTACTGCCCGAACCACAGCCGAGAATAGGTCCACGACCCGCATGTACGTGACCAGGTCACAAACTGAGAAATGGAAGGATGCTAGGGAAACGATTAGGGATATCCAACTAGCCAGCACACCACACGAATTAACTGAATGGGCCCGGGTGGGATTGAAGGACGATGACGGTTGTTGGCGAACTAAAGACTCGAACAAATGGTTGCTACCCGACTCATACTTGATCCCCATGCTGACCATGGCACACTCCCCCGCACACATAGGGTCTGCCCCCATGATCGAACTCATCTCCAAAGTCTGGCACAACGACAGAATACCAGACTCAGCCAAACGTCTGGTCCAACAATGCCTAGTATGCCTCCAACACAACCCTGGGAAAGGAACTGCTGTACCCCGGGGAGGGTTTGGGGTCCCCAATCACCCCTTTGAAGTCCTACAAATGGACTATGTCCAGCTAGAAAGGTGCCAAGGTTTAAAGTATGTACTTGTCGTTGTGTGTGCCTTCAGCAAGTGGGTGGAAGCCTACCCAACCCATGACAACACCGCTATGACTACCGCAAAAGTACTACTGAAGGAATTCTTCCCCCGATACGGCCTTTGTCGAATTTTGTGGAGCGACAACGGCCCCCACTTCGTAGCCGAAGTTATCCAACTCATCTTAAAGGGGTTGGGTGTAAAACAGAAATTCCATGCGGTCTTCCATCCCCAATCTGCAGGCCTGGTTGAGCGACACAATGCCACATTGAAGCTTAAGATAGCAAAAATAGTCGCCACCACAGGACTAAGATGGCCAGACGCTCTCCCACTAGCATTGCTATCAATGCGTTCCACCCCCACCAAACACCACTTAACCCCCTACGAGGTCGTCTTTGGGCGGCCCATGAACCTTTGGACTGCACCAAAACCAACATCCATCCACGACGTCCCGGACGTCCTCATGTCTGACTATTTGTATAACCTAACTAAGACGTTGTCTGTTATCCATCAGCAGGTGCTGCACGCCATTCCCGATGTTTTCAGGGGCCCGGGACACGACATCCAACCCGGTGACTTCGTCTTAGTGCGTAACTTCCAGCGCACCAAGAGTCTGGAGCCCCGGTGGACGGGCCCCCTGCAAGTCCTGATCACCACCCGAACAGCTCTTCGAGTGGAGGGGAAACGCAATTGGCTGCATGCACACCACTGCAAGAAGGTATCACCGACCCTGACAACCACGGACAACATCACCGCCCAAGAGGAACTTCTGGACAAAGACCGACCATCCCTGAGCCGCTGCCCGGATACAGAGACACTTGAATTGATTGAATATCCCGATCCCACTGTGCCATCCAAAGAAGGGTATAACTTGCGACGAAAGGAGAGAACTTCGGCTAAGCAGACCACAGGCTGAGTGGAAATCTCAGAGCGGTAGCCTAGTCACCTCAAAGGCCACCAGGAGAGAAACTAAAACAAAGTCTGTGGTTCTGCCCGCTACCGAGTCTCTTGAAGGTGATGGAAGCGCCCGACATGAAGATGATGGAAGCAACCGGACGTCCGAAGATCCACTACAAAAACCCAAAGACTGACCGAATGCACAGCTTTAAGACAATAGCACTTTTTATTACCCTTCTCTTTTGCCTTCTCCTCGTGGTCACCTTCTGGATCATGGAGGAGAGCACACCCGCTCATAAGACATTGCTGACCACCGTTCAACCTACCACCACGAAAGAACACCATCTGATCTCACTTTCACCCCAACTCCGAGAAAGGCGTAAGGAGTTCTGGAATAACTCTTTTGTGCAGTTGCTCCACCAACACAATCTTGCCACCAACGCCACTAACTGCTGGATCTGTGGATTGCTACCACATGCCACTGGGCACTCAATCCCTTTCATCCCTTCACCTTTTTCTGTCCATGGTTCCTGCCTCGCCTGGCTGATCCTCCTACAGGAGAGCTACAAGGACAATGCCACTTCCGGCAGAACCATGTCACACTTCTACCATGGGTTCTGGCTGAACAAAACTGGTAGAACTTCCGCCCTCTTCTGCCCTCTGAGATCGAACACTTCCTTTCACATGGACATCCCCGCCAAAGAACGAGTTGAAATGCAAGTGTTCAACAATCCAGCCAGACCCACCTTCTCTTACCTCCGAAAGCGGGCGGCCGCCACCCTAACAGTGGCCCTGTCCGTCATCAACATCACTGGATCTGTATGCCTCGAAGGCCTGGGGGCACAGCTGGTGGGCCACAGCTCCTGCCTCATCACCCGAACATTGGACTCAGTTGACCCACCCTCCTTTGTTGCCTCCCCGAATATGTACTTCGTCTGTGGTACTAAGGCCTACACCTGGCTCCCGAAAGGTTGGGGAGGCACCTGCTACATCGCCTTCGTCCTTCCCCCGACATATGTGGCTCCAGCAAACCATCACCGACAGAAACGTGCCAAAGACATTGTACAAGCCGACTCCGCCGGAGCACAGTTCATGGACGCAGTAAAAGGTCTTGTTCCGCTCTGGGGTCCGATGGCAAACAGCCGTGCCATCCGCCACTTAACCCAGGCAGTCGAAACAGCAATGAACATTACAGCTGGCGCCCTCGCCAACAACACCGCTGAGCTTCAGGCCGTCCGCCTGGTGGCTCTTCAGAACCGCCTTGTTTTAGATGTGGTTCTGGCTGATCGTGGAGGAGCATGCCGCATCATTGGGTCCAGCTGTTGTACCTACGTACCGGATAACTCACCCTCAGTCTACAAAGCAATTGAACACCTCCACAGACTGTCCACAGAGGTCCATCAAGAGCAAGAAGAATGGTCACTGGGGAGTTGGTTTTGGGACACTATTAAAGGTTGGGGATGGAGGCTGTTTTCATTTATCCTCATACCAATCGTGATACTATGTGGATGTTGCTTGGGGATTCAGTGTCTGCCACCTTTATGTTCGCTTTTTATGAACTGCATCTGCCCTAAGACTTTGGACTTTGAAACAGAGCGAATGAAAGCTCTGAATGAGGTGGAGGTACGGGGTATTATGGGGATAGATCCAAACTAGGCAAGCTGGCGAGATATGTTAAAAGGGAGGACTGTGGAAATTTAGCTTGCAAACTGAACATTATCTGCGCCATCTTGCCTCTCCCCAGCGCCACGCACAGCGAATGCACGGCCGCCATTTTAGGCACCCCACTCTCTCCCCGCTCATTCTCGATCACCAGCGCTTCCCCCTGGCGCTGCGAACATCCCCCCGCGCGCCGGCCACCCCCGCTCTCTCATACACGGGTCATAAACCCTCTCCTTCTGCGCGACCCTGCTACGGAACCACATCCGACCGACATCCCATACATGGTCATGTCTCTCCTTTGATAACCCCCTTCCTCTGCGCCCCATTGTCTGAACTGGTCCCAGGCCATCACCTAGCCCTGCGGATGCAGTTTATTGTCCCTACTGTAAGGGAAACACCCCACATCAAAGGGATTACAGTAGATCAAAGCCCCTACTCCCTGAGACCCGACCGGTCACACACACCCCCAGGAATTGGCGGAATACCCTGCTGCGCAATAGCCATCTCCTACTGTGGGTGGGGTGGGAACTTCTACTGTATCTATGTGTGGGATCGGATCTGAACCAGGGCTTCAGGGGATATTCCCCCATACTTCAAGGGAATCTCAAGAATGTACTATGTGTAATAAAGCAATAAACCAGTGTATAAGAGACCAGGTCTCAGAGATGCAGTTAGAGCACCTCGTGACGATACCTTGCTGTCTGATCTGATGTGTTCTGCTCCGACGGAATAAAACTTTGTTTCCTGCCTTCCAGTCTCCGGCGCCTGCCTCTTTTATTGGTAAATTATCGAGTGGTATGAGAGGCGATTACCGCCGGGCAAATACTTGAAAGGTTATCGACTGAAACTGCCGCTACCATTTAACAAGAGTCCCCCCATTCTTTGGCCTCATTGTTACTCTCATTTGCTTGCATCTTATTTGATGTCTTGTATGAGCTTTATTTCCTCATTGTGCGTTTTTCCCTCCGCTGGAGCAAGGATGCATTACTGTGCACGTACACTGCTCATTCTCTTCAGTGCTACTTTTTTCTTTTTAAGCACTCTAGAAGAGTCCATGTATTTTCCAGCTATCTGTCTCATGTGTTATTCTGCCATCCCAACTCTGTGTTTCTCTGTCTTGCCATGTGTTTCTGTATCCTCCCATCTCCATGTTGCTCTGTCTCATCATTTACTTCTCTGCCCCTCACCATGGTCTCCATGTTGGTCTAACTAGGCATGTGCTTCTCTGCTCCCCCTGGCTGCTCCATGTTGCTCTGTCTCACTGTGTGCTTCTCTCCCCCTCTGTTAATTTCGTCCCCGGTGTTGCTTCCCCCTCATCTCCATGTTTTTCTGTCTCACGGTGTGTGCTTCGGTGCTTTCCCATGCTGCTTCCCCTGTCTGCATCCCCAGATTCGTTTCCTTCTCACCTGTGTACCCAGGGCCGGCTTTAACACTGGTGGCTCACTGTGTGACAATGTTTGTTGGCGCCCACCCAATGACCACCTCTGCCATGGATTCCCTCACTAGCACCATTTAACAGTGCCCCAAGTCTCCATAACCACCATCTCTCAGATTCATTTAGTTTTATAGCACCACTCATTCCAGTGTAAAGTGTCAGAGCACTTTACATCACACACACACACACAATGCACAGATACAATCATATGAGTGTAAATCAGTGTATAAGAAATGTTACATCAGACAGGAATACAAGGTGTAAGAGTAACATGTCCACGATACTGGTAGGAAAAGTAGTTTAAGAGTCCTTATTCTGGAAAAGCACAAATTCAGGATACAAAAACGTAACACCAATGTCAGGGGTTCTTTCTTCAATAATAAGAATTGTTTTCTACCCAAATGAACCCTTTTGGCAAGATTAGGATAGTAAAAGACTGGGAAAAAAACATGTAGCTCTAACATATGCTGATTGCATGCAGCTCTTGATGACAGTTAATAACTCAAAGTTCTATATAAGGATTTGGACTTATAAACTACAAGTAACAAAAGGATCTCTCTTGCAGAAGCAGTAACTCAGTGACCTATTTACACTTTGTGATCTGCATGGTACACATTCTTAGCAGCATGCATTTTAACCCTGTGCACTACCTTACAATGGGGCATATTCACAAGAACGTGTGATAACTACCGTAAGAGTAGCTTAACACAACTCTCAACATCGCAGCCCATCACAAGAAAATAACCCCGTGTCAATGTGGAATTGACAACAAGGCGGTACCATGCGATAGTCGCCAGATAACGCGTCAACTGACTGCATTAAAAACAACGCAATGCCGCAAAAATGTGAATAGTTAACGCAACAAATCCTGTGATGAGGCCAATCGTGAAACAAAAATCCGCAAAAACCAGCCGCAGGCCTCCAAATCACACATGTCAGGCGGGAAAATGCACCATAAAAGCTACAAAAACCACACACCACAAATAATCCAAAGTGGGTAGCAACATGGATGCAACCTGACCCAGCGGAGAGGCCAACGCGAACCCCACAAGTCCCACAGAACACCAGCAAGGAACAACATGGCCGGGATAGGCCAAGGAGAAGAGGGAGAGGAAGACGGGGTGCAGTCCGCAAGAAAACAAAACCAGCATCACGGAGGTGACAGAACACATACCAACAACTGTCCCACAATCAGACTACCTGGAATGCAGCCGGTGGTGTCGAGGGGGACAATGGATGAGGCCAAGAGGCGCTGGCATGACGTGGACACCTAAACCAGGCCCAAAGCCGCTGCCAACAGGAAGGCAGCAACGGCGACAAGAGGTGGGAGTCCTGCGCCACAGGAGGAGCTGTTGGAAACGGAGGCAAGTCATCAGTGTGGAGACGATGCAAGGAGGTGGGAGTACGGACACAGCTCGAGAGAAACTTACACAACAAAAACAGGGTGAGAATCCAACAGGGACTGGGGGGCAGGGGGAGATGGGCACAATTGCACACATGCACAACGAGGTGTAGCACACTGCACAACCACAATAACACAGGGACTTGACTCCCATCCCCGTGGCACACTACAGCACACACACATAGCAATCACAGCACATCCCATGACAATGTGGCACAAAGTGTAACACCTACACTGCAGAACAGGGGACACAACTGGGCCCACCCATGCGCAGAAACAGGCCAATCACATTTGACAGAGCAGGGAACTGTGAGATGCATATGTACAGGTACAACCTCACATCAGTCATGTAGTCCAAATGTCCACTGTCCCAAACCAAATTGCAAGCACCCCCCAAACAGTCACAGGGTACATTGTCACACAGTCGGCATGTCTACAAGAACAACGTGCTAACATACATGTCAACACAATGTCAACATGCATCTACCCTTCACATTGCAGAGGGACAAACAACACCTCCAGCAGGTTAGACCAGACAACCCATCAGAGACGAACACCACACCTATGACACCGATGCCCTACAACAACCCCTTGACATCCCACGCAACCCACCACCAGGACCAGGGCAGACAAGCTACTAAGAAGAGAACCCACCCCCTGCAACAGACCACACAGCATGGAGCACCCGCAAGCACAGCTGGCTCACAACACTTCACCGACCCACACATGGCACCCCAATGCCAGGTGTCAGAACGGCAAAAGGAGGTGGCCCAACAGATGCGGGTGTGTTCCGAACCCATGGAAGGCGAACTAGAACACATACGTGGGTGTCCAATACCCTTCAGGGACCACCTACACCCCACAAAGGAGACCCACACTGCCATAGAGACACATGCAGATGCACATTCCCAGTACAGAACCACGCCCAGGGGCACGCACATATCAGTCACACACCCACATTGACTCTGCGTATGACGGCACAGTCTACTCCCCTTACAAATTTAGTGGGTGATGACAAAGCTACATGTCCAAGTTCTAACCCGCTGCCTGCGGTGACATGTCTGCGTCCGCTGTACACAGCAGTATGTAATGTCATAGGGCCCAGGGCCCCCATGCATACAACAAGACCACATGGACACACGCATATATCATGTTGAACTGGCTACGGGCACGTGCGCCTGGTCCCCTACATGTACAGTGACACCTGTGCTGGATGTGTGTGGGGTGAGTATAAGCCAGCCCGCATAGAGTGCTTGGTGCTGGCAACAACTTGAACAGTGGAACCCAGTGGAATGGAAACAGAAAACACCAACATATTTTTTTCTTTTTCTTTTTTTCTTTATTTATTTATTTCTATTTTTAGCATAACAGAGTCAACTGCAGAGCAACATGGATCGAGCCGGAGCAAGGACAGAGGTCACCCGATATTCAGTCAGGAGGTTCAGTGAGTTGCAGTGCACTGAGGTAGGGGCACTAGAAATGAGCGCGATCATGTGAAGAAATTGCTACAACTGTGTCCCTTCGGGTTAGTCCTGATGCAGATGCAGTGGGGTGTGTTACACCTGCATCAACTTACTCATTAACCTCCCAGGTCTCCCACACTGCCTGAGGGGACAGTTGCATTCGCAGTCCACAGCGCAATACCCAGTAATAGATCCGTGTGTGTAGCTTGACTTCCCCCTCCAGTCTGCATTCCTGCCTTGGGGTTGTTACCTCCTGCCTTCCCATTGTCCGTGCCTTCTCCCGTCCGCACACTTGACACATCTTCCTCATCATTATCCCATGTCTTCCACACTACATGAGGCAACATTGTTGCATGCGCTGTCCACAGCACAGTACTCAATCCGAACAGGTCCATGAGTTGTGGTGCACAGAGTTAGTGGCCCCGGATGCAGTGCGGCCGGCTCAGGTACACCGCCACGGGATGGTGACTTATGGTGCAGTGTGATAGGGACACATGAGCTGAGGGGGTCCTCGTTGATGTCCAAGGTGAATGACGCGGAGTGTTTCAGGGGACAGTGGAAGGTGTTCTTCCAGGGCCTGATGCAGAGGGCAGAACCAAGCAGACACAGACAATATGTAGTAGATGAATGCTACAGACACCTACTTGACAGCAAATCAGTATCAGCTACATGATGATGATGACAACACCCAGGCCATATTCTCACATGCCACCAAAGTTCAAACAGAGAGTGTATATGGATCATGTGGCACCAGTGCTGAAAGGGGATGCAGTCTACGATGATGCGTGTACAATGGCATAAAATGTGCCATAAATAAATCATGTCTCAGTTCCACGTGTGACCTACTTTTCTGCAGTGCAGTCCAGAGCCATGGCTTAGCAGGGGCCCACAGCCATGTGTCGTTGGCTCGCGATGCACAGAGTTAGTGACACCAGGACAGTTGTCGGTAGTGTTCGATCACCTCCGTAATGATGATCCTATTCCCTCCGGACTGCAACGCGTCATCCTCTTACACCTCCCCTTGCGTGCAATGACATGTATTCTGCCTTTGAATAATCAATGTCCAGTTTCAATTCTGTGACCTACTCGTGCGCAGCGTAGGCCGAGGGCAGTTGTCCGCGTAGACCCACAGACACGTGTGGTTGTAATGCTATGCACAGACTTGATGGCACCACATCGAAGGGAGTATAGTGACATGAACTCTGCCTTAGATGTTCCCTGCCATGGTGTAATCAAAACTCAGTTCCAAATGTGTGACCTACTTGTCTGTAGTGTAGGCCGGATGCAGCAGTAGAGTACGTCAACTAGAAAGGTGTAAAGCGGGCCTGTGTCATGGAGGCCGTGATGGTCTGAGGAGGCTGTCAAGGTCACGGGCCTCGGGCTTGGAGCTTGCGCCGGCATGTGGTGGGCCCTCTTTGACACACGCTGGTGTCGGAAGGTGGGCAGTATGGCCTGGTTGCGCAGGGGCGGGCCTGACGAGTTAGGGTCCTGCGGGTCGGTGTATAGCAGGCCCACAGGATAGCAGGCAACTCCGCTCACGAGGACGGCCTCGTGGCGGGGTGAGAGGCGCCACCCTGGCAGGGATGTTGGGCATTCCAGAAGAGGACCACGCCCAGGGCTACGTGCTTTTTATTCACACCCCTACGCTGGTCTGGTGTACGCCGGGCCATCCCACTCTGCTCACGCTTGCGAGGGGGACATAACAGGTGACATTTCCGCATACTCCCCCCTGGCTGGGGTGACATGGTTGCGTCCACTGTCCACTACACTCCATACACCAGCGGTGTATGTCGCCGTGGATATGGGTGTGTTCTGCATACTGGTGTCATGTCCAGCACATCTCCGCCACTCTTGGCATTGTGTACTTTCCCAATCATTGTTCTCCTGCCTCCTTCACACATGCCTGGTTACCACCTCTCCACTCATTCGGCTATTGTGTGGCTGAGGTGCCATTTCGTTGATGGCTCATGTTCACGGCTTGCCCAGGTTAACATTGTGAGTAGTTCTATCATGTCTGGTGGGTGGGCATGTTGTTTTGAATGTTGTATGTGATTTTGTGACGTGTGCATTGCCAGGGTTGTGAGTTGCATGGTTGTGGAGTTGAGGTGTATGGGGTGTTCATCTGGTACTTGACAATGGGCAGTGCATTCCTATTGGTGCCATCATGTAAGCACTGGTCGATGATGGAATGTCGGAGGATGAGGGAATCATGCACACTGGCTGGGTATTTGGAGGCGTGATTGGTGGAGGTTCCACGGTGTTTGGTTGTTGTCTGCACATTGTTGTGAGATGTGTGCTTTTAGTTGCGGTGATTGTGTGCTGTGTCAGCAGGGGGCACAGATATGACATGTGTCCTGTGCATTGCCCCCGACATGTGCGTGCATGCAGCTATGGCATATGGTCCTTGCTTGGTGTCCAGTGGATCCTGCGCATTGTGTTGGACGTATAGGGACTGGGGTGACAGGCTGATGGTGTTGTCCAAGTCAGGTGTGAGGGACTTGGATGTGGCTGGCTGTGGGACTCCTCCGACTGTGGCGGTGTTGGTTGGGGGATACCAGGGGCCAACAGGTGCAGCACAGCCAGCAGCTGTGTGTGGGGTGGGATGTTGGTTGTCTGCTGTGTTTGTACCGTCGGCGTGTTGGGCGTTGTTGGTCAGGATGCGTAGAAGGATTGTCTGTAGTGGGCAATGACATTGTCAGGTGTTGGGTCTGTGAGGCTGGTGCGTTTCCTGAGGGTCCGCTGTCTTTGTCTGTGCTGCCTTTGTGGTGGTCCGGGTGGGGGTGTTCCAGGTGGGGTTTGGGGTCCTGGGGTGGTGGCGGTGGGTGTTGTGGCCGTCTTGGGTGTCCGGTCCTCATGACCAGTGGCTCCATGGCATCTGTTGCCCTTCCGATGTGGCTCTGGGCTGTGCTCCCTTTTGTGGTGCAGGCTGTGGTCCGACTTAGCACCAGGTCAGAGCAGGTGTTATTTTCCTGCTGCTAACGCGCCTTATCGCCGGTTTTGTGGTCTTATCGCAGTTCTGTCTGGTCGTTGTGAATATTGTGGAGTGGTGTTGTTGCGGCTTTGGGCACGGGAACGCCTACTCTGCATCTCATTAGCGATAGTTGCGGGGGGCTTTTGTGACTGCTATCGCAGGTAAACTGGTGCTGTGGGCTTTTAACACCAGCTTGTGAATGGGGCGATCGACTTATCGCAGCTTTGGCTGAGATAAAGTGCCGTTAACTCGGCGATAGCTCCTTGTGAATATCCTCCTATGAGTCAAAACTTCCACTAGACAAACCTACTGTCTCTTTCCAGGAAGATGATTAATCACCGGACTTAGCTTGACATTTTAATTGATGCGAGGAATGCAACAGCAGGTGTTTTAATAATAATAGTATACTCTCCAAAAAATGACGCCCCCACCCCATGTCAGCGCCCGGTGCGGTGGCACCGATTGCACCGCCCTACAGCCAGCCCTGCGTGTCCCGTTTGCTTCCATGCCCCTCCCTGGAATGATGCAACTTAAATCAGTTACATAAATAATTAAAAAAAAATCCTGCATCATTTAGTAGTGATGCACACGTGTGGTGCACACCCATGCACGATAATGCAGCCGTCTGAGTCAAAAGTGTGTTTTTTAAAATTCTTTAGCCATGCTGCACAGCATCAGGGATGCTCCCAATGAAAGGCTCTCTTGTGATGGGACCAACTTTGCTCGAGATGTATGTTGCGAAAGTTCTTACTCTATAACCTCGTCTGCACCTTGGACTTTGGATTTTGAATGACCTAGATCTGTGTTCATCTTGTTTCCGTGTGCTGCTGCCAAGGCCTGTGGTCTTGCCAGTTTCTGTTAAATAAAACATCCTCTCAGTGATCACAACATGGGTGTATTCCTCTGAGTATCTAAAGTTATCTTGATTGCTAATTTTTGGGCCCATGCCAGTGTAAGCATTTCCTGTTTTTTTAATGTATTTAAATTTTTATGTAGCCTGTAAATTCATCTCCTGCTGGAGTGTTGTATTTGACCAATTCCAAGTGTTTAAAGAAATATGTTTCTGGATCAGGTAGAAGAAAAATTAAAGAAGTGGTGATATCCTTGATTTAGTTGTTTCATATTGGTGTGGTATATAAATGTTTGGACTGTTCCATGTATTTGATATTATGGGGTGACGTTTTAAGGCATGAGCAAAGTGCGTTCTCCAGGACCCCAGCCTTTTAAGGGGGCCCCATGATAGATCCAGCTCTGTTCTCCACACAGTGCTCCCCTGATGACCTTGAATGATTCTTAAGCATAGATTGTTTTAAATACCACATTATTTTACTTTATTTTTAGTAGGGGTGATATGTGGGAGTCTTTTACAGACAATATGTAGTGCAGAGAAATTTTAGGGCAGATTTACAAGCCCCTTGCGCCACTTTTGCATCATTTTTCCCTTGTTAAAAATGACGCAAAAGTGGTGCAAGGGGCTTGTAAATCTGCCCCTTTGTCTTTAAGTTTTTCACCACCATGTCACATCCATAAAACAAATTCCTTTAAGTTTGACACAGGACCTCACATTCGACAAATAGCAGTGGAGATTATTTGGAACAATATTAATGTGATGCTGCGATATTAAAATATTGAAAACACACATCACTGTCCCTGAATATTAGATGGAAACACATGTAGAATTTGGACTAGTGTGCCTGTGCAGTGTAAGTGACCTGGCCAAAGACAACATGAAAAAGCTGAGATTGGATTATAAACTCAAAGCTGTTCCTAACAGGGGCCCCCAAAATACGTTTGGCCCAGAATGCATCATAAACTGCAGTCTGAACCATCATGTGGTGATTTGTTTTGTGTGTTATGTTGTGGTCCATCTGCTGGTTGTAACCTGCTTAGTGTGAGGATGAGCATTGGGTTTATATACAGAAAGAAGGTCATCAATGATTTTGTTGAAAGCTGTTTTTACTAAGCAGTGGGTCAGAAATATTTGTATCAGAGAAGTGCAGTGCAATTGTTTCTGCCTCTTTTACCTTGGTATATTGCAACACGCCTGATGACTAGAGATGGTTTGAGTGCACTATTCACATTTATATTACATGTTTGAGCTTTGTTGAAAGTGTCTGTGATGGCCACCATGAGTTTTTAGGTCTCGCTGAGCCCCAGCGCTTGCGCTGGCTCGAAGAGACATTTTGTATGTGGGATTTTCAAAGTGCTGCTGGCTGGCCTAAAGCTTGCGTTCACGCGATCGTGCACGCGCGCAGCCGGCCGCCAGCAGCACTTTGAAAACTCGTGTGCGTCATCGCGATCACTTTCGCTTTCAGAGCGATCGCGATGACGCACGCGCACACACAACTCCCGCTTCTCCCCCTCCCCCACCACATTTTGCGTCTCCGGCCGCTCGCGCGCGGCCAACGCTTGTTTTCCTTCGGACCGAACATGAGAGATATTGCCCCCTCCCATTTCTCCTTACGTCCTCAGCAAGATAGTAACAATTCCCCCTCCCCCCACCCCCTGCTTGCTTTCCACTGCTCTCCAAACACTTACAGCGGTGCGCCCCCTCCCCCCTTATACTCTCACTGATAAGTCGCAACACTCGCGCAGACATAGTATTGAGCATAAGCTGCAAGGACGCTTTGTGTTGAGTACGTCCCTCGCGATATAGTAACTGCCACGAGGGGACGACGAAAAGTGCTATACAAACAAAATGAATAAGAGGCAGACTCTGAAGAGAGACGTGTCTGCAACCGAAGAGAGGTCGGACTCTGAATTATGAACGCAATCCCCGGAGCAAAAGGGGTTGTTTTAGTGATTTATTCTGGTGTAACATCGACACTGTTCGCCAGCATCTGTGTCATCAGACTCTGGGAACTGAGGCCATGCTGTTTCCCTCCTCCTTCAGGCAACTCATTCACTTATCACCCCACCCCCCAAAAAAAAAACTCCTTCAACCCGGGTTTACTTCTCTCTTTTAAGATAGTTTTAAGCTTTCGCTGCTTTCTAAGACACCTTGGACGGTTCCTGAATGGAAATTTTGCCTTTCATGTAAGTTTACTACTTTTAGAAATTCGCTAACTACTTTGGAGTAGCACGACTCCCACTCGTAGGCAGAGTTCTCCGCACCCGGAGACCCCGCAACTGTGGCACAGAACTTTGCACCCTAAGCACAAGGAGTCGTAAAACCCCGTATGTAGATCCGAAATGCCTCTAAGTACTAAACATGCAGGAAGGGTATGTTTACCTTTGTGAGTCAGGGCCATGGTGGTCTGTGATCCGGCAGGGGCGTAAAGCAAAATGATGCACCATGCAGGATTGAAGAAGAGCCCCCATATTTCACAGATATTCGAAGGCTTTACACGAATGGAGCACCTCCGAAGGTTGCCTCCCCCGCCTCCCTCCGTGGGCTGCAGGAGTCTGTGTTATGTTCCTGGTGCTAGCCCTGCAGAGCGGTGTACTCATTTGTACAGCGCACATCCAGCGCGCTCTAGGAGCTATAGATACGAGCTAAAGAGACTCAAACACGCCTACTGGCTATTTATTGATCTTTATATGCATAGCACCCGTTGCAGACTCTTCTTCCTTTCCCTTCTGCACAGTTTCTGTCCCTTGCACCTGTCCGTGTTTGCTTCCCTCACCTTCCTCCCCATGTTTTTGATTTTCTCCCCCTTTACCTGCATCTCCCCGCCGGGTCTCACCTGGCATCTCAGCTCTTCTCTATTGCCGCCTCTCCGCGATGCCCGACTCTTCCCCCGGACCCATCTGCTCCCCCCCTCTCTGATTATTTCTTGATGGCTACCCCTTGCTCTCTGGTCTACGCCAGCTCTCCCGTGTGCTTATATCTTCCTCCCTTGGCCCTGTGTGTTTTCTGTGTTCTCCCATTTAGTACCTTCTCTGCCCCTTACTTGCTTGCTGTCCAATCCCCAGCCCTCGCTGTCTCTATCATTATACACTCTCCCTGTGTTTTCATGCTCCCCCATGCTTTTTACCAGCTCCAGCCTTCTGCGCTTTCATAAACCGAATGCGCTTTGTAGCGCCAAACTCTGCGTGTTCTTCGTGCACCTGTTTGGCTTCTCCTAATATGGTATCTCTCCCACGTCCTTATATTACCTCGATGTCCTTACTCGTTATATCCTTTACACTTTTGATACCCATTTCATTACCTCCTGTCACTACTACTCCCTGTCCTGTCTTCCTTACCCCCACCCTGCTTTCCTTGTTGTCATTTTGCTCTTGCACAGATGGGATTGTGTATAGAATAAACACTGCGAAAAGCATTTACAATGCAATATGGCATTGTAAATGACAATGCCTATTATGTATGTGGTAAGAAAACCTGCAAAGTACAAATTGTGTGTTTATGCACCGCTTGCAGGTTTTCAAAACACATAAATAAAAGGCATTGTCATTTACAATGGCAATAGCTCAAACTCTCGCAAATGCGAGACCTATTGCATTGCAAATGCTTGTTTGTTTTGTTTCTGTGCCTATCGCTCCTTAACTGCTGGTGCTGCTGTTGTAGCCATGGTGTGTTATTAGGGCTTTATTTTAATTTATATCGTGCTCTAAATAATAGTTTTAATTTTTAAAATTAAGCAACTCCATGAAGCTTGATTTATCAAACTCATAAAACTGAAAGCCTGTGTCTACAGTACTGGCGTTGAAACCTCTGACTTATAGGTAGAAGGCAGTAGAAAAATGGCACATTACAACATTCTTTCCATCTCGGAATTATACTAAATAACATTCCAAGAATGCCACCCACCACTGTTGGCTCTGCCAGCACTTGTAATGCAATTCTTCAAGCATTTGTAAAGATAACTAGCAGTGGCGGCTGATGGACTTTGAAAGTGGTGAGCACGTAAAAGGGGTATATATTTATAACAAACAGTAAATGTTTTATAAATAGACTGTGCTGGAACACCTCTGCGATACGAATTCTATTTGAAAGCACAGCATAGCTGCACAATGGAATTCGTGATGCAGAGGTGATTGAGCACAGTCTATTTGAAGATCATTTACCGTCTGTTAAAAGCATGGAGTTCTGGAATAAATAAACTTTATCTTAACTTTTTTGAAGTACACCTAACAATTCGCTCTGTCTGGCTGTAAAAAGAGGCAAGCTGGTTCCAGAGAAAAGAATCCTGAAGCTTCCCAGCCAATCTAAGCGCTGTTCTCATGCTGTCTATAATACCAAACAGCATAAAAGCAGTGCCAGGATTGGCTGGGTCAGGCAAGCGCAATGCTCCATCAGAGACCGATGGAACTGTGTCTCTGCTATTCCAGCTCCTTCATAACATTGGTTGCGGAAGCCTGAACTGACATGCGCAGTCCAGTTTCCATAACCTCAGCTGGTCCTGGTCGCCCAACAGCAAGAGTGCTGTAGCCCCGCCTCTTATTGGAAAAACAAGTGTAGGATGAGTAGGTTTTAGTTTATTTTAATAATGTGCCTCCCGGCTTGTAGGGGCTCCCAGCATGTATCACCGCCCCTACGCTCCTATAGAGGAACCGCCCCTGGATACTAGTGGCAGCAGTCAGTGCAGTAGGGAAGGTTTAAGGACATGGAAGTGGAGGAGGGTGGTAAGAGAGACACCAAGTGGTAGCAGTGTTCAGTGTTGCAAGAGGCAGAGGGTGGAGGGCTGCGGAGAGAACGACAATGTGTTGGGGAGGAATACAGAGGAGTAACGAGGAAGCAGGGTGGGTAAAGAGAGAGAAAAGGGGAAAAGAGAGTGAGTGAAAGAGAGAAAGACAAAGGAACAAGGCATGTACATCCATCAGGTGCAAAAGCTGAAATGCTAGTAAAACATGCAAAAAGAAAAATAGTTCCCTGATGTCAGCAGTGAAAGCTTACACTCACTAGTCATAAAACAGAATGGAACCAAAATACTCAAGAATTTAAAAGGTTTTGATTTAATTTGATTTGCATATTAGTCGAAGCATACACATTTTGATTATTGATTGCTGCTAATCTGATATTGCCTTCTATAAGCCATTCACTTTAAACCCCCGCCATGGTTTGAAACTAAACTATTCTCTGTTTTTTCTTGTGGAGCCTAATGTGCTTCACATTTATTGATTGTATTGATCTCCTGGCGAGGCTCAGCCATGGAGCATACACATTCTTAGGGGATTAAAACAGCTCACAGTCAATCGAGTAAAGCACTTTATTGTCCCCAAATTTGCAAAATGGAAAGCGCTAACAGTGCGAATGGAAAACGCACCATGCAACATTGTCCAAACAATGAACTACAATTCCCAGCAGGCCATAAAGTGCTGTGTACTCTGGAAAGACAGCCACCGTTGTGAATATCTGGGTATGACTTCACCTGTGGCCTACTGCAGTCTTTTCTAGACACTCTTTATATAATATTTCTGGATCATGCCCTTGCTAAGCAGATCTCAGGTTTCTTTTAAGAATAAGAACCACTTTTTAACGTGGATTTGTACTGAAAGACATTAGGAATGCAGAGTAGTATTTCAGAAAACCTTGTTTTTTGGTGGATACAAAAATGTAATTAATGTTTTAACATTTATATGGGCGCGTTTAAGATTGTGGGTTGTTTTATTTGCCAAGGATTATCCAGAGACACAACAGGTAATATACTTAGCCTTGTTGCTCATCCTATGTATAAATGACAAAGGGCCAGATGTATCAAAGGGTTTTGCCCATTCTGTGTCTATGGGGAAATGTGTTGATACATATGGCCCAAAGTATAACATGTTAGAGTTCTAGTATGTTTATGCAAATTCTTAGATTAGGAAACAACATAATATTACCACTGTTGGTGCTATTGCAGTGCTACAAGAGTTAAATAGAAGCAACAACTCATCTTTCACAGAGAGTGCATAGTTTGAAATAAATATGAGACAGGGAGAAGTGTTATTGATCATATAATTAAGGTGCGCTTCCTTTATATATTTTCGGTTATCAGGAATCACATGTTTTATATTAAAGAACAGAAAGCTGCTTACTCAGGGCTTTTGCTAAGGAATATCCATTCACTATTACAATTAGGAACAGGACCATTTGTAGCAAGTTACTAAAGATATTTCTTTGCCTCTAGATACCAACTACATCCTGCAGGCATCCTTGACCAGCAGAAATGATGAAGAGTAGTGAAGTCCAATGTCTCTGGTTTCTCTCTTATGCCATTTTCCTTGCCCCGTTTGTACTACTTGCCTTCAAATTGCTATGTATGTGGTCATTGAAGGAGGTAATTTTAGGAGGAAAAGTGCACCACTTCTCATGGATTATGAGCACAAGGTTTGTGCATTCTGACAACAGCTAAAGCTTCTGCGGTGAGACTGCAGAATCTATGTCCTAAACGGGAAAGTGGAGGCTGGGAACTCCCTATTTTGAATATTACCATCTGGCAGCTATACCAAAGTTACTGCAGCATTCAGTAATTCTGGAAATGAATTATACATTTACTGACAAAACTGTGAGTGAGAAAATATTTTGACTTATATCGATATGCCCCTGTATTTAAGAGTCCTGATTTCAATAAGCAAGTTTGCTCTTGTATTCTGCAGACACTGTGATTGGCTATGGTTTGTGGATAAAAAAGGTGCACTTTACTGGGAAATTGTGGTGCCTTTGAGCTTTGAGTCATTGCCCTTGAGTTGAGGGGTTTTGCCCAGATGGATAACTCAATTTCTCTGACATACAGAAAATGATTGGATTGCTTTCAGAGAGAACTGTGTTAAGCAGCTTCAGTGGCTCAGCCTTTTAAAGACCCTGGAAGCCCCTAGGGATATTTATAGCCTGGCATTTTGGCAGTGCACCAGCACAGGACATTTTTGCATGCATATATGATAACTGACATTCACTCTCTCTTGCTAAGCATGGTAATTTGGGCAGCAGATATTGGGCCTCATTTTTCAAATGAAGATTGGAGGAAATTAAATTAAACAATATTAAGCATGCCTATCACTGCTAGCCAGTGTTAGTTGGCATATAAGGAGGGTGGTGGGCAGGAAAAAAAATAAAAGTTATACATAAATTAAAAAACTAATTACACTCACCTTCAATCCTAGTATGACATCCTCCTTGCTTGGGTCTTCTCCAGGCAGTCAGGCAGACTCCAACGTGGTTCCAGGAAACTGCTTTATCCAATTCTGGTGCTTTCATGCAGCATGAGAGAAGCACCAGGATTGGAGGGAGCGGCCTCTCTCGCCGCTTCTGAGGGCACTGGAGCCCTATGCTCTCTCAAACCCAGCTTTCTTAGACATTTGAGTTAGAGAGGTTTGAACTTCTCATGTCTGGCTGGCCTTCTCAAGACAGCGAGCTAAAGAGACCTGCACACTTTAAAGTTAAAGTGCTCTGCCCATCATTAGGTCTCGCCTAGCGACGCAGCGCGTGTGTTTCTCGCCTTGACGAGACTATTGTTGTCGGTTTGATGGGCGAAGGGGGACAGGACATGTGCGCGCCTGGACAGGCGATGTGCACGTGCATGGCGTCTCCTCTCTAGCAATGTTAGCTTTCACACGCTCTCACCGCATGCTTGATGTAGCTTTCAGTTTCACTGCGCGCTGCAACTATACAAGGCAGACACATACATTTCAGAGCTCAAGCATATCTACATTTTTTTATTGTAATATTGTCCGGGCAGGGCTACGTCTTTAAGGAGGGTGGAAATAGAGAACAGACTCACCCAAAATTGTTTGTGATGCAGGGGAATGGGTTTCTGTAATTGAGAGGGATTTGCGCATGCGTAAATGTACGTTACCTATATTTGTTTCCAAAAAATACCCATATACGCATGTGAGAACCTTGAGATTCACAAAGAATTCCACAACTGGCTACAGGAAAGTGTGATTGTCATCATGGTTTCCTGGCAGTACTCCTACAATCCTCTGCCAATTCCAAAACGTCACAAATTTACTCCTGGGTGACTTTTCTTCAGAATCGACCCTATGTCTGTCGCAACCAGGTCAGCAGAGCCGTTGTAGAGCCAGATAACCAGGTCAGCAGAGCTGCTCTAGAGCCATAGAACCAGGTCAGCAGAGCTGCTTCAAAGCCAGAGAATCAGGTCAGCAGAGCTGCTTTAGAGCCAGAGAACCAGGTCAGCAGAGCTGCTTTAGAGCCAGAGAACCCGGTCAGCAGAGCCGCTCTAGATCCAGAGAACCAGGTCAGAAGAGCTGCTTTAGAGCCATAGAACCAGGTCAGCAGAGCTGCTGTAGAGCCAGAGAACCAGGTCAGCAGAGCCGTTGTAGAGCCAGAGAACCAGGTCAGCAGGGCTGCTCTAGAGCCAGAGAACTAGGTAAGCAGAACTGCTGTAGAGCCAGAGAATCAGGTCAACAGAGCTGCTCTAGAGCTACAGAACGAGGTCAGCAGAGCCGCAGTACAGCCAGAGAACCAGGTCAACAGAGCTGCTGTAGAGCCAGAGAACCAGGTCAGCAGAGCTGCTTTGGAGCCAGAGAACCTGGTCAGCAGAGCCGTTGTAGAGCCAGAGAACCAGGTCAGCAGAGCCACTGTAGAGCCAGAGATCCAGGTCAGCAGAGCCACTATAGAGCCAGAGAACCAGGTCAGCAGAGCTGCTGTACAGTCAGAGAACCAGGTCAGCAGAGCTCCTGTACAGCCAGAGAACAAGGGGGCATATCATCAAGAAACGGCGTGAAAATTATCACTGTTTTAGCGGCAGAAAATTGCTGCTAAAACGGCGATAATGGGCTTGATAATATGCCCTTGAGAATTCCCATAGAAGCCCATGTTCTGGTGTGAACATGGGCTTCTATTAGAATTCTCTGCGGCATATTATCAAGCCCATTATCGCCGCTTTAGCAGCAGTTTTCTGCCGCTAAAGCGCCAATAATTTTAACTCCGTGCTTGATAATATGCCCCAAGGTCAGCAGAGCTGCTCTACACCCAAAGAACCAGGTCAGCAGTGCCATTGTACAGCCTGAGAACCAGTTCACCGGAGCTGCTCTAGAGCCTAAGAACCAGGTCAGCAGAGCTGCTCTAGAGCCAGAGAACAAGGTCAGCAGAGCTGCTCTAGAGCCCGAGAAACCATGTCAGCAGAGCTGATTTAGAGCCAGAGAACCAGGTCAGCAGAGCTGCTCTAGAGCCAGAGAACCAGGTCAGCAGAGCTGCTTTAGAGCCATAGAACCAGGTCAGCAGAGCTGCTTCAAAGCCAGAGAACCAGTTCACCAGAGCTGCTCTAGAGCCTAAGAACGAGGTCAGCAGAGCTGCTCTAGAGAGCTGCTCTAGAGCCAGAGAACCAGGTCAGCAGAGCTGCTGTAGAGCCCGAGAAACCATGTCAGCAGAGCTGCTTTAGAGCCAGAGAACCAGGTCAGCAGAGCTGCTATAGAGCCAGAGAACCAGGTTAGCAGAGCTGCTATACAGCCAGAGAACCAGGTCAGCAGAGCTGCTGTAGAGCCAGAGAACCATGTCAGCAGAGCTGCTGTAGAGTCAGAGAAACAGGTCAGTAGAGCTGTTGTAGATCCACAGAAACAGGTCAGCAGAGCTGCTTTAGAGCCAGAGAACCAAGTCAGCAGAGTCACTGTAGAGCCAGAGAAGCAGGTCAGCAGAGTTGCTGTAGAGCCACAGAAACAGGTCAGCAGAGCTGCTTTAGAGCCAGAGAACCAAGTCAGCAGAGTCGCTGTAGAGCCAAAGAACCAGGTCAGCAGAGTCGCTGTAGAGCCAGAGAACCAGGTCAGCAGAGCCGCTAGAGAGCCAGAGAACCAGGTCAGCAGAGCTGCTGTACAGCCAGAGAACAAGGTCAGCAGAACTGTTGTACAGCCTGTGAACCAGGTCAGCAAAGCTGCTCTAGAGCCAGAGAACCAGATCAGCAGAGCTGCTTTAGAGCCAGAGACCCAGGTCAGCAGAGCTGCTCTAGAGCCAGAGAACCAGGTCAGCAGAGCTGCTTTAGAGCCAGGGAACCAGGTCAGCAGAGCTGCTCTAGAGCCAGAGAACTAGGTCAGCAGAGCCGCTCTAGAGCCAGAGAACCAGGTCAGCAGAGCTGCTTTAGAGCCAGAGAAACAGGTCAACAGAGCTGCTGTCGAGCCAGAGAACTAGGTCAGCAGAGCTGCTCTAGAGCCAGAGAACAGGGTCAGCAGAGCCATTGTAGAGCCAGAGAACCAGGTTAGCAAAGCTGCTTTAGAGCCAGAGAAACAGGTCAGCAGAGCCATTGTAGAGCCAGAGAACCAGATCAGCAGAGCTGCTTCATAGCCAGAGAACCAGGTCAACAAGGACGTTGTAGAGCCAGAGAACCAGGTCAGCAGAGCTGCTCTAGAGCCAGAGAACTAGGTCAGCAGAGCTGCTGTAGAGCCAAAGAACCAGGTCAGCAGAGCCACTCTGGAGCAGGAGAACGAGGTCAGCAGAGCTGCTTTAGAGCCAGAGAACCAGGTCAGCAGAGCTGCTGTAGAGCCAGACAACCAGGCCAGCAGAGCTGCTTTACAACCAGAGAACCCAGTCAGCAGAGCTGCTCTAGAGCCTAAGAACCAGGTCAGCAGAGCTGTTGCAGAGCCAGAGAACCAGGTCACCAGAGCCGTTGTAGAGCCAGAGAACCAGGTCAGCAGAGCTGCTTTAGAGCCAGAGAAACAGGTCAACAGAGCTGCTGTCGAGCCAGAGAACTAGGTCAGCAGAGCTGCTCTAGAGCCAGAGAACAGGGTCAGCAGAGCCATTGTAGAGCCAGAGAACCAGGTTAGCAAAGCTGCTTTAGAGCCAGAGAAACAGGTCAGCAGAGCCATTGTAGAGCCAGAGAACCAGATCAGCAGAGCTGCTTCATAGCCAGAGAACCAGGTCAACAAGGACGTTGTAGAGCCAGAGAACCAGGTCAGCAGAGCTGCTCTAGAGCCAGAGAACTAGGTCAGCAGAGCTGCTGTAGAGCCAAAGAACCAGGTCAGCAGAGCCACTCTGGAGCAGGAGAACGAGGTCAGCAGAGCTGCTTTAGAGCCAGAGAACCAGGTCAGCAGAGCTGCTGTAGAGCCAGACAACCAGGCCAGCAGAGCTGCTTTACAACCAGAGAACCCAGTCAGCAGAGCTGCTCTAGAGCCTAAGAACCAGGTCAGCAGAGCTGTTGCAGAGCCAGAGAACCAGGTCACCAGAGCCGTTGTAGAGCCAGAGAACCAGGTCAGCTGAGCTGCTGTAGAGCCAGAGAACCAGGTCAGCAGAGCTGCTGTCGAGCCAGAGAACCAGGTCAGCAGAGCTGCTATAGAGCTAGAGAACCCTGGATGTAATTAAGTACTAGGTGCCATATATACATTCACACTAGGATGTTTTTCTTTTCTTTTCTTTACTTCTCTTTCTTTTTTTTTTCTTTTTTCTCAACCTTTCATAAACTTAGATGCTGTATCACTGGCAGTTAGCATGAATTTAGTTGAATTTATGCGGCATTGTGGCGCGGTCTGGATGTTTAAGATCACTTTTTCCAACTGTTTATATGTCTTGATTGTGCTACTTCTCGGCTACATTCTGATGAGGCTCTGAGGGTTATTTATACACCTTGGCTGTAAACTGTTTGCCAACAACATATGTGCCCTGACTGAGGGATTTCCACTGCCACACAACATTAACGCCCAGGGGGATTTTTTTAATGATGTTTTAATTCTTTGCTAATACCAGATGTTTCTGGCTGTAGGTCCAGGTGTCTCGCGGATTCAGCTGCTCCTGGTTCCACAACCATTTTTCAGTTGGAAGTATTCAAGCTTCACTGGACACCAAAAGGTGGCAACACTGCTTAAGAGCAGGATTTTCTCTGGGATATATATGTGTGCGCATAGAGTGAGCGGCAATCGACTGGCATCTTTAATGCATTCTGCCAATGACATTGGGGCTTATTTACAAGACCCTTGCGCCGCCGCTGCGTCATTTTTTCCCACATAAAAAGTGAAGCACCGGCGGTGCAAGGGACTTGTAAATAAGCCCCATTGTGCCCATTCGAACGCAATAAAACAGTTACATAACCTTCACACCACGGAAAAGGTGAAATAAAGCACCAGTTTCTAAAGTTATTGCTCTTTCCACAGTTACTGGTAACTAAAGTCTCCTGCCTGAGGTCTACTACATTTATTGTAATTTAAAACTTCAGGTATCAAAATGCAAAGTAGTGTGAGCTATTAGCCTTACACTGGCTGAACAACTGCCTCTTACCATAGGACTGTTACGAGTGTCTACAAATCTAAGATTGTATTTTGGGAAGTAGATGATGCACCTCATGCCTGCAACATAAAACAAGAACAAGCATTTGCAATGCGATAGGTCTGGCATTACTAAAAGTTTGAGCTATTGGCGTTGCAAATGATAATGTTTGTTAGTTTTTGTATTTTTTGTTAAAAAATATTCCAGCAGTAGCATAAGTAATGAAATAAAATCCACGTAGACCACCAGTATCACCACCACTAACGCCACCAGTACCACCACCACCAGTACCAATACCACCACCACTACCACCATCGCTACAACCACCACAAGTACCATAACCACCACTACAATTATTACTATTACTTCTCTGTGGTGATAGTAATAATAGTAGTGGTAGTTATGGTACTGATGGAAAATTACTATTATAAATTACAATACCTGTTAAGTTTTCAAAAGGCATTGCCATTTACAATACCAATAGCTCTAAATCTCGCAGTTGCGAGACCTTTTGCATTGTAAATGCTTGTTGGTTTCTGCTGCTGCCTGACTCGCAGCAACAGAAATCAGAAAGCCCCGCCCCCTGTCCTGACGCTGTGCTGGGGACAGGATTTTGAAAAATAAAATGGTAATAAAGTTCATTTGTTACCATTTTATTTTTCCATATCTGGTGGCAATTGTGTTAGTGGGGCCATGTTCCTCTGCCTTAACGGAGGATCCTCCCCCGCTACTACCTTAAGACGGGTCCAGTTATTTGAATATATCTATTCTATTAATCCATGGAGAGGTTAAATACGTTTTCAAATAGATATGCACTTAAGTGTGCCCATGTGCTTGAGTTAAGTCCCATTATGAAAAATGTATGGTGGTTTGTTTTTGCAAAATTGAACGATCTGCTGAAGTTTGAGATTGAAAAGAAACAGAGTGTTACTATGCTGGAGCCCTATCATGAAAACCACTTGAGATGAATTCTCAGAACCCAGGCTGTCAATCATAATTTGTTGCTACAAATAATGACCATGGCATTTGCACCTGTTGTAGCGGCCTGTACACCACATTTAAAGAGATCCACCTCCCTAGTGCTGAGCTCTCTTAAGAAAGTGAATCTATTGCAATGGCTGATCCTCTTTCATCACACTTGAACGCCAAGATGGCTGCCATGTTTTTCGTCCAGCTTGTCATTCCTTTTTGCTATTCAGCGCCAAAATTTCAAAGTGAGGTGGTGCTGACAAACAAAAAACAAATGTCCTTGATGCTCAGTGTCTTTTCTCCCTGCGCCTTGGATACATTTTCACATTTTTATTGCCATGGGAGGCTCTGTCATTGGAAACCCAGTGGTTCCCTGACTCTGAATAAGGCAGGAGTGCCACAAGCAGTAGCGGGTGGTGTTGTGGAAAAGTGTCGAGGAGGGCTCATGAAACGACGTAAAATCATAAAGAAAGAAAGAAAACGTACCTGCAGCCGGCAGCGTCACGCTCTTCTGTTCCTCTTCTCGCAGGCACAGGCTCCAAGACTCCACAGCGGCCAATCCTGACGCTGCTCTCATGTAATGAGAGCAGCGTCAGGATTGTCCTGAGTGCTCTGAATTTGTGCTTCCAGTGAGACTGTCAGCCTGAGCCTGCAGTCTTCAACCCGGCAGCGCAGCTGGGGTTGTAGACAGCTTCAGTGCGCATGCCGGTTTGGCCGGCTGAGATGGCCAGCCAAACCTTCATGCGTATTGACAACAGTGCCCACCACTCCTGTCATCACGCATGGCCCTTCCCTCAAAACCACAGCAGGAAAGGAACAATCAAACAATAAACAATAATAAAAAGTGTATCATTTTTTTTTTGTTTCCTGCCGTTTTGAGGCAGCTGGCAGGGAGGGAGACGCTCCTCCACAATAGCGAACAAGCCGCCGCTGACCACAAGTTTGGTGTAGTTTATGAGAGAGCTCCCACTGCATATAGCTTTAAATGCACCCCTTAGTCTTTTTTGACAGCTGTAGCGGTACGATTTTTGATTGCTCAAAAATGAGCTCAGCAGAGCCTCTCTCTCCTGCTGCCTGTTTGGAAAAACTCAAACTAATTATGCACCATGAATGTATTTATTATCAACATAGGACCCAAGTATGGGGACTCTTTGATGCAATCTTGATTGCTGTAATTTCACATTATAGCCTTTTACTACTGCAGTTTTGTGTACTATGTTTCTGCTGGTATTTATTTGTTTTAATCAAATGAGTATGTAACAAGCTACTTATTTAGTAAAGAAAAATGTACTTCTCAGTGCAAAAAAGGCATCCTATCATGCATAAAAATACTTTATAGGGAAGACAAGTATGATTTTGTTGGGAAGAGCACCCAACAATGGCCCTGTATTTTAAACTGAATGCCTTTCTAAGAGCACCCTATACCTATTAGTTCAAATTCTCATAATATAAAATGATGTAAGAAACCACCATGGATTGTTGCATAGATTAAAGACCAGCCATGGATGTTGAGGTATCAGTATCAGGTAAATCATTGCATATTTTCAAAATAAAATTATCAGAATTGTATCCAAAGGGTAAAATTAATCCAAATCGTCACCATTATACATCAATAATCTGATTTATAAATTGGAAAAGTCTAGCATAAGAGTTCACAAGATGCAAAGTTCAGAATATTGTATTACATTTTAATAGTTCTCTTGGCATATTTCCAAGTTGAAGGCTAGTAAGATCATTCCATTTCTCGGCAAATCCAAAGTTCACTCTCTTCCAAATGAAGGTCACCTCAGATGAAAGGTGTTTTAAGGGTAACAATCCAGCTGCCAGTTTTCCGTGCCTCTGTGCGGTGGTCTGCTGCGTTCCTTTCTCTTATGACATTCATACACTTATCATGGAATATTTTTAATTTTCTCTTTTCTGTCGATCTCATTTGGGCTCTTCCAGAACTCTGAGCATCTTTAGCCTGATCAAGCTTGCATTATAGTTGGGTATCATCACCCTAATAAAACCAGCTACCTAATACCATCCACATATGATTGAATACATTCATTTCATCAATTACATTTCATCAATTACCCTATGAAGCAGCATAAGAATTATCCTGTGAGGTACGTGTTGGCTAGTCTGTTATAATTGCATGCTTGTTACCCTCAAAAAATCTTTTGACTGTAATTCTCCCGGCTTGTAATACTCAGGGCCACTGGAAATATGCGATTCTGCGGCGAATGGGCCGGACTGGGAACTGAAATCAGCCCTGGCAAAATTTTCCAGACCAGCCCCCGTCCAGCGCGTAGCGAGCGAGCGCAGCGAGCGAGCCCGACCGCTACTTGGGGGGTTTGGGGCGGTTCTCCCCCCAAGAAAATTTTGGAAAACAACCGACCAAAATTGTGAATTTTACAGCACATTTTTCATTACATATTCATTTGTATCAACTTTCAAACCACAGTAAATAGTAGATGATGACCTTCAAGAGCACCAGGTTACCCACCCAGTCATATGTACCCATAGACATTCTTTCAGAGAGCACAAAAATAGGCACAAGTAGTAAATCAGAGAGAAGTAAAAGTGAGACCAGCCCCCACATGGTGTGTAGCGAGCAAGCGCAGTGAGCAACCACTATTAGGGGGGTTGAACTTGTCGTCCCCCCACAAGAAATTTGGGAGACAGAAAGGCCAAAAAAAAAGTATTTTTCAACACATTTTTCATTACATATTGGATTGTATTAACTTTTAAAGCATAGTAAATGATTACCTTAAGGAGCACCAAGATACACAGTCATAAAACACAGACATTCCTACAGAGAACACTAAAAAATGGAATGTCGAGCACGAAACATGAATTTAAATATAACCAATTTATTCTTCATATAAAATAGCATAAAGACATTTAAAAACGCACTTAACTTCAAACAATTGTGCAAAGGTTCAGAGTAAAAAGTGTACAAGACAATGTGCAAACATTAAATGATTTTTATATCCTGAGTTTTGTAAACAGTGCTAAAATAAAGCATCTTATGTAAAGTGCAACAGTGCACAACATTATGATTGTGTGTATATTGACATTGTAAACAGTTAACATGACCTGCCTGTAGTAGCAAATCCTTAATATGAAACACTGTAAAAACATAATAACGTACTTCTTCTCAAACAAGTGATATATTCAGTTGCACTTTGCATTAGTTTGTGTCAAGAGGGTGTTTCACAGATGAGATGTGGGAGCAAGTCCCCAAGCAACCACCCATGGGTTTTGATGTAAAGCCCTTCCTACTAACAAAGGTAGACCTAGATTTAAGACAAATGCTGACACCTTCTTGAAGTTTTCCAAGAATGCATGTATGCTCTACAGTACAGCATAAATACAGTACAGTAAACATTTTAAAGTTTTCCTAAGCATAGGATTTTGTAGTGGATGTATATTACTTGTTGTTTCAGTGCAAAACCTATGCTAAACGTAATGCTCACAGCCTTTCACTATGGTACAAAGGTGTGTGCGTGGTGCAAAGCAGGCTCAAAGAGAGCCAACGCAAGGAGGTCAACTCTGGTTATTGCACTGCGATGTTTAATATTTATAAATGGCCCTCAAAATGTTGAAGGTAACGTGCAAATGTCAAATGCTTTTCATGTCCAGAGTGCAACCGTCAAAGAAAATATTTTTTTTGAAGTGCTCAGCTTAGATATGTGGTAACTTAAGCTCACATTTTAAAGTGTTAACATGCCTTGCATCAATTTGCTTTTGGAGGCAAAAAGATCAATGATTTTCTCATTGCTTATTCGCATTAAAGCATCTTTTTCCACAGACATAAGCATAAAGGCTTCCAAACATGACTGAGAGAGAGAATTACGCAGCCTATTCAAGATGTACTTGAGCTTCGAAAAAGATCTTTCACAAGCCACCTGAGAGGAGGAAAGAGTCAATGGCAACTTATAGGCATTAAAGAGAGAAGAGTAGGTGTTACTGTACAGGTTATAACGCAATAATAAACTATAGCAGCAAGCAATACAGTCCTTGCAAGTCTTACACTTATACGTTTTTTGCCCAACATTAGCGTACTGTATCATCTCATCCTGAAAGTTGAGATAATGGGTGTCTAAGTCTTGCTCATCTTCAACTTCTTGGATGATACTGTACTCTTCTTCAATACTGAGTTTTAGTCTGCTCCACTTAGATGCAAAATCAAGCAACTCATGCTGCAGTTTTTCAACAGATGCTTCCGGATCAAATCTAGTTAACAAGCCACTTAGTCATTGAAGAGCATTTTGGGGAAAGTTCTGGACGATGTCTGTAAAGTTTCTGGGGTCCAGGCATGCCAAATCTGTAAACAACTGGCCATGAGTTGTGAATCGACTTTGCAGGCTGGTAACTACTTTGTCCATTGCAGCATTATAAACTTCTATCCTGTATTTATCAGTAGCTGACCTGATGGGTTCATCAGTCGCAGTTTCGCCGGGCATCATCTTCTTCCTGCGTACTCGAACCTCTGGGAAGTCAACTTGAATACAAATTTCGCTATCACACTGAACCAATTTTTCTTTTGCCCAATTGATGAATGTATTTGTAGTATCCATTATGCTGCTGAAATCCCGACCTTATTGCTGTAGGGAGTCAATGGTGTTTGCAAGTACAAAGATAAAGGAGTGGTATTTTGAAAAATAAACAGATACATCTGTGCAGTCAAAATGGTGTCAAATGTAACTAGTGACTTTAGAAATGAAATGGCTTTGTATCTGATCTCATCATTGAAGTTATCTGATGTGGATATATCTTCCATAGTTTGAAGAACCTCAATGTAGACAGATTTGCTTGGGTCATTGTATAGACCAAAGATTTTTTTGAGTGCTACATCTTTGGCCCACCATCTTGTTTCTCCAATTATAGAGATGGACCGAAACCGTGCTTCAATACTTTTGTCTCACCACACGTTCATGCAAAGGTATGAATCTCTGAGAAATACGGCACAAGAATTTAACAGCCCAAACAGTGATACTGCAGATACAGAGGTTTTAGTTACGTCAGTTATAACAAGGTTAAGTACATGCGCGTAGCACCACACATGAATCTGATCAGGTGCTTTTTTACTCAGCCATGCTGTGAACCCATTATACTGTCCTTGCATATTGGAGGCTCCATCTGTTGAGTTACCAACACAATTTGCAACGCTAATGTTCATGGATTCAAGGACAGTGCAAACTAGCTCACACAATGCCTTTCCAGTTGTCATTGTGCAATTAACAACAGACACAAGACGTTCGTGGACAACATCGGTCACATATCTGACTATAATAGAGCACTGGTCTACAACATTTATGTCCTGTGTTGTATCCAGCTGTATTTAGAACATTTCGGCGTCCCTGATTTCTTCAGCAATACCTTCTTTTATTAATGAGGAAATAATATCTATGAGAGAGTTTACAGTTGTTTTTGAAATCAGGGTAACCAAATTGCCACGCCCTTTACCACTCTTTGCAACCTCATGATGTTTTTTACTCTTTTTAATTACATCCTCAAGATGGCTTTTCAATAATGGATCAAATTTTTTAAGATACTGAAGAAGTTCCAAAAAATTTCCATGATCCAATGTTTCATCTTCTAAGGTGTAGCTAGCTTCTGTAGTTGCTCGATAGCTCAGGCCTCTTTTGCCAATCAGTTTTATTGTTTCCACTACTCATTCTAAAATGGTACGTTTTCGCTTGACTTCCTCTTGTTTTGCAGTTGTGTGCTTTTTAAAAAGATGGCTACATATATCTATGTTTCTTGATCTCATCATGAAGGATTCTGAAGTACTGTGATAAAGGATGCTATCTTCGTGCTCATCGATTCTCTGATACATATGCCTTTCATCAGAACAGCCATCAATGAAAGCACTTCTATCTGTCTGTTTGCTAAAAGCTAGACATACTACACAGAAAAAGGCTTCGGCTTTGTATGAATAAGTCAACCACTGCCTTGGTTTCCCATTTTTTTGCCGATATAATCTTTTAGCATTCCAACGTAGACCATCAGGTTGACAGGGATGAAACTTAAAAAACGCATTCAAATTTTCAGATGTTGGTCTCAAAAACCATTGGTCCTCCGCTGGATCAATCAAAGTCACATCAGCATATGCTGATTTCTCAACTATGAGGTCTTCTTGACACTTGTCTTTGGAATCTTCCCCACTTTCTATTTCAATTTCACCTTCTAAACACTTGGGAGCTGCCTCCTTTACTGTGGAATCGCTACTCATTGCAGTCCTTTGGCCTTCAGCAGTTTGTTCAACAGCTTCACTTCTGAAGCTGGTAGACGTGATGTCACCTTCGAAAGAAATCAAATCTTTTTTGGGAGTAAAAATATCAGTCACTTTTTTGTAGTGGCTTGCTTCTTTCTCTTGCATTTTTTTCTTCTTTTCACGTTCTTTCTCAGCTCCTCCTTTCTTGTGCACTTTCCTCTTTCCAAAAGCTGCATGAGTTAAAGTCACATCAGCACATGCTGATTTCTCAACTACAGGGCCCTCTTTTTGACACTTTTCTTTGGAATCTACATGACTTTCTAATTCAATGTAATCGTCTATATGCTTGGGAGCATCCTGAGTTACAGTGCCTTCACTGCTTATTTCAGTTCTTTGGCCTTCAGCAGTTTGTTCAGCACCTTCAGTACTGAGGCTGGTGGACGTGCTGCCGCCTTCGGAAGAAATCAAATCTTTTTTGGGAGTAAAAATATCCGTCACTTTGTGGTAGCGGCTTGCTTCTTTCTCTTGCATTTTTTTCTTCTTTTCTCGTTCTTTCTCAGCTCCTCCTTTCTTGTGCACTTTCCTCTTTCCAAAAGCTGCATGAGTTAAAGTCACATCAGCACATGCTGATTTCTCAACTACAGGGTCGTCTTGACACTTCTCTTCGGAATCTACATCACTTTCTAATTCAATGTAATCGTCTATATGCTTAGGAGCGTCCTGAGTTACAGTGCCTTCACTGCTTATTTCAGTTCTTTGGCCTTCAGCAGTTTGTTCAGCACCTTCAGTACTGAGGCTGGTGGACGTGCTGCCGCCTTCGAAAGAAATCAAATCTTTTTTGGGAGTATAAATATCCGTCACTTTTTGGTAGTGGCTTGCTTCTTTCTCTTGCATTTTTTTCTTCCTTTCACGTTCTTTCTCAGCTCCTCCTTTCTGGTGTGATTTTCTCTTCCCAGCACCTTTGATATCCATTGTGAAAATCTAAAATGATAGACAAGAGGGTTTTCAAAGCTGATGCAAACTGATCACAAATTTGAAACAAGACATCCCACATCTAATGCATGGGGCTTGGTTATATGGTATACAGAAACTGTTGTGAGACGTGTGCCTAGAGCATGCTTTTCACAATTTCATTTCCTAAACAGGGAATCCCACAGATTCAGGCAGCTATAACGTGGCAAATAGAGGATCACCCGAATAATCACACTGAAAGCCTGCTGTATAAAGCAAAATTTCCCCAAGGTGACAGTTAAAGATCTGAGGGGGTCAGGGCTCCAATGGTCCTCTTATAACTGTGAATTCCCTCCTATACTTATGACTAAACCACCCTCGAAAAATGCCCCCTTCAAATTCCTCCAAAACATGTATACTAGTCACTGTTTTTCTAATCAGAAGCAGTCCCTTTTCTATGACTGTGTATCCTCCGAAATATGTATACTAGTCACTGTTTTTCTAACCAGAAGCAGTCCCTTTTCTGTGACTGTGTTTTCTCTATTTTTTCTATCAAGAATCACCGCCTCCTCCTGGAACCGGTTGGCCCGTGTGAAAAGAAAGGCGTCGCCCCAAACGCTGACAGGAAACTCCTCTCCTCAGGTCGCTACCGCCGACAGCAGGGAAAGATTCCAGCGCAGCTCGACGCGAGGTGAGTGAGTCTAGTCTTCACTGCAATACTTTTCCTTTTCCCGCGTCTACTACAAAGTCATCCGTGGACTGCTAAGATACTCCCACCAGCAATCCAATGCCCCGTAGCTGCGGCTTCAACACGTGAGCTTCAGACCTTCGCTCACCTTCCCTTCTTTGCTTCCCTTCGCGCGCCGCCTCAATAACAGTACCCCCGCCGGTAGCGCTGTCTCTCCCACCACAGCCTCGCTCATCCACAGTTCCTCCTCACAACTTCCGGATACTGCGTGGCTCCCGGGGTACGAATGACCGCCACCACCTTTCGTGATGCAAATGCTTTCCACTGAATGCCGCGCCGCTTCTCACTCAAACAGCCCGGGATACACTTCAACGCTCAGCCCCACTGCCTTCGTGCCGGCGCTTACCAGAATCACTGCTTAGAATTCGTATCTCGCACCGCACCGTGGGAGATAACTTCAGTCCACTTTCACTCCGGACCCTCCGTGAGACACCAGGTCAAATCAGCATCTAACACCAACCAACTTCAACGGTCATCCGGCCAAATCTTTTCGCCTCACCGCTGTTGTTGTTTTGTTTTCCTCCGCTTCCACAGATGCTGTCCTGTCAGACCTGGTCCTGATCATCTCCGACTCCAAGCTGAAAATCTACAGGGGAGGATGCATCGCCGTCCCTGTCACAGCATCCCATCCTCGTCGCCAAAATGTAGTAAGTAACCACGCAGGTAAATGGATTAAACTTCTTTATTAGTTAACTCCATAATGCATCCTCAGCTTGTCAGTCGAACAGCATAACTCATCTGAAGTCAGCCTCATCAACATTCTAAGGTAGACTTCATCTCAAGGTTCCACGACTGTACCATTTGCGATCAAGGGGAGGGGGGTGAAGGGAACATACCAAGTGGGGAGATTACAACACACATGTTATGAATTTCAAACATGTAAATAATTCCAACTTAAGAAGTCTCAATTGGCTCCTTTTCAGTCATGTACGTTTTCATTGGGAAGTATTATCATTAACACTAAAATTATTTTTTGGGGTATCAGCATTAATAATGATGTCAGTGCCTTCTGTTTGGTTCTTTCTATCAGTCTATCTGCACATGCCTGGCGTCCACAAAAGTATCAACATAGCCTGAAATTATTTTTCTGATCGCTTCTCAGAATTTGTTGAGAGACTGCACATGGTCGTGTGAGATCGCATGGGAGTGGTGGTGGCCAAGACAGAGTGAGAGGCCTCTCTCCAGTGCAGTTGTAAGAAATAGCATATTAAAGTTTCGGATCATGTGTCACGAATAGACTGCACAATGTTGAGTGATCATAACTCTTCAAGAGAGTGTTTCCTAGGACAGACTCAGAGAAACTGTACAGAAAATAAAATCTCAACAGAAGGAGAAAGTGCTTCATTGAACAGAGTCAGGCTGAGGCATGGTGTGAAACAGAATAAGATCACAACTGAAGAATAGAGTCCACTACCTAGGACATGCTCAGAGATAGCACAGTACAGAGTGAAATTACAACCTGCAGATTACTTCCTGAGTAGGTGTACAAGATTGAAATTGCATACATTGCTGCCCAGAACTCTTTAAGGGGCCGTACTGGGATGATCACAACACCCTTCGGGCCACTCTTGATTTTTCAACAAAAAGTGCTGTGTTTTAGGCTTTTTTTTTTTTGCTTTTTAAGACTGTTTCAACGTCAACTTTACAGAATAAAAACTACCTTCTGATTTTTTTATTTTGTACGCTGACACACATTAAGCACCGACATGTGATGTCACACATGAGCACACAGGCCACTGAGCCTAGGAAGTGTGGAAGTGTCACACATAAGCACCTAGGCACTGACTCAGGCCTGGTGGTCACACCAGGCCAGTAAGCATGCAAACATCACACATAAGCACCCAGGCCAGTAAGCATGGAAATGTCACACATGAGCCTCCAGATCACGGAGGCCAGAAACTATGGAAATAGCACACATAAGCACCCAGGCCAGAAAGCATGTAAACGTCACACATAACCACCCAGGCTGCCAGAAGGCATGGAAATGTCTCAAATGGCACCCTGGCCAGAAAGCATGAAAAATTAACACAAAAGCCCTGTCATTGACATGACACATGTGGCAGTTGAGGCCCGGAGGTATCATAGCGCTTTACATGAGGAATATCACTTGAGTGGGTGGCACAATAAGTGTTGCAAGCCCACTAGCAGCATTTCATGTACAGTCCCTGGGTATATGCAGAACCACATTTCTAGGGACTTACAAGTAAATTAAATTTGCCAATTCAGTGTCAGCCAATTTTACCATGTTTGAAAGGAAAGAGTGCAAGCACTTTAGTACTGGTTAGCGGATGGTGGTAAAGTGCACTGAGCCCTAAGAGCCAACAAAAATGGCCTTTTTTGATGTAATAAAGCAGATCAAACCGGATTTTAATTTGGAGGAATCTGAGGCCAACAAGGACTTAGCTAACCATGTCTCAGCAGTCAGTATGAACAATATGTATCTAAAAACATTTTACATGTGCTAATGGCGCTGGGACTTTTTCTGTAGCTTCTCATTTTCCGCCCAGCTGTTTCAACATCTACAATGTGCGCATCTGTAATTCACATGCAAACAGTGAACGGTCATTGGGGTGTGGGCGACATGCTGGAAGATATCGACTGGCTTCACAAGCTGTACCACACCCTGATCATGGAGAAGATCTCAGCTACAGTAAACCACCAGCCACAACAGTTTGAGAAGCAGTGGGGCCCCTGCTTGAATTTTCTCATAAATGCATTTTGAGAACTCTTGCCTGAAATATCTACGAGTGCTGCACCTCACAGGCCTGGGTTACTGTGCAATGGTGTACATGGACCTGCTCCTAAAGGGCAAAATGGATCCTTTATCAAGCTTATGAGTGAACAGGACATCTTTCTCGTTATCTCCCCTAACTTTCTCCCCCCAAATTTCCATTATTCCCCCCTTTTCTTTCCCTCCTCTCCAGCATTTCCTGGCTTTAATGGCATCACTGGGGGATTTCCACATATGACACTGGCCTTGTAACCATAACATACAATTATCTCCTTTATCAGTACAATTTAGTGATCTTGTGCCGTGGGGGGGTCACAGTGGTGGACATTTAGTGTGGTATGGTAAATCTGGTCCCATTCTCAACAGATCAGTATTACAATTATTCAGAGATAGCAACGAGATTGTTGAGCAGGCAATGCAATGCAATGCAAACTGTAATGGGAATGTTTTGTAAAGTTAGGTAGAAACTACAATGCGGAAGGCCGGTGTTATTTGTACGAGACTGCGTGTTTTCTGCTACTGTACGGTACCTGTGCCAATCAAAGCCTCTTAAGTGATTAATGTGATCTGGCCTCAGGCTCTCCTCCTTACTGCAGCATGATGTTCTATTTATATCATTTTGTAGTGGCAGGCCACATGAAGTGAGTCAGTGTAAAATTGCTATAGATTTCGCATATTTGTGTGATTACATATTTGATTGCCGGCCTCAGCGAGGTAGCGTAGCAGTACTTGCGAGATAAAGAACACAGCGCGGAAATAGAAGCCACTGTTTCGGGGGAGGTCGCAGATTATCTTGTTGAATCAATGCGCTGCTTCAGAATGTTTAACCGCATAAAAAGCTGCACCGTATAGAAGTGAACGATCCCGACTACTTGGAGAAGTGTCAAATAGCAATTGGTTTCATCATGACAAAGTAATACCTTTCCTGGAAAGGTATTACTTCTTTCCTCCCCTTCAACACTGAAGCGACCAATTTCGGCTTTAACTTGCTGGTATAGTCACGCACTGCCCCCCCCAAACCTCCCTCACTGCACCCACCAGCACGTCACCGCTTCCCTGAGTGTGTGTCTGTTTATGTGCGCCAGGGTCAGGAGGGAGAGTGTTGTTTGGCACATGGCTGCCAAGTGCTAACTCGCTAGCCAAGCGGAACTGATTGGGGCCGTTTCGGTTTCCTCACAGAGCAAAAGAGCAGGCCCTAGCAGCAGGAGGCGACTTTCAAAAGAGACACTAGCACTGAACACGCAAGTGTGCATTTTACCAGCGCAAACTCTTGTGAAATCCGGCCTGAAATCCGGAAAATTAAACAAAATATAGGTCATGATTCATGAAGCAACTGAGCCAGGCAGCGCATAGGGAACGCACCGAGGGCGACCTTCAACAGATGGAACTGATACAAGGGTACAAAGGCCCATTAGAGGTCAAAAGTTACATTGAAGAAGATGGTAGTAGTGCTAAGCCCTTTAATCTATAACCTGCACCATAAGATGTTAAATTACAATCCTATATCAGAATCGCGAATGATCCTGGAGCCCATAAGACACTTCTTGTAGGCTAGCTTCAAATTCTGTTCGCATTAGTTGGTGAAAACTTTATTAATAAGAACGTGCACGAGGGGCACACTTTGGAGTGCTTTAATCAAATGCTGCTCTCCCGAGAGATGTGATTTGTCTAGTACTGTTTTTATTTAATGTATCCCCATAATGGTAGCGAGAGGAGAATGTTGCTGCAAGGGTGTGGCCCTAAAGTAAACACCATCTTAAAAGAAAAGCAGCTGCCACCTTTGACTTGCCTATGTCTGTGTTTCAATGCAATGCCCTGTTCTATGTTGAGGTCACTCGCCGATATTGTCGATGCGATGCTGAAATTACTGAGATAATTAAAGGCATGTAAATATTGTGCGCAGCTCATCATCTTGTCGCTGTGTGCCTTGAATACGAAGCACACTTCCTACAGCGAATACAAAATGAGGCACCGTGTTAGCAGCCGGTTAAAGGCGCTGTCTCTCAGCACACTACATCGGTTATTTAGCGTGAATACTGACTGCACAATCACAGTGACATCTAGATACAAGAAAAATTCATGTGCACCACACAATAATTTGACACCGAATTGAAACCTCTAACCTAATTCAGGAAACAATGCGGACTACACTACAACAACCACCCTGATGTAAGGATTGAACGCAGCGCCGACCAGGCTGACTGCCACGTGTTGGCAGTATGTTCTGTTAAACTCGGTAATCCACATGGCTCGGACTCCTTCCCAAAAAACAGACTTATCTTTCATGTTCAGGACAAAGCCTTTGTCCTGAACATGAGCTAAAAAAGGCCCCTCACGTTAGCCTAAGCGGCGCAAGTGCCAGAGCCCGGTGGCAACACCAGGCAGTGGCCAGTGGAAAACAAAACAAAAGGACTCAGTCGTGTTAAAAAAAAAAAAAAATTAAATAAATGAACTCTAGAAAGCCTTGTTGTCTGCTTCAAATATATTTTTCAGCACAAGCCCCAAGTTGGGGCTTGTGCCGAAAAATATATTTTAAGCAGACTTGCTGACCCCAACCTTCGCCCCAGTTACAGCCCCCCAAGAGTCAAGCAGCACAACAGCGCCACCACAGGGAGCACAGTCACACATATCCACAGTGCTGCACTAGCATAGCCACTCTCGCAGGCACAGGCAGGCAGCCACCACCACCTCACTCCGGCAGCAGTGGACTCCGCCGGTGGAAGGAGGAACCAAAGGGTTGCCTGCAAAAGGGGGGTGTAGGTAGCAGGCCCGGCTCCAGGAATTTTTGTTTGGGTGAGCCAAAGGTACATTCGGGTGGGCCACTGCTGGCCCGATTTATCGCTTATATATCTAGCCAGGCCTGCTTCTGGGCCCTCCTTTTATCTCTCCTTAGTCTTACAAGGTACAGTAAAACACATTCTCTTTCTAAATGTTATCACTCTAAAAAAGTGCTTTTCTTCCATGTAATGTCCCTTTGATGGGAAGAGGAGGTTTCTAAGGTGGGAGTATCTAGTAAGTGACTCTACTCGGGCTCCCTCTGTGCGAGCCTTCAGGGAGAAACCCTCTTCATTACTACCTCCCCCTGACCCATGACTGTGCAGCGCACTCCCTTACAGACTTGATGATCCACTTTTCTACCACCCCTCTACATTACACCTTATCTCACAGCTGACCTTGGGACCCAGCCCCATATCAGCCACCATTCAGTTCCACTTTCATTGTTCCCAGTAAAAAACAAAAGTAAAATCACCTTCAAACTTGAAACATTGAATATAGCAGTAAATGTAATCAGCATGCATGTTAAAGTATGCTCTACAGTTGTCCTAATCACATGACTGTTAATTAAATAAACAAAAACAGAAAGGCCCTGACAGGGCCGGCTTTAGTGCTGGTACAAAAGTCTTTTTGACCTCTTTCTCTGTAGATAACTTACCAACCACCCTCCAACAGTGCTCTTCATCTCTCCGTAGCCACTCCCCCTCATGGCCTCCTCCTCAGACTCCCTAACTACCACCCTCCACCAGTGCCCCTCATCTCTCCGTAGCTCCCACACCCCATGACCTCCTCCTCAGATTCCCTCACTGCCAACCTTCACCAGCACCCCTTATCACTCCGTAGCTCCCCCCCACCCCATGACCCCCTCATCGGATTCCCTCACTGCCACTCTCCACTAGTGCCCCTCATTTCTCTGTAGCCCTCCCACCCCATGACCTCCTCCTCAGATTCCCTCACTGCCATCCTCCACTAGTGCCCCTCATTTCTCTGTAGCCCCCCCACCCCATGACCTCCTACTCAGATTCCCTCACTGCTCCCGCCACCAGCGCCCCTCATCTGTCTGTAGTTTCCCCTCCACCCCGTGACCACCTCCTCGGATTCCCTCACTGCTCCCTTCACTAGCGCCCCTCATCTCTCTGTAGTTCCCCCCCCTACCCCGTGACCTCCTCCTCGGATTCCCTCACTGCCACCCCCACCAGTGCCCCTCATCTCTCTGTAGTTCCCTTCCAGCCTGTGACCCACCTCCTCCTCAGATTCCCTCACTGCCACCCTCCACTAGTGCCCCTCATCTCTCTGTAGTTCCCCCTGCCCCATGACATCCTCCTTGGCTTCCCTCACTGCCACCCTCCATTAGTACCCCTCATCTCTCCTGTAGTTCCCCCACATCATGACCTCCTCCTCGGTTTCCCTCACTGCCACTCTCCACTAGTGCCCCTCCGCTCTCTGTAGTTCCCCCCACCCCGTGACCTCCTCCTCTGACTCCCTCACTGCCACCCACACCCTTCATCTCTCCGTAGCTCCCCCCACCCCATGACCTCTTCCTGGTATTCCCTCACTGCCACCCTCCACTAGTGCCCCTCATGTCTCCGTTGCCCCTCTCTCATATCCATTCCATTCGTTGTATAGCACTACTCATATCAGTGTAAGGTGTCACAGTACTTTACATAACAGCACACATTATACAGAGACAATAAATCAGTTTACGCGAAATGTCACATAAACTAATGAGGATTACAAGGTGTAGAAATCACTTCATCCATTCTGGTGGGCAGTATATTTTACGGGGGTTTGGTCGGGAGAAGCAGGATTCAGGATTTAAAGAGTACTCCAGTGGTCAGGGTTGGCTTTACTGATGAAAATGTATAACTGCCCAAACAAACTCTTTTTAGTAACATTAGAATAATGAAAGAATGGAGAAGTTCTAACTACATCACAACACAAAAAAGCGAAGTTTGTATGCAGTTTTTTGATGAGAGTACATTGGTCACTGTCTTATGTTAAGATAATAACTTCTGAACTGCAAGTAACACAAGGATATCTGTGACAGAGGTAGTAACCCACTGAGCTATTCCCATAAAATTCAGTTTATCTGCATTTACGAACTACCAACTGACAAATGGTTGCTCTGCAGCAGGATCGTAAATCACAAGTTAACAGTTTTTATTGTTGTTGTACATCGGTGGCAGATTCACTGCGAGGGCTAAGGAGGCTCATGTTTGGGTGGGCCTGGCCCACCCTCTAGAACCGGGCCTGGTAGGTGGTGGGGCTGTTAGCATAGCCGGGGTCTTGCTCGCAGGCACAGGCAGGCCTGGCAGCCTGAGCCAGCCACCACCTCGCTTCGGCACTAGTCGGCAATGGCATCGCCGCTGTGTTGTCCGCCCCCCTGGCCCCTGCTCACGAACAGCAAGGAAGCCTGCCTGCTCAGTGATCTAAATGCCTGACTCTAAATCCACAATCCAGACTCAGGGGCCCCCAGGGTGCTAGTGCGCTGTGCAGAACCGGCCGGGCCGGGGATCAATAAAAAGGTATAAGCGATAGGCCAAGGCCCTGGGCCGGGCCGCCGGGGGAAAGGCCTATACCCTTTGTTTAATCCGGCCCGGCCCACAGTAGTGCCAAACAAATGCCATTGCCAACCAATGCCATGCCATGTTGAATGTATCATGTTTCTTCCAGTGATAATAAATAATTTGCTAAAGACACACTGACTCACCTCGGCGGGCGGCGGGCGGCGGGCGACGGGTCGACGGCGGACAGTCTGTACGTAGTACTGGGAGGGAAAGGCAGCAGGCAGAGGCTAGACTTAGAAATAAATTATGGGGTGCCCCTGCCTCGTTCAGTAGTCTCTGTCTTCTTAGTGGCTGGCTGTTGTTGGTCTGGAATGCTCCTTGGTCGGGGTCACGCGCACTTTTTATTGTTCTAACCCCAATGCGCATGTCACCACACGGCCGCCCCACCCTGCCTAAGGTGGGTGAACTGAGACCGCGGTCCGCGCACACGCGCGGGCTGGCGCCGGCGGAGATTTATGCAACTGCGCGCTGTGCGCGAGCGGGCCCGAGTGACGACCCACCCCCTATTACTAATGCAGGTGATGATAAATAATAAATTATTGCAGCAGGCGAAGGCGGCGGCGCAGCCGGACCAGAGCCTGGGAGTGATGATGATGAATGAATCTGACTTTTTATAGATAAAATTGTGCTTTTTCTGTCCCGCACCCACGCGGAGTGAGGAGAGACACACACAGAGAGAGTAGTGATTTCTATCTTACTAACGCCGTCGGCGGCGTCGCGTCGGACCAAAAAATCGGCCCCAGCAATGAAACCGGCCCCCTGCCAAAAAACCGGCCCCCACCCCTGGCAGCCTACCGGGGGGATTGCCTGGTGCCCGGCATTGCCAGTCCGGGCCTGTGCATAAATATGCATTTGCTGCATTTGCAAGCAATCTCCATCAAATGCTGCATAATCTGCAGATTTTAACCAAAACAAATTTGGTTTCTAGGTCAAACGGATCAAAACTTACAAAAAATATGGCGACTCTGGTTCCTGCGCACCGAAACGCTTTTCACAAAGTTTGACTGGCCATCTTTAAGTTGCTCATTGCTGTATTTGGGTGTTAAATTGTTACTAATTAGGTGAAATGTAGTCCCAGACAATATTACAGGTGTAAAAAAGTCAACATAATGAAGTGATACCATCACAGAAAGTGCTGCATTATGGCTCATAATTTGGCTTTTCTTGCCGCATAATTCGTTCAACCCTGCTGCATAATTTGGTCCTTCACTGCCACATAATTCCAATGGCCCTGGTTATACTTGTGTTACAATGTCCATACTTGGGAATTGAAGATCTCAGCTGAGAGAAGTCAGCCTCCCCTTTTAAACAACAGTTCTGATCTTTGGTATGAATCATGGAGGCAAACTGCGTGACCACACACCTCCCTTACAATTCCACCTGCACAGCTGTACACACGGTGTGCAGCAGTCACCAAGTTCTAGCCAGATGCTTCGCCCTGTCTCAACACTTTGAGGTCACACTACCACATAACTACTGCGGCATTGATGCTCCCTGTGGCTAGTCCTTCATCCTTGGATCTGTTTCTGGCCTACAAACGCAGTGACACTAGATCCTGGAGTGTTCACTGGTTTAATGGCCTCACCCTTCCTCGCAGGCGGCAGAGAGCAGACATGGGTGGTGCCATTTTGGCTGGCGTTTCCCTATGGTAGTGTAAGCAGGGCCGCAGACAAGCCTCTGGTCCACCTGAGTACCAAATAGGGGGCTGAAACCCGCACTGACATGTTCTCACCTCTTCTCATCCCCCCTCAAGTGGGAGCGATCTAAGCATCAGAGTTGCACCGTGGCTTCAAAGACAGTCGGGTATTCAGGTGATCAACTAACAATTTGCCACATTTTAGACCAATGTACAGTTTGTGAGCAATTTATCTTGTAGTTGCAGGTTACCAGACTGGACAGGAACCATACAGTGCAGTTGAAGTCTTAATTTAATCACATTTTCGAGGGAAGAAAGGTTCAATACAAGAACAACAATATGTTTGGTCACAGTGCCTGGCAAGAGCGGACCAGTGTATAGGAAAGTATGGCCTAATATCCCATTTTCATTAAAACATTCTGTTAAGTTATCCTCTTGAGGTCCATTCTACAGGCTCTTGTCCTGGGATGCCCCAGGCCTAAAGCTACCTGTTTGCAGTAGCTCCATGGAAGAGGTCCAAAATGGCTCTTTCCCCATGAACTAGGTTAAAGCTGGCTCTGGGCATCAACAAACTCTGCTGCCAAAAAGAACAAAGCCAACTTCCCTTTAAAAGAACAAAGCCCTACCACATGTTGGCCACACCAGGGTGCGACCTACTTGGCAGATTGGAATGGAACAAGTGACATCATACTAGGAAAAGCCAACTCACATACAAAACAACAGTCCATTCACAATTCAGCATTAATAAGAATCCTCAGCAGGTTTTGAATCAAAACAGGGGTGACCACTTCAGATCTCTTCACAACTTCAGAGGCTTTCAAGCCAAAGAAGAAATAACAACACAATCTGTGTGGATCCAGACCACAGCCCATTAACTGAGGGCTGCCATGGCAGCACTCCATCTCATTGTCAGTCTATAGTGGGCTGGCACTGAGGGCACCACTCACCCCTGGTCTGGCTTGATTGCCTGGCACAAAATGTTCTCCCCTGTGTGTCCCTATCTTGTATTTGTGTGAAAGCACAGTAAAACTGCTTACTTGACAATATATAAGTATATAACTATATTTCGGCTACCAAGCCATAAAAGCGTCCAATCACATAAAATCAAATATAATCAATATTTTTGACATTCTTCCTATTTACAAAAGTTAAAACTGCACATAAAGTGGGATGGAAATTATTCCAATAAAAATACACGTCGGTACTAAATACAGATTTGTGTTATATTAAATTAAGCCTCAGGTGCAAATAGCAATCAATAAAATTATTTATGCATTTAACATGAATTAATAATTAATAATGCAATGATTTATGCACTAAAAACCCTATAGCAGTGGACTTATTTTACACACAATATAACCCTCATCCCCTAATAGTCGAAAGTCGTGAACTGTCTAAACATTTTTTCCACAGACTCCATTCAGATAGCCAGGTCTTTCTTTATTTCCGAAGAACATATGCAACAGGATACAGTTCCTTAAAACAAATGAGGTTGGAAAAGTGCTGCATGTGTAGAATTGAGGACAAGCCTAAGAGTATAGATGCCACTGACTGCACTTCACTCCACTGAGCTCCAAATGCCCAGAGAAATACACAAGCAGAAAATGTCATCAAAGCATTCCCTCCTCCATCAGAACTAACCCGACTTTCAAAGCCTTCAAGAGGTAACTCAAAGCCCTGCTCCTCGAAGGCCAATTCGTTTTGGGAAGGTCTGGTCACTGATCTCTGTGTTAAGTTCTAACTTCCCGAATTCAGAAGCCTTCACAGTTTTCCTTAAGGATTCCAGTTATACCTTTTAAAGCAATCTGTCAATCATAACTTGTATCCCCCTATGACCACTGTCTTGCTCTTAGGCAGCTAGGTACCTGCTAGCTCTTTTTAGCTAGATACCGCTTGTTGCCCCGGTTACTTACCGGTAATCTTCAATTCTCGGAATGTAGTCTTCCTCACCACATGACTAACGTAGTGAGCTTCAGCTCCCCAATAGAACCCTCCAAGCAATTTAGTGCTCTTGACCTCCCATCCCTCCTCAACATGGCCAACCTCCTTCACCCCTGACCTAGTACAAGAGGAGGTACGACCCACCCCACTTCCTGTTCAAGTACCAAGCCTCAGCACCCAACAACATGAAGCCAATAACCAAACAGGGAAGGGAGGGATGGGACCTCATATGGCGAGGAAGACTACACTTTGAGTAATGAAGATTACTGGCAAGGGGAAACATCCATTACAACGCAGTCATTACATCGCACTGCTTTTACAACGCAGCTGTTACAACGCAACTGCCTTTACATCGCATGCCATTACAACACATGCCATTACAATGCATGTCACTACAACGCATGCCATTACAATGCATACCATTACACCGCATGCCATTACAATGCGTTATAAGGTAAGTAATAGAGATTTTTTAGTTTTAGGGGGGTATGGGTTTTGGGATAGATGGGAATAGTAATTTTTACCCCTACACTATCCAAAGCTTTCCCTACTGTTGCCCTCACTGGAGTGGCAATAGTAATTTTTACCCCTCTACTATCCAACACTTACCCTACTGTTGTACTCACTGGAGAAGGAATAGTAATTTTTACCCCAACACTATCCAACACTTACCCTACTGTTGCCCTAACAGTATTATGCATTGTAATGGTATGCATTGTAATGGAATGCATTGTAATGGTAGTTTTTAAAAATATGTTATAATGGCATGCGTTGTAAAATCATGCGATGTAATGGCAGTTGCAATGTAAAAACTGTGTTGTAAAAGCATGCGTTGTAATTGTTTGCATTATAACGTCATATATTCTTGGTAAGTAACCGGGGCATTACCTCCCAGTAAGTCTTCCTTGCCACATGAGTAACGTAGTGAGCTTCGGTTCCCCAACAGAATCCTACAAGCAATTTAGTTCTTTAGTCCTCCCATTCCTCCCTAACATGGCCAACCTTATTCACCCATGACCTAGTACAAGAGTAGGCACAACTCAACCCACTTCCTGTTTTTTGGGTCTGCTCTGCAGACTCTCCGAGATGGTAAGTGGGGCAAGGTCATGCTATAGCCGGCCCAGACACCCCTGGGAAGCCCTGCTAAGCGGGATCGCCTGATTGGCTCCCATGTTTTATAGTGTGCATTGTGTGGGGGAAGCCCGACCAAAGCGGGCTCTTACTTTCTTGTTGAGTCCCTGCATCAGCGGGCTTATGCGGAGGCTGATACTCAGTGTGAGGACGACTCTGGTTCCTGCGGCCGCCGTACCGATGTCGGTGCATTGCGGGAGTTCCAATGGGAGATCGCTGCTGGTCTGGCTTGGTTTGAGGGCTTAAGTGCGTCTTCTCCCGCTGTTTTGTTGTATGGCTGCGGGTGGACGGCTAGCGGCTTAGTGATAGTCCCTGGCTCAGCTGGGGCCGTGATGCGTTCTGGCATGCTGGCAGTTGCTGGGGAATGCAGGCTTTCAGTCACATTGACAGTGTGCACCCTGCTGGTGTGGTGAGGTTGCTTGGCAACTGGCCCACTTTTCATGTGGTGTTTATTTTTGGGACAGGTTCTGCTCAATTCAAACTGGTTCCTTGGGGGATGTTCTATTCCTGTCAGGCGTGTGTGTCAGGATGGAGCCTGGTAAGGGACCGCAAATGGAGGCAGGCCCTAGTGTGCAGGCTCCGACAGAGGCTCCGTCCTTGCAGGCCATCCAGAAGATGATCCAGGCTGCTGTGGTGTTTAAGGAGCGTGAGGGCCTCTCTTCCCTAAGAAGCAGCATGCTGAGCCTTCCAGCAGTGCTGAGGTTGATAGGGAGGAGGATGATCTCTGGGGTAGATATGGCAGGGACAGGAACTGAAGGAGGTTCTGCAGCATATCAAGGATAACCTTGCATTTTTTGTGCCCCGGGTGGAGGATGATTAAGAGGAATTTTTCATGCAGTACCAGAAGTATGAGCCTGAGTCTCTTCCCTTGCATCGATCAGGAAGATGATTGATAGTGAGTGGCAGGAGTTGGAGAAGCAGTCTTCACCACGCTATTTGTCTAAGCGGTATGCCATTCTGGACTTTGCTAAGGACTTTTGAGAGCAGTGAAGGTAGATTCTTTGATGGATGGGTTATCCTCTTAGGGGTCCATCAGTGGTCAAAAGAGTGGAGGCGGCAGTAAGAAGGTCTTACGCCGCGGCCAACTTCTCCATTAGGGCCTCTGCTTATCTCTCTTACAGCATTCAGTCTCTTTTGAAGGACTATCAGTCTTTTGCTGAGCTTATGGAGCTGAGGCGGGCGTCATGCCTACCTTGACGGTCATGGAACAGCAAGCCAGGATGTTGTCAGACATTTCTTTTGATACCTTGGGAGCTGCGGCTGCTTCTGCAGGTGCAGCTAATCAGTCTAGGTGCCAGGTCTGGTTGCACCATTGGAAGTCTGAGGCAGCGCATAAATCCCTTCTGATGAAGATTCCTCTTTCTGGGGCTAAACTATTCAGTGCTCCCTTGGAAGAGATAGTAAATAAGTTGGCAGAGGAGAGGAAACTATCGGCTCCCATTCGTCCTACTCGGGGTAGATTATTTGGCGTCAGAAGGGCCTTCGGTCCGTCTTCTGCTGCTTTGTGGGAGGGGACAAGGCCGGGGTGTCCCTCTCGCCCACAAAACCCGGTCTCAACAGTCGGATGTTGGTTCCAACCCCTCTTTGAAGTCCTGACTATCCCAGGGGTCCCGGGGGTCAGCTCCATGGCATTAAATATGCGTTACAGTTCCCTGCCACTCTCAGGATTATAGATGAAGACACCACTTCCTTTTGTGCAATACCCGAAGATGCCTGGTCTTGGTTTGAGTGCAGAGGCATCACCAGCCCCTCTACCGGTAAGGCAGACCCCCTCCACTTTATTGGAAAGTACAGAGACTTCGCAGGCCACTCAACATTGGACCCTCAAAGGAACAAGCAGCAGAAGAAAGGTCCCAGGTGGTCGCCGACATGGAACAGCACATTATGACTCCTTCTCCTGCAAGATCAGAAACTGAGAGCCTCACCGGTAGAGCACCAGAGGTGGCTGACTCATTGGTTGAAACACTTCTGGGAGTTTTCCAGTCGTCAGGACTCAATCAGTTGAAGATCATTAGTTTGAGACTGGTAACATTTCACTACTAAATGTCTTTGGTTATGTGAAGCTATGGACAGGGTGAATGGATGTACTGATGTTGCGATGGCTGAGGGTCACGGGCACATCCACTTAGAGTTGTTGTTCATATATAACCATTGCCACACATTTTGTACAGTCATACAAATGTCGATTGATACATATATTTGTTCTTTATTGCATCACAGTGCTAATGGCCAGTCACTCGTTGGTGAACTGGCTTCAGAGAGGGTGTTGGTTGTTTCATGTTTATTTATCTTGTTTTTGCACAGTTTTCCTATTACTATTATGGAAGGTGTGACAGGGGATGGGGCTTGGGGAGACTGAGGGTGAGGGGTGAAGGGTGAGGGGGCACCTCAGGGCAGTGATGTTGAAGTTGTCAATTCACACAAGCTGCAACATGTACCAGTGTTGTACTAGCAGGGACTCAAATTCTACTCATGACCTGGAATGTACCTGGTTTGGCTAGCTCTACGAGAAGATACTTTGTTTACCAATACATACGCAGATTCAAAACCCAGATATTGCTTCTCCAGGATACCCACCTTACTTCCCCCGATCTAGAAGCTATGCATAGATGCTGGAGAGGCACTTTGGTCGGGACCACGTATTCTAGGTATGCCAGGAGAGTCCACATATGGGTTGCACCATCAGAAGGGTGGTATGTTGTATTGGAAATACTGGTAGATGGACTTCCACTGTCCCTCATCTCTCTTTATGCACCCAACGCCAACCAGGCACCTTTTTTACAATCTCTTACTCCGGCACTATTACATGATGTACTTGCACCCTGCTACTGGGGTGGAGACTTCAATTGTATCCTGGATTTGGATTACAACCACTCCAGACCACCCCTACCTGGGGCACAACCCACTTCCCTCACTCATCACTTAAAATGATAGGCCGCTAATACTTCAGTTCTGGACGCCTTGCTCAGCTTACACCCCATGACCAGGGAGTACTCCTTCTATTCTGGTCTACATAACATGCATACCAGGATTGATCTTTTTTATTGTAACGCAGACACTCTCTCTCACATTACACATGCTGAATACCATTGCTGCAGCCTATCAGATCACAATCCAATACAGCTTCAGCTGTTTTGGGAATGGAGTAGACCACGGATACCCAACTGATGCCTTCCCTAAGATGCGTTAAGAGACGCAGCGTTTTGCACCACCTCTCTAACGCTATCACATCGTATTTTCAGAACATTGAGGGTTCAGCCTCGAGTACTAGTATCGAATAGGATGTGTTAAAGGCTGTGCTCTCTTGCCATACTATAAAGTAGTACACAGGACCAAACTGAATTTACGCAGAGATCTTCACAAACTAGAAACAGATATCTGGAGATACGAACAGGTATTGCCAATGGATCAGGCACTTAACGCTCCGCTGGCTCAGACAAGACTTACACAAAGGTCCACATTAGAGAAACTGAGCGCATTAGACTACAAATAATATATAGCGAGAAAGCATACGGAAGGTGACAATGTGGGTAGGTTTTTGGCGTGGCTCCTCCTATTCTCAGGACTCGCCTAGAAACCCGATCACCACCATCCATGATGAAACAGGTCTTATCCTTAACTCTCAAGATGCCATAAGCACCGCTTTCCATACCTACTACGCAAAAAAATATGAGGTTCCGCGGTCGGTGGACCCAACACCGATTGTATCCTACCTGGATAACTTAACTCTTCCCCGCATGCAGGCATCCCAGTGGGCAGATCTGGAGGCCACCCTAAGAGTGGCCAAAATCTCAGACACAATCAAACAAATGGCAGATTGTAAGACTCCTGGTGCAGACGGCTGGCTTGTGGACTTCTATTCCACTTTTCAATCACAACTTGCCCCACATCTGCTCAAGGTCTATACCGTGGCTTACAATGGCTAAGGGAGGTGGTGCTGGTTGTAATACTCAAGCTTGATTAAGATCCATTGTTCCTGGGGTCATATGACCCTCTTTCACTACTAATTTCAGATTACAATATCCTTGGCAAGGTGCTGGCCAACCAGTTGATTCCTATAGGACAGCTTGTGATACATCCCAATCAAAACGGGTTTATACCAAGCAGGAACACGCTCCTGAGTCTATGTCGCCTTTTCATTTTGCTGGACTGGGTTTGGACGTCAGGTGCTCACCCCTGGGTTGCATCAATTGCCATTGAAAAGGAATACAACAGCCTGGGATGGGATTATTTGATGAAGGTCCTTGGTGGATTTGGGATAGGCCACAGATTCCTCAAATGGGTAAACTTACTGTATAATTCACCTCTTACCTGGGTAAACACAGGCAGCACTTTCGCTGACCCTTTCTGCACTGAACGTGGCACTCGTCAGGGTTGTCTCCGATAATGGTTTGCTGGCTATGGAGCCACTTGCGTGTGCGCTCCAGATGCAGGCCTTGAGATGGGGAATTTACATTGGCAATCATTGGCATATAATATCTATGTATGCAGATGAAACCCTAGTGTATCTTTGCGACGATAGCACAGTGGTCCCACATCTTATTGAGCTATTGCGGAAATTAAGAGAAGCCTCCGGATAAAAGGTAAACTCGGATATATCCCAGCTGTTCCCACGAATATGTGACATTACAATGCATGCAATTACAATGCATGCTTTACATCGCAACTACCATTACATTGCATGATTTTACAACGCATGCCATTAAAACGCATTTTTAAAAACTACTATTACAGCGCATTCCATTACAACGCATACCATAACAACGCTTACCATTACAACGCACAATACTTTTAGGGCAACAGTAGGGTAAGTGTTGGATAGTGTAGGGGTAAAAATTACTAGTCCCACTTCAGTGAGTGCAACAGTAGGGAAAGTGTTGGATAGTGTAGGAGTGAAAATTACTATTCCCATGTACCCAAAAACCCATACCCACCCTATTACTAAATAAATCTCCATTGCTTACCTTATAATGCGTTGTAATGACATGCGTTGTAATGGTATGCGTTTGTAAGGGCATGCGTTGTAGTGAAATGGGATGTAATGGCATGCATTGTAATGGCATGCGATGTGAAGGCAATTGCGTTGTAACAGTTGCGTTGTAAAGGTAGGTCGTTGTAATGACTGCGTTGTAATGGATGTTTCTCATTACCACTGTGGTCCTCTCCCCGTATCAGCGGAGAGAGCTTCCAAACACCTGACTCCCTTGGGCCTGTTATTCGATTAAATACTTGGGGATCCGTGTCTACCACTCAGCTAGAGGCCTGGTGGACAGCAACCTTGGTAGAGCCCTTACAGGTGCGAAATCCTCCCTCTAATTCTGGACCTCATTGTCACTTTCCGTGATGGGACGCATAGCCATTTCTAAAATGCTGGTCCTCCCTACGTTGTATTTTTTCTCCGCTCTCCCTCTCCTATTGTCCTAAAAGATATTTAAGAAACTACGAACACTCTTGACTGCTTTAATCTGGTGCAACGGCAGGTGACCAGTGGCACTTTCTAAGCTATATGCCCCACTGGACGAGGGTGGCCTGGGCTCAACAAACTATGAATATTACTATGCAGTCGCACAATTACAATGGCCTACTCGCTGGTTGGCTGGAGCAACATGTCGGAATTGGGCTGATGGTCCACCAGAAAGCACCCATCTTCGGTGCTAGAATGGCTGCTGGTTTAGACGGGATAGTCCTTAGAGGGCAAGGGAACATTCTTATGCTAATGGCTCGGGCATGGTGGAGCACTTATATGGATAAGTGTCGCCCCACCCTTCCTAAGCCCAGGACTGTCTGTCTGGGCAATGTCAAGTCGCATTGAACTGGGCCCCAGACCGGGCGCGACCGCCTAGGCGAACTCTGGTCTTACAGTGTGAGGCGACATATTCAACAATGATATTTTCCGCACATTCGAGAGCTTCGTAGATGATTCTGCAATACCGCCTGGGATACTTCCTTATTTACGCCTCGCTTACTAGGCATTTACAAAGGGTCTGCCATAGATCACAAGATGAACCAGGAACTTCAATATTCTTCCAGGTTATGCTGACAAATGGGCGGACTGCTATGCTATCACATACTTATATAACTCCCTACACACAGACATGGGGATGCCACTCCTTTCTCTCTGTGCCTACTGGGATGATATACTCTCCACCATACTCACAGACAAACAATGGAGACAGTGTCTGGGGGTTGCGAAACATGTTTCAGTGAATGCTTGACTCAAATATATAGGGCCCGATTCACAGAACTAACTTAAGACAAAATCCTAAACTTACTACCATTTTGGTATTCACAGAAGGCACTTACTCATTTTGGTATTCACAGAACGCACTTACTCATTTCGGTATTCACAGAAGTTAGGAGTCCTAACTTTAGGACTCCTAAATGCCTTCTGTGAATACCGAAAGTCTTAAAATTAGGATTTTTCGCAGTTTAGTAGTAGTATAGTTAGGACTCCTAACTTTAGGACTCCTAAATGCCTTCTGTGAATACCGAAATTCTTAAAATTAGGATTTTTCTCAATTTAGTAGTCCTAAATTTAGGACTCCTAACTTTAGGACTCCTAAATGCCTTCTGTGACTACCGAAAGCCTTAAAATTAGGATTTTTCTCAGTTTAGTAGTAGTATAGTTAGGACTCCTAACTTTAGGACTCCTAAATGCCTTCTGTGAATACCGAAAGTCTTAAAATTAGGATTTTTCTCAATTTAGTAGTCCTAAGTTTAGACTTAGGACTACTTAATTGAGAAAAATCCTAATTTAAAGAATTTCGATATTCACAGAAGGCATTTAGGAGTCCTAAAGTTAGGAGTCCTAACTATACTACTACTAAACTGCGAAAAATCCTAATTTTAAGACTTTCGGTATTCACAGAAGGCATTTAGGAGTCCTAAAGTTAGGACTCCTAACTTCTGTGAATACCGAAATGAGTAAGTGCCTTCTGTGAATACCAAAATGAGTAAGTGCCTTCTGTGAATACCAAAATGGTAGTAAGTTTAGGATTTTGTCTTAAGTTAGTTCTGTGAATCGGGCCCATACAGTTCAACTACCTCCACCAAATTTACCTCAGCCCAAGAGACTAGCACGTATTGTCAAGTTCTGTTTCGCTTACTCACGTTTCCGCAGGAACACCATGCAACTGATGAAAAGGTCCTCAACCTCTTCTGGTCACCTACTGTAACCAACTGAGTCAAAGTACCAATAGTAACTCAGGGAAGAAGATAGAAAACAAGGAGGAAAATGGTCCCACATCGCACCCCATTCTGGGACAGAACCAGTCAGCCAAGAGAAGTCTCTGTTAAGAGAAAGGACAGAAAATGAGGTAAGTATGCAAGGTGTTCCCAAGCCTACATGTAGTCTATCCTATGTGTGCGTATCACTACCTGAATAATTCCCTTCTTCCATGTGTTAGAAATGGGGGTCTCTAGTTGGCAGAGGTAGGTACCTTTGTCCAAATAGGGACCCTTCTTCCTAGTCAAAATAAGGGAGTTACACTCCTAAAATAACCCCTGCTCATCCCCTTGGTAGCTTGGCACGAGCAGTCAGGCTTATCTTAGAGGTAGTGTGTAAAACATTTGCACATAACCAACAGTAAAACAGTGTAAGCACTACAAAAGGACACCACACCAGTTTAGAAAAATATCCAATATTTTTATATACTTAAGACAAGACCAAAAATGATACAAATCCACAAAACAGTACTTAAAAGTCTTCAGTTATCAAAATATGCTTGAAAAACAGTTCCTTGATGTTGATAGTTCCGTCCAGGGCTATCACGTTGTCGTGAGCAAACAAATCCAAACAGTTCTGGCTGACCACGGCGTCGCGGGCCAGCTACAGTGTCTGGAAGACCCGCAAACAGTACCTTTTAGAAATGCAGGGCGTCAGCCACCTCACATTAGGCTTCCGAAAGCACGGCGTCCGCAGGCGTCAGATCCGGAGGTCGGTGCAGGAGTCGTCAGGGCCCTCGAAGTTACACGAGTTGCAGATTGAACTCCTCTCTGTTGAAGTCCGGAGCTCTGGTGTCGGCAGGCATCGGGTGCTGTAGTGCGAAGTGCAGCGGTGATGCGTGCAGTGCCATCAGGTCACGGTTGTAGGAGAGTAGGGTCTGCTTTCTATGTTCACCCCCACTTTTTGCTTTTGCTTTACTGGTTTTCGACTTAGATGTGGCTGTGGGCCTGCTAATCAGACCCAGAGCCCTGCTGTTCTCTCTCTAAATTAATACTATGTACTTTAGGTGCATAACCCATTTGGATAGGGTCACCTTATTGGCCCCTGTACAGTGTACCCTAGGTACCCAGGGCATAGGTGTACCCTAGGCCTACCAGGGGCTGCAGCATGTATTCCTATACCTAACTTACATATAGACACATGTGTACCTATCAGTCACTCCTATGGCAGGCCTTAACAATCCTGGAGGCAGAGTGCTTGGTAACATGTGAGATGGTGCTCTAGCATGAGCTGAGCCTGTCTGCAGCTTTCGGAACCAAGTCCTTATAGCTGTTCTATGATATAGCCTACCATATACTCTTAAAGTGCCTTATAATCTTAGACGGTTATGGTAACTATGGTTTGGCTTTATCGAAACATGTCGTGTAAGGTGTCTAACACTGTGGAATAATACCCCCATGCCATTTCTGGACATGAGGATATTATTCCCCCCTTCTAGAGGGAAAGACATGTTAAAATCATACTTCACTGTTAGCCTCTGACCAAAGCCTCAGCTTCACAAAATGGATGCTGCTGCCACGACACAAGTCTGACCTCCTGCAGCTGGGAGTGATCCCAGCCAGGGAGGCCTGGACAATAGGTTTCCTGCTTGGGGAGGTGCTAGCACCTCCCCAGACAGCCTTTAGTGTATTGGGGCAGGGTGGGCTGAAAGGAATGAGACATGCCTGGGGCACACAAGGTGTTCCTTGCATAGTCCAGTTCAAACCGGCGCTGGGGCACTCCAGCCCCAGCTCTGGCGCGAAACTGGACAAAGGGAAGTGGGTGTAACCACCCCCCTCCCAGGTCCCACCCATAAGGCGTGACCTAGCAGGTATCCCAGCCCCCCAGATTAGTATAAGAGTGGGAGTTGGGCCTCAATGCTTCAGATTATCCTGAACCTGCGAACTTGAACAGAAACTCTGGACCTTCGACATTCGACGAAAGAAGAAGACTGAAGAATCTCCCTTGTGGCCAAGGAGTGGCTACCCTGTGCAAACAGGCACCATCAAGAGACTACCCTTTGCTTTGCCCAAGTTCTACAAGGAACCGACTGCAGAGCCCGACCAGAGCCTTGACTTCCAGACTTCTCCGACCCTGATCCACATCCAAGGCAGAGCTGAGATCCGTGGAGGCGACGAGCGACGTGGGACCGGCTACCTGGGAAAAGTGGCTAGTAACTTCAAGCGCAGCTTCTGAGGCACCCTCGAAGTTGTGCACCGGGGATTGAGAAGCCCCAACCCCAAGCATCATCTGCACCGAAGATCAGCCCCCCACACTCCACGAGTCCTGCATGGGGCCCTTCTGCATTTTCCTGCTTGCCGCGTCTGTCCGGTTGCTTGCCCGCTGGCTAGTGGCCTTTGTGACGACGCATCCTGAAATCTTCTGCGCTGGTTTGGCTCCTCCAGACTGGCTCCCGCTTCTCTGCAAAGAAGAAGCACCCCAGACCTTCCTGGTCTGCACCAGAAGCAAGTCCTCCGTTCTTCGTGGGTTCCGCTTGCCAAGGCTTGGTGAGTCCTAGTCCAACTTCGACGCCGCCGACAGCAAGAGCCTTCGTGGGACAGCTCGCCTCCTGGTCCTGGTCATCCTCGACGCTTCCTGGTCCTCCTGGCTGCAGCGACAAGCTTCACCTTCACCTGCAATCTTCACGACATCGCCTGGTTCCTTCCTGGTTCCACGTGGTCACTGGCTAGTGACCTTGACTCTGTCCCTTCTGCTTGCAGGTCTCCTCTCTTCTTGATCCCAGCCTTGGGATCCACCGGACACTCTTCACTGACTGCCTGTCAGCATCTTTCTTCAGGCATCCATAGGAGTCGACGACGAAAACCGACGCAACTTCACCCCTATGCTCCCGCAGCCTGTGGGCTAGGTAACTTGGGTACTCCGGTGCTCATCAGGAACGTGACTATCCTAGTGTCTAGTTTTCCAGTCTCGACTTCCTAGCTACTCCGAAAGTGTCCTAAATCTATCGTTTTCTAAACTGTACTATTGCTAGTGACTTTTACGCATTACGCGTGAGTGTTTCCACTCTGCACACGAATCCCGTGGGCCTCCCACTTCCTAACTAAAGCTAGTGTAGTGTAGCCCCAGCGATTCCCTAGGCCTAGGCCTATTCTATTTCCGTGACAGTGGTCCTTATACCACTTACTTAGTATATGGTTTGCGTGGCCCCTAGGGCCTAACTGTATTACTTACCTGTGTGACTTAATGTATGCTTAAATAAGACTGTGTTGTACTTACCTCTAATCTCATAAAGAGTGCTGAGGGTTTGACTAGAATAAATACACTTTATTTTATATATATATCTGTTGTGGTGTCCTTTCATTTGGTATTCAAGGGATTATATATGGTATCACAGCTGGCTTCACATGCCATTCAGAGTTTAGCCTAATACTGCTCTTGTCCATGCTACCACTAGGATAGCTGGTCTATAAGGTTGACTTTACAACCAATCACCATAAGGGTATTTGGACTGATATAAGGTGTACACTAGAACTAGTGACATCATACATCAGGCCAACTTCTCACATTGGTGAGCAGCGGTTGGGATCTGAGCTTGCTGTTGTAATACCATTGTAATCTTAAGATACTAAATTGAAAGATCACATAGATATTGTCTAGGTACATATAACATAGATTATAATACTTAAGTCCTACTGGACTTAGTAGTTGTAGGTTGAAGGGAGTAACACACCCTGACTACAACTACCAGAGAGGTTTAGTAGAAACAACTAGTGTAGGTAGGTGCACACACCACACCCTCACTAGATCATGTCTCTGAGAGGAGATCAAGTAGATGCTCTCTCAGGAGGGTCAGGTCTGCAGAAGACCCCCTCTAGATATGATACCTTAACATTCCAGGAGATGAGACAATTGTGTACCTCCAGAGGAATAAAACAGGGTGCAAACCCTACCCTCCTTCAGTTAAGACAACTCCTAGAGGAGTATGATGCTCTTAAAGCCTCTCAGGCAGGTACCCTAGGTACACAGGAGGGTCTACCCACCACAGAGGAGTCAGATGGGACTTCAGATGAAGAGGTAGACAGCCAGGGCCAAGTAGGAAGACTTAGCCAGGCTAACCTAAGCTTACATGGGAGTTTGCATGGGGTCCCCCCATACAGACCCCCAAGTGGGCTTACACAGAGAAGCAGGAAGGACAGATCCCCTTCAAGGGAATCCATCCACTCCCATGTCTCTAGCATCTCTAGTGTTTCCTCTCACAGGGGAATGACTTCCCCTGAGAGAAAGGAACATGAAGCCAGAATGAGGGAAGCTAATCTGAGGATTCAGAGGGAAGAACTTGCCCTTGCCAAGGAGAAGCTTGCTCTGGCTAGAGAGCAAAAGTTAAGTGGGTCAGAACCCACTGGTGGCAGCAATATCCCTAAGGATAGAGACAGGCACTATGATAATAGAAACCTAAGCAAGATTGTCCCTCCCTACAAGTGTGGGGATGACATCCACAAATGGATAACTGCTTTGGAGAGAGCTTGCAAAGTACAGCAGGTACCCCAAAGTCAGTGGGCAGCTGTCTTGTGGCTCTCCTTCTCTGAGAAAGGTAGAGACAAGCTCCTCACAGTTAGTGATGAGGATGCAGATAATTACACTGTCCTGAAAAGTGCTCTGATTGATGGGTTTGGCCTAACCACTGAACAATACAGGTTGTTGTTCAGGGATACCCAGAAGACACAGACTCAGGACTGGACTGACTTTGTAGATTGTGCCACTAAGGCTCTGGAAGGCTGGCTAATGGGAAGTAAGGTTAAGGACTATACAGGATTGTATAATTTGATCATGAGAGAACAAATACTTAACAACTGTCAAAACCAGCTATTGCATCAACACCTGATTGATTCTGATCTGACTTCTCCCCAAGAATTGGGAAAGAAGGCAGATAGATGGGTCAGGACTAGAGTTAAGCAGAAAAACCAGAACCAGGGCGGTGATCAGAAAAAGGCAGACCAGAAGGGTAATGATCAGAAACAAAAAGACCAGAAGTCTTCACCAGGCCCCCAAAAGGCTCAGGGGGAGGGTGGTCCCAAGAAGGATAAAAAGAAAGATGGCCAAAAGAAACCATGGTGCAACTATTGTAAGTCCAACTCACATTGGTTTAGTGAGTGCACCAAAAAGGATAAGCCCCCAGCCACCATTGCCCCTAAGGCAACTGTACCCCCTAGTTCAGCTGTAAGTGGTGGTTCCCAGCAAAAGGGTGTAGTAGGGTTAACCCTGGGAACTGAGGAGGATTCTGGCCTAGTCAGAGTACCTACTCAGGCTGTTCTGATCTGTGATGGGGACTTAGCTTTGTCCTCTACTGTAGGCCCCAGTAACCTGGGCAAGTACAGACAGACTCCTTTTATCAACCAAAGAATGGCTCAGGCCTACAGGGACACTGGGGCTAGTGTCACAATGGTGACACCTGCTTTTGTGGACCCTGGACAGATCATACTAGGTGAGAATTACCTAGTGACCAACGCTAGCAATGCCACTACCTCCCATAGTGTGGCTATTGTTAACTTCTCCTGGGGAGGGGTAACTGGCCTCAAGAAAGTTGTTGTTAGTTCAGACCTTCCTGTAGAGTGTTTACTGGGCAATGATCTTGAAACTTCAGTTTGGTCTGAAGTGGAGTATAGGACCCATGCAGAAATGCTGGGGATAGATGCACATGTCCTTGCTGTGACCAGGTCACAGGCCAAAAAGTGCACCACTGAACAAGTGCTGGATCCTGAAACTATGGACCAGTCACAACCCAATAGAAAGAGCAGTAGGGTTAAGGCTGTGCCTTCCCCCCTGCCTCAGGTGGTGGATCAGCCCTCCCAGGAGGATGATTCTGAGAGCCCTGAAGGAACTGTCCTAGAAGAACTTGAACCTGATCAGGTTGAGTTTCTTGGGACAGGGGGACCTTCAAGGGCAGATCTGAGGCAGGCTCAATTAGACTGCCCCTCTCTTGAACCCCTCAGACAGCTGGCTGCTGCTGAGGCTGCAGGGAATGCTCAAGGTACCCATAGAGTGTATTGGGATGAAGGGCTACTGTATTCAGAGGCTAGAGACCCCAAGCCTGGTGCATCCAGGAGGTTGGTCATACCACTGAAGTTCAGAGGCTTCCTTCTTACCTTGGCCCATGATATTCCCCTTGCAGGACATTTAGGCCAGAACAAGACTTGGGACAGGCTTGTCCCTCACTTTCACTGGCCCCATATGTCAGAAGATACTAAGGAGTTTTGTCGCTCCTGTGTCACCTGCCAAGCCAGTGGCAAATCAGGTGGCACCACAAAGGCCCCCCTCATACCACTACCTGTGGTGGGGGTCCCCTTTGAGAGAGTGGGCATAGATATTGTAGGACCAATGGACCCACAAACAGCATCTGGGCACAGATTCATACTGGTGATAGTGGACCATGCCACCAGGTACCCAGAAGCAATTCCCCTGAGGACCACAACAGCTCCTGTTGTGGCAAGGGCCCTGCTTGGAGTATTCTCCAGAGTGGGCTTTCCAAAGGAGGTCATTTCTGACAGAGGTGCCAACTTCATGTCAGGATACTTGACTGCAATGTGGAAGGAGTGTGGTGTTAACTACAAGTTCACCACACCCTATCACCCACAGTGCAATGGGCTTGTTGAGAGGTTCAACAAGACCCTAAAGGGAATGATAAAAGGATTACCAGACAAGCTTAGGCGAAGATGGGACATCCTTTTACCCTGCCTTCTGTTTGCTTACAGAGAGGTCCCACAAAAGGGGGTTGGCTACAGCCCTTTTGAGCTTTTGTTTGGGCATCCTGTAAGAGGACCCCTGTGTTTGGTAAGCGAAGGATGTGAGAGACCTCTCAGACAACCCAAACTAGACATAGTGGATTATGTACTTGGTCTCCGCTCCAGGATGGCAGAGTATATGAAGAAGGCTTCTAAAAACCTTGAGGCAAGCCAAGAACTCCAAAAAGCTTGGCATGACCAAAAGGCTGTACTGACTGTTTACCAGCCAGGACAGAAAGTGTGGGTGTTGGAGCCAGTGGCCCCAGCAGCACTCCAAGACAAATGGTCTGGGCCCCACACTATTGTTGAGAAAAAGGGAGAAGTCACCTACTTGGTGGACCTTGGGACTCCCAGAAGCCCCCGCAGGGTGCTTCATGTCAACAGATTGAAGGCATATGTTGACAGGGCAGACATGGGGCTACTCATGGCTACAGATGAGGGGCAGGAGGAAGAGAGTGACCCTCTCCCAGACCTGTTGACTCAGAACCCTGATGATGGCTCAGTTGATGGTGTGGTCTTTTCTGACAGCCTCACTGTCCATCAGCAACAGGACTGCAGGCAAGTTCTGCAGTCCTACAGACATATGTTCTCTCTGACCCCAAGTCAGACAAACTGGTGCACCCATGAGGTGGACACTGGTGACAGTCTGCCTGTGAAGAGTAAAATCTACAGGCAACCTGACCATGTCAGGGACTGCATAAAAGTTGAGGTACAAAAGATGTTGGAGCTGGGAGTCATTGAACCTTCAGAGAGCCCTTGGGCTAGTCCTGTAGTTCTTGTGCCAAAACTTCACACCCAAGATGGTAAGAGAGAGATGAGGTTTTGCGTGGATTACAGAGGTCTCAATGCTGTCACTAGGACAGATGCCCACCCAATACCTAGGGCAGATGAGCTCATTGACAGACTGGCAGCTGCTAAGTTTTTGAGCACATTTGACCTGACAGCAGGCTACTGGCAAATCAGACAAGCTGAGAGTGCAAAGGCCAAAACTGCTTTCTCGACCCCAGGAGGACACTATCAATTTGTGGTAATGCCCTTTGGTTTGAAGAATGCACCTGCCACTTTCCAAAGGTTGGTGAATCAAGTCCTTACTGGGTTGGATGATTATTGTGCAGCTTATCTTGATGATATTGCTGTCTTTAGCTCCACCTGGGAGGATCACCTGGTCCACCTGAGGAATGTTTTAGAGGCCCTGCAAAAGGCAGGCCTCACTATCAAGGTCACTAAGTGCCAGATAGGGCAGAGCAAGGTTGTATACCTGGGCCACCTAGTCAGTGGGGGTCAGGTTCAACCACTGGAGAGCAAGATCCAGACCATAAAGGACTGGACTCCTCCAACTACCCAGACTCAGGTCAGAGCTTTCTTGGGCCTGACTGGGTACTACAGAAAGTTTGTTAAGAACTATGGGTCCATAGTGACACCACTTAATGACTTGACCTCCAAGAAGATGCCAAAGAAAGTTCAGTGGACAGTAAGCTGTCAAAAAGCATTTGATGACCTGAAGCAGGCCATGTGCAGTGCACCTATTCTGAAAAGTCCAGACTACTCCAAAGAGTACATTGTCCAGACAGATGCTTCTGAGTTAGGTGTGGGAGCTGTTCTTTCACAACTGAATGTAGATGGTCAAGACCAGCCCATTACTTTTATAAGTAGAAGGCTGACCCCTAGAGAGAAACGTTGGTCAGCTATTGAGAGGGAGGCCTTTGCTGTGGTTTGGGCCCTGAAGAAGCTGAGGCCATACTTGTTTGGCACTCACTTCAAGATTCAGACAGACCATAAGCCCCTCTTGTGGCTAAATCAGATGAAGGGTGAAAATCCCAAACTTCTTAGGTGGTCCATTTCCCTACAGGGGATGGACTTCACAGTGGAACATAGACCTGGGATTGACCATGCCAATGCAGATGGACTCTCCAGATATTTCCACTTAGAACATGAAGACTCAACTGGTCAAGGTTAGTTTAATGTCCCTAAGTTTGGGGGGGGGGTTGTGTAGGAGAGTAGGGTCTGCTTTCTATGTTCACCCCCACTTTTTGCTTTTGCTTTACTGGTTTTCGACTTAGATGTGGCTGTGGGCCTGCTAATCAGACCCACAGCCCTGCTGTTCTCTCTCTAAATTAATACTATGTACTTTAGGTGCATAACCCATTTGGATAGGGTCACCTTATTGGCCCCTGTACAGTGTACCCTAGGTACCCAGGGCATAGGTGTACCCTAGGCCTACCAGGGGCTGCAGCATGTATTATGCCACCCCTGGCCTTCCATTTTGACACAACTGGCTGATCACTCAGCTGGGGCGAGGTCGTGTAATCACCCCTTGCTTAGGTGTAGTATTCCTATACCTAACTTACATATAGACACATGTGTACCTATCAGTCACTCCTATGGCAGGCCTTAACAATCCTGGAGGCAGAGTGCTTGGTAACATGTGAGATGGTGCTCTAGCATGAGCTGAGCCTGTCTGCAGCTTTCGGAACCAAGTCCTTATAGCTGTTCTATGATATAGCCTACCATATACTCTTAAAGTGCCTTATAATCTTAGACGGTTATGGTAACTATGGTTTGGCTTTATCGAAACATGTCGTGTAAGGTGTCTAACACTGTGGAATAATACCCCCATGCCATTTCTGGACATGAGGATATTATTCCCCCCTTCTAGAGGGAAAGACATGTTAAAATCATACTTCACTGTTAGCCTCTGACCAAAGCCTCAGCTTCACAAAATGGATGCTGCTGCCACGACACAAGTCTGACCTCCTGCAGCTGGGAGTGATCCCAGCCAGGGAGGCCTGGACAATAGGTTTCCTGCTTGGGGAGGTGCTAGCACCTCCCCAGACAGCCTTTAGTGTATTGGGGCAGGGTGGGCTGAAAGGAATGAGACATGCCTGGGGCACACAAGGTGTTCCTTGCATAGTCCAGTTCAAACCGGCGCTGGGGCACTCCAGCCCCAGCTCTGGCGCGAAACTGGACAAAGGGAAGTGGGTGTAACCACCCCCCTTCCAGGTCCCACCCATAAGGCGTGACCTAGCAGGTATCCCAGCCCCCCAGATTAGTATAAGAGTGGGAGTTGGGCCTCAAGACTTCAGATTATCCTGAACCTGCAAACTTGAACAGAAACTCTGGACCTTCGACATTCGACGAAAGAAGAAGACTGAAGAATCTCCCTTGTGGCCAAGGAGTGGCTACCCTGTGCAAACAGGCACCATCAAGAGACTACCCTTTGCTTTGCCCAAGTTCTACGAGGAACCGACTGCAGAGCCCGACCAGAGCCTTGACTTCCAGACTTCTCCGACCCTGATCCACATCCACAGCAGAGCTGAGATCCGTGGAGGCGACGAGCGACGTGGGACCGGCTACCTGGGAAAAGTGGCTAGTAACTTCAAGCGCAGCTTCTGAGGCACCCTCGAAGTTGTGCACCGGGGATTGAGAAGCCCCAACCCCAAGCATCATCTGCACCGAAGATCAGCCCCCCACACTCCACGAGTCCTGCGTGGGGCCCTTCTGCATTTTCCTGCTTGCCGCGTCTGTCCGGTTGCTTGCCCGCTGGCTAGTGGCCTTTGTGACGACGCATCCTGAAATCTTCTGTGCTGGTTTGGCTCCTCCAGACTGGCTCCCGCTTCTCTGCAAAGAAGAAGCACCCCAGACCTTCCTGATCTGCACCAGAAGCAAGTCCTCCGTTCTTCGTGGGTTCCGCTAGCCAAGGCTTGGTGAGTCCTAGTCCAACTTCGACGCCACCGACAGCAAGAGCCTTTGTGGGACAGCTCGCCTCCTGGTCCTGGTCGTCCTCGACGCTTCCTGGTCCTCCTGGCTGCAGCGACAAGCTTCACCTTCACCTGCAATCTTCACGACATCGCCTGGTTCCTTCCTGGTTCCACGTGGTCACTGGCTAGTGACCTTGACTCTGTCCCTTCTGCTTGCAGGTCTCCTCTCTTCTTGATCCCAGCCTTGGGATCCACCGGACACTCTTCACTGACTGCCTGTCAGCATCTTTCTTCAGGCATCCATAGGAGTCGACGACGAAAACCGACGCAACTTCACCCCTATGCACCCGCAGCCTGTGGGCTAGGTAACTTGGGTACTCCGGTGCTCATCAGGATAGTGACTATCCTAGTGTCTAGTTTTCCAATCTCGACTTCCTAGCTACTCCGGAAGTGTCCTAAATCTATCGTTTTCTAAACTGTACTATTGCTAGTGACTTTTACGCATTACGCGTGAGTGTTTCCACTCTGCACACGAATCCCGTGGGCCTCCCACTTCCTAACTAAAGCTAGTGTAGTGTAGCCCCAGCGATTCCCTAGGCCTAGGCCTATTCTATTTCCGTGACAGTGGTCCTTATACCACTTACTTAGTATATGGTTTGCGTGGCCCCTAGGGCCTAACTGTATTACTTACCTGTGTGACTTAATGTATGCTTAAATAAGACTGTGTTGTACTTACCTCTAATCTCATAAAGAGTGCTGAGGGTTTGACTAGAATAAATACACTTTATTTTATATATATATCTGTTGTGGTGTCCTTTCATTTGGTATTCAAGGGATTATATATGGTATCACAGCTGGCTTCACATGCCATTCAGAGTTTAGCCAAAGACTGCTCTTGTCCATGCTACCACTAGGACAGCTGGTCTATAAGGTTGACTTTACAACCAATCACCATAAGGGTATTTGGACTGATATAAGGTGTACACTAGAACTAGTGACATCATACATCAGGCCAACTTCTCACAACGGTGTGAGCAGCGTCTCAGTGGCGGCGTCAGATGGCATCGTCGGTGAGACCAGGGTTGCGGTGCGAAGTGAATGCGGTGCTCGTTGCGGTGCTGGCAGGTCGTCGTTGCTGAGCGCTGTCGTCAGCTGACAAACTGGAGTCGATGTCTCTGGCGTCGGTAGGCCATGGCGCGGTGCGGGATGAGGGCGGTGCATCGTGTAACATTACAAGCGGTGCCCTCGGACCACAGTGCAAGCAGCGGCGTAGATTTCAGTGTGAAGCGGCGTTGGGGATACCAACGCATTATCGTGAAGCGAGGTGGTGCGGAGTGCGGTGCCCACAGGTTGCGCTGTGAGCAGTGGCTCAGTGGCAGTGTCAACAGGCGTCGTCGGTGAGACCAGTGTCACGGTGCGGCATAGCGGTGGTGCCCTCTGCCGTGCCTTCAGGACCCGGAGTCGGTAGCGGCATCGTCGATGTGGTTGGGTTGCTTCTTCTTCTCTTCTTCTGTTGCAGCACAAAACACACAGTCACCAGTGCTGTGGGCAGCTGAACTTGAAGTCTTTGCTGTTCCTGAGACTTCTTGAACAGGGGGCAAGCTCTACCTCAAGCCCTTGGAGAAACTCACAAAAGTAGATTGCAGAAAGTTCAGTCCAGTCCTTTCACTGCCCAAGACAGAAGCAGCCACTGCAGGCCAACACAGCAAAGCACACAGCAACGTGGTAGTTCCTCCTCACAGCTTCTCCAGCTCTTCTTCTTAGCAGTCTTCTTGGTCCAAAACAGTTCTAAAGTTCAGGGGTCTGGGCCCCAATATTTATATCCCAAAATCCTTTGATCTCTTAGGCAGAGAGTGTCTGTGCCCAGCCAAAACCAGTTCTGCCTTCTCTGATGTGGCTTCATGGCAGGAGGTGGAGACGGCATTGTCAGAGGCAGACCAGGCCCATCCAGGTGCAAGGAAATCTTCCTCCCCCTACTCTAAATGCAGGCCAGGTCTATTCAGCCCTTTCCTGACCCACCTAGACTACCCAGAGCCACTCCTGCTCCCCAGCCCCTGTCATCCAAAACCCAGATAGTCAATCCACAAACCCAGCAGAGGCACACTGGATGGTTAAGCAAGAAAATACCTACTTTCTAAAAGTGGTATTTTCAAACACAGAATGTAAAAATCATCTTCACTGAAAGATGCATCTTTAGATTCTGAGTTCAGGTATACTAAACTTCATTTTCCTACCTAGTTCTCAGGGCCAGTTATGTTTATAAGATGTTATAAACAAACACCCCATTCTGTCCTATGGGGAACAGTTAGCCTTGCAATAATAAAAAACGAAAATGGCAGTAATTCACTATCAGGACATGCCACACACACCAGGGCATGTCCTACCTTTCACATACACTGCACCCTGCCCACAGGGGTACCTTGGGCCTACCTTAGGGGTGACTGACATGTAAGAAAAGGGAAGGTTAGGGCCTGGCAAGTGGGTGCACTTGCCAAGTCGTCATGGCAGTACCAGACTGCACACAGGCTCTGCAATGGCAGGCCGGAGCTACATTTATGGGCTGTTTGGGTTGGTGGCACAATCCAGTGCTGCAGCCCACCAACAGCATTTGATTTACAGGCCCTGGCACACGCAGTGCACTTTACTAGGGATTGACACATAAATCAAACAGGCCAATCATGAAAACACCAATCCACAACACATTTTACCACAGGAGCACTTGCACTTTACCTCTGATCAGCAGTGAAAAAAGTACGCAGAAACACTAAGCCAGCAAAAACAGAGTCAAAACTGGGAGGTCAGAAAGCAAAAACTCAGGGGAAACACGCCAACAGATGCCAAGTCTAACACCATGTTTTCTGGTAATTAATGTAAACAAAAGGGTGTTGTATGTCTGGAAAGGAGAAAGGTAGAACACAATAAGGTTTTCCGAGTTGAAGAATAATGAGTAAGAACATATGCAGAAGAAAAACTGTACAAAACCCACCTAAAAACAAGTAGTGACTGACTAAATATATTCCAGCATAAGGTTCTCTGTGGCACTATATAATGCACTTTACGACATCCACCTTAGCTTCAGGTAGACTAAACTATATTCCTTAATCTTTCAGGAAACTACAGGACTTTATATATAAAACCAGCAACAAAAAGCGGACCTCCACAAACTCGGAGCCCATCTCAGAAAAGTAGAAAAACGAGCGAAATGATAGTCAGTATAATCAGTGCTAAAGCGCTCTTAACGTAACCAAATTTATGCAGCTTTCTTCTGCTTTGTAATTTAGGTTTCAGTTATGGACTTCACTGGAGCCTGCCGCCAACTCAAATAGGGACCAGGAGAAGAAGTGCGGGGTCAGGAAAAGGGACGTCGATCTGACGAGAAGGACGCCGATGTCTAGTGACGACGACCCAGAAGTGCAGGTAAGAAGCAGAAGTGAAACTACTCTCTTTCGCGAAGCAGGAACGCAAAGCATCTCTGCTTGGGATCTACGAGTATTTAAGCTCCCCGGCCGGCTCTCGTGCATGTGCGTTAGCGAGAGCCGGCCATATTTGTAGTTAGCCGGTCGTATGCGACCGGCAACTCTGACACGTATGCACCCAGGGACCCTTGACTCTTGCCCCCGCTGCCGAGACACTATGGACAACTTTCTTCACATGGTGTGGACGTGTCCTCAGCTAGTACATTACTGGAATGGGATAATGGAAAATCTCTCTGAGACCTTAGGCTCCCCACTCAGAAAGGATGGTCTACATTACCTACTAGGATTCACTTTCCATTCTGCTGCAAGTTAGCCTGTCAACAAATGTATTGGTTTAGCATTGGCCTTAGCTAAGCACAGTGTAACCATTAGCTCATTAGCTGGAAGTCAGTTTTTGCTCTATCTATTTAATTGTGGCTATCCTATTCATACACTGGCATAATGGCTGAGCAAGAAGCATTGCGTAATGCTATATCAGGGCGCCCAACCCCGTCTACACCCCAAATTGGCAAAGATGCTAGGAGATGGTGGAAGCCAAATCTGTTAACGCTCCTCCTCAACTTATCCTTATAAACAAGGTCATACGAGGCCTTACAGATGGGTCACTCCCCCTCCCCCCACCCTGTATCTCTCTCCTGTACATAGAGGCAGTACGCAACCAAAAGCGGCCTCCTACGGAACACATTCCCCTACCTCCATACAACTGTCCCCTTGGATACCTCGGGTAGTCACACACATTAAATTGCCTAGTTTCAACTGTTATATGTTGTTACGTACTATGTTTTACAACTTATGATTCTGAATCAGACCCTCCCCCAGATATTAAAGCATAAATTGGCAAATTTAGCGGCACAAAAACTGGAATTTAGTGGCACAAAATTTGAAATTTAGCAGCCTCTTTGCAGCAATTTAATTTGCTACAGTTTCACATTGCCTCTAAGTTAAACCAGTCTGTGCCATAGCTACCAGGGCGTTGAGCTCAAGTTTAATTAGTTACTTTAGTGGTTCAACCGGACAAGCATTTTGAATATTACTTGTGGTGGGTACTTACCCACTTCAACTAATGCTCTAATTTCTTACAGTCATGTTTTGGGTGTTAAGTGACATGATGGAGGATAGTGTTTTGGGTGATGCTGGGGGGACTGCTGCCTCGGGTAGGTGAGAGGGGATTGGGGCTGCAGGCTCCACTTAATTTTTGGTGATGATCTGTTGGAGGGCCTTGCGTGGGGGAGTGGTGACTGGGGCTTGCTGAGGCCCCAAAATACTCTTGAGTAGGTGATTGTGGGATGGAAGGGGCAGAAAAGAACATAAGACTAACTAACTTTTCAGTCATTATAATCTGTGGGTCAAATCTGTGCAATGTATGAAAAAGAAAAAAAAAAACACTTTAATTTTGTGGCCACTTTTGTACAAATTCTGTTAATTTATTTTAACAAAAGTACGGACCTAGTATTTTTTTGTGGGCAAATTGTGAAATGACTATATCCTGGGGGGGGGGGGGGGGGGAGGGGGTTGGAGGGAGGGGGGGGAGTAGTTTTCTGACAATAAATTACATTTTAAACTTTCTTCTTCTGTTGATTCCTACCCGGGCATGACATTACTTCTGGGGACTAAAACTGTTAACGAACCACAACCCTGACTCAACAACCCACGCACATTAAGGGTACAGTCTCTTTGGTGCTTGATAACATGTTTGAGGGCAGAAACCTGACTGGTGGTGCTATGAGCTCAATGATTTAAAAAAAAATATGCATAGATATGCTAGTGTTATTTCTTTTAATAATTAGGTATTCGTGGTACAATTGTGCACACCCCTGATATAATGCTAGAACAGGCACATCTGTGATAATTTATTATATATTTCTAGACTTAATGGCACTGAGCCGAGCTTGAATATTTTCAGTGGAATAATATTAGTGGCACTTGCTTTTTAGGTCTCGGCTCGAAGGCTGCGCTTGCGCAGTCTCGCTCCGAGATTTAATGTTTTGAGTAGAGGGGCTTGCACCCGCCCCTCTTCTCCCCTCTTCTCCATTGGCCGGCCTCTTGAATGCTGGCAAGCCATTGGAGAAGAGCTTCGTCACTCCGAACAGGCCCCGTCCTTTTCGGATTCGGGGGCGTGTTTTTTTCAACTTTTCTGATTATCTCCTCCAGCCAATGGCAAGAGGAGAACACACCCCCGAATCCGAAATCGCCGCTGCCTTTCTCCGAGGCATTTCTGGTTCGCCTCGGAGAAAGGCAGTGGTGTGCTTGTCTCCTTTAGCCTTCAGTTTCTCTCCTGTAAGACTCTTGCCCGTTCCTCTCCCCCGGAGATTGTTTATGGGATCCTGGTGTGTTTATTTCTATTCATAGTACGTTTTCACTAATTAAATTACCGTGCGGGTACATACACCCTAATAATACGTGTGGCTGCAGTTTACAGAGTACGAGGCTAAATCAGAGCGGAGGGAAGAGTTAAGAAGACCACAAGAGGGTACAAAAACTATTAAGTTCTGGAAGTCTATTATATTTAAACACTATGGCATTTCAGAGGACAGTAGTAATTTTTACATATGATACGTATTGAATAATTATTGCCTTCCTCAGGTTTGGAAAATTGCAGAAATTGATAATTTTTTCCAAAGCGAATGTAGAAAGTGAGAGGGGCTCGCTTTAACAGCTCAAATCCTCCCTCTCTCACATACGGTTAGACAGGGTCTAAACCTCTGCAGATTTCAAACATGGCCACTATATTTATACACAGCAGAGAGGGACGTCCCTTAACTCCTTCTTCTGTTTCTATTTAGCTCAGTACGTTTCGGAATCGTTACTTAGTCCTCTTTTTATTTCCATTGTCGTGTTACTTTTCTATGCTCCTCCTACTTCCTATCATCTTCCAAAGCGTGCTGCTGCCTAGTGCTTGTTTCAACAGTTTTAGGAGCTACTTACAGCAACGCCTGTGTAGCCGCCAGCATGGTGAGTCCGCTTGGGAGGGGGAACCCTTGCAATGCCCCACCACAACTCTGTGGGATTGTTATCGGCCTCCGAGAGATACTGTTGAGTGTCGATCCTGGGCTGTCACCTATCACTGACTACCACCCCAAAGAGCAGTAATCTTTGAGTTATTTGTGTTCCACCTTACCCATCACAACCTACAGCTGACGCATGCCTCAGCTTTTAGCTGTTTTGTGTGCATTGACATGGTGCTGTCACCTGTGTCTTCTCCTTGCCACCTGATTATAAATGACTCCGAGATAGATGAGGTATTTTAATGTCCTTGGCATGTATCAGTGAATCCGAGGTTTCCCCTCCAGGTCTAGGAGCCATCGAGCAGTGATCATAAAACCTATTTTGTCAGACACGCAGATAGTGACACTGGAATAAACGTCTACATCTGCTTCTGCATACAGAGAGAACAATAACGCTAAGACTGTCAACTTCCTTTTCTTACCAAGCAACAATGATCGGAGGGGCTGTCAACAGTGTTTAATTTGTTAAAAATTAATAGGTGTAAGTGCAGGCGCCCAATTTTTCCCACTAGGAGCTTGCAAGTTGCAGTCGATTGACTGATGGTGTTGCCATTGAGCAAGATTGTCTAGTTGTGATTCCACAGCATGCTCCTTTTTTCCACCATCCTACATTTTCTCTTTGTTGCTTGAAAAGATGGAATCTAGCTGGATAGTGTATCTGGTTGCTTTCAGTGCGCTGTTTTTGTCCCTGCCATAGTGTAACGTGCTGACTTTGTTCCTGTGCAATTTGTTGACTCCTAGATGTCTGGCTATGCCTGCACTTTGCTTGCTTTGTGTTCAGAGCAGCAAGCTGCAAGAAGTGGGGGAAGTCTCGTTTTCAGTTCTAGGCGTGCCCAACTCAAATGCCACATTTAAAGGGCAATTGACAATTATTTTGTTTGAGTCTTGACCTTGCTGGGCTCTAGCTGGAGCTTCACTTTGGTGCCAATGTCACCTATGTGTGTGTGTGTGTGTGGCTGTTTGTGTGTATATGTGGCTCTGTGTATGTGGCTCTGTGTGTGTGTGTGTCTGTGGCTCTGTGTGTGTGTGGGTGGCTCTGTGTGTGTGTGTGGGTGGCTCTGTGTGTGTGTGTGGGAGGCTCTGTGTGTGTGGCTCTGTGTGGGTGGCTTTTTTTGTAGGTGGCTCTATGTGTGGTGGCTCTGTCTGTGTGTGGGTAACTGTGTGTGTAGGTGGCTCTGTGGGTGGCTCTATTTGTGTGTGGGTTGCTCTATGTGAGTTGCTATTTGTGGGTGGCTCTGCGTGTGTGGGTGGCTTTGTGTGTGTGGCTCTGTGGGTGCAAATGCAATAGGTCTCGCATTTGGGAGTGATTAAGCTATTGACATTGTAAATAACAATGCCGTTTCTTTAAATGTTTTAAAAACAAAAACTAATGTCATGAGCAATGCCAATAGCTCTAACTTTAACAATGCCGAGACCATTGCATTGTAAATGCTTGTTATAACATATTACTGCTGTCTTAGGCCTCCACCTATGTGACTGGTATAACGGCAACCTTTCCATATTCATCGAACCATACCCTCATCTCTTCTTGTACTCACCCATGCATCCTTGAACTCATTCATTCACTGATGCGCTGTCTCACTCGTTAATTGCTGTAATGGCATGAGCACAACTGATTTTTTGAGTTTATATTCCTTTAATTCTTTGCAACATAATGGGGGCGTGGCTTGCGCGCCGCTGCGAGATGGCGGTTCGCGCTTGAGCTCCGTAAAGAGCGAGGGCCGACGGAGACATTGCTGACGCTGAGGAATGCCCCGCTCAGCGCAGAAGATGAAATATTGCCTGGGAAACTGCCGTGTATGCTACGAGGGAGTTTTCTGGTGGTGGAGAGTGGCCAGAGTCCATTTATCGGCATTTTAAGGTGGCGCTTCATGTTTTCACGAGCGGCCGCCATTTTGTTTCTTCTGTGAGGGAGTTTTACTCTCGCTTCTACACGACGACGCTACTGGATTATCCTGTCAGGAATAAAGGCATACAGGAGTTGGTGACGTTTTTTTCACTTTTCTTGAGTTTATTTTGTTTTTTCCTGCCGCCTATTGCAGTGCTGCCCACTGTGTGAACTTTTTGAGGTTTCTGCTACTATATTATTCGTCAGACGCACTGCCACTTCCTTATGTGAGGCTTCTTTGCTCTGGGCTTGATTTTGGTTATTTTCGTAGTCGGTGTGTGCCTACTTGCGCCTGCAGCACATGATATTTTTTGTGAGGTGGTTTTTTCTGACTGGGATCGCCTGCCATATTCTCTGTTCGGCGTTTTTTGATGCAAGTGCATTATTTCTTCCTGCCCATTTTTCATCTCGCACATTGAGTGTTTTACAGCCCCTGGCATTTCTTGCTCTCACTCTATCTGAGGAGGTGTATTTTGTTCCTATTGAGGTGGTTTGCCCTATGGCTGAGAATATGGCCCCTTCACCGAATGCTAAAGACGTTAAGGACTCTAAAGCATCTCTTAAGAGGTCCAAACAGGTTTCCCCAACACCTGAGCCTGCTCCTAAAGACACTAATTCGACTCTTGAGTCCATCCTGACGCGCCTGAATGAGGTCTATGAAATTGCGCAGTCTACTAAGACTAATACAGATTTACTGCAGGTGGAGGTGTTAGCCATCAGGAATGATTTCAAGGCCCTTTCCCTTCGTGTTTCAGGTACAGAAGCACGGATTAGTGGCGCAGAGGATACCATGCAAAAGCACTCTAGATCTCTCACGCAGATAGAGCGTTCCATGGCAGCATTGAGGAAAGACCTCACTGAACAAGAGGATCGTAATCGTAGATCCAATCTGCGTATTTTTGGTCTTCCAGAGGATGTTGAGAAAGATGCATCTTCCATGATTGAGTTTCTTTATCAATGGATTCCATCTACACTACAAATTTCTTTCCATAAAGATTTTGAACTGGAACGGGCACACCGTGTCCCCTCCTTTCGCCCCAAGTCTGCTACGCAACCAAGAGCGATAATTTTTAAACCGCTGCGTCATCAACATACAGAGCAGATCTTGGCTCATATGCGGAAGGTTAGAGCTGTCTCTTGGAATGGCCATCGTATCTCAATTTCTCAGGACTTTGCCAGGGACACGGTGATAAGGAGGAAGGGCTTTCTTAATCTTCGGAAGCGTTTGTCTGAGATGAATATCCCCTTCTCCTTTGCTGGTCCCTCAAAATTCCGCATTACTTTCAAAGGTCGTGTCAGAATTTTTGACGAACCTGCGGATTTGGCCTCGTTTTTGGATAATCAAATGGAGTTGCAGATGGATCTTCAAACGGGGGCTTCACATGTTCCTGGTTCTTCTGGCACCTGATGCGGCTATACATAATCCATTGTTTTTTGTCTTTGTCAGATCTATTAAGTCTAGCTGCTTTTAGATCTGCGCGGTGGTCTTTTTGTCCATTGGTTTTGACGTATTTCTGTCGTTTCTTGGTGCTCCCCTATTATCGTTATGGTGTTTTGGTCTTTAGTGTTGTTAGTTTTATTGTATAAACCTTTTAATTTTTTGTGGTAGCATCTCATGTTGGCTTGACTTCACTCCTGTTCGCGTGTCGTCCTGTTACTCCTTGCCTCCCCAGTTTGTCTCTCGACGTATTAGGTCATGGTCCTTTTCCTTTCCCGTTGTTTGTCTTCGGTATGTGCGTCGACTTTTGTGGTGAAATTTGGTTTATCTTATCCTTTTGTGGTCAGTCTTTTTGCTCCATGGTTGTTTTTTGTTATTTGGTATTTTATGGAGTTGGTCATTGTTTTTTTCTTTGCTTTATCAACGTGTTGTTGTATGGTTTGTCTAGGTGTTTTAATCATATCTGTTTACTAGGTATTTATTTATGACTATATTTAGAGTCAATATGGGTCATTCATATAGTTGCTAGTTATACCTTCTTTATTGATCTTTTCATTGAGTGATTTGATTACATTGTGTTATTAATTGTCTTTTTCGAGTAGGTTAGTTTTTTATAGATGCTTTGTACTTGATAGATTTAGGCCTCTCTTACCTACATGCCCACTTACTTAGGCAAGTATACTTATTCTGCCAGTTTGGGTGTATATGGCTTTATTTACTCATGGCCAGTTATCTATAAGTTTGTATATAGATTTTACATATTTATATGTAGTATTAGGTCTCTTATTTAGCTGCCATAGGGATTCACTGACTGTTATATTGATAGGATGCTATACACCGTTTTTTCTTATGTTTCACTTATTGTTCCATATTGTATCATATAGTATGCTTTAGATTGTATGTCTTCTTTTCTCTTCATTATGGTTCCTTTTTCTCTTGATGGAGTCCGTTTTGGTCTGGTTCTACCTAATCGTAATGTTATCTTTTAGTTCACTTTCCACCAGCTCTTATTGCCTGAACGTGCTTTCTTTTTCTCTCTTTCCTGCTCTTACCGTTCTCTATGATTCATTTTAGTTGTTATATATATATTAATTTGGTCAAACGTGTTGCCTTTATAGTCTCTCATTTCGCTTTATTTTCTAAAAAGTTATAATTAATTCCAGTTCTTAGCTTTTAGATAGTTTTTCTTTTAAAATGTATAATCAGCTATGCACTGTTCTGGGGCTTTTTATGCTGTTGTTGTTGTTTCTCCTGTTGGCCCCTCGCTCTTTTTCCCATGTCCCCCCTTGTATGAATTTGGTCTTTTTCAGACCTGCCGGATGGGCCCTTCTCTCTCTCTTTTTCTGTATTCTCTTGCTTTCTTTTTCCTCTTCTTTCCTTTTTTCTCTTCGGATTTCCTCTTTGGTCTCACCCTGTTTTGTGTTGGCTGTTGATGTCTGCTGGTTAGCTCTCCTGGTTGTTGCGCTTCATTTGTCACATATGGAATATCTTTTTTTCCTGATAATGGTTCTATGTCTGGACTAAATATACTTTCCCTTAATGTTAAAGGGTTAAATCATCCAGTCAAAAGGTCAAAGATTTTGGACTACTGTAAATCTCTTTCTTCGGATCTCGTCCTTTTTCAGGAGACAAAGCTCTCTGCCAAGGAGGCGTTGTTTCTGAAGAAAGAGTGGGTCTTTGATGTCGCTTGTTCAGATGCTTGTGGTAAAAGGAATGGGGTAATTACCTTAGTTTCTAAACACTCTGGGTTATCTATTGTTTCCTCTGAACAGGATACAGAGGGTCGTTGGTTACTATCTAAGGTGTCCAATGGTAATGCTGACTTATTTGTCATGAATATTTATGCCCCCAACAAGGATGACCCGTCCTTTTGGAATGCGATCACCAAAAAGCTCGAGGATACCCCTCACTCTGGCAATCTTATTGTAGGTGGTGACTTTAACTTGCCAATGGACCTTATCTTGGATAGGAATTCTGCCTTTAACTTTCGTCCCCCTAAAGCACACAAACAAATGACTAATATGTGCTCTCTTACCCATCTTCAGGATGTTTGGCGTCTTCATAATCCCACTGGTAGTGACTTCTCCTTTTTTTCTTCCCCTCATTCGTCCTTTTCACGCATTGATTATCTTTTGGTTCACTCTTCTCTGGTTCAATTTTCTTCCTCTCCGCTTATTCACCCTATTTTAGTTTCTGATCACGCCGCAGTGACATTTACTCTTACGTCCTTTGTCCCTAGGGCACGAGCTCGTTCGTGGAGACTCAACACAGAAATTTTACATGATGAGTCCTTGGTGCGAGAGTTTTCCAATGACATTGAGACTTTTTTTACTGAGAATGTTGGGTCAGTCAGTTCCCCTGTTGTTCTCTGGGACTCTTTTAAATGTACTTTCCGTGGTCAGGTCATTAAATGTATGTCAAGGAGAAACGCAGCCATTAAAAAGGAACTCACGGACTTAGCAGATGAGATCAAACGTCAGGAATCCCTTTTTCGACATTCTCAGGACAAGACCTGCCTCCAGTCTATTAAGAACTTAAAGTATTCATACAATACTATAGTCACTAAGAGAGCTCATATTGGCCTGCAGGCTCAGAAATCTAAGAGACTGCTGTTAAAAAATCGTGCGGGCAAGATTCTTGCAGCCACTTTAAAGTTCCAGGAATCTTCTTGTAATACTTTCCAAATTCCTTCTATTACTGACCAGTTTGGTATGAAAAAATTTCAAACTGCAGAAATCCTTGAGGTTTTCCGTGATTTTTATAATAATTTATATACCCCGTCGGCTCAAGCTTCTTTTGAACAATGTCAGGAGTTCTTGAAGTCGGTTCCTTTGAAAGTCGTTTCGGAGGAAGATAATCAATCATTAAATTGCCCGATTACCTCTGATGAAATCATTTCCGCGATTAAAGCTACTCGGTCTGGTAAAGCTCCTGGTCCTGATGGATATCCTATTGCGTTTTATAAAACCTTTATTCCCGTGCTTGTCCCGAAACTCCAATCCGTTTTTGATGCTTTTATTAAGGATGGTTCTGTGTCTGGTTCCGCGGCTGATGCTACTATTGTAGTTATCCCCAAAGAAGGGAAGGATCACGCAGATCCCAAAAATTTTCGTCCCATTTCCCTTCTTAACATGGAAGCCAAGATCTTTGCTAAAATTTTAGCTAAACGCTTAGAGTCCTTTATTCCACAATTGGTTCATCCCTCCCAAACAGGTTTCGTAAAGGGGCGTCTTGCACGGGATAATATTCGTACTTTTTGTCATATTCTTGGTGCCGCTAAACGTTCTAATCTTCCGGCGGCAGCCTTGGCCCTTGACGCTGAAAAGGCCTTTGATAAGGTATCTTGGCCTTTTTTAAGAGCTGTTCTATGTGCACATAATCTTTTTTTTTTTTTTTTTTTGTTTTTTTTAGTTGTATTCATTTTTATTGATCAAGCCAACTCTTTTCCATTGTCCAAGTTCACCATGGATTAGATCTTTCAATTTCCTTATGTCATTAATGTTGGCCTTCCTGTAGCACTGTTCATCGTTTAAGTGACGATATGCTTCAAGTAGATATTGATCTTTGGCCCACAGAACGACATTTCCTCCCTTATCTTTTTTTTTTTTTTTTTTTTTTTTTTTTAAAGACCTTTATTGTTGTGATTGCCAATACACAGCTTTGGCCTACAACCCCTCGGGCCGGCCGCGTAGTTGCATACATGTACGTTGTCTCATCTTAACACAGCCCATTGCCGTCAACCCGGGGGTACGGCGGCGCTAGCAGGTGCATTAGTATCACCAGTTAGGGAAGGAGAATGCAGGCCTCATTTTTCTGTGTGCAGCCATAAACAAGCGGAGAACCCCCAATGGCGCCAGCGCCTAACTATCAACTAATTCCCCCCCCTCCCCCCCAAACTCCCTAAAACCAGTCACCACTCGAACCGCATAAACACTCCGTACCCATGGGCGCCCGCGGCACCCGCTTTCAGCACCAGGAGCAACAACATCGTGTGAGTCCTATATAGCCCCCGCGTCATCCTGCTCGACGGCAGGCGGCTCGCAAATGCCACCCCTAAAGTCATTCCATTTGGACCATACTTCCCCCCATTTCCTGGGGCACCCTCTTGCCATATATACAGTCTTTTCTCGCAGCATGCACCAGTCCATGTCGCCTTGCCAGTCCGAGAGTTTTGGTGGAGTAGGGCTTCCCCAGAGTCTGGCAATGTTCCTTTTTGCCACCATTTGACCAAGCGTCACCCAAAGCCTTCCCTTCGGTGGCAGGTCCGTTGGCTCCCATATGTTAAGGAGACACCTCTTGGCCTCCGGGCGAATTTCCACCTCCCATACCTCTTCCATACACTTTACCACCCTTCTCCAATAACGTTGAATCTGAGGGCAGTCCCACAACACATGGAAAAAGGTACCCGTACCCCCACATCCCCTCCTACAAAGAACTGTGTCCGCCCTACCCATTTTGTGTAGCCTAGTACAGGAGAAATAAATTCTGTGTAAAAGCTTGAGTTGGATCAGGCGCAGCCGGGCAGAGATCGCGACCTCCCTAGGGGAGGCTAACGCATAGAGCCATTCCTCGTCGTCTATCTCAAGCCCGTAAGCGACCCACTTTTCTCTGAGGGGCAGCAGCAGATCGGGGGGGTTGTTAATTAGTTTTTTGTATGTGAGGGAGATGGCGTGTTCTGGGAGATGATCAAACAAAATGGACAAGTTTCATGCCTCAAAGCAGACTTTTTCGCTGAGATTGTTGAAAACAACGTGAAAGGAAGGAGAGCACAACTGCTGTATAAGAAACCCCTCACCCACCTACCTAGTAGGTGGCATGCTTCATCATCGGGGCCCAACTGGATTGTCTAGCACAATCCAGTTGTGCTACAACGCCTGAGATACAGCGGAGCAGGGTTATGAGCAGTGAGTGAAGTGCTATATGTGAAGTGATTAAGAGTTAAAAAAGTCTCTGGGAAATGCCCTATGAAAAAACTTTAATTAAAAGGGTCCCAGGACTAATGTAAAAAAAGGTAGGGGGGATATAAAAAAAAGGAATGTTATTTTCCTTGTATCCCTAGAAACTAAGGTCAACTAGTTTCAGCCTTCAACATAGTTCTAGAGGCTTTCGTCAGGACCAGCCAAAATTGAAGAAAAAATAATTTTGGTGAATGGCCGTAAAAATAATATATAGGCCAAGTGTAAGTATCAGCACACACCCTAAAGTGTGCTGTGAGTGTTGTGATGAGGTACTCACAGTAACTCCGTTTTTGGTTACTTTGAAAGGGAGACCAGGTCCGAAATACCTAGGGCGGCGATCGGTTCCGCTTGTTCGCTGAACAAGCGGAACCGATCGCCGCCCTAGGTATTTCGGACCTGGTCTCCCTTTCAAACTGCAAGCGGAGAACCACACGGCGTTCTAAATCCAGAGGATTAACTACCTCTCCACTCAAGTAACCAAAAACGGAGTTACTGTGAGTACCTCATCACAACACTCACAGCACACTTTAGGGTGTGTGCTGATACTTACACTTGGCCTATATATTATTTTTACGGCCATTCACCAAAATTATTTTTTCTTCAATTTTGGCTGGTCCTGACGAAAGCCTCTAGAACTATGTTGAAGGCTGAAACTAGTTGACCTTAGTTTCTAGGGATACAAGGAAAATAACATTCCTTTTTTTTATATCCCCCCTACCTTTTTTTACATTAGTCCTGGGACCCTTTTAATTAAAGTTTTTTCATAGGGCATTTCCCAGAGACTTTTTTAACTCTTAATCACTTCACATATAGCACTTCACTCACTGCTCATAACCCTGCTCCGCTGTATCTCAGGCGTTGTAGCACAACTGGATTGTGCTAGACAATCCAGTTGGGCCCCGATGATGAAGCATGCCACCTACTAGGTAGGTGGGTGAGGGGTTTCTTATACAGCAGTTGTGCTCTCCTTCCTTTCACGTTGTTTTCAACAATCTCAGCGAAAAAGTCTGCTTTGAGGCATGAAACTTGTCCATTTTGTTTGATCATATTGTTCTGGGGAAGAGGACAAGTTTTTCTTTTCTTTTCCTCGCTCTCTTGTTGTTCTTATGTGTTCTGGGAGATACCCATCCAGTAACCTATCTTCCAACGGGGAAGCTTGCGGTGGCTTAGTGTCGGGTGTAATGTTGGCCTGTAAGGAGTGCCGCACCTGCAGGTATCGAAAGTATTCAGTGTGTGCCAGCTCATATGTGTCCTGCAGTTGGGCGAACGTGCGGATCCCCGTGGGGCCCCAGATGTCTCTGATTTGGGAGATGCCTATCAAGTCCCAGTTGCGGAAGCCCTTCGTGCGTCCAAGATTGCCAAGTTGTTCAGATGCCCAGAGTGGTGTGGCTAGCGTTAGGACTCCCGCCCATCCGAGCTTCCTCTGGGCCATGCGCCAGACTTGTACCGAATGAAGGGTAGGACCCGTGAGGCCATGTGTACCTCGTTTGGAGTAGAGTGCTCTCTCGTAGTTCCCGCCGGGAAGCAGCCATCTATCCATACCGAACGCTGGGTCGTTTCCGTCGCCGTATGTCCCGTGGTTGATTGCTGTGAGATGGGCCGCCCAGTAATACTTACGAATGTCGGGGAGGGCTATACCACCGTCGTACCACCCCAATGTGAGTTTAGTCAACGAGATTCGGGGCGACCCCGCCCATATGAGGTCCCGCAGCGCTGCATCAATCGCCGCAAAGTAGGTATTAGGAACTAAGTCGGGATAGTTTTGTAGCGCATAAAGGAACCGTGGCAACCCCAGCATCTTGAATAAGGCTGCCCGGCCCAACAAAGACAGTGGCAGGCGCTGCCAGGCCTTGGCCTCCCTCTGCAACCGAACCAACGGTGGCTTGAGGTTGCGCTCGTACATCAGGGTCTTGTCTGTCGTGATGAATATTCCCAGGTACCGAAAACCGTCTTCCGCCACCCTGATAGGGCACGCATCAGGGAGCCTCGGGGGGTCGCCCCGCAAGACGTAAAGATGTGATTTGGCCCAATTGATCCGGAAGCCAGAGTTACGCCCGAAACTCGCAAATATGTCGAGTGCCACAATGAGTGACCTGCGCGGCCTGCAAAGGTATAAGAGAATGTCGTTGGCATAAAGGGATATTCTGTCCTCCCACCCCTCCGTCCACGCTATACCCCGGAGATCTACGTCCTGCCTTATCTAGGCCGCGAGCGGCTCAAGGTAGAGGGCAAAGAGAAGAGGAGAGAGGGGGCAGCCCTGCCTAGTCCCTCTTGCAAGCGGGAACACCTCGGACAATTTGTTGTTGACCAGTGCCTGCGCTAGGGGCTCGGTGTACAAGAGACGCACCCAGGCTATGAAGTGAGGGCCAAATCCGAATTTATGCAGGACCGCGAACATGTAAGGCCACTCTAAGGTGTCGAAGGCCATTGTGGCGTCTAGGGAGACCACCACCGCATCTTCCTGCAGTCTGTGGCGCTGCCCCAGAACGCCGTGCAACCGTCTGATGTTAAGGGCCGTGTTACGATGGGGCATGAAGCCTGATTGGTCCGGATGGACCAACGAGGGAAGCACTGCCTTGAGCCTGTTGGCAAGCGTCTTGGCCAGTATTTTGGGCTCCGCGTTGAGGAGCGAGATTGGCCTGTAGGAGGCACAGGAGTCTTTGGGTCTCCCTTCTTTAGGGAGTGCCACTATAGTCGCGATGCGCTGGTCGCGGGGCAGGACCCCCTTCTCCTTGCTTCGATCGAACATGAGTTTCAAGTATTTGCTAGTGACGTCCGGGCGGAGTTTGTAGAGCTCTATCGGGAGGCCATTGGGTCCGAGAGCCTTTCCAGGGCGAAGTTCCCCTATTGCACGCTGCAGTTCGGCCTCGGTGATCGGGCTATCAAGCGCTTCACGATCTTCTTCAGAGAGGGAAGGCAAGCGAATATCCGTTAAGAGGACCCTGGAGTCCTCCTCCGGCCGGTCCGACTCACTCCGGTAGACCCGCTGGAAGTGTCTCGCGAATTGGCCAACTATTTCCCGGGGTTCTGTCACTACAGTCCCAGACTCGGTGCGTATTTCAGGCACCACCTTACTGGCTTGTTGTTTTCTTTCCAGCCAGGCGATCAATTTCCCGGCTTTATCGCCTTGGTCATAGATCGTGCCGAGCTTGTGTTGAGCCACTGTCTGAGCCTCCTGGGTAACCAGAGCCCTATATTCCGCCCCCTTCATCTGCAATTTGTGCCTAGCCTCACGGTCCCCACCCTCAGTCGCCTCCCCCCCCAGAACCTCCAATTCCGCCTCAATCGTAGTAACCTGCAGGCGCCGCTCCCGACGCCTGGCCGCTATGACCGAGAGCGCCTCCCCTCTAATCACGGGTTTAAATGCCTCCCATAAGGTGACCGGGGAGTCTACGGAGCCCAAATTGTCATCAAAGTACTGGGAGATCGCGTCGGACACATGTTTCCTGGTGTCCTCATGTTTCAATTGCCAAGCGTTCACGGGTACTATACCTCCCTCCCGGTGAGCACCAAATACGATGTGTGTACGGACAGGTGAGTGGTCGGAGATACCCCTAGGCAGGAGCTCTGTCTCCCGGACTGTCATATCCGGGTGCAGGAGGGTGAGGATATAATCTAGCCTTGAGAATGAGTGGTGCGACCCCGAGAAGAAGGTAAAGTGGGTGTCTGTAGGGTGGAGCAGTCGCCAAACGTCTGTGAGACCGAAGTTGTCAAGAAATTCCGCCAACCACCCCTGCCCTCGGGGGAGGTCGCGGGGGGGCTCCCTATCTCGGGTTCCCGACACCACGGCGTTAAAGTCCCCACCCAGCAGCAACTGACCCCCGGGAAGGGAAAGGAGCAGCCCACCCAGGTCCGCGAAGGCCCGGGCCTGGAGGCCAGGCGGGATGTATATAGAAAGCAGGGTAAGTGTACGTCCCTCCCACCGTCCAGAGACTGCCGTGAAGCGGCCCTGCGGATCAGTTTTGATAAGGTCTATATGGAAGGGCAGTGAGCGCCGCAGGAGGATCCCCACTCCCCGGGACCCAGACGTAAAGCCAGAGTGCGCCGCCAGCGTGAAGCCATACCTGTTGAGGGCCTGACAGACATTACCCATCAAGTGAGTCTCTTGCAGCAGCACCACGTCCGGCTGGTGCCGTTTGAGGAATTGCAGGACTATTGTGCGCTTAAGCCTGTCCCCCAACCCGTTGACATTCCAACTTAGGACTTTTAGACTCTTCTCCCAGCGGCTATCCATTGCCCGTGCTCCGCAGGGTGCCTCGTCCCACCACCCCAATGTTCCGGCTGGTGCAGTGATGACCTAGTTCGTGCGACCATAAATAAACCCCAACTCCCCGCCCCTCCCCGATCTCCACCCCGCAAGGGCCCTCAACACCCGCAATCCGGGACCTAGCCACCCTCACCCTCCCCCCTCCCCCCCCCCCAACCTCAACAACCCCCAACATCCCCGCCACCCCTTGCCCAACAGACCCCCCCCCCCCCTGCCCCCTGCTCCGTGGGTTCAAAACTACCCACCGCCCCAATTAGCAGAGCGCCTGTCGCCCAACCCTACCCCGATGAGATTCCACCGAGGAACCCTACGTGGGAAGTGCGTGGGCCAGCCCCATCCTGACCGCCCGCCCGTGGTGCCCAGTTAACGCAGCCCCCAGGCCCACGATACATCTGCTACATAAGGAGCCCGGCTCAGCAACCGCGGGCATAAAGTCTAAGCACCTCATGGACCAAGCCAGTCTCACAGTGAACAACTTTAATACATTACTGTCCGATGGCTTCTCTGTCAAGCGTCCGTGGCTCATCTAACGTCGTCGTCTCTTGGTGTGTCCCAACGGGGACTATTGGATCTTGACCGCCAAGACCGCTGGCTCTGCTCGCCCCTGTCCACTCGCCCTGTCGCTGACCCCGGGGAGGAGTTCCCCGCGCTTCTCCACTGCGCACCATCTCGCCGCGGGTCCCCCGACGTATCCTCTGAGTCCAGCCACTCCTGCACTGCCGCAGGCGATGTGAAGAAATGGGATTTGCCACCGGCTATGACCTTCAATTTGGCGGGAAAGAACATCATGTACCGAATCCCACGGTTCCGGAGCGCCGCCTTCACCCCCTGAAAGGAGCGCCGCTCCTGCTGAACCTGGAGCGTGAAGTCCGGGAAGAAGCGAACCGTGGCGCCCTCGTACTTCAAATCACCGTGTTGTCTAGCAGCCTGGAGAATTGCATCGCGGTCTCGATAGTTTAGTATTTTAGCAATGATTGTTCGCGGGAAGGCCCCCGGTTTAGGTTTCGGGATCGGGGCCCTGTGCGCCCGCTCGACCGTGAACAGCTTAGACAGTCTCTTGGGTTTGAGGTGTTGAAGGATCAAATCCTCAATGAAGAGCTCCACACAGTCCCCCTCAAGTCCTTCCGCCACACCTACCACACGGATGTTACTTCTCCGGGCCCGGCCTTCCTGCTCATCGAGCCGCGAGGCCATCAGCCTCTGTTGGTGCATGAGTTCGTTGACCCTCCCGGCGAGCCGCTTCTCGGATTCCTGCAGGGTCGCGATGTCAGCTGCATTGGTTTTAGAGCGGTCGGTGGTGGTCCCCAAGTCCGCCCGGAGCAAGTTAACTTCTATTGTGATCTTATCCATTTTCGTCTCCAGGTTGGTGCCCAGGGTTTGAATTGCGGCCATTATGGACGTCAGGGAGGGTTCCGCCTGGCCTGCCGCCTCCTTCGCCGTCACTCCAGGCTGCGCCGCCGATTTGGCCACCGTGTAGTTGTCAAGTTTGTTCGACTGGGTCGCGGCTCCTCCTTTAGGCCGCATGGCGCCGCCGGTACCTCTGGGGACAGCGTCCCCTCTTCCTCCCTCGCTCGGAAGCGCCCGCAGGGGGCCGCGACAGCTCCGGTAGCCCACGTGTAGTCGGGCGCAACCCTGTCACCGCCGGCACTCCCTTGGTCGAAGTTCAGGGCGGGGGAGCCCCCCAATCGAACCTTGCGCGTCCGCTGTATGGTACGGAGCCTCAGTCGCCTCCCGCCGCCGGTTATGATGCGCCCAGGCCGCACCAACGGCCGTGAAGCAAGGGCCCAAGTCGGCGGGCCACACCGGTCACACCACAGCAGCAGCTCCGGCTGGTCTCCTGTCCTAGCCCCTGCTGAAGCAGTCCGGAAGGCAGCCGGCCCACCTCTGGGATCACTGGGCCTCCTGTCGCAGCGCCGGAAAAGCAGGGCCTCGCCGCCGCACTCCGCCCCTCTCTGTCCGGCCCCCAGTGGCTGTGGGGGCCTTCAGCCAACGATGGCAGGCAGCTGGAGGCCAACGGCCCCTCGGCTCCGCAGGTGAACAGCGCCGTCCTCGGCGGCGCCCCTCCGCGCGCCGCGCGCGTCAGGACGAAGCCGGGGCCTCAGGTAGCACAGAGGCGGCCCCGCAGCTCCGGAGCGAGACACTCGGCCGCCGCCTTCAGTCGCGGCAGCCGCGTCGAGCCGTCCGGGGGTCCTCGTGGGCCGCAAAAACGCTCCGCTGGATCACTGGGCCTTGGGGGAGCCGGGGGGCATTCACTGGCCAGCCCCACAGCTCGAATTGATGGCGGATGTTAAAGGACACCGACGGTCCCGGCGGAGCTCTGGAATCAGGCGGCCATTACGTTCGACGCCTGGCCACGCCCCCCTGTGCACATAATCTTGGTGATTCCTTTATTCGTATGGTTATGTCTCTTTACTCCCGACCTAGGGCTAATATACGGGTGAATGGTGCTACGTCTTCCTTTTTTAACCTTTGTCAGGGCACTAGACAAGGGTGTCCTTTGTCCCCTCTCTTATTTTTGTTGTCCATTGATCCTCTCCTCAGAATGATTGACTCGCATCCAGATATTAAGGGGTTCTCTTTTGGGTCTCATCAGATAAAAACAGCTGCATATGCAGATGATGTTCTCATTTTTTCTGATGATATTGAACTGGCCATCCCTGCTATTTCGGATACGATTGCTCTTTTTTCAAAAGTTTCAGGTTACACTCTGAACAAAGATAAGACAGAGATGTTTCCTTTAAATGCTTACTGCTTCTCCTCTCATATGGGTTCGGCTGGCTTTAAATGGCAATCTAAACAGCTAAAATATCTGGGTATCTATTTTTGTTCCACCCTATATGCTACGGCTACTTATAATGAATCCCAAACTATTCTTAAGTTGAGACGTCTTTTAGAAAATTGGTCTCCGAAGCATATTTCTTGGTGGGGCCGTATGCAGACTCTTAAAATGATGATTACTCCTATTATTAATTTTGTTTCCTCTATGCTTCCAGTAAGGCTTTCTGATTCCTTCTTTCATGAACTTGATTTGCTTACTTCTAAATTTTTATGGAATGATAGAAGGGCTAGGATTGCTTATAAATTTTTACGGAAATCTTATGATATGGGAGGCTGTAATTTTCCTGATTGGGGGAAGTATCAAACTGCTTTTCTGGCGTCCCAGGGTGCCCTTTGGTTTTCTTCTCCATCTATTCATGTTCCAGCATGGTTGACAATAGAACAGGAATTGGCCTCCCCACTGCCGACTGCATCTTTTTTAACCACAAACACCCTTTCTATTCCATTCTCTCGCACTATTATTTTAGACACTATTGCTGCGGTTCGTAAGGTTGATAAGAGAGTAGCAATTCCATTACATAAAACTAGATGGTCGTCTATTTGGCGCAATTCTAAAATCAAAATTAATATTGACCCTGAGTTGATGTCTTACTGGGCTGGGAAAGGTGTCTCACTTGTTAAACATCTCTATGATTCCAACAATGATCCTTCCCCTTTCTCATCCCTTGCTCAACAATTCTCTCTATCTAATTTGGATTTTTATACTTTTCTTAAGATTAAGGTTGCACTTGCTAAAGTCCACCTTCATCCTTCTTCCCCTATGATTATGCTTTTTCAGCTTTGGATCAGGACTGGTCATGTTGCGTCTCGGATTTACAAATTTTTATCGTCCTCTACACTCCCTTCCCAAACTGTCACACAGCAAAAATGGGTACATCATTTTGCTCATAGTGTTACTGCTCATATCTCTTCTGATACCTGGCAAGATATTGGTAATTTTTCTCTTCGTAACAAAATTGCCCCCTCTCTAGCACAGTCTAAATTTTTCTCTATTAATCTTCTTCACTGGACTCCCATTCGTCTGTATTCACTTAATCTCAAAGAAGACAATTTGTGCTGGAGTTGTGGGCTTCTACCAGGCGATTTTCAACATATGTTCCTTGATTGTTCCCTTCTCCAACCCTTCTGGGATTTAGTTCACAAACACCTCATGCTCATCTTTAACATCAAATTCCATCTGTCTTTTCCATTAATTCTTTTGGGTCCGTTGGCGGCCCCAGTCCCTTTGCCCTTAGATCCCATGGAGTTACAGTTGTTGGACCTCTTATTAACTATTGCAGTCAAAGTAATTCTCATGGAGTGGAAATCCTTTTCGTCCGTCTCTTACCATACTTGGTGGGCTTGGGTTTCCTTTCTACGAAGTGCTCATACGTCAGTGGACCATGCTCATCTTTCTCCTTCTATTTCCTCTGGTGTCTGGAAAGCCTTAGATTCGTACATGGAGTTGGCCTCTGAAGGGTTGGTGGCGCAATATCCCTTTGACTTGTCTGGTTAGTGTTGTCTTGTGTGTTGGGTGATTCCTCTGGAAATCCTCTCCTCTTCCTTTTCTTCTCTCTGTCTCTCTTTTTCTTTCCTCCTCTCTTTCCTACTCTTTCCGTCTTTTCTTTTTTCCTTTCTTCTCTTTCCTCTTCTCCCTAATTTGCCATCTGTGGGTGATACTTTTGATATATATCTTTGCCAGGTATCATTTTGGGTCTTCCCTTCTTAAGTAATTTATTTATCTGATGTCTGCAGATTAATGAATGACAATGATTTGTTCTCCTATTAATTAATTCTACATTAATGTATCTATTACCTTATTGTCCGATATCAATTGTATCACTTTGGCTTGTATCTTATGTTTCATATTTGCGCTTTTAAAATAATAAAATTCTTTTGAAATCAAAAAAATTCTTTGCAACATAATTTGTGAATTCAGTGTTAACATGCGTGCAGCGGGTAGACCTTGGCACCGGACAACATACATGCATTGTGAACCTGTATATTTTATACAGAAGTAACAATGCACACCTATTGCGAAATGGCACTTTTCTTATAATGAAAGAAGTTTCAATCAAACACTGCAGAATATTCTTTGTTATTCTTACTCCTTTTCTTGCTTAATCCTTTAGTAAAGTTTGCTCACAACCTTGCCTCCACAGTGCAGGCCTATCTGGCTGCTTCGAGCAGCAATGCAAAGCCGCCCTGAAACTCTTAATGTGGCATGCAGTCAACAATAGTTTACATCAGAGTGAGTGGAATGTCATGATTTTCTAGACATGCCGTGTGCCTTTTACTCATCCAGGTCAGTTCATATCCAAGGCCCTGATTCCGGTTTGTGTATGCCCCGTGCAGTTCCCACTGTGAGCCGCGCTCACCATGGTGATTGGGGACTCAAGAAACATTCCCTGCCAAGTGGAACAAGTTGTCCTTGAATAATGTAACAGGCGCCCGTGCGTCACTTTTAATATGGGGATGTACCGGCGGCGCAAGGGGCTTGTGAATAAGCACCCAAGTTTGCAGCCACTTTTTGTCAAAATCATACGATATTCACAAAAGTGCTGATTTAGCAATTTGTTTTGCAAATCGCGATATCCTGGGGGGGAGTAGGTCTGCTAATGCTAATGCAACAGTTTAAACGCAGAAATATTGTAAGACTGGCCGACGTTTATTATGCTCAACACCTACACTGGAATTCCATCGACCAATGTATGTATGGGTGTATTTTCGTATTGTTCGACAACATAATTGTAATGTTTGTTACTTACATGTTGTCGCTCATCATACTAATAAAGAAATATGATTTTTCTTTTAAAGAGTGTGTCCCATGTAATAGATCACTGTTTCTTGCAGCATCGCAGCAAGTTGCTTGTGGAGTGGGACGAGGGCCTGTTTGCCCATTTACCCCATTGGCCATTACCAGCTGGTGCTTTTTTTACTTTCTCGTGCTTGCCAGGATTAATTACAAGGGGCACAGTTGTAGAATAAGGAGAGGGAGAGGGGGAGAGAGAGAGCGGGAGGGGGGGAGAGAGAGAGAGAGAGATATGCAAGACTAGTTGAAAGGATTTTGACAGGGCAGCTTTTGATTCCCAGCCCTGATTGGGACTCATTGATTCACACAAACAGAACTGGGGCACTAAGCTGGATGGAATGCTCGAAGGTATGTGACTCTCTGATTCTCCGTCACTGATTGGTTGGTGAGTCATGGAACACAACCGGCAGTACATATAACATGTTCATTAGCATCCCAGGGTGGCACAACAGGAGCCTGCTTGTGCCAGAGGGGTTCCGGGACAGCACTTCTGTGTGACCCTGGGCCTGTATATGCAAAGCAGATCCAGGGTCACATCACCGGCCAATCGTACTACTGATTTCACGTTGAGGGCTGTGGGGGCTCGATTTTGAGGACCAAACTGAACATTCCACTTTGTGCTTCCGGCAGCTCTCAGCTCTTCAAGGCTGACAGAGCAGTTGGAAAATAAGGGATAAGATGCGCAAACTGTGCGATCACAGCAATCAGCAGATGCCTGTGAATATCACATTTGCGCTGAATCAGAATGAAGCTGATTCCATAGAGACCAGCCCTGCCTATTTGGATGTTTTTTGAGGCTTCCTTGTTTCTGTTATGGTGTGAAAATACAAGTGTATGTTCGATAGAGAAGGAACAAGCTGTAACTTTACTTAGGATAATACCTCACCACCTCAGTACTTGCAGACAATCATATAAATAGATCTAGAACACAATTAAAATTATTTTAAGTTTAGTTACTCTACCAGCACCTGGAAATCCCGAATTCTGCATAATTGCTCGCTGTCTTTTAGACACTATGGGGCAGATTTATGTTTCCTGGCGCATCCCTGCAAATCAGCAGGGATGCGCCAGGAAAGATGCGTCACGCAAGTTTACCCTTGCGCCACCACAGATGCGCCGCATTTACAATGCAGCGCATCGTGGTGCAAGGATAAACAGATGCGTGACGCATCTGATGGCATAAGGGCGGCGCATTGCTGGAGTCGTGTCGCAAGCACGACGCAACTCCAGAAATGCTCAGGGGCTGCCCATACCTAACATGTTGCGTCGTGCCTTACGCCTGCTTCAAGGAGGCGCAGGGTTTTGACGCAGCAGCGTCGGAAAAGTGACTCTGTGAAATCTTGTAGATTTCACTGCGTCACTTTTCCGAGGCTTTTTCCGACGGAGCGCGCATCCTGCATACATTAAACCTGACGCAGTTTTAATGTAGCGCAGGGCTTTACAACGTGACGCATCTCCCTAGATGCATCACGTTGTAAATAAGGCGCAACATGGCGCATGGTTTACGCCGTCGCTGCGTCACAGAAGTGACGCAACGGCGGCGTAAATGTCTCGCAAGGGGCTTGTAAATCTGCCCCTAAGCTTGCAGACACTGACTATTTTCGTGTGTACAATAGGGCTTTTCTTTACTTCAGAATCATTATGAGTCAGTGAATACACATGTACTTATGGGTCCAGATCACCGCTTTTTTCCCATATTCGATTGTTCATAAATATAAGTTATTAACTTCTATTGTATGGAAAAAAATATGTAGGGGAATTATTTTAAATCCTTTTGTTATTCTAACTGATTAATTGATGTAATAAATCGTATGACTATTATGTTGTCTCATTATTTAGTATAGTCCCTTATCCCTCCTTTCTCTTTCACTTTCATTTTTAGATTGGGGACCTGGGAAGCATGTCGAGGAGAATCAATATATATCTTTTGCTTCTATTAGTTTATGGGTCATTGTTGCAAAGTCATCCAGTTCCCTGGGCACCCCCATTTATTTTTGCTGACAGGTGCTGGTGGTAACTCACTCTGAATGTCTCTGGGCTAAGCCTAACCAGGCGCAGGGCCAGTGCTATGCTGAAAAGACAGTTATAATACAGTGGAAACAACTACGTACAGTAGGATACACTATGGGTTAGAGTACCCGTATGATTGGCATAACCTCCCCTATAAGGCCCTAATACATAATAGGGCAAGGGGTCAAAACTGCATTTAAGTCCCTAGTATATGATAGGGCATGGCAGTTTAGAGGCCAGCAGACCTTTCTGCACTCTGAGGTCAGTTTAAAAGCAACCCTGTGTGGCAGGACTGCTTTTAAAATGTAGATTGTTCCCAAAATTAACTTTGGTGTTTGGGGCACTTAAAAAGTGATAGACTACAGTATGTTGGCATATTAGTAACCCCCAGGGTCTCCCCTAGGTGTCCCAGGGGTGTTGGGTCAGGTACTTATAAGGCGGACCCTTATAAAATGGGTTTTATAAGCCCTGGGTTTAGTGAAATTGCACATTTCACTCCCCCACATTGTAGTAAAGTGTTTCCCAAAATCAACGTTTGTGCCAGGAGCACTGTGGCGTGAGGATCTGCAATATTTTCACATATTCAGAACCTCTAAAGCCTCCCCTAGGTGTTCAAGGGGTGGAGTGCCTGGAGATATAGACATGGTCCTTATAAAAGACGTTTTATAAGACCTGGTAGTTGAGAATTTTCCCAGTTCATTTTGCCCATTGCAGATCCCCAGCCACATAGGTTAACATGGCAAGAAATTACTAATTAAAAACTAACATCAGGGTTACCTGAAAATATAATGCAAGAACTTAGGAGACTGGTATTGATAAATCCAACAATGTTATTGTCGAATTTATCCTAAAAGGTACAGACAAGAAATTATAGGACTTTGTTGACTGTAAGCCAACATTCAGCATTCCAGTGATCCACCCTGGTTGGTCAGAGTTAAGTGGATTAGCCAGGCTGCTTTGGTGAGGTGATAAGTAGCTCATGGGGTGAAAGAGCTATTCTGGGAGGAGAGGACTCTACTGCATAGGAATTCCAGAGCTGGGGGAGAGATCGTAAACAATGTTCTTAAAGGTAAGGAGGGGACTTCCAAAAGAAGCCAAGCCCACCTACAACCCTACTCCTTTAACCCAGCCAGATGACAGACTTAAGAAAGGAATCTGCAGATGCCAGTGGGAAGGAGAATATGGAGATGAGCCATCCTGGAGGTTGGTTTAGCCAGGTCTTGCCTCTCTGCTGAGGGTTCAGCCATATTCACTTTTGGAAGAACAGTGCTTTTTGGGAGACAATAGTGAAACTCTGTGGAGGAAATTGTCTTACTCTGTGGTGTTGTCCTGCACCTCATTGGACAGGAGTGCCCTCCTGCTTGACCCAGGAAACACTAAATAAGTATCAGAGAGGAGCAGTACCTCTCAGCTCTGCTGTTTGAAACTGAGAGAAGAAGAAAGATTGGCAAGCTGGAAACTTGATTTGCACCATCAGGCCCTGTATTCTGACTGACTGCGCCTGTTGCATTATCTGGAACTACAGCCCTTTGGATGTACCTTGTTTTGAGTGGAATAAAGAGGGGGCTCCCTGCAAGGTACAGGTTAACACAGCTCACCCGTATCAACTCCCCCAAAAATTACCTGCCTGGAGTATACCCAGTAAACTTTTATGGGTGGTGTCCAGGTGCATTGTGGGAATTGTATTCCCAACCTTTCAAGGACCGTTTCAGAAATTCCAGACCCTTAGATTGTGTGTTGGATACTTTGAACCTTCAAGAGGAACTTCAAGAAGAAGATCAAAAAGTTCTGAAAGTTTGGTTAACTTTTGTGAAAAAGTTTCAGAGGGTTACCGGACTCTCACAGAATGGCAATCTGTCGAATCCTCATCGAATCCGGCCTGCTGGGGGAGGCTGCACGACGTCTGGTGAGAAATCCTCCAGAAAAATTTCTACATGTGAAAGTAAAATCTTAACCGGGACCTCCCGCTTAGGGTGTCCGACCAGGGCTCCATCACGGTCAGCCTCAAACTTTGACTTTGTCCCAGTCAGAGGTGACCAAGTGTCCAGAAGTGGCTCTATTGGTTTCTAAGCACCAGAAAGTGTTTAATCTTTGAAAATTCATATCTTTGGGTCCCTACATTGGATTATTTTCATTTTGGTGTCATTTGAAATATACAAATATCTCATATTTTTATAAATTGGTGTTGGATTTTTATTGTGCATTGTGTCTTAATTATTTACTGAATTGGTGTTTTTAAATGCTTTACATACATCTCTCTAAAGTTAAGTCTGCCTGCTTGCACCCAAGCTACAAAGGGTTGAGCATGGGAATAATTTTCTGAATCTATTCTGACCCCTAGACTCTGTTAGTGGCCTTATTGCCAGTGAAAGATGCATATTTGCCACTACTAATAACACATGCTCCACCAGTCATACTCATCAATGTATTCACATAATTTTCATAAAAATCTGGTAGTTCACATTAAACAATCAAATGAAATGATAGGGTCTTTATATGTAGGGGTCTTTACCAAGTTTGAGAAAGGTCCTCAGCTTACTTCTTTTGAAAGACATGGTTGGTTCTGCTCCCCTGAAAGTGCTGTCAAAAACAAGCTTTATTTGGGGGAAGGGGGCAGGGATGAGAAATATTTTTTGTACCAAAATGGGTATTCTATCTTCCCCCGGGCCCTCTATATTATGTAGTGATTTGACAACCTGCCTTATGGGCAAAAAGGCCTATTTAGGATTGACTTTAAAATATCTAAAAGGAATTTTAAAGCCTATTAAAAGGGATTATTTTGAAAGGTTGAATTTGCAGTTGACCCCTGCACAGTCCGGCTCCTGGCGGTAGGCCTGCTGTCATGTTTGCATTGTCACAATAGTGGGTGGCACAATGGGTGCTGCAGTTCACTTGTGACATTTATCTTAGCTGCCCTGGGTACCCTTTGGCACCCTGTACTAGGGACTTATAGGTAAGTTAAATATGCCAATCAGGGCTATGCCAATTTCTTATGTTTAAAGGGGGAGCACAGCACTTTAATACTAGTTAGCAGGGGTAAAGTTCAGAGAGTCCTGAAGCCAACAAACACAGTCAAAGCAAACATTTTGGGGAATACATCACACAAGATGATCATTTCCAACATCGATCACATAACGTTGGTCAAAATAATTACTCGTTAGCAATGTTTGTTCCAATTCCAGTGTTTACCCTGTAGCGTAGGGAGTTCTGTGTTTTTTTAATGAAGCTGAATATTTTGGTGGGTTCTTTCATTTGGACAGGAAATACTCCTAGAGTTGCCAGATGAAATCTGTCTGCTTCCCTCAGAAAAGGAGGGTGTACTTTACCAGATTTTTTAATTGGTTACATGGTAGCTTTTGTTTTTTGTGTTTTTTAATGGTTGACTGTTTCACATTCTTATGGGCTTTATTTTCAGTTATACTTCCAAGGTGACAAACAAATATGACACAACTGGATTCACACTCAAACTTCATAGTCCGAAATATTTTAAAAATATAAAATTCAAGCATTAAATGGCTTAATGAAAGGAAAATGCACTCCGAGGGAGAAAATTAAAAGCAAAAGTTGAAAAGCATGGTGTCCGTCCTGGAGGGGAGGCCGGAGTCAGATCCTCCCTAAAGTTAATATTGGTTGAAAGTGAATGGTAGAACAAAAATGTGTGAGAATTAGAGCACGTGTTTATATACCTCACTCATGAGCACAATCAGCACATCGGGGTTACAGCAGTTCTGTTCATAATAATTTTCTCTTTGAGAACATGATTGCAAATCACTCAAAGCTCTGAAACAAAAGGCAGCACGATTTACAGCCGAAGTTATTAAAAGGGGATTAGTAGAATCAAGATAAACATAGTTTATCATTAGGTTGGATATGGGGAGAATGCGCTACTTTGATTTATTAATATTTGTAGAGTGCACTACCACTCAAGGTTGGAGTCTACTGCCACTATCTATCATTCTATAATCAGTGCCAGATTAAACCCTGTGGAGAGCCCTATGCAGTCGAAATTTCGAGGCCCCCCTTGCATCTTATCTCCTAATACCCAATGCACCGGATTTGTTTGACAAACTGACAGCTGCCAGAAGATGAGCTTTTCAGAGACAAACTGTTATGTGAATCTGATGTCTCTGGTTTATGTACTTTAAGTTGTTAATGGGTACATTACTTTAATACAGTATTTTCCCTATAGAGTCTTTAATGTAAAGTTTTTGTTTCTTTGAGTTGATACATTTTTTTCTATCTCTTGGAAACAATTTTTATGAAAGGTTGATTTTAATTTTCTTTCAAGATCAAATAAATATTATTTTGATCCATTGTCGCGGCACCCCTAAAAGCAGTGGGGCCCATAGGCCGGTGCCTTCTTTGCCTTTTTGGTCATCTGGAACTGTCTACAACGCTACTGGAAAAGCAAAAGTAGAACAGTTGGTTGATCTATTCAGATAGACATGTTTTTAAAGCTCGTCTGAATGTAAAGATATTAGATTCTTCTCTCAGAGAAAAAATGAATGGAACTCCACACGATAGCACCTTGATATCAAAAGAATTGTCCACCCTGAGTCATCAATGTAGTAATGGGGTTGATGAATCTAAGGCAGTTGCTATATCTCAGATCACAGGTTGGTTGGTGTTTCTTGAATTTCACAGATAATAAAAGAGGAAGGCAGTCATGCAAAATTCTGTGGGTAATACGTGCAGATTTTAAGCAAATTATGTTGGATATAGAGAGCCAGTGTATTTGCTCACAACAGTTTGAAACTCTGTGAAAATGTCTCAAATTAAGTAAAATCCAGATGAGATAGTTTGGGAAGCATACTTTGCTCAATTTATAAATGGTTAAATACATTTGTAAGAGATTATAGTGGTCAATACACATGGTGTAATGAATCAGAGGGCACCTGGGTGCATATAATGTGGGAGAGTAAGCAGAGAGGAGGCTGGATTGTGGATGGTTAATGAATTGTGATGTAGCGTTTTTTAAAGAGGTGAGTTTTCAGATCTTTCCTAAAATGGCTCGGCGTTGTGGCGGTCCTGATGGATACAGCAGGACTGGCCCGTGACGGTAAGAGTGGTCGGGGTGGGTTGGGGGGGGGTATTCGACAAACGACCACGAAGGAAAATTTAATAAAGAATTATTTTACCCTCGTCGTCGTCGTCTGTCTAAATCCCCCCCATCCGGCCCTACTGCCCCACCTCTCCTACCGGCACCGCCTACGGCTGGGATACAGGGATATTGTTCTTGATCCTTGAAAAACGAGAAAAGTTATGGCCTTTGGAAGGACATTGAAATAAGTTGAAAGGGCATCTGTCCAAAAATTAGAAGATCTGGGACACTCTGCAGGACTGGTTTTAGAACATAAAGAACCAGTGCTTGTTTGTTTTTGTTGGCTTGGTTTTAGCTTTGGCAACTACTGGTAGATTATGTTAAAGTGGAGTTGGATGCTGGGTGGCTTAAAGGCTAAATACTTATCCACTACTTAAGTCATTTTTTTGGTTCCCTTTCTAATGATTCTTCGGTTTTTACACCCTTGTGTGATGGTAATACATAGAGTACTGTGAGTGAACATAGTTAAGGCATATTTGAATATGTTTTCCTAGCTACAAATGTGCAATAAATAAACGTGAGCACTTTTGCTGTAGGGAATGGGGAATGAGACTTTTCTTGCTGTCGTTACTCTTGAGAAGATACATACAAAGCATCAAAAAGGTGACTTAAATGACAATTTAATCTAATTTTGTCTCAACATTTCTCAAAGAGAGTGAAATTTTAAGCATTGCCAATATTTGCTTTTATGACCTGGACAGAAAGTCACGTCCACTTTCTATCCCTTATTCCTTCTCCACCTACCAGCAGCCAACTGCTTGAGAAGGTCTCCTATCTGCCTACATGAAGCATAAGGGAATTATGAAGACACTGCACAATGTGTTGAGAGGCCCTTAAAATGTAACACTTGCCGTCTCATAGAGGACATATTTCTGCCTACAAAGCCGAGCAATTTGAGTATTCCTGCGCCCCAGGACCGAGGCAGTGTTTAATTTGTACAGGTGATTTCAGGCTTTAGACCCCTGCACTCACATTGGGGACCTGGACTTTTTTTCATCATTTTTACCCCAGAAGGCAGAAAAGCTGAAAGAAAGTGGAAGAGAAAGTTAGGAGATCAGTGACAAGGTAAAAGGCAGGGATGGAAAAGAACCTGCAAAAGCTAGACAAAGAAACAGAAATTACAGCATTATTGAAGGAAAAGGCATGAGATGGAGTTAAGACTAGGCAGCTTTGGTCTTTAGCAATTCTGGTATATGATAGCGCTGGACTTTGAAAATAATGCCCCTACATGTATTAATTAATTTATTTTACATGTATTACTCTTTCTATCCAAGGTGCCAACTCCTGCCAAAGGCATAGGGGCTGGCTGCAGGACATGCATAGTGTGCATCTTAGGTGTTGCACGTGGCAACAATGTCGCGCTTTTTGACTGCTTCACAGCTCTTTGAGGTACCATAAACATAACACTGAAGTTCAGAAAGTACAGAGAAGCTTGGCGAGTGGCGATCTCCTCAGGCCCAGAGAGGGCAAGCAGAGCCGTGTGTTTGCTGTGTGGATTGGTACTCAAATCTACTCGTGATTCACAGATCTATAGGGGAAAGTTGGAAACCACCACAGGGGACGCCCTCTGAGCGTCATCCTCCCCCAAATGATGCAGTACTCAACAGACCCTTCTTCTTTGCCTTGGCTTCCTTCCTTCCTTGCACTCTCCTCTGTGAATCATTGGCTTTTGGCTGTTAGGTTATTTTTTGATTTATCAACTGAAGTGAGTACCTTGTATCATTCTGCACTATGTTATAACGTAGTACAGCTTTTTCAAAACATTGTCTTTCACGTGCTCCCTGCATAAGTATTGTCGCAAGGTTACCTGCCTCCTTTGATTCTCTTTTTCACCAATATGATTCGCGTCCATACTCAGTACTTGTTGCTGTTATTTTTTCCTAGTTGCACAGCAGTTTCTGGGTGATTATGGCTTCGTCCCAGCGGTCCAGTCCCATAAGGGAGACGTTTCACAATGTAAGCAGGGTGAGGAACTCATGCTTGGTCAGACACAATTGTAACACCCAGTTCCACAGCTTTGATGAAGAAATGTTGGGATCTTTCCATTAATAAAATAGTCCTTCATGGAGTAAAGATGAAAGTCTTCAGGTGTATCCCATCCTCAGTCGCCAAATGTAATAAAGACTCCAGGAAGGTTGCTCGTAGTTAAATGGTTTAATTCATAGAAAGATCCCATCCAGATGAACAGGTCTTGTGGGGATGAAAGCTAGGCAGCAACTGCCCTGTAATCATTACATCATAAGGCTCATGCAGATGATAACATTCTACAGTGCTTAGCAACATGAGTGACATCTCAAGATGCCACAGTGGGTTTACTTGAATAGGATGCAAAACCGGAAATCAGTGCAGATCAGAAACGGGGAACAATGAAAACCTTTTTGGGGCAGAATATATCCTCCTCTCAAACATGAGTCCGTCGATCATTGATTGTGCTGACACCTCCTGCATAAGGCATTTTACAGTCTGACTGTGGTACTGTGACAGGCAAAAACTGTTCTTACTCTTAAACATTACAACTACAATGCACACTAATAGAGCCCAGACACACACACATCAAGAAGTAACCCTAATCACAAGAGCCTGATGCTCTTCAGAAAAATAACGCCTCTGTGCAATTCCACTGCACTCTACGCAACACAATTCCACACCACTCAACACCACACAATTCCACTCCACGCAATTCCATTCCATACCACTCCATGCCACACAACCCCACTCCACATCACACATTTTTACTCAACTCCCGCCACACAATTCCACTTCACCCAATTCTCTCCATACCACACAATTCCATGCCCCACAATTCTACTCCACTCCATGCCAGTCCACCTCACCCCACACAAATCCTCTCCACTCATCACAATTACATGCCGCACAATTCCCTGCCAGACTATTCCACTCAACTATATGCAGCACGATTCCACTTCAGCTGATGCCATGCAATTCCACTCCACACAGTTCCACTCTATTCCACTCCAAGTCACACAAGCCCACTCCACACCACACAATTCTACTGTACTCCATGCCACAATTCCACTCCTGTCCAAGCCACACAATTCCACTCCATGCTACTCAATTCCACGTCATGCCACTCAACGCTGCACAATTCCACTTTAGTCCACACAGTTTCACACAACACCTCTCCACTTAACTCCATGCCAAACAATTCCACTCCAATCCATGCCACATAGTTCCACTCCACTACATACAAATTCCATGTCACACAAGGCCACTCCACTCTACTCCATGCCACAAAACCCCACTCCCGCCTCACAATATCACTCCACTTCATGCCACACAATTTCACACTACACAATTCCGAGCCACAAAATTCCATGCCACTCCCTCCATGCCACACTAGTCCATGCCTTACAATTCCACAGCCATTACACACCACACAATTCCACTCCACACAATTCCAATCAACTCAATTCAACTCCAGACCACACAATTCCACTCTACAAAACATAATTCCGGTCACACAACTCCACATCACAGAATACCACTTCACTCCACTCCATGACGCACAATTCCACTCCACTCCATGAAACACAAAATTCCACTCCATGCCACAAAATTCCACTCCACTCACTTCCACTCCACTCTACATAATTTCATGGCCACTCCTTGCCACAGAATTCCACTCCACTCCACACAATTCCATTCCATTCTACTCTACACAACAGAACTAAATGCCACACAATTCCACACCACATAATTCCACTGCACACCACACAATTTCACTCCACTCTATGTTGCACAATTCCACTCTGCTCCATGCCATACAATTCCACTCACCACAATTCCACGCCTCACAGTCCCATCTACATAATTCCACTCCAAGCATACAATTCCATTTCACACAATTCCATGCCACTCCACGTTACATAATTTCACTCCATGCCACACAATTCCACTCCACTGCATAAATATCTACTCCACACCACACAATTGCACTCCACGCCTCACAGTTTCACTCCACTCCACACCACACAATTCCACTCCAAGGCTCACAATTCCACTTCACTCCACTCCACTCTAGTACACATAATGCCACTCCATACCACTCCATTCCACACAGTTCAACTCCATGCCACACAATGCCACTCCATACCACAAAATTCCACCCCACTCCATGCCACACAATTCTACTCCACGCCACACAATGTCATACCATCTTATGGCACTCTAAACAATGCCATACAATTCCAAACCACTCCACTCAATTCAACTGCACTCCACCTCACATAATTCCAACCCATTGTAATGTACTGTAAGGTGGATTTGTAGAGTTCTGCTTGTCACCCATAAGGGTATCCCAGCACTGAGTAGGTGTTAGTAGGTGTGTGGTGAGGCTGTGCCACAATGCCACTCCACCCCATGCCACACAATTCCACTCCATGCCACACAATCCCACGCCATACAACTGGCATCCACTCCACATCACAAAACTCCACTCCACTTGTATCTACTCCACACAATCAAACTCCACTCCACGCCACACAATTCCACCCCACACAATTCCACACCACTCAATTCCACTCCACTCCACTTTACATCATTTCATGCCACTCCATGCCTCACAATTCCACTCACTTCCAGCCCACATAATGCCACTCCACACAGTTCAATTCCATGCTACACAATGCCACTTCACACCACACAATTCCACTCCTCTCCATGCCACACAATTCCACTTCACACTACACCATGCCATACCATACTATGGACAATTTCTTCACATGGTGTGGACGTGTCCTCAGCTAGTTCCGTACTGGAATGGGATAATGAAAATTCTCTCTGAGACCTTAGGCTCCCCACTCAGAAAGGATGGTCTACATTACCTACTAGGATTCATTTTCCATTCTGCTGCAAGTTAGCCTGTCAACAAATGTATTGGTTTAGCATTGGCCTTAGCTAAGCACAGTGTAGCCATTAGCTCATAGCTGGAAGTCAGCTGTTGCTCTATCTATTTAAATGTGGCTATCCTGTTCATTCACTGGCACAATGGCTGAGCAAGAAGCATTGCGTAATGCTATGTCAGGGCGCCCGACCCCGTCTACACCCCAAATTGTCAAAGATACTTGGAGATGGTGGAAGCCAAATCTGTTAACGCTCCTCCTCAACATATCCTTAAAAACAAGATCATATGAGGCCTAACAGATGGGCCGCCCCCCTCCCCCCCACCCTGTAGCTCTCTCCTGTACATAGAGGCCATACGCAACCAAAAACGGCCTCCCACGGAACACATTCCCCTCCCTCCATCCAACTCTCCCCTTGGATACCTCGGGTAGTCACGCACATTAAATTGACTAGTTTAAACTGTTTTATGTTGTTACGTACTATGTTTTACAACTTATGATTCTTAATCAGACCCTCCCCCAGATATTGAAGCATTAATTAGCAAATTTAGCAGCACAAAAACTGGAATTTAGTGGCACAAAATTTGAAATTTAGCAGCCTCTTTGCAGCAATTTAATTTGCTACAGTTTCACATTGCCTCTAAGTTAAACCAGTCTGATGTGTGCCATAGCTACCAGGGGTTTTTGCTCAGGTTTAATTAGTTACTTTAGTGGTTCAACCCGACAAGGATTTTGATTATTACTTGTGGTGGGTACTTACCCACTTCAACTAATGCTCTAATTTCTTACAGTCATGTTTTGGGTGTTAAGTGACATGATGGAGGATAGTGTTTTGGGTGATGGAGGGGGTACTGCTGCCTCGGGTAGGTGAGAGGGGATTGGGGCTGCAGGCTCCACTTAATTTTTGGTGATGATCTGTTGGAGGGCCTTGCGTGGGGGAGTGGTGACTGGGGCTTGCTGAAGCCCCAAAATACTCTTGGGTAGGTGATTGTGGGATGGAAGGGGCAGAAAAGAACAAAAGACTAACTCTAACTTTTCAGTCATTATAATCTTTGGGTCAAATCTGTGCAATGTATGAAAAAGAAAAAAAAACACTTTAATTTTGTGGGCACTTTTGTAAAAATTCTGTGATTTTTATTTTTTTACAAAAGTACGGACCTAGTATTTTTTGTGTGTGCAAATTGTGAAATGACTATATCCTGGGGGTGGGGGGGGGTTGTTTTCTGACAATAAATTACATTTTAAACTTTCTTCTTCTGTTGGTTCCTACCCGGGCATGACATTTCTTCTGGGGACTAATACTGTTTACGAACCACAACCTTGACTCAACAACCCACGCACATTAAAGGGTACAGTCTCTGTGGTGCTTGATAACATGTTTGAGGGCAGAAACCTGACTGGGGGTGCTATGGGCTCAATGATTAAAAAAAATTATGCAAAGGTATGCTAGTGTTATTCCTTTTAATAATTAGGTATTCATGGCACAATTGTGCACACCCCTGATATAATGCTAGAATGTGACCATTTATTATATATTTCTAGACTTAATGGCACTGAGCCGAGATTGAATATTTTCAGTGGAATAATATTGGTGGCACTTGCTTTTTATAACATATTACTGCTGTCTTAGGCCTCCACCTATGTGACTGGTATAACGGCAACCTTTCCATATTCATCGAAGCATACCCTCATCTATTCTTGTACTCGCCCATGCATCCATGAACTCATTCATTCACTGATGCCCTGTCTCACTCGTTAATTGCTGTAATGACATGAGCACAACTGATTTTTTGAGTTTATATTCCTTTGATTCTTTGCAACATAAGTTGTGAATTCAGTGTTAACATGCGTGCAGCGGGTAGACCTTGGCACCGGACTACATACATGTATTGTGAACCTGTATATTTTATACCGAAGAAACAATGCACACCTATTGCGAAATGGCACTTTTCTTATAATGAAAGAAGTTTCAATCAAACACTGCAGAATATTCTTTGTTATTCTTACTCCTTTTCTTGCTTAATCCTTTAGTAAAGTTTGCTCACAACCTTGCCTCCACAGTGCAGGCCTATCTGGCTGCTTCGAGCAGCAATGCAAAGCCGCCCTGAAACTCTTAATGTGGCATGCAGTCAACAATAGTTTACATCAGAGTGAGTGGAATGTCATGATTTTCTAGACATGCCGTGTGCCTTTTACTCATCCAGGTCAGTTCATATCCAAGGCCCTGATTCCGGTTTGTGTATGCCCCGTGCAGTTCCCACTGTGAGCCGCGCTCACCATGGTGATTGGGGACTCAAGAAACATTCCCTGCCAAGTGGAACAAGTTGTCCTTGAATAATGTAACAGGCGCCCGTGCGTCACTTTTAATATGGGGAGGTACCGGCGGCGCAAGGGGCTTGTGAATAAGCACCCAAGTTTGCAGCCACTTTTTGTCAAAATCATACGATATTCACAAAAGTGCTGATTTAGCAATTTGTTTTGCAAATCGCGATATCCTGGGGGGAGTAGGTCTGCTAATGCTAATGCAACAGTTTAAACGCAGAAATATTGTAAGACTGGCCGACGTTTATTATGCTCAACACCTACACTGGAATTCCATCGACCAATGTATGTATGGGTGTATTTTCGTATTGTTCGACAACATAATTGCAATGTTTGTTACTTACATGTTGTCGCTCATCATACTAATAAAGAAATATGATTTTTCTTTTAAAGAGTGTGTCCCATGTAATAGATCACTGTTTCTTGCAGCATCGCAGCAAGTTGCTTGTGGAGTGGGACGAGGGCCTGTTTGCCCATTTACCCCATTGGCCATTACCAGCTGGTGCTTTTTTTACTTTCTCGTGCTTGCCAGGATTAATTACAAGGGGCACAGTTGTAGAATAAGGAGAGGGAGAGGGGGAGAGAGAGAGCGGGAGGGGGGGAGAGAGAGAGAGAGAGATATGCAAGACTAGTTGAAAGGATTTTGACAGGGCAGCTTTTGATTCCCAGCCCTGATTGGGACTCATTGATTCACACAAACAGAACTGGGGCACTAAGCTGGATGGAATGCTCGAAGGTATGTGACTCTCTGATTCTCCGTCACTGATTGGTTGGTGAGTCATGGAACACAACCGGCAGTACATATAACATGTTCATTAGCATCCCAGGGTGGCACAACAGGAGCCTGCTTGTGCCAGAGGGGTTCCGGGACAGCACTTCTGTGTGACCCTGGGCCTGTATATGCAAAGCAGATCCAGGGTCACATCACCGGCCAATCGTACTACTGATTTCACGTTGAGGGCTGTGGGGGTTCGATTTTGAGGACCAAACTGAACATTCCACTTTGTGCTTCCGGCAGCTCTCAGCTCTTCAAGGCTGACAGAGCAGTTGGAAAATAAGGGATAAGATGCGCAAACTGTGCGATCACAGCAATCAGCAGATGCCTGTGAATATCACATTTGCGCTGAATCAGAATGAAGCTGATTCCATAGAGACCAGCCCTGCCTATTTGGATGTTTTTTGAGGCTTCCTTGTTTCTGTTATGGTGTGAAAATACAAGTGTATGTTCGATAGAGAAGGAACAAGCTGTAACTTTACTTAGGATAATACCTCACCACCTCAGTACTTGCAGACAATCATATAAATAGATCTAGAACACAATTAAAATTATTTTAAGTTTAGTTACTCTACCAGCACCTGGAAATCCCGAATTCTGCATAATTGCTCGCTGTCTTTTAGACACTATGGGGCAGATTTATGTTTCCTGGTGCATCCCTGCAAATCAGCAGGGATGCGCCAGGAAAGATGCGTCACGCAAGTTTACCCTTGCGCCACCACAGATGCGCCGCATTTACAATGCAGCGCATCGTGGTGCAAGGATAAACAGATGCGTGACGCATCTGATGGCATAAGGGCGGCGCATTGCTGGAGTCGTGTCGCAAGCACGACGCAACTCCAGCAATGCTCAGGGGCTGCCCATACCTAACATGCTGCGTCGTGCCTTACGCCTGCTTCAAGGAGGCGCAGGGTTTTGACGCAGCAGCGTCGGAAAAGTGACTCCGTGAAATCTTGTAGATTTCACTGCGTCACTTTTCCGAGGCTTTTTCCGACGGAGCGCCCATCCTGCATACATTAAACCTGACGCAGTTTTAATGTAGCGCAGGGCTTTACAACGTGACGCATCTCCCTAGATGCGTCACGTTGTAAATAAGGCGTAACATGGCGCATGGTTTACGCCGTCGCTGCGTCACAGAAGTGACGCAACGGCGGCGTAAATGTCTCGCAAGGGGCTTGTAAATATGCCCCTAAGCTTGCAGACACTGACTGTTTTCGTGTGTACAATAGGGCTTTTCTTTACTTCAGAGTCATTATGAGTCAGTGAAAACACATGTACTTATGGGTCCAGATCACCGCTTTTTTCCCATATTCGATTGTTCATAAATATAAGTTATTAACTTCTATTGTATGGAAAAAAATATGTAGGGGAATTATTTTAAATCCTTTTGTTATTCTAACTGATTAATTGATGTAATAAATCGTATGACTATTATGTTGTCTCATTATTTAGTACAGTCCCTTATCCCTCCTTTCTCTTTCACTTTCATTTTTAGATTGGGGACCTGGGAAGCATGTCGAGGAGAATCAATATATATCTTTTGCTTCTATTAGTTTATGGGTCATTGTTGCAAAGTCATCCAGTTCCCTGGGCACCCCCATTTATTTTTGCTGACAGGTGCTGGTGGTAACTCACTCTGAATGTCTCTGGGCTAAGCCTAACCAGGCGCAGGGCCAGTGCTATGCTGAAAAGACAGTTATAATACAGTGGAAACAACTACGTACAGTAGGATACACTATGGGTTAGAGTACCCGTATGATTGGCATAACCTCCCCTATAAGGCCCTAATACATAATAGGGCAAGGGGTTAAAACTGCATTTAAGTCCCTAGTATATGATAGGGCATGGCAGTTTAGAGGCCAGCAGACCTTTCTGCACTCTGAGGTCAGTTTAAAAGCAACCCTGTGTGGAAGGACTGCTTTTAAAATGTAGATTGTTCCCAAAATTAACTTTGGTGTTTGGGGCACTTAAAAAGTGATAGACTACAGTATGTTGGCATATTAGTAACCCCCAGGGTCTCCCCTAGGTGTCCCAGGGGTGTTGGGTCAGGTACTTATAAGGCGGACCCTTATAAAATGGGTTTTATAAGCCCTGGGTTTAGTGAAATTGCACATTTCACTCCCCCACATTGTAGTAAAGTGTTTCCCAAAATCAACGTTTGTGCCAGGAGCACTGTGCCGTGAGGATCTGCAATATTTTCACATATTCAGAACCCCTAAATCCTCCCAGAGGTGTTCAAGGGGTGGGGGGCCTGTAGATATAGGCATGGTCCTTATAAAAGATGTTTTATAAGACCTGGTAGTTGAGAATTTTCCCAGTTCATTTTGCCCATTGCAGATCCCCAGCCACATAGGTTAACATGACAAGAAATTACTAATTAAAAACGAACATCAGGGTTAACTGAAAATATAATGCAAGAACTTAGGAGACTGGTATTGATAAATCCAACAATGTTATTGTTGAATTTATCCTAAAAGGTACAGATAAGAAATTATAGGACTTTGTTGACTGTAAGCCAACATTCAGCATTCCAGTGATCCACCCTGGTTGGTCAGAGTTAAGTGGATTAGCCAGGCTGCTTTGGTGAGGTGATAAGTAGCTCATGGGGTGAAAGGGCTATTCTGAGGGGAGAGGACTCTGCTGCATAGGAATTCCAGAGCTGGGGGAGAGATCGTAAACAATGTTCTTAAAAGTAAGGAGGGGACTTCCAAAAGAAGCCAAGCCCACCTACAACCCTACTCCTTTAACCCAGCCAGATGACAGACTTAAGGAAGGAATCTGCAGATGCCAATGGGAAGGAGAATATGGAGATGAGTCATCCTGGAGGTTGGTTTAGCCAGCTCTTGCCTCTCTGCTGAGGGTTCAGCCATATTCACTTTTGCAAGAACAGTGCTTTCTGGGAGACTATAGTGAAACCCTGTGGAGGAAATTGTCATACTCTGTGGTGTTGCCCTGCACCTCATTGGACAGGAGTGCCCTCCTGCTTGACCCAAAAAACACTAAATAAGTATCAGAGAGGAGCAGTACCTCTCAGCTCTGCTGCTTGAAACTGAGAGAAGAAGAAAGATTGGCAAGCTGGAAACTTGATTTGCACCATCAGGCCCTGTATTCTGACTGACTGCGCCTGCTGCATTATCTGGAACTACAGCCCTTTGGATGTTCCTTGTTTTGAGTGGAATAAAGAGGGGGCTCCCTGCAAGGTACAGATTAACACAGCTCACCTTTATCAACTCCACTAAAAATTACCTGCCTGGAGTATACCCAGTAGACTTTTAAGGGTGGTGTCCAGGTGCATTGTGGGAATTGTATTCCCAACCTTTCAAGGACCGTTTCAGAGATTCCAGACCCTTGGATTGTGTGTTGGATACTTTGGACCTTCAAGAGGAACTTCAAGAAGAAGTTCAAAAAGTTCTGAAAGTTTGGTTAACTTTTGTGAAAAAGTTTCAGAGGGTTACCGGACTCTCACAGAATGGCAATCTGTCGAATCCTCATCGAATCCGGCCTGCTGTGGGAGGCTGCACGACGTCTGGGGAGAAATCCTCCAGAAAAATTTCTACGTGTGAAAGTAAAATCTTAACCGGGACCTCCCGCTTAGGGTGTCCGACCAGGGCTCCATCACGGTCAGCCTCAAACTTTGACTTTGTCCCAGTCAGAGGTGACCAAGTGTCCAGAAGTGGCTCTATTGGTTTCTAAGCACTAGAAAGTGTTTAATCTTTGAAAAAACATATCTTTGGGTCCCTACATTGGATTATTTTCATTGTGGTGTCATTTGAAATATACAAATATCCCATATTTTTATAAATTGGTGTTGGATTTTTATTGTGCATTGTGTCTCAATTATTTACTGAATTGGTGTTTTTAAATGCTTTACATACATGTCTCAAAAGTTAAGTCTGCCTGCTTGCACCCAAGCTACTAAGGGTTGAGCATGGGAATAATTTTATGAATCTATTCTGACCCCTAGACTCTGTCAGTGGCCTTATTGCCAGTGAAAGATGCATATTTGCCACTAATAATAACACATGTTCCACCAGTCATACTCATCAATGTATTCACATAATTTTCATAAAAATCTGGTAGTTCACATTAAACAATCAAATGAAATGATATGGTCTTTATATGTAGGGGTCTTTACCAAGTTTGCGAAAGGTCCTCAGCTTACTTCTTTTGAAAGACATGGTTGGTTCTGCTCCCCTGAAATTGCTGTCAAAAACAAGCTTTATTTGGGGGAAGGGGGCAGGGATGAGAAATATTTTTTGTACCAAAATGGGTATTCTATCTTCCCCTGGGCCCTCTATATTATGTAGTGATTTGACAACCTGCCTTATGGGCAAAAATGCCTATTTAGGATTGACTTTAAAATATCTAAAAGGAATTTTAAAGCCTATTAAAAGGGGTTATTCTGAAAGGTTGAATTTGCAGTTGACCCCTGCACAGTCCGGCTCCTGGCGGTAGGCCTGCTGTCATGTTTGCATTGTCACAATGGTGGGTGGCAAAATGGGTGCTGCAGTTCACTTGTGACATTTATCTTAGCTGCCCTGGGTACCCTTTGGCACCCTGTACTAGGGACTTATAGGTAAGTTAAATATGCCAATCAGGGCTATGCCAATTTCTTATGTTTAAAGGGGGAGCACAGCACTTTAATACTAGTTAGCAGGGGTAAAGTTCAGAGAGTCCTGAAGCCAACAAACACAGTCAAAGCAAACATTTTGGGGAATACATCACACAAGATGATCATTTCCAACATCGATCACATAACGTTGGTCAAAATAATTACTCGTTAGCAATGTTTGTTCCAATTCCAGTGTTTACCCTGTAGAGTAGGAAGTTCGGTGTGATTTTTAATGAAGCTGAATATTTTGGTGGGTTCTTTCATTTGGACAGGAAATACTCCTAGAGTTGCCAGATGAAATATGTCTGCTTCCCTCAGAAAAGGAGGGTGTACTTTACCAGATTTTTTAATTGGTTACATGGCAGCTTTTGTTTTTTGTGTTTTTTAATGGTTGACTGTTTCACATTCTTATGGGCTTTATCTTCAGTTATACTTCCAATGTGACAAACAAATATGATACAACTGGATTCACACTCAAACTATATAGTCCGATATATTTTAAAAATATAAAATTCAAGCATTAAATGGCTTAATGAAAGGAAAATGCACTCCGAGGGAGAAAATTAAAAGCAAAAGTTGAAAAGCATGGTGTCCCTCCTGGAGGGGAGGCCGGAGTCAGATCCTCCCTAAAGTTAATATTGGTTGAAAGTGAATGGTAGAGCAAAAATGTGTGAGAATTAGAGCATGTGCTTATATACCTCACTCATGAGCACAATCAGCACATCGGGGTTACAGCAGTTCTGTTCATAATAATTTTCTCTTTGAGAACATGATTGCAAATCACTGAAAGCTCTGAAACAAAAGGCAGCACAATTTACAGCCGAAGTTATTAAAAGGGGATTAGTAGAATCAAGATAAACATAGTTTATCATTAGGTTGGATATGGGGAGCATTCGCTACTTTGATTTATTTATGAATATTTGTAGAGTGTACTACCACTCAAGGTTGGAGTCTACTGGCACTATCTATCATTCTATAATCAGTGCCAGATTAAACCCTGTGGAGAGCCCCATGCAGTCGAAATTTCAAGGCCCCCCTTGCATCTTATCTCCTAATAACCAATGCACCGGATTTGTTTGACAAACTGATAGCTGCTAGAAGATGAGCTTTTCAGAGACAAACTGTTATGTGAATCTGATGTCTCTGGTTTATGTACTTTAAGTTGTTAATGGGTACATTACTTTAATACAGCATTTTCCCTATAGAGTCTTTAATGTAAAGTTTTTGTTTCTTTGAGTTGATACCTATTTTTCTATCTCTTGGAAACAATATTTATGAAAAGTTGATTTTAATTTTCTTTCAAGATCAAATCAATATTATTTTGATCCATTGTCGCGGCACCCCTAAAAGCAGTGGGGCCCATAGGCCGGTGCCTTCTTTGCCTATTTGGTCATCTGGAACTGTCTACAAAGCTACTGGAAAAGCAAAAGTAGAACAGTTAGTTGATCTATTCAGATAGGCATGTTTTTAAAGCTCGTCTGAATGTAAATATATTAGATTCTTCTCTCAAAGAAAAAATGAATGGAACTCCACAGGATAGCACCTTGATATCAAAAGAATTGTCCACCCTGAGTCATCAATGTAGTAATGGGGTTGATGAATCTAAGCAAAAACCAAAGGAAATGATGGACGGAGTGTTGAACATTGCAAGCACTCACCCCCAGTCGACTGATCTGGGTTTAATCCATCACCGTTCTTTAGCCCACTCTGCCACCCCAGTTCAGCCATGGCCATATGCAAATCAGTCTGACCCTGTGCCTCATGGGAACAGTCGAGCCCGAACTGCCAAGCCATGTCTTCCCTGGACCGGAAACAAGCATCCTGGGACCGGTTTCTGGTATTTCAGCCGTCTTCAGCCAGGTTTGCTTGAATCCAGTGGCAAAGTGAGCAAGGGACTCACGTCTGAGCATACCCTGCCAACTTATGGCGAACAAAGCAAAAACCAAAGGAAATGATGGACGGAGTGTTGAACATTGCAAGCACTCACCCCTAGTCAACTGATCTGGGTTTAATCCATCACCGTTCTTTAGCCCACTCTGCCACCCCAGTTCAGACATGGCCATATGCAAATCAGTCTGACCCTGTGCCTCATGGGAGCAGTCCAGCCCGAACTGCCAAGCCATGTCTTCCCTGGACCGGAAACAAGCTTCCTAGGACCGGTTTCTGGCATTTCAGCCGTCTTCAGCCAGGCTTGCTTGAATCCAGTGGCAAAGTGAGCAAGGGACTCACGTCTGAGCATACCAGTTTCCTTTGGTTTTTGCGTTGATTAATCTAAGGCAGTTGCTATATCTCAGATCACAGGTTAGTTGGGGTTTCTTGAATTTCACAGATAATAAAAGAGGAATGCAGTCATGCACAATTCTGTGGGTAATACATGCAGATTTTAAGCAAATTATTTTGGATATAGAGAGCCAGTGTATTTGCTCACAACAGTTTGAAACTCTGTGAAAATGTCTCAAATTAAGTAAAATCCAGATGAGATAGTTTGGGAAGCATACTTTGCTCAATTTATAAATGATTAAATACATTTGTAAGAGATTATAGTGGTCAATACACATGGTGTAATGAATCAGAGGGCACCTGGGTGCACATAATGTGGGAGAGTAAGCAGAGAGGAGGCTGGATTGTGGATGGTTAATGCATTGTGATGTAGTGTTTTTAAAGAGGTGAGTTTTCAGATCTTTCCTAAATTGGCTCAGCGTTGTGGCGGTCCTGATGGATGCAGCAGGAGTGGCCCTTGCAGGTAAGAGTGGTCGGGCTGGGTTGGGGGGGATTCGACAGACGACCACGAAGGAAAATGTAATAAAGAATTATTTTACCCTCGTCGTCATCTGTCTAAATCCCCCCCATCCGGCCCTACTTCCCCACCTCTCTTACCGGCACCGCCTACGGCTGGGATACAGGGATATTGTTCTTGATCCTTGAAAAATAAGAAAAGTTATGGCCTTTGGAAGGACATTGAAATAAGTTGAAAGGGCATCTGTCCAAAAATTAGAAGATCTGGGACACTCTGCAGGACTGGTTTTAGAACATAAAGAACCAGTGCTTGTTTGTTTTTGTTGGCTTTGTTTTAGCTTTGGCAACTACTGGTAGATTATGTTAAAGTGGAGTTGGATGCTGGGTGGCTTAAAGGCTAAATACTTATCCACTACTTAAGTCATTTTTTTGGTTCCCTTTTTAATGATTCTTCAGTTCTTACACCCTTGTGTGATGGTAATACATAGAGTACTGTGAGTGAACATAGTTAAGGCATATTTGAATATGTTTTCCTAGCTACAAATGTGCAATAAATAAACGTGAGCACTTTTGCTGTAGGCAATGGAGAATGAGACTTTTCTTGCTGTCGTTACTCTTGAGAAGATACATACAAAGCATCAAAAAGGTGACTTAAATGACAATTTAATCTAATTTTGTCTCAACATTTCTCAAAGAGAGTGAAATTGTAATCATTGCCAATATTTGCTTTTATGACCTGGACAGAAAGTCACCTCAACTTTCTATCCCTTATTCCTTCTCCACCTACCAGCAGCCAACTGCTTGAGAAGGTCTCCTATCTGCCTACATGAAGCATAAGGGAATTATGAAGCCCCTGCACAATGTGTTGAGAGGCCCTTAAAATGTAACACTTGCCGTCTCATAGAGGACATATTTCTGAGTACAAAGCCGAGCAATTTGAGTATTCCTGCGCCCCAGGACCGAGGCAGTGTTTAATTTGTACAGGTGATTTCAGGCTTTAGACCCCTGCACTCACATTGGGGACCTGGACTTGTATTCATCATTTTACCCCAGAAGGCAGAAAGGCTGAAAGAAAGTGGAAGAGAAAGTTAGGAGATCAGTGACAAGGTAAAAGGCAGGGATGGAAAAGAACCTTCAAAAGCTAGACAAAGAAACAGAAATTACAGCATTGTTGAAGGAAAAGACATGAGGTGGAGTTAAGACTAGGCAGCTTTGGTCTTTAGCAATTCTGGTATATGACAGCGCTGGACTTTTAAAATAATGCCCCTACATTTATTAATTAATTTATTTTACATGTATTACTCTTTCTATCCAAGGTGCCAACTCCTGCCAAAGGCATAGGGGCTGGCTGCAGGACATGCATAGTGTGCATCTTAGGTGTTGCACGTGGCAACAATGTCGCGCTTTTTGACTGCTTCACAGCGCTTTGAGGTACCATAAACATAACACTGAAGTTCAGAAAGTACAGAGAAGCTTGGCGAGTGGCGATCTCCTCAGGCCCAGAGAGGGCAAGCAGAGCCGCGTGTTTGCTGTGTGGATTGGTACTCAAATCTACTCGTGATTCACAGATCTATAGGGGAAAGTTGGAAACCACCACAGGGGACGCCCTCTGAGCGTCATCCTCCCCAAAATGATGCAGTACTCAACAGACCCTTCTTCTTTGCCTTGGCTTCCTTCCTTCCTTGCACTCTCCTCTGTGAATCATTGGCTTTTGGCTGTTAGGTTATTTTTTGACTTATCAACTGAAGTGAGTAACTTGTATCATTCTGCACTATGTTATAGCGTAGTACAGCTTTTTCAAAACATCGTCTTCCACGTGCTCCCTCCATAAGTATTGTCTCAAGATTACCTGCCTCCTTTGATTCTCTTTTTCACCAATATGATTTGCGTCCATACTCAGTACTTGTTGCTGTTATTTTTTCCTAGTTGCACAGCAGTTTCTGGGTGATTATGGCTTCGTCCCAGCGGTCCAGTCCCATAAGGGAGACGTTTCACAACGTAAGCAGGGTGAGGAACTCATGCTTGGTGGGTTTACTTGAATAGGATGCAAAACCGGAAATCAGTGCAGATCAGGAACGGGGAACAATGAAAACCTTTTCGGGGCAGAATACACCCTCCTCTCAAACATGAGTCCGTCGATCATTGATTGTGCTTACACCTCCTGCATAAGGCATTTTACAGTCTGACTGTGGTACTGTGACAGGCAAAAACTGTTCTTACTCTTAAACATTACAACTACAATGCAGACTAATAGAGCCCAGACACCCACACATCAAGAAGTAACCCTAATCACAAGAGCCTGATGCTCTTCAGAAAAATAACGCCTCTGTGCAATTCCACTGCACTCTACGCAACACAATTCCACACCACTCAACACCACACAATTCCACTCCACGCAATTCCATTCCATACCACTCCATGCCACACAACCCCACTCCACATCACACATTTTTACTCAACTCCCGCCACACAATTCCACTTCACCCAATTCTCTCCATACCACACAATTCCATGCCCCACAATTCTACTCCACTCCATGCCAGTCCACCTCACCCCACACAAATCCTCTCCACTCATCACAATTACATGCCGCACAATACCCTGCCAGACTATTCCACTCAACTATATGCAGCACGATTCCACTTCAGCTGATGCCATGCAATTCCACTCCACACAGTTCCACTCTATTCCACGCCAAGTCACACAAGCCCACTCCACACCACACAATTCTACTGTACTCCATGCCACAATTCCACTCCTGTCCAAGCCACACAATTCCACTCCATGCTACTCAATTCCACTTCATGCCACTCAACGCTGCACAATTCCACTTTAGTCCACACAGTTTCACACAACACCTCTCCACTCAATTCCATGCCAAACAATTCCACTCCAATCCATGCCACATAGTTCCACTCCACTACATACAAATTCCATGTCACACAAGGCCCCTCCACTCTACTCCATGCCACAAAACCCCACTCCCGCCTCCCAATATCACTCCACTCCATGCCACACAATTTCACACTACACAATTCCGAGCCACAAAATTCCATGCCACTCCCTCCATGCCACACTAGTCCATGCCTTACAATTCCACAGCCATTACACACCACACAATTCCAATCAACTCAATTCAACTCCAGGCCACATAATTCCATTCACACAATTCCACATCACAGAATACCACTTCACTCCACTCCACGATCCACAATTCCACACCACTCCATGAAACACAAAATTACACTCCATGCCACAGAATTCCACTCCATTCACTTCCACTCCACTCTACATAATTTCATGGCCACTCCATGCCACAGAATTCCACTCTACTCCACACAATTCCATTCTACTCTACACAACAGAACAAAATGCCACACAATTCCACACCACATAATTCCACTGCACACCACACAATTTCACTCCACTCTATGTTGCACAATTCCACTCTGCTCCATGCCATACAATTCCACTCACCACAATTCCATGCCTCACAGTCCCATCCTATGCAATTTCGCGCCACTCTACATAATTCCACTCCAAGCATACAATTCCATTTCACACAATTCCATGCCACTCCACGTTACATAATTTCACTCCATGCCACACAATTCCACTCCACTGCATGAATATCTACTCCACACCACACAATTGCACTCTACGCCCCACAGTTTCACTCCACTCCACACCACACAATTCCACTCCAAGGCTCACAATTCCACTCCACTCCACTCCAGTACACATAATGCCACTCCATACCACTCCATTCCACACAGTTCAACTCCATGCCACACAATGCCACTCCATACCACAAAATTCCACCCCACTCCATGCCACACAATTCTACTCCACGCCACACAATGTCATACCATCTTATGGCACTCTAAACAATGCCATACAATTCCAAACCACTCCACTCAATTCAACTGCATTCCACCTCACATAATTCCACAACATTGTAATGTACTGTAAGGCGGATTTGTAGAGTGCTGCTTGTCACCCATAAGGGTATCCCAGCACTGAGTAGGTGTTAGTAGGTGTGTGGTGAGGCTGTGCCACAATGCCACTCCACCCCATGCCACACAATTCCACTCAATGCCAAACAATCCCACGTCATACAACTGGCATCCACTCCACGTCACAAAACTCCACTCCACTTGTATCTACTCCACACAATCAAACTACACTCCACGCCACACAATTCCACCCCACACAATTCCACACCACTCAATTCCACTCCACTTTACATCATTTCATGCCACTCCATGCCTCACAATTCCACTCACCTCCAGCCCACATAATGCCACTCCACACAGTTCAATTCCATGCTACACAATGCCACTTCACACCACACAATTCCACTCCTCTCCATGCCACACAATTCCACTCCACACTACACCATGCCATACCATACAATGGCACTCCAGCCAATGCCATTCAATTCCACTCAAATCCACTCAATTCAACTGAACTCCACTGCACACAATTCCATGGCACACAATTCCACCTCACTGCACTCTATGCCACACAAACACACTCTCCTCCTCACAATTCCACTGCACTCCATGCCACACAATTCCACACTATACAATTCCAAGCCATAAAATTCCATGCCACTCACTCCATGTCACAATAGTCCATGCCACACAATTCCAATCCAGTCCACACCACACAATTCCAATCCACTCAATTCGTCTTCAGCCCACACCACACAATTCCACAAAACATACTGCCATGTCACACAATTCCAAACCACAGAATACCACTTCACTTAACTCCATGATCCAAAATTCCACTCCACTCTGTGACACACTAAATTCCACTCCAGGCCACAACATTCCATTCCACTCAATTCCACTCTACATAATTTCATGCTGCTCCATGCCATACAATTTCACTCCACTCCACACAATACCATTCCACTCTACACAACAGAACTCCTTTCCACACAATTCCACACCACATAATTCCACTCCACACCACACAATGTTACTCCATTATATGCCACAAAATTCCCCTCTACTCCATGCCACTCAATTCCACTTGACTCCATGCCACACAATTCTACACCTCACAGTTCCATGCCATGCATTTGCACTCCAGTCTACAGCACAGAATTTCACTCCACTCAACACAATTCCACTCCAAGCTATAGAATTCCATGTCACACAATTCCACGACACTCCATTCTACATAATTCCACTCCACGGCATAACATTCTACCCCACACCACACAATTGCACTCCATACCTCACAGTTTCACTCCACTCCACACCATACAATTCCACTCTGTGCCTCACAATTCCAATCCACTCCAGTCCACATAATGCCACTCAGTGCCTCTCCACTCCACACAGTTCAATTCCATGCCACACAATGCCACTCCACACCACACAATTACACTCCACTCCATACCACATAATTCCACCCCACACCACACAATGCCATACCGTGGAATTGTGGAAATATGGATTTTTCTGGTCAGTTATGTCCCCTATCTTGGACCCCAACGGTTCTATGTGCATGTTACAAGTACATGTATGTTTCCTCCAGTTCCAGTTATGAATACGCAAATACATGTGCGTCCACCGTCAACATGTCCTCTGTCAGATCCGCCATGAATAGGCCGGATATTCCATTCCTAAATATGAAAGGCCACCGGCTTTATATGGCTCAGTTACTCCATTTTACAGTCCAGGCAAGTAGGCCCTGATTCTGTCATCAAACTCTTCTTGCCTTCTGCCTCTGAAAGCTCCAGTCTGAGCCTGCATCTGTGACCATGAACTTTGTCTCATTCTCTGCGCGGCTCACGAAGCCTGACATCAGCCTATTCTCTGCCAAGAACTGTATTTCACCTTCGAATTATCTGCTTCCCCCTCAGCCGATGCATTCCTGCCTAGTAGTTTAAGTAAACATTCTTCCAGTTACCGAGCAAAAGGCCCGGCTTCTCTGTCCTCATGCAAGTAATTCATAGTCCTGTTACCATGGAATATTTCTACCCCCTCGCATTTAGTGTAGACACTTAGACGCTTGTACACGCACGCACAGTCAGTATAGAATAGATTCTGTCCGAGAGTCCTTCTTTCGTGGATAACATAGTTCTTTAAACATAGGATGTTAGATATGATTTGGGATTAGGTTGACTTGACCCCCCAGACTTCTTGTCTCCACATGTAGAGCTAAATGTCAAGTCCCCTTCACCCCCTAGTTACACGTCAATTACACGTCATGCTGCTGCGCGCGCATCTATGCCGAGTATTATCTTATGGATCCACCTATATGTGACATCATAACCAATTATGTTCCTTTTTACTCCTTATTTACACCCATTTTTGGTTACGCAGATAAATCGTCATTTTCCTTATCAATTGTTACGCCTACTGCATTCGCTTCATTGTAATGTATGTACTATAAAAGTCATTTCATGTCAATAATGTATGTACTTCACTTCCTGAACCCCCGTGGTGATGGAACTTGGAGCAACCGATTATAATCGATCACTGGAATAAAGCCCATTCCGAATCTCTAATACCACGGATTCTGCCTCTCATTTTACTGAGCTATTTTATTATGTTTCTGTATCAAATTAAGTCCAGGTAAAGGAATTTTATTTACCACATGAATGGCGCCCGAACAGGGACACTTTCTCATCTCACGCGCCGGCGGTGAGTTGCAGGCCCGGTCTCCTGCCACAGCTGGACGGACAATAACGCGTACCAGCAGGATTTCCTGTATCTCCCTCCGGTCAAGCGGGGGCGACTGAGACTGCGATCAACACCCAGACGAGGCGGTGAGAAGTGAGAAGTATCCCGACCAGAGCCTAGCTGAGAGAGCAAGATCCGAGGTATACAGAGGCCCACCAGTTCGAAGTCAAGCCCAGTTTCCGACGAGTCGAGTCGAGTCCAGTCCGGTTCAAGTTCAAGTTACCGAGGCCTTCCGTTTCCGAAGCTACCCGGTGAGTACCATTACTGGGGAGGCATTTCTGACGTGCACATAGGTTGTGCCGGTCAAGACGGGTTTGGGTACACAAATCCGGTCTGCACTGTTTTAGCAGTGTATCTGTACTGTTTAGCAGTATATCAAGTATTCCGAAGTATCTAGTTATTGTCAAGAATTAAGCTTGGTGATTAGTTATGCAGACGATCATCATTGTTGTTTCAGTTAAAGGTTTAATGTTTAATGTTTAATGTGTTTAAAAACGTCCTGCATATTGTGGTATGAATGGTTGTTCATTATTGTGCTTTTGTATTAAGTATGTTCAAGATTAAGTATCGGATCAGTTGCCAATATGCCGCTCTTTTCGAAATTAAGACAGATCACTACTAGAAAAGGGGTTCTCGAAGAAGCCGTTCCTATTCCTCCTAGGGACACTCCAGGGCACTTCATGTATCATAAACATGGCTTAGACGCTATATTATTTCTTGATTTATGGGTAGACTACACCAAGGGATTACCAGAAAGTCAGAGGTGGCCCACAGCGGGAACCTGGGATGCAGAGTGCATCATGAAAGTCGAGGAAGAGTTATGGAAAAGGAAGGTCAGACAGTCACAGAAAGACGCCGTTGAGTTATGGCGTAAAGAATCTCATAGACGCACAGAAAAAGCACGTAGACAGGAAGAAAAGAATAAAGAGAGTTCAAATAAAGTTCGAGAAAATCTATTAATTGAGGAAGGTATCCGAGTGAAATCAGAACAAGTAGACAGACAAAGAAATGCCCTTATGAATGGTATGTATCCCCTTCTGGCCGAAGGATTACCTAAGGCTACTCCAGAGATACCGAAAGACTTGCCACCCCCATTGTTCCCAATAAAGGTACATCCTAAGGGGCATCCTAGAACCGCAGAAGATGTTTTTCTTTCCTCATATTTAGATGACGCAGCTCCCGAGTATGCTAATTCCGCCCCGCATAGACCGCATACCAGGGAGATCCAACGCCAAGATCCAGTACCCATATCCCTCCAGCAACAAATCGAGTCACAAGTTCCGGCAAGCACATCTGTTTCTGCATCCGCTCCTACAGCTACTTCTATAGCTGTGTCCACACCTGTAGTTGCTGTGTCACGTTCGACGAATCCTTTCACACCCGACACCCCAGATGGGGCCACGGGAGGTGCTACCAATATTTTTTCTACGCCACCCAGAATGAATAAACTTACTTTTCAAGAGTCAGCACATTCACGTACACCCAAACTCATAAGTGCCCGTACGCTGAAGGAACTTCTTATAGATTGCAGATATGACCCTGTGCCCGGTAAAGAGGACGAAATGACCCTGGCATCATTGCGTATCAGACGAGCCGCAGTGTATTTAGGGAAGTTACCAGGAATGACTGCGCATCTAGATAAAATATATCATTTTGTCCAAACAGGGCGAGATCCAGAATGTATTAACAGAGCTATGGAATACCAGAAAGTAGAGATACAGGGGGAACTGTTACGTTTCCTCATAAATTGTGTGATCAGAAATCAAGACCGACCGGGGGTAAACCCGGAAGCAATGCAAATTCTTACCAGATGGAGCCAGAATATATCAGAAGGGAGACATGATAAGCAAAATTGTATAATAGCCATGTGCCGAAAGATCCGTAAAGAAATAGAACGCCTACACGAAGAGAGATTAGAGGTAGACGAGTTCGAACAAAGCGAGGAAGAAGGGTCAGGACTGCCCACAGGACAGTCAGACACCATAGCCTATGTAGGAAGAGGAAGATCTTGTAATAGTAATAGATGTCTTATTGACCCGATACGTCCGATATGTCCAGATAATAACAGGAATTTCCAAATACCTATAATTAATATAAGGTCTAACGAGCATTCGTTCCAAACCGCCGACAAACTACTCCGAGAACGAAGGGGTTATCATTTTCTCGATTCTATGGATGAACAAGATTTAGCCAGGGCAGCTGTCCATTGGGTGGACAGTCCCGGAAAATATAGTGATGATACAGTAGTACGCACATTTTTGAATCTCACCCCAGATGAACAGAGGTTAGTTGGGATTTATATGATTCAACAACTCATTATACTATATCGGAGTCAGCGTTCGGACCCTGGTCCCTTACCTGACATATTGACTGAATTGCTTATGAATAAATGGAGAGGTGCAGGTACTAAATTAATTAAAGAAATTCTAGAATCAAGAAAGCAGTATATTCTTTTTGTATGCGCAGAGCATGTCTCATTGCCCGTCAAGGAAAGAACCACGTATCACATGGATAGACAAAATCCCTTACGAGAAGTGCACCCAATAAAAGGCGAGGACAACGAGTTTAAGCGCGTATTTGTATATACGCCCATATCAAAAATAGAATTGTTACAAATGAAGAAAGTGGTACCCAGTCATGACAAAGATCCAGCGGGTTTTCACCGAGAAATAAAAGACATGTTACTCATGGGAGAGTATACCTATCCCGACATTATGACAATATTAAAGGTATTGATGCCTGCTGGTATTTATGAGAAACTCAAGGAAAAAGAGTGGGAGGTAGGAGACCAAAAGATAGAATGGTCAGTGTTAGAAGCGGGAGAAAAGGCCCGAACTGCAGGAGCAGGACTTGGGGATAAAACTAAAGCACTACCAGGTTTATTAGTACAGGTACTGCCACGTTTATTAACTACGAAAAAGGAAGATTGGGGTACAATTTCAGCCTGTAAACAGAAGCAAGATGAAGACACTAGTGATTACTATGCCCGATTTGAAAAATGTTTTGGTATAAATAGTGGCATAAAAGCAAGTAGCGAATCATACCCACATCTGTTTGTAACAAAATTAGTAGAAAATGCCCTGCCCCCAGTAAAGAATAGAGTATTAAAATTCGAGAGTACCTGGCAAGGTAACACTCCATCACAAATGTTACAAATGTTACAGTACCATCACAATAGAATTAGAGAGGAACAAGAACATGAACACAGACGCATGAAAGACACGAAAATGAAAATGCTAGTTTCCCAGACAGTTCCAGCTGAAGGACATAAAAAGGGTATGACACATTCCGATTCAGCAGGACCTGTAAAAGGGACATGCAATTATTGTAAAAAGCCAGGTCATTACGTACACGATTGTCCAGTTTTAAAACATAATATCGCCATAGGTAAAACACAAGAAAGATCACGGCCACTCAGACAAGATCAGAATGAACAAGGAGCTCTGCAGCATGCCCAGGCCATGCCAGCCGCACAACAGTCTATACAGTTTGTGCCAGCTGCACAAGCGCTGCCTGTTGCTGCCACACAGACAACAACACGACAAATGTATCAGACCGCACAGTATGAATATCCTGAGTATCAGCGTTACGCATGAACTAGCCTAGAGAGGGAAGTTGACTTACCCCTTATCGAGATTCCTGTAGATCAAGAAGGACCTTATGTACATAGTGAATTATTAGGCCAAGATAGAAAATTTTTACTCGATACAGGGGCAAGTCGAACAACTATAAAACGTAGTGAAGTTCCAGGGGCACCCCTCTCAGGCTCTCAGAATATTTCCCTTGGTTTTTCAGGAAAACCTATTGTTAATGAAGTATCAAAGCCTCTTCCACTTACGATAGGACCTCTGACCCGAACTACAGATTTATTGCTTACTAAATCATGTCCAGAAAATTTGCTAGGAATAAAAACATTGAAAGCTCTAGGAGCCATAATATGTTGTTCTCCGGAAGGAGTAAGGTTGTTTTTACGTGATTTTAAAGGTCACTATGTGTCTAGAGACATGGATCCCCGACTGCAGACTTTACCTACACATCTATGGGCACAAGGCCCTACTGATGTTGGTTGCATGAATATTACACCATATCGAGTCACATTAAAGGCAGGAGTGGTGCTACCACGAATGCGACAATACAAGTTACCACCAGATGCTGTGGTGGCTTTACTACAAATCATTGACGAGCTCATTGCCCAAGGAGTAGTTGTGGAAACAGACTCCAATGTATGTAATTCACCGATAATTCCGATTCTTAAGCGAACAGATCCAAAGGCCCCGCCAGTATATCGATTGGTTATTGATCTGCGCGAATTAAACAAGTGCATTGTGCCACAATTCCCTGTGGTCCCAGATATCTCGTCATTACTGACAGCCATTGATTCCGAAGCAACATTCTTTACTGTAATTGATCTCAAGAATGCCTTTTTCAGCGTCCCAATAGATCCGGAAAGCCAATATTTGTTCGGATTTAGTTTAAATGGACGTAGCTTTAAATTCTCACGCGCACCTCAAGGATTTACAGAAAGCCCCAGCATCTATAGCCAAGCACTGAAACGAGAACTAGATAGTATCCACATGCCAGTTAACACTGCTCTGCTCCAATACGTCGATGATCTGCTGATCACCGCAAGAAGCGAACCGGAATGTGAAAAAGCATCACTGACAGTTTTAAAATTTCTAGCCGAAAAGGGGCACAAGGTGTCCCCTTCTAAGTTGCAATTCTGTGTCCAGCGAGTTGTTTATCTTGGACACTCGCTGTCCAAGGAGGGAAGGCAGCTTACACCGGACCGCATTCAGTTAATAGCTAACATGCCAACACCCAAGACACAAAAGGAGGTGCGGGCTTTCATAGGTCTCACTTCATATTGCAGGCAGTGGATCCCTCAGTACGCATTTCTAGCAAAACCACTCATTCAGTTAACCACACAGGAGGCAGCCACATCGACTGTTCTCCCTTGGACTCAGGAACATACACAAGCTTTTGAAAGCCTAAAGAAAGCTTTATGTCAAGCACCTGTTTTAGCAACGCCATGTTACAGAAAACAGTTTACACTTTTTGTTACAGAACGCGAAGGTACTGCCTTGTCAGTACTCACACAGGAACAAGCAGGAGCACACAAACCATGTGCTTATTTTTCTAGTACATTAGATCCCGTAGCTCAGGCTTTGCCTGCATGCCTGAAATCAGTAGCAGCGACAGCTTTAGCAATCAGACAAAGCGATGCCATAGTGTTAGGACATCCATTGACAGTTCAAGTGCCACACGCAGTAGAGGTTCTTGTAAACAGAACGCAAACACAACACTTGACTATAGCGCGACTTACAGGGTACGAACTTACATTGTTTCAGCCACATATAGAAATCAGACGCTGTAACACATTGAATCCTGCCACACTTTTGCCAGTAATCGGAACAGACCCACTAGCTCATGACTGTATTGAAGTTATTACAATCACGACGAAACCCAGACAGGACTTGACAGATGTCCCATTGTCAGATCCAGACCTGACATTGTATGTAGATGGTTCATGTATGAGAACAAATACAGGAGAGTTAGTGGCTGCTTACGCAGTCACCACAGATACTGAAGTCATCGAAACTAATCGTATAAATACTTTGTCAGCTCAAGCCGCAGAGCTCATCGCTCTGACACAAGCCTGTATTCAAGCCACGAATAAAAAAGTCAACATATACACTGATTCACGTTATGCATTCGGAGTTGTACATGACTTCGGCGTGCTGTGGCGAGAGAGAGGTTATTTAACTTCCCACGGTGCCCACATTCAGCACGGACCCCTCATTCATGCCTTATTAGATGCAATACATCGACCCACTGCAATATCAATTATGAAATGTAAGGCTCATACGAAGGTTACTGATATCATTTCCCAAGGCAATGATCTAGCCGACAGAACAGCTAAACAGACTGCTCAAACCCAAACATCCGACATGACAAAGACAATAGTCCCGATGCCGACACATTGTATGACAGTTAAAGATCCTACTCTTGACGTAATTGACATACAGACACATGCTACACCAGACGAAATAAAGAAATGGACTGAATTAGGAGGGATCCAAACGGACCAAGGATGGATGATGAAGGAAAAGTCTGTATGGTTCCTTCCTGATTCAATGGTCCAAGTTATAATTAACAGTATACATAGTCCAGCACATCTAGGAGAAAAAGCTATGCTAGACAGCATTCAACACATTTGGTTCAATAAACATTTACGAGCAGCAGCCAAACAAAAAGTCCGTACCTGTATGATCTGTTGCCAGTTCAACCCAGGAAAAAGCGTTCCCGTAGAACAGGGTGGATTTCCGACACCCCGAGGCAGCAGGTCTCGTAGAAAGACATAATCAGATACTGAAAATCAGGTTGTCCAAAATATGCCGAGAAAAAGGTGTCGACTGGATAGTAGCGTTACCAGTTGCACTCTTTTACATGAGAATGGTAGCACACTCTCGAACAGGGCTATCCCCGTATGAGGTGATCTTCGGCAGACCACCAAATATGTGGGGGACGCCTATACCACGCAAAATAACTGATGTTGACTGTAATATGCTGACAGATTACTTGGCTTCCTTGATGTCTGCACTACAATCTTGTCGTTCACAGGTAGCTGCAGCCTTTCCCGACAACACTGAGGTGAAACCCCATGACGTAGTTCCGGGTGATCTCGTATTTGTGAGAAATTTCGACCGAAAGACTCAGCTGGAGCCCAGGTGGAAGACACCCAAGTTGGTTCTGCTGACCACAAGGACAGCCGTGAAGATCGAGGGCCGCAAGGGCTGGATTCATTCAAGTCATATCAAGAAATTTCATGGACTATCCTCGGATATAGACATTGTGCCCTGCACTCCCTCACAGACTGATTCAAAACTTCCTTTGGTTGAAAAGACTGAAACCGAACTCTATAAAGTAAAATTGAGGCCTAGAACGTCAGACAATTTGATTGTTTAAGTCCTCTCCAAGGTGAAGCGGTTGAATTTGTCTCTGACATGTATCCTCTAGACCTGAATCATGGACAGTCGCGAAAAATGTTGAAACGACAGGCGTATTGTAAATCACTGCGTAGCCATTGCATAGTGACATTAATAATCTTGTTTTCCTTAAGTCTTTTAATAATTACTGCAAGTATATTGTTGCACATATATTACCCTATTGCCAGAAACGTTTACAATGTTACCGCAGAACATTCTTTTAGTGACCTACCGCCGCATGAATTGTCTTATAGACTTGCGCTGCGCAATAACACTTTCATTAGTATGTTACATCATTCCCATCAGACTAGTAATGCCACCAATTGTTGGGTGTGTGGTCGACTCCCTCCCTATCAGAATTATGAAGGAGTCCTGCCATTCTTTCCACACCCATTTACACATAATGGCTCCTGTGGAGCATGGTTTAGTTTAATCAATTCCATAGACTCAGACACAGCAGTTTACCAAGATCATTGGGTATGGGGAAACCTGAACCTAGTTTTACTCAAGGTCTGCTACCCTGACAAGGAGGGTCGCCCCAAAAGAACAGGAACTGATCTAGAAAATGAAGTATATGGATTAGGTAATTTTACACCTAATCTCATGATTCTGAATGTCGAATCCGAAGTTGAACTAATTTTGCCCACCATGTCAGTATTCCCAGCGAAAGGTGAATTATGTGTAAGAAAAGTTGGTTCCATACATATGGGCCATAGTAAATGCACTACTACAGTAGAATTCAGTGATCAAGGCAAATCTTCATTTAGAGCTTATCGCCACTCCTACTTTATATGTGGTCAGACTGCATATATGCGTCTACCTCTAGATTGGGATGGTACCTGCTACATTGCATTCCTTTTGCCACCTGTTTTCCTAGCTCCTCCTGATTATTACAGAAATATTCGTTTAGTACACAACAGAGAGCGGAGAGATCTCCCAATTGTCGATTACACTGAAACAGCATGGGAAAAATACACAGATTTCAATAAAGGCATCTTTCCCTATATAGGTACTGTTACTAATAGTAAACTGATACGTAGATTAACTAGAACCCTTGAAGCAGTAGTGAATGAGACTATTTCCGCCCTAGGCAATTTAACAGAAGAGCAGTCTGCTATGCGGATTGTTGTGCTTCAAAATCGTCTTGTCCTTGACGTCATCCTGGCTGATAGGGGCGGAGCTTGTAGGGTCATCGGATCAAGCTGCTGCGTATTCATACCAGAAAATTTGCCATCAGTATATAAAGCCATAACTCGCCTTCATAAGATTGTAAACCAGATACACCAGAACCCAGGCACTTGGACTTGGTCCAGTTGGTTTTGGAGTGTGATATCAGCCTGGGGATGGAGAGTTCTATCCTTCCTAGGTATTGGCCTTCTCATACTATTCAGTTGCTGTCTATGTCTACAATGTGGACCAGCGATCTGTGGTCTGTGTGCCACATCGTGTATTCCACCACCAAGATTTCATTCGTCACGGAAGAAGAAAGAAGAACAAATGATGCTATATGAACAGATCAATGGATTAATGAAGATTGATATCTCTTGACGGGCAAGTAGGGGACAAGGAGGGAATGTGGAAATATGGATTTTTCTGGTCAGTTATGTCCCCTATCTTGGACCCCAACGGTTCTATGTGCATGTTACAAGTACATGTATGTTTCCTCCAGTTCCAGTTATAAAGACGCAAATACATGTGCGTCCACCGTCAACATGTCCTCTGTCAGATCCGCCATGAATAGGCCGGATATTCCATTCCTAAATATGAAAGGCCACCGGCTTTATATGGCTCAGTTACTCCATTTTACAGTCCAGGCAAGTAGGCCCTGATTCTGTCATCAAACTCTTCTTGCCTTCTGCCTCTGAAAGCTCCAGTCTGAGCCTGCATCTGTGACCATGAACTTTGTCTCATTCTCTGCGCGGCTCACGAAGCCTGACATCAGCCTATTCTCTGCCAAGAACTGTATTTCACCTTCGAATTATCTGCTTCCCCCTCAGCCGATGCATTCCTGCCTAGTAGTTTAAGTAAACATTCTTCCAGTTACCGAGCAAAAGGCCCGGCTTCTCTGTCCTCATGCAAGTAATTCATAGTCCTGTTACCATGGAATATTTCTACCCCCTCGCATTTAGTGTAGACACTTAGACGCTTGTACACGCACGCACAGTCAGTATAGAATAGATTCTGTCCGAGAGTCCTTCTTTCGTGGATAACATAGTTCTTTAAACATAGGATGTTAGATATGATTTGGGATTAGGTTGACTTGACCCCCCAGACTTCTTGTCTCCACATGTAGAGCTAAATGTCAAGTCCCCTTCACCCCCTAGTTACACGTCAATTACACGTCATGCTGCTGCGCGCGCATCTATGCCGAGTATTATCTTATGGATCCACCTATATGTGACATCATAACCAATTATGTTCCTTTTTACTCCTTATTTACACCCATTTTTGGTTACGCAGATAAATCGTCATTTTCCTTATCAATTGTTACGCCTACTGCATTCGCTTCATTGTAATGTATGTACTATAAAAGTCATTTCATGTCAATAATGTATGTACTTCACTTCCTGAACCCCCGTGGTGATGGAACTTGGAGCAACCGATTATAATCGATCACTGGAATAAAGCCCATTCCGAATCTCTAATACCACGGATTCTGCCTCTCATTTTACTGAGCTATTTTATTATGTTTCTGTATCAAATTAAGTCCAGGTAAAGGAATTTTATTTACCACAGAATGGCACTCAAACCAATGCCATGCAATTCCAATCCACTCCACACAATTCCACTGCACTCCATGCCACACACTTCCACTTCACACAGTTCCACTCCATGCCACACAATTCCACTCCTGTTCACTCCACTTTCCCTACATTATTCCACTCCACTCCTGCAACACAATTCCACTCAACTCCATGCTGTTAAATTCCAATCCCTTCCACTCCACTGCACTCCTCTCCACTGCACTCAATTACACTCAATGAACTCCACACCCTTGAATTCCACTCCACTCCGTGGCACACCCTTTCACTCCACTCCATGCCACACAGTGCCTCTCCACACCACACGTCACTCTACTCCACTCCACACTACACCACACAATGCAACTCCACTCTACGCTACACAATGCAACCCCACTTCATGCCACTCAATTCAAATACACTCCACGCCACACAATGCTACTCCACTCAACGCCACTCCACTCCGTTTCACTCCAAAAAAGCTAACAGATCTCACTTAGGCACAACCTATTGGTTTTGCCAGTGTTTGTTGTCTTGCTCTCATTTGCTCTGCCTCAAAGTATGATAAGGTAGAATAAGTCCCGGGCACCAAAAATCAGTGCGGTGCTTACCACCTGCAACCACCTTCTGCAAACACCGTCACAAATTAAGCACTGATTTCTTACACAGTAGCAACATTTTAAGATATTCAGTTAACATACTTCGCCCCCACAGGCCCTTGGAGTAAATGAAACCTTAGAAAAGTAATGTGTCAGTCATCATGAATAACAATTGATAAAGAAAAATGACAAGGATTAAAACAAATTGTTTTAAAAGTAAGAATTTTGCTTTGCTCTGGAGAGGGGGTATGAGAAAGGAATTGAGTCATAATCCAGAGGAGAGGAGATGAACATACAAAGAAAAGGTAACAAGGAGACACTCTCTAAAAGGAACAGTGCACTGTCGCTCATCTGGCCAGAATGAGCAAAGCCACATGGAGACCAATTATTGAAAGCATTTATGTGTATGCGGATTAGTACTCATATAGTACTAGTTTGACTACACATAAGTGCTGTTGTGAATTAGTCCCACAGTTTGAAATATAGATGAGTATGAAAAATGGTTTTCATGTGTGACAAAAGGGTGATTATTAAAAAAAAACAAAGCCAGGGAAATCAAAACATTTATTTAGGGTTAACTTAAAGGTTATGGGGTCAACAGACAAAGGCATGTAGGAATGTGTGAAGTAGTACTAAAAGAGTTCTACTTTGTGCTTCACACACTCTTAAATGCCTTTGTGAATTGGCCTCCTGAATTTTGGTCAATAAAGCCTTGATGCATTTAATGGATAACAACATGATCTAATTTGAAGGTCTACAATGTGTGGGGAATTGGTCTTTAGAACATGTTGGGAATTGGTCTTTAGAACATGGGGGATGGGCAGTGAACAAGCTTAGCAGGGGTGCAGAAGGATTTTAAGACTGCAGTTTCTTCCTTCCAATCTCTTATTTTTTTCAAAGAGTCCCTGGCATAATCCTCTCTCTTCCTCAAATAATGATGTCCTTCTTTGATGATTCCTCTCAGATAAAGGAACCTGCCTCACCTTCCTAACAGCTTAACGAACATACGATACCTGGCCCAACTTGTCCAGGCAGCCCAAGGTTTTGTTCTAGAAAGCCTCCTAAGGGTTATGTATTTCTGCCTTAAGCACTTTAGTAATCATAATGTTTTGTCTGCCTTTACTGTGTTTATATACCTTCTCATTTTTCACTCTTGGTATTGAGGTATTAGTTTGAAGGATTTTTCCAGTGTTTGCAAGTGGGTACTGGAGGAATATGACAGTCACCACACTCTGTAGCTGAGTAGGTTGAATTATGCTATTGGTATTTGAGTAATGGTGCTGGGGTACGAAATGTATTATCTATGGCTTTGGAGTCATGCTTAATATTACCAGATCACTTCCAGCACTGCTGGAATGGACATCTAGAAATGTTGGCAATTACATTTCTGTGGTTTTTCCTGAGGACTGGGTCAGGAATGATGCAGTGGAGTGTCTGATCCGTATACACATCTCATACTAGGGTACCTTTATGAGTCCCATAGAAGACCCATTGGGGCCAATAACAGAAGTTACCTGCCCCTTCAGGACACCAGGCTCTGGAATACCTCCATGGATCCACTGAATTTAACCTGAACACTGTCTTCTGGAAAACAGTAATACCTGTGCAATAAGGTGTGGTATGCCCAAATACACCATTAATTCCTTCTTTCTGAGGGTACCAATAGGCTACCCTTCCCAGGTGCATTAACCCTCTTTAGAATCACGTATGGCCCCCCACACTGGTAATTCCAGGGGTGTGAAAAACTATGTCAAAATCTGGACCACTTGTAATGAGGCAGCTAGAATCTTGCAGGCTCTTTCTTTCCAGGCCTGCTTTTTATAGCAAGATGTGCATGTCACTTTTAGTATCAAGCTTCAATGGTGAGATCTTTTGCGCTGGTGTGGGATCTCAGAGGGTTAAAGCCCCAGCCAGATTTCTGGGGCCAGCTCGTTTTTTTCAGTCCATGTTTAACTCTTCAGTATACGGAAATGTATGTTTGTGTATTTATCTAGCTTGAAACAGTGCTAGTTTAGTCAAGCAGTTAAAGCTTACTCTAAGAGATGTCATAGTTTGGATCTCTGTACATAAGGCCACAGTAATCACATAATATAAAATACAATGCCCAGTGAGTATTGCTCTGTTAATGCTTTCTTTAATAGTGGGAAAGGTAGGATACTCAAGGTAAAATAAACAAAGCAAAGTCAAAGTTCCTATCATTTTTATAAGCCTTGGTATAAGAATTCTAATGTTGTAGAGGAAAGTAACCACTTATTTAGTGAATTCAACCTCTTTCTAGTGCGCCAGGTCTCAGGGCTCCCAGTAACAATCATGAGCACTATGGGTAAATGGATCTGGAAATGGTCAGGATTCATGTCCGGGCCCCCAATTGCAAGCACTTCAGGTACTTGTAACCTGGGGCCCGCAGGACAAAGTTCGGGTTCCATAGCAGTTATTGTTTCTTGCATAGTGACTGCTTTGCTAGTCAACCTGATTTATGAACTGTGGCCCATACCCACATCAATGCAGTCATAGTCATGAGTCTCATTGCCATTGTCCACAAATGCAGGAATGAAGACCTGCTAGGTACAGCAGGCCTCCATCTCTCCATTTGTATTTGCAGAATGCCTACATATTAATTCATGTCCCAGTCCTTAAAAGTACCAGAGGATGAAAAAAATAGACATTCTGCAAATGGAGAGAGAGCAGGCATTGATCCCCCTGGACCTCTTGCTACACCCTGAAGTTCCAGCTGTGATTCACAGATTGGAAGTTACCCATCATGGCTGCTCCCACTAGTAAATCAGTATCACTTGCTTTGACAGGTCATTGCATCTGCAATTGTTCTGGAGCCATAACTGCAGTCACACACCATGGATGCATTGCTTTGTTAATTGGAGGGGGGGGGGGAAACCTTATATTCCCTCTCTTTCCTTCTGATCCTCAGTGAGCCACAAAGTGCACTTTCAAGACAGAAAGAACTTTTCTGGGTCACAAAGCGCCTTTTGTACATTGTGACTTGCTGTACATTTGGGCTCTGATACCTTCCAGGCTCAGGTATCAGAATCACCATGGCCCAGAGTCAGAGAGACAACCAAAAGTTTAGGAGAATTTACTGAGAAGGGTACCTATCCCCTACCCCTGGACCAAGGAGGTAGGGCTAGAACCCAAGGGATATTTTTTGTGAGTCCTGATGAAATCCGGGGTATTTTTTATCTTTAATGGCTGAAACATGTTGACATTATAGCATAATGGAGGGGTAGGAGACTCAAAACAGCCTCCCATACCACCATCCATTAGTCACCTATGTGACCGTTTTAACCTGGGCAAGGAATCCATATTTAAATTGGGATTGAGGATATCCCGTGCCTAGTTTTAACTACTATTTCTGCACCTTTGTTCACTTGGGCTCTCTTGTTGGGTACATGCTTTTGTGTTGTATTGTCTTCCCTCCCTATTGCTCCACCCCCAGCATTGCGTGGGGGTGTGTTAGCAGCCCTATGATGAAGCATGACACAGTATACTGTGTGTGAGGGCAGTTTTAAAACATTTGGTTGTCTCCCTGACTCTGGGTCACGGCGATTCTGATAACGGAGTCCCTCTTCTCTGTGTGTTTATAACGTTGTTGCTGGAGGTCAAAGAGGGCCCCCTTTTTCCTCGTACCCCTTATTTTTTGTGTGTGTTTACCTTCCAGGCTCACTCAAGATACTATAAAGACCTAAGGAACCAAAGCCACTCACCAGGTTGGCGGAAATCCTATTGTAGGTCAAAGCGGTACCAAAAAGTGGAAAAGCAAATTGTAGAGGGATATTTCATGCATTACTTATAAATTCATATGGTTAAATAATAAATCTGTGGATGGGCAGCCAGGAATGCCTTGTAGATGATCAAGCGCTCTACAGAATATTTCAAATAATATAACTGGTAGTCTAAACTCAACCCATTCAGATCTACCAAATGGTGATACGTCAAAGGATGTCTGTCAAAAAAGCAGTCTTTGGAATATGAAGGAATCAAAAGAGGTGCAGAAAAGGCGTACATTTCATTCTGTAACTTGGTCAGTAGTATGAAGGGAGAATGCCTCACCAGTAGCATCATCTACCTTGCTCTGTTTGCTCTGTTCAGCAATCTATTAGTCCTCATCAATTGCATTCTCAACCCTGGCACAATGAAAGAGGGACATACAACACAACAGTGGCCTAGTGTTTCTCTCTGTGGAAAGCAGTTCGATAAAGGTGCACCGGCAATTCAAAGAGATTGCACTTCCTTCTAGTAGGATATGGAGGCATGCAGCTTTTTTGTTCATCTAGAATGCTGTCACATAATTCCTGGCCTCTTCAGTGTGGGATAATAGAGCACCATTGTAGCAGATGGGAAATAAAACAAGCATTTGCAATGCAATAGGTCTCGCATTACTAAAAGTTTGAGTTATTGGTGTTGCATATTTATTTGCAAAGCCAATAGCTCAAACTTTCAGTAATGCGAGACTTATTGCATTGCAAATGCTTTACCCTTGGTATAATCGCGGCACCCGCGCTTTACTTATAACATTGAAAGTAAAGCGGGGGTGCCACGATTATACCAAAAGTAAAGAAATAGAAAAACAAATCTATTTCTTTACCTTTGGTATAATCGCGGCACCCACGCTTTACTTTTAATGTTATAAGTAAAGCGCGGGTGCCGCGATTATACCAAAAGTAAAGAAAAAGATGTTTTTTTCTATTCCTTTACTTTTGGTATAATCACGGCACCCGCGCTTTACTGATAACATTAAAAGTAAAGCGCGGGTGCTGCGATTATACCAAAAGTAAAGAAATAGATGTTTTTTTCTATTCCTTTACTTTTGGTATAATCGCGGCACCCGCGCTTTACTTATATCAGTAAAAGTAAAGCACGGGTGCCGCGATTATACCAAAAGTAAAGAAATAGAAAAAAAAATCTATTTCTTTACCTTTGGTATAATCGCGGCACCCGCGCTTTACCTTTAATGTTATAAGTAAAGCGCAGGTGCCGCGATTGTACCAAAAGTAAAGAAATACATGTTTTTTTCTATTTCTTTACCTTTGGTATAATCGCGGCACCCGCGCTTTACTTATAACATCAAAAGTAAAGCGCGGGTGCCGCGCTTATATCAAAAGTAAAGAAAAACAAGTGGCGCGCGCGTCCCGCCTGTGTCTGGGAACGATCATAGCTCCTCCCATGGCCTATTGGTGTCTATTACGCGCTTGGTGCGCGTAATAGACACCAATAGGCCATGGGAGGAGCTATGCGCATGCCTCGGTCCAATTGCGTGCAGTCTTTTAGACTAAGACGCACGCAAAGGCCAATGGGGGAGCTGAAAAGGAAATGCACACGCACAAGCGTGTGCGATTCCTAGGTCAGCTTGATTTCCCCGTTTTTCACCTACTAAAGGTCTCGCGACCTGCGCGAGCACTGCTGCGCAGTGCAACGCAGGTCGCGAGACCTAAAAAAAGGCTGGGCTGCTGGAGCCCTCTAAAAAAGGGCGGGCAAGCCATCTATGCGGTCCATGTGCAAGATGGTCTGTCTTAAATATATCGATCCCTGTATTACTCACTAGGCATTATGAGCGCAGGTCCTCCAGACACTTTACCGCAAAGTATGCCACACTTTTTCCTGCATCTAAGCTGCTATAGTTTGTTATCCCGGCTATGAATTTATAATGAATTTTAAACTTATGATCTATCTGATTTTAAATGCTTTTTAGGTATGGGACTCACCATTGAGGAGAGTCGAGTTTGGCTGTTTCATTGTGTTCCTATTTCCTATGTCTTCTATGCACTGTATATGACTTATGTAATTTTATGGTTGTAAAAAAATATATTGATTGACTGAAGAGAAATGAAAAATGCAAAGATTGCCTTGCATTACCAGATTTCATTAATTGCAGGTGATACATATGTACTTTTTTAGCAAACTTTGTAGGGCTAATATATTGACAGATTCACTGTTTTGCCTTCATTTTTAGGAAATGGTAAATCCCAAAACCCATTACGAAACAAAAGAGTTTTTTGGATCATCAGAAAAATACTAGATTATTTCATGAGTGCCTGTCATGTTATTAATATTCACACATATTGAAGTAAATAGTGAGTTTATTTAACCTGACGAGCGCAAAGCAGCACATCTACCGCGGCGTCTCTCCATGTAGCAACTGCCATATAAAAAAAACCCAGGAGCGTACACTGCATTCAAAATTAATTATGACATATCCACAACACATCCTCCCTTCTTTATATAAGGACCTAAATACATACCTACATACATACAATGCAATAACAAGAATAATGACAAGAGCACTTTATAAAGATGAAAACAATATAAAAGTACAATAAGACAAGGAATAAGCAACAATAATACTCAATAAACTAGGCTAAAAAAATGCTCAATAAAAAATATAAAAACTTAAAAATATAAATACTTAAATACTATATACTCTATGAACCCTTCCCGAAAACCGAACGCATTTGTTATACACTACACAATCTTCGAGCCAACCCAGTGGCTACCTAATCCTCCTGGAATAACTTCCACTCATACCCACATTAGGTACATCCATGGCTCTTACAGATGCTTCATCAACAACATTCAGTATATTGCACTCTCCGCTGCACTCTAGAGCATCTGCACTACACTCTGAAGCACCCACATCCTCCTGTATGTCACCAAAACTTCAATAACTTCCATCTGGACCACTGACAGAACTGGATCCTTCAAACTCATCATGTAACTAATCAAAATCCTCATCTCCAGCCTCCCCACAATAACTCCTATCCACTTCCTTAGATAAGACTGCAACTCTTTTTAAGGTTCCACAACTTCCCACTTCTCAACTGAGCCACATTAGTCAAAACTTCAACGACTTCTTCTGGTTCATACAATTAAGGTTCATCTTTACAAATCTTGCCAGGGTTTTTAATACTAACCTAATCATCCTCATCAATATTCACAGATTTAACTCCATTTTTGACACCATAATACTTTTAAATCTTATCCAGACACTTCATCATTTTATCATGCGCATACTTTAAGGACCACTGCACAACACCAGTGCAACATAACCACCGTGGGATATATTTAGATATTGGTTTCCTACCTTTCATGATCGCAAAAGGAGAAAGACTTGTAGCCTGATTACTCATGACCGATAAGCCAACTCAGCTTTTCCAAACTGTCTTATCCAATCCTCGTTATTACACTTAGTTAACTGAATGTTATTTTTTATTACATGGTTAGACCTCTCCACCATGTCATTGCCACTTCGATTCTACAAGGATGTGGTTCTATGTTTTATTCCAAGTATGTCAAAGTAAATGTTTGCCTTATTAGAGAAAAACTGGACTACATTGACACTTAACACGATGCATGAATACCTTCAGCAACAAACATCCAATCCAGAAATGCTAGAATAGTATCTGTGCCCACTTTTCCACCTCCTCAACCACTGGCCATCTCGAAAACAAATCAATCAAAACTGAAATATACTTTTGAGGCAGATCTAAGGGACCCATAACATCTATGACTACACACTCCCATGCGTATTTGGATACAAAGCACACGGTCAATGAAGGCCTTAATATACATAAACACTTATCTGCCTTGGAGCAGGCCACACAATCTCTTACAAACCTCTCCTCAGCTAAATCCACCCCGGGTCACCAAAGCAACCTCTTAGTCTTGATAATCCCCAAATGACCTTCATGACACAAATGCACCACATTGTTTCCTATCACCTCTGAGAAGAATTTCACTAACAACAGACAAATCTGATCTCACTTCCCAGAAAGATCTAACTTATGCATCCAAAGTTCCCTTCTTGGCCCAAATTTTCAAGATGAATTACTTCACTTCTTGCAATACCTTGTCAATCTTGTATGCCACATCCCATTCCTCTTCTTTGATTGCTGAAGAGCCTTGACTACGTATTAAAGCAACTTTGAAATTATTCCACCTTTCGTCCCTACATTCCTCCATCTGAACAGGCATCCTTGGAAGAAAATCTGCAATCACATTGTCCTTTCCAGGTGTATAAATAATTTTGTACACACAATCCTGCAAAGATACATTGACAGCCCCTACTGTTGATAAGATTTTGACTAAAGGTTTAAGATCACAATGAATTTTGCATGGTTTCCCAGAAATAAAAAATCTAAAATGCTCTAAAGCCCAAGCACACACCAAGACTTCTCTCTCAATAATTGGATATGTTTCTACCCCTAGGGACAAGGATCTAGAAGCATAAGCAATTTCATGATCCACCCCTCTATCATCCTCCTGAGTTAATACTGGCAAAGACCCTTGCTCCTACCATCAGTGATGATGATATTATCTGCATAAGGATCAAATCTTTTTTTTTAAACTGGTATTAGCAATTGCAGATTTAATGATAAAAATTCCACCCACTCACAGCAGACCAATTTAATGCATTCTTATTTTTTATTAGCTGCCTGATATTGTAAGGTTTTTCAGCAAAATTGGGAATATATTGTGAGTAAAACTCAGCCACAATTAAAAAAGACTTAGCATAATCTCTACTAGTTGGGGTAGGCACATTCTCAATCCAAGTCACCAGGGTGAGTTTCAGTTTGACCCAATGTTCATTGATGATATGACCTAAGTACATAATGCTATCCTCTGCAAGTTTGCATTTGTAAAATTAAACTGTAAGTCCCTTCTCTTCCAGAATGCGTAAAACATTTATTAGTCTGGTATAATGTTCTGTCTTGTCAGTCCTAAAATCCAAAATTTCATCCTCAAAAGGGAATACACCCTGCTCTTTGCTAAACAAATTAAACATCAAGCAGTGGAAAACGGCCACTTCCAATGCTAAACCAAATGGCATTTGTTTGAATTGGTACCAGCCAAAAGGCATAATGAATGATGTGAAAACCTTGGATTAAGGAGACAAAGAGATCTGGTGATACGCAAAAGAAAGAGCGATAGTGGAAAACCATTTTGCTCCCTTGAGACAAGCTACTATTTAATTAATCTTAAGTACAGGGAATCTGTCAATAATAATTTTGTTGGTTAGATGCACAAAGCAACACAGAGTCTGATCCTCCCATTACTGCATTTTGCCACTAATAAGTGAGAAATCCAATTAGAAGCTTCAATAGGTTCAATTACCTGTGAAGCGACCAATTTATCCAGTTCACTTTACACCTCATCCCTAAACAAGATAGGACTGTTCTGGACCTTGTGCACCTTTGGAACAGCGTCCTTTTTAAGTAATATTCTGTGTTTCAAATCTTTTAAATTACCCAGTTTGTTACTAAATACACATGGGAATTTCATCAACATCCTGTCCCCAACAGTTGCTCCTTCATCCAGCACCAGCACTTGCTCCCGACTATTGGGATTTAGAATAATATGCAATTTCTTTTGATCAAACCAACCTAACACTGGTGGTTCTTTTTTTGAAATATATAATTTATCCTGGGAATGTATGTGAACCACCTGAAACCTAACATATCAATTCTTTCCCCACTATAACCTTCTGGTTGAATATCTGGATCAATCAATTTGTCTCCCACTTTCTCTACAAAAGTAAATTTCCACATATTCTCAGAATACGAGTCTGCAAATATCTTCACCCGAACACCACCAATGGTCATCCAACAATCCCGCTTGTTTTACACATTTCTTCATTAATATTTCGAACTAAGATATTACGTATATTCATCACTAACTTGCTTTCACAAACATTATGTTCAGAATAATGCTCTGAATTGTACTCATCGTCAGTTTCCTCCTCATCTTTCACACACTTCACCCATACACCTTTCTCCTTAGACACTTTTGAAAATGGGCAATAATTCCACAACTACTACACTTTTGTTTAGCTGCAAGACAACCATTGCTATATGCCAGACGATTCTTGCTATCACAGCAATAACATCTAGCCTGTACTTTCGACTTTGCATTGTGAAACAAAACACTAGATATCTTTTAACCTCTAGACTTAACCTAGGCCAACAATTTAGTATCTTTCATATCTTATTTTAGAGCCACAGCACATCCCCCTGAGATTTCCGCCTTGCGTACTATGGCAAACACATCCTCTAAAACAGTTAATCTGCCTCGAAGAAACTTGGGCAATTGACCCTATCCACATACAGGGTTTTAAAACATTTCACCTTCCTCCCTTACCGTCCACTCATGGTAGACCTAAGGGCGGCTTAGCCATCTATGTTTCGAATTTAATTCCTTTTACTATCATGGAAGTTCAGTTAGTCTCGCCAATTTTCCAAATCCTTAAAATAGTTCCAGACAATAACTCTAGTTATTATCTCATCAATATGTATAATAACTCCTCACCTAGCGACTGTGTAAAATCTTTGTCGGAAATTGCTTTGTATTTACAAGATCAAAAAGCTATGAGTCAAGAGTTAAATTGTCATCTTGTGTGGGGTGGGGACTTCAATGTGTATCTGTGTAACAAATATGACAAAGGTATCTGTGGGCTTTCAGACGAGCACGATGCCCCCTTGGCCCACTTCACCCATAACGCTGTGGGTCAAGCACTAAATACCTGTATTTTTGCATTAGAACTTGAATTCGCCAACATCCTAGCGTGTCCCGCTGTAGAGTTTAAGCCGACTTTTCATGGTAAAGGTGCCTCCACTACCATTGATTTTATCTTATGCTCTCAATCCTTAAAAAACCGATTGAAGCAATTTTCAACTGGCACTGATCCTTCAAGTGACCACTATCCAAATAGCACAACCTTAGCATTAAATATACCACCTTCAGCCTGCCCAAAAACAAGTCTCCTAGCGCAGCATTCTCTGGAGATGAACAAAATCAATGGTTATACTGTCAAGTGGTCGACGATCAATCCCACAGAGATCACTAGCAAGATTATTCAAAAAACCCTTCCTCTGATCTATCAGTGTTTGGAGCCGTCTTCCTCCCCCAAGCTGATCCTTTCTAGCTTCACCAAAATATTAGAAGCCATCAGACAAGAGCTCACTTGTTCCTATAAGACTCTTGCCAATGATAAGGATTCAAGAGGGTGGTTTGATTCCCGCTGCCGCAAAGCGCAGCGTGCATTGAAAAACGCTCTACAAAAAAAGATTAGGGTCAAGCCCCAAATTGCCTCTTTGAGGAAAAATTATAAGATGGCACAGCAATCACGCAAACAGGAAATAAAAAATAACCTCTGGGCCCAATTACATCAGAGTACTTTAACCAAGGACTCTATCATGTTTTGGAGAACAGTCAAGGCCCCTTTCCTAGTTGATGAAACTGCGATAGAGCATCTAGACGTGGCAGTACCTGCTGACAAATGGGTAGCTCACTACTCGCAGATCTTCGCGGATAACCCCGTGATAACTGAGGCCCCCAGACCAGAGGCGGAAGCTCCTCCTAGTAATAACATCTTTCCCATCGATCTCTATTTCGATCTAGAGGAGATAATCACAGCACTGACCGCCTCAAAGACCGGTAAGGCGCCCGGTCCAGACGGGGTCCCCTTAGACATATTTGTGAGCAACATAGATCTTTGGTCTCCAATTGTCACACAGGTCATGTCTGCAGTTACCCAGATCGGCCTTTTTGACTCTTGGTCCACCTCTGTGCTTCTGCCCATTTTCAAAAAGGGAGATCGGGACAATCCAGCCTGTTACAGGCCCATCTCCCTTTTGGATTCCCTAGGCAAGGTAGCTGGCAGATTAATTCTGGAGCGTTTAAGGGACTGGGCCACAGAGAATAAGATCTTAACTGATCTACAGTTTGGGTTCCAGGAGGGCCTGGGCACTGTGGAACAGGCCTTAAATCTGACCTTGCTTATAGGTAAATATGTAGGGGCCAAAGGTGGTAAACTTCATCTAGTCTACGTGGATTTGAGTTCCGCATTCGATTGCGTAATCCACTCCAAGCTTTGGGCGATTTTGAAAAATCTGGGCATAGATCCTGCACTGCTGAATTTTCTCCGAGAGCTATACTCGGATGCAAAAGCATGCGTGAGATATGGTATTAAAGGGGAGCTTACGGAATCCTTCAATATTGAAAAAGGTGTAAGGCAGGGATGCGTCCTTGCTCCATTCCTATTTAACATCTATACTAACGGACTGGAGCAAGCGATGTTGGTTGACAGCAAAGATCTACCCTGCATAAGCTCCCGCCCTATTCCTGCATTATTGTATGCAGATGATTCAGTCATCTTAGCTAGGACACCTAATCAACTCCAGATCCAACTAGATAAATACTGTGAATTTATGTCTTCTCTTGGTCTTAAAGTCAATAAATCTAAGACTTTTGTTATGAACATCGGGAAAAGAGCCCAAAAATGTAAATCTCTCTTTATCGAGAAGACCAGATTAGAAACTGCCACCACCTATCCTTATCTAGGTATCCTTATTGACAATCACCTGTCCTGGAAACCTGCTATATCTAGTAAAAAACTGCAGTTTCAACGTACAACATCTGCACTGACCTCGTTTTCCAGGAAATTGGGTAAGCCCGCTCCTACTGTGCTCTTGCAGATTTACCAAGCCAAGTGTATGAGTGTGGCAACATACGGTGCAGGAGTCTGGGGCTATGTGCCTGCTGACGACCTACAAACTACAGAAAACTCCTTTCTGAAATATATACTAGCCCTCCCTCGTAGTGCTCCTACCTTCGGCACCCATGTGGAACTCGGTCGGGAGTATCTGACTGATATCATTAGCTACCAACCGATTCTACTTTGGCACCGTATATGGACCCAGGAGCAATGTCATCTAACTAGGTCACTAATATCTGACTGTCTCACTTTGTCCTACTGGAAAAAGATTCCCTGGCTGCTATATGTATCGAGATTTTTGTCAGATTTGAATCACTCTGCATATTTTACTGATCCCGAATCCTTAGTGGACATATCTAGAAAATCTTTGAAAAAGCTATGTGCTGACCACTTGAGTGATCTTCGTTTGTGTTCTGAACTTGTGAAAAAATCAAACGTTCATTTAACGATGGTCCAATTTCCTCATGGCATTCAATTTTATCTGTCATTTTTTCTGTCAAATTATGAGAGATATGTTTTAACCAGATTTCGGTTTGATCTATTTTATCGTCTTGTTTCATTGCCTGTGCCCTTAGACTGGTCACGGGAACTACCAAACTGTCCCTGTGACGGTCTTATTCGCCAGTCAACTTTGCATGTAACCTTTTTCTGCGGTTTCTATAAGTCCCCGCGGAAACGTTGGCTGGTTCCTCTGCTTCGACATATAGGGCTGAGAAGATGCAGACCGGCTCTTCTGGCACTTCAAAATCTAGATACCCCGTATGTAGCCAAAACTGTAGCCTGCTTTCTTAAAGCCTGCTTGAAAATTCATTTTCAACTATCGGCAAATGTTTCTTAGGATTTTACCGCTTATTCGGTTATTATTCCTGTATATAGAGTGTTAGTGTTTACTCCTAAATGTCTGCTTCCCTCAACAGCCATTACCAAACTGAATTTTTACTGATTATTTGCGCTATTATTGTTGTTCTTAGAGTGTCAGTGTTTTTATGTAAATTGCCTCCCTTTTTAAGCAGTCAGTGGGCAAACTGATTTTTATTTTTATAATGTTGTAAAGCTTCAAATGAACTTTTTATGATTGTAAATTCAATCGAAATAAAGTATTTTACTACTACCATTGACCCAAAGACGATCTTGGATAACAGGGTTACTAACATGCATAACCACCACTTGATCCTTAATCAAATCATCATGTAGATTACCAAATTTACAATCTATTGCCATTGCTATTGTTGAATTTGTATTCAACTACATATTCATCCACAGTTTCTTGTTTGCCTTGCCACTGAAATAGTTTAAATCTAGCTATACCAATACACGCTGTTGACACAAAATAGTTATCAAAATCAAGTAGCGCTGAATTAAGAAAGTTTACATCTCCTGAAACCAATGCTTTAAGCATCTGATCGTACACTTTGAGCCCCTGAGGATTCAAAGAATAGAATAGACTCCTTTTTACCTGTTCTGGAGACATTTGACTTGACTCATCCACTGCAGCAATGTCATTTGAAAAATATGCCTTCCATTCAGCCCATTTCAATGTAGGTTCTGATCCTGATGGCCTGAAAGCCCGCGGAGGACTGATGCAAAAACTCTGTGTGCATATGATGTGGTTCATGGAATTGTTCAACCTTCACACTTCACCAATAGGACTAGTTCTATGTCCACACATCGCCAATAGTTTCTGAGACGCTCAATGATATTATCCCTTGAATAAAGTTGAATGTTAACAATCATGCAAGGAAAGCAGACAAGTTATGTTGTTGACAGAACAGATAAATTCCCAGGAAGAAAAATTCTCTTACCATAATCCACAATGATTGTGAAAAATGTAGTAGAATCCACATAAACCAGCCACCAACATCGTGCTCCTGACCAAAACTGCTAATGAGAACAATCTTGTAAAATGAGTAGCGGACCGCTACTTCTTCCCCTAAAACAATGCCGACATCCCAATCCAACCACTCAATCCAAAATGACTGTTACACGCGGTTACATTGTGTGACCCCATGTGATGACATCAGTGCCTTAACAGGGAGGTGGACCTTCCAAAAGAGCAGCCGTGCATCTGAGTAGCACTGCTGCGTGTGAGAGCTGTGCAGAGCAGAAAGCCACGCGACGTTGTATTAGAAAAATAACAATGGTAAGCGCCTCTTCACCCCTGTAAATATATCCTGCAATTCTGGTCAGACTTCACACATCTTTTCAAAGTACACCACCCTACCAACATCCTTCATAAACCGATGGTGATGCTCCTTCCTCTGTGGTCCACCTCCTCAAATCCTTAAGCGAAGTATGGCACGCCAGCTCCTAATCCTCAGGTTACTCGTCGCCACTTGTCATGTTATTAATACACATATCGAAGTAAATAATGAGTCTAGTTCACCTGAGGAGAGCAAAGCAGCACAATCACCTCACTATCTCTCCATGCCGCAGTTGCCACATAAAGAACCCACAGGAGCATACACTTCATTCCTTATTACATTTTAACATAATCTCAACAGTCCGCCTTTAGAATCAATGCTTTTTACTAAATTCCATGGGAAATGTGTGTTTCGAAATGCACAATTTGTCCCTGTTATGCAACCGTGGGGGAGGGCTCCTTTCCTGAACCCTTGTGAGGGAGACCAAGGTTGGCCGCTCACATGCTTGACCGAATTTGATGGAGATCATTCACCCTCACCACTTTCAAAGTTTACCAGCAGCCTCTGCCTTACTCTGATTCCCCTCCCGCAATGATCTTTGTGTGTGAGAATTTCTTTACAAAAAGTGATTATGTATATTTTTCTTGAAATTTAACTGGCACTCAAAGTTGGGGAAGGTGATGAATATTTACACACCCCCCATCGAAAACCTGCTTTCTGTTTTTGATTAATGCGAGGCTCTTCCACAGGAAGATTTGTCTGTGTCCAGGCAGCAAGAGCGTGGAACTACTTTGCTTAACCTTCGACCCCAAGAACACCATCTTCACTTTCGCAGACATTGAAAACGTTGGCTCACGAGGCACTCATAACATAACAAGTGAAGACCTTCAACTTCTCTTCAAACAAGCAATACTGAAGTCACCTCGGGTTATTTCCAGAGCATGGCCATTTCTGATTTTTCACGAATGGTGCTCTTGGTGTGGGGTATTTACAAACACCTCAAAGAACAATAATCTATTCAAATTTCATGAACGGTGGGAACAAAGACCGTTTGTTTTTGTTCCTTTGTGTGTTCTGCCACTGACGTCACTGAGTGCCAGTCCTAGATAAGGATCTGAACGTTATAATTTGAAGAGCACGAGAGACAGCAACGAAAGTGTCTGCAACAAAAGGCGTTACCTTGCTGAAGCTAGCAACCCAGAGTTTGTAAATAAAAAAAATACTTCCTGAGAGATTAAATCCCTGTAAAAAGAAATGTTCAGACATTACTGATTTCACGGTGGCCCTTTAAGCTTTAAATTAGAGAGTTGTAGCCCCACTTGTTCTTTCACTTGCTGTCTACATATAACGGCCCAACTATGAGTGAAGACAGTAAGTAGGCCTATGAAATACAATATTTTGAGAAATCGACGTCAGTGTAATTCATCCGAAGACAAAAAAGAAGCATACTGAAAAAGACAGCCCACCCAGGTTGTAAGTCACTCATCGCAGGAAACAGACAACAGTGTACTATAAGCACTCTATTGTCAAAGGAACACCATTATTTGATCTGTGGCGGGGGAGGGGGGTGGGGGTAAGAGAATTCTCATTGTGTGGTGTTTTAGAGAGGAAATGTAGTCTAGAAGTTTAGCTCCCAACCACGGATCCTGGGACCAAATCTTTATATCGGCCATAGATTGAGAGTCGGGCTAACCTGGGTATGCCACAGAGCCTTTCGTGTGTGTAAACCTGCAAATAAATGTTATAATTTCAGGATGCAAATTCCCACTTTAATGTACAGGTTTACGTTGCTCATGACAAGTATGTTTCACTTATATGTATGCAAGACATACCACGTGCACGTGCGTTGTGGGATGGGCGGGCAGCCCACAACCCTCAAGGACCCCCAAATCAACCGAAAGCCTACGAACATATGTGAGCTACCAGAGACTCGGGGACTCCTCCCCACATTATGCGGGGCTTAGGTGGTCCATGGTCTTAAATCCGTCACTGGTGCAGGAGAGCCACTCCACCTTTGGGACCACAATGTTCAGGCTGTGATGGGCAATAGTGAGCAACGTTTTCTTTGGGCACTTCTGCAATGGGCAGGGTTTCAGGTGCAGAGAGTGGGAGACAGCTAAGATCCCCCAATGAGTATTATTCCACAAATTCCCCTCTTATGGCTGTTCCCTTCTTGTCTGTTTCCTGCGATTACCATTGGGGATACCTGGTTGTGTGGGTCCGGGACAAAGGCACAAGTTCTGGCTTACCGCGATGGAGGGGAGACCAGCTACAGGCACCCAGTTATGCCCAATGAACAAAGGGGCATATTAGCAAGGGCTTCATCGCCGCTTTAGCGGCACTTTTTGCCGCTGAAGCGGCAATTTTTTTATCGCCCTAATGGCAAGCTGTCGCTAACAGCAGTTAGCGACAGCTTTCAGGCGATAGCGACCGGTTTGGGGCCCGCTTTGCATGTCAGCGATATTTATCGCTAATGACATGCAAAGTGGGCGTACCCAAACTGTTAGCGACTGAAAGCAGTCGCTAACACAGCTATCGCCTATTAGCAACGCAGGCTGTGCGATACAAAAAGTCACGCTAGGCGTGATTATCGCCAGAATCTAACACCTGCTCAAAACATTACTTACCTGTGTAATCAATGGGAGGTGGATTGTCAGGTTAGGTCACCATTGGCGTTAATATGTTAATATCGCTGGATTTCCAGCGCTATTCATGCATTTAGCCGCTATCGCTGGATATTTTATCGCATTAGAGATAAACGTTGCTAATAGCGTGTTATATCTGGGATAATATCCGGCGATAGGCGGCAATAAAAAAAAACGCGCTAAGCGCATTTTGCGGAAAATACCGCATGTCCTTGCTAATATGCCCCAAAGTACCTTAAATCCAGGTTGCTTGGATCAGCATTGAAGCTGCGTTGCAAAGCAGAGGCAATGCGTTGTTTCCGAGCTGAAGCAAGGCTGCATTGCGAGGTTCTGTTGCATTGACGCCAATGATCCTGTCTACGGGGCTTGTGATGCAAAGTCCAGTGCAAGGATGCGAGGCGCAGCAGAGCCTATGCATGGGGTCCGATGAGCAGTAAAGCTGTAATGCAGAGTTTTGTCATCGATGCTGCCGTCAACGAAGGATGCGAGGAGCTTGCGCTGGGAAAGGCTTCACGCAGTGGTGGTTCCAAAGATGATGCATCTGTCCCAGATGTGGAAGATGACAACGAAGATAGTCTTTTGTGACGGGTCCATGCAGCAGCAACGATGCGTCAGTTCTGCTATAAGAGGCGCAGCTCAGCTGAGGCGATGCGCCGATTCTGCTAAGGGATGCATTGTTTAGCAGTCATTTGAAGAGGGGGAGACTTCACAGACATGCCTTTGAAGTGCACAGGTGTCCTCTCTTCCTGCCCTGGCTCCAGACTCACTACAGGGGGTTATGTAGCTCCTTGGGTGGACAGGACGCAGCGTATTCAGGTATAAGTAAGGCTGTGCTCAGCTCCACCCTGCCAGAGATAGCCCATTGAGACACACCTAAGCTCTCATTGTGTGTGGCTGTCTAGGAGGAATACACAAATCCCAACTACCAACTACAGCCAGTCATGTGACCAGAGACAGACTACAGGCACCAAATGGCTAAAACAAGAAAATTTCAACTTTCTTAAAGAGCATTTTCAGAATTGTAATTTAAAATCTGACTTTACCATAAGTTAGGATTTTAAATTAAGATCCCAGAGACACCAAACCTGAATCAGTCATGTCTTCCGACTTGGAAATTACACATAAAATATAATAGGGAAATCCCAATGTTATACTCTGGTAGATACAAGCCTTGCTGTAGTGAAAATGAATTTAAGTATTTTTCCATATCAGAACATGCAAACCTTATAAGTACATGCCTTTGCCTTTTAAATACATTATACCCTGCCCTCTGGGTTGTCCAGGGCCTACCCTGCTGGTGACATATATGTATGAAAAGGGAAGGCTTGGACCTGGCAAAAATTGTATTTTGCCTGGTCGACATAACAGTGTACACTGCACACACAGGCTCTTCAATGAGAGGCCTGCAACATTGGATGGCGCGAGCAGCGTTGCAGGCCCACTAGTAGCATTTAATGTACAGCTCCTGGGCACATGTACATGCACTGCACTAGGGACTAATAAGTACATTACATATGCCAATTGGGGATGAAACAATATTATCATGTTCAGTGGAAAGAGCAAAAGGCCTTTAGGAATGGTTAGCAGTGATAAAGTGCAATAGAGCCCTAATACCAGCAAAAACGAAGGAGGAAGGCAAAATGTTGGGAGGAAGATCTCCCAACAGGTCTAACACAGTCTGTCTCTCTGTGCTGTTTAGCTAACCATTCTCTTTGCTGTCTGTCACCTGCCCCATACTTCCCTAAAGTTCCCAAAACCTCCTCTCTGCAGTCTGTCACTCCACAGCTATCCCCATTTTTCTTCACTTCAGAACTTCCTAATTGCAGGCTGCCTTACTGTGCTGCTGTGCCAACATTTCTCACTGCAGTGTCTGTTTCAGTCTGCCTTCCCCTAAACTTTTCTTTCTCTCTGAGATCTGTCTCTCGGTCTTCACGGCTAATATTCCTCTCTGCTGCCTGTCTCTTTCACTCCCACGATAACCTTTGTCTCTGTAATGCCTTTCACTGCCCCTCCACTGTATCATTCCTCCCTGCACGCTGTTACTTGGTCTCCTCTCTGCCATCCTTCATCTATTCAGTCTCTTTTCCCATCTCCTTTTGACAGTCACTCTTGGTCTCTGCAGTCAGTCTTCTTCCTCCGCCTCTGAGTAACCTGTCACCCTGTTTTTTTCTCAGACACAAGTGCACTAATCACACACACACACACACACACATTTGCTAATGCTTGATGTTTATTGTGGATAATCCCCTGTATTTAAGATGGCAAAGGAAGTTTGTTTTACCCTAGGGAAGAGGGAACTTGCGTAAGGCTGTGGCTTTCAGCCGCAGGTAACCTGGCATGAAAAAACAAATCCGTCACTGTGCTGTTACTAACCTGTTAGCACTCCAGCAATAGAAAGGAATGAACTTAGCACGCAAAATTAGAAATATACATTTTTGAAAACAACACAGCTACAACAGGCTCTGATACTCAGTGTCATTTTAAGGATTTGCGGAGGCCAGGGCAAGACATTTTGGGCCCCGTAAGGAGCAAGTTTTGAGTTTTATGGTAAACCTGAACATGGTCACACAATAACAGTGAAAATGTGTTTTAGCTTGGATGTCAAAAATCCTTAGGATGACGCAGTTGAGAGAGAACAGAGTAGGAGTTGAGGTAGGCAGACAGGGAAAGAGGTTTAGACAGAGAAATAGAATAGATTGAGACAGGGCTTTAAGTGGGATGAAAAAACTGAGGGGTCTCTCAAAGTGGCCTGGCCAATGTAAATAAGGGCGCGGCTTAAAAACAAACAAATAAATAAACATTCACCAAACAAATAAGCAAACAACGGAATAATTTATGTAACTCACAAACAAACACATCTAAAAAAATATGTATGGGAAGGCTGGGACTTTTCTAAATTCAACTGACGGTAACCATTGTCCACACTTTGGGCCATATGTATGGAACTTTGGTTTTGCGATTCTCAAATAGCAATTTTTAGAGAATCGCTATTTGAGAATCACAAAATGCTATGTATGTAGGATTTGCAAATAATTTTGCGAATCCTACATATTCCTTAATTGCGAATTGCAAATTGCAGTTCGCAATTAAGGAATACCTCCCCATTCATTCCTATGGGCCTTGAGGCCCATAGGAATGAATGCGAAGACATTCTTTATTTGCGATTCTCTATGCGATTCTCAATTAGAGAATCGCAAATTTAGAATGCAATTTCAAGTGTGCCAGGGTGTCAAAAGGACACTCTGTTGCACCCCTGAAATGAGCATGGGTGCACATGTGGCGCACATACTAAGGGCATGTGTGTGCGCCAAATGCCACTTTGAAAAATGGAAAAATATGCATTTTTTAAAGAAATCGCAAATTACCACCAACCTGTAGTTGGTGGTAATTTACGATTCCTTATGGCCAAATTGCACTTTTTTGGTGCTTCTTACATTGCATTTAAGGAACCGCAAAATTTGCGATTCCTTAAATGCAATTGCAAAATAAGGAATCGCAAATTTTGCGATTCCTTATTTTGCACGCAGATTTGCCTTCATACATACCACTTAGCAAAATTGCGATTGCAAACGCCGAAATTCGGCGAATTTCGGCATTTGCGATCGCAATTTTGCTTGATACATATGGCCCTTTATTCTGTGTAATTCAGTTGCACTGCTCCCACGTATCTATCTGAGGATACCAACTTCATTGTTTGCCATTCAACTGCAAATTGCTTCAAATCTACTAAACATTTTACAATTTTCAATTGAGCTTCTATTTTTACATATTCCTTATTAATTTGTTAATATTGTTTAATTTTCTAAGCAGTGGTGGACCCCCTGAATACATATCGCGGACCAGCAGGGATTTCCGGACCATAGGTTAAGAACCACTGGACTAGATTATCAAACATATGGCAACATGCCTTAGAAACAGAAGTAGGACTTTGACAGTGACCATGGGGCACAGAAAAACATGGACGACAGCACTAACCAATATAGAAAGGAGACTACGACAAGGCACAAAGTTTTAGGAACATTAAGTGCGAATTGTGCACACCATATCGCCTTTGTAACCTATTTTGCTCACTTATGAGCGTTGCCAATCAATGCTGCATGGGTTTGACAGGCAGAAGCATCTCCTGGTGTCTTTCGAGTCTGACTTGGACACAAAAGGCACAGGGCACTGCTGTGTGCTGTGACGAGTCACATCTGATCTAGGGTGAGGAAAATTCGCAAGATCCGGTTACCCAATCAGTTAACACGTTTGCTGCAGAGATCTTTGTGTTCTGTAGCTCCAACCCTGAGTAAAGTACTTCAGTGTGGTATGTGTCTGCTACAAACTTCTGCATGTAACCTGAAACGCATAAATGTAAATCCTTTAACTTATGTAGTAATTAACACCTATTAGGTTACAAAAACAACTCATCTTGTATGTGTACTACATAAACGGCTAATACTGTAATTACATTGGTAGACTGGCATACTTGAAATACATACAGACCTTGAAAACGTAAAAGACGTTGAAATCTCAGATTATCTCTTGGGTAACTCGAGAATTGGCGCGCACCATGGGGCATATTATCAAGAAACGGCGTTAAAATTATCGCCGCTTTAGCGACTGCCGCTAAAGCGGCGATAATGGGCTTGATAATATGCCGCAGAGAATTCCAATAGAAGCCCATGTTGACACCAAAACATGGGCTTCTATTGGAATTGTCAAGGGCATATTATCAAGCCCATTATCGCCGCTTTAGCGGCAGTTTTCTGCCGCTAAAGCGGCGATAATTTTAACGCCGTTTCTTGATAATATGCCCCCATGTACTTTTCTTCATCCTAAAGTCTGGAGGAGGATGTTGTAGGCAGTGGCGGCTGGTGACATTTGAAACTGGTAGGGCGTAAATGTTGTGGATGTATGACACAACCTCAACCACCGAGTTACGCTTTAAATCTAGACTTTGTTTCTCCCGTCCATGCACTTATAACATATAATGCCTACTAGTATGGATGATATTTGACTTCTATACCTTGTAACTCTTGTAGTCTTATGCTACATGTCCATTACCTTGATTTACAGACTTGTATGAGTTATTGTGTCTTTATAACGTATGCGTGCAGTGCTTAATTTGAGCTGGTGATTTCCAGTTAATCATAAAAACTGGCGCTTATAGCACCAGTTAAGGACACAATCACTGGCACACGGAGCTTAAGTGACTTGTCCATAATCAAAGGATGTTGAGCCACGCCGAGCCTAGAACCTGGTTCCTCAGCTCCAAATCGGCAGCTTTGGCCATTACGCCACTTGCAGGGTTTCATGGTTAGTAGTTGGTTCTGTTTTAGGCAGCGCTAACATGAGACAGGAGGATGGTGCAAGCTGCCTCTTGACAAGAGCCCTGGCACCTATTTGTTTGCAAATTAATCACTGTGTATGAATGTGCTCTAAAGTGCTCCGACACCCTATATTGGGATGAGTAGCGCTATAAAATATTTAAATAAAATAAATTAGTGCATTTAAATTGGTTTTTGTGTTGTTATTCATTCAGGCAAATATGTCTGACATTCTTAGAGTGAATGCATATTCAAAAACCTGCCTCTAAATCGTAGTTTCTCTTAAGTATTTAGGAAGTGATAACCTAAGTGTCTTTTTTTCCCATCCAGTGGAGTTAGGACAAGTGAAAGTGAGAAAGCTACCTCACCCCCTTTAGGCTGTTGCTCTGAACAGAAAGCAGACACTGTATCCCATTGTTGGCAAATTACATTTAACCAAATTCAGCGTACTCACTGCATCAGCAAGACACCAGCGCCTGCCCCATAACAGCTGCTGGTTCCCTGATCCTGCTTTATCCCCCTCATTTCCTGCATGTAGCATATACCAACATGTGCAACAAAAATATGAACCTCACTGAGCGGTCTTATATAAAACATAAATCTGTGACCCACATCTATAGGTAATGCTGTGCAGCAGGTACATTAACCCATTGAGCTATTTTATGAGTTAAACATGAGATAAAAGTGCACACAGGTCACTCCAGCAAATGCATTAACACCACGGTTCTCGTCTTACATCCAGAAAGTTCTGGATACTCACAGATCGTAGCAGCAGGTGCCTTACATCGTAACCTAGTGTAAAAAAACAGCCTGCCTGTGACTTAAGTAAGCCAGAATAAATTTACTATTCAACTTTTCCCTGCTGCCAATTTCGCTGAGGACGGAGTTTGTAGAAAGAAATAACGCATAGACTCTCATGACTACCCAATTTCTGCAGCCGCCTTCGGTGAATATAAATAGATTATCCAAGCATTGTTTCATTCCTCATTGTTCCCTTCTCTCTCTTACAGTTAGGTACAGCACTCTATAGGGGGCTGGGGTTGTTGGCTATCACTCCTAGAACAGAGAAAAGAGCCCCACCGAAAAATTAAGGAAAACGTTACATATGGCGAGCCAATAACTGCCCAGGTTTAAGTAAACCCGTATTTCATGGACGTCGCACTTCTCTGGGACTCGAGGTTTGGATTAGAGAGCCCAGGGCAGTGTCATGTGAGGCGGTTCCACTTTCATCGAAGTCGACTTACCAGGGATGACTCACGGTATCTGAAGATGTGAAACAATCGTACAGATAGGTGCAGTAGCGGCTCGCGGGGGGGAGGAGGGGGGGGAGGTCGCGCACGGAGGGGGGAATGAAATATGTTTTTTAAAAACTTACCTCACAGCCGGTCCACGGGTCCACGCCACCTCTCAGACCTCTGAACCCCTGGGCGCCTTCACTAACGGTACTGGAGGGGCCTGCCAACCCCTCTCAGCCAATCCTGGCACTGCCAGCAGCGCCAGGATTGGCTGAGGGCACAGCTTACGCTACGCCCACCGCCTGCCCATTAGGAGACCGAGGGGCTCCTAATGGGCATGCGCAAGGCAGTAAAAACACAAGTACGCATGACTGGGCACGGACTAAAAATTAATCTCCATACCCACTCATGCGCACTTGTGCTGCCTTTCCCTGGCTTGTGACAATGCATGTCAGTCAACATGACGCCGGACCGCCCACGGTCCGACGTCATGCTGACTGACATGCATTGTCAGTTAGTTCTCCCCACCCTCGGCGTCTCTGAACTTAAGTAAACTAAGTTCAGAGACACCGAGGGAGCTGCGGGCGCGGGCGGGTGCGCGGGGGCGGGGGGGGGCTACGCCCCAACGCCCCAATGGACGATCCGCGCCTGGGTGTAGGGTTGTCAATAGAATCATCACTTCTGTGTTGAAAATTATGTTAAGCCGTCATCATGTGAATTTTTTAAAAACTATTTTTATTGCATTTTCAAAATAAATAACACAAAAGACAAACACAAGTCAGGTGTAACCAAACTGAGTCAAATATGAAATCTTTCAGCCCGTCAATCCCCAAACGCCCAACCCTGGTTCAACGTTTATACCTCTTAGTACAAAACACAGTTTTAGTCCCCTTTGTAATTTTGTATAACACTTCGAGCAATGTTTAACCTATAACACTGCACGTGTGTCCATGCCTGCCATCTTGAGCTTTTCTCATGTGTGGACTACATTGGCATCAGTCCATCGGCCACATATTTTGTCAAACATTCTAGGACTACCTCAACTTTCATACAGCACTTTTTCCACAAATGTATATGTTTACGCTAGGTGTCATAGTTCAGGAGCATTTTTCTAACCAACAATTGAACAGTGTTTCTCTGGATTATCACTAGGTCTGTATTGTAGAATACTTTATTTTGCTCAGGGATAATGTCCTCCAGATCCAATCTGGAAGGTAAGTCAAAGGGTACACAGTACTCTTGGAGAGGCCTGACTTTACCTTAGCCCCCGAGTAATATGATCTGCTTGCAAATGTTCTCAGCTGGCAGTAGACCCTCAAACAAACTAAATCAGTGTCTAGTTCAAACCTTGAAAGCCACCACACCAAACACCAGAGGTATTTCTTCTGGTGCCCGGGGATCCAATCTCAGCATACAGTCCGTGCTGTCTTTGAATCGACCAAGACTAGAGGTTTTAGGCCTCTGCCTCCATCAATCTAGAGGCCCATGTAGCGCCCCTGGCTTTCCTAGGCTCTAGGCCGAGGTCCTCTATCTCACACATCTGGGAAGCTCTGTACCACCGGGCCACACTTCCATTGTGTACTCTGGGTCAATCATTAACACCCAGCCAACAGTAAACTCTAGGGATGGTGGTCCACTCCCGAGGGAGCTCCCTCATTCCTTTTTATTCATCTTGTGTTTTCATGCTGGGGGCAGGTTCCTGCAATACCTCAGCCTTGGAGTCTAGACTACATACTTCCCGTATCACTGACATAATATCAAGTGACAAAATATTGTGTTCCTAAAATATCGGTTCATAAATATCGATGTCAAAAATATCGACATCCTATCTTCGTAATGGTAAGTACTTAAATATCGAGAGAAAAAAATATCATTGTTAAAAATATCAAAGTACAACATATCGTTTTTTTAATGTATAAAAAATAATGTAAAATAAATTAAATAATACATATAACTTAAAAAATATATATTTAGAATTATTAGAAAATGTTAACAATTATAAGTAATAAATGTAATGTAAAAATAAATTAAACATGCATATGTAATATGTAGTATATATTTACCTAATAATAATTATTAAATAATTATTTTAATACATTATAAAATGTTAGAAATATATTAAAAATTATAAATACATATATGTACATACATACACCTGTAACATAAAAAAATATATACATATATATATTATAAATTAAAATATTTATAATTTTTTTAAACTACATGTTACACTACATTAAGTGCAACAGTAGGGAAAGTGTTGGATAGCGGAGGGGAAGAAATTACTATTCCCACTCCAGCGACTACAACAGTAGGGAAAGTGTTGCATAGCGGAGGGTAATAATTTACTATTCCCACTCCAGTGAGTGCAACAGTAGGGAAAGTGTTGGATAACGGAGGGGTAAAAATTACAATTCCCACTGCAGTGAGTGCAACAGTAGAGAAGGTGTTGGATAGCAGAGGGTAATAATTTACTATTCCCACTCCAGGGAATGCAACAGTAGGGAAAGTGTTGGATAGGGGAGGGGTAAAAATTACTATTCACACTGCAGTGAGTGCAACAGTAGAGAAGGTGTTGGATAGCGGAGGGTAATAATTTACTATTCCCACTCCAGCGAGTGCAACAGTAGGGAAAGTGTTGGATAACGGAGGGGTAAAAATTACTATTCCCACTCCAGCGAGTGCAACAGTAGGGAAAGTGTTGGATAGCGGAGTGGAATAATTTTCTATTCCCACTCCAATAAATGCAACAGTAGGGAAAGTGTTGGATAGCGAAGGGGAATAATTTACTATTCCCACTCCAGCGAATGCAACAGTAGGGAAAGTGTTGGATAGGGGAGGGGTAAAAATTACTATTCACACTCCAGCAAGTGCAACAGTAGGGAAAGTGTTGGATAGCGGAGGGATATAAATTACTATTCCCACTCCAATGAGTGCAACAGTAGGGAAAGTGTTGGATAGCGGAGGGGAATAATTTACTATTCCCACTCCAGGGAATGCAACAGTAAGGAAAGTGTTGGATAGCGGAGGGGTAAAAATTACTATTCCCACTCCAGCAAGTGCAACAGTAGGGAAAGTGTTGGATAGCGGAGGGATAAAAATTACTATTCCAACTCCAATGAGTGCAACAGTAGGGAAAGTGTTGGATAGCGGAGGTGACAAAAATACTATTCCCACTCCAGGGAGTGCAACAGTAGAGAAAGTGTTGGATAGCGCATGGGTAAAAATGTACTATTCCAACTCCAGCAAATGCAACAGTAGGGAAAGTGTTGGATAGCGGAGGGGTAAAAATTACTATTCCCACTCCAGCGAGTGCAACAATAGGGAAAGTGCTGGATAGTGGCGGGGATAAAATTACTATTGCTACTCCAGGGAGTGCAACAGCAGGGAAAGTGTTGGATAGCGGAGGGGTAAAAATTACTATTCCCACTGAAGCAAGGGCAACAGTAGGGAAAGTAGTGGATAGCGCAGGGGTAAAAATTACTATTCCAACTCCAGTGAGTGCAACAGTAGGGAAAGTATTGGATAGCGGAGGGAAATAATCCACTATTCCCACTCCACCAAGTGCAACAGTAGGGAAAGTATTGGATAGTGGAGGGGAAAAATGTACTATTCCCACTCCAATGAGTGCAACAGTAGGGAAAGTGTTGGATAGCGGAGGGAAATAAGTTACTATTCCCAATCCAGCAAGTGCAAGAGTAGAGAAAGTATTGGCTAGCGGAGGGGATAAAACCAAACATTACAGCCATTGAATATAAATCCCAAAACAAAATGAAAACAAAACAATTACCAAAAATATTTATCAATAAATAAATGAATATTAATGATCAACTAATGGATCATTAATTTGAAATACATTACTTTCCACCATCTACCCCAATAAACACCAAAACACACACCAAATATTATTTACACAATTTCCATAACTAATTTTAAATTAATAAATTAATAACAATTAACAACAAAACATCAATTAACTTTAAAAAATGTACTTCCCACCATTTACCTCTATAAACCCCACAACTCACACATCCAAATTATTACACAATTACCATATTTAATAATTCATTCATTAATTAGCAGTAATTAACAAATACTTAATTAATTATAAATAATTTACCACCCACCATATTCCCCTATAAATGCCACCACCAATTTTGTAAAACATAACACAATTACCATAATTAATTATCAATTAATTAATCAATTGCTAACAATTGACAAGCAAAATATAAATAATTATTAATAAATTAATTCACACAATTAACACTTCAAAATAAAATTAATTAAATATTATATTTATAAAATTGATAATTGTATTATAATTAAATTACTTCCCACCCTACTCACCTATCAACCCACAACCTGCTCCTCAAAAAACAACTCAATTAACATAATTACCAATTAATTAATAATAATTAACAATCAATTCATAAATAATTAATAATAAATTCATTCCCACAATTAACAATATAAAGGGGCCGATTCCAATCCTGGAAAAAGGGCGTACGAATCGTCGTACGGAGCGTTTTCTCCGTACGACTCGTACCCGGTAAACTGTCCGTACAACCTAGGAAGTACGATTTGTACAGAAAGCCTATTTCCGTACGAATCGTACAAAAGACCGTACGGGTAAAAAAAAACTACGATTCTGATCTGGAACAGCCTGTACGCGATGTCCGTACGTATGTAAGCAGCGTTTTACGGCCCAGCAAGTACGATTCGTCCCTACGTCACTCCTTATGGCTCTTTTTTTACGGGAGCCAATAACAGCTGTAAAAGCTGAGTCCCCAGGGGTACGAGTCGTACAGGCATACACCCCCGTGCGTTGAGTATGTACGCACTGTACCCCCAGCGCGTATGTACGCACCGTACCCCCAGCGCGTATGTACGCGTACATACGCGCTGGGGGTACGCACCGTACATACGCACTGGGGGATGTACGACTCACACCCCGGGAACAACTTTTCCTGGGATACGAGTCATACAAAGTTCGCTTCGTAACGGGTAAAGTCATTCCCCGTGTACGGGACGTTTTCCGTACGAATCGTAAATCGGAAAGCCGGTCCGGATCGTACTTGTACGCTCGGACTGTATTTTTACGATTCACACGGAAAAGTGTCCAGGTCTGTCTCGTACAACTTTTCCCGATACGATTCGTACAGATCGGCCGATCGTATGTACTTTTTCCGTACGAATCGTACTTCACGGGTCGGACGTGACTTGTACGATTCGTACGGAAAAAAATACGGATACGAGTCGTACAGAAAAAAAAAGATACAGGATCGGAATCGGCCCCAAAATATTAAATACATTAATATTAAGTAATAAAAAATATGAATAAATTATTTATAATTAAATTACTTCCCACCGTATTCCCATATGAACCCACAACCCACTACGGAACTAAAACGCAAAATTTAACTAAAACAAAATTAATAACGTCTAAAAATTATTAATACATTTATTATAATTAAATTACTTCCCACCTTATTCCCCTATAAACCCACCACCAGCTAAGGAACTAAAACACAAAATTGACTTAAAATAAAATTAATAACTCCTAAAAAATTAACACATCTATTAAAAAACAAATGCAATACTTATTAAAAATAGAACACATACATTTAAAATACATACTAAAATACATAACACTAACTAAAAAACCAATATTTTTAGCAACTATACTTTTTCAAATGATATAATGACTTCGATATTGGTAAAAACTATATTACTTACTTTAGACTCGATGTTCTTGACCACAGCAGTCAATATTTTTGTATCACCATATTTTGCACTCGATATTAGTGCAAGTCGACAAGAAAGACTTGATATTCTGACTGTTTACCATACTTCCCTTCCATATATGCACAACTGCCAAGTTTTCCATTTGCTTATGTGTGATATTTCCATATATACAGTGTCCATCTGTGCTACATTACCAGGCCTGAGTTTCACACTTAGGGGTCGATTCCGATGTCGCCAAAAATGCCTTCCCAATGCTATCCGTAGGCTTACCTTACGACCGACTCGTATCCGGAGCTTCATTCTACAAACGAGCAAGTACGATGCGTATAACAGGCAAATTTCAGACCAAATCGTTCCCTCCGATTCGTGCACTATGTCAGTAGCAAACAGGCTCAGGAAACACGGAAATCGAGTCGTACCGAGGCTCATCCTAACCAATTTCCGGATACGCAAGTACGATGTGTTTTCAATACGCGTCGTACAGGGCGCCGCCTCCAGCACGTCACAGCATCCGGACGAGACGATCAACGGGGACGAGACGGAGCAGCCATGTATCCAATTGCGCATGTCTTCCCTATACTATACGCCCACCATTACCGATGCGCACAACGCAGAAGGTAAGTCAGACACCTACCACACACCAAAATGTCACTAGTACACGAAAGGAAACACCATCATAGGGGGGTGGATGCCTATCACTCACCGCATATCCCAACTATAGGGGGGTGGATGCCCATCACTCCCAGTATTGTCCACCTCATAGGGGGGGCAGATGCCTATCACTCCCAGTATTAGTATTGTCCACCCCATAGGGGGGTGGATGCCTATCACTCACAGCATATCCCACCCATGGGGGGATGGATGCCCATCACTCCTAGTATTGTCCACCCCATATGGGGGGGTGAATACCTATCACTCCCACCCCATAGGGGGGTGAATACCTATCACTCCCAATATTGTCCACCCCATAGGGGGGAGGATGCCTATCACTCCCAGTATTGTCCACCCCATAGAGGGGTGGATGCCTATCACTCACAGCATATCCCACCCATAGGGGGTGGATGCCCATCACTCCCAGTATTGTACACGCCATAGGGGGGTGGATGCCTATCACTCACAGCATATCCCACCCATAGGGGGGTGGATGCCCATCACTACCAGTATTGTCCACCCCATAGGGGGAGGATACCTATCACTCCCAGTATTGTCCACCCCATAGTGGGGTGAATGCCTATCACTCCCAGTATTGTCTACCCCATAGGGGGTGGATGCCAATCACGCACCGCATATCCCACTCATAGGGGTGTGGATGCCCATCACTCCGAGTATTGTCCACCCCATAAGGGGGTGGATGCCTATCACTCACAGCATGTCCCACCCATAGGGCGTGGATGCCATCACTCCCAGTATTGTCAACCCCATGGGGGGTGCATGCATATCACTCCCAGTATTGTCAACCCCATAGGGGGTGGATGCCTATCACTCACAGCATATCCCACCCATGGGGGTAGATGCCCATCACTCCCAGTATTGTCCACCCCATAGGGAGGTGGATGCCTATCACTCACAGCATATCCCACCCATAGGGGGGTGGATACTCATCACTCCCAGTATTGTCCACCCCATAGGGGGGTGGGTGTCTTTCACTCCCAGTATTGTCCACCACATAGGGGGGTGGATGCCTATCACTCGCAGTATTGTCCATCCCATAGGGGGGTGGCTGCCTATGACTCACAACATATCCCACCCATAGGGGGGTGGATGCACATCACTCCCAGTATTGTCCACCCCATAGGGGGTGGATGCATATCAAAATGACCATCCCCACTCATAGGGGGCAGGATGCCCATCAATAGCAGGATACACACACATAGGGTTACTAAGCAAACCACCCCTCTACCATCTTTGCAACATTGCATGTGAAAAATGCTCACAACACAGATTGTGGCAGTGAACATACAATTAGACTCACAACACGTGTGCCCAAAATGTTAATGTGTGTCACTAAAATCCTGCATCTACTAATCAATGTGGCGATGGGGTCTAAACCCCCCCCATCACTACATTGAGCAAAAGGTGAATGAGTTGTACAAAAATCCTGCATCTACCGATCATTGTGGCACTGGGGTCCAACCCCCCCATCACTACAGTGACCAAAATGTGATTGTGGAGTTCAAAAATCCTGCATCTTATGATGAGTGTGGTAATAGGGCCTAAACCCCCCATCACTACAGTGACCAAAAGGTGATTGTGGGGTTCAAAAATCCAGCATCTTATGTTCATTGTGGTAATGGGACATAAACCCCCCATCACCACAGTGACCAAAAGTTCAATGTGTACATGATAATAGCAGCATCTTCAAAACAGCATGCATGATTCCGTGTCCAAAATGCATAAGCAATGTTGTGGCAATGTAGTGGTTGTGTCACATACAAACATTGATTTTGTGAGGCAAATATTGCCGTGTATCACAAGAAGACCCTCTGCCATGTGTAGACAAGCAATAGCCATGATCCCTGACAATGAATCCAGTGTACAGTTAGACAATGCGCAGAGTGAGCACCATGATGTATACACACATATCTACACCAACAGACACACATGCGAAGGAATCCTGTGGAGACTGTAGATGTTAGGTTATGTTATGTTATATCAATTTATTACGCACACGGCTACTCGTGAGTGTCCCAGCGCGAGACCAGCAGGGTACGGCAGTGAGCTTCAGGTAAATAAATGGGTTAGGTGACCAAGTTCCATACCATGTCAGCAATGGGACATACCAAACATGATGAATGTGCAGGCTGATGAGCCAGGAGGCGCAGGGACACTAGGGTAAAACCTCCAAAAAACATACTGCCAATGGCACGGAAAATACATAACAGCGCAGTGGTGCAGATGCACAAACACAGACACCATTACAACAGCAAGTTCATGATACACATCATCAACATCATGTACATTAGATGCAACACCACTGGATAACAAAAAATGGCTTTATTCAGCTATAAAATATTCATAAATATTCATGCCACGATGCGAAAAGGCCAATTGCCAGTCCTTCAAAGAGTCCTACCAGGGTGACATGTGACAACTTGTCACCCATTGATTGCCTGCACTGCTATGATCCAGGGACATCTCACCCCTTGGAGAGGCATACATAGTGGCAGGCCAGGCACCGCAGGGACAGGATCAGGGGACAGGAGAATGGGGCAGGGGAGGTGTGGTGGGTGCAGGAGTGACGCCAGCAACTGCAGTGGAGGGGTCTGACACAGTGGGCGCTATCACCACTGCTAGGCACAAGTCAGATGTGGTGTTTTCCTGCACCACTGCAGTGTGCAGGACAGATGTGGTGGACAGGCTCTCAACTGCAGTGCCCAAGTCAGACGGGGGGATGTGCTTCCTAATGCAGTGCCAACATCAAGAGGAGTGAAAAGGGGTTCAGATGAGGTGGCAGGACAGAGGGGGGAGACACGGTCTCCAAACTAGTGGCAGGAACAGGCTGAGCATGTGAGGTGGGGTGGAATTGCATATGGAAGGGGGGAGGGCCTAAGCATCTTGGGGATGCGGTATGGGTGTGTAGGTGAATCTGGTGCAGGTTTATGGCTGTAGGACTTGTGTATTGGCGTCCGGGGGGCTGCAGGATGGAGAGTGTGAGGTGGAAGTCTATGTTTTAGGTGGTGTCTTTCCCTTCCTGGTCCGGAGAGACTTGCGGGTGGGGGCCTCAGTGTTTGTGCACCTGGGGGAGTGTGTCCGTTTTGCAGGGGGACTCTCCTCTGTTTGTGGTGACTTCCTCTTCCCCTTGTACTTTGGAGCAGATGGATCTGTGGGGAAGAGGCCAAGGTCACAGAGGAAGAGCTGCTTGGAAGTGTGGCTAGTAGGTGAGGCAAGGGAAGGTGTTTTGGAGGGAGAGGCATCTGAGGAATGCGGAGTGCTTGTGGGTGCCTGTATGTGTGTCTGTGACCCATCCCCTGTGTGTGTGCCATCAGTCCCTGGACTGTGCGTGCTTGTGGAACTAGATTTTGGCTTGTGTGTCTGTGTGCTGCTTTTGGCTGATGTGGTACGTGCATGTGCGTGTGTGTGTGTCTGTTGGACAGGCAGGGGAGTGGTGACTGTGGATGTGGCAGCGGTAGCAGGGGTGAGGGCCTGTTGGAGGAGGGACACTGCTGCCGTCTGTGTGGAGGCCATGGACTGAATGGTCCGATGTAGGGCAGACATGTTAGCTGAGATGCCCTCCAAGTAGGACACCAGTTGGGTCAACAGACTGGTGTGAGAATGGAGGACACTCAGCATTGATGTCTGCCCTACATGGATCTGTGTAAGTAAGTCCAGAGACTCCACACTCAGAGCAGCAGTGGAGACAGGGGCAGGGGATGCGGTGCCTGGCATGAAGGAGACATGCTCCCTTACACGGGAGCCTCCACGGACATCTGGGATGGGAGCAGATGGGAGGGTGGAGAAGGTGGTGGTGCCAGACTTGATAGTTGTTGTCTTGGGACTGCTGACACCCGCATCCACAAGGGAGTCAACACTGGAGCAGCTGTGTTCCTCATCCGAGGTGGTTGTAGCTGCGGTCTCCTCAGTGTGGCTCCCCTCACCCTCCATGCCACTGGGTCCCTCCGAATCCTCTGCAGCGGACCCTGTCTGGCTCTGCTGATCTGTGGTCCGTGGAGCTGTCTCCTCCAGTGGCCGTAGATGTAACTGCAAATCAACAGGGTAAACAGATACAAATCAGTCACCTGTATTGACCTCACACATCACAGTCAGTACAGTACATTACAGCGCATGTTTTTGCATCATTTGCAGTATATTAAGTGCTGACAAATATTTGTGAAACACACATGTCAGTCTGCCAGTAAACCATGCCCCTCATATCCTACCTGTCCATGGAGACATCAGTCTAGTGCATGGAGCCAGACACTACTCATATGTGCACACATGCACCACATAGACAGTTGTCTGGACTGCAGGATTTGTGATGGAAATGTGTCAATACACACATATACCATCTACGATATGTTTCCTTCACCATACACCATGATGTGCTCATGTATTGCTGGACGATGCCACAATTAAGTGCATGAAGGACAACTTCCATCACTGCAGGATACACAATTTAAATGAAATACCATGCTACAGGGCAGTCTGGGTAATCAGTCATTGCTGCCTTCTGTCAAAGGGGCAGTGCATCACCAAACCAACAGGCTGCACTGTATCTCAATCATGTATTTGTGGGAAATATAAGCACTGCATCGGTCAAGTGCATATGTTGCCCCACTGCTACCCACATCTTAAGGCTACTGATGATCCCACATCATAAAAATGCCACAGTAGAGTGACAGCAAGCACTAGTCTGTGAACATGATCACATCAGAGTCTGATGACAATGAAGTATAGCTACCTGCACTTATAATTCGAATACACCATTAGGAACAGTCAAGTGATTACCCACCTATGTTTGACCCCATCGTGAAGATCCAACAGCCACATGTAAGCTGGCTGCCCACCCAAAAAAATTTGACACCCCAGGTATCTAAAAAGCTAGCCCACTCCACAATGAGACAGAGGCTGACACCTGATTGTACATTGCACAATGCACTAAATGTACTTTGACACACATGATTAGTAGAACTGAGTGTACTCTATGTCCGGAGTAGGCATACCTGACCTGGTCCATTTGCAACATGGGATTAGCCTGAACAGTAGGCATGTGTCCATGCATGTGTGACACACATGATGTACATACTTCAGAGTCCACAACATAGTCCCACCTACTGCATGTGTGTTTTGGAAATACTCCAGACACATATGGTGAGGCAGAGCAGCAACTATGACACGTATTTATGGCCCCCACAGAGTGCATGTCATAAATCTGTCAATGTCCAGATACATGTCAATAAATTCCCTCACTCATGAAGGCAAAAACATTCTGCCGGTAGCAGATGCTGTTCCCCACATCAACCTTGGACAACAGCAGCCCCCCCCCCCCACCCCAAGTGAGACATGCCACTGACTGAAAGGGACACACCTGTGTATCAGATGAGGAAGGGCCATTACAGAATTAATGCACATGATTCTAGTTCAAGCAGACAGACAAAACATGCTAGCGTAACCAGGCTGAAGGAATGCAAAGATCATGTTAGACACAGTTCACAAACAAGGCATGCACTTACCCCCTCCTTGCTGCTGTCTGGCCTTTAACAGCCCATCCAGGTCAGGGAAGACCACTGCCAGAACCCGGCGCATGTGGAGGGTCAGGGTCCGGTGTCCGCCCCTACTGCGAGGAGGCGACAGCTTCAGCTGGACTCTAGCAATGTGTCTGGTCCAGCCACGTAGGTCCTGACACCTCTTCTGGCAGTTGCGGATGCGCCGCCTGTGGACCCCCACAGATCTAACTGCCCGGGCAATGGTCAGCCAGATTTCCTGCTTCTGATGGGCATCAACCTGTGAGGATGACAAAGTGAAAAGACCATAACTACACATGCAACCTGTTTGTGCATCACACAGTTGTCTATGCATGTAGTTTTCACAAGGGCATCTGATTTACACAGGTTGTGCAACTATGGTGATGGACAATTGTCATGCATAAACAACATGGACCTAGTGCCTGTGTATTTTCACCTTTTTAAACAACACTTTTCCAGCACAGTACCTGTCCACTACAGGTACCTACACACTTTGTGGGTAACAACTACTCAGTGAGCATGCTATCCACTGGTGCACACAATGCCATTAGTCAGACAACATGCACAATGAGAGAGGATGTGGACTGCACACTCACCTGCTCCCCTGGTTTCCCATACAGCTTGCTGTACTGCTGAAGGAGGCTGTCCATCAGTGCCTGGTTCTCCTCCTCTGTGAAGGCTGGGGCCCTCTCCACAGTACATGCCATAATTGGAGCCAGAGGATACAGATAGACAGCAGCAGTGGTAGCCGATAGAGAAGTCAAGCTGGAGCATGTAGTACATGCATGTGAGCTCTCAGGGGAAGAGATAGCCTTATATCTGTGCTGCAGGGGCCTATTCTGTCCCATGTGTCAAAACCGATAGGTCAGAGTCGTTTGCATCCTATGAATTAGTCCAATCCATGAGACAGCACGAATCGGACACGCCTACCGCAACGTTCAAAATAACTGCCTCATGACAGTTATGTTTTTCATGCATTTGTGTCAAAACAGAACCGACTCGTACCACACACGAATCGTGCACGATGCAAAATGCACGTCTGTCACCATGACGACCAACATCCAATCAGTGCATCCGGATCGGTCAGGATGTTGCAGAGGCCTATTTCGAAAACTCAACCGCGTCTCACACCATTGTATTGAGCATGCAATCTGTCAGTCCGGCTCGGTCAGGAGTTGCCTCACGCGTCCATGCAAGAGTCACCCGCGTTGTACAACACTGTATTGGGCATGCAATCTGTCAGTCCGGCTTGGTCAGGAGTTGGCTCACGCGTCCATGCTAAACCCACCTGTGTCATACAACACTGTATTGGGCATGCAATCTGTCAGTCCGGCTCGGTCAGTAGTTGGCTCACGCGTCCATGCAAGAGTCACCCGCGTCATACAACACTGTATTGGGCATGCAATCTGTCTGTCCCACTAGGTCAGGAGTTGGCTCACGAGTCCATGCAATGCCCACTCATCATGTCAGACAATGTATGTAAGAATAATGGCATGCTGTATGCCCTGTGTGGATGGAGTTAAGCACCTGTCAAATGGGACAGAGACAAAAGACAAGAACACTCACATTATGATCCTAGCTTACAGTGCAACTATAGCAGTGTTTGTTAGGAACATGACTAGTGTGAGTGACCACTTCACAGATCATCCTCCTATGCTTGGCCACTGTCCCAGGGGATCATTGTCTTTACACAGGACACATCCACTAGTAATCACAGCATCAACTGATTATGATTAAAGTACAATGTGTTAATTCCTTTCGACTGTGTCCACAGTATGTGAGACTTGTACAACACAATAACTTACTGCTGAAAGTTGTCACAGTAATGTAGAATTATCTCATCTTGCATTTGTGATGTGAGTTGCTGTAGTGTCTATGTGTCACTGATTTGCATGTGTGCATATCAAATACATATGTGCTACACATCATCAATGTTCTGTGTCTGTGATAGGACATGTACTTCATACATCACATCATGAAAATGTCCACACCATGACAGTGTTGTGCATGGTGTCAAGCTGTCTGAATGTAGTGTTGTTGCTAGGTTGTAATACCTTGTCCATGTCCGTGTACCTTAAGTACATGTGCTAGTTGACCTAGACATCTATGGCTGATACTTAATTGTGTGTGTGCTGTGTATGTTATGATTGACCCCATGGAGAGTGACAGACAACAGTGAGTAGTCACAGTACAACACTGTATTCTTTGATAATACATTACATAATTGAGTGTATGTTCATGCTCACATAGCTGTAATTTTTGGATTAGCTCAACCTCAGACATCTGACTTCACTGTGTCATCATTGTAACGCGATATGTAAAATCAGAATTACTTGATGTTTAATTTAGATAGTAATGTGTACATACTTTGTCATATGTTCCGCAGGGGACCAAATGTCCACAGACCCTTCTCTGATCTAGCAACAATGATGGAGCGTGAGTGCATGAGGAAATACAGGTTCACGAGGGGATTAATTTCAGAATTGACAGACCAGTTGTCACCGCACTTGCAACCAGGACGCACATATCCCTTTGCCCTGACCCCCAAGGTGAAGGTGATGGCAGCACTACATTTTTTTGCCACTGGTTCGTTCCAGTTTACTGTGGCTGATGCTGGTGGCATGTCCCAGACGATGTTTAGTTGAGTGCTCCGGGATGTGTGTGAGGCCATGTTGAGGTTCCTCGACCTGTACATACAGTTTCCTACACCGCCACAGTTCCGTGCCATTAAAGATGATTTTTATGCTCTGGGACACATGCCACATGTCATTGGATCAATTGATGAGACACATGTGGGTTTGGTCGCACCACAAGCCCATGAACAGGTTTACAAAAATCGAAAACACTTTAATTCAATCAATGCCCTTGTGGTATATCTGGCAGACCAGATCATCTTCCATGTATGTGTGCATTTCCCGGGATCTGCACACGATGCATACATAATGAGGATGAGTCGGATACCCCAGCTGATGTCCCAGCTCAGGAATGAGCGTGCATGGCTTGTCGGTGTGTCATGTTGTCATTTTCAGTTGTGTGTTCATCGTCTGTCATGTTGTACCCTGTGTTTGCTCTGATGATCATTTATAATTGAAATACTGTAGGAGACTCTGGATACCCCCAACATGTCCTGGTTGCTGACACCACTCAGTAACCCGGTCACACCTGCTGATGTCCGTTACAACGGGGCACATGGGCAGACCAGGCATGTGATTGAGCGCACATTTGGGCTGCTGAAGACCAGATTTTGCTGCCTGGACCAGACAGGAGGTGCCCTTCAATATTCCCCAGATAAGGTGTGCAGGATAATAATAGTATGCTGCATGCTTCATAACAAGGCTGTGAGGAATAAGCTACCGCTCATCCAGGATGACAGGGACCAACAGCCTCCATCATGGGAGGATCCAGGCCTGGGGCACGTTGCCAGTGACGAGGAGGAGGAGGAGGAGGAGAAGGCGGAGGAGGTGGATGTCAGGAGACATCTCATTGACAACTTTTTCACATGAGTGTAAGTATGCAAAGATGTTTGATAATGCCTTTCCTAAGCGTTATGTGTGTATGTAGGACAATATGTTGTGATATGTGTCTGTGTATGCCAATTTACATGGTCCTCGTTGTTGTACAGTGTATGTTTAGTTATGATGGTCACCACTACATTGTTGAAGTTACTCCTAGCTTGTGTTCTGAAGTTACAATGGACAATAGTGAGTCCATATTTGGATATGTCATCATTACAAGTTGTATTTCAATCTGTACTATGTCTCTCCTTCACTGGCTCCTTTGCCTGTTGTTTGGGTACACACAATGCTGCTCCATGACGGAATTGCCATTTGAAACAGTACTCTGTGACAGACAATATTTTTGGTCAGTGTTTCAAATTTGTTTTTTCATTTGAATACTTGGAACTGTCATCATTTTTGTTTTGTGTTGAGCAGAGCTTGTGCCTGTGTAATACACCAGTTCCACACATTAATGTTTGCATTGTCTGTTTCCACACATGCTACAATCATTTAGATACTGTATTTATGCCATGGTGTTCATTTCATTTGACAATGGTCATTGTCTGTGCGGGTCAATGGTTTGATTCACAAGAGTGTGTGCAATGTTTAATAGTTGCATGTGCTATGTGTGTTGGGGTTGACCTTGCATGTCTGTCCCTGGTATGTGGAATGTGACATATCTTCACAAGACGGTGGATGAATTGCTAGCTGGTCCTTAGGATCATGCTGGATTATGCTAAATTAACTCGAGCCAAGCTTACATTTTATCTTTGTGTCTTACATTTCAGCTCACATTCTTTCTATGCTTGTTGTGCAAGATGCCTTTGAGTCCACATGAGTTCATTTTGGTACAATTGAAGCACTGCGCCACAAGGTTGAAAAACAAGACTCTTTGTAATGGAAGATCTAGTCAGCATGTATAGTTTAGCCATGAAATGCCACACTTTTTAACACATAGGTGGAATACTTGCATTACATTGACGCACAGGGGAATCATCTACACAGATGGAAGATTTCCATCTACGCACCAGAGCTTTGCTGTGCATATGCTGTAACCAGTACTCCTACTTTCTGAGGTGAGCGGTTAACCCGTATTGCCACAGAGTCCTTCAATAGTTTGATGAATATGTCACCATCACAGAGAGGGTGGTTATTTACACACTGTTGTGGTAAACACATTTCACCTTTAGTATTCTATTTAATGATGATAATGTATATTGTTTGAGAATCATGTATTCTGCTGCTGGTGCGAGCTCGTATACTACATTGTAGGACAACAGACAGAGATTGTTCTTTCTCAAACTTAAATTCTTTAACTTTACACACACTCTGAATCATAATTTTGTGGACAAGCATGGGTGAGTGAGCGTGAATGTGTGCATTGGTACCTTGACTCTGAGATGTTGATAGTACTGGGTGGTAGAATCATTGTGTATCTTCTGTATGTTTTATTAATCTAATGAGACACTATGTAGTGGCTCTTTGGATTGTGTGTTCAGATGTGCAACTAATGTCCAACCATCCATTAACAACGGCCTATTTTGTTGTGCATGCCACAGAACTCATGCACCTCATTGGGAGACAGTGCCAGGTGATGCTGATCATGATTTAAAAAGTGTGTACAGTGTATAATTCACAGATGATACAGGGATTGTGTGCATTTGAATGTATTAATGTGCATGTGAAAAAATCTAACAGTCAAAGGTGATTGCATTCCCAAATTTAAAATCCACAGTTCATAGAGGAGTTAAAAGTGTTGTCAGATGAAAAATCTTCCGAGCAAAGTCCACAGTCAATTTGGCATTTAGTCCAACTTAAACGCTCCATACCATGTGGGAGAATCCAGGGACTGTCAACAAAGTGAATGATTTGCACACAATGGAGTAGATCCAGAGCATTTCTTTTGTACCTGGGGGAGATGCATGTCCATCAGTCTCTCACTTGCCATCCTTCCTTGGACGGCCCCTCCTCTTCTTTGGTGGGGGGGACCCTCAGTCTCAGGCTGCTGCGGTGGAGGGGACTCTACGCCAGACTCCTCATCCCTCTCTTTGGCAGTTGCCAATGTTGAGGCAACAGGTGTGGAGTGCACACAGGGAGGTGGGGTAGTGTTGGTGGTTATCTGGCGTAGGCATGTAACTATGTCCCTATGCACCGCAGTTAGATTGTCTATTTTCGACCAGTTGGACTCCATACGGTCCATGTGTTGGTCCACACGGTCCATATGGTTGTCCATCCGGTCGAAATGCGCAACCTGCTGATGTTTTAGGTCCCTGAAGATCCCAACAACCTGCCAAAGTCTCCGGTGCATTCGCGATATACATCGAAAATGCGTTGTAACTCGGGGTCAGCTTGATCTCCGACACCAGCTGTGGGACGTGTCCTCCCACCACGCACCCTCACACCACTCCTTACCCTACCCAGACAGACATTGCCTGGCGTTGCACGCACTGACAGCTCCTGTCCTCCTTCATTGTTGACAGTGCTGGTATTTCCTGCCAAATCCAGATTGGGCTATCTTGCTGTGCTCCCAGGGTTTTGTTGTCTGGGTGTGTCTGTGGGGATCTGGGGCGTCTGGATGTTAATGGATGTTGCAGGAGTGTTCGCTGGGGCTGCTGATCGTACTGGTGCCGCATGCTGACCCGCACTGGAGGTGCCAGGTTGGTTCCCATCGCCCGAGGAGGTGTGAGAGTCATCCCCACTGGAGGTCTCAGTGTCCGACGTTGTGCCGGAGCTGCTGGTGGACTCAGAATCTTCTCCAGATGATGCCCTCTGTTCTGGAGTGCCTGTGGGTAGTAGAGAGACACAATGTTAGTTGTGTATTTTCAGATGTTATGGTGTCAGACACAGACAAATGTGAAGATGTGAATAATGTAGCGTTTCCTTCTTATTTCGACTCATCAATCCTCACAGACACTGAGATATGTGTTAATTGAACATTGTGATCTTGGAAACATGTGCTTTACTGAGCATGTCCAGCTCTGTGCATCAATGTGCATGTATTGTTATCCTGGACTGTTCGTAGTGATTGTTTGTCAAGTGTCACACTGTGCATGAGCCAGGTGTGTTGTTCACATCAGTGTTTTCACTGTGACATACATACTGTAACAAATCTGATGTTTAGCAGGAATTGTGCATCTGTGCTTGCCTTTGTGAATGTTTGTCACTGTTACATTGCTGACGTGACATGCAAACTCACTCTCCTGAATATGTGTCAGCATTTGATGATTTTGCTTGGATGAATGTGTTGATGTGATCAATCAATGACATCACATGTGTAACCTCGAATGCAATAGCAATGCGTTTCTTCTGACAAATGCATTGTTACATGGCAGTCCATTGAAACAAAGGTCATTACATTGACATGCCCTAATGTTGCCCACACTGGACTTGTAATGGTAAATGGTATAAGTGTGTACTCCTGCGCAGAGCCTACAGCAAGTTTGTGTGATGTTTTGCATTGTGATGTTCTGCTTTGTCACAACATGGTTGTTGTTATGCCTGTGTTGTTTTAACATTGTTTGTAAATGTATGAAATGTGAGAAGACATATTTGTGTTGATATTTCTCATCACTTTGCACACATGTGAATATCTTGCTGTAGTACATTTTGTTGCTGCATAGTTTTGCACATGATCACTTCATGTACATTCTACTTGTTCTCCATGGACAGAGAAGTTTCCCAAGGATGGTCATTTTCATTTTCATGGTCAGAGATGTGAAGTACAGTGTGTTTAGTGCTTGAGTTAGGCTGTGTTAACTTCTACCCCACTTCCCAATGGCAAACAGACCAGTTTATTCCTCATTGTCAGAGGATCAATCACAGTGAGAGTGGTCGTTTTCAAGGATGCTGACAATGCTGACTGATGTTGAATTACAATGCAACACACAACAATGCCTTGTGCACATGACACGACGCAAGAGTGTCAGCCATCTTGCATTACACCTCACATCTACTGTCCGTGGGCATTGTCCCTGATGTGTGTTTATCTGTGTGTGTTTTGTGTTATGTGGTGTGACTGCAAATTAGAGTGTGTCCTGTCCTCCACACACATTTGTAGCATGCACATTGAGGGCACACGTGACTGATCTTTACCTGTCAGTGTGTGGAATGTACAGTTAAGGTTATGGTCTGGGGTTGTGTGAGTAGGCCAAGAACTGGCAGTACGTTTTTCCATATTTCGTACATGATGGTCCTGTGTAGCCATCTTGACAGGGCATTTGCATTCACTCTCAGGGAGAGCATAGTGACAGGTGTGTTCTTGTGGGACTTTGGTGTGTGTGTGTGACTAGTATCTGCTGGTGGCAATAGTCATTGATTTTACTCCTCCTCCCATCCAGAACACATGGGCCAGCATGTCCCAGGGTTCCATGACAGTGTGTATAAAGTTACATTCAAGATGTCTGTCAGTGGTGCCTGCAGTCATGCTGTACACGACTGCCAACAGGGCCTTGTGTTCCCCACACCTAATGCCAGTGTCAGCCATCTTGACTAGGCATTTGCATTCACTCTTAGGGACAGCATAGTGACAGGTGTGTTCTTGTGGGACTGGGATGTGTGTGTGTGTGACTAGTGTCTTCTGGTGGCAGTGGGCATTGCTTCCACTCCTCCTCCCACCCAGAACACATGGGCCAGTATGTCCCAGGGTTCCATGACAGTGTGTACAAAGTTACATTCAAGATGTCTGACAGTGGTGCCTGTAGTCATGCTGTACACGACTGCCAACAGGGCCTTGTGTTCCCCACAGCGAATGCCAGTGTCAGCCATCTTGACAGGGCATTTGCATTCACTCTCAGGGACAGCATAGTGACAGGTGTGTTCTTGTGGGACTGGGGAGGTGTATGTGACTAGTGTCTGCTGGTGGCAGTAGTCATTGCTTCCACTCCTCCTCACATCCAGTACAAATGGGCCAGCATGTTCCAGGGTTCCATGACAGTGAGTACAAAGTTACATTGAGGATGTCTTGCTGTGATGTCTGTGGCTGTGTATTTGAGGTAATTTTAGACTATTTGTACATGTACTCACCAGGTTCTGGTATTCCAGCTAATCCAGTTATAGCCTCCTATGGGAGGAGATCCCGCACCTTCACCTCCCAGGTGGTGAAATGCACCGGTTTATGACAACCACCGCCAGTCTTGGTGCTCAGGGCATATTCTCTGGCAATGAACCTCTTTACCCTCCTGCGAACGTCATAATACCGGTTACGGATATCCTCCTTTGTCCGCAATGTAGGTGAATGGGCATTCACCTTGTTGACAATCCTCTCCCAAAGTATGGTTCTCTGGAACTGGGAGGTCTGTTGAGCCAAGCTGCCAAATAACTGTGGCTCAACTCGGATGATTTCATCTATCATCACTTCCAACTCAGCAGCTAAGAACTGTGGATTCTTCTTTGGGGGGCATGTGTAGGAGGGATGGGCTGAAATAGAAACAAGGAGGCCTGAGTGGTGGTTGAATGATTAGATTTTTATTGAAGGTTGACAAATGGAAATAGCGGTCTTCCAGTTATCTGTGGTCGAGATGGTCAAGTGATTTGATCTTTAGGATATATTCTGGCTTCTTTCCCATCTTCTCCTGGTCATCTGGGTTCAGGGTCTGTGGGTTGCCATCCCGGAGTGTCTCCAAGGGAAGAAAAGAGCGGTCAGTAGACTATTCTGTCTCCAATATGTTTACCGTCACCACACCCAAAGTGAGAACAAAAATAAAGAATAAGGGTAAAGTGAAACCCTCCTCCTCTCACAGGACGTCCCAAAAAAAAAAAATAGGCTCTCTTGTCTTTTAGAGTCGACCTAGGTTTAGGGCCCTCAGCTCCCTTTTCAATCCAGTCATTAGAGCCAGTAGTAAAATAACTAAGAGATGTCGTTTTTATGATCATCAAATTTAGGGAGGAAAAACAAGGTTTGAAATCGGTGTTCAACACCTCAGCAGCAACACAGTACTCATGCCATCTTCGGGTCCGGATTACCATAAAGAAAACAAGGTGTCCTGTGTATTAGTGGGAGGGGGTGATAAATACGAAAGGTTGTGCTCGGACTAAGTAGTAGTGTGCCCACCCTTCTCTCCCCTCCCCTGCCGTATCACTCACCGCATCTGCCGCAACTCCCCAGAGTTGTGGCGGCTTTCCAGCATCTTCCGGGGGCATCCACCAGTCTTCAGTCCAACTGTCGACGTCCTCCCCGCTATCTTTGCCTTTCCAAGCTGCGTCTTCGGTCTCCTTGCTTCTTGGTGATTCCGCTTCACTCCGATGATCCGTCGGGTTCGCGTGTGGCTCGGCGTCTTCCGGGTTCCTTCTCCAGTCCGCCCCTTCCTCCTGCGTCAACCTCCTAAATGCCGGTTGTCCCGCCTCTTCCGGTGCTCTCCTGCGTGTCCATTCGTCAGTCTCTCCCTCCTCCGTTATTGTTTCCTGTAGAACAGAGGGAGGTGTTGCAGTTAACTCTTTGTTTCCTCCTACGGTGTCCAGACTGACCGGAGGGTGGTGGTGGAGATGTATGTGTGTGTGAAGGTGAGGGTGAGTGAGTGTGAGTGGAGGTGTGTTTCAGTGGTGCTAGTTGTGTGGAGGTTGTGTGGTGGATGAGTTATGTGTGTTTGTAGTGGGTAGATGAGTTGTCTGTGTAGTAGTGTGGTCTGCTTGTATGTGTATTGAAATCGCAAATGCTGTAGGTAGGTTTTTGCTCACTTTATATAGGTTGATTGGTGGTTGTGTCTTTAAATGTATTATTTAATTGAGATGACAATGCTTTTGTGGTAGTCTTTTTTCTGTTTCTATAGTATTTTTTTTTCAACTTATGTAAGTCGTTTTGACGGCACATGATGCTTGTTCTTGTGTAATTTGTTTGGGCCGAGTCTGTTCCATTCATACTATGTGGCATCGTTCGTGTCCGAGTCTGTTGGGTCGTCTTAATGCTTGGCTATGTTAATGCTTGGCTATGTTAATGCTTGGCTATGTGGCATCGTTCGCGTCTGAGTCTGTCGTGTCAACTCCACGAAACCATGAACCACACAATTCGCTTGTAGTCAGAAAAAGGAGAATCATACATTAATCTTAGAATATCCAAATAATCTGTTTATTATAGAATAAACCCAAAACAACAATTTCGGAAGAGTCACGTCGGGTCTTCTCAGGACATTCTGTAAGTCACAGCCTGCAAGACAAAAACCTAGATAAGAAGGTGTGTCAAGCGCTCAGAAAAGTACAGATAGAGAGAGCGAAAGAAAGAGAGAAAGAGAGAAAGAGAGAAGGAGAGAGAGAGAGAGAGAGAGAGGGAGAGTGAGAGAGAGAGAGAGAGAGAGAGAGAGAGAGAGAGAAAGAGAGAGAGAGAGAGAGAGCGACAGAGAGAGAGAGACTGAGAGAGAAAGAGAGGGAGAGACAAAGAGAGGGAGAGAGACAAAGAGAGAGAGGGAGAGATAAAGAGAGGGAGAGAGAGAGAGAGGGCGAGAGAAAGAGAGGGAGAGAGAGAGAGAGAGAGAGAGAAGGAGAGAGGGAGAGAGAAAGAGACAGAAAGACAAAGAGAGGGAGAGAGAGAGAGAGAGAGAGTGGTAGAGCGAAAGAGAGGGAGAGGGAGAGAGAAAGAGAAAGAGAGGGAGAGAGAGAGAGAGAGAGAGAAAGAGAAGGAGAGAGAGAGAGAGACAGAGAGAGAAAGAGAGGGAGAGACAAAGAGAGGGAGAGAGCGAAAGAGAGAGAGGGAGAGAGGGAGAGAGAAAGAGAGGGAGAGAGAAAGAGAGGGAGAGACAAAGAGAGGGTAAGAGAGAGGGAGAGAGGGAGAGAGAAAGAGAGGGAGAGAGAGAGAGAGGGAGAGAGGGAGAGAGAAAGAGAGGGACCCAGGCCTCACTGCTCACCTGCTGCCACCGGTGTGTCTCCAACCATGTGCCGGTGCACACTGCAGTCCCCCAGCTCATCTGAAACAGTTTCCAGAGACAGAGTCCATACAGTAGCATACAGTAGCACAGGCCATCATCGCTTGCCCGTCCCTATGCACACAGGCTGATGCACGCCAGCCCCTCCCGCCGCTCAGCGGTGATTGCCCGCCCATGCGCAACAATGCCTCACTGCTCACCTTCTGCCACTGGCGTGTCTCCAAGAGGGCCCACCACGTGCCGGTGGGAGCTCCAAGCCCAGGGCCCGCAACCATGGCACCCTCCACATCATGCAGACCCGCACCGCGGACCACCAGGTCACACACTTGATTCTGGGTCTTGATTTTGCTATGGCAGAGAACCAATCAGTGCACACGGCATCATCGCAGGCTGCTAACCCGCTCAGGTCTTGAGGTGCCACTAACTCTGTGAACCGTGAGGTGACGCCACGTGTCAGTAGGCCTGCACTGCCCACTGGCTCAGTCCTAGACTGCGGTCCAGCAGGGCTCACACTAATCCTACCAGTCCGGACCGCCAGGACGGTGCATCATTGCAGGCTGCACACCCGCTCAGAACTTAAGGTGCCCCTACATCAGTGCACCAAAAGATACCGTCCCGTGGCGGTGTGCCTGTGCTTGCCACAGTGTATCTGGTGCCAACAAGTCTGTGCACCGCAAGCCATGGACCCTTTATGATTGAGTCTCGTGGTGCGGATGCCATCATGTCATCCCCGGCACTGGGCAATGTGCTGTGGCAGGCCCCTAGGCCCAAATGAATAAATGATAACCACACGGAGACACCCAGTTACAGAGTGGAAATCGCGTCCAGCACGTGTGCCAGGCCCTTTTTATTGGCAGGGTCACATGTCCTGTGATGGCTGTGCTGGATGGGTGTGGTGTGGGTGTAAACCAGCCATGAGGGAGTGGCTGTGACATGCTGACAACTACACCTGTGAGCAGCAGATCCCTACAGGGAGGACCTGGGACATGGAGCGTTGTCGTCGTCCCCTGTGAGCGTATGCAGAGTGGGTTGGCCTGGCGTATGCCAGTCCAGCGTAAGGGTGTGAACTAATACGTGTGTCTCCGTTCTTGTGTCGGCACCACCCGGACCGCAATCGGCAACGTGTCACCCTGTGACCCAAGTCCCACAACATGTGCAACATGGACGTAAGGGGGAATCATTGATCCTACATTCATCCTTACCTCCACACTTGCAAGATCATAGACATGACACATCGGTGTGAAAATGAATGTTTAATGCACATTCAGTGGAGTGTTGTAGCTGGAGCAGTACAGGGCCATGCAAACCCCACCTTGCATTGTTGGCCCGTGGAGGGCCAGTCAGAGTCCTTCGGGGAATTGCAAGTACATCAGAAGAGGAGGAGTTCAGTCCGCAGTCTGATAGCTGTGTTATTGGAGACCAAACAGAATATGGCAGTCCATGTCGAGGTCCAAGGTGAGTGTCGCAGAGTGCATCGGGGGACAGTGGAAGGTGATGATGCAGAGGGCAGAACCAAGCAGAAACAGGCCATATGGCGGAGATGCATGCTACGGCGTCCTTCTGACCACAGAGGCAGATTCATTCGCATCTTCGTCCTCTGCTGTTGTGCCTCACATGTGGGTGGTGGTGTTCTGTCTCCAGCACTGTGTGGCAGTAACACATTAGGGGCCGGAGGTGGAATGTCCACCGCACTGTGTGGCACTGACACATCAGGGGCCGGAGATGTGGATGGAGTGGTAGCAGCAGCATGCATCAGCGCCAGGCCTTGTGGCAGCAATGCCATTGGGATGGTCTTTAGGGCATTGAGGGACCTAGCTACCTCTCGCTGGTGTGCAGCCGTGGCAGCCGCTCTTTCCGCCTGAGTCCGCTCCATGTTCTCCATGAGCCTCGACATGAGTCCAAACTCCCAGGCGAGCTCGCTGGAGCCACTCTGACTAGACAGTCGTTCTTGTCTCAGAGTCAGGACTCTGGCGATGTCAGCCATGGTTTATTGGAGAGCATGGAGCAGACTGTGGGTGTCCGTTAGGGACTGTGAGTGGTCCCTGATGGGACTTAGACAACCATGTATGGTGTCTAGTTTGTCTGTCATGCGGTTGAACCCCATCTGCACCTGTTCAGTCAGCTTCTCCTGGCACCCCAACTCATGGCATTGGAAGGCCATGTGTTTGTCGTGGGGTCCTGGGAGGCAGCCGTGGTGGTGGGTGCTGCTTGCTGTGTGTTCTGTACAGGGGGTGGGTTCTTCTCATAGCAGCTGGGCTGCCCCGCTCCTGGAAGTGAGCTGCGGAGGCTCTCCACGAGCTGTTGGAGGGCGTTGGTGTCGAAGGTGTGGTGGTCCTCTTCGTCATCGGAGAAGAGAGGTTCAGGCTGCTCTGCAGGAGGTGTTGGATTTCCCCCTGCAATGTGAAGGGGAGAAGCAGTTTAACATTGTGTTCACATGTGTGTTGACGCATTGTACATTTTTACATTCAGACTGCATGACAGTGTACATTATGACTGTTTGGGGGGCGCTGCCTATTTGATACAGGACAGTGGACATCTCGACAACATCACGGATGTGGGTTTGTACATGTACATCATCATCTCACATTTCCCTGCTATGCCAAATGTGATTGGCCAGTTTCTGCACACAAGCGGCACCAGTTGTGTCCTCTATTCTGTTGTGGATGTGTTGCGGTTTGTACCACATTGTTGTCAATGCTGCTGTGCTCTGCATGTTATGTGTGTGTGCTGCATTTTGGGAGAGTCGCCCCTGCAGCTCTGAATTGGATGCTCCTTATCCCTTTAATGCGGTGTGCCTTTGACTTCTGTGCTTATACAGTGCTGGGATGTTGCAGACTTAGGTACATTGGGCTCTTGCTGGGAGTTGGGATTCTGGGGCATGGTTTGTCCGCAGATGTGTTGTTGAAGTCAGGGGGTGTTTGTGCACGTGGATGTGTCAGAGTGTGACCTGCTCCTTTACGGATGGGGTCCACACTCAACCACCTCAATGTCGTGGCGTGCAACATTTCATGATATATTGACTGCAGCAATGCTGTTTGTCATGCAGTGTCACTTGCATTGTCAGTGTTGCTCACAGACACGCCGCTTTGCTGGGTTTCACACATGTGCATGGGTTGGTTGTGAAATTGGTGATGTGTGGGAAGGGCCCCTTCTGGGCACATACTCGTCGGGGGCCTACTTGCTGTTTCTAGGTGTGCTGCAGTGTGCCAAGGTGATCAGAGACATGCTCCAGGTCATTGTGGGTATGCACTGTGCTCTACTTAGTTGTGCATGTGTTCCATTGTGGCCTTCTCCCCCTGTCCCCCAGTCCCTGGTCGTTACTCACCCTGTTGCTGTTGTGTCCGGTCATGTTGAGCAGTGTCCGGGCCCCCAACTCCTGCCACCATCTCCCCACTGATGACTCTGGACACCATTTCCTCCATCTCGTCCAGCTCCTCCTATGGTGCTGGGCTCCCACCTCCAGTCTGCATTGCTGCCTTCCGATTGTTTGTGAGTTTCTGCTTGGTTTTGCGCTTGACATCATTCCAGTGCCTCTTGACCTTTTCCATTGTCCTCTTCAGCACTCCGACTGCATTCTCCTTCTCCACGATGGTCTGCCATATTCCATTTTTAGTTGCCAGTGACACAGTGGAGGTGATGAACAGTAGTTGATGGTGTTCTATCACCTCCGTTATCAGGATCCTGTTTTCCTGCGGACTGAACCTTTTCTTCCTACTCTCCTTGTCCTTGCCCTTCCCTGACCCTGAGGTCCCAGGCTGGTCATCCGGGGGGCTTGTGGGGTTCTGGTTGTCCTCTGCACTTGGTCCGGCTACCTCCATTGTGCTTCGCTGTTGTTTGGCTTTTGTATATATATTTTTTTTCAACTTTTATAGTGCATTTTCCTGCATGACGCGTGTGGATTGCAGGCCTATGGCTGGTTTTCGCTGATTTTTGTATCGTGATTGGCGTCATCCCTACTATTTTCACAGTCGTGTTTCGCGTTTTTGCGGCGTCACGTTGATTGTAATGCATTCATTTGACGTGTTATCGTGGGTCTATCGCATGGTGCCGTCGTGTTGAGAATAACACTGAGTTATTTTCCCGCGATACACTGCGATGTGAAGAGTTGCGTTAAGCTACTTTTGCGGTAGTTATCACACGTTCTTGAGAATATGCCCCCCAGTGATGCAAAAATATCATGTCAAGAATATTAGAATGTCAAAAACATCATCAACGGGAATATTGAAGGTAAGAATATGATTTTAAGTGTTGTTTTTAATATCATAAGAAATATTGATTTCGAAAATATTGTTGCATATAATATAGTTTATGTTATTTTGCATGCATTTTGTTGTATTGTGAAATGAAAGCAGGGGTTATTCATCACAGTTGTCTATCCTACTTCAATGGGTAATGCAGTGGGTACTAGATGTCCAGAATGGAAAACCCCTAACCCATTAATATCAGCCATGGATCGTGCAGGTAAGAGCGGTGGGGCCGGGTTGGGGGGGGATTCAACAGACAACTGCGAGGGAAAATTAAATAAATAAATAATTTACCCTCGTTATCGTCTGTCAAAATCCCCCCCTACCCTGCCCCACCGCTCTTACTTGCATGGGCAGCAGCTGATTAATATGGAACACTTTGGTTGAGGAGAAGGACAGAGATGGTTTAAGTTGTAGATCCATTAACCAAATGGATAACAAATAAGAGAGGTCAAAAAGTTGTACCATAGTCTTTGTGGTTTCCTTAACATTCTTTATTGTGAGTGAACTGAATTATTCTGGTGATCCAGACAAACAGCTCAAGTGCAACCAACACGTGTTTCGCTCCTGTGAGAAAGTGCCCTCTTTCTGCATGGTTGCCCCCACTTTTTGCTGAATTGCTGATGTACTTTGACTGAGTGTGCCCTGGGCTCCTGCTAATCAGATACCCAGGGCCTATGCTCTTTCCCTAAAACTGCATTGAAGCCTAAATCAAATTGGCTTCTCTTGCCACAGGTCAGCCCCTGGAAAATGGTGCCACGGGTACCCCGCGCACTATGACCAGAGAAGGCCTCTAAGGGCTGCAGCACTTATTGTGCCACCCTTAGAGGTCCTGTACCATTACACTCACACACTGCCTTTGCAGGCTGCGTGTTGTGGTGCAGAAGAAAGTGAAGAGTCGACATGACACACATCTCTGTGTACCATGCCTGCAACCCACTGCCCTGGCATAGGTCAGTCACCCCTCTAGCTGGGTGCATTATACCAGTGGTGAGGGTACAGGTGCATGAGCGATGTACCCCTACAGTGTCTAGGTCCATTCTTAGACATTGGAGGTGCAGTGATGCCATTAAAAGTATATGGTGCTAGGAGTTTGTCATTACGAACTCCACAGCCCCATAATGGTTACACTGAAAACTGAGAAGTTTGGTATCAAACTTCTCTGCACATTAAACCCACACTGATGCCAGTGTGGGATATAATGAAAAATGCACACAGAGGGCATCTTAGAGATGTCCCCTGAAAACTAACCTACCACTAGTGTCCAGGCGAAGGGGAAGCTTCAAAGGCTTGCCGCCTTTATGAGCTAACCAGGGCCACTTGCTGCTCTCAGCAACTGGGCCCCACTGGTTCTGACCCCCACTTTGGGCGGGAGAACCGGCGGGAAAAACAAGTGAGGAAGAGAGGTGTGCCCACCTCTGCCAACTCCACCCCTCAGGTGAAGGAGGCGAGGTGAAGCACAACTCTCAGTCCATGCCATCTTGAAGATGGGGGACTCAGCCAACCAGGGACAGTCTCATGCCCCCCTCCCACTGGAGGGTGGCATAATAGGGGGTGTACCCACCCCATGAAGGGACACATTGGCCCCTACCTTTTACCTACCTGTAACGCCCCTAAATCTACTATTTAGGTGCACCCTGAGCCTTGCTTCTTCAGACAAGGAGAAACTACAAGAAGAAGAAGGATCGAACAGCCATGCAGCAGCTAACAAGAGGAAGACGCCCACTGACTTGGCCCCAACCCTACCGGCCTGTCTCCACCTGGAACCTGCTCCTGCGAAATCCTGGTATGTCCTGCTGCCAGCAACCTCGAAAACCCCAGAGGACCTGCCTGCCTTCAAGAACAAAGAATTTGTCTTCTGTGAACACCGGATTTGTTAATCTGTAACCTCTGGCTCCGGCCGAACACCGCAAATCCGCCCCACTCTGCACCCGCCGTCCACAGCCCGAGCTCGAGTGGGCAAACACCACAAGGAGGTCACCCCGGGGATCCTGACCCGAGATCCGGCGACCCCTGACCTGCCTCAAGCCTCCAGCCAACGTCTGTAGCCTAAATCCAGAAGGTGACCCCAACTGCGACCAGGAGCTGATAAAAAGATCCGACCCCAAAGGCAACCCTGCACCCAACACCCCACAGCCTTGTGTGCCCAAACTGACGGTGCCTAACCAACCCCTAACTTCTCAACTTACCTCTCGAAGTGGTGGTCGCACCCAGAAGACCATCGTCCCCAAGCCTGCAGTGCCTTTGCAAACCGGTTGTTCCCCATTGTAAACAACAAGGCGCCCAACGTGAAAACAGCACCCTGCACCCCACCTCCCTAGTGCCGCTGAGGGTGCATCTTTGATGCTACTTTGTTTCCCCATTTGCCCTGAGCTAAAGTCTAGGAGCTTTGCTCCCACAACCAAGTGGCCTGCTTGCCAGCAGCCACCAACCGGAGGCCCCCTATCCTCCATTGGATAACATTGGGCCAAAGCACTCTGCACCCGGCCGCCGTAGTGCCACTGAGGGTGTAACTAGAGTGCAGCCTTGACCCTGGAGACCCCTGAGTCTACCCCCAGAACCTCAACTCCCACTACTAAATACCTCATAACCGATAACACTATTTTCCTCTATAGGATAACATTGAGTGTTTTTCATGGAAAAGTTTCTTAGTGTGGAGTTTGAAAACATTAAGAAATTCTTTAAAATTGCACAAACTAACAAAAACTATTTTACTTACCTGTTTACAGGAAATGTCCCAGAGTAGTATCCAGGTATACTACTCTGAGTAAGAAAAGTAATCTCAAAAGTAACTTACCTGTAATTTTACTGAAAAGTTCATTCAAGTCTAGGTCCTTATTTACAAAGTATTGCATTTCTCTGAAACCATACTGTAAGTCAAAACAAAGTGCATATACAATTTAAATTCAAACTGTTTACAAACTGCATTACTACTGTAAAGTATGTATTGCTTACCTGTGCCAGGCTAGCTTGGTTCTAGAAAATAAAATAACTAAAAGAATATTTTCATACAAAAACAATTGGTCTGAAGTTCAGTCTTTGAGAGTGTGAATTCATTTGCTGACTGAGTGTGCACAACAAGTGCTTAACACTGTCCTCTGATACTGCCTTACTGCTCGACCACACTACCACAAATAGAGTGTGAGGTGCTATCTAACTTTACCTCTGCCTACCTCTGGGGTTCCACTGAACTCTGTGCACACTATACCTCACTTTGGTATAGTATATACAGAGCCAGCTTCCTACAGTCCCCTGATGGGGTGCGGGGTCAGAGGCTTTTTTCAAGGCATAGATGGTGTAGTCCGGTAGGGTGACTTTTTGAGCTCTCTTATTTGTTACCCATTCGATAAAAGGATCTACAACTTAAATGTAGCTACCAGCTCTATCCTTCTCCTCAACCATTTTATTGTAGTGTGTCTGATTTGATATGTTTGTCAGAACCCCTTTCCAGGGGCCACAGGGCATGCAGGAGTTAACACGCCCAACTGAGGTGGTTGAGGTCCTTTATCCCTGATGTCCCACGACCCACCCTACTATGGATCCCGCTCCACAGGGTCAAGTGCCCCCTTCTGCACCAATCAGCTGGGTAGCGTAGCCTGAGCAGTTAAGGCTCTCTCAGGGGAGGCTTAGATATACTTCAGTGAATACGGCTCATAACTCAACATGCGGACAGCAAGACAATTAACTCAGTGTTTAATCAAATACTTGTTTTTGTATGAAAATAAGTATTTTATTCTAACTGTACACATGCAAAGGTAAAGGACATTCAAAAAGCAATAACACAATCCCTTGAGGTCGGGGATCTAGTAGTTGTGGGGCCACTCCCTGTCCTCCCACCTCTAGTGCAACAGGTTTGGTGTTATTCCCCATTCACTGATGGCCGCATCCTGGGAATGTAAACTATAAGGGCATGCAAGAGTTCTTCCCTCAGACTCTGTCAGTAAGTTCAGTTTTTAGAGGCTGGCATTTAGCAGCATCAATGGTGATAGGCCCCCCATGGGGACCAAACACCCAGTTCTCGGTTTACCCACTGCAGCGGCAGAAGTACCCTGCGGTGTCGCAACACGGTCCAGTTCTGGATCTGCTGAGTCAGGCTGCCCCAGCCACATGTGGCAGCACCTGGCAAGCACGGGCTCTCTTCCCTGAGCTAGGCTATCTGCAGTGGTCGGATGGGCGAGGTGCTCTTGCCCCAGTGGTCACGCAGTAAGTACTTTCTCCCTAGGCAGAGGGTGGGGCTTAGTGTCCTTGATCCAACGGGGTTCCGTGGGGGCAGTCCACAATATGCGGTTCCACCTTGGTCCCAATGGTTTCCCAGTCACGGGTGATGACCCGTAGTTCTCAGCTATAGTCTCCGGCAGCCCCTCCTGGCATACGTGGCCACCACTCTGGCCTTCACACTCTGGTCACACTAGACTCATGGAGATATTCATGGCGGCACCACCTAGCATATGGGGTCACCAAGCCAATTCAACACATGGACTATGGCCCATCGATGTGGAAACGGGTTCCTCCTGCGACAAGCTTCCATCCATGCAATGGCAGCCCCTCCTGGTGTACGTGGTTGCCCAGTCCGTTTGTTACACGGGCAATGGCCCGATCAGTGCTTGGTGATAATTTCTCCCACTGTTTTAAATTGGGAGAAACCTTTATGGCAGCCCCTTTGGCAGAAGGTCGGCAGTGAAATCCAGCTCATGGGCTATGGCATGATCGGTGCAGGGCAGGATTGCTCACACCTCACACAGAGAGTCCTCCCGCCAGGCCTCTCTTCTGGGCATCGTTCCCTCCAATGATCTCCTCTTCCTCATGGCCACACCGATCTTTGCAAGCAGGCAGGAGCTGGTGCTCCGCGTTCCAGGGCAGGTGACCTTGGCTTCTCTGGGTGATGTTCCTTCACCCAGCAGGGAGACAAGCAGGTGGGGTCCCTAGTCCTGGTCACAGGCAGAAGCCTTGCAGACCTTCACCCCACACAGCCCAGCTGGTTGCTCGGAAGAAGACAAAGGTTTGGGTCTCAGACAAAATGTGATTTAGGGTCTGGACATTTGTAATTTTATGTGAGGGTTCTGCTTTTTTGCAGTGGACATATCTTCCCTTTCTTCTGCCTCCTGAAGGATGTCTGTCACAGCAGGCAGGACTCTGAAGCTGATTAAGCCCCAACAAGATGTATGGGAGTGACCAGAGTTCACATCCCGATGTCAGCCACAGTGATATGTGCATCGAAGGCTAATCCCGGGCCCTTACTCTTTATTATTCTCTTAGAAGTCCATTCTCCCTCTTCCTAAGATGTGTCCTTGTGATCTGTCACTGAATCAAAGAGCCCTTTGAAATGAACAGGGAGAGCCAGGCTCTCCCCTCATCCAGTGCTTGTCCCAACCCGCTTACAGGAATGTAGCAATACACAGCTCTGTCTGGTGGGGTTCCTCTACTTCTCATGTTTTCACCAGGCCTGCCTGGTCTTCACAAAATGGAATTCAAGGTCCTCTATGTTATGTACTAGTTCAGGCACTTCAGCACTCAGGGTACATTCACAGCACACTCCCTGCCTATTACTGTTGTCCTCATGTAAGATGCTACCAGCAGCATTCCCACATGCACTCGGTCTGTGTACACTGTTCAGTATTGCAACTTCTTTGTACTGCACCAGTGTGTTTATTTTAAAAGCACACCCTGCCAGCACACACACATTTGCCATGTGCGCGCTGTACCACACTTCACTCTAGGCGTAGTGTATTCTTTGAGAGCACACATGCATACCACACATGTTTTCATCACACCGGTATTTCCATATCGCTTGATGTAGACCAGGGGCGAGTTAAACACACAGCAGCTGAACTTTTAAAAAGGTGATGTAACCTCTTAACATATTGCACTGGCAGGTCTTTGCTTTCATGTGCAAAAATCATATCAGATATTTTTAAGTGTGAATTGTTATATTGTTCTTCCTTTCCTCCTGACAATTTACCCAAAACATGCCAGTGGGATGTTAGAAAACATTTGTTCTCTTTAGAGTGTTTTTGTTAAAAAATGCGGTCAATTGAAATTAAAAGCATTCATCAATTATTTGTCTATTGCTTCCTTTTATTAGTAATATGCCAGATTGACAATCAACATCTAGCAAGTTGTTCTTTAACTCTTGTTACACCTTCTGTCAGCCACAGCTTTTTAACCAATGTTGGAGGGAGGACCACCGGGGAGTCGGAGGGACTACTCCGGCACCTTCCTACCGCCAAGTTATAGCCGAGCGCCGCTGAGAAGCCTCCTAGGAGAGGTCCTTCTCCTATAATCGTACTAGGCTCAGTAACACCACCACACAGGACTCTGTATCAGTTGCTTATCTTGGTTCTTTTATATAAACAAGGAGCACGGTCAATCTGTACAGTGGGATCGAGAGATCCAGTAAGAGTCTCAATGTCTCGAAAGGAATAGGGTAGCGGGACAGTCTCAGTACCAACCAGGTACGGGGGAGGGCTCTGTGCCAGACCTTGGATGCTGTCTCAGAGCGGCTCGGACGTGGAGAGCCGCGACGGCGTCAGCAGGGCTCGGGTGGTAGTTCCGCTTGGGTCGAGCCGCGACACAGTCAGCAGGGCTCCGGTGGTAGGTCCGCTTCGGTCGAGCCGCGACGAGGTCAGCTGGGCTCTAATGGCAAGTTCAACAAGGTCGGGCCGCGACGGCGTCAGCAGGGCCCCGAAGGTTCGTGAAGGTCTCGTAAGCACGATGGAGCCGCGACGTCGTCAGCAGGGCTCAGCAAGTAGTTTCAGGCAGAGTCTTTCTCCGTAGGGTCAGCCGCGATCCGATCAGCAGGGCTCTTGACTCCAGGATACAACTACTGTCCGGTTGTCGGGTCGCCCCAGATATAGGACTGGAGCCTTTTGATGTCCGGACCCTTGCGCCCGGAGGGGGCGGAGAGGCCGGGTAGGGAGCGGCCAGACGCCCAGCAGGAGAGGCGCCAGGCCCCAGAGAGCTGTGGGGCGATCGCACCTAGGTGTGGAAGGACGGTTGGGGGTCCCATCGATACTGCCCTCCGCCGGGAGTGGGAAGGGTTCACGTGGTATCCCCCGGGCCAGTGGTTGGCGCCTCGATGTCGGGCCTCGTTGGGACAGAGGCCGGGTGAAGCTGGGTCACACAGGTGGTCACGTGGAGTGACGTATCGACTTGTAGCTGGAGGGGCGCCACCTGGCCACTCCCCACCTGGTGGCCCAGATAGGTCACAGATCCTTGACCGATCTGGCATTTACTGGCCTTAATGGTGAGCCCAGCTCTTTGGAGAGCGGCCAGGACTTCCCCAAGGTGTCCTAGGTGCGCGGCCCAGTGGTCGCTGAAGACTGCAATGTCGTCGAGGTAGGCCGCGCTGAAGGCTTCTAGTCCGGCCAGGACCTTGTTCACCAGTCTCTGGAAGGTCGCTGGGGCGTTCTTCATACCGAAGGGCATTACCCGAAAGTGGTAGTGCCCATCGGGGTGGAAAAGGCGGATCGTTCCTGGGCGCCGGGGGTGAGCTTGATCTGCCAGTACCCAGCGGTGAGATCAAAAGTGCTCAGGTAGCGGGCGGACCCTAGGCGATCGATCAGCTCGTCTGCTCGTGGCAAGGGGTGGGCATCGGTCTTGGTGACGGCGTTCAGGCCCCGGTAGTCGACACAAAATCTGAGTTCCGGGGCAGTGCCGGGGGCGGCGGCCTTCGGCACCAAGACTACCGGGCTGGCCCACGGGCTGTCGGAAGGTTCGATGACTCCGAGGGCGAGCATCTTGGCGACCTCGGTCTGTATGTAGGCTCGGACTCGGTCAGGTACTCTGTACGCGCGGTGTCGCACAGGGGGGCTGTCCCCCGTGTCCACGTCGTGGACGCACCAGGGAGTCACCCCGGGCGTGAGAGAGAAGAGGGCAGCGAAGGGTTGCAGTAGCTTCTGGCAGTCATGGCGCTGTTCTGGTGTCAGGGTGGCAGAGAGGCGGACGCCCTCCAAGGAGCCGTCTTGGCCCGAGGACCCCAGGAGGTCTGGTAGGGGCTCGGAGTCACTTTCGCCCCCATCGTCGGTAGCCAGCAGTAGGCTTAGTTCAGTTCGGGCAAAGTGGGGCTTGAGCCGGTTGGCGTGCAGGACCCGGAGGGGGTTCCTCGGGGACTCCATGTCGACCAGGTATGTGACGGGGCTCTTCCTCTCAACTACCTTGAAGGGCCCGGTCCACTTGTCCTGCAGGGCGCAGGGGTCCACGGGTGACATGACCCAGACTTCCTGACCCGGCTCGAACTCGACGGCTGAGGCATTTTCGTCATACCAGCGTTTCATGTCTTCTTGGCTGGCTTCGAGGTTGGCTTCTGCCAGGGCCCGGAACTTACGAGTCTGGTTCCGCAGGGTCAGGAGGTACCGGTAGACGTCAGGAGGGGCATCTTGGACTTGTGCCTCCCAGCCCTCCTTGACCAGGCTGAGGGGCCCTCGGACGGGGTGCCCATATAACAATTCGAAGGGGCTGAAGCCCAGGGATTTCTGGGGCACCTCCCGATAGGCGAACAGGAGGCAGGGCAGCAGGACATCCCATCTCCTCCTCAGGGGCTCTTCCAGGCCCTTGATCATCCCTTTCAGGGTTCTGTTGAACCGCTCGACCAGTCCGTTCCCCTGGGGGTGGTAAGGGGTGGTGAATTTGTAGGTGACCCCACATTGTGGCCAGAGGGATCTCATGTACTTCGAAATAAAGTTCGTACCCCTGTCGCTCACCACTTCTCGGGGGAACCCCACCCTGGAGAAGATGCCCATCAGGGCCCGGCCCACTACTGGAGCTGTCACGGTGCGGAGTGGGGTGGCCTCGGGGTATCGGGTGGCGTGGTCGACCAGTACCAGGATGAAGCGGTGCCCCAGGGCGGTTCGGGGGTCGAGGGGTCCCACGATGTCGATTCCTACTCGTTCGAACGGGGGGTGTACGGCTGGAAATGGTTGGAGGGGGGCTTTCACTCGCCCCCCAGTCTTCCCGCTAGCTTGGCAGGTCGGGCAGGACCGGCAGTGATGGTCCACGTCTCTTCTCATTCGGGGCCAATAGAAATGGGTCACTAGGCGGCTGTAAGTTTTGTCCCGCCCGAGGTGTCCGGCGAGGGGCACGTCATGTGCCAGGTTCAGGAGGAACTCTCGAAATCGGAGGGGGACCACCAGCACCCGGCCGGCCCCTAGTTCGGCGACTTTCTGCTCGCTATACAACAAGTCCTTGTCCCAATAGACCCAGTGGGTTCCCGTGGGGTCCCCCGCAGCCTGGGCGGCCGCTTGCTGTCGAGCCCCCTCGAGGGACGGGCAGGCCTTCTGCTCTTGCTGGAATTGTTCGCGGGTGGGGCCCCCGTCTTGGCGCCACTGGGCCAGCTCGGGGATCTCGCTGAGGGAGGCGGCCTCGTCGGGAGAAAGTTCGGCTGGCCCGGCCTCCTCGTCAGGTTCCTCTGTGCCGGAGGAGGGTGATAGTTCGGGGCCCGTCGGCTGGTCGGGGGCCATGGCAGCGGCCTGTTGGGCGGTCATGGACCGGGTGGTGGCGCAGGCCCACTCGGGTAGTCCTAGCATCCCCAGATGTTCTCGGCGTTCCAACTGGGCCCAGGGTGAGCTCTCTAGGTCGTTCCCCAGGAGGCAGTCTACTGGGGCGTCATCGCGGACAGTTACTTTTAGGGTGCCGGACACTCCTCCCCACTCGAAGGGGATCCTGGCCATCCGGCACATGCTCTCGGTGTTGTCCGCGGTCCGGACAGGGCATAGGACATGCGGCAGGATTTGTTCGGGGGTCACCAGGTGGCAGCGGACAGCGGTCACACTGGCCCCAGTGTCCCGGAGGGCTTCGGCCCGTTGTCCATTGATGGTGACCCACTGTTGGTACTTCTGGGTGTTGCTTGGGATGGCGGCTCGGGGCACCATTTCTCGGGAGCCCAGGCATACAAGCGGCATGGCAGCTGGTTCCCACTCGGGGGACCCGTCGTCATGGTTTTCCTCCTCTTCTTCTCCCTCCCCCAGGGCTGCGGCGGCTATTTGCCGGGGAGGGGGCCCAGCGGTCCCGTTTCGTCGGTTCACGGGGCAGGCCGGGTCGCTCGCATAGTGGCCGGTCTGCTGGCAGCCGAAGCAGGTCACTGTCGGTCGGGGTCCAGGCCGGGCGACAGGGGTCCCTCTTCGGCCCTGGGTCGGGGAAGTGTGGTTGGTGGCTTGGCCTCGTGGCGGGCTTCTGGGCGGCCCGGCCGGGAACTCTCGACTGCGGTGGGACCCCCCTCCTCCACCTCGCTGGCGGGGAGGTCCCGTGGTACTCCGTTGGTAGTCCCCCACTGGGTTCCGGGGGACCCGGGTGTTGACCCATCGGTCTGCTTCGGCGGCGAGCTTTCGGGGCTCGGTCAGTTTACTGTCCAGGAGGTGTTGCCTTAGTTCAACAAAGCAGTTGTTGGCGAGGTGCTCCCAGACAATGAGGTCGAACAGTTCATTGTATGAGGTGACCTTGCTTCCTTTTATCCACCCTTCCAATGCTCGGCTGAAGAAGTCCACTTATTCGACCCATGTGGTACCGGGGAGCTTCTTGCAGTCCCGGAAGCGCTGCCGGTACATCTCGGCTGATAGTCCGTAGCGTGTGAGTAGGGCTTCTTTCATGTGGTCGTATGAGGTCATCACCGCGTCGGGGAGTTGCAGCAGGGTATCCCGGCCCTCGCTGAGGAACCTCCCCCATAGGCCGGCGCCCCAATCCTTCCGGGGTACCCGGTGGGAGGTCATGGCGACTTCGTACGCTCGGAACCATTGCTGGATGTCGTCATTTTTATAGTACTCTTTGACGACATCCTTGGGGATGTGAACCTTTGGCTCGGTCAGAGGCAGAGCGTCCCGGGCTCCGGGGTTGCTGGTCTCCCCTGTTTTAGCTTTTAGTTCAAGTTCCTTAAGGCTCCTCTCGTGCTCGAGGGTTAGCCGTCTCTCCTCTAGTTCCCGATGCCGTTTCTTTTCCTCGATTTCTTCTTGCAGCCGTAGTTGCTCCAAGGCTATCTTCTTCTCCGCCAGTAGGAGCTCACCGTCCAGCCGGAGTCGGGCGAGGTCCATTTCGTGTGTCCGGACCCTCTCCCGTTCTCGCATTTCTTCGGGGGAAAGGCTGGTTTCTGGGACGGTTCGCCCTCCATCTGTCGGGGTCGGCAGGTTTCCGTCCCGGGCCGAGGTCCCTTCGGCTCGGGGTGGAGTGGTCTCGGGTTCTGTCCAGGCTTTCAGTGCTTTCTGCATCTCTTCCTTGGTGCCCAATCCTGTGGTTGGGATCCCTTTGTCCTTGCAGAATTGTTTCAGTTCTTTGTGGGTGTATTCTTCCAACCTTTCCGGCTGGAAGGTTGCGGCCATGGTTGCTTCTTGTCCGTCCATGGTTAGGTAGTGGGTGCGTTACTTGCTTGTACGATTGCGTCTGGCTCGGATCCCGTCGCTGGCCACCAAATGTTGGAGGGAGGACCACCGGGGAGTCGGAGGGACTACTCCGGCACCTTCCTACCGCCAAGTTATAGCCGAGCGCCGCTGAGAAGCCTCCTAGGAGAGGTCCTTCTCCTATAATCGTACTAGGCTCAGTAACACCACCACACAGGACTCTGTATCAGTTGCTTATCTTGGTTCTTTTATATAAACAAGGAGCACGGTCAATCTGTACAGTGGGATTGAGAGATCCAGTAAGAGTCTCAATGTCTCGAAAGGAATAGGGTAGCGGGACAGTCTCAGTACCAACCAGGTACGGGGGAGGGCTCTGTGCCAGACCTTGGATGCTGTCTCAGAGCGGCTCGGACGTGGAGAGCCGCGACGGCGTCAGCAGGGCTCGGGTGGTAGTTCCGCTTGGGTCGAGCCGCGACACAGTCAGCAGGGCTCCGGTGGTAGGTTCGCTTCGGTCGAGCCGTGACGAGGTCAGCTGGGCTCTGATGGCAAGTTCAACAAGGTCGGGCCGCGACGGCGTCAGCAGGGCCCCGAAGGTTCGTGAAGGTCTCGTAAGCATGTTGGAGCCGCGACGTCGTCAGCAGGGCTCAGCAAGTAGTTTCAGGCAGAGTCTTTCTCCGTAGGGTCAGCCGCGATCCGATCAGCAGGGCTCTTGACTCCAGGATACAACTACTGTCCGGTAGTCGGGTCGCCCCAGATATAGGACTGGAGCCCTTTGATGTCCGGACCCTTGCGCCCGGAGGGGGCGGAGAGGCCGGGTAGGGAGCGGCCAGACGCCCAGCAGGAGAGGCGCCAGGCCCCAGAGAGCTGTGGGGCGATCGCACCTAGGTGTGGAAGGACGGTTGGGGGTCCCATCGATACTGCCCTCCGCCGGGAGTGGGAAGGGTTCACGTGGTATCCCCCGGGCCAGGGGTTGGCGCCTCGATGTCGGGCCTCGTTGGGACAGAGGCCGGGTGAAGCGGGGTCACACAGGTGGTCACGTGGAGTGACGTATAGTCCAAAATGGAGGAGCCCCGAGGTGCATGGGACCTCGTGCGGCTTAGCGCGGGGAAACAGGACCACGCCACGAGGCCGGCTCCCACAACCAACATTTATCAGAAATGTCAGATGGACTCCTTACTGTGAACTTGTGTTAACTGTGTTGTAGCATCAATCAATCAATCAGTGACACTTATAAAGCGCGCTACATACCCGTAGGGTCTCAAGGCGCTGGGGGGGGGGGGTGCCGCTACTGCTCGAATAGCCAGGTCTTCAGCTTCTTCCTGAAGGAGAGGTGGTCTTGGGTCAGGCGCAGGTCGGTCGGGAGGGAGTTCCAGGTCTTGGCGGCCAGGTAGGAGAAGGACCTTCCTCCTGTAGTCGCTCTTCGGATGCGGGGGACGGCGGCGAGGGCGTGGTTGGCTGATCGGAGGTGGCGCGTGGGAGCGTAGAAGTTGACTCGGCTGTTGAGGTAGCTCGGGCCTTGGTCGTGTAGGGCTTTGTGTGCGTGGGTGAGGAGGCGGAAGGTGATTCTCTTGTTGACGGGGAGCCAGTGAAGGTCTCTCAGATGTCCGGAGATGTGGCTGGATCCTGGGATGTCGAGGATGAGTCTGGCTGAGGCGTTCTGGATCCGCTGGAGTCTCTTCTGGAGCTTGGCGGTGGTACCGGCGTAGAGGGCGTTACCGTAGTCCAGTCGGCTGGTGACGAGGGCCTGGGTGACGGTCTTCCTGGTCTCTGTGGGGATCCACCAGAAGATCTTCCGAAGCATGCGTAGGATGTTGAAGCACGCCGAGGAGACGTTGTTGACCTGCCTGGTCATGGAGAGGGAGGAGTCCAGGATGAAGCCCAGGTTGCGTGCATGGTCTGTCGGTTTGGGTGCGGTGCCCAGGGCGGGAGGCCACCAGGAGTCGTCCCAGGCGGAGGGTGAAGAGCCCAGGATGAGAACCTCCGTCTTGTCCGAGTTCAGTTTCAGGCGGCTGGTCGTCATCCACTCGGCTACCTCTTTCATCCCTTCGTGCAGGTTGGCTCTGGCGGCGGCGGGGTCGTTGGTCAGGGAGAGGATCAGCTGGGTGTCGTCGGCGTAGGAGATTATGCTGAGGTTGTGTTTGCGTACGATGGCCGCGAGGGGGCTCATGTAGACGTTGAAGAGGGTGGGGCTCAGAGATGATCCTTGGGGGATGCCGCAGATGACTTCGGAGGCCTCTGATTTGTACGGTGGTAGGCGGACTCTCTGTGTTCTTCCGTCGAGGAAGGAGATGATCCAATCCAGCGCCTTGTCCTTGATTCCGATGTTGCTGAGGCGCCGTACTAGGGTGCGGTGGCAGACCGTGTCGAATGCCGCGGAGAGGTCTAGGAGGATGAGGGCCGCTGTTTCTCCATTGTCCATCAGGGCTCGGATGTCATCGGTGGCGGCGATGAGGGCGGTCTCGGTGCTGTGTTTGGCTCGGAAGCCGGACTGTGAGGGGTTGAGGGATCCGTTCGTCTCGAGGAAGGCGGCCATCTGCTTGTTGACGGTCTTCTCGATGACTTTGGCTGGAAACGGGAGAAGCGAGATGGGGCGGTAATTCTTGAGGTCGGTGGGGTCCGCTGTTGGTTTCTTGAGTAGAGCGCTGAGTTCGGCGTGTTTCCAGCTCTCGGGGAAGATGGTGGTGTCGAAGGATGTGTTGATGATGTCTCGCAGGTGGGGTGCGATGACAGCGTCGGCCTTGTTGAAGACGTGGTGAGGGCAGGGGTCGGTCGGTGATCCGGAGTGGATGGAGTTCATCGTGCGGGTGGTGTCTTCGGTGCTGATCGGGGTCCAGGCGAGGAGGGTGGTGGTGGGTGGGGGTGGTTGGTCGGTCATGGTGTGCGTTGGTTGGTTGTTGAAGCTACTGTGTATGTCCGTGATCTTGTTGTGGAAGTATGAGGCGAGGGAGTTGCAGAGGTCTTGCGATGGGGTGATGTCGTTGTTTCCTGCGCTGGGGTTGGAGAGCTCTTTCACGATGTTGAAGAGTTCCTTGCCGTTGTGTGCGTTGTTGTCCAACCGGTCCTTGAAAGCTGTTTTCTTGGCGGCGCGGATCAGCTGGTGGTGTTTCCGGGTGGCAAGTTTGTGGGAGGTCCTGTTGTCCGGTGTCGGTTCCCTTTTCCAGACTTTCTCGAGGGCTCGGAGGTTCTTCTTGGAGCACTTGAGTTCTCAGGAGCATGTGTCTCAGGTGATGTTTTACCCTGTTTCTATGATACGCTGCCTGTTTCCAGTGCCAGAGATGTTTAAGTGTACTGACTGAAAGTGACAGGAGCAGGAGGTATGCCGAGGCTTAAAGGAACTTTCTGTATCAACTGAGAGGGCATCACTGGGTCTCAAAGCACAGATTGGGGCCCAGGAACACCAGCATATGCATTTTGCCTGTAGAGAAAGGGAAGAGGCAGAACATACAAGTCTGATAGCTCTGGGAGTTGGCCGAGCAAGGGACCAGGTCTTGGAAACTCTACTCAGTGGAGCTCTACAACTCAGCTCTTCACATATCGCACTGGCAGATTAAATGATGCAGGCCCTCAGTTGTGCCATAAAATTGCCATATCATAGAACACCATGCATGTGTGACTAGTAACGGCCGGTGTGCTTGGTGAGCAGCGGGCAGGGGGGGCGTAGGGGGGTATAAGGGTAACGGGTGAAAAATATTTTGGAAAAAAACGTACCTACAGCCATCCTCGTAGCACTCTTCTTCTCCTCTTCACTGCAGCAAGGCACAGGCTCCCAGAATGCCCAGCGGCCAATCCTGGAGCTGATATCACGCATGAGAGCAGCTTCAGGCGTGGCATGAGCACCCTTGATTTGCACTCCAGATAGACTGTGAGTCTGTACCTGCTCTCTCTAGCCCAGCTGCGATGCTGGGTTGGAGAGAGCTTTCATTGTGCATGACGGTTTGGCCGGCCATCATAGGCCCGCCACACCGTCATGCGCAGTGATTGGAGTGCATTACCTCTCCCCTAACTGCCTGTCACTCCCAGGTCCTGCCCCCAAGACCCGGCAGTTGGCCGGAAAGAAAAAATAAAACAAGTGTCAATTATTTTATTTTATATCTTCCGGCCGTTTTTGGGGGTGGGGGTGGGGAGCTCCTCCACCATAGCAGAGGCTAAGGGGATAGAGACCATGAATTTATACTCCAATCACAGCACAGGGGGCCCACAAGGAGGAAGCTAGAGTAGCCTGGCTGCAGCTAGTCTTCTGATTGGCTGTGCATGGCAGAGGGGTTGTGAAAGTCTGCAATACACAGAAAAACGAAAACAAGCTCAATATCAGGATGCTACTTGAGCTTAGATGACGTGCGTGATTAATTAGGACCTTGTTATGATGTGGTGAATTTTGCAATATGCGTTTATATAAAACGAGATGTGTGGTACTTGGCAGAGCTGTGCATGTTCTGCTGGAAAGCACTAAACTATATTTCCTTCATCAGAATTTTACCAGTTCATGTCCACAGACATTTGCCCTCATTTGGCCCTTAATAGTGATAGTATCAAGATGTTGATGGATGCTGCACCGTCTGGGTAGCTCAGGCTGGAGCTAGTTCACCAAGCCAACATTGAAGTTAGCGCCCAGCATCATCTCCTTCATGTGTATTCCTGGGCCTTTGCTTCATAACCAATGGAATGTTTGCTTCTCATTGTGTCCATGGTTGTATTTTAGCCCTTGAACACCAGTAGCATTTGTAATATCCTACACACAAAGTGGAACCTCCCAACTCTTCCTTCAAGACATTCACATTTTGTACAGGACTAGAACATTTCTATTGTGGTTTGATCAGTCCCCGAAAGCACATAGGAAAGTCACATGTTCAATCATTGTCATTGGTGAGTCAATGTGTAGAGTGTTTTCTACTGGCCATGGGTTTTCAGTATGGGGGTGGCTCCATAGAAGCATTCCATCTTGCAACGTTCCATAACAACTATGTTGTTGTTGAATGGTTTGCTCAAGGGATGCTGTGGTTCTCCACATTGTGAAAGAAAGAAACACATCATGACATTTGGAACACGGAAACACATTGAGACAGGGCAATCTGACACTTTGACAAGAAACAATGACACAAAGGAAAGAAGTTGCATGAGACAGTGTGGATACACTCACAGAGAAACAGAGAATACAGAAGTGGTGGGACAGGCAATACATTGACACTGATCCATGCTTCACACTCATTCGGGAACATAGAGGCATGGGCAGTGGGACAGGGTGTGACATATATACTGGAGCCAGAAGGTATATACACCAAATCAAGAACACTGACATTTTGACAGAGAGCAAAGATATACTTACAGGGACACATGGGCACTAGAACAAGAAAACATGCATGTAAATGATCAGGCATGAAGAGATTTGCATGGACACGGGGACATGGAGATGCTTATACAGTGGACACAGGGAGACCGTGAAACATACAAAAACATTGTGCCCAAGTACTGAATATGGAGACACCAAGCTGCAAAATGGGCCAGTGGACACTTACTTTGGGACAGAGGAGATTCCAATATTGGGACAAGAATATAATAATACTGGGGCAAATAATACAATGACACTGGGACTAGGAAAATATCCAGATAATTGCACTGCGAATACAACAGAGAAGACAAAAATGAATACCAGTCAGAACCCTAGAATAACTGTCTTGTTGAGCCATTATCATATGCAAGTATATTTGCTCACATGAAAACCAGCAAAGCAAGGGCAAACACACGTGTAACAATGTGTTTTCTTTTTCTCTACAGAGAATAACCCATGGAGTAGTGTATTCTTCTACACTTCCACCAATTCTGAGGCTGTTCCATTTCCACCTCTGAAACTGAATTTACATCCACCCTGGTCAAGAGTAAATTTCCGCTTTATACATAGTGTGAGTTGGTCAGAGATGAGTCTGTGAATAACCACTGTTAAAGTTTGTGAGTATGCACAAACTCAGCAGGCATTATAGTCGTAGTACAATCACTCCACACCCACTGTAAAACTCAATAGGTACATTTACTCTCACAAAAATGGTTTGAATGAGTAAATCCTTGTTACAGGTGTGAAACCAACTTCTGACACCTGCATTGAATAGAACACTTGAAAGGTGTCAACCGGGCCCCGTTAAGCATGTCCCAGTTTGGTAGGAAAATAGCACAAATTTTAAGAACTCTCCTTGTCAATCTTGCAACTCTTGAATGAAGATGAAAATGAATATAGTAGTTAGTGTCAAGGCACCAAACTCTCTCTGATGTCTGGGAAGAGGAAAGAGTCAAACAAGAACATCAAGAGTAGATCAAGAGGAGGGCCCAACTTCAAGAAGCAAACGTGTGGGACCAAAATAATGGCAAGGGAATGAAGAATACCCTGAGAAATAAGAGAACAAAAGGTATTGTGACACATCCATCACTTGTAATGCCTTCTTATTTATGATACAAACAGGAACTGACATGATCTTGGATTGAGAACATCGGATTGAATTCTCTGAACAGACCACCATCTTTGAAAGGGCTGTTTAAAATGCTTGCCCATACCCCTTTCAATGAAGAAGCCCAAATTTTACATCCTTTGCCCAGCGCTGAACTCTGTATTCCCATTTCTGCCTTTCTTGACCCCCACTCCATGAAGTTTACAGAACACCCCTATGAGTGACCTCATGCTTGTAAACTCCATTGCTGTCTAGATGGAGAAGACCCTTAACTACATGTGACACAATTGTATACCTTGCAGGGGACATTTCTGTTCCAATTGTCCCACTGTAGCTTTATCCCACTGGTATATGTCCATTAGGGTCATTGTCGACATTGCTAAGTTAGCATGAACTTTGCTGCCATGATGCTGCTTTTGCGCACGTTACTACATGACTTTATTTTGAAACACTCTGTTTATGCCTTTCAAAGGAGAACTGTCTGCTTTTCGCGTTCTGCTGGTTCCTGGAGTTTAGTCAGAACACGATGTGCAAGGTAAATAAACAATGCTCCTTGTTATTCTGTTCTGGTCAGTCCCTAGCACCTAGACAAAACATGCTAAACACAGCTGCACTGCTGAAAACTCGTGCTTTGATATTACGTGGATGCATGTTGTTCAAACACACACTTGGAGAGAGGCATTTCCATGGAGAAGAGCTATGCTGTTTCTATGATGTAAACCTTCCATCTAGGCTTTAAGGTATGGGGTCTGCTGACAAAGCCCAGAGATCTTCTTTTATATAATAAAACTTCTTCAAGCCAAGGGGAGGGTGGTTAGGCCTTATAGTCCTTTTCCCACTGTCTGTATATGCTGACATCTCCTTCATATTCTATGGAATTGTAACAATGCTAATTGTTCTGAGTTTATGCATTTCGCTGCTGGTAGTGACTTGTATACTGCATCATAGAGTAGGATAGTTAAAATAAATATTTTGAACTATTACAGTGACTCTGCCAATTCTTATTGTGAAAAGTACGAGTGAGTGAGCCAAAGGGTATATCTTGCTACCGCGATTCCTGAGAGAGTCGGGAGTGCTGTGTTCTGGGTTGTCTAATCATTTGTAGCTTTGTGATTATGTAGGAGAACGGATGAGACACTATAGATAGTCGGTTTGGGGATTTTGGGTACTAAGGTGGTAGGAAGGTACAACCCCTATACACCACTATGCAAAATCCCCGTAACACAACCCCATGACAGACCTGCTTAAAACATGGCATAGCCAACAGATAGCTGTTAAACGTTTGCAAAATGTTGGGTGGTTTCATGAAACAGTTTACAATTTGCTAGCAGATGAATATTTTTGTAACCCTATTGATATCTGTTTTCTTTGATTAACATCCATAAAATTGAGAAAACCAAGAGAAGTCTAAATATTCAAAGTCTTTGCCTAATATTGTGCTGATCCATCAAACGGGGCAAAAGTTATTAGCCAATCAAACACGTTTTCATATCCCTTACCTGAGCCCTCCATTTGATCTGCATGAAACCTGAAATTGGTGCCCTTGAGGTAGCTTGCAATTGTCTACCACTCATGCAGATTGATCAAATAGCACTAAAAGTCTATGAAATTTAACATTTTACTCTGCCCTATTAACGTTGCACCCATTGTGATTGATTGGCTCAAAACTTGACTTACCAACAGAAAAACAATCTTTCAAACCTTCTGTCAAATGTTGTGCAGATTAATTTCCCCACAATTAACTCACCCTTCCCCCACCATTTACCAGATATACATGACCTTACAAATACCAAAAGAAGGCTAGGGTGGCAGATTTACAAAGATGCTAAGCAACGCAGTGCTGCAACCAAAGGGGAATAGGCGATCTTAATTGTTACAGTTTTAACTACAAATAGTGCCAAGAAGAGGTAAAGCGCCAATGATATCCAATAAACATAGTAGACCAGACCCAAAGTGCAATTTCATATCACTTATAACAGAGTTCCACTGGTCTTGAGGAAAAGTTCTCAAGTTTCCAAACATTCTTCTGGTGCCCACACAACTACAGGAGTAAATGGAAATGTCAAGGTACTTATAGAGCGCACTGTCACCAGACGGCCACCTTGCGGTGTCGCCTTTGCGGTTTCCTGGCACTGATACTCATACCGCTGTGGAACCACTCCTGGCTTTCCCTGTGAAGTGTCCACTCCTGGGCACGCCCAGGGTGAAGCCAGGCATCCTTAGCGCTGTTGGGGCCGGTGTGGAGGCTAAGCAAGCTATTGCCCAGAGTTGCAGCGTGGGGCCCGTGATTAGAAAAGGCACCGAGGCGAGAATAGACAGGTCCGAGGAAATTGAGCCCGAGCCCCGCCGAGGCGGGAATCGAACCCTGGTCCCTGGCCAGAACTCTGCTTCAGGGTCTGCCGCTCTAACCATTGAGACACACTCCTCCAGTACACTTCTAAATCACCCTCCAACTTCAGGAAAGGCACTTAGAGAATCACAGAGTGTCAGGTAGAGGCCAGCAGTAGGGTCCAGTCCAGGTATAGTTGCCAAATATCAGCTGGGTACTTCCAGGAAAAGATCTCTTGCAGCTTCTTGTTGCGCTGTAGCAACACAGAAGATCAGGCAACTGACCCTTGGTTTTCCCTTCTTTCCTGGTTATAATAGGGAGCAGATCCGGTCTTCAAGGCTCCTCTCAGGTCACAGACATAAGGTCCCATCCTCTTCTGATCTTCTGCAGATCCTGAAAGTTTTCTGAAGTGGGTGTATGTAGGTGCCATATTTATGCCTGGCACCAGCAAGTGGGTGGGAGTGACTCCATGGTATTCCCTAAAAAAATGGGGTAAAAGTTCCCAGCCCTACCCATTCTTAAGTAGTTTTGGTTTGCCTTTCCACAAACAGACTCAAAAGGCCAGGTGTCAGAACATTTTGAAGATGGTGAAAGTCTTCAGCCACACTAAACGTGGGCTGTGAGAGCTAGTGAGTCTACATGGGAGTGTCATAGTGAACTCCCAAGTGATCTAAATCTAAAATCCAGTCTGAAGCAGGTACTGTACCCAGAGCAAACCCAGAGTCAGACATCTGGCTGGAGAATAGCAGGGTCCTTCTGCAACTAGACTGATGATATACAAGAATTGTCTTTGCATCATGTTTTCTCCCTTTCAAGTATTCCCAAGTGTTTCATGTGGTTCAGAAGACCTGTCCAGCAGGATTCAACAGTGTGGTGTCAAAGGATACCCAAAACCCCAACTCTGAATATTCTGTGATGTTCAGAGGAGTCATCTCTGTCCATTCAGGTTAGCCTATTGTTTGGTCCTGGTGGTATTTCACAACTTGGTCATACGCTGAGCACAAGCTGAAAGTTTTCGAAGAGTTAATGCAAATTAGCCCTAAAGAACTTCAGGCAGGAAAAGATAACTGTCTAAAAGTTACTTTTCTTTAACCTTTATTAAGAATCCGACATCACCATTGAATTGGATTTTTACTAACTAAAATAGTGGTTTCATTATTTTATTGCTGCACCCTTTGCCAAGTTAGCAGTATTAGTATTTTAAACTGCACTCTAGTTTTCTACATAGGAAAGCAAGGCCTGCCACAGTGAAGCTAACATTTTGGGCCTTGTCACTGTAGGGCCATGGTAACATACATTTTCTACATGTCCCACTATTAAATACCCTACATCCTACCTTATAGGGGTGACTTATTAAGATTTAAAAAGGAGGTGTGTACAAGTAACGCCTCAGGTTTTACACTGCAGCAGTCAGCCTACAATGGAAGGCCTGAAGCCATGTTTTCATTTGTCACACTAGTGGATAACACTGTAAGCGTGCAGTCCACAGGTAACTATTTCTGCACCATATACTATGGTCTTACAGAAAAAGGGTCAGAGTACTTGCACTGGGTAATAGACAGAAGTGACCCAGAGTGCACAGTATAAAAACGAGCAACAAAATAGGGTCCAGCAAAACATGAAATACAGTAGGTGACCACCGTGAAAAGGTGGATTTCCAACGGTAACACTGATTTCAAATGTTCACAATAGGTGGACTTGTTTCATTCATTTTATTGTCAGAATATATATATTTTTTCATTATGCCTTATAATCACTTTAAGTTTCGTCTACTTCCTAATGTTGTGTCTTCTCTGCAGGGTTTCCATTTTGACAAGTGTTTGTGCACTTCATTGACGTATACTTCTCTCTACCTGAAAGATCTATTAAGTGTAGCCAAGTACAGTGTGTTAAAATTGTGGACTTTATTACGTACTATGCATGTTTAATAACCGGTGCATCATTCATTATTAAAATTGTATTTCAATAATGTCACAACGCATATTATTTTTATCATTTTTTTTTTATTCATACCGAAAAAAACATATTCGCAATTTGACATTCTCTGAAAATGGGTTACTGTGTATCTTGTTGGTAAAAAATAAATATTAACCATCAATTGCTTCAGCACTTTTCCAGGCAACAGTCCATGAGTGGATAGAAAATGTGTGGATGTAAGGTGTATACAGTGAATAGTACAGCTACTCATATTAGTACATCATTTTTTGCGTCTTATGTTGGTGGCTTGTTGACTGTGTCCTCAACTGGGCCAGATGAATGATCCCGCCTAAAGACCCCTGAAGCAACATGAGTTTCAACAAGAGGGTTGGTGACAGGTGGCTCATAGTGCAACGATATCCCACTTTCCGTAAAGCGGACTGATGTAGATGTTTCTGGTACCAAGCGGGAAGCAAATGGTGCTTGACCACATAAAGCCATAGCTAAATCAGACTCTGCTGCAGGCAAAGTTCTGAAGGCATCCTGAATCACCCCAGAATGTAAATTGTGGACACTTAGGTAATGCTCCAGGAGTTCATTTTAGTCTCTCTGATAGGCATTGAGAACCCTCATGAGATCATTTTGGGCCATTTAAAGTTCAATGATCTGGACCAGCTGTTCATCATGCCACAAGCTGCACAAATCAGGTTTAGATACATGGTGTATTTGCAGCCATATAGTGAGGCCCATATATTACACAGTGTGCAGTCATAGTTAGGTCAGAGTTTCCATAGGAAGAGTGTGTTTTACTTAGAAAGCATGCTTTTTGTTATTTGGTGTAAATGCGTACATATATTTTTGAAAAATGTGACTTTAAAGAACTGCTCAGGGGGGTGATGAAGGGGTTAAAAATAGGTCAATCTAGAACGTTGGTTCTCCAGCTATGCTCTGATTGGCCTCTTTAAAAAGGACTAGTCAGTCTGATCAGCTGGCCATAATCTACACAATATGTTGTGGTAGCCTTTACAAGACTTAGGAGCATTGTCTCTGTTTTCTGTAAATTAATTTTAAAAAGTTATAAGGGGACAGTGTTAACACACCCTGACCACAAGGGGCATGTAGGAGTGTCCCAAAGGAACCCACCCACCTTGATTGGCCGGCCATAACACAGACAACATGCTGCGGCAGCCATTACAAGACTTAGGGTCATGATCCACATTGAAATGCATTGTAGTGAATGCCAGGTGATTTTACCCAGTGAAAATGCTGATCTTCTGTTAGGATTTGATTAGCCATGTTTGACAGAAAACCGTTTTCTCTCATGATCTTCTAATAGAGGTCATGGAAGGTGTTTCAGAATCTAAAATGAGAACACATGTTTTACAAGTTCACACTATATTCCTCAACCAAGTGCCAATAAAGTTGGACATTCTAATTAAAATTTGTACTTTCAACGGAAGTACCAGCCTCTCTGTTGATTCCCCAGTGCTCCACTGCAATTTCCTATAGTGTTCTAATGAAAAACGAGGGCGCTAAAATTCTATTTTGATGACAGAGTGTGGTACACCTGAAGCCATCTTGACGGATGCAAAACTGAAAAATGTAAAGCATTTCCTTAAAAAGTAAAATTATGGGTGTTCATTGTGTCATAGAAATTATGGTTAGTGCTGTACCAAGCTAAAATGAGAACATATGTTCGATGAGTTCTCAAACATGTTTCTCATTCCTATCAGTAAATCATTATGACATGCAAACTGAAACATGTACTCTAAACACTAGCAGCTGTCTGTCAGTTATGTCTCCAGTGTGCTATTGCACTTTCCTGCAGTGCTATAATAAACAATTGGAGCATTGGCATTTATATTCATGATAAAAGTGTGGCACATCCAAAGACATCTTGATGGAATCCAAACTGTAAAACTTAAAATATTTCCTTTAGAAATGAACAAAGTGAGGGTGTTCTTCCAGTCATATAAAATATGGTTAGTGCTCTAGACAGCTAAAATGAGGGCAAGCAGGTGGTAGGGGCAGTGGCAGCATAACAGACCTTCTTACATATGACGATGAGCAAAACGCATTCAATCTTGCCCCAAAGCATGCTTTGATGGATCGGGAGCGGTGTAGTCCCTCAATGGACGTTAGTGCTTACCACTGGACTCATTTCAATTTAAGACAATCAAAGGTGACAATTTAAATTGATGGAACTGTTGTACACATTAGGTCGTACAAAAAAGCGACAAACAATATAACCTTAACCTTAAAAGGTTTATTTTAAGATTTGGGCTACAGGAGTTATTTCAATGCAGTCAAATACATTTGTCAATAAATCAGAGTGCAAATCTCAGATAAGGTATTGAATCAATCAAGAATTCAGTAATGTTCAGATTATCAAACACAGAGTATACAATTAGAAAGAAATCCAGCATAGATTTGCCTTCCAAGTAGGGGTGGGAGAAGAATTCCTCGCCGATGGCGGAGTACACAGAGTTTTGCCCACTCCGCACGGAGTTCCAAAAAATCAGCGCAGCGATGCAGAGTGGAGTTTTTTCTCTCACGCAGTTGGCCAACTTTAAGATGGTGAGCGCGAACGAGAGAAATTGAGCGCTAGGCCACCTCCTGGTGAGATTTCTGAACGCGGGCAGTCACGGTAGGTCGTTACCGCTCGCATTGAGAAGGCTGCCACACACACTGAGGAAGCTGACGCTCGAGCAGAAAATCTATTGGGCAGCAGAAAGAAGCAACTGATTTTACAGCGTGGGAGAAGCTTCTGGTGCTAAAAATCAGCACGAACATCACAGCGTACCGGACTCCACTGCTCACGGAGCTCCACGTAGCACAACAGAGTTTCTTAGGCACTTCACAGAGCACCGAGGAGTGTGACGACACAATCCTCACCCAGGCCTGCTTCTAAGGTAAGGAAAAGGGACTCTCTTTTACATCAAGAAAACACACTCTTTTATATGGTTCTAAACAAAGAATTTCATACATTCATTAGAGGAGTACTTGGTTCACATGATCTTGAACTAAATACATTCAACTGGTTTCTCATAAATCTACTACATGAAGTTTCTCCCAAGCAAGAGTCTACACATGGGACAGTAAAGGTTGTATATTACATGGTTTTCCCTGGGACAGCCAAGTTTAACCTTGAATGTGTATAGTATTATCAGAACAGTCTGTGAAAGACTTCGTCCTTCTCTGTGGGACACTTTTTAGCTTTATTTATTCTAGCGAGACATGAAATTGCAAGTCTATTCATGTGGTTCATTGAAACGTCACAGTAAAAGATGGCGTCTGATGCTTAGTTTGCCTAAAGTTAGTTCAACCACGAATCCCCATCACTACAAAGGATTCATTTTGCAAGGCAGCTATATAACATGTCCACATTTTGATATTGGAAAGAGGGAGATTTGGGATAAATAATCAGGGGACTGTATTTTCCCATTGGCTTATGTTGAAGCACAGGCAATTCTAGGTGGAAACTACTAAAATAAAGCATATTTAGGATTAAAAAATCTGGAGTCTCTTGTCTGTTTGCATGTATGGACCTCAGAGGTTACAAAGGAGTCAGCAAAGGCTGTGCACAGGAACAATGGAAGGCAGGGGGAGAGTGGTCGGGACTGCAAGCTGAAGGCAGGGCAGGCAGCAGAAGCAGCACAATGGACTGCAGAGGGAAGGAGTGAGGGGCGAGAGCACACACACAGACAACAGAGGACAAGGGGATTGGGGCTATAGCAGTAAACTGCCAGGACAGGGCAGGTGGCAGGAACAGTGGTAGCACAATGGATCGTAGAGGGCAGGAGAGAGGGGTAGGGGCATGCCTATGGACAACAAAAAGCAGGGTGAGAGGGCCAGGTCAGGGCCATACAGCTCCCTTTGGTAGGGCAGGTGGAAGTGGCATTGGCAGCACAACGGACCTGTGTTTCCCCAATGTCATTAAGGTTGGAGTGTGAATAGTAAATCTGGCACCCCACAAAGTACACCTCTTTCCCTAATGTAGCTAAAATTAGAGTGGGAACAGTAAATGTAATCTTCCTGGAGGTCAACACTTTCCCCAGTCTAGCTACATGTGGAGTGGGAATGGTTTAATTTAACCCTCCAATGATCCAATAAATTTCCCCACTTGACTGTGTTTAGCGAAGGAACGGTAAACATTACACTCCCAGATCCAACACTTCAGAAGCCAACACTTTCTGCTATGTAGATAGATTTGGAGACTGAATAGCAAATATGCTGCTACAAACTCCAACACTTTCATCAATGTGACTGCGTTTGGCGATGGAATAGTAAAGTAGAACATTTTCCCCAATGTTGCTAGGTCTGGAGTAGAAATAGTAAATGTAACCTCCATTATTCAAACATTTTACCCCATGTGGCAAAGTTTGGAGGTAGAAACAGTGAATATAATCCCTTCAGAGGCCACCATTTTCCCCAATGTGGCTACGTTTGAAAAGGGAATAGTAAATGTAATTCCCCAAGTCATTTTCTCAATGTGGTTAAGATTGGAGTCGGAATTAGAAAATCAGGCACCTACCGAGAGCAAAACTTTCTTCAATGTGGCTGTTTGAGGTCAGAATAGCAAATCCACTCTCCTCGGCACCTAACATTTTCCACAGTACAGCTAAGTTTGAAGTAGGAATAGTAAATGTGACACTCCACAAAGTCAACTCTTTCCCCAATGTGGCTAAGCTTGGAGTGGGAATAGTAAAGCTACTCACCCCAGAGTGCAACAATTTTTCCAATGTGTTTAATTCTGGAATCGGAATAGTACATTCAATCCCCTAGAATACAAAGCTTTACCACCCTGTGGAAGTGGGCTAGTTTTCTGCACATCTAGGACTGTCACAACTCACTAAAAATCTCCTAATCGAAGCAAAGGTAGGAGATTCCTCATGGAAAGGTTGATAATGGCCATTTACCATTGACGCCTGTTGCCCCAACATATATTGCCATGAACTAAAAGTACCAAATTCCCATAGAATAGAACAGCTGGGTGCCATTGTGTCTGTCTGGGTAGGCCAGGGTGTGGCCAATCCTGCTGATTGGCAGTCAGCAGCTAAAGCCTGGTGCTCATGTCGGGTTGGCAGGCCCGTCACTGTGGCCAATTAGACATGCGTACTTTACGCGCTGCTAAGGAGCCAGGTGGAAACGTAGCACAGCTGCCCCAGGCTCCTTTGGAGTACTGGGTTCACCTGCTCACACCAATCCTTGCTTTGCTCTCATTTTGCTTACTAGTAAAAATAGCATGAGAGTAAGGCATGAATTGGTTGATTATAAAGTGAGTTCAGGCTGGTCTATCTCCACACCAGTGCTCAGAAGGAAGTGCGGGGTGGGATTATTACAGAACACGGCCAATCACTATATGGCTTTATTTTTAAGTCTTACAGTGATTGGTCTGGCTTCTGTTCCTTGCAGAGTTGCGCGATTCATTTTCCCACAGACTTGTGAAGAGAGCAGAATGGCAGATTCTTTTTCATGCCATCTCCACTGCCCAGAGTGTTTAATTCTAGGCCCTGTTGACTAGTGGTGAGTAGCTGTTTTCTGATATTATTTTGCCACATTGCTGAAAGTTGGTGTAGTTGTTGCTAACTTGAGAAGATATTGCGCTCAGGTTTGAGAATGAAGGCATCGCCATGCGTCATTGTCTTTTTTTTGCAGATTTATATAGCGCGAACTCGACCCGAAGGTATTGGCACGCTTTACATGAGCACCGGTTAAGTTACACAAGAACACATTCATTTTTTTGGTAGGCCTTTCTGCATAACATTTTTTGTTTTTGTTTTATAGGGCGCTTTACATGAGCACTAGCTGGCTATTACACTGCACAATTACATTTTTTGAAGGCATGGGGAGAGTAAGTGATTTTCCCAGAATCACTGGATGTTGAGCCTACACCGAGACTCGAACCTGGCCACATCCTCTCTCCATCTGCTTTGCACCTCTCCAACCCCCATGTTTGATTAAAGTTTGCTTGAACTTTATATTTAACTTTCTGCCCACCACTTTTTAAAAACACCAGTCGACACTCCTCAAATTCCACTTATTTCCACTGTCCCTAACTATACCCCTCGTCAGGCATCAAGGATTGATTATTCTTTCTGCAAGAGCAGCCTATATATCACTTGTTGACGTCAATCTCCAATGGACCCTTAGCTTTCTGTGCATATAATGCAGAGAGAGGCTGCAACCCCTTCTCTCTTCCAGCCAAGGGATTTTGAAACTGTAAAGTCATTCTACAGACAATGTAATGAATCATAGCAACAATAATTACTCATTCCTTCTCTGAGTAAATCTACTTCCGGGGCCCTGAATTTCTTGTTTTCCCTCTTTTGAATGAGTCAGGCCTGTCACTCGGTGAACGAGTGTGAACCGGTGCACCTCATGGGAACGTGACAGCGCGCTGCCAAGACTGGTGTCTGACGTTGCTTTGTAAAAACAAGACAACCCCCTCTGGTTAGATTTCTTTGCTCTCAAACGGACTGCGCAAGAACTATTTCCTGTGAACACATCAGCCAAAGTTGCTACATACACTACATGGGCGAAAGGAGTTCAGTTCTGCGACAATTTCCGTGGTGTGGCACTTAAATAATTCTCGGCAGAGTGCCGTTATAACTTCTACGATTACATGATGCCAAAGCTGCTTTTACATAATTGTGAACTTTTTGTAGTAGAATTTATTTTTTGTTTAAATAACATGGAGTCTGTACCCTTTTTCGAAACACCTAAATTTAAAACCTCTCATGTGCAGACTTGGATTACAGAATCTGTGAATACCTGCTTCCCTACATCCCTTAAGAAATCAAATAATCACCGCCTCCCTGCTCCTTGGTTCACTGAAAAACTAAAGGCTGAAAAAACAAAATGCAAAGCCTTGGAAAGATGCTGGAGAAAGGATTATGCATTAGAATCCAAGCATAACTATAAACTTGCTAAGAGAAATTACAATTCCTTATGCAAAGTAGCTCGTGCCTAATACGTGAACAATACCATTTTATCAGCACAGAATAACGCGAAAGTGTTGTTTAAATTAGTTGGCGAGCTTTCGGGAGCATCCTTTCAACCGATGTCCACGTTACTTGATGAAGCACATTGTGACGTCGTGGCTAAGTTTTTTATCGAGAAGGTAGAGAAGATATATACTGAACTCGAGATGGTCATCACCAATGCCGAGCAGCAAACAAATAACTTATCCCCCACCCTAGACTATAATACGTCAGATGTGACCCCTGATTCTGTGTCTTTTCATAAAATCACAAATTGGCAACCACTTGATTCTTTGTCTTTTTATGGCATTTTAAATAGCCTCAAATCAGGCTCACCCAATGACCCACTCCCAGTCCATATCCTCCACAAAATAAAATCCACTTAATTGGATCTCATTATGGAGCTACTTAATGCTTCATTGAGGGAGGCCATCTCACCAACAGAGTGGAAACACGCAATGGTTCTTCCCCTTTTGAAGAAACCAAATGCTGACCCGGCCGAACCTTCTAACTTCTGCCCAATCTCTCTACTCCCTGTTTTCTCAAAGGTCTTGGAAAAACACGTGAATCAACAGCTCATGCAGTTTGTGGAAACTAATAACATCTTGCATGTGCTTTAGAGCTGGGTACTCCACAGAAACCACTCTCATGGGAGTTACAGAAACACTTCATCGGCATTTGGATAAAGGGGAAACGGTGGCCCTCATTTTATTAGACCTGTGTGCCGCCTTTGACACGGTGTCTCATCTAACCCTTTTAAAAATACTCCAGTCTCTGGGAATTGTTGGCTCAGCCCTGGACTGGATTAAAAACTTTCTCACCTGACGGACTTTTCAAGTCTTCTTCTCATTGGCTAGCTCTAAGACCTATGGATCTCCGTATGGAGTACCACAGGGCTCGATTCTTAGCCCTGTGTTATTCAATCTTTATGTTAGCCCTTTTGCCTCCATTGCGGAAGAAGCTGGGTTGTCTATCTTCTCTTATGCTGGTGGCACCCAGCTTCTCTTTTCTCTTTCTTCTAATGAAACCTCCACAGTCTCATCTTTACAGGTTGGACTGCATAAAATAGCCAGTTGGATGCACACTAACTGGTTAAAGCTAAACGGAGGAAAGACGGAGGTCATGATCATGGGGAAAGATAAAGATCTCTAGGGCCCTTGTCATTGGCATCCAGAAATGGGCATACTTCCCCAGCCGGTTCAAACTGCTTGCAACTTGGGTATAGTGATTGATAATCAGCTTTCCATGAAACAGCAAGTAACTAAGACTGCATCAATCTGCTTCACCATTCTTAAATGGCTCCGTAAAATACTTTGGATGTTGCCTGGGCCCACTCAAAGAACTGTGTTTCATGCCTTAATTATGTCAAGACTAGACTACGGCAACATCCTATATTTAGGAGCCACTAAGGAGGTAATACGCAAATTGCAGGTGGTTCAGAATTCCGCGGCTAGGCTGCTCTCTCACATACCTAAAGCATCTTCCATCTCAGGTACTCTCCGGGACCTCCACTGGCTAAGAATTGAGAACCGGACTAAATTCAAGGCCCTATTCTATATGCACAAGATTAAACTAGGCACAGCACCCTGTTATGTATGTTCTTTGGCCCAGACATATCTTCCGACATGTCTGCTCAGATCCTCTTCTCAAGCCAAATTCTTAGTCTCCAGATTTAAACTTTCACACATGGGGGGGGAGATGCTTTTCCTATCTTGCCCCTGTGTTGTGGAATTCACCATCACTTCGTCATGAAATCAATCATAAAATTTTCCGCAAAGGCCTTAAGACCTGGCTATTTAATCAGTAAATATTGTCCTTCTGTCGCGATTGGTCCATGGCGCCGGGAAACCTTTGAGTAGTTGTGCGCCCCACAAATTTAATTTAATAATAAAAATAATAACAATGTGCGAAACTAATTCTTTACTTGTGCGTCAGCATTCTTCTGCAACCCAAAACTTCTTAGATTCTAGAACCCACATTGTTTCTTTCGTACACGAGTTACAGCTTATACTGGACTCAGTATCTAATCCTACAACAACATCCCCAATGCAAACTGATCTGTCTTGTTTTACCCGTTAGCATTGCACTATTTTTTATTGCTAATTGGTCTTCTGAAAATGCCTTGAATTCTCTGTAGAGAACGCTATTGCCTCATGGGGAGGAGTACTATAAAAATGGGGGTAAAAAAAATGCTCTACATAAAAGTATAGTCTATACATGTGCAACTTTGTTTGCAGATACCCATTTGAAAGATGATACAGTATCTAAAATAGCACGGAAGATAAGTGCAGCAAAATATTTGCTAAGGGCCTATGTCCTGCCAGTGCAAAAATGTAATCCAGTGTTTGCTTTGTGACAACCGGCGCTAGTTCATGATACTCTTTGAAAGCACAGTTTTAGGCTTTCATAGGATTTGTATCTAAACACATCTTTGACTACCTGTGGAGAAAACAAAATCGTTTTTAAAGTGTAGCTATACAATCGAAAGTTATTTGCATACACCCAAAAAGTACAAGTATTACACTTATGCGTCAGAATTCTTTTTAGTTAAGAGTATCCTGGACTTCACAAAATAATTCCAGATCTCACTTTAAAGAAAGCGCACACTGCCCTGGTCTGCACCCCGGTGCACCTTTACCTGGGTGACTCACTTTAAAGATAGCGCACACTGCCCTGGTCTGCACCCCGGTGCACCTTTACCTGGGTGACTCACTTTAAAGATAGCGCACACTGCCCTGGTCTGCACCCCGGTGCACCTTTACCTGGGTGACTCACTTTAAAGATAGCGCACATTGCCCTGGTCTGCACCCCGGTGCACCTTTACCTGGGTGACTCACTTTAAAGATAGCACACACTGCCCTGGTCTGCACCCCGGTGCACCTTTACCTGGGTGACTCACTTTAAAGATAGCGCACATTGCCCTGGTCTGCACCCCGGTGCACCTTTACCAGGGTGACTCACTTTAAAGATAGCGCACACTGCCCTGGTCTGCACCCCGGTGCATCTTTACCTGGGTGACTCACTTTAAAGATAGCGCACACTGCCCTGGTCTGCACCCCGGTGCATCTTTACCTGGGTGACTCACTTTAAAGATAGCGCACACTGCCCTGGTCTGCACCCCGGTGCACCTTTACCTGGGTGACTCACTTTAAAGATAGCGCACACTGCCCTGGTCTGCACCCCGGTGCACCTTTACCTGGGTGACTCACTTTAAAGATAGCGCACATTGCCCTGGTCTGCACCCCGGTGCACCTTTACCTGGGTGACTCACTTTAAAGATAGCACACACTGCCCTGGTCTGCACCCCGGTGCACCTTTACCTGGGTGACTCACTTTAAAGATAGCGCACATTGCCCTGGTCTGCACCCCGGTGCACCTTTACCAGGGTGACTCACTTTAAAGATAGCGCACACTGCCCTGGTCTGCACCCCGGTGCACCTTTACCAGGGTGACTCACTTTAAAGATAGCGCACACTGCCCTGGTCTGCACCCCGGTGCACCTTTACCTGGGTGACTCACTTTAAAGATAGCGCACATTGCCCTGGTCTGCACCCCGGTGCACCTTTACCTGGGTGACTCACTTTAAAGATAGCACACACTGCCCTGGTCTGCACCCCGGTGCACCTTTACCTGGGTGACTCACTTTAAAGATAGCGCACATTGCCCTGGTCTGCACCCCGGTGCACCTTTACCAGGGTGACTCACTTTAAAGATAGCGCACACTGCCCTGGTCTGCACCCCGGTGCACCTTTACCAGGGTGACTCACTTTAAAGATAGCGCACACTGCCCTGGTCTGCACCCCGGTGCACCTTTACCTGGGTGACTCACTTTAAAGATAGCGCACATTGCCCTGGTCTGCACCCCGGTGCACCTTTACCTGGGTGACTCACTTTAAAGATAGCACACACTGCCCTGGTCTGCACCCCGGTGCACCTTTACCTGGGTGACTCACTTTAAAGATAGCGCACATTGCCCTGGTCTGCACCCCGGTGCACCTTTACCAGGGTGACTCACTTTAAAGATAGCGCACACTGCCCTGGTCTGCACCCCGGTGCACCTTTACCAGGGTGACTCACTTTAAAGATAGCGCACACTGCCCTGGTCTGCACCTCGGTGGACCTTTACTTGGATGCGCTACATGCAGATTCGTTGAGTGTGACCTAGTACAATTAATGAGCTGCCACCAACCCACAAGCTAACTCATGTCTGCCCTGGGAACAAGTGTGTTGGGGCAGGTGGAGGGAACACGGGAGGGAGAGCGCAGGGGGGAGTGCAAGGGGTGGGTGTTAGAATATATAAAAACAAGAGAATTTACCTGAAGCCACCAGCCACCTCACACATAGCGCTTCCTCTTCTCTTCCTGGTCGATGCAGTCCTTGGGACAGACTCCCATCTAGGGGATTCACCTGGGCGGGCTAAAAAGACGCTCGGCTCAGGCCAGGGAGTCTGTGGGGGTTTCTCCAGCCCGGCTGTTCAATGCAGCCAGGCTGGAGAAAGCTAAGTGCCATGTGTGTTTTGGTAGGCCTGAGATGGCTGGCCAAACACATATGAGCACTTAGGGAGCACTCCTCCTCCCGTGCCCTGCCACACCCTGCACAAGCTGGCTCAGATGCTAGAACATCGTTTTATTTTTCATTTGCTGGCTCTGAGCCAAGCAGTAGGGTGACGCTCCTCCGCCATTGCGGAGGAGCCACCCCAGCTCATTAGTGAAAGCCAGAAAAGCAGTATGAAGCAACTGATTCATCTTTCACTGTGGAAGGACAATCTGGCCTGGATCTAAAAGGGGGCAGAGATTCCCTTGCAGGCAGGTACGGTGAATCACTTTTCTGCCATAGCAGGCCAATGCCTGGAGCAGGCTATGGGCACCGTAGAAGGCACACACACTATAAACCACCTCTCTGTGGCACACAGTAACTCTCCTGACAGTCTATTTGCTTCTGCACCCATGTCTGTAATACAGTGGGGGTGCAGAGCCAAAGTATTTCCTCATTTACATGGGGCAACACCCTCATGCAAATGAGAGAATGCCCCCTTGAGTTCACGCAAATGCACATGTAGCACTGGTGCAATCTGTACTGCTGGGAGGCTGTTGAAGCGTCTGCATTCACTTCTGTAATAGCAAAATGCCCCCAGTGTGCAAAAAGAAAGCACACACAATTGTTAATCATATAGCCCCAGAATTAATCCTGGGAAACTGTTTTAGCATCCCAGAAATACGTTAATGATACAAAATGCGAGGTGGGTCGCACACCGCTCGTCATACTAGCAAATAGCCCCATAGGATTCTGGAGGATGTAGTGACAGCGGCGGGTACACCTATGCCACGAGTAAAAAGTTAAAATGCCATCCCTGGACACGTGTTTCGAGGTAATTGCCTCTCGTCAGCAGGGAGCAGGTAAGTATGCGGGGTGCCAAGTAGACTGCCAAAAAATTATTATCAGGTCTAGTACCTCTCACGGCGCGCGGGTGCGGGATCCGGGCTCGTCAACCCATGGCTCAGGGAGCTTAAATACAAAATGCGAGGTGGGTCGCACACCGCTCGTCATACTAGCAAATAGCCCCATAGGATTCTGGAGGATGTAGTGACAGCGGCGGGTACACCTATGCCACGAGTAAAAAGTTGAAATGCCATCCCTGGACACGTGTTTCGAGGTAATTGCCTCTCGTCAGCAGGGAGCAGGTAAGTATGCGGGGTGCCAAGTAGACTGCCAAAAAATTATTATCAGGTCTAGTACCTCTCACGGCGCGCGGGTGCGGGATCCGGGCTCGTCAACCCATGGCTCAGGGAGCTTAAATACAAAATGCGAGGTGGGTCGCACACCGCTCGTCATACTAGCAAATAGCCCCATAGGATTCTGGAGGATGTAGTGACAGCGGCGGGTACACCTATGCCACGAGTAAAAAGTTAAAATGCCATCCCTGGACACGTGTTTCGAGGTAATTGCCTCTCGTCAGCAGGGAGCAGGTAAGTATGCGGGGTGCCAAGTAGACTGCCAAAAAATTATTATCACGTCTAGTACCTCTCATGGCGCGCGGGTGCGGGATCCGGGCTCGTCAACCCATGGCTCAGGGAGCTTAAATACAAAATGCGAGGTGGGTCGCACACCGCTCGTCATACTAGCAAATAGCCCCATAGGATTCTGGAGGATGTAGTGACAGCGGCGGGTACACCTATGCCACGAGTAAAAAGTTAAAATGCCATCCCTGGACACGTGTTTCGAGGTAATTGCCTCTCGTCAGCAGGGAGCAGGTAAGTATGCGGGGTGCCAAGTAGACTGCCAAAAAATTATTATCAGGTCTAGTACCTCTCACGGCGCGCGGGTGCGGGATCCGGGCTCGTCAACCCATGGCTCAGGGAGCTTAAATACAAAATGCGAGGTGGGTCGCACACCGCTCGTCATACTAGCAAATAGCCCCATAGGATTCTGGAGGATGTAGTGACAGCGGCGGGTACACCTATGCCACGAGTAAAAAGTTAAAATGCCATCCCTGGACACGTGTTTCGAGGTAATTGCCTCTCGTCAGCAGGGAGCAGGTAAGTATGCGGGGTGCCAAGTAGACTGCCAAAAAATTATTATCAGGTCTAGTACCTCTCACGGCGCGCGGGTGCGGGATCCGGGCTCGTCAACCCATGGCTCAGGGAGCTTAAATACAAAATGCGAGGTGGGTCGCACACCGCTCGTCATACTAGCAAATAGCCCCATAGGATTCTGGAGGATGTAGTGACAGCGGCGGGTACACCTATGCCACGAGTAAAAAGTTAAAATGCCATCCCTGGACACGTGTTTCCATATACTATTTGTCTTTTACAAGGGCTGGTCTTTGACATCTCAAAGTTATGTATCTGTATGCTAGTTTCAGCAATATCTTATATGTATACTAATATGTTTCTTTATTAAATGAGGTGGGTGTTGAAGCCTATGTAAAAGCGTGGTCTCTCCTCCCCAGCCAACTGATTACCACGCTGGTGGTACTCTTAATGACTGATAAAGAGCTGACACCGTAGTGCACAGCTTGGACGTCTTAGTAGGCTAACCGTACACACGAGACGCACTGTGACACAGGTCCTCATCACCAGCTGACTAGACTACATCAACGCCCTGTATGTAAGAATTGCCACACACCTCCTACAGAGACTTCAGATCATACAGAACACTGCAGCCAGACTTATCCTCGGCCTTCCCTGACGAACCCATATCACACCCCACCTCAGGCAACTGCACTGGCTCCCCGTACAGAAGAGATGCCAATTCAAGCTGCTGACCCACGCACACAAGGCTCTACACAACCAAGGACCTGCATACATTAACCACCGCCTGAACTTCCACCAACTCTTGAGAAGGCTACACTCCGCCTCCCTTTCACTTGTCCATACTCCCAGCTTCTACTGAAGCAGAATTGGAGGACGCTCCTCCCACATCATGACAAAGATCTGGAACAGCCTACCCATGCACATCTGGACCATCACCTTAGTTCCGGAATTCCAAATAGCTCTCAGGACTTGGCTGTTCGAATAAGCCTTTCGAGACCTGCAAGCACCTGGATACCTTATTGGGTGATTAGGTACAATTTATAAATCTTGCTTGATTGATTAGTGCATTGAAACTGTCTGAAAGTGTACATTCATAGCTGTTTGCCTGGAGAGTGAAATGTGTTACAAGGATGCCTCTGTTATAATCTACCTCCTGTCTGGCATTCTGTTTAGCGAAAAGTGCTTAACTTTCATGGTAGCTAGTGCCTGGTTTATATTTCTGGTATATTAGGCTTTCTGTAGGAGTTAGAAATTGCAGGGTTTGTTGCCTTCTGGAAAAGGGTTTGCTCCTTCTTCACTCGAACTGGTCCTCTTGTATTGCTTATTTGACCAGGGCCAGACCCTCCTGGAAAAGGCATTATAGCTTGATCATGGCATGAGAGCTTTCAACCACTACCCTTTCTGTCCTACTTAAACCAGTTCTTCAGGGAGTCCAGCCAGGTGTCCATCAGAAGGGCAGCTGCTTAAGGGCATTGGCCCTGTTTGGATAGGAATGGGCCTATTATTAGAAACTCTGGGGCATCTGTATAAGGATTTAATGCCGCCGTAGCGTCCATTTTTTGATGTTGTAATAGCTTTTTTCTTATCGCTGTATTTACAAGTTGCCACTAACTGCAGTTCGGGGCAGTTTTCTGGCATAAACGTGAATTTTTAGGACAGCCACTTCTTTTAGCGGTACTTAACGAAAATGAGATGCAAGGTAGGCGTTCCAGTGCAAAAACTGTCGCTAACCCCACTTCGCAATATTTACAAGGAATTTCTGGTAGGGTGCAAAAACAAAAAACTGCCTCTAACTCCAATTAGAGGCAGATTTTTAAGACCAGAAAATAGCTGGTCTTAAAAATGGTGTAAACACTTGGGGCCTCATTTCAGAAGGTTTTGGTGCTGGACAGCACTGCAAGGAATGTTTCTGCGCTGCCCTGCGCATTTCAGGGCATTATTCATGAAAAGTGTTGAATGGCTGCGACAAAACAGCGTTGCAACACTTTTCACTACACCCTTCTTGCAACACCATGGATGCGCTGTAGTCACTGTACGGTGCTCCATGTTGCAATTAATGACAGATACGTCTGGAATCCTTAAGTAGCTATCAGCGCTAAAGTCACACATTGCTGCAGTTGTGTCACAAGCATGACGCAACTCCAGCAATGCATGGGGCCAGCGTGTCCCTGTGGCACTGTCACCCTTACACCTGCCATGAGGTAGGCGTAAGGTACTGACAAAGTGGCGTCCTACAATTGTTGCAGTGAAATCTGATGGATTTCACTGCACCACTCCTATGAGGCTTTGTTGCGTGGGAATGCCCAACCTGCATACATCATACCTGATGCAGGTATGATGTAGCACAGGGTTTCACAAGGTCATACATATGCCTGGATGCGTCACTTTGCAAATATGGCCCAACGTGGTGCAAGAATCATGCTGCAAGTACGTCGAGAAAGTGACACACTGGTGGGGTGAAACTGTCAGAAGGGGCTCATGAATAAGCCCCTCTGTCTTTTTCCCCTATGTTGGCGTACAATGGCTACCATGCGCCCACGCAGGCACCCTTGCGCCATGGTGCAAGGGTGACTATGTTGCCGAGTTGATTGATGTTGTGGCTTCATCTCTTCTCAAGACGTCTGCAGGTGGAGCTGGCCTAGTGGAGAGCAGGAGTGAACCAGTCGGCCTTCTTGGAGTGTTGTTTGCCTGGTCTTTTCTTGAGGGGTGCCAGGGTGTCGGCGCAGTTGGAGATTCATCATTGGAAGTTGCGCACTGCGGTGTTGGTGTCTGTAAGTGTTGGCAGAGTGGTGGTGCTGAGGGAGTTGACGGGAAGTTCTTCGGTGGCCTTGATCCAGCTGCACGGGGGGCAATGATGGCGATGGTGTACGGTGGGGGTGGTGAAGGCATGATATAAACAATGATGGTCTGTACAGGAGAGTCCTGTGGTGTGGCTGTAGTTGAAGTTCCAGCTGGTGGAGAAGACACGCTTGATCGAGTGTGTATCAGGCTATGTGGGTTGGTGCGGTGACTAGCTGCTTGAGTCCGATGTTGGTGAGGTTCCCCAGGAGGGGGGTGTTGTTCTGGTCATTGGGGTCGTCCAGGTGGAACTTGAGGTTTCTGAGTAGGATGCAGTCGGTGGACGGGAGAGCCTGGGGTGCGATGAGGTCTACAATGGCAACAGTGAATGGGGGATCATGGCCCTGGGGGCCTGTAAATGGGTTGGTCCAGGTCTGGAAGTGGAGGTGTTCCATGGTTATCGTCGGGTCATTAGAGTGCGTAGTTAGTCGCAGTGTGCTTTTTTAGACAATGGCAATGCCTCCTCCTGGACGCTCAGGGTGGTCCTTGTGGGTGAATTTGTAGCCGTTGTGGATGGTGATGGCAATGTCCGGTCCAGGGCAGATGTTGGTCAAGATTTCCGTGAAGAAGGCGATGTCTGAAGAGGTGGCATCGTGAATGTCCCAGATTTCTGTTGTGTGCTTGTGGAGAAACTGCACATTGATAAGGATGCAGTTGAGCTGGTCAGCTGCGCTGTTGGTCGGCTGGGCAGCAGGAGACGCTGGTGTGCTGATGTGGCAGAAGGTGCATTTACAGTTTCGACAGGCGCAGTGTTGCGAGATGGCAGGTGGTGTGGCATCCAGGGTTGATGGTGAGAAGGGTGTTGGCGTCGTAGCGGCGGAGTGTCCGAGAAGAAGGGTCCTTGGTGCCGGGCACGGTCCAGGGGCGGAGGGACTCAGACAGGCTTGCTTTTGGCATATCAGTGGAAAGCCCGCTGCACATGGCAGCACAGCATCCGCCATTAAGAAGTGCTGTTGGGGAGACTGGACAGCTGGGAGGTGGAAAAAGTGGGAAAGGACACTGGAGGGGGCGGGGACGTGGGGGAAGCGGGCGTTGTAAATATATTTTTTAATAATTCCTACCTCGAGGCCGGGTCCTGCATCTTCTGTGCTCCTGCTGTCCTGAGTCTGCTTCCAGGAACAGGAAGCAGGCAGCCAGGCTCCCTCCTCTAAACCAATCACAATGCTGCAATGCAGCATTGTGATTGTTCTTGATCGCCGTGACAAGACGTTCATTCAGCCAGGGTGTGCATGTACTCCATGCAGGCTGTAATGCACCCTGCATTGCAAACAGGGAGGTGCGCATACTTTGGCGGCCTGAGAGGGACGACCAATCAGTCATTGCACACTTGAGTGGTCATACGACTCTTCCCCTGCCCTGCTCCATGAGTAGAGCAGCACCACCCACCCTCCTGCCAGCAAAGGAAACATAGCATGATTACATCAGAAAGTTATCATCATGTTATGCTTCCTCTTCTTGCACTGCTTGAAAGCAGTGGGGAGACACTCTGCCGCCATAGTGGATGAGCTGCCACTGGAGGTGCGTCACACACAGGTGCTAGGTCTGGGCCTGACTCGACTCCCGGGCCTCCTCTGCTACGCATCCCACCTCCTCCTCACCTGGACATTGACATCCTGGCGCAATCGGCTGCACTCTCCCCAAATCTGTGACTCAGCCAGCAGGAGCCTCAGCCAAATGGGATTTCACAAGCCTGAGTACAGCAGTCGCCGCCAAGTCTGCTGAGGAACCTCCCGATGAAGGTGATGCAACAGGGCCCCCTTATGCGTGAAGTTGTAGCGCTCCCACCACACAAGTTCGGTGCAGCTCGGGGGCCTCACCCTCCACAGCGTCCGGCCAGCACAACATGCTCTGGCCTGTGATGCAGAGAGGCGCAGCCCACCATTGGTAATCTCCTCCGTGCACCCTAGTGTAGTGGTGGCGCATGGTATGCGATGCAGACCTCCCTATGTTGGTGCGCAGGAGCACCTCTGCCATTCACAGCTCCAAAGGGCACTAGGCAGTCTTCTCACAGAGGTCAGCAACGTGTCTCCATGCGACCTGGCAAACTTTACCACTAGGTAGGGGCGATTGCTGACACCTCAATGTCTACCTCCATGGCCCAGCAACTCCACAGCACCTCTGCATCCCACTCCGGGTCCCAGATGCAGAACCAGCGAGGCCTCTGAACCCCGGGACTGTCTGTGCTCTCAAGGTTTTGGATGCTATGGTGTTGCAAAGAGTGCACAATAATAAGAGATGCATCACTGGTTTTGCCCAGCGATGTACCTCTTTCATGATTGTAGCCTTGAATTTCTTCTTACCCTGGGACTCTGGCTGATCATCCTGGCTGTTGGTGGGCTGGGGGGGGGGTTGTTGATCTGTGCTGCACTTGGCCCTGGCAGCTCTATTCTGCATTCTATTGGTTTTGTTTCCTATTTTTCATTGGAAGTGGACTTATAGGCTATTTTTGCCTCTAGAGGGAAGTCATGTTGGACTGATTAACATGAGTTTTTTTGCCGCTAATGGCCTTTCGTCATTTTTAGCCCTATAACGTCAGAATTTGTATCGCCTGCACACTAGTGTTAGCAGCAGTTTTCACCGCCCCTACCTGAAACTATCGCCATGTAGCAACGTATTGTAAATACATCGCTAACAGGGCGAGAGTTTTTGGTGATAGGCCGCGTTAAGAAAACTACCGCTAACTAGCATTAGCGTTAGTTAGCGGCAGATCTTGTACATATACCCCTCTGTCTCTACAATCCCATACCTCCAGGTAAACCCTAACACTGCTTTCCAATACATCTCAGGACTACTCTTTCTGGGCCTCTGCTCTCACTCTAGCTCAGGGGACTTCAAGTTTAATACAAACCACTACCATCTCCACCAGATAGTCACAACCTCTTCTAAACTTAAGGTCTTATCACTTATGTACGGGCATGTCTAGCTTGCTGTCGATGATGATTGTGAGGTTCCTGGTGTGGATACTGGGTGTGGTTTACAGTTCGTTCGGCCACCAGTTGGAGTCCCACAGAGAGGCACTGTTGCAAATGATCACTACTTCTGTCTGGTAGGTATTGAACTTGAAGCAGTGGCTTTTATTTAGTTGTTGACTTCAGTCATGCAGGTGGTGAACTTGATTCTTGTGTTGGGGGACTTGTCTAAAAGAGAGAGAATGAGTTGTGTGTCATCGCCAGAGGAGAGGATGTTGATGTGTGTACAGACGATGTTGGCTAGAGAGATCATGTAATCATTGAAGAGGTTGAGGCTGAGCCACAAGCCTTGAGGTACTTGAGGAACAACTACTCATACTGCATCAGATCTATCTCCTGGCTGAGGAAATCGAGGACTGCAGTCCTAGTACATCACAATCTTGATAATCATACATATAGTGACAGTAATTTTTGTCAGCTACACCAACCGCCAACCTTCCTGCATCTTATAACTGTCTTATCCTGAAGCACCACATAGTTCAATTAAACAACCTTCTGCAGTGCAGAAATGTAGTTGAGGGCAGTGCCAACAGAAAGAGAAAGCAGCAGGGGTTCTTTACCTCATGCCCAACACTTTTTGGAGAAATTCTTTCCTTGATAACTTGTTTTCAAATAATAAAACAGAAGGCTTGATCTATTCCTTCATGCTGGTGGTGGGCCCCAGCAATCAAGCTTTGGGAGTTGACAACGTCCAAAACCCAGATTTCTGAGATAGGTTATAACAACATGCAGTAAAAATAAGAACTCCTTCCTCCCACTTGAAGAAGAGAAGGATCTGTGCTGCTAACATAGTCATGATCTGGAATTGTTAGGGGAGATGAACTTGGGGAACTCTTGAAATAACCTTTAGGGCATGGTTACTTGTCTAGATTGCAGCCCTTATAAGAAATGCATCCATGTACATCTATCTGGAACCTCTTTTAAACAATGAAAAAGATGAAATTTCTTAGCCTCTGGTTTAGACTTCTCTGAGCTGGCAAAAGCTTCCAATCCTTAAAGGCCTCTTAAACAAATTTCTCCATCTGAGGACAAAGTAGGAATTGACCAGAGAAAGGCAGTTTTAAAAAGGGAGAGTTCTGAACATCTGCTGCATTCCAGTTTCTCATCAGAACCTGAAGACGCCCAGAGATAATAACTTTCAATGACATATCAGAAGTCTTTAAATGGTCAAAAGATATATCTGGAAGAAATTTGACCTGCATCCCCAGGACACCAGAAAAGAAAAATCTTCTCTATTGTGCATAGCCAAGACAAGGTTTGAAAAGTCTTTAACCAAGGATTAGGAGGCATGTGTAGCAGATATCACAGGTGCCTACCCTTACTGTAGGCTAACCTTTTGATCTACTGGTTCTGACAGCACAATAAGGCTTGGAGCTTTGCCAGCTCTATCGGGCATCAAAGAAGCAACCAGTATCATTGGAGGAAATTCAGTATCAGCACCATCATGGTCATGCAGCTGATTACAAAATCTACCTAGCGTAACTTTTTCCATCTCCTTCTACTCTTTTTTTCGTTCAGTCCTGAAATGATTTAGCAAGGAAGGGTTTTAATCTCTTTGAAATAAAACAGGCATTTTAATAGTGCTGGGAGCAGGTTCCACATCTGGAAAGTCCTCTCTGTTGACATTACACATGTTGTCATCCAAAGGTGGTTCCTCCAACTCAGAAGAAGAGTATGAAGAAGAAAAGCAGAGGAAAGAAACTTCTATGCATTTTATACTGTTTGACCTTACATTCTGAAGAAAAGAGCAACTCCTTTAAAGTGTCTTTCATCAGTGCATTCAAATCTATTTTTAACATATTGCTTCTGACACTTCCTTTGAATAATTCCCAATATTCTGGAAATCAGAACCTTCCAGAGTGGAATTAGATACCTGGCCAAAGGAAGATTCTCCATACTTTCTTTTTTTGTGTGTTTCCTCAAGAATGTCTCTAAGCAACACAACCAAACCTTCAAAGAAGGTTATTTTAAATCACCCTCTAAAGGAAAGCCAAGGTCCTCCTTAAGGGTAGAATGCAACAAACTATAATTATAACCAGCAAAACATTTGGAAACTGGAGTGTTACAATGAAAGTAGCTTTAAAAACCTCCCTCGTGAAAGATAAATCTGTCAAAATCATCATACAACGCACCACTCTTCAGCGACTATAAAATCATACTCTCACCCCCATTTTACCACCTCTTCCACGGAACAGGCTAAAACACCATGACCAAACATGGCTTCTCCTCAGTAGCAGTGCATCCACGAACAAAGTAGATTTATCTTTATCAACCATGTGTGATGTGGGATGCTGGAGGAAGCCGAAAAAGACCTCATGACTTGCAGAGATATCATCTGAGTCCAAGCGAGCGTCAACATAATTCCCTGACTCCTGTAGCAAGTTTGCGGGCGGTGACCAGGCAGGCAACCCTGTCTCTATGAAGATAGACAGATAAAAAACAGGAAGTCTTGATGTGTTATGTCCTGTATATGCTTGTGGATTTGGATTGGTATGTGTAAACCTAAGTCCTGCTTATATCATTTTCAAATACTCGTTTGCCGTGCAATATTAATGTTTATTATATATAACCAAGAAGGTACCAATATTTCATAATCATATATGAATAAGTTTTATAGCAGTTTTCAGCTTCCTGTGACATTGAATATGCTTGACAATTTTGATGGTACGTCCACAAACCAGGCTCAGGATTGTACATTTGAAAATTTCGTAGAAGAGGAACCTGACTACTGAACCTGCAAGTGAAAGTGGGATTTCAGGAGAATAATGAGCCTAATATTGTATGTCTGAATGGTATTTTCTCTTCAAGGACATCCATCAGATCCTGACCTCTACTCAGTAGATGGTTTTTTTCTGAGAGTTACAAGTTTCTGTCACATGATTAGTTGTAATTGTAATTGGATTTATATAGCGCCTATGTTGAAGTGCTTTTTGGCGAGTAGCACACTACTCCAGAACCCAAAAAGGAATAGTGGTGAATTAGTATGGGAAATATTAAATTAATTTCAGCAGTGGACTTGTGGGACTGCTAGTTACTTTGAAAAGGATAGGTGAGGGAGAGAAGAGGAATGGTTCTAGTAAGTGTTTATTTGAGATGAGTAAAGGAGAGATGGAGGGGGAAGAGTCTCTCTATAAGTGGATTAGGGAGAAAGACGAGAATCGGGGGAGTCTAGGATGAATACATGAGGGACTCCTGGCATCCAGCAGCCCACATTGAGGACATTTGGTCCCAGCATGTGGAAAATATGTATTAATATGCTCAGGGCTAAGGCAGGTTCTGTGCAAATAATTCAACTTTATTGATTTGAACTTCACATTACGAGATATCTTAGGTGTTGTTGATAAGATCCTTCCCCACCTCTTCACATAATTTTCCTGTCCCATTTCTCCCCTCCTCTTGAGCCTGAGCACTCAAAGGGTGCACTTTGACTGCTGAAGCAGTGCTCTGTGTATCTGCTTCACAGCTTTACATTTCCCAGAGATTGTACATAGTCGCTGCAATGAGAATGAGAGGGTGGTGCCCTATTTGCGGAGTTCCATGTCTGTCAGATTATCGATCGCAGCACAGCAAAAAGTAAGACGTTTTTGCCAGAAAAATTGTGCACAAAAACGTCACACAGGTTTTGAAAGTCATGAGGATTAGCCTTCTCGAAGAGGTCTCCCTCCCGAGTAAGTCCCATCTCTATCCAGGTTTCCAGTCCCTCCTAGTCACTTCTGGTCTGTAAACTATGAAGCCTCTAAATGGGGAGACTTGGGGCATATGGGTTCAGAGCGTTAATTCACTGTAAGCATCTGCTCTAACTATAGTCAATTGCTCTTATTCCCTACGACCCATCTTGTTTCCTCCTCCTGGTCTTTTGGAGAACACTCATCAGTTCAGCTAGGTGTGGCATGTAATTTGTAGGCATTTCTCTTTTCTTGGTTTGGGCATATATCCACATGGCAGTTCATTGTATTTGTGCTGTAATATAGTATAATTCTTAATCTGGAGCAGCTAGGCACCCTTCCGCTATGCGGAGTTAGTGTTTTTAATGTTACTCTTCATTGCCATATATGCCCATATTAGATCCAGCAACATCTTATCCAGTAAACAGAAAATATCTTTAGGAATTTTAATGGGTAGAGTTCCAAGATAATATAAAATTCTTGGTAAAACTATCATTATGGAAATAGCTACTCTCCTTGCCACTGAGAGGGATATCGAAGTCCAAAAGGAAATCCCAGATTTTCATGAGGATATCGCTCACCTTCCATTGCCATCAATTAGGTCCATTTCAGTTCTGTAAAGCTGTACTCCTAAAGACCCAAATGTAGTAGCTTTCCATTTAATTAATCACAAATGTGGGGGGAAGACCACCATAGTAAGCTCAGGGTATTCTGGAAATACAATGCATTTGATCTAGTGAACTTTAAGGCAGACATATAGCCAAAGGTGCCTAGGGCTTCCATTATTGGGGTCATGCAGGCTTGGATGTCTGCCACCTAAAAATGTAAGTAATCCGCATATACCAATATAAAGTATGTGGCTTGTCTATCTTTAATTCACCCAAAACTAGTGCATTGCTGCATTAGACTGACAAATATCTTCAACACTTTGGTAAATAACAAGGGAGAAAGGGACAATTTAATGACTGGGCCTGGATACACTGTTTCTTACACTATCTACAGAACCAAGTATTCCCATGGATTATGCCAATAATGTGTGACGCGTTTCGATGGGCTTTATTAATGTTCTATCTTTTTCAAGACCGCAGTTTTTTCAAGTCTTTCTGTACACCTCGTTATATAGCCCCTGTAAACATCTTGTGTAAAACAAATGTATACAAAAATATTGTATTTAGAAAACACCCTCTTGATCAAGGAGACCTATATTATATTTCATATTGTATCTAAAATAGTTTTAATAAAGACATGTATGCCATCACATTTCATGTATCAGGTACTACAGCTGTTTCACGAGAACTTCATGCAAAATACATTTGTCATTTTGAGTCATTTCCACTGAATATGCAGGACCCTATTGTTAACGTGTGGTCCCAACCTCATATGTGTATCTCACTGACATTTGCGGCAAACCCAAATGTAACAAATATCCACTAAACCCAAACTCCCGCTCTTATTATATCTCTTATTATTAAGGACATCTTTCATTACCTTTCTCTTTTAGAAAGAGAGATTTTTTTAGTACATTTGATCTCTCCATCATCTACAGGTTCTTTTTATTCGGATAAACATTTTCCCAATCCGTTTGTTATCGATCAATGCCTCAGTTGTTTGCTGGGATTTTATAAGCTCCTTTTTATGTGTCTAGCCTGATGAATATAGGTACTGTGCCCCTAATGTTGTCTCGCACGATTAGTTAACCGATGCGTCACTCTTCCTTTCAAATGACGTATTCTCTTTCGCTTTAATGAACCTGAAAGAAGGGAGATTCTATTCACTAAGCTTATTACTCCAAGGTTTATGTATTGTCACGGGTTACTTTCAGTGCATATCCTGCCTCTGTTTAAGGCCCACTGCCATCTCGCACGATTTATAAACCAATGCGTCAGTCCTCCTTCAAAACGTCGTGTTCCCTTTCACCTTAATTGGCCTGAAAAAATTGAAAAACTCTTCACTAAGCTTATTCCTCCATAAATACAAGTTGTCACGCGGTACTTTTAGTACATATCCTACCTCAGTTTAAGGTTCGGGCGAAGTTCTTCATATGGGCGCTCCCAACCTCTTTCATTCAACAGCTGAGGGGCTGTAAATTCAATGCCTCCTAAGCTAATGGAGAAAGGGGGAACACAGATTAAATTTATTGCACTGAGGGATAGGATTGCCAGTTTGTAATCATAGCTGCTGTTTGCCCTGTTGGTCCATCTGTATATGGGGGGGTGCAACCGGTCCAGATCTATGTCAGTCATAGTCCACCCTGTCCCATTACGCAAGGGGATTGTACAACTTCTGCTAAAGGGGGCACTAGATTAGTGAAGAATGAGGCTTGATCTTGGTTGGGGGCAAATAGATTTACTAGGGATATGTCCCCACCATCCAATCTACCTCTCTGTATCACATATCTCGTGTCTGTGTCTATGGCTGTGTGAAGGGATTGGAATGGGACCCACAGTCTAAACAACACCAGTACCCCAGTTGAGAAGGTCAAATAATGTGTATAAAACAGTCGATCTCTCCATCCCCTCTGTAGTGTCCTTCCCTTTTATTGTGTCAGATGAGTTTTCTACAGAAACCCTTTTTGAGCCCCTTGTCTCTTAATATAGGACTGCTATATTGCCTAATATTGTTTGCTTATATTATTTAGGCCTTGGACATTCCACATAAGGAATTTATAAAAACCCTTTTGATCCTGGGGCCACCGTCATTCATGTGGGGGTAGTCATGGTCCATCCTTGGTCCTTGAGGCAATGAAAAGCATCCCCTCACCCATTGACTGGCCCTTCAGCCCCAATAAGGACTCCACAGTCACGGCGCAATCCTCCTATGGATATAAAAGGTCAACATTGTTGGATTAGTAAGCTTCTCCAACTCCCCTACGTCAGGACTGAGAGATCGTGTCTCCCAATCCAAATCCAAATCCAAAACCAAGAATAATCAGCATTGATGAAACATGCACAAAATAAACTGAATGCTAACAGTAATATGGGGTTGGCCCCTCTTGGTCTGAGACGCTCAGAGGCAACCAGGCTTACATCCGGACCCTTCCTATCTTATCCGAAATTTTAATGACTATAAGTCTTGCAATAGAGAGGTTTCCACCTTGGGATAGGATTTATACAAGTTCTGCACTCTTCAGTATATATAGTTTTCAATGCCATCATCACCAGTCTGAGACGTTATTTGTGATGCCATCTGTTCTAAGGTTGACTGCTTGAATCTGCCTGAGTAAGATTTGGAGGCTGCCCCAGAAGTCGCTGAAGTCTCGCCTCGCTGTGATGGCCCACCAAGGTCTGTTGCAGCTGACGTTGATCTCTCCCAATCCTGCTGGATCTGTAATTTGGACGTTTTGTAGCTATCACCTCTGTTCATGCAGGATGCTCACCTCTTATGTTGGCTTTTGTGTGGCTGTAATGCTGCCGCTCATCTGTCCTGGGTTTTATCCACACCCTGAACGCCTGAGGTACAGCGAAGAAGAATGATTTGTCCTCTGATACGACCTTCAGCTTAGCTAGAAATAGTAGACCGTTTTTCCCATTCATTTCCCTGTGCCTGAATTTTACCTCCAGGAAGAATGCTCACTGTCATTAATTTGGCGTTGTCGTTGGCCAGCCCACCGCTCTCTCTGTTCCACAGATTATTGCACCATGATGCCTGAGGTTCAAAAGCCGGGCTACAATCAGCCTCGGTGGAGCGCTGAACAAAGATGCTGAGCCGCGACTCTATAGACTCTCTCTACACCTCACACCTAGATGCAAATGCAAAGGAAGGGATACAGCTAGTTATTGCTTCACAAGTACTTAAGAGAGGCATGGTTTTGACTTTGTTCAGACCCTGTATATAACAGATATGCATGCACTGTGAGATTGTCGAATATGTTGGCCTGTCCGAGTGTTTACACAATTAACAATTCAAATGCCACTATTTTATTTATTTATTTTATAGCGCTACTCATCCCAATGCAGAGTGTCAGTGTACTTTACATCATGTGTACACATTATACATTAACAATTAATCATGTAAGTGTGTAAATCAATGTACAGGGTGTGTTACATAAGACAGTGAGGGTTACAAGATATAGGAGTCACATGTCCTTTATAGCTCACGGTACTATATAAGAGGGATTAAACGTATGAATAGCAAGTAACAGAGTAACCCACTTACCTATCTACATAAAATTTAAAAAACTGTCAACTGCATGTTACATTATGTGCTTAGCAGGAGATACATTAACACTCACTGCTATTTTGATTCAAAACCGGGACTATAAAAAACATAAATATATCCAGCAAATGTGTTAACCTCTAGACTTATATCACCATAATTATTATTCTATGAAATTTACTGTGCACACAAAGATCTCTGCAGTAGGTGTCATAATCCCATAAAATATTTTAAAATGCAGACTTTGCAACCAATTGAGCATAACAGATTTACTGACACAATTCTCCTTGTTGCCAATTTCTTTGTGGCAGAGTTCTTAAAAACATAAATGTATAAGTTGATACTCAGATTTTGTGTTAGGCTTGCCTCACTTTTTTGATACAACCCCAAAGCAAAATATAATTAGTCAAATCTTAAAATGTACTTAAATGCACACATGACAGACCTCCTAAACATATGTGTGAGGTCTTAAGATCTGATGCCACCCCTTGTGATGTCACTTCTTATGAGCTCAAGGGATGTGATGCCACTGTTATGTTGTGGGAGACAGTGGAACAGTCCACGTCTCAAATGGTGTTAGGGTGTGGTCCTGTTAGACCACCACCCCCCTGTGAAAGTGCAGGAATGGGTTTGGCTCGACCTACGCCGAGACCACATATAGAATGTAATAAAAGCCCAGGGCTCTGGGCGTGGCTCAGTTCAGAGCTGGCCACTAAGCAAACTACGTCTCCCGGCACCATTATTGTGTTAAGCCTAGGCCTTAGCCACGATTTTAAAGCCACTTCCTGTGATGTCACACGCTGTGATGTCACACGCCATTATGTCCCTTGCATACTGCCTAACTTGGTTAGCCCCCCCACACTTATGTTTTTTAGGGCTAGTGCCCTGAAAGTACGATGCCAAGGTCAACAAATTCCAGGCGCCTTACTCGCAGTCGCAGCTGCTACAGCGGTGGCTGCGGGTAGCAGAGCAGCGGAGAATGGTCAAGGGCGGGGCGACCTGTTGCTTTGACGACCAAATAAAGACTGGAAGAGGGAGGGAAACGCGCAGGTGAAGGAGCGACGACTCTGCCTTCTCACAACTTCAGCACGAGGAACCGCTAACCCGAGGAACCTCTGGGATACCTTACCCACACCCCGCGACCCCTTCAGGTATGCCCGGGAAAGAGGGAGGGCTGCACAGATGCGTAAGGATGCTGCTGACAGAGTCACAGGGCAGACGTGTCACACCATCATCCTGCATTCATGGGAGGAGCCTCGGGAGGGTGCCAAGGAGTCCCATGTAGTATGCGTGACAAAGTGAAAATGTAAGACAACACACAACCTGATGAATAGCGCGCGCCCTTGATAGTGCGCGGTGGTGCGGCCAGGAGAGGGCTCTACGTAACCGGGTATTTCTGACTTCATATTTTCAGACAATGCTTTCCGCTCGCTGCGGGTGTCTTCCACCGCCCCTGTTGCTGGAGCGCTGCTTCTTGTTGTGGTTTCACGCTCTGCCCTTCTCTTTCAAATGGCACCGTTGGAGAGCCCCAGGGAGTTTCGTCTTTGAGGTTTCAGCCGGTCCCAGGCGCACATGTCTTGAAAGTCGTGTTCTCAGTTAGGATTCCACTGATTCTAAATGACAGAATCAGAGCTCCATTTGTAAATAATGTTTTATGTGAGGATTTATGTGTTGGTGTCTGTGCCTTCTTCATCTGTTTTCGATTAATTCTGATTTTACTTAATTCTTTTTCTGGCTTTGTTGAGGAATCATACTGATTTTTACCCATTCAAAATATTAAGGATGGCTATTTTAGGTTCAATTAAAGAATGTTATTTTAACAAATTTTGCCAGAGTACCCTGTGCGTGCTCAGAGTTTGGTGGGCAGGGGATCACTTGGCCATGCCAGCGCGTCACCAGTTTGAGTCACTGAAGGAATTACCCGAGACCATAACACATTCTAACAAAGTCGATTTTAATTCCTTCCTGAAACGTTTTGGTTTGGGATTCAACCCTCAGACCCTCAAGGGGAGTGTTCCGTAATCTAGTCTAATGGAATGATTCTCCGCTAAAGATTTTCTGCTGCACCATGTTTAGCCAGCTTTAGCACATCCTATTTAAGAGCAGGGGCAACTGGTGAACTTTCAAACAGGTAGCACTTAAATGTCTTCGAAAAATGGTGTAGAATAAATACAGTGATGCACCAACAGATAAATATTAAAAAATTGGAGCCAAATTGTAAATCATACACAGTAATGTAAGAGCATTCATGGGCTGTCCTCGTGAACTCCATGTCCTGCTGACAGCCTAGCTGCCCTAGACGTTTTTGGTGGAGATCATCCCGAAGAAACTTTTGAAATTAAAAAATAATGCATTTAATAGCATATGTTCCAGCATATAGTCCAAAGGTAATAAAGGTAATTGGCTAAAAGGCGATTATTTTACCGAAAGTTTTGAATAGGTACTTATGACATATTACAATCCATCTTGGTCTAATGAGCTAATAAGATCTTCCCGGTGTGTCGTGAGTCCTTGGAAGACCTTCCTTCTCAAAACTAATTTGTAAACAATGGAATCAACCAATGATTCAGTTACTTACCAGTCATTTTTATCACTCTGAATACCATTTTTCTCGCACTAATACTTACTTCTATGAGATGTCCAACGAATTTGAAGGTTCAAAGAAAAATTTACTCCCGTCTCCAAATCCCTCACGCTATACTGGTGAGAAAGAGGTGAGAAACAGGGTCGGGGCCCAAAACACTTCCTGTACATCCCAAGCTACGAAAAGGGGATTAAGGTTGTGCAATGGCTACTTTGAAAGTGTTACAAAAGGGGCTGGTGATGGACGGAGCATCAGAACCAATCAAACACTCACACCCAGTCAACATATCTGGGTTTGATCCATCACCATTCTTTAGCCCACTCTGCCACCCCAGTTCAGACATGGCCATATGCAAATCAGTCTGACCCTGTGCCTCATGGGAACAGTCCAGCCCGAACTGCCAAGCCATGCCTTCCCTGGACCGGAAACAAGCTTCCTAGGACCGGTTTCTGGCATTTCAGCCGTCTTCAGCCAGGCTTGCTTGAATCCAGTGGCAAAGTGAGCAAGGGACTCACGTCTGAGCATACCCTGCCAACTTATGGCGAACAAAGCGGTACAAAAGGGGGTGGTGATGGACGGAGCATCAGAACCAATCAAACACTCACACCCAGTCAACATATCTGGGTTTGATCCATCACCGTTCTTTAGCCCACTCTGCCACCCCAATTCAGACATGGCCATATGCAAATCAGTCTGACCCTGTGCCTCATGGGAACAGTCCGCCCTAAGTGGGATGGGTATTCCCAGACGTGGGACCCGTGCTCACTACGCCACTGGAGTCAAGCTATCCTGGCTGATGACAGCTGATAGCCAGCAACCGGTCCTAGGATGCTTGATTCCGGTCCAGGGAAGACATGGCTTGGCAGTTCGGGCTGGACTGTTCCCATGAGGCACAGGGTCAAGACTGATTTGCATATGGCCATGTCTAAACTGGGGTGGCGTAGTGGGCAAAAGAACGATGGATTTAACCCAGATCTCTTGACTGGGGGAGAATGTCTGCACTGTCAGCATTCCGTCCATCAATTGTTTGTTGTAACGCTTTTCGCCCTAAGTGGGATGGGTATTCCCAGACGTGGGACCCGTGCTCACTACGCCACTGGAGTCAAGCTATCCTGGCTGATGACGGCTGATAGCCAGAAACCGGTCCTTGGATGCTTGATTCCGGTCCAGGGAAGACATGGCTTGGCAGTTCGGGCTGGACTGTTCCCATGAGGCACAGGGTCAAGACTGATTTGCATATGGCCATGTCTAAACTGGGGTGGCGTAGTGGGCAAAAGAACGATGGATTTAACCCAGATCTCTTGACTGGGGGAGAATGTCTGCACTGTCAGCATTCCGTCCATCAATTGTTTGTTGTAACGCTTTTCGCCCTAAGTGGGATGGGTATTCCCAGACGTGGGACCCGTGCTCACTACGCCACTGGAGTCAAGCTATCCTGGCTGATGACGGCTGATAGCCAGAAACCGGTCCTAGGATGCTTGATTCCGGTCCAGGGAAGACATGGCTTGGCAGTTCGGGCTGGACTGTTCCCATGAGGCACAGGGTCAAGACTGATTTGCATATGGCCATGTCTAAACTGGGGTGGCGTAGTGGGCAAAAGAACGATGGATTTAACCCAGATCTCTTGACTGGGGGAGAATGTCTGCACTGTCAGCATTCCGTCCATCAATTGTTTGTTGTAACGCTTTTCGCCCTAAGTGGGATGGGTATTCCCAGACGTGGGACCCGTGCTCACTACGCCACTGGAGTCAAGCTATCCTGGCTGATGACGGCTGATAGCCAGAAACCGGTCCTAGGATGCTTGATTCCGGTCCAGGGAAGACATGGCTTGGCAGTTCGGGCTGGACTGTTCCCATGAGGCACAGGGTCAAGACTGATTTGCATATGGCCATGTCTAAACTGGGGTGGCGTAGTGGGCAAAAGAACGATGGATTTAACCCAGATCTCTTGACTGGGGGAGAATGTCTGCACTGTCAGCATTCCGTCCATCAATTGTTTGTTGTAATACTTTGAAAGTGTGCCATAGGTATTGATATGAGAAAAGAGGGTATTCGAAGTAATGAAGATTACTGGTAAGTAAATGAATCATTACCTTTCTCAGACCAGTTTCTCATACCACTACTTGCTTCTATGAGGATATACTATAGTTGAATAAGAACAACCTGAATCATAATAAACCAGGCAAAATCTTGGCTCATGCAAACAAAAACTGTTTATTGTAAGCCAAATGATTAACAAACTATTCAAGACCTTGCAGCAACCAAAATTCTAGCGCCAAAGTCCAAGGAATCCACTCTTTCGACATCCAGGCTGTAATAAGAGTCGAAAGTAAATGGAGTCGCACAAATGGCTGCTTTACAAATGTCCAAGACAGAAGCTCCATCAGCCTCAGCTCAGGAGGCTACCATTCCTCGAGTGGATCTTCCCTGAATTCCATCCAGCACCTGCACATCCAGTGAAGTATAAGCAATAGAAATCAATGGTCTAATCCATCTACTCAAAGTAGGAGTAGAAGCCTTTTCTCCATGACGGAGAACACCAAATAAATAAGTAAATTCGTGCGTTGTTTAAAATCCAGATTTTTATACTCTGTAGAAATAGATTCTGACCACCCTCAACCCATCCAAGATGTGTAAGTCCTCTTCTCAGAAGTGGAGTGTGCTGGAAAAAAGAGGGCAATGATATTTCCAGTTGTTAATGAAAGCAGGAAAAAACCTTAGGGAGAAAACCATCCCTAACTTAAGAACTTTTCTATTGGGAAAAATATCTCAAATAAGGAGGCCTGATAGATAATGATCCTAATTCACCAAGACTGCAAGCAGATGTTATAGCCACCAACAAGAACACTTTCAAAGACAAGTGTTTCAAATCAACACTCTCTAAGGGCTCAAAGTTTGCAAGCTTTAAGGACCAAGAGTAAGTGCCAAGAAAGGCCAAAAGGAGGCTACCAGAATTAGGTTTACCTTCTTGTTCTGCAGTCTGACCGAACGTTTGGGTGTCAAGGGAAAGGGAGGGAAGGCATACAATAGAAGAGGAGACCAAGGGTGGGTGAGAGCATCTCCCCCAGCAACCTGGATCTGGGAACCCGGACAGAAACATTGGCAAAAGAGTATTCTTTGAGATGGCGAAAATATTTATCTGAGGAGTGCCGAACCTTTGACATAACTGGTTGAAAATACAGGGATCTAGGCAGAAGTCGTGGGAAAGAGGAAAGACACTGCTCAATCTGTCCACTAGAACATTGTCCTTCTCTTGAATGTAAATTGCAGAGAGGGACAGTAAATGAGTGTCTGCCCAACTGACTATCTGAAAGGCAGGTTTGGCACAATTCTGGGACCCTGTTCTAGACTTTGTTTATATATGATTTAGTGACTGTGTTGTCAGTCCTTACTAAAACAACTTGATTTAACCGCAAATGAGAGAAGTGAAGCAGAGCAACATACACCAATTCAACTCTCTCCAATCTGAGGAATGAATCATTTCTTCCGGAAGCCACTTCTGAACTGAGAGATTGCCTCAAGTTGCATCCCACCGCAATCTATTTTCTAGATCCGGGGAGAAGGTAGGGATAAGGGGAACCCCTTGCTAAGTTCAAAGGCTTCAACCACCACTGCATCATTTGCCAAATCTCTGTAGTTACAGACACAATTTTCTCCAAGGTTTTAGATCCCGGATTGCATTATGACAGGAGATGCTGATCCAGAGAACCCAGATCTATTTGAGCTCAGGCACCAGTAACACAAAGGAAGCCTGGAAAGAAAATAAGAATTATATAATATAGAAAAAAGAGAAAGCAATAGGGAAATAAGAATTGTTTTCTTCTAGAAATAAAATATCATACCATGTGATCCTGAAGGCAGAGCTAAATCATAAGGGACACTGTTCCCAGTGAAGGGTGCGGTGTGTCACCCAGTCTGAAAGAGGAGATAAAGTCTAGAGTAGAGGAGATGTAGAGAAAGAGGGTGAAAAAGAGAGAGAGACAGAGGTTCATTCCCAGTATCAAGGAACCAATCCCGAAGGGGAGGGCCAGGTCTTGCCTCTTAGTGGCCCTCACACACCCCGAAGGATGTCATGCTTCATCATCGGGCTTTTTTTGCTCCTCGTCGGGCCGGCGCTGCAATGCCCGACAGGCCCCCGAAGGGTCTCTTTGACGGAGATCTTTTTAAGAGAAAAGCCGTTAGGTGAGTGTGAGTGTGTGGGGTGGATCCAGTGAAAATAATGGTGAGGTACGTGCAGAGGTGAATAAAATTACCTAGGGGTTTCCACTGATAGGCTCTTTAATCGTGTGGTACTCCTGGTAGGTTAAAAACCAGAAGGTTAGTGAGTTACAATGAGGCCTAATGTGCCAGTGTAACTAAACACAAGGTCGACATGTTTCATGCTATGTTTGTCCAAATCTATGAGTTTTATCTGAGTTAGAAGAATACATTGTGAAGGGAAATGAAGAAGTCAGTCATCCAGGTACGGGTGGACCTAAATGCCCAGCCTGTGGAGGTATTCTACTACTGAAGCTAGCACTTTAGTGAAAACCCTCGGAGAGGCTGAGATACTAAAAGGAAGTATCTTGAATTGCCATGATGACCCTCCACACAGAAGTTGGGGTATTGTTGGTGCTGAGAATAAATCAGAGTGTGAAGGTATGCATCCCTTAAGTCCAAAGCCGCCATCCACTCTCCTGGACATATGAGAGAAACTATCCCACGAATAGTATCCTACTTGAAACATGTCTTGATTAGAAACATATTCTGTCTCTTTAAGTTGATTATCAATCTGATCTTTTCCAATGCCTTCTGGAACAGAAAAACTGTGGAATAGAAGCTCTTCCCCTTTTGGTCCTATGGCACCGCTGCGATTGTCTTTTTCTGCACCAGCTCTAAAATCACCTGTGCGAAGCCGACCTTTTGCCACATCCCCTAGGAACGAAGAATGAACTGGACCTGAATGAACAGGAGTGATCGAGAGGTCCAAAGCATAGCCTCTTTCTATGATTCGTTACGATACATGCATCAGGAACATTTTGTTGCCACTTCCAGAGAAAAAAAAGAAAGGCGTCCTCCCACTGGGAACTCGGCATAGTCAGGAATGCTTCTTCGGCTTCACAGAAGGGGGAGTCTGAAACTTTTACTACAAATAGGTCACCCCTAAGGTAGGCCCTAGGTAGCCCTATGAGCAGGGTGCTATGTAGGTAAAAGGTAGGATATGTGCCATCATTGTGTGGCATGTCCTGGTAGTGGCAAACCAACTATTTTGTTTTTCCCTACTGTTAGTGCTGCTCCTGTCATGGGCTTGCATTGGGAATTCCCGGATATGTTTTTTAGTTTTAACTTCTGATCTTAAAGGAGTAGCATTGCCATGTTAGGTATGTTTGGAATAGTGGTAATAAATCCTGCTTATTAGTGTAAGCAGATTTTTCATTAATATGGTAGAAATACCACTTTTAGATCAACTTGAAATTTAATGCAAATTGCAATAGTCACCATGTAATTTATGTCATTAAATGTCCTTGTGATTTGTATTACGTTGGAAAAATTGAAAGGGTACTTCGTACGCGGATTACTGAACACAAAAGTCGAATTCGGACAAAAACCATCAGCTCTCCGCTAGCACAACATTGGCTAGCTGCTAAACATACCATTGCTCAGCTCAAATTTGGGGTTCTTGAAACTGTTGAAGCCATTCCAGGTAGAAATATGTCAAAAATTCTATCACAGCGTGAGTCTCACTGGATTTGGTTTATGCAATCATTGTCCCCCAAGGGGTTGAATGACAAATTTGAATTATCCTGATTTTTATAAAAAATTGTGCCACTTCTGTTTTTTACAAAATCTTATTATTCTTGTTTATTATGCATCTCTCTGCTTGGTGCTCTATTAAGACAGGCTCATTATGATTGTGCTTATTCAGGTTGCTTTATCTATTGTACCGTATTTTTATTCCTTTGATTATATTAGCTGCTCTCAACTAATCAATTTGTGCTATGATGGTTTCATTTCCCTTTTTCACATTTCACTTCCCATTTTGTGGTGTTACGTTAATTGTAGCTCTCACCAGGGTGTACTCCATTTCATTATGGCTGCCACTCTAGTCTCTACTTTTTCAACTCTTTTCTTTTCACCAAGTCCTACCTTCATTTCCACACTCCTCGCACTGGTAAGCTTATACACGTACCGGCTCGCCCCTCACGCGTGTGTGAGCCGGCGTTTGTTCAAGCAGCGGAAGTTTGTTTTTTCTGGGTAAGCTCTTAAGCTGAACGTTTAATTTTTTCGATTAACTTTTCGACTGGCTTCCAAGCACAGATTTATTGATAACGTCCAGCGTTCAACGTGTAGTTCATGATCGTTCATGCCCACATTTCTACCCATGATGGGTTTCTTGATTTCTTTTTCACAGACGTTTTCCATACTTTGCTTACTGGCTTCATGCGCGTTTGCGCAAGGAATTGTGGTAAGGCTCGTTGTTTTGTTGGCTCACAGACTTTCTTCATCGGCCGAGATATATTTTTTAAATTTCGCTAGTGTCCTTCGTTAATTCCTTCAGGATATTTAACCTGCTCGGCGTTGGTTTTATGTTGATTTGGGGTAGAGGTCCCGTTCTCTAACCGTTTGAGGTATGATACTTTTTTGGATGTATTTTCACTACTTCAGTCGTTTGGGATGGTGGCACGATTGTTTATGTTGTCAATAAACTTTGGCGACGACTGGATTTTCACCTTTCAGTATTGCACCGATGTTTTCACTTTTTTACTTTTCTTCCTTTTTCTTTGATTAAGGTTGAGACTGCTAGTTAATCATTTTGTCTTGCCCTCCTAAGAGCCAGAATGTCTAAATTCATGTTATGATTTAGAATGTATACAAACTGCCATTGTTATCTTCCACAGATTCCCCTGACGAAGGGCTGATTTGGAAAGCCCGAAATGCATTGGGAGATTTGAAATTAGGCTGGTTTTTCTAATCATAATCTGTATAATTTGTGATTTCTACAAACAATATCCACATTGACATTCTTCAGCAATAAAGAAGAATTATTTGGAATCATCAACTGATATGGACTTGACATTCTTGATTTATTAAAAACTTTGTGGATTATTGTTGATTCAATGCATTTTAACAATTGTGGATTATTACTGCATACTTATTGATGATGTTATGTACACTGGCTAGTGTATTAAAGTAGTGCATCGGGTTTTCCCAGACACACCTCTGGGCATTTAATTTTCACTTTTTGTAAGTGGGCATTTCACTGTGCTTATGACTCTTGTGTTTTGCAACCTGACTTCAATCCACGTCTAGGGCTGAGTGACAGCTGGGCTTTGTGCATACTTTCCAGACAGTCATCACACAGGAGGGTTTGGGTGTAACAGGGTTGCATTTGCATTCATATGCATACTGAATGGTCTTCCTGGACTGGGAGAGAGGGAGGTGGGACACACTAACATTTGTATTGGCTGGGCCTTACCCTCACACAAAGGGCTTGTTTACCCACTAATGATATCTGGAGCCTGGGCTGGGATTGAATGGTTGTGTTGTCCACTTCTAAGATATATTTTGAAGTTACCTCCACATCAAAGACATTTTGAGTATAGATACAGGGGCTTTGACTCCATGATTTTTGACACTGCATGGGGCTTGTAACCAGACGCTGCTGGCTCTACATACTGTACCAGAAAGGACTGCTGTACTGCCACGAGGAAACTGCCATTAGGACTACCTACTTTGTTGTGCTGGCCTGCTGCCCGTGGGGCTGATGGAGGGACTGCCACTCTGCTAAGGACCTTTATGTGCTGGACTTCCTGCCTGACGCTCCCGGTGTGCCTACCAAGTGCTCTCCGAGGAGTTCAGCACATGTTGAGCACTGTGTACTGCTCTTGGCTTTCCTATGTGACTAGGATCATTTCTGGAACCGTTCTGTGGGCTCCCAGCTCACCACCTTGGAGATCCTGAAACTCCTGTTCTAGGAAACCATTTTGCTAGGCTCAGTGCGCTGATGTCATATAAAAGCAGAGGGCTTTTTCAGGAGCTGTGAAACCGGCAGTGTAGCGTATGGCAAGCACTGCTCATGACCTGAAGGAGCTACTTGGTGAACTCTGTAACCCCTGGAAAGGGCACAGGTGCCTCAGACGTTAGGCAGCACCATTCAACTTGGGTCCTGCACCAGAGCTGCACTCAGGACTGGCATGTCTCTAGTTTTGTTTCACTCGGCCAAGCATGGATTAAGCCACAGTCCATGGCAAAAGCATTGCCGCACCATTGGCCTGGAAATCCTAAATTAAGCCACCTTAAGAGTGTGTGCCAAGCGGGGAGAGCAACACGAAGCCTGACAGCTGCGCTGTGCGTCCGCTGGCAGTGGCTTGCAAGCATTTTCCTGGCAGGAGGAGACTCCGGGAGGTCTCCCCACTGCGGGCTGCTCCCTGTGTCCTGCCTTTCATGAAGCAGCCACCCCAAAGAGGGCCTGGACCCACTGCAAGTTCAGAGCTGCTTGTGGGGTTGGAGGGTCTTACATTTGTTTTGGCAGCTGCACCACACATCCGTGGGCAGCTACCTTTCACTGTTTGCTACTCAGGGTACCCAGCGAAGTCTGCCCGCCGAATACTGCAGCCTGTATGCCCCCCGGCCCCAACCTGTGTTTGCACTTACCTTGAAGGCACTTGTTTTCATTGGGGGCAAGCCCAGGATAAGTCCTCGATGGAGGCTCCCTTGTAGGAAGATTGCCGCAATTAGGAATTTGCTAAAAATTGCCACATTACTTTTATTAGGCGTGCAGGTGTTTCTGCGGTCTATGATGCTTGTCTGTCTGATTTTTATTGAGTATTTACTATAAAGAGCCTAACAAGGGCCCAGATACTTCTGAGGCGTTTGATGGCAATACAGTGACTCATGTACTTTTTCATAACCTGATTTGCTTTCTCACACTCATGTGATGATTCATTTTTTCTTTATTTCATAACCTCTTGCATTTCATACCTTGATGTTCCCTAATGAGTTGTTTTTGCCTTGCATTGTCAGGATAACACGTTTTATTTCAGGATTTGCATTTGTATGCACAGTGATGGTATTTTCATGACGTGCATAACATATAAGTCTTTATCTTATTGCACTATCTGTGATGTTTCAACAATTTTCCTAGTTGGCAAAATTATTATTGTTTTATGTGGTCTATATTTATATGCAATACAGAAACTTAATTTTAAATAATAATGTGTGGAGTCTCTTTAGTGGCGTATTGTTAGACGGACCAGGAGGGTCGGCCGAGGACAAGGGGAGAGGTCTCCGGGGAGAGCCGTCTCCAGCGATCGTACAGACGAGTAACTTCCCCCCCCACAGATGTACACCACACAAGGATAAGATTTAACTTCTTTATAAGCGATTTCTTAAGGTACGATGGAATGGTACAAGGAGGTCTGGACTCAGGGGTCCCCTCGATTCTAGTCTCTTAGCTTGGGGAGAAGGGTAGCGGGACAGTCTGGTTACCAATCTGGTAGATGCGATGATGGATAGCTCACAATCCTCGAGCTCGGTGTTCGGGCTTGGACGGGCCGCGGCAGCGCCAGCAGGTCCCGGTGAAGGTGGTCGTTCCAACGGGCCGCGGCAGCGCCAGCAGGTCCCAGTGAAGGTGGTAGTTCCAACGGGCCGCGGCAGCGCCAGCAGGTCCCAGCGAAGATGGTAGTTCCAACGGGCCGCGGCAGCGCCAGCAGGTCCCAGCGAAGATGGTAGTTCCAACGGGCCGCGGCAGCGCCAGCAGGTCCCAGCGAAGATGGTAGTTCCAACGGGCCGCGGCAGTGCCAGCAGGTCCCAGCGAGGATGGAGGTTGCAGAAGGCCGCGGCAGCGCCAGCAGGCAGGACGATAGTTCACAAGGCAGGGCTACGGCAGCGCCGGTAGTCCGTCAAGGATGAGTTCTTCTCGGTGTCTCTCGACTCCAGGATACAACTGCCTTCCTGCTCTGGAGCTGCCCTAGTTATAGGTCTGGCGTCCTTTGAAGTCCGGACCCTCGCACTTGGAGGTCGGAAGGTCTGGGATGAGGGAGCCCAGACACCCAGCAGGGGGGTGGAGCCAGTGCCCGGGGGGTTGGAGGGTGATCGGCACCTGGCGGGGGAGAGCCACCGGCACTTCTTTCTCCCATTGACCTGCCAAGTGGTCCGTTCACCTCCTGGGTGGATGGTGGTGCCGGGATGTCGGGGCCTGGCCAGGCCCAGGGTTAGGGTCGAGCTGAGGCCAGGCGGCCTCGTGGTGCAGTGTCCAAGATGGCGGCTGGTCCGGCCGGGGGAGCCGGTAGTGGTTCGGCCCCATGATACCTGGATGTCCGGGGGCGGGAGTTCCGTCGGGAGACGGGGTGCGGGTTGTTTTCTGTGGGTACACCTGGGGGGCCGGGGCTTGGGCCCTGTCATGCGGGGAGGGAGCAAGCCCTTCATGTGGCCTGTCCAACATGCGTCCCCCCCAGCTGAAGGCGGGGAGAGTCACCCATCCTCTTGGGGACTCTCCTCGTCGAGGCGGAAAAAGCGTGACAGGCCATCTGCGTTGGCGTGGTCTTGGCCCGGTCGATGCTCCACAGTGAAGTCCATCCCCTGCAGGGAGATGGACCAGCGCAATAGTTTAGGGTTTTCCCCCCGCATCTGCATTAGCCACTGCAGGGGTCGATGGTCTGTTTGCACTCGGAAGTGGGTACCGAAGAGATAGGGCCGGAGCTTTTTGAGGGCCCACACCACTGCGAAGGCCTCCCTCTCGATTGTGCTCCAGCGTTGTTCTCGGGCCAGGAGGCGTCTGCTGATAAAGGCCACCGGTTGGTCAAGTCCCTCGGAGTTCAGCTGAGAGAGGACCGCCCCGATGCCATGGTCGGAGGCATCCGTTTGCACAATGAATTCCCGACTGTAATCGGGGGCCTGGAGCACAGGGGCGGTGCACAGGGCGGCTTTCAGCTTTTCGAAGGCCGCTTGACAGTCTGGGGTCCAGTTAACCTTTTTCGGGTGGTTCTTGGATGTGAGTCCCGTGAGGGGCCCCACAATGCTGCCATAGTCCCTCACGAACCGCCGGTAGTAGCCGGTGAGGCCCATGAAGGCTCGGACCTCGGTCTGCGTGACTGGGGGTTGCCAGGACTGGATGGCAGCGATTTTGAGCTGCAGAGGGGCCACCAGACCGCTTCCCACCTGGTGTCCGAGGTAGGTCACGGATCCCTGACCAATTTGGCACTTGCTTGCCTTGATTGTGAGGCCGGCCCGCTGGAGGGCCTGCAGGACCTCCCGGAGGTGGTGGAGGTGGTCAGACCAGTGGCGGCTGTACACAGCGATATCGTCCAGGTAGGCGGCGCTGAACTCCTCGAGCCCCGCCAAGACCTGGTTTACTAGTCGCTGAAAAGTAGCTGGGGCATTCTTCATGCCGAAGGGCATGACCTTGAAGTGGTAGTGGCCATCGGGGGTAGAAAAGGCGGACCGTTCTTGGGCCCGGGGTGTGAGACCGATCTGCCAGTAGCCCGCTGTCAGGTCGAAGATGCTGAGGTAGCGGGCAGCCCCCATGCGGTCGATCAATTCATCCGCTCGGGGGATGGGATGAGCGTCGGTCCTGGTGACAGCATTCAAGCCCCGATAGTCGATGCAGAATCGGAGTTCAGGAGTGGCGCCGGGGGCAGCAGCTTTGGGGACCAGCACGACCGGGCTGGCCCAGGGGCTATCCGAGGGCTCGATGACCCCGAGCTTGAGCATCTTGGATACTTCCTCTTGGATACAGGCCCGCACCCGATCTGGTACGCGGTATGCCCGGTGTCTGATAGGGGGACTGTCCCCAGTGTCCACGTCGTGCAAGCACCAGGGGGTGACCCCTGGGGTGAGGGAACACAAGGTAGCAAACTGCAGCAGGAGGGCCCGGCAGCCTTGGCGCTGTTCTGGGGTGAGGGCATCAGAGAGCCGGACCCCGTCCACGGAACCATCTTTCTCCTGAGTCTTCAGGAGATCAGGGAGAGGCTCGGAGTCTTCTTCCGCCCCACTGTCTGTAGCCATCAGGAGGCTGAGTTCCGAGCGCACAAAGTGGGGCTTGAGTCTGTTAGTGTGGAGGACCCGGAGGGGGTTCCGGGGAGATTCCATATCGATGAGATAGGTGACGGGGCTCTTGCGTTCGACCACTTTGAAGGGCCCCGTCCATTTGTCCTGCAAGGCACACGGTTCGGTGGGGGACATCACCCACACTTGTTGACCAGGTTCGAATTCGACACAGGAGGCATTTTGATCGTACCATTTTTTCATGTCCTCCTGACTGGCCTCAAGATTTGCTTTTGCCATTTCCCTGAATCGCCTGGTCTGGTTGCGCAGTGTCAGGAGGTACTTGAAGACGTCTGGAGGGGTTTTTAGGGGGGCCATCTCCCAACCTTCTTTGACTAGGCTGAGGGGCCCTCGCACAGGGTGCCCGTACAGGAGTTCGAAAGGGCTAAAGCCGAGGGACTTCTGGGGAACTTCTCGATAGGCGAAGAGGAGGCACGGAAGTAGTACATCCCACTGGCGACGGAGGGGTTCTTCCAATCCCCCAATCATTCCCTTGAGCGTGCGGTTGAATCGCTCAACCAGTCCGTTTCCTTGAGGGTGATAGGGGGTCGTGAATCGGTAGGTGACCCCGCACTGTTGCCAGAGGGACTTCATATACTTCGAAATAAAGTTTGTGCCTCTGTCGCTGACGACCTCCCGGGGGAAGCCCACCCGGGAGAAGATCCCCATTAAGGCCCGGCCGACCACCGGGGCTGTCACAGTTCGCAGGGGCACAGCCTCGGGGTAGCGGGTGGCGTGGTCCACCAGTACCAGGATGAACCGATGTCCTTGTGCTGTGCGGGGGTCCAGGGGCCCCACAATGTCTATCCCCACCATCTGGAAGGGGGTGGTGACCACTGGGAAGGGTTGCAGAGGTGCTTTGAGTTTGCGGCCGCTCTTCCCGCTGGCCTGGCACGTGGGGCAGGTCCGGCAGTGGTTGAGGACGTCGCTTCTCATCTTCGGCCAAAAAAAATGGGTCACCAGGCGACTGTAGGTTTTGTCCTGCCCAGGTGTCCAGCCAGAGGGACAACGTGGGCCAAATTTAACAGGAAGTCTCTGAAACGGAGGGGCCCCACCAACACTCGACTGGCCCCTAACTCCGCGATTCTCTGTTCACTGTATAACAGATCGTTATCCCAATAGATCCAATGGGCTCCGGTGGTGTCCCCGGCGCTCTGGGCAATGGCTTGCTGGCGGAGTCCCTCGAGGGAGGGACAGGTCTTCTGCTCCTGACGGAACTGTTCTTGGGTGGGCCCCCCTTCTTGACGCCACTGAGCCAGGTCGGGAAGGTCCCGGGGCTGGGCGACCCCTTCGGGGTTTTGCTCCGGGGGGTCGGTATCGTCGGTGTCCTCTACTGGAGCGATCGGGGGAGGAGGTGTAGGCCATTCTGGTTCTTCTGGTCGGGGAATGGCACGGGCGGCCATGGACCGGGTGGTTACGCACGCCCAGTCCGGAAGGCCCAACATCCCTAGGTGCTCTCTTCTTTCGACGGCGGCCCACGGGGAACTCTCGAGATCTTTCCCCAGGAGACAGTCCACGGGGGCATCATCTCGGACCGTCACCTTCAACATGCCGGAGACCCCTCCCCATTCGAAGGGGACGCAGGCCATTCGACATAGGCTTTCTGAATTGTCGGCTGAACGTACGGGGCAGAGAATGTTCGGCAGGATCTGCTCTGGTTTTACCAGGTGACAGCGGACGGCCGTCACACTGGCCCCTGTGTCACGTAGTGCTTCGGCCCGGCGCCCATTAATGTTCACCCACTGGCTATACTTTCTGGTGTTGGCGGGTAGGGGGGCCCGCGGGACCATGTCTTTCCCCCCTAGGCACGCTAGAACCATGGCGGCCGGTTCCCACTCTTGTTGTGCCTGCTCGTATTCTTCTTGTTCTTCGGAGATTTGTTCTCCCCCCAGGGCGGCGGCAGCTACCTGGCGGGGTTTTAGGGTTTGGTTCTGTGGACAGTTCGGGTCATTGGCGTAGTGGCCGACTCGCTGGCATCGGTGACACGTGACATTGGCTCGGAACCCCGGGCGCATCGGGGGGTTGCCCCGGCTGGCCGGGGGCGGGGTGCTGGCAGCAGGTGCGGCCGGGACGGTGTCTCTCCCTCGCCCCTGGCCTCCTCCTCCTCCTCGGGGACGGTGTTGACCTTGGTTGTTCCGGTTCTGCTCGTGTGGCCCCCTCCGGCCCACTCGGGTGCTTTCCCACCGGTCAGCTTCGGCGGCGAGTTGCCGTGGGTCGGTCAATTTACTGTCGAGGAGGTGCTGCCTGAGCTCGACGAAGCAGTTGTTAGAGAGGTGCTCCCACACCATGAGATTAAAAAGTTGCTCGTAGGTTGTTACGTGGCTCCCCTTGATCCAACCCTCGAAGGCTCGGCTGAAATAGTTGACGTACTCTACCCAAGTTGTACCCGGGATCCGGGTGCAGTCCCGAAACCTCTGGCGGTACATTTCGGGTGTGAGCCCATATCGGGTGAGGAGGGCAGCCTTCATGTGGTCATAGGATGACATCTGATGGTCTGGGAGCTGTAGCAGGGCATCGCGGCCTTCGTTGACGAACCTCCCCCATAGGCCGGCTCCCCAGTCACTTCGGTCGATCCGGTGGGAGGTCATGGCGATTTCGTAGGCCTTGAACCACTGTTGTATGTCGTCCTCTCGGACATACTCTCGAACGACATCCTTGGGGATGTGGACTTTCTTTTCTGCCGTTCCCGGGGTGCGCGGTCGCTCGTGCACCACCGGTTCTTTGTTCTGCTTCCGTAGGTCTATTTCTGCCAGTTTGCGCTCATGTTCGTATGTTAATCTCTTTTCTTCGAGCTCTCTCTGCCTCTGTTTTTCTTCCCGTTCCTCTCGGAGCCGCAGATGGTCTAGGTTCAGTTTTTGCTCGGCTAATTTTAGTTCACCGTCCATTTTGAGCCGTGCCATTTCTAACTCATGTAGTCTGTTTTTTTCTCTTTCTTGGATCTCTTCCTGCGAGAGGCCCGTTCCTCGCTCCTCGGGAGCCGTGGCGTTCCTCTCTGAGGCTGCTATGCTTCGATCTGGGGATCTGGCGACCCCGGTTTCTGCCCACGACTCAATGGCGTGCTTGAGATCGTCCTTGGTACTCAGGCCGGTGGTAGCAATGCCTAGTTCCATGCAGAATTGTTTCAACTCACGATGGCTGTACTCTTCCAATTTCTCCATCTGGAATTTCTCGGTGGATCCGCTCTCTTCGGTTGGCATTGTGGTTTGTCGTGGGGTGAGCGCCTCTCTGTACGATTACGCGTTGATTCGGATCGCGCCGCTGGCCACCAATGTTAGACGGACCGGGAGGGTCGGCCGAGGACAAGGGGAGAGGTCTCCGGGGAGAGCCGTCTCCAGCGATCGTACAGACGAGTAACTTCCCCCCCCACAGATGTACACCACACAAGGATAAGATTTAACTTCTTTATAAGCGATTTCTTAATGTACTGGATATAAGCGATTTCTTAAGGTACGATGGAATGGTACAAGGAGGTCTGGACTCAGGGGTCCCCTCGATTCTAGTCTCTTAGCTTGGGGAGAAGGGTAGCGGGACAGTCTGGTTACCAATCTGGTAGATGCGATGATGGATAGCTCACAATCCTCGAGCTCGGTGTTCGGGCTTGGACGGGCCGCGGCAGCGCCAGCAGGTCCCGGTGAAGGTGGTCGTTCCAACGGGCCGCGGCAGCGCCAGCAGGTCCCAGTGAAGGTGGTAGTTCCAACGGGCCGCGGCAGCGCCAGCAGGTCCCAGCGAAGATGGTAGTTCCAACGGGCCGCGGCAGCGCCAGCAGGTCCCAGCGAAGATGGTAGTTCCAACGGGCCGCGGCAGCGCCAGCAGGTCCCAGCGAAGATGGTAGTTCCAACGGGCCGCGGCAGCGCCAGCAGGTCCCAGCGAGGATGGAGGTTGCAGAAGGCCGCGGCAGCGCCAGCAGGCAGGACGATAGTTCACAAGGCAGGGCTACGGCAGCGCCGGTAGTCCGTCAAGGATGAGTTCTTCTCGGTGTCTCTCGACTCCAGGATACAACTGCCTTCCTGCTCTGGAGCTGCCCTAGTTATAGGTCTGGCGTCCTTTGAAGTCCGGACCCTCGCACTTGGAGGTCGGAAGGTCTGGGATGAGGGAGCCCAGACACCCAGCAGGGGGGTGGAGCCAGTGCCCGGGGGGTTGGAGGGTGATCGGCACCTGGCGGGGGAGAGCCACCGGCACTTCTTTCTCCCATTGACCTGCCAAGTGGTCCGTTCACCTCCTGGGTGGATGGTGGTGCCGGGATGTCGGGGCCTGGCCAGGCCCAGGGTTAGGGTCGAGCTGAGGCCAGGCGGCCTCGTGGTGCAGTGTCCAAGATGGCGGCTGGTCCGGCCGGGGGAGCCGGTAGTGGTTCGGCCCCATGATACCTGGATGTCCGGGGGCGGGAGTTCCGTCGGGAGATGGGGTGCGGGTTGTTTTCTGTGGGTACACCTGGGGGGCCGGGGCTTGGGCCCTGTCATGCGGGGAGGGAGCAAGCCCTTCATGTGGCCTGTCCAACACGTATTTATTGTGTCATTGGTTTGAGTGTGTTGCGCAAACGCTTTACACATTGCCTTTGGGATAAGCACTGACTGCTCGTACCAAGCTACCAAGGGGGTTAGCAGGGGTTTTCTTGAGTGTGTAACTCCCTTGCCCTGACTGGAGTGGTGGGTTCTTCCGGGCTTAGGTGCATACCTTAGCCAAGCAGAAGCTCCATTTCTAACAACAGTCAAAGAACAACCCCAGACCTCATGGCCCACTGTCACCACCATCGAAATTGCAGCTGCCATGAAGATTATCGATTCTGTCATCCCATATGACCATTTCCCTCCTTATACCTTCACCAAAGAACTCCTACCGATCAGCAAAGAATTAACACCCATCCTCAACAACTCCATCAACTCAGCAACAATCCCAGACACCTTGACACATGCCTCTGTTGTGCTCCTGCTTAAGAAACCATCGGCTGATCCAGTCATACTTTCCAACTACATACCCATCTCCCTCCTACCATACGCAGTAAAATTCCTAAAGAAACTAATCAACTAACACCTCACCGACTACCTCAGCAACCACTAGCTCCTCAACACCATGCAGTCCTGAATTAGGCCCGACCACAATTCAGAAACAGCACTCACTACCACCACAGATGACATATGAATGATTCTTCCAAAAGGACACATGACAGCACTCATTTGGGTGGACCTTTCTGCAGCATTTGACACAGTCTGACACCCCATCCTCATCAGGCACCTGCACAAGATTGGCATCCAAGAACCTACTCTCCGCTCGATGTGCTCCTTCTTAACAGATAGAACAGATGCCGTCAACCTGGTAATTTACTCCTCAGAATACGGTAAACTCAACTGCTGAGTACCTCAAGGTTCATCGCTCAGAAAATGAAAATGGAAAAATACATAATTACACACACTTCTAAATACTAGGTATTCATTTACAAATATATACATAAGGCAGATAGAAATACCTTGGTGATGCTCTGAAATTACATTTGACCACAAATGGGTCATGACTCCCCACAATCACAGTACCCCCTCCCCAACCAATATCAAAGAGAACATCACAATAAAATTGGAAATAAAGAAGGCCTACTAGCTTTGTCAGCAGGCCATCACAACAACATATAAGGCTAGTCTATTGACTTTGTTTAGGGAACACCGCATTAAAAAAAAGACCAATACCACCTGTCAAAACCATCACCATTTCACTACAATGCATTACATAAAAATGTAAAAAATGCAATCATTAATGAAAATAAAGCTTTTCAACATTGATTAACAATCCCTATCAGCATTATACAGTTCAATAGAACATGTAAAATAAACATAACAGGTCCATGTAGAACATGTAAAATAAACATAACGGGTCCATGCCCTTGGTGAATACCGAAATTACGATAGGAAATGCCCTTTGTGAATCCCGAAAGTCATGAAATTGAACTTTCGTCTAACTTTACCTCTGTGAATTGGGCCCAACCTGTCTGTGTTTGTTTATACACCCTCAGGCCACATAAAAAGCAGTTGCAAAACCAACCCATAGAGAACATTGCACTCTCAGCTGAAGACCAAAAGCTCCAGCCTCAGGACTACAAAACATTAGGTTGTGAAGTGCGGGTTCTCTTACCCTACAGGCATAGGGTCACTTGTGGAAAGTTACTTCTGGGGGGCTGCTGCAACTACTATTTTCCACTCCACAACACTCCTTAAATTTATTGGTGGTGCCTCTATCTTCATGGGGCCACCACAAACAGAAACATATATGAAAATTAAGCCACACAGGGTATTATTGGGCGCTCCATCCTTGGAAGCAGTGAATGTTTTAACAATCGTTCTCACTCTGTGCTCGAGAGTTTGAGCGTCTTTTTTTTTTATCTCGTTTTTGTTTTTGTCCCACGCTGCCCAGCCGGCTCTCGGTATGGGAGCTGGCAGTCTCCTTTTCCCTGCCCGCTCTGTGGGGCAAGGGTGCCACCAGTGGGGGCGTGCAGCGGCTCTCCCCTTTCCTCCTCTTTGTGTCAGGGGGCACGGAGTTGGCTCCCTTTAGTGAATAGCAGACTCTGGGGATGGGGTACCTTATGTTAGAGAGCTCTGGGGTGGGGTCCCAACCTACAGCTCTGGGGTGGGGTCCCAACCCACACTCTCTCCCAAGCTCCTGATCTCTGCTTACGCTCATTGTTGGTGTTTATTTGTTCTCCCATCCTCCACTCTTCCATTGCTCTCCGACCCCTCGTTGCTCCATTTTTTCTACATTTCGGGGCATATTCACAAGAACATGTGATAACTACCGCAAGAGTAGCGTAATGAAACTTTCAATATCGCAGCCTATTGCAGGAAAATAACCCTGTGTCAACGTGGAATTCACAACAAGGCGGTAGCATGCAATAGTCACCAGAAAACGCGCCAAATGTCCGTGTGAAAATCAACGCCACGCCGCATAAATGCGATACGCGAATGCAAAACACATGCAATGAGTCCAATCGCGGTACAGAAATCAGCGAAGACCAGCCACAAGCCTGCAAATCCCACGTGCCTGTTTGGAAAAAGCACCATAAAAGCAGGAGAAAAAAAAACCAAAAAACAATTCAAACCGAATAACAACATGGATGCACCCGGACCGAGTGCAGAGGACAAGCCAAACACCACAAGCCACACGGAGGACCAGCCAGTAACCCTGGAAAGGGCAAGGACAAGAGGAAGAGGAAGATGGGGTTCAGTCCGCAGGAAGACCGGATCCTGGACACGGAGGTGGACGAACACCATCAACAACTGTTCGACACCTCCACAGCGGCACTGGCAACCCAAACCGAAAAATTTCAGGCCATCGTTACCAACGTCAATGCAGTCGGAGTGTCAAGGAGGTCACTGGAGGAGGTCAAGAGGCGCTGGCATGATCTGAAAAGAAGATCAAACATAATCTTGCCGCGAACAGGGAGGCAGCAATGGCGATGGGAGGTGGGCTTGCTGCGACACAGGAGGAGCTGGATGAGCTGGAGCAAATGGTGGCCACAGTCAGCAGTGAGGAGACGGCGGCAGGATTGGGGGGCCAGGACACAGCACGATACGACCTGACCTAACAGCAACAGGGTGAGTAACGACCAGGGATGGGGGGACGGGGGGAGATGAGCACAATGGCACACATGCACAAGTATGCATAGCACACTGCACACGCACAATGATTGTGGAACATGTCCCTGATACATTTGGCGAAAGCACGTTCTGATCAGAAACAATTGTTAAAAAAGATCTCAAAAACATTACTTACCACACCAAAAGTACTTTTGCTAATCTCACACGCAAAGAATATGATACTCTTAAACATCTGGCGAACAAACCTGAAATTACCTTCAGAGAAGCTGATAAAGGGGGTGCCCTGGTAATTATGGATTCCACCTTCTACCATGATAATGTCAACGAGCATGTTCAAAATTCTGATATCTACATGCCAACCACATCAGATCCAACCAAGGAATTTACTAATATTCTCAAGACTATTGTCAACATCGCTCATGAAAATGGTACCATCCAAGACGAAGACAAAAAATATCTCATCAAAGAAGATCCGGCTATTCCATACATATACATGCTACCTAAAATTCATAAACATGCAACTAAACCCCCATTCAGACCCATCGTTTCGACAATAAACTCAATTCATGAACCTGTGGGAAGATACTTGGACAAACATTTGCAACCGTTAGTACAATCCATGTCAACTTACATTAAGGATACCACCGACTTTCTAAACATTATACAATCAATACAAAATCAAATCACCCCGGACATTACATTGGCCACCATTGATGTGAAGTCACTGCATACATCAATTCCTCACGACAAAGGACTCGAAGCTATTGAATCTTTCTTACTTCAGACAGACAAACCCAATAACCTGAATATATTTCTCATGGAACTCATTCATTTTTCACTCTACCATAGTTATTTTGAATGGTCTGGAACATATTACATGCAATGCTCGGGCACATCTATGGGCAACTGTGCCGCGCCTACGTATGCCAATCTCTACATGTACCGCTTCGAACTTGATCATATTCTCAGTAAAGTTGATTGGACAAACAACCTGATCCTCTACAAAAGATACATAGATGACATTTTTATCATTTGGAAAGGACCTACCATTCTATTGGAACAACTCATCGAAACACTCAACGCAGTTGATCACCGAATCGAATTCACCCACAACATCAGCCATGATTCAGTTACTTTTTTGGACACTCTTGTTACCAACATTGGAGATCAATTAACTACACAAGTATACACCAAACCGACTGACAGGAATAACCAATTACACTATGACAGTTTCCATCAGCCTTCTCTAAAAAAACACCTACTATACTCCCAATTGTTAAGACTCAAAAGAATTGCTAGTTCCGATGAACTCTATGAATCTAGTAAAACTGCCTGTATTGACAAATTTAAGAAATGCAATTATCCTCTTACTATCCTGGAAAGTGCTATCACCAAAGCTGACATGCCTACCAGACAGGATTTGCTTCAACCCAAACCACAAGTACAACAAGAAACCAGACCCGTGTTCATCTCAAAATTCTCTACAAGAAGTCATCAAATTAAAAAAATCGTTTTAAGGTATTGGCCGATACTCAGTAATGAACCAGACTTTCAACACATCTTTGATTCACAACCTAGATTTGCCTATCAGAGATCTCAAAATTTGAAACAACTCTTGTCTACGCCCAAAAATCTCAACACTACTGATTTTAAAGGCACCATCCCCTGCTTGAACTGTGGAAACTGCAACTCTATCATTAAGGGCAACAAGATTTCACACCCTCACAAAGGTTTTCCTATCAATCCAACAGTAACAGCCACGTGCAACACTTAGAACGTCATTTACTTGCTTAAATGTCCCTGTGGGCTTGTTTACGTTGGCAAGACAGAGTGGAAAATACGAATTCGACTCAACGAACACAAGAGCAACATACGGACTCATCAGACAAAATCTCCCATTGCTAACCATTTCGATCTCTTACAACATAACATCTGTCAACTGCGCTTTTTGATTCTCGAACAAGTTCCTATCATAAAAGGACGAAATAACACACAATATCTATTACAACGCGAAGTTTTTTGGATTAACAAACTAGATTCGATTCACCCTAAAGGACTCAATGAACGCTATGATCTAGGTTGTTTCTTGTAATGTTCTTTGATTGTCACCTGACTTTCAGCTTCCAGAATACACCTATGTATTATTTATAAGGGCACAAACCCATGAGACCAGGGACCCCATAACCAATCAATCAATCAATCAATCAATCAATCAAGGCATTTGTATAGCGCGCTACTCACCCGGAGGGTCTCACGGCGCTTGGGGAGGGGGGGGATTGGTGGGGGGGTCCGCTACTGCTCGAACAGCCAGGTCTTGAGTTGCTTCCTGAAGGCGAGGTGGTCTTGCGTCTGTCGGAGGTGGGTCGGGAGGGAGTTCCATGTCTTGGCGGCCAGGTAGGAGAAGGATCTTCCTCCCATGGTGGCTCTTCGGATGCGGGGGACGGCGGCGAGGGCGTGGTTGGTCGAGCGAAGCTGGCGTGTGGGTGTGTAGAAGCTGAGGCGGTTGTTCAGGTATCTCGGGCCTTGGTTGTGTAGGCCTTTGTGTGCGTAGGTGAGGAGTCGGAATGTTATTCTCTTGTTGACTGGGAGCCAGTGCAGGTTTCTCAGGTGTTCGGAGATGTGGCTGTGTCGGGGGATGTCGAGGATGAGTCTTGCTGAGGCGTTCTGGATCCTCTGGAGTCTCTTCTGGAGTTTTGCAGTCGTTCCGGCGTATAGGGCGTTGCCGTAGTCCAGTCGGCTGGTGACGAGGGCCTGTGTAACCGTCTTCCTGGTCTCGGTGGGGATCCACCGGAAGATCTTTCGAAGCATGCACAGAATGTTGAAGCACGACGAGGAGACGGCGTTGACTTGTCTGGTCAATGAGAGGGAGGAGTCCAGGATGAAGCCCAGGTTGCGTGCGTGGTCCGAAGGTTTGGGTGCGCTGCCCAGGGCGGGGGGCCACCAGGAGTCGTCCCAGGTGGAGGGTGATGATCCCAGGATGAGGACTTCCGTCTTATCTGCGTTTAGTTTCAGGCGGCTGTTCTTCATCCATTCGGCTACATCTTTCATCCCTTCGTGTAGGTTGGCTCTGGCTGTGGCGGGGTCGTTGGTGAGGGAGAGGATCAGCTGGGTGTCGTCGGCGTACGAAATGATGTTGAGGTTGTGTTGGCGTGCGATGGGCGCGAGGGGGCTCATGTAGACATTGAAGAGGGTGGGGCTGAGCGAGGAGCCTTGGGGGACGCCGCAGATGACTTCGGTGGCTTCTGATCTGAACGGGGGGAGGCGGACTCTCTGTGTCCTTCCGGCGAGGTAGGAGATGATCCATTCTAGCGCCTTCTCTTGGATTCCGACGCTGTCGAGGCGCTGCACTAGGGTGCGGTGGCAGACAGTGTCGAATGCCGCGGAGAGGTCCAGGAGGATGAGGGCCGCGGTCTCCCCGTTGTCGAGCAGGGCTCGGATGTCATGGGTGGCTGCGATGAGGGCGGTCTCGGTGCTGTGGTTGGCCCGGAAGCCAGACTGCGTGATGTCGAGGGATCCGTTCGTCTCGAGGAAGGTGGCCAGCTGCTTGTTGACGGTCTTCTCGATGACTTTGGCTGGAAACGGGAGGAGCGAGATGGGGCGGTAGTTTTTGAGGTCGGTGGGGTCTGCTGCTGGTTTCTTCAGTAGAGCGCTGAGTTCGGCGTGCTTCCAGCTCTCCGGGAAGGTAGCGGTGTCGAAGGAGGTGTTGATGATGTCTCGTAGGTGGGGTGCAATGATGGTGTCGGCCTTGTTGTAGATGTGGTGGGGGCAGGGGTCGGTTGGGGATCCGGAGTGGATGGAGTTCATTGTGCGTTGCGTTTCTTCGGTGTTGATCTGGTTCCAGACGTGGAGGATGGTGGTGGGGGGTGCCGTTGCGGTTGTGGGGTTCGTCGGCTCTGTGCTGAAGCTGTTGTGTATGTCTGCGATCTTGTTGTGGAAGTAGGCGGCGAGGGAGTTGCAGAGGTCTTGTGATGGGGTGATGTCGTTGTTGCCGGCGTTGGGGTTGGAGAGCTCTCTGACGATGTTGAAGAGTTCCTTGCTGTTGTGTGCGTTGTTGTCCAGTCGTTCCTTGAATGCAGTTTTCTTGGTGGCGTGGATCAGTTGGTGGTGTTTTCGAGTGGCGAGTTTGAGGGTGGTCATGTTGTCTGGTGTTGGGTCTCTGCGCCAGGGTCTCTCGAGGGCTCGGCAGTTCTTCTTGGAGCTCTTGAGTTCGTCGGTGAACCATGGTGCTTTCTTACTGCCGGGTCTACTGGGTGGGGTCCTCAGGGGGGCGAGGTCATCGGCGCATCTGCTTATCCACCTCGTGAGGTTGCTGGCGGCCTGGCTGGGGTTCGCTGAGCATACGGGGGGGTCCTGGCTCAGGGATGCGGCGAGCTGATCGGCAGTGATCTTGTTCCAGCTTCTGCGTGCGGCCTGTTGTTGGTGGTGGTGGGTCGTGTTCCTTCTGAAGCTGAAGTGGATGCAGCTGTGGTCCGTCCAGTGGAGGCCGGTGGCGTGGCTGAAGACGGTGTCCTTGCTGGAAGAGAAGACGGGGTCGAGTGTATGTCCAGCGTAGTGGGTGGGGGTGGTCACCAGCTGCTTGAGACCGAGGTTGGCGAGGTTGTCCAGCAGGGTGGTGGTGTTGCGGTCGTTGTTGTTCTCCACGTGGAAGTTGAGGTCCCCGAGGAGGATGTAGTCGGTGGAGGGGAGGGCGTGCGGGCTGATGAAGTCGGCGAAATCTTCGCTGAATTGTGTGCGTGGGCCCGGGGGTCTGTAGATGAGGGTGCCTCTGAGGGTGGTCTTGGGATCGGTGTGGATCTGGAAGTGCATGTGTTCGGCGGTTTTGAGGGTGTCGTCGGTGGTGGTTGTGATGTGGATGGTGTTCTTGTGGACTATGGCGATGCCTCCTCCAGTCTGGTTGGCGACGCGATCTCTCCGGGTGATCTTGTATCCGTCCGGGATGGCGATGGCGATGTGGGGAGCTGAGGAGACGCTCATCCAGGTTTCCGTGAGGAAGGCGACGTCTGGAGATGTGGTGTCGAGGAGGTTCCAGAGTTGGACGGCGTGTCTGTGGACGGATCGGGTGTTGAGAAGGATGCACTTCAGGTGGTTGATGTTGGTGCTCTTCTTGGCAAGTGAGGGTGTAGTGCAGGTCCGGATGCAGGTGAACTTGCAGGCACGGCAGCTGAAGGGTCCGTAGGTCCGTCTCGGGGTGGCCCGGTAGCAGCCCTGGATCCGGCCGGTGTTGAGTGCGAAGAGGTTGGTGGCATCGTAGGTCAGGCGGGTGGGTTGGCGACGGCGGGAGCCAGGGGGTCTGGCGCTCGGCGCGGTCTTGGCGCGGACGGGCGCAGACGGGCTTACCTTTGGCGCACCTTTGGCGCACAAATTGCGCGCCCGCTGCGCGTCAACGCTGCGCGTTTGCCACTCTGCCATATGAGGAGAGTGGGGGGGCGGAGCGAGGCAGGAGCAGCTGGGAGGCGGGAACGGGGCGGCGAATGGGAAGGCTCTCTGGTGGAAGGGGGCGGGGCCGCAGGGGGGCAGCGGTGGGGAGCGGGGAGGTGGCGGGAAACGCGGCGGGGGCACAGCAAGGGAACAGCGGCCAACAGAAAACAGGACAAGTAAGGGGGCAAAGGCTGGGCACAGAAGGGCAGCAGAGGAAACAGCGATATTCAGAGGGGACACAAGGCACAATACACAGGAGACAGGTCACGGAGCGGGCACCAGGGAAGAGGCAACAGACAGCAGGAGAAGCGGCGCTGCGCTACGGAGGTTGAGACCTCACCAGAGGTCAGGAGCACAGCTGCGGGTAGCGGCGGGGTCGTGGCAGCCTGGGCACACCCACAGGGAGTGTGCGCGGCACGAGGTGGAGTGACCGGCCCAGAGGGTCAGAGGTCACTGCCCACCACTGCGTGTACTCCTCCCTATAAGGTCCAGTGGGAGGGAGGAGCAGCTGGGAGGCGGGAGCGGGGCGGCGAATGGGAAGGCTCTCTGGTGGAAGGGGGCGGGGCCGCAGGGGGGCAGCGGCGGAGAGCGGGGAGGTGGCGGGAAACGCGGTGGGGGCACAGCAAGGGAACAGCGGCCAACAGAAAACAGGACAAGTAAGGGGGCAAAGGCTGGGCACAGAAGGGCAGCAGAGGAAAAAGCGATATTCAGAGGGGACACAAGGCACAATACACAGGAGACAGGTCACGGAGCGGGCACCAGGGAAGAGGCAACAGACAGCAGGAGAAGCGGCGCTGCGCTATGGAGGTTGAGACCTCACCAGAGGTCAGGAGCACAGCTGCGGGTAGCGGCGGGGTCGTGGCAGCCTGGGCACACCCACAGGGAGTGTGCGCGGCGTGAGGTGGAGTGACCGGCCCAGAGGGTCAGAGGTCACTGCCCACCACTGCGTGCACTCCTCCCTATAAGGTCCAGTGGGAGGGAGGAGCAGCTGGGAGGCGGGAGCGGGGCGGCGAATGGGAAGGCTCTCTGGTGGAAGGGGGCGGGGCCGCAGGGGGGCAGCGGCGGGGAGCAGGGAGGTGGCGGGAAACGCGGCGGGGGCACAGCAAGGGAACAGCGGCCAACAGAAAACAGGACAGGTAAGGGGGCAAAGGCTGGGCACAGAAGGGCAGCAGAGGAAACAGCGATATTCAGAGGGGACACAAGGCACAATACACAGGAGACAGGTCACGGAGCGGGCACCAGGGAAGAGGCAACAGACAGCAGGAGAAACGGCGCTGCGCTACGGAGGTTGAGACCTCACCAGAGGTCAGGAGCACAGCGGCGGGGTCATGGCAGCCTGGGCACACCCACAGGGAGTGTGCGCGGAGCGAGGTGGAGTGACCGTCCCTGATGTTCCATCATTGTTATTTACTTTACTCGCTACCCATTGTATTTGATTTTACCACAAATATGTCCTGCTCACCATTATACATTATCCTTTTATAGAATTTTGTCCCCTTTGTTGATTTTCGCAGAACACTTTTTGTTATCCTTATCACCGCCTTAATGCATTGTATTACCTTGTCATTAATACATTCATACATGCTTTTCGTTTTGTTCCCATGTTTACCCCGCACACACTATTTTCATGTTTACTCCAGACCACTTTTCTTTAGCTCGTTATATCAATACACCGTAATCACCAATCCCGCAATCGCGACTTTACTTTCTTTTCAGTCTTCTGTTTAACGTTGTTTGTTTGTTTGCATTTTCCGCATCCTCCGTTCTGAACATACACTCTTGTACCCCGCACCGTACTCGCACATTCCCCCAGTATTGACGTAACCATCTGTATACATTCATATACCCGCCGATACTTTGTATCGCACTGGTATTTTCTCTTTCTGATTGGTTTCCACCGTCTTATGACAAACCTATCCGCTTCCTACACGTTTGACGATACATTGACCAGTATAAACTTCTATGATTGGCTACGAGGCCTTCAGTCATTTTGATTTGAGATGACAATCACATGACACCCTTTAAATACTACGCGCGTTTCACAGTCGACTGACTCGCTGACACGCCGGTACCTTTTGACTGCACAGTCTTGATCGATCTGAACCATCCACATCACGTAAGTGTTTTGCGCCATGTCCTACACCGCCCTGTTCTTTAATAATTGGTCAGTTGTTCGTTCTGTTCGTTCCCTCGTTCACTTCGTTAATTAACGCACCCGTGACCCTCCTTTCACCCGGTACTTAACTTCCCCCACAATTTCATTCTCGACAGTTCACGCACTGTTCGTTTGTTATTTCTTTTAATGACACTCAACTTTCGAGCACGCACACTCGTAACGTTTCTACTTCATGCCACCAAACCTCGACAAACACGTTTCGCTATTCTTACCTTTTTTTAAGAAAATTACAATGGTTGCGATGGACCATGAGGGAGGTGGATTACCAGCAAAGGCTGAAGAAAAAATCTTCATTAATTCTGGTTTTAAGATACCTCTAAATACTCGGTAAAATTCTAGAGGAATAGAGTCAGGGCCCATAGCTTTCCCGGTCGCCAGGCCTGTAATAGCGAGTTCAATCTCGTCCCAAGTAACTGGGGTACTGAGGCACTCCGCATGTTCTAATGACATTCCTGTAATTTGGATCTTTTCAAGATATTGTTTTATATCGAGATCCGGAACACTATCCGATTGGTGATAAAGCAATTGGTAAAATTCATTGAAAGCGGCGAGTATGTCTTCTTTAGAGGTTTTAAAAACTCCATGAAGATCTTGAATTTTGAGAATCTCATTAACAGTAGCTTTTTGACGTAGTCTGATTGCTAAGATTTTCCCCGTTTGTTCACTCAGTTCGTAGCTTTCAATGCGATGTTGATTATGGAGTAGAGCTACTTGATCAGCAATATGAGTATAAACAAAGCTACGTTTAATTGATAGATCCAATTGGGATTCCTCTATGTCACGATTAAGTTTAATACATTCAGCTAGCCGAGTCTCTGCAGATAAAACCATGTCACAATCCCTTTTGAATTTGTTACGCTTTCCCTTTGATTGAAAATTAGAATATTTTAGTGTCTCTCCCCGTACCACAGATTTAAATGTGTCCCAAACTACTGGGACTGAGGCTGATTGATTATTAAATTCAAAAAAATCCCGGATAACTTTAGACATAAATTGGAAATAATCTGGTTGTAAAAGTAAATTCCGTTGAAAGGTCCAAATTGATCTGTACCCTTGTTCGGTTGATGGAATACAAAATTTTAAACAAAGGGGATTGTGATCCGACAACAGCCTAGGTAGAATTTCAACCGCAATTTTTCCCAAAAAGAACTGAGATAGAAAAAAATAATCAATCCGAACATGTTTCTTGTGGGGAGCAGAAAAGAAGGTATAGCCATACTCATCTGGATGGAGAGTGTGCCAAGCATCAGATAAGGCATTGTCTAAGACCATAGATCGTAGAGCCTTGAAGGACCGTGGCTTTAAACCTTTATACTTTAAATTTTGTCTAATGTTGAGGACAGCGTCAATATGAATATTTAAATCCCCACAGAAAATAATAGGCAAACTGCACAGGGCGAGTTCGTGATTGAGATAATTAAAAAGCTCAGAATCGTCGAGGTTAGGGCCATAAACTGAATAGATCAAAAACCTGTTCTGAGAAATTGAGAGTTCTGCCATGGCCCAACGGCCCCATTTGTCAGCAGCAGTCTTAATTGATATACCAAGATTCCTACGCATGAGTATGGCAACACCCCGTTTGATACCAGTCTGCCTAGATGACACTACAAGTTCCAACCCTAGGCTCTTTAGCAAATCTCTTTTCTCCCATGATAGATGCGTCTCTTGGAGACAGAGTATATCTATTTGGAGCAGGTGAATCATTTTGGACAAGATGCCGCGCTTTTTCACATCATTAAGACCATTAACATTAAAAGTACAGATATTAATTATCTTAACCATTAGAATTTAAAGCATAAGAAAAAGATTAGGAGGCTAGACTTTATCGAGCAAGGCTCTGAGTATAATTGAATTCGAGCTGGGTTGACAAAGAAAATAGTTATTGTCCCTAATTTTGAGGCATTAAAAAAACAATCTGAAAAACATACAATAGCTTGCGAGTAGCTGAACATTTTCATTGTGATTTGCTCAAATTGGACTGAAGTTGAATTACACCCCCACCACCACCACCACCACCGCCACCACCCCCCCCCAAACCCACCCCTGGAACCTTCCCCTTACCCCGACACCACCCCCCACCCCCACCCCCACCCACCATATGAGGCACAGGGATAGCCAATCCCTGGGGTCAGCGAGTGCCCTCCTGCCCGCTCCCAGATGACCCGAAGAGAAAAAAGAAAAAAAAGGAGGGGAGAGAATTACAATTCAGAGATGAGTTTAAACCAGCCGGGGAAGTCAGCCCAAAATTACTAGATCAATACTCTAATATTTGAAAGTCATACTTTTGAGAGTAGACATTAGTCAAAGAGAGTCAAGATAGTCTTTTGCAATAATTTCAGATACAAAAAATCTGGTTTGATTTTTGAAAATGACTTTGAGTTTGGCTGGATTTTGTAGGTAAACCGTAGCACCTTTTTCTTGAAAACCAGCCATTAATTGTCTTAATTGCCAACGCTTAGTGACAGTGGACTGACAAAAATCCGGCCGAACAAAAAAACAACAGCCCTTAGCGGAGCGTTTTTTGTCTGGTCTGGCGAGATCAGAGATAGCCTCTCTTGCCAGGAAGTTATTAAATCTCACCAGAATAGCTCTCGGATAGTCCCCTTCTTTTGGTCTGGATTTGATTTGAAACGGAAAACGATGAGCACGTTCAATGATCAGAGGCCAATTCCAAGATGTAAGTTCGGGGAATGCCTCCGAGAAGAGATCACAAATGAACTTTCGAATGTCTGAACCACCTAAATTCTCAGGAACCCCAAGCACACGTAGGTTATTTCTCCGAGATTGATTTTCGATCTCGGCAAGCTTGAAGCTGACGTCATCCCGTTGTGCTTTGACGACTGCGAGCTCTTTTTTTTGTATAGCAACTTCATCTTCGAGAGAAGATATCCTGGTTTCAGCTTCAAGAACTCTGGCCGTCATGTCAGTACAAATTTTGGAGATGCGACGGACGGCGTTTTTAACTTTTTGACATGTGCCTTGTGTGCGAGCAATCTCCAACTTAGTATCTGACCGATGAGCTAGCATAGTTTGATATATCACAGAAAGAGTTATTTCCGGGCAAGGATCGGACTCAGGCTCCGGCTCTTCACGTATAACAAAATCACTTGGAGGTTTAGCTTGAATAGATAAAGAGTCTCCTGTGTCATTAGACTTATTCCGAATTGGAGGTGTTCTCTTGGCCCTGGACTTATGCTTCTTCACTGTGACACTAGAAACGGGTGAGGACTCACTAGCACCTGTCTCCTCGTCCGAGGTGCTATTTTCTGGATAATCAGCCCAATCCTTATCCATACTTTCATCAGATGTGAGGTCTGACATAGAAAAAAAATTTTCAGTAGACTCCAGAACAGATTCATGAGACAAGGCTTCGATAGACGCTGGTGGAGGCTGAGCAGATGTAGTCCGAGAGATAGTCTGAACATTTGTATTAGAATTCAAAGCCGCCTCATCTCCAACAATATTAGTCAGTGAGGGTACAGGCTTGATTGGAACTACAATTCCCAGAGTGCTATGTGATAATGATCCAAGCGCACACACGGAATCGGGAGAACCTGATGGCACTAGAATAGGATCAAAAACAGAGTTTGAGGAGATATCCGCAGGTGCTATGGATGGAGACTGTACCATTACGCTCGAGTTTGTAGCGTTTTTAGCAGCTTGTTTGTTGAATAATGCAGGGACAGTTTGATTAGAAGCCTTTCCCACACTTCCCTTTTTTGCCAACAAAAATGGTGATAGAGATATGGACTCACCAGGTGTAGCAGAGCTTCGATTACTAGCCTCCAACTCCTCTGTCCCGGCATTTTGAGTAATCTTGTTCTTGTTCTTGTTCTTGCCGCTGCGTGTATTAAGAGACTTCACCGGCTGATTAGAGGCTTTCGGCGGCATGGTGTATGCGGAGCAGAGCGCTAACTGTCTTGCCCAACAGACCGAAAGATGCCGGGTGAAATCACGCAGCCGAGGTAAACGGATGACGAGAGACCACATAAACAGCAGCAGGAACGAATGCAGACAATCCTAGTGCTGCGAGGCAGAGTTAGGTCAGCAGGTAGAGAGTCGAGCCGAAATCCACAAAGGAAAACTCCGGAACACAGAGGTGGAGCCAATGGCACTAAACAGAATCAAAAATTCAAACGGAGACAGCAGAATCGTGCCGGTGATACTACACACTGCTTCATGCCTCACGTCGATAACCAACGAATAAAATCGGGTGGTCAGCTGCTCATCCGTCAGTATCGACTCTCATCGGGTCAAAAGCTCTGGGAGCGAGACGGTAGGCAGCTCACACCGCTAGAGTAGCGGTCGCCATCTTGCGCGTTTGCCACTCTGCCATATGAGGAGAGTGGGGGGGCGGAGCAAGGCAGGAGCAGCTGGGAGGCGGGAACGGGGCGGCGAATGGGAAGGCTCTCTGGTGGAAGGGGGCGGGGCCGCAGGGGGGCAGCGGTGGGGAGCGGGGAGGTGGCGGGAAACGCGGCGGGGGCACAGCAAGGGAACAGCGGCCAACAGAAAACAGGACAAGTAAGGGGGCAAAGGCTGGGCACAGAAGGGCAGCAGAGGAAACAGCGATATTCAGAGGGGACACAAGGCACAATACACAGGAGACAGGTCACGGAGCGGGCACCAGGGAAGAGGCAACAGACAGCAGGAGAAGCGGCGCTGCGCTACGGAGGTTGAGACCTCACCAGAGGTCAGGAGCACAGCTGCGGGTAGCGGCGGGGTCGTGGCAGCCTGGGCACACCCACAGGGAGTGTGTGCGGCGTGAGGTGGAGTGACCGGCCCAGAGGGTCAGAGGTCACTGCCCACCACTGCGTGCACTCCTCCCTATAAGGTCCAGTGGGAGGGAGGAGCAGCTGGGAGGCGGGAGCGGGGCGGCGAATGGGAAGGCTCTCTGGTGGAAGGGGGCGGGGCCGCAGGGGGGCAGCGGCGGGGAGCAGGGAGGTGGCGGGAAATGCGGCGGGGGCACAGCAAGGGAACAGCGGCCAACAGAAAACAGGACATGTAAGGGGGCAAAGGCTGGGCACAGAAGGGCAGCAGAGGAAACAGCGATATTCAGAGGGGACACAAGGCACAATACACAGGAGACAGGTCACGGAGCGGGCACCAGGGAAGAGGCAACAGACAGCAGGAGAAACGGCGCTGCGCTACGGAGGTTGAGACCTCACCAGAGGTCAGGAGCACAGCTGCGGGTAGCGGCGGGGTCATGGCAGCCTGGGCACACCCACAGGGAGTGTGCGCGGAGCGAGGTGGAGTGACCGTCCCTGATGTTCCATCATTGTTATTTACTTTACTCGCTACCCATTGTATTTGATTTTACCACAAATATGTCCTGCTCACCATTATACATTATCCTTTTATAGAATTTTGTCCCCTTTGTTGATTTTCGCAGAACACTTTTTGTTATCCTTATCACCGCCTTAACCCCTTCCATGCTGCGCAGATTCCGCCGCTGTGCTGACGGAATCTTGCGCGGGCGTGGTCATGACGGAACGGTTCCGTCATGAGCACAGCTCAACCGTGGCTCATGACGGAACCGTTCCGTCATGAGCACCGAAGGGGTTAATGCATTGTATTACCTTGTCATTAATACATTCATACATGCTTTTCGTTTTGTTCCCATGTTTACCCCGCACACACTATTTTCATGTTTACTCCAGACCACTTTTCTTTAGCTCGTTATATCAATACACCGTAATCACCAATCCCGCAATCGCGACTTTACTTTCTTTTCAGTCTTCTGTTTAACGTTGTTTGTTTGTTTGCATTTTCCGCATCCTCCGTTCTGAACATACACTCTTGTACCCCGCACCGTACTCGCACATTCCCCCAGTATTGACGTAACCATCTGTATACATTCGTATACCCGCCGATACTTTGTATCGCACTGGTATTTTCTCTTTCTGATTGGTTTCCACCGTCTTATGACAAACCTATCCGCTTCCTACACGTTTGACGATACATTGACCAGTATAAACTTCTATGATTGGCTACGAGGCCTTCAGTCATTTTGATTTGAGATGACAATCACATGACACCCTTTAAATACTACGCGCGTTTCACAGTCGACTGACTCGCTGACACGCCGGTACCTTTTGACTGCACAGTCTTGATCGATCTGAACCATCCACATCACGTAAGTGTTTTGCGCCATGTCCTACACCGCCCTGTTCTTTAATAATTGGTCAGTTGTTCGTTCTGTTCGTTCCCTCGTTCACTTCGTTAATTAACGCACCCGTGACCCTCCTTTCACCCGGTACTTAACTTCCCCCACAATTTCATTCTCGACAGTTCACGCACTGTTCGTTTGTTATTTCTTTTAATGACACTCAACTTTCGAGCACGCACACTCGTAACGTTTCTACTTCATGCCACCAAACCTCGACAAACACGTTTTATTCTGTTTATCTCTTCACGTTCGCATGTATCCATTCTTTACCATACCCCATTTACTCTTTATGATTCATTACCCCTGCTTGTGAATTTAAGTTTACTGTTCAAACGTTCAATTAACAAGACCCACCCTTCTATCTAATACTATTTTGTTCAAATAACACCACCACAACATTGCTTTTATTCACGCCCATTCCGTTATTTTGAAAGTATTGATCCATGTTTTTTTCACATTGTTTTTTCACACTGCTCTTTAGACTGATTGATTCATGATACTATTGTATTGATTAAAGCTGCTTCCTTGTATCCTCCTATTATAGTGCCGCCCCTGACGAAGGGCCACATTGGCCCGAAATGCATTGGGCTACATCGAGTTATGAATCTCAATATACTTGTTTGTGATGTTCGATTTTCAGTGAAAATTATACTTTTCAAAGGAGTTACTAAATTCATGTAAATTGAATAAATCAACGAATTACAGAAATGACCCTCGCCTGATTAATTTCTCCACCGGAGTGCAACTCGAGTGACACGCTTCTGATCAGAACGTGCTTTCGCATGATTTCCATCCCTACTCAGGGGGATCTACTCGTCTGCACCCATACCTCGTTCTACTCGAATTACCTCGTTTGAACACGAGTGCGCTTCCTCTTTCTTCATCAATCTTTTCACCCATCCTGATACATTTGGCACACTGCAGCGCACATAGAAATGCCAAGTAGGCCCCCAAACACAATGTGCACAGAGGGGCCCCCCCATCACCAATATCACAACCGATCCATGCACATGTGCTCAATCCAGCAAAGCAGCGGCTCTGCGACCCACAATGACTATGCAAGTAACACTGCGTGTCCGATAGCATGGCAGCAACCAAAAAAAACTGAGATGGCCCACAAATTGACATGGAGGTAGCCCATTGCGGATCACATCCGTAAAGGAGCAGGTCACACTCTGACATGTCCACGTGCACACACAACCCATGCCGTACAATACACGCAGCAGATGAACAATGCACCAGGCCACAAAATCTGTCCGAGAGCACATATGACCGAAGTCAAAAGCAAATCAGGCCCCGAAAACCACACAATTCAAAGGCACTCCACCTCAAAGGGAGAAGGCCACATGAAATCAGAGCTGCAGGGGCAACTCCCCCACAATGCAGCACACACACATAGCAATCACAGGACATCAGCAACGACGGCAATGTGGTAGAATGTGCAACACCAGCACAACAGGACAGAGCTCACAACAGGTTCTGCTTGTGCGTAGTAACTGTCCACTCACATTGAGCATTGCCTGACACAGTGTGATGACAATGAATGGGTACTACCACACATATGTCATGTATTCGGAAAACACACTGACTGCCATCAAATAGTCAGCTCCCCCAAAACAGTCACAATGTACATTGGCATGCAGTCTGAATGTAAACATCTGCAAATCAACAACATACATGTGAAACTCTGTTAACCTGCATCTCCCCTGAACATTTCAGAGGGTCAATCAACACTTACTGCAGAGCAGACCACAAACCCCATCATTGATGACGTAGAGGACATCCTGCACATATGTCAAGATACCCTCCAACGGATACTGGGCAGCCTCTGCACCCCACGGAGCAGGTCAGGCCAGGCCAGCTGCCTCGAGGTGACCCCACCACCTGCACAGGCCACACAGCAGGAAACACACACCATCACGGCTGTCTCCCAGGACCCTCCCGACCAATACATGGAGCACATACAATGTGTGTGGTCTTCCCAGGGGGAGTTGGCTGAGCAGCTGCGGGTGGGTTTCGAGCTCCTGGCATCCAAACTCGATGCCATATGTGGGTGTCTGAGTCACATCAGGGACCACATATAGTCCCTATCGGACACCCCCTGTCCGCATAATGCTCCGCCACGGACCTTGGCTGACCTCGCTGGTGCCATGAATCATACACAAGAACTGTGTGGGCAGACAGGCACCAGCCATGACAGCACAGATGCGGAGATCAATGGAGACCATGGAGCAGATGCATGCTGGAAGGATGTCTGACACGGATGGACACCAGCGAGTAGTAGCTGGGGACTTCAATGCCCTGCAGTACTTCATCTTGCCATTGCTGCCACAGCGCCGTTCCCAGATGGCTGCAGCGGGAACATCGACACGCACAGCTCCGACTCCTGATGTGTCCGTGGCACACAGTGATGCTGCCCCATCACCTTCGCAGTCTGATGTGTCAGTGGCACACAGTGATGCAGCCATCACCACGCCACACATACCGGACACAGAACCCGTATCTGGGGAGTAAGAAGGGGATGTCAACTACTGTGTGAGGAAGGAGGCAGTAGCAGCCATCACCGCCGTATGGCCTGTCCCTGCCTGGTTATGACCTATGCATCATGGCCTGGGAAACACCTCCTAGTGACCCCCAGAGCACTCTGCGACTTTCAGCCGGACCCCGACACGGACTGCCATTTCTTCACTGCTGGCCAATTACACACCTATCCTACTGTGGACTGCACTCTCCCTGTTCCCAATCACTGTGCAATTCCCAAAGGACTCTGGTTGGCACACCACTGGGTTTCCATGTGATGTGGGCTTGGATGGCCATGTACAGGCCCAGCTCCGTCAATCACCTGAATGTGAATAAAACATTCTAAATCACACAGATGTGTCATCACTATGTTCACTCACGTATGGAGGTATGGCTGGATGTAGGAACAATGATTGCACATGAAGGTACACCCTGGTAACTTACATCTATGCGCATGTGTATCCATGAGACACATGGCCAATTGGATGACTGTGAAGGTGAGTACTAGCTGTGTCCCAATTGCACATCAACAACAATCTCACAACCCCAACATAGGCACATGCCCATGTATTGAATAGGGCTGTGTGTAGGACTGACCCAAACGAAAGCAGGCCAGGAGTGGTGTCCTACGCCACATGTGACACCAAAAGTTCACGTCACATACCTACTCACACACATCTGTGTGGACACATTCTGTTGTGATATGTGACATTGCTTCACATGGTCAGAGGTTGGACACCATACTCACATTGCTGAAGTCACGTAAGTGCACGTCTTCCAGCACTTATCCAAAAACAATGTCTGGCTCACAGAGGTGGGGCTTGCCAAAGGGACACGCCCCCATTGCACATGCATCAGTCAGTTCCTCCCTGTGTAGGGACGATGCTCATTGTGGCACAAAAGTGGACAATCCAAACAACACACCTCACAGTTAGATCACAGTGGAGTTGCATAGACATTATTGGCATGTGCGTGTCAGTACGGACGAGGCAATGGCCATGACAGGCAGGGACATGCTTAAGACACTTACACGCAGCATGGGTACATGTCGAGGTTCAGAAAATGTTGGCGCTAAAATGGGCAACATTCATCACGGATGGCAACGCTCTCAGCCCACCTTGCCTTGCTGGATGAGTCATGTGTTGTTTGACGTCTGCCCATTGCCCCGCGTGAGGGGGCACGACTCACTGCCCATGGGATCTGCATAGTGCTCTGCCTCCAGAGTGCGCCGATTGTCTGCTCTGCTGACAGTGATCAGGTGTGAGGGTCCGACAGGTTCACATGTCGTGCTACATTGCCATATGTGTCCTCTACCCCAGCAGTGTGTCCGAATTTGCAACGTTGCCAAACAACGCTGTGTTTCACCGAGTATGGACCTGCATCACCTTGCACAGGTGTGTGTACACATGCGTTGTTCCACGCACATGCATCCAGAGCCCTGACGAAGGCAGACGTGTCCTCTGTTGTGGTGGGATATGTGAGCAATCCCCACGATGCAACAAATTGTTGGTACATGTGCTGTGGGTGACAATCGGATGAGGCTGCAGGAACGTAGTTACTCGTCCATAAATGTCCATGCAGCTTCATGTGCAATGTGTTCCAATAGTACATCGTTGTCCTGTTCAAGGAACACCAGGGTGAGCCGGTCCATTAAGTGATCCAGGCAGGTGTGCTCAGCCCACGCCGTTTCACCAATCCGCAACAAAGCACAATAGGGGAGCGCCTCGATGTGGTCACTGCACACGAAGAATTGTGCAATCTCCCGTGCACAACCACCAATACATACGCAGTATGTCAGGGCATCCCATGCACGGCTGTCTCAGTTACACTCCTGTTTGTCAGCCAACAGGGGGCGCAGACACAAGTCATAGTCCAATTCATCAACAGTTGTGTTGGATAGGCAGACATCCATGGGACACTCGAATGTGCATGTTCGGCAGTGGAACCAGGGCTGGACGCAGGTGACGTAGGCAATGCGGAAGCTGAGTCGGTAACTGATCCGCAGCACTGCCAGTGGCAGTGCGCCCAGTAAATGCAGCATACGTCCACGATACTGTTCCACGTGACGGGGGTTGTGCATGTGCCCTGTATGGCCTGCCATTGCATTGGTGCGTCTTGTGGAACCGGCATTTTTCTGAACTGCGGCAGTTGTGTGGAAGATATGCCACAGCTCTGAGCAATGATTCAAATGTGTATGCAACGTTGAGGAGAGTGGGTTGCTGTTTCTGTGAGTGTCAAGGGCATCCCATGCGGGGGTACCACAGTCAGGGGCTTCTGTGTGTGGGGTGTGGATGAGTCAGATAGTTCATTTGCAGAATGCGTGGTGTGGGAGTCGTCCCCGTCTGCCATGGCATCTATCTCAGGGTGTTCCAGGCGCGTTCTGGACCAAAGTCAGAGTTGCAGGTGTCCTCCTGCCTTCTGCATTGGAACAATGGAGCTTTTATCCCTGATGTTTTCTGACTACTACCTGTGTTTTCTGAATGTGATGTGGCTTTGGCGCTGAGATTGGGACACGGCCTTGGGCTCATGGTGTACGGAGGGTGATAAACACACACATGTTGGCATGTGGAGCCAGGTGCCCGGGAGGCCTTGCGCTGCTTGTGCAATCTCACTCCGTCTCTCTCCCTTGCTCTCTCCCTCTCTTTCCTTTGTTGGGCGCATGGCACACCTTCTTCTCTTGGATTTGGTCTTCCAGGCTGTGTGCTACGGATTGTCCAGTGAGGAGCCGCTAGGACTCATCCTAAGGGCTGTTTCTGATTTAGTTTGTATAGTGTTTTGTGTTGGTGATTGCATTGCTGCTTAACTGAGTCTCCATTTTCTGGCAACGCATGTCTGTTGATATTCCTGCTTGTGTGACATCAGGCAAAATGTTTGTATTGAGGTCTGTGGTGTGTAGTTTCTTAGTCCGGGGTTGGGGGTTGTCCGGGGGGGATTGCGGGCCTGGGTGTGATGTTGGAGGGTGTTGTGGCCCTCTTGGGTGTCCGGGCCGCATGATTGGTGGCTCCATGGCATCTGTTGCCCTTCCGATGTGGCCCTGGGCTGTGCTCTCTTTTGTGGTGCTGGCTGCAGTTCGACTTTACACCAGGTCATAGCAGGTGTAGATTTCCTGCTGCTAACATGCCTTATCGCCTGTTTTGTGTTCTTATCGCCAATCTGGCTGTACATTGTGAATGTTGAGGTGGATGTTGTCACGGCTTTTGGCACGGGAACGCCCACTCTGCATCTAAATAGCGATAGTTGCGGGGGGCCTCTGTGGCGTTGTTTTTTGCGGCTGCTATTGTGGGTAAACTGGTGCTGTGGGCTGTTAACACCAGCTTGTGAATGGGGAGGTAAATTTATCACGACTTTGTCTGCGATAAAGTGCCATTAATTTGGAGATAGCTCCTTGTGAATATGCCCCTTCGTTTTTTTTAGCCTTTCAGGAGGGCCCACCAGCTGAAATTCACTTTTACGCACCTTTTATTATTTCTTTTTGTTAATTTACCACGCCAAGATGAGTGTCTACCATTTTGAGATGGTAAATTTAAAAAAAGACAAAGTGGCCACCAGGTCATGAATTATGCGCAAGTATGTATTTGGATATGTCATCATAGTGGGGTATTTTGTTCATCAGCCACAATATTGTTTTTTCTTTTTGTCATTGCTGAACAGCATCCACAAAAAGCCTTGGCAAAAGCCAAAAACCGAGTCCTATTGGCTTTGGCAATGCTTGTTTTTGTAGGAAATGTACCCTGTACCCAGCTCCAGATCAGATGGCATCACAACCTAATACTCTCTCTTGGGCATTATTCTTGCGTCGCGTAACATTTCTTTCTTTTTGAATTTCATTTGTTACTTGGTGCTGAACACAACCAGACTTATCCAATGTCTGAACGCCAGTCTAGGCACAAATACTGCCCATTCCTCAGCCAAATTCAGGGTTTACCTCCTATAAATATATATTTACTATCTCAGTCTCCCATCAGTATTTAAGAGGCCTTACCCCTTCATGTGCCAGCTTTTTTTCAACGTTTACCTTTTTGTTGTAATTTCGACATGGAAGATATTTTTATTTTCTATTTTGTAGAGGTGTAAATTTCCCTAGGTTCTTGGTCATAACTTTGTTGTGATGGTATTTAACATTAGACAATGTGGTGAACATCTGTCATTGCGTTTGTAATAAAAGGTCGTTATTGAGTTTGCAACATTGGACTATAATTGGCCAGCCTCCCCTAATAACTTGTACAGGAGTTTATGGGGGACATCCTATGCAACACTTTGTAAAGATAACATTCATATATGTGCCTGATTTTCACTGTCCACTTTCAATCACAGAGAAGCAGCCCTACAGTAGACTGTGCGCGGGCCGAGAGGCACTGGCCTGTTGGAAAAGAGGAATATGGGGAGAGTCATAGTTTAATGCTTATATATTACAGTGAGGCCCTGGCAAATGTCCACAGGAGAGATGCTGAGGAAATTCAGAACATAGCACAGTAGCAGAAACGAGGGCACTGTAGAAGGAAGCTTGGGCAAGCAAAGGATTTATCATAAATCTAAAGGTTTACCTAATATCAAACCATGCCCTCATCTAAATACTCATGTTCCTCAATGAATCATTGAGAGTGTGAAATCTGAAATGTGCCTGTCCTACTAAGCATGTTTATTTCTCAAATATGGAATATTGTCTCATAAAGAGACGTCACTTCGGGCCGGATTATGAGTTTAATAGTGCAGTGTCAGGTCTGCAGGGATTTTCTGGGTGTTCCCACGGCAGTGTCTTTAAAAATAGGCACTGCAATAGGAACTCCATAAACAGTTCCTGCATGGCATGGACTAGAAAGTCTATGCCATCCAGGAACTGGTGTGAATGCACATGGGGGGCACATGTTGTGCCCCCCTGTGTGCATACACAGGATGTGAAGCACAATGGGGCCACAGGTCCCCCTGTGTTTCCTCTCCGCCAGGGTTTCCATGGAGCAGGAATTGCCATGAGAACCCTGGTGGAGAGGAAACTTGCAATATGCTTGGCGGGACCATGTCAGTACCGCCAAGCATATTGAGGCCTATAGACCTTCGCTAACTAGAACTGCTGAATTTCTATGGGTTTGTTCGACTGAAATGTGAGCCTAATTATAACATCTCTGTAACCTTTGTTTTTTTCAGTGAATTTCTATGTTTTGTAAATTCTCTTTCCTGACTATAACGTCCCTGTAACATTTATTTTTTTCAGTGAATTTCTAAGGTTATTTTTAATGTTCCAGTAATCTTTGGTTTTTTAAGTGAATTTCGAACGTTTAAAAAAATATATTTCCTAATTGTAACATGTAACCTTTGAGATTGCGTGTGTGAGTGGCTGTATGAGTCTGTGATTGGGTGTGTAAGTGGTTTTCTGGGTGTGAGTGGCTGTATGGGTTCTCTGAGTGGGTGCATAAGTGTCTGAGTGGGTGTCTGAGTGGGTGCATGACTGAGTGTCTGTGTGGGTCTGTAAATGGTTGAGAGAGTGCCTGAGTGGGTTTGTGAGTGTCTCCATAAGTGTGTGTCAGTCTGTGAGTGAGTGTATGAGTGTTTGATTCTTTGACTGAGTGTGTCAGTCTCTCAGTGGGTCAGAGGGTGTGTAAGTCTCTTAGAGGGTCTCTGAGTCAGTGTGTGAGTCACTGAGCAGGTTTTTGTGTGGGTGTTAGAGAATATGAGTGGTTCTGTAAGTGGGTGCATGAGTGTCTGAGTGGGTCTGTGAGTAGACGTAGATGTCTGAGTGGGTCTGTAAGTGTCTGTGTGAGTGTCTGAATGGGTCTGTGAGTAGCTGAGAGTCTCAGAGTGGGCCTGTGAGTGGGTGCATGAGTATTTGAGTGGGTTTGTGAGTGGGTGTAAGTATCTGAGTGGGTCCATGAGTAGGTGCATGAGTGTCTGAGTGGGTCAATTAGTGTGTGTGAGAGTGTATGAGTAAGTATTTGCGTGGGTGTTTGAATGGGTCTGTGAGTGTTTGAGTGTGTCTATTAGTGGGTGTACCAGTGTCTGAGTGGGTCTGTCAGTGGGTGTGTGAGTGTCTGTTTGGGTGTGTAAGTTGCTGTGTGGGTGACTGGGCCACATCAGAACCACACCTGCTCCTTTACCCAACAGGAGTCCACAGTTTTGCACAAAATATCTACTCAAGTGGAGTACTTCCTTCTGGTTAATTAGTAACTGCTACCTCATTGGGTAAATGTCCAGTGTGTTTTCTACACTACACCTCTGTAATGGACCATGAGGAAATGTCTCCAGTGACCTTGTGTGTATTTCAGCAAGTGATTGTTCCATCTGCGTCATTATCCAGAAATCTGTGATAACATGATCCTCCTATTGAGAGGACAACGAGACAACAAAGAGGTAAATCTCCAGCAAACAAGGGTACTTCTTCTTAGCTTTATGAAGTAAGTGCTTCTTTGTTTGGTGAAGATGTCCTCATATTCCTCGGCATGAAGAACGCAACACCAAAATCAGCAGGAAATGTGTGGGGGGGCCATTTGGCGAGCTGTCTATAATCCTTGCAACAGCCAGGAAGACCTTGCATAGTACTATGATGGGCGGGGAGGCCCGCCTAATTATTAGAAGGGGAGAAGGGCCACGTGGTCCCCTCTCCGGGCCACAAGTCAATGAGGAGGGGCCACACGGCCCCTCTCTCTGGGCTGATTTCAGCACCGGGGATCCCTTCCCCAGGGTCCAGCCTTGAAAGGCTGGGTGCCTTTGAACCCACCCAGGGTACCTAGTCAGCAGCGCTGGGGACCGCATGGGGAGCCTGAATGTCCCCACAGTACCTGCCAGCTCCCCGCCTTCAGCAGGAGCCGGCATTGCTCTCACACACAGAGAGCTGCAAAACATGCATCTCCCTACAGACAAAAACTCAGTTCCCAGCAACTGAGAGCAGTTTCACACTTCCTGTTTGCTGGGAGCAGAGTTAGTGTTTGCTCTGACTTGGCAGGAGCTGTCACATCTCCCGCCCAAGTCAGAGCAAACAGCTATGTCCTGGGGTGGGCACCCCGGGACATAGCAGGTGCAGGCCCTGGGGGTGGTGATCCCCAGGGCCATTAATGGTTCAAGGAAGGGGGCCACAAGACTCCCTCCTTCTATGTTGACGGGCTGGCCCCAGGAAAGGGGTGGTCCCTGGGACAATTGTGAGGGGGGCTGTGTGCCCTTCCACCCAGATTTAGATATTTTATAGGCCCCAGGGAGGTAGTGGTCCCCGTAGCTCGGGGAGGTCCGAGCATCCCTCTTTTAATCAGTTTTTTTGCCCCTTGGGGCTTCAATGAGCCCCAGAAGGGGGATTCATGCAGTCTCCCTCCGTCTAATAATTAAAGCCCCAGGGAGGTGGTTACCCCCGGGGTTCAATGAGTCCAATGGATGGGGGTCCGCGTGGCCACCCTCCAATATTTTAATAAAGACTCTGGATTGTGGCAGTCCCGGGGGCTCTTAACAGCCCAAGGAGGGAAGCCCGTGCACCCCCCAACCTTTTTTTCAAAAAATGCCCCCGGGACCTGACTGAGAGACAGCACTTGTTTTATTAGGTTGTTTTTTTGCCACAGATTTAGTGCAACATTTTTTTAAAGGGCTTTTTTGCCCTGGCGGGGTCCCAGCAGGACCCCAGGGCTAGGGGTTCATTGTATTACTACCCTGCCCCCGTTTTTTCCCCACATTTTTTCCTGGGACTCAGCTGAGGCTGCAAAGAATTATTGGTTAAAGTGTTGGCAGCCAATCAAATTTCATCACATTGACTGTCAAATCTTCGGAGGATCTGCATCCCGAGATATACAAATGTGGATTTCCTTTAAGTTCTTGACAACTACTGAATGGATTTACACCAAAAATGTGTGATCTACGGAATAGAATCTATCTTTCTGCCAAATTTGGTGTTATTCCTTCAAGCAGTTCGGGCTGTAGTCGTGTTCAAAACCCATGTGGGAATTAACATGGAAAACACACTTTTTTTTAACCCCCCACCTATTTCTTGGCTCCCGATTGATGAGTCACCCCGAAACTTTCCATGCACACCAAGGCCTACCGGCAAACTTTTTGGGGAAATTTTCATGAGATTCGCTAAATGGCATTAAAGTTATAGGTAAAAAACACTTTTCCTATGGAAACATGGTCCTAACTATAACAGTCATTTTAAGGTCTGGCTTACAGCACAGAATAAATAAATCTATTGTTATAAATTATTCAAAATATACATGTTATTTCCTGTTCGCCGTATCATTCCGCCTTCTATCAGTGCTTTCACTGAAATCAACCGGGCACTATTTTACACCTTCAAACTACACTCAACCAGCACAATGTTTGTCACATTTAATACTTTATCTTCCGTATGTATTATATACAGAGTTCAGTCCTTTTTTACTTTTCCCCAGTATTTGCAAGGCCAACAGAGCTGTCTCTGTTAGAATAAGCTGCATTTGTGCATGTAATATTTTGAGTAAGGCATTACTCGGATACGTTTAAGAAGGTAGTTTATTCAAGTCTCTCCAACAACGTCCGCCCACCATCTCCTGGACTCCAACAAATTGGATTCCAGTAGTGGAAGCTTGCCGTAGCCAAGCAGCACCTACTAGTATATGTAAACACCAATTCAATAGAATACAACATATCCCCTTTCTTTAGAATCCTAATAAAATAAGAATAAAAAAAATGAGAATGAATCAAATTCACAACTGAAAACATTCTTATGAAACTAGTCGCAAATGTAATCATGTAATTTCTTAGGCAGTTTCTTGATACGCATGCTAGATTCTCTATTCTTTGACAGAGTATTGAGATGTGTACTTACTCCGCTGATAGAAACCTCTTTAGACTCACTGTTAACTACTGATTTGGAAATGACATGATCAGCTTTAATCCATTCACGCACTTCTGTTTCATTGCATATGGCCACACGATTAGCATTCCACTACTTTCCATCTGAAAGCTTCAAGAAACTACAGACAACAGGACCGCCCTCAAGCACGCCACCTGCAAACACCATCAGCTGATCCGCGCCACCAAGAACCAAGAAGACAGCACTCAAAGAGTGACTGGACAACAACGCCCATGACAGCAAGGAACTCTTCAGCATCGTCAAAGAGTTCTCCAACCCCTGCGCCGGAAACAACGACATCACTCCCTCGCAAGACCTCTGCAACTCACTCGCCTCGTTCTTCCACCGCAAGATCGCCGACATACACAACAGCTTCAACGCACAGACCACGCACCCTACCACCGAACCAACGCCCGCCACCAACACCCTCTGCAACTGGACCCCAATCAGCACCGAAGACACCACCCGCACTATGAACACCATCCACTCCGGATCCCCTACCGACCCCTGCCCCCACCACGTCTTCAACAAGGCCGACGCCATCATCGCACCCCATCTCCGGGACATCATCAACACTTCCTTCCACACCGCCACCTTCCCAGAGAGCTGGAAGCACGCCGAGCTCAGCGCCCTCCTGAAGAAACCAACAGCGGACCCCACCGACCTCAAGAACTACCGTCCCATCTCGCTCCTTCCTTTTCCTGCCAAAGTCATCGAGAAGACCGTCAAGCGTCAACAGACAGCTCGCCGCCTTCCTCGAGACGAACGGCTCCCTCGACCCCTCGCAGTCTGGGTTTCGGGCCAACCACAGCACCGAGACCGCCCTGATTGCAGCCATTGATGACATCAGATCCTTGATCGACAACGGGGAAACAGCGGCCCTCATCCTCCTAGACCTCTCTGCTGCGTTCGACACGGTCTGCCACCGCACCCTAGTACAGCGCCTCAGCAACGTCGGAATCCAAGAGAAGGCACTGGAGTGGATCATCTCGTTCCTCGCCGGAAGAACCCAGAGAGTCCGCCTCCCCCCGTTCTGCTCCGAGGCCACCGAAGTCATCTGCGGCGTACCTCAAGGATCATCACTCAGCCCAACCCTCTTCAACGTCTACATGACCCCCCTCGCAGCCATCGCACGCCAACACAACCTCAACATCATTTCCTACACCGACGACACCCAACTGATCCTCTCCCTCACCAACGACCCCGCCACCGCCAGAGCCAACCTACACGAAGGAATGAAAGACGTCGCCGAATGGATGACGAACAGCCGCCTGAAACTGAATTCAGACAAGACGGAAGTCCTCATCCTGGGATCATCCCCCTTCGCCTGGGGCGATTCCTGGTGGCCCCCTGCCCTGGGCACCACTCCCAAACCTACGGACCACGCACGCAACCTGGGCTTCATCCTGGACTCCTCCCTCTTGATGACCAGACAAGTCAACGCCGTCTCCACATCATGCTTCAACACCCTGCGTATGCTCCGCAAGATCTTCAGATGGATCCCCACAGGAACCAGGAAGACTGTTACCCAAGCACTCGTCACCAGCCGACTAGATTACGGGAACACCCTCTACACCGGAACCACAGCCAAACTACAAAAAAGACTCCAACGCATCCAGAACGCCTCCGCACGACTCATCCTGGACATCCCCCGTCATAGCCACATCACCGGACACCTGAAAGACCTGCACTGGCTCCCTGTCAGCAAGAGAATCACATTCAGACTCCTTACCCACGCACACAAGGCTCTCCACGACCTGGGCCTCGAGTACCTCAACGACCGAATGACCTTCTACACGCCCACCCGCCAGCTACGATCAACCAGCCACGCCCTCGCCACCGTCCCACGCATCCGCAGAGTCACCGCCGGAGGAAGATCCTTCTCCTACCTGGCAGCCAAGACTTGGAACTCCCTCCCCATCCACCTGCGGCTAACCCAAGACCACCTCTCCTTCAGGAAGCAGCTCAAGACCTGGCTGTTCGAGCAGTAACGGACCCCACCCCCCCAGCGCCTTGAGACCCTTCCAGGTGAGTAGCGCGCTTTACAAATGCCGTGATTGATTGATGGATTGAATTAATAGACACAACTTTCTTTGGATCAGAAAACCTAGAACTTCCTTTGTGTTGGATAGTCCCCAACTTTACTCTTACAAACATGCCCAATACAAATTTTGGGGGATTTTTGAACAACTTATCGTTGTGTCTCCGCTCATAAGAACTTTGATAATCTTCAACTTTTGTTCGGATGATGCTATCATCAATGGATTTTTTACCACATCTACCCATCCAATCAGGCACAGCAATGGAACATGGAACTCTACCCTTGAGTAAGCAAAAAGGCTTTTCGCCCGTAACTGAATGTGGAGTGGTTCTGTAATTCCACAACATTTTTTTTTACCAAGCACTTCCAATCAAGTTCATTATGTACGGCCATCTGAACACATTCACCCAAGACACGGTTAAAGCGTTCTTTAAGACCATTTCCCCTAGGATGATAAACTGGAGTTTTTAGATGTTTTATGCCCTATTTTTTAAGGAATTCACCAAACTCATTGGACGTAAATTCAGGTCCATAATCAGTCAACATTTCTGCAGGACAGCCTTCTCTTCATAAGATGTCTTCGCAAAAATCAATTACATTGTTAGATTTTACTTCACGCACGAAAGTCACCTCTGGCCATTTGGAAAAATAGTCCATTAGTACAATGGCAAATTAACACCCAACACCAAGAATCTCGAAAGGGCCACAAATGTCGATTGCTAATCTTTCCCACGCTTGCTTAGGCCAATTTACATGGTGGATAGCAGTTTCCTGAATATCATGTGTTTTGTCACTACAGGAACATGTTACGCAATCTCTAACAAATCTTTCAATCTGCCTGTCCATGCCAGGCCACCAGAAGTCTTCTCTGGCCTTCCTCTTCATGGCGGACATGCCACCATGTCCATCATGCAACAATTGCAACAATCTTAGTCTCATGAAAAAAGGAACTACCAATTTATTATTCCTTCTCAAAATGCCATCCACTACGGATAATTCACACCAGACTTCTTTATAAATTAATAGATCATCATGTGACTTCCAACCTTCATTCATCGGAAGACAATCAACAATTTTTTTTAAATTAACATCATCTAAAATTGCTTTTTTCCAATCAGACTCCTCTTTTGCATGACATACATCGCTAACTTTGGCTACTACCCAATCTTCAACTTCTGTGTCACATTCTCCACTGTCTATTTTTTCAGCTGGAAGTCATGATAAACAGTGAGCATTCACATTTCTCACTCCAGGCACATATTTAATGCAAAAATGGTATTCTTGTAAGCGATAAATCCACTTAGCAATGCGCGGTGTAGCTCTAGCTGCGCCTGAAGTGGAGTATATGTCAACTAAGGGTTTGTGGTCTGTGTGCAATTCAAAATTAGTGCCACACACAAAATTCTGGAAATGTTGCACTCCCCACCAACACGCCAATGCCTCTTTTTCAATGGTGGAATATGTGCTCTCAGCTCCCTTAAGTGTTCGTGATGCAAAGGCTATCGCTCTTTCTTTGCCCTCATGGATTTGCATAAGTACCACACCCAAACTATACCCACGTGCATCTGTTACAATTATGCACCTATCACTAGCATTGAAAGGTTTTAAGAAAGTAGCATTAGCTACCGCTTTTTTTACTTCTTCAAAAGCATACTGACACTTGTCAGACCACTCGTATGCTGCCTTTTTCTTCATTAATTCACGAAGCGGAAATACACAATTAGAGAAGTTAAAAATAAATCTTGAGTAGTATTCAGCAAGGACCTTAATTGATCCTTATTTTGTGGAACAGGCGCATTTTCTAAATCTTCCACCAAGTTCAACTTAGGTTTGATACCTCTTGAGTTATTGTGTGACCAAGATGGTCCACTTCAGTTTGACAGAATTTGCATTTCTTTAAACTAATGGTTAGGCCAGCTAGTTCTAAATTGTTTGACACAATACCTAACACGTTATGGTGCTCCATCTTGTCTTTTCCCCACACTAAAATATCATCCTGAAACACAAGAATATTAGAAATGTCCTTCAAGATTCCTTGCATAACTCTTTGAAAAACTGCCGAAGCAGATGCCAGACCAAATGGCATACGAACAAATTGAAAAGCCCCTTCCGGAGTAATGAAGGACGTTAAGTGCTTAGATTCTGGTTGTAGCAAGATTTGATGATATGCACTTGATAAATCTAGGGTGGAAAAATATTTCCCATTATTAACAGTGGCTAACATATCATTAATGTGGGACAGAGGGTGGCGGTCACCCCAAATGCATTCATTTATATCTCTTAAGTCCACACACATTCGGATACTGCCATTAGGTTTGTGTGCAATCACAATTGGACTAAACTATTCAGATGCTTCTATCGGGTCTATGATACCTTCCATGCACAATCTATCTAATTCTTTTTTGAGGGGTTCCCTCAACGTCAATGGTACATTCCGTACTTTGTGTACTTTCGGTATAACCCCTTCCTTAAGTATTATACGATGTCTAAATTTCCTCAAACATCCTAGTTCATCTTTAAAAAGATTAGGATATTTAGACACCCATTCATTTTCGTTTTGAGGTTCAGTTAAAAGTACTTGCATAGGAAGATTAGGATTAAAAATGATATTCAAGGCTTTTTGTTCTCTCCATCCAAGTAAGGATTTCCCTTTTTCGACAACATATAGTTTAGCCATTGTCTCTCTAACTTGAAACTTAATTTTTGACAAAAAATAAACAATAACGTATAATTTCTGACCACAATATCCTACAGGATTGACATCAGTAACTTAAAGACTTTTCGAACCCAAATCTATCCAATTCTGTTGGTTGATTAAGGTGAAAGGAGAACATGAGTCTGCCCACATCGGTAAGATCTTATCATCAATAGAAATGTTACATTTAGGAGGGTTGTAATTTTCAACATTGCCAATATCATCAACTTCATCAATCAAATATACTTCAATGTCACTTTCAACTAATTCATCAGAAGCATCTTCATTAATAACAATAATGACTGGTTTTGAGTGAAATGTGTTGGATGTTTTACAAACTCAAAAAATGTCCTATTCTTTTGCATTTGTAACATCTGCTTTTTGCTGCAGGACAATGAATAGCATCAGATGAATGTCTGTTACTACCACATCTATATTATAACTTATTAATACTAGTTATACATATTTTTTGTCACCTTTGACCTCATCAATTTCATTACTTTTTTTGTTTTTATCACTTATTTTACATACTTTTGATGAATTGGTATCAACTTTGGATTCAACATCTGTCAATTCTTTAACATATAAAGACATATTTTCAATACGTTTGGCTATTCCTATGGCCTTCTCTAACGTGGGGGCAATTAAATCTAACACCTTTTCTTGAATTTTTTTGTTATTAGTAGCGTTAATCATCTGATCTCTTATGATTTCATCTCTGAGATCTTTAAACCTACACGTGGTTGCTAATCTTTTTAAGGCTGCAACATACTGTTCAATCTTTTCTCCATGTAGCTGTTTTCGAGAAAAAAATTTATGTCTTTCTACTACAATGCTTAATTTCTTGCCATAGTTTTCTTCCGACATCGCTAAGGCTATTTCATAAGAGTCCTCTTCATCATCAGAATCAGCACTGTCATTTCTTGATACAGTGGACAGTTTAGGAAGTGTTTTTAGTACATTTCTTCCTCCCACCCCCAAATGGTGTTTTCCTTTTGTGAACGTAATCTTCACCTCCAATTGCCTCCAAATATGTTGTAAAAGACTATTTCCAGTCCTCCTAGGCCATGCAAGGAGAACCGGGGTCTTGAAGAAATGAAGGGGGTGGAGCAATAACCTGAGAGGTAATGTTACCGGAGTTGATAGGCGGTGTGCCTATCACCGATGACTTCTGGGTTGACAGGTAGTGTGTTTTTAATCACGAATTCCAATCACCGCTTAATGTGTCACTGACTTTGATGCGCTCAAATAAGGTATTATCAAATACTTCTTACAGGAACAATGAGCTTCCAATGACAGGTGGTGTGCTTGTCACCGTTGTCTTCCGTTACTGAATTCACAGAACTCGCCATCTCGTTTTGCAGTTACGTGGTTGGCAAAATGCTGCTGCCGGCAGTGCACTCCAATATATTAATGCAAAAACAACAGTTGATGGACAGAATGCAGAACAATGTCATACATTCACCCCAGTACAGAGATCTGGGCCTAAATCCATCGTTTTTTTGCTCACCATGCCATTCCAGTTTGAACCCAGCCGTATGCAAATCAGTCTTGACCCTGTGCCTCATGGGAACAGTCCAGCCCGAACTTCCAAGCCAGGTCCTCCATGGAGAGGAACCAAGCATCCTAGGACCGGATTCGGGGTTTCACCCCTCTTCAGCCAGGATAGCTTGATTCCAGCGGCATGGAGAGCACGGGACTCACATCTGAGCATACCCGTCCCACTCGGGGTGACAAATGCAAAAACAACAGTTGATGGATAGAATGCAGAACAATGTCATACATTCACCCCAGTACAGAGATCTGGGCCTAAATCCATTGTTTTTTTGCTCACCATGCCATTCCAGTTTGAACCCAGCCATATGCAAATCAGTCTTGACCCTGTGCCTCATGGGAACAGTCCAGCCCGAACTGCCAAGCCAGGTCCTCCCTGGAAAGGAACCAAACATCCTAGGACCGGTTTCGGGGTTTCACCCCTCTTCAGCCAGGATAGCTTGATTCCAGTGGCATGGAGAGCACGGGACTCACGTCTGAGCATACCCGTCCCACTCGGGGTGACAAATGCAAAAACAACAGTTGATGGACAGAATGCAGAACAATGTCATACATTCACCCCAGTACAGAGATCTGGGCCTAAATCCATCGTTTTTTTGCTCACCATGCCATTCCAGTTTGAACCCAGCCATATGCAAATCAGTCTTGACCCTGTGCCTCATGGGAACAGTCCAGCCCGAACTGCCAAGGCAGGTCCTCCCTGGAAAGGAACCAAGCATACTAGGACCGGTTTCGGGGGTTCACCCCTCTTCAGCCAGGATAGCTTGATTCCAGCGGCATGGAGAGCACGGGACTCACGCCTGAGCATAACCGTCCCACTCGGGGTGACAAATGCAAAAACAACAGTTGATGGACAGAATGCAGAACAATGTCATACATTCACCCCAGTACAGAGATCTGGGCCTAAATCCATCGTTGTTTTGCTCGCCATTCCAGTTTGAACCCAGCCATATGCAAATCAGTCTTGACCCTGTGCCTCATGGGAACAGTCCAGCCCGAATTGCCAAGCCAGGTCCTCCCTGGAAAGGAACCAAGCATCCTAGGACCGGTTTCGGGGTTTCACCCCTCTTCAGCCAGGATAGCTTGATTCCAGCGGCATGGAGAGCACGGGACTCACGTCTGAGCATACCCGTCCCACTTGGGGTGACAAATGCAAAAACAACAGTTGATGGACAGAATGCAGAACAATGTCATACATTCACCCCAGTACAGAGATCTGGGCCTAAATCCATTGTTTTTTTGCTCACCATGCCATTCCAGTTTGAACCCAGCCATATGCAAATCAGTCTTGACCCTGTGCCTCATGGGAACAGTCCAGCCCGAACTGCCAAGCCAGGTCCTCCCTGGAGAGGAACCAAGCATCCTAGGACCAGTTTCGGGGTTTCACCCCTCTTCAGCCAGGATAGCTTGATTCCAGCGGCATGGAGAGCACGGGACTCACGTCTGAGCATACCTGTCCCACTCGGGGTGACAAATGCAAAAACAACAGTTGATGGACAGAATGCAGAACAATGTCATACATTCACCCCAGTACAGAGATCTGGGCCTAAATCCATCGTTTTTTTGCTCACCATGCCATTCCAGTTTGAACCCAGCCATATGCAAATCAGTCTTGACCCTGTGCCTCATGGGAACAGTCCAGCCCGAACTGCCAAGCCAGGTCCTCCCTGGAAAGGAACCAAGCATCCTAGGACCGGTTTCGGGGTTTCACCCCTCTTCAGCCAGGATAGCTTGATTCCAGCGGCATGGAGAGCACGGGACTCACGTCTGAGCATACCCGTCCCACTCGGGGTGGCAAATGCAAAAACAACAGTTGATGGACAGAATGCAGAACAATGTCATACATTCACCCCAGTACAGAGATCTGGGCCTAAATCCATCGTTTTTTTGCTCACCATGCCATTCCAGTTTGAACCCAGCCATATGCAAATCAGTCTTGACCCTGTGCCTCATGGGAACAGTACAGCCCGAACTGCCAAGCCAGGTCCTCCCTGAAAAGGAACCAAGCATCCTAGGACCGGTTTCGGGGTTTCACCCCTCTTCAGCCAGGATAGCTTGATTCCAGCGGCATGGAGAGCACGGGACTCACGTCTGAGCATACCCGTCCCACTCGGGGTGACAAATGCAAAAACAACAGTTGATGGACAGAATGCAGAACAATGTCATACATTCACCCCAGTACAGAGATCTGGGCCTAAATCCATCGTTTTTTTGCTCACCATGCCATTCCAGTTTGAACCCAGCCATATGCAAATCAGTCTTGACCCTGTGCCTCATGGGAACAGTCCAGCCCGAACTGCCAAGCCAGGTCCTCCCTGGAAAGGCACCAAGCATCCTAGGACCGGTTTCGGGGTTTCACCCCTCTTCAGCCAGGATAGCTTGATTCCAGCGGCATGGAGAGCACGGGACTCACGTCTGAGCATACCCGTCCCACTCGGGGTGACAAATGCAAAAACAACAGTTGATGGACAGAATGCAGAACAATGTCATACATTCACCCCAGTACAGAGATCTGGGCCTAAATCCATCGTTTTTTTGCTCACCATGCCATTCCAGTTTGAACCCAGCCATATGCAAATCAGTCTTGACCCTGTTCCTCATGGAAACAGTCCAGCCCGAACTGCCAAGCCAGGTCCTCCCTGGAAAGGAACCAAGCATCCTAGGACCGGTTTCGGGGTTTCACCCCTCTTCAGCCAGGATAGCTTGATTCCAGCGGCATAGAAAGCACGGGACTCACGTCTGAGCATACCCGTCCCACTCGGGGTGACAAATGCAAAAACAACAGTTGATGGACAGAATGCAGAACAATGTCATACATTCACCCCAGTACAGAGATCTGGGCCTAAATCCATCGTTTTTTTGCTCACCATGCCATTCCAGTTTGAACCCAGCCATATGCAAATCAGTCTTGACCCTGTGCCTCTTGGGAACAGTCCAGCCCGAACTGCCAAGCCAGGTCCTCCCTGGAAAGGAACCAAGCAGCCTAGGACCAGTTTCGGGGTTTCACTCCTCTTCAGCCAGGATAGCTTGATTCCAGCGGCATGGAGAGCACGGGACTCACAACTGAGCATACCCGTCCCACTCGGGGTGACAAATGCAAAAACAACAGTTGATGGATAGAATGCAGAACAATGTCATACATTCACCCCAGTACAGAGATCTGGGCCTAAATCCATTGTTTTTTTGCTCACCATGCCATTCCAGTTTGAACCCAGCCATATGCAAATCAGTCTTGACCCTGTGCCTCATGGGAACAGTCCAGCCCGAACTGCCAAGCCAGGTCCTCCCTGGAAAGGAACCAAACATCCTAGGACCGGTTTCGGGGTTTCACCCCTCTTCAGCCAGGATAGCTTGATTCCAGTGGCATGGAGAGCACGGGACTCACGTCTGAGCATACCCGTCCCACTCGGGGTGACAAATGCAAAAACAACAGTTGATGGACAGAATGCAGAACAATGTCATACATTCACCCCAGTACAGAGATCTGGGCCTAAATCCATCGTTTTTTTGCTCACCATGCCATTCCAGTTTGAACCCAGCCATATGCAAATCAGTCTTGACCCTGTGCCTCATGGGAACAGTCCAGCCCGAACTGCCAAGGCAGGTCCTCCCTGGAAAGGAACCAAGCATACTAGGACCGGTTTCGGGGGTTCACCCCTCTTCAGCCAGGATAGCTTGATTCCAGCGGCATGGAGAGCACGGGACTCACGCCTGAGCATAACCGTCCCACTCGGGGTGACAAATGCAAAAACAACAGTTGATGGACAGAATGCAGAACAATGTCATACATTCACCCCAGTACAGAGATCTGGGCCTAAATCCATCGTTGTTTTGCTCGCCATTCCAGTTTGAACCCAGCCATATGCAAATCAGTCTTGACCCTGTGCCTCATGGGAACAGTCCAGCCCGAATTGCCAAGCCAGGTCCTCCCTGGAAAGGAACCAAGCATCCTAGGACCGGTTTCGGGGTTTCACCCCTCTTCAGCCAGGATAGCTTGATTCCAGCGGCATGGAGAGCACGGGACTCACGTCTGAGCATACCCGTCCCACTTGGGGTGACAAATGCAAAAACAACAGTTGATGGACAGAATGCAGAACAATGTCATACATTCACCCCAGTACAGAGATCTGGGCCTAAATCCATTGTTTTTTTGCTCACCATGCCATTCCAGTTTGAACCCAGCCATATGCAAATCAGTCTTGACCCTGTGCCTCATGGGAACAGTCCAGCCCGAACTGCCAAGCCAGGTCCTCCCTGGAGAGGAACCAAGCATCCTAGGACCAGTTTCGGGGTTTCACCCCTCTTCAGCCAGGATAGCTTGATTCCAGCGGCATGGAGAGCACGGGACTCACGTCTGAGCATACCTGTCCCACTCGGGGTGACAAATGCAAAAACAACAGTTGATGGACAGAATGCAGAACAATGTCATACATTCACCCCAGTACAGAGATCTGGGCCTAAATCCATCGTTTTTTTGCTCACCATGCCATTCCAGTTTGAACCCAGCCATATGCAAATCAGTCTTGACCCTGTGCCTCATGGGAACAGTCCAGCCCGAACTGCCAAGCCAGGTCCTCCCTGGAAAGGAACCAAGCATCCTAGGACCGGTTTCGGGGTTTCACCCCTCTTCAGCCAGGATAGCTTGATTCCAGCGGCATGGAGAGCACGGGACTCACGTCTGAGCATACCCGTCCCACTCGGGGTGGCAAATGCAAAAACAACAGTTGATGGACAGAATGCAGAACAATGTCATACATTCACCCCAGTACAGAGATCTGGGCCTAAATCCATCGTTTTTTTGCTCACCATGCCATTCCAGTTTGAACCCAGCCATATGCAAATCAGTCTTGACCCTGTGCCTCATGGGAACAGTCCAGCCCGAACTGCCAAGCCAGGTCCTCCCTGAAAAGGAACCAAGCATCCTAGGACCGGTTTCGGGGTTTCACCCCTCTTCAGCCAGGATAGCTTGATTCCAGCGGCATGGAGAGCACGGGACTCACGTCTGAGCATACCCGTCCCACTCGGGGTGACAAATGCAAAAACAACAGTTGATGGACAGAATGCAGAACAATGTCATACATTCACCCCAGTACAGAGATCTGGGCCTAAATCCATCGTTTTTTTGCTCACCATGCCATTCCAGTTTGAACCCAGCCATATGCAAATCAGTCTTGACCCTGTGCCTCATGGGAACAGTCCAGCCCGAACTGCCAAGCCAGGTCCTCCCTGGAAAGGCACCAAGCATCCTAGGACCGGTTTCGGGGTTTCACCCCTCTTCAGCCAGGATAGCTTGATTCCAGCGGCATGGAGAGCACGGGACTCACGTCTGAGCATACCCGTCCCACTCGGGGTGACAAATGCAAAAACAACAGTTGATGGACAGAATGCAGAACAATGTCATACATTCACCCCAGTACAGAGATCTGGGCCTAAATCCATCGTTTTTTTGCTCACCATGCCATTCCAGTTTGAACCCAGCCATATGCAAATCAGTCTTGACCCTGTTCCTCATGGAAACAGTCCAGCCCAAACTGCCAAGCCAGGTCCTCCCTGGAAAGGAACCAAGCATCCTAGGACCGGTTTCGGGGTTTCACCCCTCTTCAGCCAGGATAGCTTGATTCCAGCGGCATAGAAAGCACGGGACTCACGTCTGAGCATACCCGTCCCACTCGGGGTGACAAATGCAAAAACAACAGTTGATGGACAGAATGCAGAACAATGTCATACATTCACCCCAGTACAGAGATCTGGGCCTAAATCCATCGTTTTTTTGCTCACCATGCCATTCCAGTTTGAACCCAGCCATATGCAAATCAGTCTTGACCCTGTGCCTCTTGGGAACAGTCCAGCCCGAACTGCCAAGCCAGGTCCTCCCTGGAAAGGAACCAAGCAGCCTAGGACCAGTTTCGGGGTTTCACTCCTCTTCAGCCAGGATAGCTTGATTCCAGCGGCATGGAGAGCACGGGACTCACAACTGAGCATACCCGTCCCACTCGGGGTGACAAATGCAAAAACAACAGTTAATGGACAAAATGCAGAAGAATGTCATACATTCACCCCAGTACAGAGATCTGGGCCTAAATCCATCGTTTTTTTGCTCACCATGCCATTCCAGTTTGAACCCAGCCATATGCAAATCAGTCTTGACCCTGTGCCTCATGGGAACAGTCCAGCCCGAATTGCCAAGCCAGGTCCTCCCTGGAAAGGAACCAAGCATCCTAGGACCGGATTCGGGGTTTCACCCCTCTTCAGCCAGGATAGCTTGATTCCAGCGGCATGGAGAGCACGGGACTCACGTCTGAGCATACCCGTCCCACTCGGGGTGACAAATGCAAAAACAACAGTTGATGGACAGAATGCAGAACAATGTCATACATTCACCCCAGTACAGAGATATGGGCCTAAATCCATCGTTTTTTTGCTCACCATGCCATTCCAGTTTGAACCCAGCCATATGCAAATCAGTCGTGACCCTGTGCCTCATGGGAACAGTCCAGCCCGAACTGCCAAGCCAGGTCCTCCCTGGAAAGGAACCAAGCATCCTAGGACCGGTTTCGGGGTTTCACCCCTCTTCAGCCAGGATAGCTTGATTCCAGCGGCATGGAGAGCACGGGACTCACGTCTGAGCATACCCGTCCCACTCGGGGTGACAAATGCAAAAACAACAGTTGATGGACAGAATGCAGAACAATGTCATACATTCACCCCAGTACAGAGATCTGGGCCTAAATCCATCGTTTTTTTGCTCACCATGCCATTCCAGTTTGAACCCAGCCATATGCAAATCAGTCTTGACCCTGTTCCTCATGGGAACAGTCCAGCCCGAACTGCCAAGCCAGGTCCTCCCTGGAAAGGAACCAAGCATCCTAGGACCGGTTTCGGGGTTTCACCCCTCTTCAGCCAGGATAGCTTGATTCCAGCGGCATAGAAAGCACGGGACTCACGTCTGAGCATACCCGTCCCACTCGGGGTGACAAATGCAAAAACAACAGTTGATGGACAGAATGCAGAACAATGTCATACATTCACCCCAGTACAGAGATCTGGGCCTAAATCCATCGTTTTTTTGCTCACCATGCCATTCCAGTTTGAACCCAGCCATATGCAAATCAGTCTTGACCCTGTGCCTCTTGGGAACAGTCCAGCCCGAACTGCCAAGCCAGGTCCTCCCTGGAAAGGAACCAAGCAGCCTAGGACCAGTTTCGGGGTTTCACTCCTCTTCAGCCAGGATAGCTTGATTCCAGCGGCATGGAGAGCACGGGACTCACAACTGAGCATACCCGTCCCACTCGGGGTGACAAATGCAAAAACAACAGTTAATGGACAAAATGCAGAAGAATGTCATACATTCACCCCAGTACAGAGATCTGGGCCTAAATCCATCGTTTTTTTGCTCACCATGCCATTCCAGTTTGAACCCAGCCATATGCAAATCAGTCTTGACCCTGTGCCTCATGGGAACAGTCCAGCCCGAATTGCCAAGCCAGGTCCTCCCTGGAAAGGAACCAAGCATCCTAGGACCGGATTCGGGGTTTCACCCCTCTTCAGCCAGGATAGCTTGATTCCAGCGGCACTGAGAGCACGGGACTCACGTCTGAGCATACCCGTCCCACTCGGGGTGACAAATGCAAAAACAACAGTTGATGGACAGAATGCAGAACAATGTCATACATTCACCCCAGTACAGAGATATGGGCCTAAATCCATCGTTTTTTTGCTCACCATGCCATTCCAGTTTGAACCCAGCCATATGCAAATCAGTCGTGACCCTGTGCCTCATGGGAACAGTCCAGCCCGAACTGCCAAGCCAGGTCCTCCCTGGAAAGGAACCAAGCATCCTAGGACCGGTTTCGGGGTTTCACCCCTCTTCAGCCAGGATAGCTTGATTCCAGCGGCATGGAGAGCACGGGTCTCACGTCTGAGCATACCCGTCCCACTCGGGGTGACAAATGCAAAAACAACAGTTGATGGACAGAATGCAGAACAATGTCATACATTCACCCCAGTCCAGAGATATGGGCCTAAATCCATCGTTTTTTTGCTCACCATGCCATTCCAGTTTGAACCCAGCCATATGCAAATCAGTCTTGACCCTGTGCCTCATGGGAACAGTCCCGCCCGAACTGCCAAGCCAGGTCCTCCCTGGAAAGGAACCAAGCATCCTAGGACCAGTTTCGGGGTTTCACCCCTCTTCAGCCAGGATAGCTTGATTCCAGCGGCATGGAGAGCACGGGACTCACGTCTGAGCATACCCGTCCCACTCGGGGTGACAAATGCAAAAACAACAGTTGATGGACAGAATGCAGAACAATGTCATACATTCACCCCAGTACAGAGATCTGGGCCTAAATCCATCGTTTTTTTGCTCACCATGCCATTCCAGTTTGAACCCAGCCATATGCAAATCAGTCTTGACCCTGTGCCTCATGGGAACAGTCCAGCCCGAACTGCCAAGCCAGGTCCTCCCTGGAAAGGAACCAAGCATCCTGGGGGAGAATGTCTGCATTGTCAGCATTCCGTCCATCATTTGTTTGTTGTAACGCTTTTCGCCCTAAATGGGATGGGTATGCCCAGACGTGGGTCCCGTGCTCACTACGCCACTGGAGTCCAGCTATCCTGGCTGATGACGGCTGATAGCCAGAAACCGGTCCTAGGATGCTTAATTCCGGTCCAGGGAAGACATGGCTTGGCAGTTCGGGCTGGACTGTTCCCATAAGGCACAGGGTCAAGACTGATTTGCATATGGCCATGTCTGAACTGGGGTGGCGTAGTGGGCAAAAGAACGATGGATTTAACCCAGATCTCTTGACTGGGGGAGAATGTCTGCATTGTCAGCATTCCGTCCATCATTTGTTTGTTGTAACGCTTTTCGTCCTAAGTGGGATGGGTATGCCCAGACGTGGGTCCCGTGCTCACTACGCCACTGGAGTCAAGCTATCCTGGCTGATCACGGCTGATAGCCAGAAACCGGTCCTAGGATGCTTAATTCCGGTCCAGGGAAGACATGGCTTGGCAGTTCGTGCTGCACTGTTCCCATGAGGCACAGGGTCAAGACTGATTTGCATATGGCCGTGTCTGAACTGGGGTGGCGTAGTGGGCAAAAGAACGATGGATTTAACCCAGATCTCTTGATTGGGGGAGAATGTCTGCATTGTCAGCATTCCGTCCATCATTTGTTTGTTGTAACGCTTTTCGCCCTAAGTGGGATGGGTATGCCCAGACGTGGGTCCCGTGCTCACTACGCCACTGGAGTCAAGCTATCCTGGCTGATGACGGCTGATAGCCAGAAACCGGTCCTAGGATGCTTGATTCCGGTCCAGGGAAGACATGGCTTGGCAGTTCGGACTGGACTGTTCCCATAAGGCACAGGGTCAAGACTGATTTGCATGTGGCCATGTCTGAACTGGGGTGGCATAGTGTGCAAAAGAACGATGGATTTAACCCAGATCTCTTGACTGGGGGAGAATGTCTGCATTGTCAGCATTCCGACCATCATTTGTTTGTTGTAACGCTCCAATGTATTAAGTCACAATTGCCAATCAAGATGGCGGCACGTCTGCGTGACCTCAAAACACTAGGTCACAACGGATAAACGTGCGACGAGCAGGACGATGGAAGAGAGAGACAAAGGACTGACGCGGTCCACTCCAATTAAACGCTCCAGAATCTGCCTACTCTTCAAATGACGCTTCCACAGCTCGCGCCTTCCACAACTCGTGCTCCATGCAGCTCGCACACTCTTCGGCCGCGCTCTTCAATGGAACGGTTACTGTTTAAGTAAATATATATATGTATCTTTACTTACGTGAATTCACTGAAACCGCTTGTTTCCTATAGACGGGGTAATCTTCACGCACTGCTGGAGGACTTCGGGTCTTCAGATGAGGGCAAATCAAGTATTCATAAGATCGCCACAAAAATTGCTCTGACTTCACAAAAACTTAAGTTTAAGATGATGTAGATAATCGTTTCCTTCTTCTTCAGCTGCATCCCATCCTCATCGCCATTTTTGAGTAAGGCATTACTCGGATACGTTTAAGAAGGTAGTTTAGTTTATTCAAGTTAATAAGAGCAACCCCCAGCAGCTATCTCTCCAACAACATCCGCCCACCGTCTCTTGGACTCCAACAAATTGGATTCCAGTAGTGGAAGCTTGCTATTGCCAAGCAGCAGCTACTAGGATATGTAAACACCAATTCAATAGAATACAACATAATACATAAAGCATTTTTCGATACCTTTGTTTAGATGTGTTGGCACATTAAAGCCATATTAAAGCCATACTTATTGGCTTTACGAATGCTAGTTATTGCTGCTATTGTTATTTCAGATCTGTTTAGTGCACAATCAGCCATTAGTAAGGATAAACAACCAGGACTGGACTGGGGAACCAAAAGCAGACCTGGCAATAATGCTTTAAGCAGCTCCCGTTTCCACGCGCAATCACTCTCTTTCCATCCATTCTCTCTCTTCTCCCGCTCTGATCTCTATCTCTACACCTTCCCCCTCTCTCTCTTTCAATCTATCTTGAAGTCTCTCCCATGCTTGCTGCAGTTAATCTGGGGAAGCTGAGGAGAGTGAAAGAGGTCCCAGGATTGGCCCTGGGCTTTGAAAATCGTGGAAATGGCTACTGGAATAAAAACTGCTTAATTTGAGCCGGTGGTTTCTGGTGCTCGGCACCAGCACTTAATTGTCAACACCAACGTTTATGATAGACTGCCACAAGCTAATTTAGAGATGACCACAACAACGGTAAATTAATAATTAAATATACATTAAAAATGACTATTACCTGCCACCCAAGCCAATCTTAAAGCTCCGGGTCCTTGAATAGTTGAAATTGTCACACTCCCAGAAGTGTGATGGTTAAAAGTTGTGTTGTTACTATCATTGCAAGCTGCATTGGCCCCCTGACGAGAGCCCTGGCACATATTTATTTACAAATTAAGCACTGAATAAAAGGCCTGTCCGGTCCTGCTATCAACACATTTCGGTATTCAGAGCGTGACCATCCAGGCAGGCCAGAGGTTGCCAACACAGTCCAGAGTCTGATTTGGTTTGCCGGGATGAGCGGTCACTGAAGTAACTTATGACGTATGTCTCTTAAGTGAATGCACTCAGCATTAAAGACATTAGAGTTTGATTTAGGAACCAGATACTTTCAGTCGTGCACATATGTAGTTTATTTAAGTTTAGTTTTGTGTCATGTGTGGCTGCTTTAAAATTGTGCATAAATCCTCCAACAATGTGTCATTTTGCCCCTTTTTTTTTGTGGCAATGAAAATTTAAGCCAAGTTTTGCCACTGCCGTTGACGTCCGTAATTTGTGTAGGCATGACAACATATCCTCTTCAATGGTAGTATTGTATTACTTTTCCAGTGAAACACGCATTGCACAACCCTGAATGAGTCTGAAATGGCCTACTGTGAGTATTTCCCGTATCCATCTATGCCCTCTTTGTTGGTATTATGGTTACTGTTACCTGTCCTATTGTTGGTAAAGTATGAAACAAGTGCCACCTAATGCGGCAGATTAAATCATTGTCGTTGCTTTTTTTTCTTTTTACAGTTAAGTAATTTCACAGCTGCTTTTGTTTGCTTGAACAAATGCAAGAGTTGTATGTTTCATATATAAAGCTTACATTGTGCAATAATCGGATTTCTTCATTGTTACAGTTGCCTTGAGTGTACCGTTTGCTACATCTTTATTTTAAGTTATGGCGACTGGAGGAGGTTGTGTACAATGAAATAACGAGCGGTGACTAACCTTTTTTTGCTTATTTGAATTTAGTTCATGTGGTGTGAAGGAGCTGTTTATAAACGTTAACTTTCATTTTCTGCCAAGGCTGGGATCGAACTCCCTGTCGACGTCAGACGCTCCCCCACCCTGCACACCTTCAGGAAGCGCCTAAAGACCAGGCTTTTCGGCTAATTCCGAGCTGCACCCCCTCCCCCCCAGCACCTGAGATCCTCAAGGGTGAGTAGTGCGCTTAAAATACCCGATTGATCGATTGATTCGTGACAAGACAAGTTATATTTTACATCCATCACAAAAACACAGCACACCATTACATCAAACTTTAATATTCCATCTTAAAAATGTCCATTGAATGTAAACACAAACATGTTATTATTTTTTGTTGATGTCACATATCTAAAGGGTATACCGCGGCATGTCTAAAAGATAAGCAAGTGATTATATAAAAAATGTACACAAAATATTCAAGAGTAAAACGTAACCAATCTAACTACCGCCGAAAATGAAAATGCTGAGTCCATTATTTTGGAAACATGAAAGTAGGCAGGTATGGCTTGATGGTCAGAGTCTCAAGGACACGGCGGCCGTGGCACAGCCCTGGACCCGCTCTCAGGTCTGCCATCTGTTTCACCCCGTCACGAAACCTCCAAGGCCAAAACAACTGCATCTAGGTTTTGCTATACAATGTTATAAGAGGAGCTTATATCTTACCAGTACGACCATCCCATATGCCCCTATCCTGCCACTACTCGGTACACCACAAGGCATATTAGATACATCAGAGACAGCTCTGGTGACCTGGCACGCCACGGGATTGGCCACGCTGGGTGATCTTTATAGCGATGGTGTGCTACTGCTGTTTGTGACACTAGCTGAAGATGCTGAGTTGCCGGCAGGCCAATTCCTCTTACACACCTCCCTACTGAAAGCACTATCAGCCGCCTGGGGAGACTTGACTGTGGAACCGCCGACACACATGCTACTTCAATACCTGCATGTAATGGGGGCAGGCTCCTACATGGTGCATTGGTTCCGCGTTAGTTAGGAAACAGATAGAGGCCGGCCATGGACTGATAAGGAATGGGATGCTGTGCTAGCAAGCTCCAGACACATACCAAGAAACTCCAGATTCAAACTTATACAGACGTTTATCTTGCAGAGGGCGTATCTCTCACCTGACAAGATAAATAGATATTTCGGCACTGCCACCTCTACATGCCCGCGTTGCCAACAGCTAGAGGCGGATTTGCTACACATGCTTTGGGCTTGCGATTCCCTGCAGCAATATTGGCGAGAGGTAGTTACAACACTAGCCTCATGTACAGGCACGCCCTTACCGCTGTCATGGGAGATTTGCCTTTTAGGACTTTATGCCAGATCAAAGAACAATAAAATCAGCTCAAGATTCCGGGATCTGGGTTTAATCACGGCGAAAAGACTAATAACTAAAAGATGGAAACATGCGGATCCACCAGAGGTGGTTGGTTGGAAACGTTCACTTGTAACATGGGCACAAGCGGAGAGCACTATGGCACAGGGCTGGGACACTATACTAGCTGCCCTTCAAGGTGGTGTCGCAGTGAACGATGAGGGTGCGCAGTTCGCTGATCTGCAAAAGACATGATAGTACCCAGTTGCATGATTACAGGACGCTGTTGCGCCCTGACATACAGACAATCACGCATCCATAAGATCCCCGGTATATCACTAGTGATCATCAGGGCCCCACATACTTTCGGGTGGGGAGGTGCTAGCCGCTGTCTTTATGGCTGTACGTAGGTACATGCCTTTATTTAGCCCCTGACTAGGCAAGCCATAAGATAATGGTGGGCAGACAATAAATCATTGTGCTCAGATATGTAGCAGCAACCCGACTTACATAGTTTAGGTGATAGTTTGTAGTGTTGTAAGTTTTAGTTTTGATTATGTGTTTATTGGAGAAACAGGTCTTATTGGTACCCACGAGTGACTTCCTATCACGCATTGCCAATTTATATTATTTCATCTATAATGTTGTTCAAGTCCGAACGACAGGTTATTTTTATGTGTTAGGATAGCATGTATATCAGATATTGCGGTACTGGCCCGGATGAGATATGTCCTGATTATGCTGTGTATGGCCTTGTTTCAGATTCATAGACCATGAAGTGGTAATACATGCGAGCAATAGCATACTGAGATTTCTTAATATGTATCCAACATACTGTATGTATCTGTCAGCAGGAAAGTAGCATTAGTATTATTTTCTTATTGTTGTCACATGTACTATTGTAAGTCACATGGGTTTTATAATTTTGCGGTAGACAACTGAAAATGCTGTATACAAATATGATGCCAGTTATGATAAAATTAGAAAATACCAATAAAGATATTGAAACAAAAAAATGAAAGTAGGCAGGTATTCCTGGTTCTAGTTTTGTTCCCCATTGCTGGGAAAATAACTCTTAATCTCCATTATGTGGGGCATGGATACCGGCTGGGCAATAGATGATTCTGCCCTCCGGTATCACCAGACCAAAATATGTGGAACTCGTAATGAGGGCTCATCAGTATTGAGGAGGGGATGTTCATAATGAACAGTGTGTTTGTGGAATTGCTTAACAGTAATTACGATCTTATTTTCAAGTCTGGCATTAACCATGATCTCTGGATAAAGCTGAAAGGCTAGCAGAGAGCATCAGAACTATTGGCTTTATTACTGTAGGGTAATCTAATACTATCGAGAAGTGGAACTTGTCGACGATTGGGACTGGACTTGGTCCCAGTAGGATTTGAGAAGTCAGCAGTGAAAAAACATAAGATGGTGGGAACCAGTCTCACCTCCACAGTTCCAACATATTCCATCCTCACGAAGCTTCAGTTTATGAAGCATATCAGGTGTCCAGTGTAGAAGGTTCATAGCAAAGAATTTCGTCTGGAAATTAGATGGGGCAATTTTGTCCCTCAAGGCCATTTTGTTAATGTTCTGCCATCCTTCATCCAAGATGTGTCAAAATGATTGGCCCATGTAATGGCAAGGGAAGACTCTTGGGACGGGGGAGGACTAGAGAGTATTCTATATATTTTAGAAGGGATGTGACCAGACCTAAGCCAACGTATTAGGCAACCTGGTAAGGAAGGAAGGTTTGGTTTGCTAAATTTGGAGAGTTTGACTTTTAACTTTAAAAAACTGTAGAAGTCTAGTGCTGAAAGATTGTACGTATAAGCTAAACTAGAGAAAGGTAAAGGACAATTATTATCATCCAAAAGATCTTTGAATTGTAAAATGCCCTTGGATGCCCATGTTTCCAGACAAAAGTTAGGTGTATCAATCCTAGTTTTGGGATTATACCACAGTGCTGCAAGCGTGGAACTTTGCAATGGTATCTGCATATACTTATCTAATCTTTGAAGAGCCCCAATAGTGTTAGAAAATATCACCTGTGATTGAGGAGGGTTGCATTTAGGCATTGTGATGATGATGGCTGGGAGAGTAAATGGAGCACACAGAGTTGCTTCTATTTCTAACCATCGTGGAGGGTCTAATGAATGAGGATCGAACCAGAGAGCACCTCGAGCAGCTAAAAATGATGACTGGTATAAACTCCAATTGGGAAGGTTGCAGCCCCCTAAAGAGATATCCTTTCGAAGGACTTTGTAAGAAATCCAGGCCCTCTTATCTCTCCAAAGAAATTTTGAGGTAAATCGATCAATGTTGTGGAAGAAAGAAGGTGAACAATTAAAGGGCAGCATGCTTGAAACAAAGTTAACTATCTGTGTAACCGTCATCTTGAGGGTTTGAATTCTCCCCCACCACAAGATGAATTTAGGAGACCATGAAGTTAGTAAATCCTTGATTTTGGAGAAAGTCTTTGTTTCAGTCAATGCAAGGGTGTCAACTAAGTCTCTACCAAACCAGATTCCTACAGTAATATTAGGACCCACAGCACCCAACTCTTTGATTACCTTAAGCTGTAATGATATGGCTCTTCTAGACCTACTCCTCTCAGTTGCTATGATGGTTATTTAATCGGAATGGAAATCTTTCATCCACATTTCATTTCATTCTTGGTGGGCGTGGGTCTTATTTTTAAGAAGTGCCCATATTTCACACTCAAAAAGAAGGTCCTTTCCTCAGATATCCTCTACTATCTGGCGGTCCTTAGACGAATTTGCTTCATTACACGGATAATGTAAACATTATAGTCTATACACTTGCCGTTATCTTACTCTATTTATGGGAATTAGCTGTGCACCCCCCCTCTCTTTCCTCTTTAGCCCTTTCATTACATTCATTGTTTGCGTGACAAGGTCGGGGTCTATTCCTTGCCATCTTTAGACATGTTCTCAGAGTCTCTCTTGTCTTACTTCAATTAGCTCTATTATAAGGAATTATTAAAGGCACACAACCCTTAATCTTATTTTTTCCCAGATTTCTTAATTTTTTTCTGTGCCACTTATGTCTGTCTTCCATGTTTTCCACATTATGTTGTCCTTTGGTAAGATGATGTACTATTACACATATTTTGTTCTATGTACTATAATACAATGAATTATTTTGTACTTTGACTACATCTTGTTTGACACAAGGCCTATGCATCTTTGTACTTTACTTTGGTTATTTAAATGCCAATAAAATTATTGAACACTAGAACTATTGGCTTTATCAGTGCTTGTTGCGGTTGTATTGGTACCCTTCTCCATCCTGCAGATTATCTACTCCCATATTATTTGTAATTAAACAGGCATGCTAACAGCGTTTTCATTTAAGGTTGATACATGACGACAAGAAAGTTGGTCTCTCTACAACATGAAAAGCAAGCATATCTCTTTGACATACAAACAACAGTGAGGCCACCATGGGCCGGGTTGTTTGATTAGGCACAACTGACTTGTGCTTGGTTGATTAGAAGCTTAAAGTTCAGATTTGTTTAGAATGTTTACATAAAATGTAGTTGTTCTTACTTTCTGGTATTTTCAAACTATACCGCAATAAATTAACTTTCCTTATCCATTAAACAGCATTAAAGAAAAGAAGCAATGATAATTAGCAATGCACAGAAAGCAGAATTCATTATGTTGATCCACATCTTCTATTAAAGTTTAATTAGATCTGGTGGCATTTCCCCGCCTTAATAAACACTCTTATCTCTTTTTCAGTAAAGCACACAAAGTGGCTCTGCAGGGCCATGGCAACTAGCCTCCAGTCGTACACAAAGAGCTCTCTTCCTTCTCTCCTGGATAGGTACCAGCCTTCAACTTTCCAAAGTCAGGTAGGCAAACATTGTACGTTGTTTGGAATCCGACCAGCATATGTCAAGCAGTTGTGCTTGGTGTGTTGACTGCCTTTTTGAAGATAAACTCGAATCATTGGAAAAAAGATGCTTCTAAGTGTGACATTTGGGAGCACTGATGGAGTAGAGCTAGCTGTCAGTGACCATGGAGTTGCACTTATATAGCTTTGTCTTCGAATCCACTGAACTCTGTTATAAACCTCTTACGTCAGGATAAATATAAGAACTGACCTGAAACTTCCAGCATACTGTTCGACACGTTTCAGCAGTGACGTCGGTGCATTTAAACAACAGAGTTGTGGCTCAACATTTTCTCCCTCTGTATCAGGATCCTAAGACAGCAGTTGGTCACTTTTTCTTTCAGCTATGAGTAAAAGTACAGCACAAAGATGGAAAGCGGTAATAGTGCTGAGAGGCACATACTTTTTTCCCTCGGTGTGGCCCTGAAATCCAGTAGGGAACTCCAATCATTTGGGATGGCTCAGAAGGTGGTCCCTGACAATGTTGCCAACACGATTCTCAAAGGAGAAAGTGTCCGCAGGGCATGCCATTCCCTTTGCAAATCAGTTACTGCATCCTTCGAGGTGTCAAACAAAAAGAGGGTGGAAGCTCACTGCCCTCATCCTGTCATTGAGGTAAATCCAATGCACCATGGGAAATTCTTTGGTTTACTGCCTGAGAACTCTTACTTCAGTGACAGTCTTTAGTTTTTCCCCTTTGTTGGTGTAGCTAGTGCTGTGTATCTATAGACACATGTTTCAGGATAGTTGTCCTTCTTCAGTAGGGAGTAACACATTCTTTTGGGGGTGCTGGAAATGCTGCCCAAAGTCTTTTCGGGTCTCTGAACCACTCATTAGGTGCCGGTACATCAGCCAGAGCTCATCAGTTTACTAGCTCATGGGAGCCTTTTCAAATAAAAAGAGAGTGGGAGCACACTGCCTCACATCCTAGCACTCAGGTCACCCCGATGCATCATGGTAAATACCCCTTTGAGGTGTCACTAACTGATCAATGGTTTGCAGCTGCAATTCACATGCCAACTGAATTATAATTAGGAAGGAGCGCCTCTTTTTACACCCCTTTCTAATTGCGATTGTGTGAGTTGGAAATGCATTTTTGAGTCACAAAATTGGTTTAGTATACTTTTAAAAAACATTTTGTGTTCGCAAACTCTGTAATTTTGCGAATCACAGGGTTTGTGAAGGCTAAATGCTTTCGAACATCTGGATCACAATAGTATACAAAAATCCCAAATCTTTGCAAAGATCAAAAGGCAAGAATTGAACATGAGTAAACTTTGACTAACATTGCTGAAGCCATCTATCTGCTTAAAATCAAGTTCTTTCAAAATCGACTTGCCAGAAAAGTCACAGCCTACAGAATGTTGTTTAAGGTGGTGCCTGTGCAGATTCTTCATACAGCATGACTTGTCTTGCCATGTGAGCTTTAGAAACTGAAACATCTATGCATGACTCCTGAAGCATCCATTTGATCCATTTTGACAAAGTAGGAGAAGATAACAGACAGTGTTTTTACTGCAAAATAAGCTGCTGGTCCAAACCATTCAAGTGCATAGCAACTGTCTTGTTTTCGTGTGCCCTAAAGCAGCACACTGTACACAATTATAGCTTTGCTGGGAAAAGTGGCCACAATTATATTCCTCCCCGAGCTTATGATAAATGCAATACTCATTATGGAAAAGGATCCCTGTGAAATGTCCATCTCTCTCATGTCAGACGCCATTTTACGGAACACAAGCACTAATGAGACTGTCACTTTTCAGTGCCTTAACAGATAATTCTTCATTGGCTGACCAATCTAAGAATGAATGCAGCACCTTGTTAACATACCAGAAAATACCAGAAAATTGAGTGCTTAATTTTCTGAGGGAAATAATCTCTTAATACCCAAAGGAAATAGGCAAACCAACGGTTACTCCATTACCTTGGATCCCTCTTTGTACTGATGTCCTGAAGAAATTGCCAGTCAATCAATCAATCAATCAATCAATCAATCAGTCATTTGTAAAGCGCACTACATACCCGGGAGAGTCTCAAGGCGCTGGGGGGGTGGGAGGGGCGCTACTGATCGAACAGCTAGGTCTTGAGCATCTTCCTGAAGGTCAGCAGGTCTTGGGTCTGTTGTAGGCTCAGTGGGAGGGTGTTCCATGTCTTGGCGGCGAGGTGGGAGAAGGATTTCCCGCCGGTGGTTGTTCTTTGGATGCGCGAGACGGTGGCTAGTGAGAGGTCAGTGGAGCATAGCTGGCGGTTGGGGATGTAGAAGGAGAGCCGTCTGTTGAGGTAGGCTGGGCCGGTCTTGTGGAGTGCCTTGTGTGCATGGATGAGGAGCTTAAAGGATATCCTCTTGCTGACGGGGAGCCAGTGCAGGTCCCTCAGGTGGGGGGTGTCGTGGCCATGGCGTGGTACGTCAAGGATCAGTCATGCCAAGGTGTTTTGGATGCGTTGTAGTCGTTTGATGAGCTTGGTCGGGGCTCCCGCGTAGAGAGTGTTTCCGTAGTCGGGTTTGCTGCTGACGAGGGCCTGGGTGACTGTCTTTCTTGTGTCTGTCGGGATCCATCTGTAGATGTTGCGGAGCACGCGGAGGGTGTTAAAGCAGGAGGAGGAGACGGCGTTGACCTGCTTGGTCATTGAGAGCGTTGAGTCGAGGATGATTCCCAGGTTGTGTGCGTGGTCGGTGGGTGTCGGGGCTGCTCCCAGTGCCGTCGGCCACCAGGAGTCATCCCAGTCTGAAGGGTTGGTGCCGAGGATGAGGACCTCCATATTGTCCGAGTTCAGCTTCAGACGGCTGGTCTTCATCCAGTCAGCGACGGCCTTCATTCCTTCGTGGAGGTTGGCTTTGGCGGTGATGGGGTCCTTGGTGAGGGAGAGGGTCAGTTGAGTGTCGTCGGCATAGGAGATTATGTTGAGGTCGTGCTGTTGGGCGATGTGTGCGAGCAGGGCCATGTAAATGTTGAACAGTGTCGGGCTGAGGGAGGATCCTTGGGGTACGCCGCAGATGATCTCGGAGGCTTTGGACTGGAATGGGGGGAGGCGGACGCTCTGGGTTCTGCCGGAGAGGAAGGAGGTGGTCCATTCCAGAGCCTTGTCTCAGATCCCTGCGGCGTGGAGGCGTGCGTTTAGTGTGCGGTGGCAGACGGTGTCGAAGGCGGCGGAGAGGTCTAGGAGGATGAGTGTTACGGTCTCGCCGTTGTCAAGCAGGGTCCTGATGTCGTTGGTGGCGGCGATGAGGGCAGTCTCGGTGCTGTGGTTGCTGCGGAACCCTGACTGGGAAGGGTCCAGGATTCTGTTTTCTTCGAGGTATCGGGTTAGCTGTCTGTTGACGATTTTCTCGATGATCTTGGATGGGAAGGGGAGCAGAGAGATGGGTCGGAAGTTCTTGAGGTCTCTTGGGTCTGCCTTGGGTTTTTTCAGTAGGGCGTTGATCTCGTTGTGTTTCCAGCTCTCTGGGAAGGTCACGATCTTGTGGAAAAGATTGATGATGTTGCGCAGGTGGGGTGCGTTGGAGCTGCTTGCTTTGTTGAAGACGTGGTGCGGGAAGGGATCTGACGGGGAGCCGGAATGGATTGTGCTCATGGTCTTGATGGTGTCATCAATGCTCACGCTGGCCCAGGCTAGCAGGGGGTCGTGGTCGATGGTGTGCGGAGGGTCTGTTGTGTTGCTGTCTGTTGGGGCTGTCTGGGTGTTGAAGCTGTCGTGGATGTCTGCTATCTTGCAGTGGAAGAAGGTGGCGAGGGAGTCGCACAGGGCTTGCGACGGCAGGATGTCGTTGGTGTTGGAGCTGGGGTTGGAGAGCTCCTTCACGATGTTGAAGAGCTCCTTGCTATTCTGTGCATTGTTGTCGAGGCGGTCTTTGAACGAGGTTCTCTTGGCAGCCCTGATAAGGTGGTGGTGGTTGTGGATGGCGTCCATGCGTGCTGAGCGATTGTCCGGAGTTTGTTCGATGTGCCATTTCTTCTCTAGTTTCCGGCAGGCTTTCTTGGAGGCTGGGAGTTCTGGGGTGAACCAGCTGGCCCTCTTGCTGGTGTCTATGTGGGGGGGTTTCTTCAGCGGGGCGAGGGTGTTGGCGCAGTCCTCGATCCAGCGTTTGAGGCTGTGGGCAGCGTCGTCGGTGTTGTAGGGTTCAGTGGGTGGGCTGAGAGCGAGGTTTGCATGTAGTTGGTCTTCGGTGATTTTGCTCCAGCAGCGGTGGGGGATCTGTTGGGTGCGGTGGTGTGTGGTGGGTTTCTGGAAGGTGAAATGGATGCAGCGGTGGTCGGTCCAGAGGAGTTCGGTGGTGTGGCTGACGGAGACATGCAGGCTTGAGGAGAAGACGGGGTCGAGTGTGTGGCCGGCGGAGTGGGTGGGCGTTGTTACGAGTTGCTTCAGTCCGAGGTTGGCGAGGTTGGCGAGGTTATCGATTAGGGTTGTGGAGTTGTTGTCGTTGTTGTTCTCAAGGTGGAAGTAAAGGTCGCCGAGGAGGATGTAGTCGGTGGAGGTCAGGGCGGGCGTGCTGATGAAGTCGGCGATGGAGTTGCTGAACTGGGGGCAGGGTCCGGGGGTCGGTAGACGAGGGTGCCTCTGAGGGTGGAGTTGGGGTCTGTGTGGATCTGGAAGTGCATGTGTTTGGCGGTGCTGAGCACGTCGTCGGTGCTAGTTGCGACCCTGATGCTGTTCTTGTGGACGATGGCGATTCCTCCTCCGACTCCGTTGGTGCGATCTCTGCGGGTGATCTTATAGCCGTTTGGGATGGCTATGGCGATGTCGGGTGCGGAGGAGTCGTTCAACCAGGTGTCTGTCAGGAAGGCGACGTCCGGGGATGTTGTGTCGAGCAAGTCCCAGAGCTCAAAGGCGTGTTTGCGTGCAGAGCGGGTGTTCAGTAGTATGCATCGCAGGTGGGTGCGGTCTTTCTTGGCGGGTGGTTCGTTGGCTCTGAGGCTGTTGTAGGTGCAGTTCCGGCAGGTGAAGGGACCGTGTGTGCGTTTCGGGCGGCCTTGAAGCAGGTGAGGGTCCGCCCAGGGTTGAGAGTGTGGAGTGTGCTGGCATTGTAGCGGCGACGGTCATCGTGGCGGGAGCGGGGGCCAGGGGTTCTGGCGCTGGGCGCGGTCCAGGCACGGACGTGCGCAGACAGGCATGCCTTAGGTGTGCCTTCGGCACGCCAGCGGCGCGCCCGCTGCGTGCGTCCGCTGCGTGGCCGCACAGCGGCTGGCATATATGGGGAGGTGGGAGGGAGGAGTAGCTGGGAGGCGGGAGGCGGGGGCAACGAATGGGCAGTCAGGGGGGCTGGGCTGCAGGGGACACAGCAGCGGGGGAGGAGGGGGATGACGAAGGGAACAGAGGGAAGGGCACAAGATCGAGTGGAAAAACGGGTGTTGCAAAGGGCACAGAAATACAGGGGGAACGAGTGGTACAGAAGGCAAAAGGGCTCAAAAAACAGGTGTTACAGAAGGCAAAAGGGCACAGAAATACAGGGGGAACTAGGGGCACAGAAGGCAAAAAGGCTCAAAAAACGGGTGTTACAGAAGGCAAATGGGCTAAAAAAAACGAGGGGGACACGAGTGGAACACGAGTGGAACAGAAGGGCTCAAAATACGGCTGTTACAGAAAGCAAAGGGCACAGGAAACAAGGGGAAAGTGAGTGGCACAGAAGGCAAAAGGGCTAAAAAAACGGGTGTTACAGAAGGCAAAAGGGCACAGGAAACAAGGGGGAAGTGAGTGGCACAGAAGGCAAAAGGGCTAAAAAAAACGGGTGTTACAGAAGCCAAAAGGGCACAGAAATACAGGGGGACACGAGTGGAACAGAAGGCAAGAGGGCACAGAAATACAGGGGCAGCTACGAGACAGAAGGCAAAAACGGGCAGAGAGGCACGGGGCAGCGAGGGGAACAGCAGGTAAAAAAATGGGCAGAGAGACACGGGGACAGCGAGGGGAACAGAGGGAAAAACAGCACAGATCAAGTACAGGCAACGGGGGACAGCAGTCACAGGCACAGTAATGAAGACAACGGCAATACAGGAAATACAGTGAAAGCAATAAAAACAATACACTACAATACAATAACTAGCGGAAAAAAGCAGAGATGAACAAACCTACGGCCTACCACTGGCCACCAGGGATGAGGCGCAGGTGGTAGCCTGCGGGTGGAAGAGGGCCTCGAACCTCCTCAGCAGCGGCAGCTGGGGCAGGGACACACAGGCGGTGCTGTGCGGAGGGGGAGCGACCTACCTGGTAGGGTCAAGGGTCTAGATATTTCTATGCAAAAACAACAGTTGATGGACATAATGCAGAACAAGGTCATACATTCACCCCAGTACAGAGATCTGGGCCTTAATCCATTGTTTTTTTGCTCACCATGCCATTCCAGTTTGAATACAGCAATATGCAAATCAGTCTTGACCCTGTGCCTCATGGGAACAGTCCAGCCCGAACTGCCAAGTCAGGTCCTCCCTGGACTGGAAACAAGCATCCTAGGACCGGTTTCGGGGTTTCACCCCTCTTCAGCCAGGATAGCTTGATTCCAGTGGCATGGAGAGCACGGGACCCATGTCTGGGCATACCCGTCCCACTCGGGGTGACAAATTCAAAAACAACAGGTGATGGACAGAATGCAGAACAATGTCATACATTCACCCCAGTACAGAGATCTGGGCCTAAATTCATCGTTTTTTTGCTCACCATGCCATTCCAGTTTGATCCCAGCCATATGCAAATCAGTCTTGACCCTGTGCCTCATGGGAACAGTCCAGCCCTAACTGCCAAGCCAGGTCCTCCCTGGACTGGAAACAAGCATCCTGTGGTACTTTGAAATTTGGGACGCGTGGGAGACAGGGCCCTACCCCTGTCTATTCCGGTATTAGCGAACCGCGAATGGTCAATGCGGTATGTACAAGTGCTTTGTATAACATTTTAGCGATAAATGCACTGTGTATACGATATTGTACATTGACTTCGTGGGTTCCATCTTAGAGCGGTGGCCATCTTATGGTTGCCCTCACATAGGCTACACATTACGAACAAATACGGGCCTTTAGAACACATGTGCCTTCCTTTGACTTCTCTGTGACCTGGGCAGCTTGGCTCCGCTGCCCCAGGTCAGTCCGGTCCCACGAGCTCCCCGTCCTACGGCCACCTGTGATTAGCATCAGGGTTTGACACACCATAAAGCCTTTTCATCCCACACGAGCCTCCGGCTAATCTCTTTCACACCTGACTCTTCCTGCTTTATGGCTTGTTTTCCAAACAGGAGATGCTCGTGTTTATTGGGGCCTGTTGATATCTGATGTGGGATCTGAGCCTTGCTGGGTAAATAATTGTGGGCTGGCTTAACTGGAATGTGGGATGGTCATCATGACTCTGCCTTTTCGTTTGTAATGGATACATGTATATGACCATATCGTAAAACAAGGAATGTGTGCCTGAAGCATGATATTTTGTATTTAAGGAGAAGCTCATTTCTGTAACTTTAAGCAGTCTCCTGAGAACATACATTGTGTTGTACTTCTCGGATACCTGTAATTGGTCTGCAGCCAATAAACCGATCTTTGACTTCACCCAGAAGACTCTGTGTTTTTGTAGGTCTGAAACAGGAAGAACCCGAAGTCTTAGGGTGTGTTCCCCTGCACCACTGGGCTTTAAATTCCCAGTACTTCAGTTGGCGCCCAACTCGGGACGATTTCAGTGGTACCAGTCCAAGCCAGAGGTTCGTGAGGAGCTTCGTGTGGAAATTCCGGAGGAAGGCCGCCACTTCATCGACCCCTGCATGTCGACGTGGTCCGAAAGTCTTTTCTGCGAGGTTCTCCGCGTCCCGACGGCTACAAAGGACTGCTGCCCTGATTAATCGCCCTGTTTTGGACCCTTGACGATTTTGGGAGCGAAACAATCGAGAGAGTCTTCTGGTGACGCCATCGATCATCGATATTCAGTTAAGTATAAGTGGAGCGTCTCCCAGTTTGTTTGGTATCCTTCGGGATTTTTGGTATCCTTCGGGATCATTCTGATTTGGAGCTTGCAAGTCCCAAAGCCAGAGGACTCGTGTATTCACGAGACTATCGTATTCGATAATCCTTTGAAGTTTGAAACTAGACTAGTGAGCGAAGATGCCTGGTTCTAGTGTATTTGGAAAATTGTTTTGTTTGGGTTGTAGAAGGGATTCCCAGTTAGAGGATTCATGTCCGGTTCCTCCAATTGGAACTCCAACTTATGAGCTTTATGTAAAACATGGTGTGGGCCCCATTGTATATAATGAAGTATGGATCCGATACACCAGAAAGGACGGTGTTCTAAAATGGCCCCAAAATGGTAGTTTCGATACAGATATCTTAGATAATTTGGAAGTTAAATTGTTTAAAAAGAAAGCCCGGCCGGCGATGTTTGATTCTTTCCGCCTATGGCGAAAGGAAGCCAAACAGAAGGAAATTAAGCTAGCGAAAAGGAATAAGAGAGAAAGAGGTATGTCAATGATGCAAGCAGCTGTGCAATTTAAAGATAATGAGGAGGAACAAATGAATGAGCAGTTACATAGACAGCGCAAACTAGGGATCGATAAATGTTACCCTGTTTTGTCACCCCTTGTGCAAGATGAAACAAAAGAGAAAGAGAAAGATTCCCTAATGTCCCATTTGCTAAGTCCGCCACCCCCGTATGCGCAAAATGCCACAGCGCCTACACAGCTTGTAAATGTGCAGCCTCCAGTTAATGTGCCGCAAGCCTTCCCACAGCCGCCAGCTCCTCCTCAGCTGGCTCCTATCCCTGCAGTGCAGCCCTCTCAAGGGCCGCCAGTTCTGTTACCTGTTGCCCCCGTGCTTCCTGCGACTTTGCCTAGCACATCAGCTGCCTCCCCTGGCGCTCTTTCTTACACTACCCAGGTACATGTATCTGACTCCGCTTTTTTTCCCTCTGTCTATCCCCCCGTTCTCGCCTCAACTTCTCCTTCAGCACGACAACGACTAGCTAATGTAGTTACTAGTTTAATGTCGCCTCTCTTTGGGTCATCTAGTGTGACCCCTGGTTTACAACGTAAGCAATTGCGTAGTCAGCTGCCTGGTCCTGACGAGAAAGAGGTGTTAGATCATCTGGCGCGTAGGTGGATTGGTTTCCCTTCACTCTATAATGTGGAATCGGTTGTTAACGTTTTCCACCAATGGGATGTCCCAAAACAGAGGTATGTCTTTGACAAAATGTGTGAATTCCTCTGTGAGGAATTGGAGGATAATGGTTCAAACCCAAACCCACAGGAATTGTGTCGAGTGCGATTTGATTTTGAAACAGGTACAATTGTGGGTCCCAATGTAGATAGAGCAGTTGCGACTTTACTGTCCTTCAGGAATGGCGATTGTCAACAATCATTGTTCGAACAGGAATTCCCTGTGGGGAAAAAGGGAAAAGTGCGACAATACCCTATGAGAGAAGTCCCTCCGGTATGGAAGGAAGCCGTTGCGGCTGATGCCGCTCGAGGTATTGCTGCTGCTCCAGCTCATTTTCAGCGTGTTTGGGTGCATGTCCCTTGGAAACGTTCTGAAGTGTTAGCGCTTAAGCAGACATTGCCTGACCCCCGCAAAAACCCTACAGGATATTATAAGGAGTTATCACAAACTGCAGAATCGTGTGTCATGAATCTGGCTGACATAGATATGTTGTTTGGGAATGTGGTTCCACAGCCTTTATGGGGATCCATTCGTAATGTAGATCACGCTGCAGAATTGGGTAACACATGGGCTAAAATCATTGCTGCAGACGCTGGCCAAGTTGGTGGCGCGAAGACTGACCCTTTGGTAGCAGAACTCCCTGGTAGAATTATTACCTACATGAAAACTTTAATGCCCGCGATGCGCGTGAATTGGGATAAACTATCCGCATGTAAGCAGAAGAAAGATAGACAGTGTCCGATTTCTTTACAAGGTTTGAAGAAACGTTTATCGACCACAGTGGTCAAGACATGAGTACTGAAGGTGGCCAACGGTTATTTGTGGATAAATTTGTGCAGAATCTACTTCCCGAGTTGTGTAAGAAATTAAAAGATTCAGAAAGTTCTTGGGCTGTTTCCTCTTCAGCGCAAATACTGGCTACTGCACAGTATTATGAAAATAGAGATAAAGACGAAAAAGATAGAACAGATAAGAAAACGAAAGAACTGAAAACGAAGGTCCTTTTACAGCAGGCTTATCCGCCACGTGGAGGGCAGAATAATTACAGGCAAACCCAAGTTATCTATCAGCAACCCCAACAGTTTTAGAATAACCAGCAAATGAATGGGTATTATCAACCACATATTCCTCTAGGTCCCAATCAATGATCATACTGCAGAGAGGAAGGTCATTTCAAGTATAGTTGCCCCAAATTAATGCAGCGTACTAATAATGCGTATGGCGCAAGAGGTAGAGGTGGTCAACAAGCTCCTAGAGGTAGAGGGCATGAAAATGTTCCCCCAGAACGCGCGTCCTCTTCCGCCTCCAAATACCATAAATAGCTTTGATCAGCAAGCCAATGCAACTGGTAATACAGCTCAGTACTATAATAATGATTATCATGCAGAAGACGACAATGTGGAAGGTAATGATTACTAGGACAGCCATAGACAGAGAGAGGGAGTTGTTTTAGTACCAGTGGATCAGAGCGGACTAGTCCTGTGTCACTTTCTGTTGGACCTTGTGAGCTAAAAACACCCCTCATCCTAACGACAGGTTGTGGTGAGAATTTGTTAGGATTGGACTTGTTAAAAAGATTGCATGCAACACTGTATTGTTCCCCCTCAGGAGTACAACTTACATTAGATAAGGAAGTGATTTCCCCTATGTATTTGTCTAAGAATGCAATGCCACCCGAATTGTCATCCCTTCCGGATGTCCTTTGGGCTACTGGTCCCAATGATGTGGGTCTTTTGGAAATACCGCCATACGTGGTCACTTTAAAGGCCAATGTCAGATTGCCACGCATTCCCCAGTACAAGATCTCCAATGAAGGTCAGAAAGCGTTGTTAGCAATTGTCAGTGATTTGATTAAAAAGGGTGTAATTGAAGAAACAAGAGGCAACGTTTGCAATAGTCCTGTTTTACCTGTCTTAAAACGAACGGACCCTTCACAGCCACCTATTTACAGATTTGTGATTGATCTTAGAGAGGTAAATAAGATTGTTGTGCCACAGTTTCCAGTTGTCCCTGATATCACTGCCTTGTTAACTATGATTCCAGCCTCCGCTGCATGGTTTTCAGTGATAGATTTGAAGAATGCTTTCTTTAGTATCCCAATTGCAGAGGAGAGCAGGGACATTTTTGGCTTCAGTTTAGGAGGTCGAAGCTTCCGCTTTAAACGCGCTCCCCAGGGCTACTGTGAAAGTCCATCAATATACAGTCAAGCTTTGAAAGCGCAGCTTGATGCACTGGTTTTACCCAGTGGCGCTATCCTTATTCAGTACGTTGACGATTTACTAATCGCCGCGGATACTGAAAAGATTTGCAAAGAAGCTACATTGTCATTATTGCGCCATTTGTCTGCCTTCCATCACAAAGTGTCTCTCTCAAAACTGCAATATTGTCGACAAGAAGTGACCTACTTAGGTCATCTCTTATCGAAGGAGGGAAGGAAACTGACCCCAGAAAGAATTCAAGCCATTACACAATTGAGCGTGCCAAGAACACAGAGAGAAGTGCGTGCTTTCTTGGGCATTACTTCATACTGTAGGCACTGGATACCAAATTTTTCTTTGCTGGCAAAACCTTTGTTAGCACTAACATGTAAAGACACACCGAATCCTATCCCATGGTCTGAGGAGTGTCAGAAAAGTTTTTTGGAATTGCGTAATGCATTATGTTCAGCTCCTGTGTTGGGTACCCCCGACTACAGTAGGCCTTTTACATTGTATGTTCATGAAAAAGATGGTTGCGCATTATCAGTGTTAACACAGCCTTTTGGCGACAGACCGCGTCCATGCGCATATTTTTTGTCAACCTTGGACCCGGTAGCGAGGGCATTGCCAAGTTGTCTGAGAGCTACAGCTGCGGCAGCTATGTCTATTCGACAGTCTGCTGGACTAGTAATGGATAATACATTGATTGTTATGGTTCCACATGCTGTGGACACATTGTTAAACAGGACCAAGACACAGCACTTAACTAGTGCGCGGTTGTCAGGATATGAATTGACACTGTTAGCAAATCATATACACATAAAGAGATGCAACACGTTGAATCCAGCTACATTATTGCCGATTCCAGCAGACCTAGATGAGATTGAGCAACATGATTGTCTGTTCAGAACAGAAGAAGAGACGAAAGGGAGAATAGATCTTAAAGATACTCCCCTGACTGAGTGTGATGGTACCTTATGGGTGGATGGTTCGTGCTTCAAACTTCCGAATGGTGATACAACTGCTGCATATGCTATCACGACTTTGCACACGATTGTGGAAACTGCGCGTGTGCCACATAATTCGGCTCAAGCAGCAGAATTAATTGCCCTTACAAGAGCATGCGTGTTGTCTGAAGGAATGAAAGTGAACATACATACGGATAGTCAGTACGCCTTTGGCGTGGCGCATAGTTTTGGGCGATTGTGGAAAGAACGTGGGTTCCTGACTTCGCATGGAGCTAAAATTCAGAATGGACGGTTGGTGAATGATCTCCTTGAGTCACTGACCCTACCGTTACAAGTTGCGATTATGAAATGCAGTGCGCACAAGAAAGTCACTGATGATGTTGGTCGTGGTAATGCATTTGCTGACGAAATCGCGAAAGAAACGGCAAAAGATGTGAAGACTCGAATGTATGTTGCAGGCCCTGCAAGATGGGTTGGTAATGTTGGAATGTGTGAAAACACGATAGAGAGTGTGAAGTCCCTGCAAGCTGAAGCCACAGAGAAAGAGTTGAGCAAGTGGAGAGAAAGTACGGGTAAATTGGATGAGAATGGTTGTTGGGTTGATTTGTCAGAACATCGGCGATGGTTGTTACCTGATGCATATGTGCTTCCAGTGGTTACTATGGCACATGGAATGGCACATATCAGTATGAAAGGAATCTGTAAGTTGTTGGCCCCAGTATGGCAGAATGCTGGAATTCCCAATTGTGCAGAGAATGTGGTCAAGAATTGTATGGTATGTTTGAAGTATAACCCTGGTAGAGGAACCCCAACTCCAGCTGGTCATTTTGCGCCTCCATCATATCCATTTGAAGTTTTGCAGCTAGATTTTATCCACATGGAAAGGTGCAACAACTTGAAATATGTACTGGTTGTTGTTTGCGCTTTCTCAAAATGGATAGAAGCATATCCCCTAAAAGACAACACTGCTTTATCCACAGCCAAAGCCCTTGTGAAAGAATTCTTCCCTAGGTTTGGAATGCCAAGAATGGTGTGGAGTGATAATGGGAGTGAGTTTGTGGGTCGAGTGATGAAGAATGTGTGTGAGGGATTAGGGATAAAGCAGAAGTTTCACGCTGCAAATCACCCCCAATCAGCTGGATTAGTAGAGTGCTACAATGGCACTCTGAAGCTAAAACTAGCCAAAATCCAGGCGAGCTCCGGCCTTAAATGGCCTGACGCTCTGCCTCTAGCACTCCTATCCACCAGAATGACTGTGCATTCACGAGTGGGACTTAGTCCATATGAGGTGGTTTTTGGCCGCCCGGCCAATGTATGGGGTGTGCCAAGACCGACGAAATTCAGCGAAATTGAACATCCAGTACTGCTTGACTATTTGTATGAATTGACGGCTAAATTGCGTGTTTTACACCAACAGGTGCATGATACTCTCCCTCAGGCCTCTGAAGCTCCAGGACACCCTATCGACCCTGGCACGTGGGTCCTCGTGAAGAATTTCCAGCGGAAGAGCAACGATGAGCCCCGTTGGATTGGCCCTCACCTCGTACTTCTGTCGACAAGGTCAGCGGTTCGAGTAAAAAGGAAGAAGAATTGGATTCATGGCGCCCACTGCAAGAGGATCCCTTTGCCTCTACCATATGACCAGTGGGTCCAGGAGGGTATAGCCGATTCTGAAACAGACACTGTACCTCGTTTTGTACCATTCAGTGATGCACGCGTGAGAGGCACAACCTCAGCACATGGAAGTGACGATATTTTACAAGAAGCTGTGCCACCGTCAATTCGATTGGACACCACAGAGCCTGAACTCTTGTTTCAAGACCAGACAGTAGCTGGTAGAAACCGCTACAACCTGAGACCAAGGCCTATGGACAAATAAAGATTCCCTTCCCTTACTATTTTTTGATATTATAGCTCTCCCATCTGAAGGACTTTCTTGATTTTTGTTTTTCGAACCACCATCCGGGTTCAGCCGCAGGGTCGCGGTGCCAAGACTTTGGGGTACAGGCCGAAGACGTTAAGTCAACGGTTCTGGTTGGTCTAGGGCGTTCCCTGGACTGACAGGTGTACTCCTTAGGAGAAGATACTCACCCGCCGCAAGCGGCGCGATTAGAGGATGGAGTTTTTTAAGATGGAGAGACTCACTGAGGAAATGAACTTTAAAGCGAAAATATGTAAAATAATGAAGAGCAAACGTTCTGTATTATTATGTTTGTTTATACTATGTAGTATGATTGTGTTTTCTGTAGGATTTGTGTTCTTCTCCTCTCAAGAGCCCATTACACCCACTGTACAGCCTATACCTCCTCCTACTGTCTCCTCACACTCTTTCCACCCTCTGCCTGAACACGAACAAGCTAGACGATCAGAGTTTGTAAACAACTCGTTTATTCAGCTCCTGCACCAGCACCAACTAATACAACCAATTGCTGGGTGTGTGGTTTAATGCCACATACCATTAATAAGGGTATTCCTTATCTAGTGCTGCCGTTTAGTTACAATGGATCGTCATGGGCATTCCAGACCATGTTTCTCTTTGCATTAGATGCCTACTCCCCGCGACAACCGCGTTCCATCAGACCTAGCACAAATAATAAAGCCTTAATGAAAGGAGTTGCCGATATGAGCAGAGATATCGACGCATACTCATCTATTCCCAAGGAGGAATTGCGAGCTTATGTAGGGTGGAACGCGACGGGATATAGTATTAGTCTGGGTGAAAGGCAGCGGAAAATTTCATCCCCAATTTGGGTCGAACCCCACATAGGTCGGTTCTGTTTACAAGGTAATGGTCAGAATCCAAGAGCTCAACTGGGGAGAAGTGACTGTACTGAAACGTACACTTTTCCATCGCAGTTTTCCCCTGCGTTTTTGGCTGCCAAGGGTACATATTTTGTCTGCAATGACCGAGCATATACATGGTTGCCCCCTGATTTCTCGGGCACATGTTATATTGCAAATCTGCTACCGCCGACATTTACTGCTGCCTCTGACTATCACAAGACCAGAGTTGTGAGAGGCGTGATTAGTAAGGAGGATACTGCCGGTCAGGAAGCGGGAGACTTCTTTTTGGGTTTCCTGCCGTTTTGGGGACCTATGGTCAACAGTAGGAACCTGAGACAACTGACTCGTGTGGTTGAATCCACTGTTAATGTTACGGCTGGTGCCCTTGGTAATTTGACAGCTGAGCTCCAAGCGGATCGCCTCATGACTTTGCAGAACCGTATGGTTCTAGACGTCATACTTGCAGACCGCGGTGGGGTATGTAAGGTCATCCAATCTAGTTGTTGCATTTTCATACCAGATAACGCTCCAACAGTTTATCAAGCCATCTCCAAACTACATAAAATATCTGAATCCATACACGTGGATAAAGGAGATTGGTCACTGGTGGGGTGGTTCTGGGAACTGATATCTGCCTGGGGTTGGAAGATTCTGATGGTCATTGGAATGATCTTAGCCATCCTTTTCCTGTTCTGTCTTTGAATACAGTGTGCTCCTGTGATATGTGGCCTCTGTGCTACATTATGTGTAAGGAAACCTGTATCGAGGGACGAGCTAAGTAATAGGATGATGCTACAGCAACATCTCCATGACTTCGTGAATATTGACCTGGACTCGGATTGATATGAGCATAGTTATTGCCTATGTAAGGGCAAAAGGAGGGTCTGTGGTACTTTGAAATTTGGGACCGCGTGGGAGACAGGGCCCTACCCCTGTCTACTCCGGTATTAGCAAATCGCGAATGGTTAATGCGGTATGTACAAGTGCTTTGTATAACGTTTTAGCGATAAATGCACTGTGTATACGATATTATACATTGACTTTGTGGGTTCCATCTTAGAGCGGTGGCCATCTTATGGTTGCCCTCACATAGGCTACACATTACGAACAAATACGGGCCTTTAGAACACATGTGCCTTCCTTTGACTTCTCTGTGACCTGGGCAGCTTGGCTCCGCTGCCCCAGGTCAGTCCGGTCCCACGAGCTCCCCGTCCTACGGCCACCTGTGATTAGCATCAGGGTTTGACACACCATAAAGCCTTTTCATCCCACACGAGCCTCCGGCTAATCTCTTTCACACCTGACTCTTCCTGCTTTATGGCTTGTTTTCCAAACAGGAGATGCTCGTGTTTATTGGGGCCTGTTGATATCTGATGTGGGATCTGAGCCTTGCTGGGTAAATAATTGTGGGCTGGCTTAACTGGAATGTGGGATGGTCATCATGACTCTGCCTTTTCGTTTGGAATGGATACATGTATATGACCATATCGTAAAACAAGGAATGTGTGCCTGAAGCATGATATTTTGTATTTAAGGAGAAGCTCGTTTCTGTAACTTTAAGCAGTCTCCTGAGAACATACATTGTGTTGTACTTCTCGGATACCTGTAATTGGTCTGCAGCCAATAAACCGATCTTTGACTTCACCCAGAAGACTCTGTGTTTCTGTAGGTCTGAAACAGGAAGAACCCGAAGTCTTAGGGTGTGTTACCCTGCACCGCTGGGCTTTAAATTCCCAGTACTTCAATCCTAGGACCGGTTTCGGGGTTTCACTCCTCTTCAGCCAGGATAGCTTGATTCCAGAGGCATGGAGAGCACGGGGACAACGTCTGGGCATACCCGTCCCACTCGGGGGGACATATGCAAAAACAACAATTGATGGACAGAATGCAGAACAATGTCATACATTCACCCCAGTGCAGAGATCTGAGCCTAAATCCATCGTTTTTTTGCTCACCATGCCATTCCAGTTTGAACCCAGCCATATGCAAATCAGTCTTGACCCTGTACCTCATGGGAACAGTCCAGCCCGACCTGCTAAGCCAGGTCCTCCCTGGACTGGAAACAAGCATCCTAGGACCGGTTTCCGGGTTTCAGCCCTCTTCAGCCAGGATAGCTGGATTCCAGTGGCATGGAGAGCACGGGACAGATATTTTTATAGTTCTGTATTCCTTTCTAATTGTGTCAACTCCACAAGGAAGTGTAGGCTGTGCAGCACAGGTGACAAAGGGGGATGCAAGTGTTGTGGCAGACACTATCTAGTCCAACTAGCCCATTCTGATCTATACATTTTGGTTGTTCTTCAGGCCCAGGACTTTCTGTCACGGAATGGATGCCGAAAAGGTTTGTCAGGTGGCCTTCTAGATTTCAAGAGAAAATTGTGACTCCTCCCAGTAGCCCTATTGCCAGCTTGCACAGAATATTTTACATGATAGGTGACAATTGTTTCCTTTATCGGTAACAGATGGGAGAAGAAACCCACAAAGGGGAAAAAGCTTCATTTGGGAATCTTTGTAAATCTTGATTGAAGATAGGAATGGTGATGGTTGCCTGAGAGAATATTGAGGACATAAATATTGTGTTGCCCAAATATCATCACAAAATTATTGAGGACAAGGATATCGAGAAGTTAAGAGCAAATCGGCTACTATTCTCCACATCTATGCACCTTGAAGATATTTATATTGTCAAGCTAAATATATGTGGAGTAAATCACAGTAAAAATGTCCTTACCAGTATTAACTTACCTTCACAATATTCTTGTTGTCGATATTCTTACCACAATATTTTGGCCACTCAATATTTCAGTTTCGATATTTTGATCAATCACTTTGGTGATAATACTGAGGCAACAAACTCCTGCTGAGGTTATGAAGGAGACAAGAGCTGAGCTGATAGTTAGTGAAGCCAAGGAAAATCCACAATGAAAGATCCAATATGAATAAGGAAAAAACTTAGGGACAAAAGTGAAAAGCAATGTGCGATGAGTGTGAAAAAGCATCAGAGTACAAATGCACTGCCATTCATTTTACCTTTCCAAGTGCTTCTTATTTTAGGTAAAATCTGGCACAGCAAAAAATTGTGCAACATCTTAAATCAGAATACACTGGTGAACTTCCAATGGACTGACCATTATCTTTGAAATTGCAATTTAAAAGGCTGATTTGCCCCACTACTCAAAAAAATCATGGCCTTCATTCTACCTCAAAGAAAGAAGCCCAAATCTGATATGAAATACGTCATGCAGCAGTCTGGAGGTTCATGGCCTCCGCTTATGCTCCTCACTTCCTTTAACTCATGAGAAACCCCTCCAGGTTATCATGAGCGCGGAAGTGTTGGCGCGTCTCCTACGGTGAGGGAGCTCTGCATCTGATGAAGCATGGCATTCAGTAATGCACTGTCATGAAGCTCATAAGGAACAACTTTGAATTAGACTATACACAGTCTTAGGTAAGTTCTTGCACCAGTCTCCGGTCAAATGTAACACTTCTTGATAATGGTAGCAGTCTTACTTGAAAGCCCTGAGATTACCCAAGGAGCCCGGAATTCCTCAGGCCACCATTGACAGAGCTCCCATATATAGTACATAGGGAGGGAGGCCCATAGGGTCCCTCAACTGACCCCCAAATTGGGATAAACTAAGTTGGGACTTTGATAGAAAGTTTAATTCTATTCAGAAACAAAGATTGTAGTCAATGGTCCTAAATTAGAGTTGCATTCTTGATTACAGTTCTGAAGGAAGGCTTGTGAAGTTGCACTTCTAGGTTGGTACATAAATATATGGGGAATGACAATTTTCGTGATGTTTCTCTGATACAAAACAATCTTCTCATCACTCCCTCAAGCACCAACACATTTAGGTGGATGTTTTCAATTGGTGCAACTCTGCAGAACTCAAAAATGTAATTCAGGTTTTAAATTACACAAGCCCAGCAGATGGTCTCTTGCATGATAATCTAGAAATGTGAGCATTTTTTTTGCAAATGGCACCATCATCCAAAGAATGGTACCCTTAAATAGATGACAGACCTGACTGCTGGCACTCTGTCTATCTGTAATAGGATGCAACATTTCCCTGTGTACCAGGCCAGACATCTGTATGCAAAGAAAAGCACAAGCAGATTCAGACAATAGAGGTTCAGATTCAGTTCTACTGAAACATTTAGCCCCTGTTGAGACGCCTGCATATCATGCTCTCATTCTGACCTTTTGGCGTTCCTCCCTTTCACTATGTCTGAGGATGTCCCAAAATGGCATGCCCGTTCCATGCATTCATATGTTCCACCTTCTGGAGTAGTTCAACACCCCGAAAGATCCATGTCATCCTAGTAGCGTGTTAAATGTTGAGGGTCCAACATATGCAAGGCCCTGTAGTGAAGGAAGCCCACATTTTTGCAGGAATTGCTAAAGGACGCAAGGTCCTTATAAGTTCTAGGGCGGAGAACAACTCTTCCCTTGTGTACTTACTGTGTTCCACATGCTATACCCAGTGCAATGTTTTTCGACTATGCTGATGCATACCAGTCTTTGCAACTTAGCATGATACACAATCTCACACTTCCTCAAAATAAGACAGATGTTGCCAAGGATAACCAGCTTGGATGGTGAATCATTTTCAATTATTTTCTGTATAGCAGGATTTCCTTTCTTCATTACCTGCTGGAGGCTCAAATTGATAGACTTCTTCTCAGTGGCCATTATCTTTATGCCAGGAGATAGTAGAGAGCAGAAGCTGCTCCACCAATATGGGTCGGGTAGAGAAAAAGGAAGCCTCTTGAATTTTCTTTATGGTTTCAACTATGAACCAGAAATGGTACAATAGCCATATGAAGGACACCTCAGCTTTTTCCCAATTTATGAGAACACCTACCTCCTGCAGCAGCCCCGTGACCACGAACACATGATTTTTGCTTGCTCTTACTTTGTCCTCAATTAAATGTTTTTTAGCAGTTTGGGGAAACATCACAAACTGAGCAAGCCTGAGTGACAGAATGGAAAACTCAAGGGCCTAAACACACAGTTATGAATTGCAGAAACCCAGTGCTGTGGAGAGAAAAATGATATTCTTAGACAATAGTTCCTTTAGTCAGTCTCCTGGCTGTAGTAGAGATCTCTTTTTTATAAAGCTTATTTAAAAAAAAAAAAAACATTTTATTTGCATTGTTCCACAACCAAAGCAGGATATCAATAACCAGGAGCGATGTAGAGTGTTATAAGCATTTATATTTCTTACACAACTCCCCAAAAAATGGAAAAGAAAAGTAATGCGCAGCATGTTTTCCCAGAGTCTGGGGTGCAGCTACTTCCGGGTTTAGGTACAGAACAGGTGTTTTTTCCATCTGGACCAGATTCACTGATATTTGGCATGGCAACATTTTTCCTTGCACACATTTCCCTCCACCAAGATGCATCTATCCAGTCCCCCCATCATTCATTTAGGTGTGGAAGGCAACACTTATCCATTTACTCGCTATGTCACATTTAGCAATCAGGTAGTCCAGTTCAACTAACAGAAATGTACTACAGTCACCCTCCCAAATGCCAAAATCCCCAGGAATTTTAGGATCTAAGTAAAAGTAGTGATTTACAACACATGCGATCATGAGTGCACTCTTGACCAGTATAATGATAGAGCAACCCCAAATACTAGACAAAAAGGTACCCTCTGTGTTGTTAAATCATAAGGGGTGGTCAATGGGTGATCTGCCCATCCACCACAGCCTAGAGGCATAAAAGTACGTACAATGTAGGTACTTGAATCGTATATGCCTAAGGCAGGTGGAAATGGCCAAAAGCCTGGGGACCATTTTTGGTTTGGTCCATTCCTTGTCACCCAGGACTTCATGGTCACTCACCCATCTTTCCCTGAAGCTCACAAATGGGTTGGAGAAGTTAATCATGAGTGATCTGTAAATGCGAGATATACCCTTTCTCCTGATATGTTGCATTGTTCTTTTTGGGTCCAAGAAGTGGAATTACAGCATAGGATGTATAATTGGATGTTAGGGATCCTCAGCCACCTTTGAGCATGGCCTACATGCATATACCAAATGATACTCATGGTGTCCAAGTTACCCAAAAAAACAAGTCAAGGAGGTGATCATGAGGTCAAGATCAGAAGGTTATAATACAATGACCTTAATCCTTCTTTTCATACCATGTGCACAAATTATTGCCCATTCCAGAGCAGTGTTTGGTGCATGAAATTACTCGCTCATTGTGTCCATCGCAGAGCCCTCTTCCAACTTTCTATCACAATCCTGTTTTGGGAGGGGATGATCTTAGGAACCTATTAGAAATTGGGTTTCTTTTCTGGTTAGCAGAAGTAGGCACCCTGTCCAAAAAGGACCCATATTCCTAGTCCGGGTAAGTCAGGTACACACCATAAATTGACCTGTGCTCACCTTCTGGTATTTTGGCACAGAGCAGGCAGGCTCACTTTAAGAGGCAATGTGTGAAGTATTTGTGTAACACTCCAAACAGTAATGCAATGAAATCACCATCAAAAGACTCCACACGAGATTGGAAAAATAGATTATGGTTTTATAGATAAAACAAGACCAAAATGACAAAAATCCAATAAGCAGAAGGCTAGATATGAATTTGTGAAAAATGTAAGTGTCAATAGCACTTATAAACAATAAGCACCTATCTGGTCACGCGGGACCAGGGCAAAGTCAAGAGTTCAGGCCGACAGCGATAGAGCACAGACCGGGTACAGAAGCCACGCAAGGCCTGCTGAACAAAGTACCTTGATCCTGGTCGCAACAGTGAGATGAGGGGTTCAGCCAAGCATTGCATCGATGTCAATCCCGCAGTTGAGGTGATGTGTCAATTTTCTCCACGCGATGATGGCAATGCACTGGTTTCTGAGGATGAAGCGCCGAAGCCAAGATGCTTTGGTTCCGAAGCCGATGTGATGGTTTTTTCCACGCAGTTGAAGGGATGAATCGATCTTCTCTCACTGCAGCGCCAGCAAAGCAGTGGTTCCAGTGTGGTGGTTCTGGATGCGATGCACTGGTTCCAAGTGTGAAGCCCCAGTTCTGTTTCTGCACCAGCTGTGATGTGGCAATTCTGCTTCACGCAGTAGAGGATGCATTGGTTCCACTGGAGCAAACACCTGGATCCACTTCCAATGGACGAGGCACAGGAGCAAGAGGTGAGACTTTGATATCCCTGAGTCTCCAAAAGGAGGCAAGACGGCATGCCCTTGGAGATCACTGTGGGCTTAAGCTAGAGTCCAGTTCTTCCTCAGCAGGACCAGAGGGTAGCAGGCTGCAGAGCAGAACAGTAGAAAAACACTTCTTTCAGAGCATCAGTCCAGCAGAGTGGCAGTTCTTTTAGCAGCATAGCAGCCCGTTTTACTTGCAGATTCTTTACAGGTCCAGAAGTGCCTTGGTGGGGTCAGAGACCCAGTACTTATACCCAGTTGTGCCTTTGAAGTGGCAGAGTCTCTACTCTTCCTACCCTGGCTCCAGACTCACTACAGGGGGGGTATGCAACCCTTTGTGTGTGGGCAGGACACTGCCTGTTCAGGTGTAAGTGAGGGAGTGCTCAGCTCTGCCCCATCAAGACAGTTAATGGCCCATTAAGACCCATCAAATCACACTTAAGCTCCCATTGTGTGTGACTGTCTAGAGGAAATACACAAAGGGCCATATGCATCAACATAAGGAATTGCAATTCCTAAATAGTGATTTTTAAGGAATCGCTATTTAGGAATCGCAATTCCTTATGCATGTAGGAATCGCAGAATAAATTGTGATTCCTAAACATCACCTAATAGCGATTCGCAAATTGCGATTCATTACTAGTTAATGTTACTCCATTCACTCCTATGGGCCTATAGGCCCTTAGGAATAAATGGGAAGTGCATTCGCAAATTGCGATTACCAAATTGGTAACCGTAAATTGCGAATGCAATTCAAAGGGTGCCAGGGGGCCTAAGGCCCCCCTGATGCACCCCCCCCCAAAAAGGTAAGTGTGCACATGTGGCACTCACACATGCCCTAAGGGCATGTGTGTGCACCACATGTCACTTGAAAAATGCACTTTTGTGCATTTTTCAAAGAATTTGCAGATTACCATCAACTTGAAGTTGATGGTAATTAGCGTTTCCTAAATACACAGTTTGCATTTAGGAAAGGCTTGAGTCATCGCCTTTAGGGAATGGCAATTTGCGATTCCCTAAATGCATTTGTTATTTAGGTAAGCGCAATAAATTGCGATGACCTAATTTGGGAATTCAAAGCCTTTGATGCATCAGAAAAAGCCTTTATCCAGTCGCAGCAGATAATGGCTAAAGTAAGAAAATAGCAATTTTCTAAAAGTGTTTTTTTCAGAAGTACAATTTAAAATCTGACTTCACTATAAGTTGTGATTTACATTGTGATTCCAGAAACACCAAACTTGGGGGTCCAATCTCTTCCCAATTGGAACTTGCACTTATAAAATGCAATACGGTAATCCAAGTGTTAACCTATGGGAGAGATAGGCCTTGCAATATTGAAAAATGAAATTAAGAGTTTTTCACTACTAGGACATGTAAAACTTAAAAGGCCTACTTTTAAATACACAACACCTTGCCCTTGGGCTGTCCAAGTCCTAACTTACAGGGGAACTATATGTATTAAAAAGGAAGATTTTCTTGCCATGTCAACATGGCAGTTTAAAGCTGCACACACAGGCTCTACAACTGCAGGCCTAAGACATGTTTAAACGGCTACTTAAGTGGTTAGCGCAATCAGTGCTGTAGTCCAACTAGTAGCATTTATTTTTCAGGCCCTGGGCACATGTAGTGCACTTTACAAGGGACCTATCAGGATATTAAATGTGCCAATTATGGATACATCAATCAAACCATGTTTATGGGGGAGAGCAAATGCTCTCTATCACTGGCTAGCAGTGGTAAAGAGCTCAGAGTCCTAAAGCCAACAAAAATGAGGTCAGAAAAAGAGGAGGAAGAAGGCAAAAAGTGTGGAGTGACCCTTCAGAGAGGGCCATTTTCACACAGAACCCCAGACACATAGAGAAAATTCAAAATGCTGATTTCACCCATGAGATTTCATTAGGCATGATAAAATTGGTCACTCCCATCACCCAAAAAAAATCATCAAAAAAATTAAACCAAGAGGCCCAGTAATACAAGCACGTTTACCATTGCCAATCCGCTATCAAAGACCAACTAGGTACACTTGTTGAACACTGTCCTCTGGGGTTCATATACCCAGACAAAATTGATTGCATTTGATTGTAATCGCTCTGGGATCTCATATGGATGGTTTTGGAGTATGTAGAGTATTCTGGGTAGTGGACTATTTTAGTACAGGGAGATCCTATCTAATATGTTAATGGGAAACTGGTCCTTGTTCTGTGTATCGCTTTGTATTCCTTCTGATAAGGGTGTCAAGTTTAACTCCCAGCATTTCACATACTCTAGGATGAAGTGTAGACTAAGATACTTGAAATCAGATGTATGAATAGCTAATTTATTACTTTTGACATTTTTTTATTTAAGAAGTTCTATATAGCGCTGGCCTGACCCGAGGGTATCGGAGAGCTTTACATCAGATACGGTGCAGAGAATCACATAAAACAATAACAGTGCAGGTCGACGGCGGGGAGTTCTGGTTCGAAGTCTTGGGGACATAGAGTCAAAATGGTGAGAGGTGTCTGCTTCCCCGCTCCGACTGCTCCTATCGGTTCCCTAGAGAGCGGTCGAGGAACAGGATTTTGAGTTGACTTTTGAATTTTACAAAAGAGGGAATAGTTCTGATGTGAGGGGGAATAGAGTTCCAGATTTTGGGCGCACTCCCGGCGAAGGATCGTGCCGCAGTTTTTTGTTTTCGAGTTTTCAGCGGGATGAGTAGAAGGGAGTTCAAGCTTCTGAGGTTCCTGGCCTGCCAGGCTTTTTGGAGTTTGGTCACCAAATATTTGGGTTTGCTGGTGTGTAGGGCTTTGTGTGTGAGGCAGGCTATTCTGAAGCTAGCCCGCATTTCGACAGGGAGCCACTTAAGTTCTCTGAGTGCAGGAGAAATGTGATCGAAGTTCTTGATTCCGGTGACCATTCTGGCTGCCGCGTTGAGCGTTGTTTTGAGGGGAGCAAGATGTGATTTTTCTATTCCCGAGAGGCCTGCATTCCCATAGTCCAGTCTTGACAACACCAATGCTTGGGTGGCCTGTTTGAGATCAATGGGCGGAATGAAAGGTTTTATTTTGTTCAGTAGCTTTAGATTAAGGAAAGCACTTTTAGCTGAGTTCTTGATGTGTATGGTCATGTCCAGTTTCGGGTCTAGCGTGATGCCTAGTGATTTGACAGAGTCGGCCAGGGTGAGGTTCCCGTTGAGCACATCAACAGCTTTTAGCCATTCAGCAATTTGGGGGTTCTCCTCTTTATTCGAGATGAGGAGTATTTCGGTTTTGTCGGGGTTTCGTTTAAGGTGGTTACATGACAGCCAGTGTTGAACATCTCTCAGTACGTCATTGAGTCTTTGAATGTCTCTGATGGAGGTGGTTTCCAAGTAGATCTGAGTATTGTCTGCATAAAGATGGAAGCGGATGTTGGCTTTTTTGAGTAGCTTGGTGAGAGGTTCCATGTAAATGTTGAAAAGTTGCGGGGAGAGCACTGAACCTTGAGGGACTCCCTTGTTGGATGGATGAAGGTCGGATGCAAAGTTTTTGATTTTGATTCTTTGGGTGCGATTGTGTAGGAAGGAAGAGAACCATTGAAGGACCACCTCGCCAAGTCCGGCTCTTTCTTGGAGAGCCCTAATGAGAAGTTTGTGGTCTACCGTGTCGAATGCTGCCGATAGGTCTAGGAGAATGAGGAGGCAGCATTGGTCAGAGTCTAGTGATTTGTAGATATTGTCAATGATGTTGAGGATCGTGGTTTCAGTGCTGCAGCCTTTTCCGAAGCTAGATTGATGGAAGTCAAGGTGGTTGATGTTGTCCAAGTATTGGGTTAGTTGTTGGAGCATACATCTTTCTAGGATTTTGGACAGAAGAGGAAGGTTAGAGACAGGTCTAAAGTTATTCAAATCCTTTATGTCAAGGCCGGGTTTTTTCAGCAAAGGTGTGACTTGTCCCACTTTAAGGCAGTCTGGAACGACTACGTTTTTCATGGAGCTGTTTATGATCGTGCACCAGAGCGGTGCTAGGGAGCGCTTCAGCTTTTTGGTCAGTTGGGGGGGGGATAGGGTCTAGGACATGAGACGAGGGTTTGGAGGTGGCGATAAGATGGATTATCTCAGTTTCCTGAATGGGGCAGAAGCTTAGCCAGGATTTGGTAGAGGGACAAGGGGCGATATCATATGCCCCAGATGTGCTGCTCTTTGTGGGGAGGGTATTGTCGGTGTCCCTTGAGAGTTCGATCTTGGTGATCTTGTCATTAAAGAAGTTGGCGAAGTTGTCACAAAGTTCTTTAGACGCCTGTATTGAGGATGTAGCTGGCTTGGAGGTTTGTTGCCTGATGATGTTATAGAGCTCTTTGGGTCTATTTTATGCGCTGTCCTGCGCGGAGTGGAAAAACTTGGATTTTTTGTTTTTGATGTGATTGTTGTATTTCCTGCAAACTGTTTTGAGTTGTTCGGGGAGTGTAATAGTAGGATTATTCCTCCTGCGTCTTTCTGTGGCTTTTAGTTGTCTCCTTTCAGAGTTGATGTCAGTGGTGAACCATGATCTGGACGGAATGGCTCAGCTTTTTTTAGCTTTAGGGGGGCTAGCTGGTCAAGCATAGCCACCAAATTATAGTTGTAGAGCGAGGTGAGTTCGGTTGTGGTGAGGTGGTCATTGGCGCTGGGAAGGAGCAAGCTTATGCTTTCTTCTAGGACTTCCATGGGAATCTGGGTGAGGTTTCTAGCCCATTTTGGGGGTTCTTGCACGGGTGGCTGGGAAAGCATTTGTTGGTTAATGTGGAATAAGATCAATTGATGGTCCGACCAGTCCACGAGGAGTATGTGGTTGATCGTAATTGCGTCTCGTTGAGCGATAATGGCACCCAAGGTTGCTCCTTTATTGTGTGTTTCCTCTGCGCAGTGTTGGGATAGGTTGTTGTCACGGAGAAGATTGGATAGCGTTTGAATTAATGGGTTGTTCGCTTCATTCCAACGAAGGTTTAGGTCACCAAGAATTAGATTGTTAGCGTCCCCCAGTGCGCAGTGAGCAATCAGGTCGGACAAATGCTCCCCGAATGCGGAGGTGTTGCATGGTGGATATTACTCCATTATATGTTGCAGGGTCTCCACGTAGCGGGACCAGATTTCACTTGATCCAATATAGTGGTGGTTGAGAGGTCTGGTCACATAAATCTAAAATGTGCATTACTCTTGGCTCTGTCCATTTGGGATATACAGTAAAAAGGAGAAGGTCAATAGTGTATCGCGAAATATGGTCCATTGAAATCCCTGTAGTAGGTCGTCATTCTTAACCCATGTGGCCAAAGGTTTGATGGCAAGTTAAAGCATTAGTGGGGAGAGAGGGCATCCCTGCTTGGTGTTGGACTTGGCCCTTCTGGCAGGTTCACCCCTGAACTTTTTTTGCTTTTTACTGGTGACTTGGTGTGGTGATTTTTTGGGTTTCTGCGCACTTTCCCCGTGTCCCAGGGTAAAGTGCGTGCGCGCTCTGAGTGCATGTGGTGAGATAGGCCTGCCCTCCCATAGGAATGCATGGGGAATGTATGTGTCCCTAGTAGTTCCTGATGCGTGGGGTGTGCAGGCCCGAGTTTGGTATGTGCGGACTCGTGTGATTGAATGCTGCGCGGTGATGTGTGCGGCGTGCATGTACCTAGTGTGGAATTGCCACTTCTAGAAGTGGGCACTTCGGTGTGCAGTATGAAATGTGTGGCTTGTCTGGCGATTGGCTGGTGGAGGTCATGTGACGGACTAGGGAAATCCCCAGAGTCAGGAGGAGTCACCCAGTGGTGAATGGGAGTTTAGCATACTGATGGCTGGGGAGGAGTATACCTGGGTCCTGAATAGGACAGGGCTTTCCCCACACACTGCTGGCTCCGGCCCCTGTGGTGCGTCTGATGACCCTGGCCTGCCAGTGAATAGGGAGAGGGGCTGAGCAAAACAAAGTGCTCAGGAACCAGATGTAACTGGTTCGCCCCTTCCCTGCACCTTCAGACAAAGACTTTTACTGTATAAAAAGGGGCTGTGTCCCCTTACAATTTGTTCTCTTACAGGATCCTGAGGGGGGCTGCTTTGCTGGAGGCCAGGAGGAACCGCCACTTTGGACTGCCTTCCTGCCTGGAGGGCCCAGTGAGCTGGCCCCTGGCCCAGCCTTGCCCCCTGCCCGCCTTACTAAGGACTTTGCTGGATTTGGTGGTTATTTCACCCCTAAGCGCCTGGGAGCGCTTTTCTCTGCCTTATAGCGCTAGGAGCGCACTCTCTGTGGCCCCAGCAGCGCCGAGCTGCAATATTTAGCGAGGGAACCCCGGCGTGGGATTCCCCGCTTTTCGGCCGTGTTCTAAAGCGGGTGCCCACCCCGCATTGTGGCGCTTGCGGGTTCCTACCCCGCTTATTTAATTATTTTCCTACGGCGGGTGCCCACCCCGCCGTAGATTGCTTATTGCGAGGGAGCCCACCCCTCTTGTGAAGCTAAAATCACCGCCGCGGCCCGAGCCGCGCATTGGATTCCCCCGAGCAGGGAGAACGACCCGGGAGCCTACCCCGCATTGTGTGCTGTTGTCATATCCCTAGCGGGTGCCCACCCCGCCAGGGACTTTGTGACATTCTTATACCCCAGCGGGTGCCCACCCCGCCAGGGACTTTTATGCAGGGATAACGGGAGCCTACCCCGTGTTATGCTGGCGAAAGTCTGGGTCCCGAAATAATCACCGCCGCCGGCCCGGGAGCTTCCGTGTAAAGGGCCGCGCTGCCATTGGTTGATATGCCCCTGAGCCTGGAGGCTCGTCGCCGGGGCCGTGCTGCCATTGGAGGAGGCGTTCCTGAGCCTGGGGGCTCACCACGAAGGGCCGTGCTGCCATTGGCTGGCCAGCAACCCTGCACCTTGACCCTGGGGAGCTTCCGAGGAGCGGAGCAGCGTCAGCCCGGGAGATCACGAGTGCCAAGACAACGCGGAGAGAGCCGGTAAGAGGGGGGGCGTCCACGCAGGCTTCTCCCCGGCCCCGCGCAGCGCTGATGAGTGGCGTAGAGCCCCGAGAAGGCTCCAACGTCGGGGGCATTTCTTTTGAACCCAGAGCGGCCCCGGAAGGCAGCGGGCCGCTCCCACGACCGGGGGCATTTCGATAGAGCCTGTGAGGCTCCAACCCCTGGGCACCTTTGTTTATAGAGCCTGCGAGGCTCACGAGTCCCCCGCGTGGGACTCCAACGGTTGGGGGCAGTATTTTCGAGTCCAGAGGGACTCCAACGAGGGCGCATTGGTTGCTTAGAGCCCACGAGGCTCCCACCACGTTTTAGGGGCACATTTGTTTATTGAGCCTGTGAGTCTCTACCAGGGGCATTTCTTTATTGTTCAGAGCCCAGAGGGGCACAGGGGACAGTCCGTGGACAGAGCCTGCCAGGCTCCAGCGTTGGCCCCATCATTGTCCGCCAGCTGCCCAGCACTTAGTGGGCAGCTGCAACGTTTAGGTTGTGGCCTCTGCGTTTTGGTTTACGCTTTGCCCTGACTGCGTGCGCAGTCTTGCCCTGGCTTTGCTGGACACAGGGTGTCCTAGCCCGACAAGGCCAGTAGGCCTAGGGACTGCCACAGTGGTGGCTAATGTGAGTTTGGCGTTATTGTCTCCCTTCCTGCACCTCTGAATGTGTTTATGCGTCATGTGCTTTGCTTTACACCGCTGAATGTATTTTATGCATCATGTGTTTCCCTTCCCTACACCTCTGAATGTTATGCATCATGTGTTTATGTGCTTAGACCCCTACAGGTATTGTGATACTTAGGTGGTTGTTTTCTCCCTAGCACAGGTGGTGCCAGTGAGGTCCTGATTCCCTGCGCAATATTTGCCTAAGGTGGTTAGGGTTGCGTAGGTGGTACTTACCTGATGCTAGTGTGATGACGCGGAGGTCATTATTGCGCCAGTAGTTACTGGTTGGGTGCTACATGTTCTATTTTAGTGCTACAGTGATTGTAAGTGCTATGGTCTAAAGTATTATTCCTATGTTCTAAAAAGTGCTAATTCCGGACAGCGGTCCATGTGGCCCTGTCCCCTGTACATATAATCCCTTGTAAATTCTGCCCATGCCTGTTGGCACATTGTAAAGTGTGTGTTTTTATCTAATGTGTTTTGGTAATACAAAGGTTATTTTTATAGAATTCCTTGTGTGGAGTTTCCTTTGTGGTGGGCCTTGGGTGTTGTTGCTGGGTGCGCGCGCAAACGCTTTACACATCGCCTCAGGGATAAGCCTGTCTGCTCGTGCCAAGCTACCAAGGGGGTGAGCAGGGGTTATCTTTGGCGTGTAACTTCCTTGCCCTGACTAGAGTGGTGGTTTCTGCCTGACTTTGGCGCAAGCCTTAGCCAACCAGAAATCCCATTTCTAACATTGGTGATCAGCGGTGGGATTTGGACTTGCGTTTGCGCTGTACCGCAGCGGCAACTGGTCGCACTACAAAACTCTGCATTTAGATAAATCACATGGTATAGGGATTATTGTTTTAAGTTTGTTTTTAATTGTCATTTCTTTGGAAATGTGTTTTTGTGCACTGTGAGTTAGGTGTCCCTAGCTCGGGAGGGTAGATCCTCCCCCTTAGTGCATTGTGTTTTCTGGATTCACCAGAGGGTGGGATCCAGTGGTGGCAGCGTAATAGTGTCCTGTACATTTGTCCCCCGCCCTGCGCCCAGAGTTGGTACCTGTGTCACGTGGTGGTCAGGTTGAGGAATCAGGGGTGGTAGAAACTGCCTTACCAGTCCGAGGGGAGGGTTGTGTGTGGATGGATGGTGTGTGGCACTAGGCAAGTGAGTGTGAGTTCTCTGGGTTAGAGAGCTTGCTGAATCTTTTTGTGAATTGTGTGCTCCTGTTAGGTACAGACCCCTAGGTTCCCTGTGTGATCTTTTGTCTAGAACGTCTGCCAGAATGGAGCCTGCTTGTGATCCCTATGAGCTAGCTTGGCGCCAGAGGCAGGAGTTAGAAAGGTCCTGTACAGGGGGAGAGTCCGACACTCTGTACGAACTTCAGGACCACCTGGTCCTATGGCAAAAGGGTCCATGGGATCTTGAGCACAGTATGGAAAGGGCCCGGGCCTCACACCGGGAGGGTGGTGGGTCTGTAGGGAGCCCTGAAGATTCAGAAGAGGAGGCTGAGAGGGCCTCCACCAGAGGCAAAGTAGCTCTGGAGGATAGACTATCCCCTGCGCGCAATTTTAATTTTCTGGGCTCCCCCGGGAGGGTTGAGTCCAGTGGTGGTAGCTATATAGATTGCAGTGTAGGAAATCCCAGTCCCAGTTCCCCCAGTCTGGTACCTGCTCCCCAGGAGGAGGAGTTAAGGTTAAAATTCAGGGGCAGTAGGAAACTGTCTCACCAGACTTGGGAGGAGTTTGTGGATGGATGTGAGGATGCAATGTTTGATTGGATTCCCACAGCAAGTGATTTTGATATACTGTGTAATCTGGTTCTCAAAGAACACCTGCTCAGTTGTTGTGTGCCAGGGTTGCGCCAACACCTGTTGGGGTGTGGATTGTCTGAGCCCCTTGAGCTTGCGGAGAAAGCAGAGCGCTGGGAAAGGGCTAGAGGTTCTCTAGAGTCATTAGGGAGTGACTCCAAAAGTAGTGGGTGAGGTATCTTCCAGCCCAGCGTGGTGGAAGAGGCTCAGTGTAGCCCAGCTAGGTCCCAGGATAGCGAGGAGGGTGTAGGGGCTCACTGCCTGGCTCAGTGGAGCAGGAGTGAGAGGGTGACCGAGGGTCCCCGGACGTGCGAAACCCTGCCTCAGGACTTGGATGGTTTCATGAGGGAACACCAAGTTGGGGACCTAGGCTGTCCTGTTAGCCCATTTGGGGAAGATCTCCTGGTGAGTAGAGGACCTAGAGCACCTGTAACCAGGGCTCCTGTGGTTCTGGAGTCTGGCAGTACCGCTCCGGTAAGGAGGGTACAGGAGTCCAGCGTGAGTGATTGGGGGATGAGTTCCCCAGTGGAAGAGCCTGTGGGTCAGGGACTACCCAGTTGGGCTAGGATCCCGTGTAGTGGCCAGGGTGGCACCACTTCTGTTCTGGGGGATCTCCGCGCACTGTCAGGTGGACAGGGGACGGGAGATCAGCGCCAGACAGACAGTCGCTCGACATATGTGTCATTTGATAGCCTCAGGGGGATGGAGTGGAAATCCCCAGAAGTCCTGGAGTGCCAGGCAATTATTCCACCAAAGGTTCTAGGCCGGAGGTTGGGAGGCCAGGTTCAGGATCAGCCTGACCTGAAGGGTGGGACGTCTGTAACCAGCGTCCCGACCGGTTCTTCTTCCAGCAGAGGTACCACCCCAGTTGGTAGGGAGCAGGGCTCTGGAAGGGGGTGCAGAGGGTGGGAGAGCCCACCTCTGGCCCCGGTACAACCTGAGGGGTTAAACCCTGGGTTGGAATGGCGTTCTAGGTGTACCGCTCGCCGGAGGAGGAGGAACCCTAGGAGGAGAGCCTTCCCTGAGACTCCTGGTCCGCCTGAGGGTGTAGACCCTAGGCTGGAGAACCAGTGGCAGTCTAGTCCTGTCTTGCAGAGAGGAAGAGTGGAGAATGGCCGCTATGTGCCAGGGGTTACTACCCCCCACTCTGTGATTAGGCAAAGACCGGGGGCACCTGGGTGGCCTAGGGCCTGGTCTTGGCCGCGGACAGCTTGGGAGTACCAGTGGGGTAGCCCAGTTGGTCCAGACAGTGGTGTTAGAAAGAATTCCATGGGTTCACCGTGGCGTAGAACCAGAGGGTGTCCCTGCAGTTGCGGGCCCGCGTCCGTGTTCTATCGCCCCAAGCAGGGAAGTCCATCACGGTGGTGATTGGTCTGCCCTGCGTTTTGGCTGGAAGGGGGTTGTGTTGGACTTGGCCCTTCTGGCAGGTTCACCCCTGAACTTTTTTTGCTTTTTACTGGTGACTTGGTGTGGTGATTTTTTGGTTTCTGCGCACTTTCCCCGTGTCCCAGGGTAAAGTGCGTGCGCGCTCTGAGTGCATGTGGTGAGATAGGCCTGCCCTCCCATAGGAATGCATGGGGAATGTATGTGTCCCTAGTAGTTCCTGATGCGTGGGGTGTGCAGTCCCGAGTTTGGTATGTGCGGACTCGTGTGATTGAATGCTGCGCGGTGATGTGTGCGGCGTGCATGTACCTAGTGTGGAAGTGCCACTTCTAGAAGTGGGCACTTCGGTGTGCAGTATGAAATGTGTGGCTTGTGTGGCGATTGGCTGGTGGAGGTCATGTGACGGACTAGGGAAATCCCCAGAGTCAGGAGGAGTCACCCAGTGGTGAATGGGAGTTTAGCATACTGATGGCTGGGGAGGAGTATACCTGGGTCCTGAATAGGACAGGGCTTTCCCCACACACTGCTGGCTCCGGCCCCTGTGGTGCGTCTGATGACCCTGGCCTGCCAGTGAATAGGGAGAGGGGCTGAGCAAAACAAAGTGCTCAGGAACCAGATGTAACTGGTTCGCCCCTTCCCTGCACCTTCAGATAAAGACTTTTACTGTATAAAAAGGGGCTGTGTCCCCTTACAATTTGTTCTCTTACAGGATCCTGAGGGGGGCTGCTTTGCTGGAGGCCAGGAGGAACCGCCACTTTGGACTGCCTTCCTGCCTGGAGGGCCCAGTGAGCTGGCCCCTGGCCCAGCCTTGCCCCCTGCCCACCTTACTAAGGACTTTGCTGGATTTGGTGGTTATTTCACCCCTAAGCGCCTGGGAGCGCTTTTCTCTGCCTTATAGCGCTAGGAGCACTCTCTCTGTGGCCCCAGCAGCGCCGAGCTGCAATATTTAGCGAGGGAACCCCAGCGTGGGATTCCCCGCTTTTCGGCCGTGTTCTAAAGCGGGTGCCCACCCCGCATTGTGGCGCTTGCGGGTGCCTACCCCGCTTATTTAATTATTTTCCTACGGCGGGTGCCCACCCCGCCGTAGATTGCTTATTGCGAGGGAGCCCACCCCTCTTGTGAAGCTAAAATCACCGCCGCGGCCCGAGCCGCGCATTGGATTCCCCCGAGCAGGGAGAACGACCCGGGAGCCTACCCCGCATTGTGTGCTGTTGTCATATCCCTAGCGGGTGCCCACCCCGCCAGGGACTTTGTGACATTCTTATACCCCAGCGGGTGCCCACCCCGCCAGGGACTTTTATGCAGGGATAACGGGAGCCTACCCCGTGTTATGCTGGCGAAAGTCTGGGTCCCGAAATAATCACCGCCGCCGGCACGGGAGCTTCCGTGTAAAGGGCCGCGCTGCCATTGGTTGATGTGCCCCTGAGCCTGGAGGCTCGTCGCCGGGGCCGCTCTGCCATTGGAGGAGGCGTTCCTGAGCCTGGGGGCTCACCACGAAGGGCCGTGCTGCCATTGGCTGGCCAGCAACCCTGCACCTTGACCCTGGGGAGCTTCCGAGGAGCGGAGCAGCGTCAGCCCGGGAGATCACGAGTGCCAAGACAACGCGGAGAGAGCCGGTAAGAGGGGGGGCGTCCACGCAGGCTTCTCCCTGGCCCCGCGCAGCGCTGATGAGTGGCGTAGAGCCCCGAGAAGGCTCCAACGTCGGGGGCATTTCTTTTGAACCCAGAGCGGCCCCGGAAGGCAGCGGGCCGCTCCCACGACCGGGGGCATTTCGATATAGAGCCTGTGAGGCTCCAACACGTGGGCACCTTTGTTTATAGAGCCTGCGAGGCTCACGAGTCTCCCGCGTGGGACTCCAACGGTTGGGGGCAGTATTTCCGAGTCCAGAGGGACTCCAACGAGGGCGCATTGGTTGCTTAGAGCCCACGAGGCTCCCACCACGTTTTAGGGGCACATTTGTTTATTGAGCCTGTGAGTCTCTACCGGGGGCATTTCTTTATTGTTCAGAGCCCAGAGGGGCTCAGGGGACAGTCCGTGGACAGAGCCTGCCAGGCTCCAGCGTTGGCCCCATCATTGTCCGCCAGCTGCCCAGCACTTAGTGGGCAGCTGCAACGTTTAGGTTGTGGCCTCTGCGTTTTGGTTTACGCTTTGCCCTGACTGCGTGCGCAGTCTTGCCCTGGCTTTGCTGGACACAGGGTGTCCTAGCCCGACAAGGACAGTAGGCCTAGGGACTGCCACAGTGGTGGCTAATGTGAGTTTGGCGTTATTGTCTCCCTTCCTGCACCTCTGAATGTGTTTATGCGTCATGTGCTTTGCTTTACACCGCTGAATGTATTTTATGCATCATGTGTTTCCCTTCCCTACACCTCTGAATGTTATGCATCATGTGTTTATGTGCTTAGACCCCTACAGGTATTGTGATACTTAGGTGGTTGTTTTCTCCCTAGCACAGGTGGTGCTAGTGAGGTCCAGATTCCCTGCGCAATATTTGCCTAAGGTGGTTAGGGTTGCGTAGGTGGTACTTACCTGATGCTAGTGTGATGACGCGGAGGTCATTATTGCGCCAGTAGTTACTGGTTGGGTGCTACATGTTCTATTTTAGTGCTACAGTGATTGTAAGTGCTATGGTCTAAAGTATTATTCCTATGTTCTAAAAAGTGCTAATTCCGGACAGCGGTCCATGTGGCCCTGTCCCCTGTACATATAATCCCTTGTAAATTCTGCCCATGCCTGTTGGCACATTGTAAAGTGTGTGTTTTTATCTAATGTGTTTTGGTAATACAAAGGTTATTTTTATAGAATACCTTGTGTGGAGTTTCCTTTGTGGTGGGCCTTGGGTGTTGTTGCTGGGTGCGCGCGCAAACGCTTTACACATCGCCTCAGGGATAAGCCTGTCTGCTCGTGCCAAGCTACCAAGGGGGTGAGCAGGGGTTATCTTTGGCGTGTAACTTCCTTGCCCTGACTAGAGTGGTGGTTTCTGCCTGACTTTGGCGCAAGCCTTAGCCAACCAGAAATCCCATTTCTAACATTGGTGATCAGCGGTGGGATTTGGACTTGCGTTTGCGCTGTACCGCAGCGGCAACTGGCCGCACTACAAAACTCTGCATTTAGATAAATCACATGGTATAGGGATTATTGTTTTAAGTTTGTTTTTAATTGTCATTTCTTTGGAAATGTGTTTTTGTGCACTGTGAGTTAGGTGTCCCTAGCTCGGGAGGGTAGATCATCCCCCTTAGTGCATTGTGTTTTCTGGATTCACCAGAGGGTGGGATCCAGTGGTGGCAGCGTAATAGTGTCCTGTACATTTGTCCCCCGCCCTGCGCCCAGAGTTGGTACCTGTGTCACGTGGTGGTCAGGTTGAGGAATCAGGGGTGGTAGAAACTGCCTTACCAGTCCGAGGGGAGGGTTGTGTGTGGATGGATGGTGTGTGGCACTAGGCAAGTGAGTGTGAGTTCTCTGGGTTAGAGAGCTTGCTGAATCTTTTTGTGAATTGTGTGCTCCTGTTAGGTACAGACCCCTAGGTTCCCTGTGTGATCTTTTCTCTAGAACGTCTGCCAGAATGGAGCCTGCTTGTGATCCCTATGAGCTAGCTTGGCGCCAGAGGCAGGAGTTAGAAAGGTCCTGTACAGGGGGAGAGTCCGACACTCTGTACGAACTTCAGGACCACCTGGTCCTATGGCAAAAGGGTCCATGGGATCTTGAGCACAGTATGGAAAGGGCCCGGGCCTCACACCTGGAGGGTGGTGGGTCTGTAGGGAGCCCTGAAGATTCAGAAGAGGAGGCTGAGAGGGCCTCCACCAGAGGCAAAGTAGCTCTGGAGGATAGACTATCCCCTGCGCGCAATTTTAATTTTCTGGGCTCCCCCGGGAGGGTTGAGTCCAGTGGTGGTAGCTATATAGATTGCAGTGTAGGAAATCCCAGTCCCAGTTCCCCCAGTCTGGTACCTGCTCCCCAGGAGGAGGAGTTAAGGTTAAAATTCAGGGGCAGTAGGAAACTGTCTCACCAGACTTGGGAGGAGTTTGTGGATGGATGTGAGGATGCAATGTTTGATTGGATTCCCACAGCAAGTGATTTTGATATACTGTGTAATCTGGTTCTCAAAGAACACCTGCTCAGTTGTTGTGTGCCAGGGTTGCGCCAACACCTGTTGGGGTGTGGATTGTCTGAGCCCCTTGAGCTTGCGGAGGAAGCAGAGCGCTGGGAAAGGGCTAGAGGTTCTCTAGAGTCATTAGGGAGTGACTCCAAAAGTAGTGGGTGAGGTATCTTCCAGCCCAGCGTGGTGGAAGAGGCTCAGTGTAGCCCAGCTAGGTCCCAGGATAGCGAGGAGGGTGTAGGGGCTCACTGCCTGGCTCAGTGGAGCAGGAGTGAGAGGGTGACCGAGGGTCCCCGGACGTGCGAAACCTTGCCTCAGGACTTGGATGGTTTCATGAGGGAACACCAAGTTGGGGACCTAGGCTGTCCTGTTAGCCCATTTGAGGAAGATCTCCTGGTGAGTAGAGGACCTAGAGCACCTGTAACCAGGGCTCCTGTGGTTCTGGAGTCTGGCAGTACCGCTCCGGTAGGGAGGGTACAGGAGTCCAGCGTGAGTGATTGGGGGATGAGTTCCCCAGTGGAAGAGCCTGTGGGTCAGGGACTACCCAGTTGGGCTAGGATCCCGTGTAGTGGCCAGGGTGGCACCACTTCTGTTCTGGGGGATCTCCGCGCACTGTCAGGTGGACAGGGGACGGGAGATCAGCGCCAGACAGACAGTCGCTCGACATATGTGTCATTTGATAGCCTCAGGGGGATGGAGTGGTAATCCCCAGAAGTCCTGGAGTGCCAGGCAATTATTCCACCAAAGGTTCTAGGCCGGAGGTTGGGAGGCCAGGTTCAGGATCAGCCTGACCTGAAGGGTGGGACGTCTGTAACCAGCGTCCCGACCGGTTCTTCTTCCAGAGGTACCACCCCAGTTGGTAGGGAGCAGGGCTCTGGAAGGGGGTGCAGAGGGTGGGAGAGCCCACCTCTGGCCCCGGTACAACCTGAGGGGTTAAACCCTGGGTTGGAATGGCGTTCTAGGTGTACCGCTCGCCGGAGGAGGAGGAACCCTAGGAGGAGAGCCTTCCCTGAGACTCCTGGTCCGCCTGAGGGTGTAGACCCTAGGCTGGAGAACCAGTGGCAGTCTAGTCCTGTCTTGCAGAGAGGAAGAGTGGAGAATGGCCGCTATGTGCCAGGGGTTACTACCCCCCACTCTGTGATTAGGCAAAGACCGGGGGCACCTGGGTGGCCTAGGGCCTGGTCTTGGCCGCGGACAGCTTGGGAATACCAGTGGGGTAGCCCAGTTGGTCCAGACAGTGGTGTTAGAAAGAATTCCATGGGTTCACCGTGGCATAGAACCGGAGGGTGTCCCTGCAGTTGCGGGCCCGCGTCCGTGGTCTATCGCCCCAAGCAGGGAAGTCCATCACGGTGGTGATTGGTCTGCCCTGCGTTTTGGCTGGAAGGGGGTTGTGTTGGACTTGGCCCTTCTGGCAGGTTCACCCCTGAACTTTTTTTGCTTTTTACTGGTGACTTGGTGTGGTGATTTTTTGGTTTCTGCGCACTTTCCCCGTGTCCCAGGGTAAAATGCGTGCGCGCTCTGAGTGCATGTGGTGAGATAGGCCTGCCCTCCCATAGGAATGCATGGGGAATGTATGTGTCCCTAGTAGTTCCTGATGCGTGGGGTGTGCAGGCCCGAGTTTGGTATGTGCGGACTCGTGTGATTGAATGCTGCGCGGTGATGTGTGCGGCGTGCATGTACCTAGTGTGGAAGTGCCACTTCTAGAAGTGGGCACTTCGGTGTGCAGTATGAAATGTGTGGCTTGTCTGGCGATTGGCTGGTGGAGGTCATGTGACGGACTAGGGAAATCCCCAGAGTCAGGAGGAGTCACCCAGTGGTGAATGGGAGTTTAGCATACTGATGGCTGGGGAGGAGTATACCTGGGTCCTGAATAGGACAGGGCTTTCCCCACACACTGCTGGCTCCGGCCCCTGTAGTGCGTCTGATGACCCTGGCCTGCCAGTGAATAGGGAGAGGGGCTGAGCAAAACAAAGTGCTCAGGAACCAGATGTAACTGGTTCGCCCCTTCCCTGCACCTTCAGACAAAGACTTTTACTGTATAAAAAGGGGCTGTGTCCCCTTGCAATTTGTTCTCTTACAGGATCCTGAGGGGGCCTGCTTTGCTGGAGGCTAGGAGGAACCGCCACTTTGGACTGCCTTCCTGCCTGGAGGGCCCAGTGAGCTGGCCCCTGGCCCAGCCTTGCCCCCTGCCCACCTTACTAAGGACTTTGCTGGATTTGGTGGTTATTTCACCCCTAAGAGCCTGGGAGCGCTTTTCTCTGCCTTATAGCGCTAGGAGCGCACTCTCTGTGGCCCCAGCAGCGCCGAGCTGCAATATTTAGCGAGGGAACCCCGGCGTGGGATTCCCCGCTTTTCGGCCGTGTTCTAAAGCGGGTGCCCACCCCGTATTGTGGCGCTTGCGGGTGCCTACCCCGCTTATTTAATTATTTTCCTACGGCGGTTGCCCACCTCGCCGTAGATTGCTTATTGCGAGGGAGCCCACCCCTCTTGTGAAGCTAAAATCACCGCCGCGGCCCGAGCCGCGCATTGGATTCCCCCGAGCAGGGAGAACGACCCGGGAGCCTACCCCGCATTGTGTGCTGTTGTCATATCCCTAGCGGGTGCCCACCCCGCCAGGGACTTTGTGACATTCTTATACCCCAGCGGGTGCCCACCCCGCCAGGGACTTTTATGCAGGGATAACGGGAGCCTACCCCGTGTTATGCTGGCGAAAGTCTGGGTCCCGAAATAATCACCGCCGCCGGCCCGGGAGCTTCCGTGTAAAGGGCCGCGCTGCCATTGGTTGATATGCCCCTGAGCCTGGAGGCTCGTCGCCGGGGCCGCGCTGCCATTGGAGGAGGCGTTCCTGAGCCTGGGGGCTCACCACGAAGGGCCGTGCTGCCATTGGCTGGCCAGCAACCCTGCACCTTGACCCTGGGGAGCTTCCGAGGAGCGGAGCAGCGTCAGCCCGGGAGATCACGAGTGCCAAGACAACGCGGAGAGAGCCGGTAAGAGGGGGGGCGTCCACGCAGGCTTCTCCCCGGCCCCGCGCAGCGCTGATGAGTGGCGTAGAGCCCCGAGAAGGCTCCAACGTCGGGGGCATTTCTTTTGAACCCAGAGCGGCCCCGGAAGGCAGCGGGCCACTCCCACGACCGGGGGCATTTCGATAGAGCCTGTGAGGCTCCAACACGTGGGCACCTTTGTTTATAGAGCCTGCGAGGCTCACGAGTCCCCCGCGTGGGACTCCAACGGTTGGGGGCAGTATTTCCGAGTCCAGAGGGACTCCAACGAGGGCGCATTGGTTGCTTAGAGCCCACGAGGCTCCCACCACGTTTTAGGGGCACATTTGTTTATTGAGCCTGTGAGTCTCTACCGGGGGCATTTCTTTATTGTTCAGAGCCCAGAGGGGCTCAGGGGACAGTCCGTGGACAGAGTCTGCCAGGCTTCAGCGTTGGCCCCATCATTGTCCGCCAGCTGCCCAGCACTTAGTGGGCAGCTGCAACGTTTAGGTTGTGGCCTCTGCGTTTTGGTTTATGCTTTGCCCTGACTGCGTGCGCAGTCTTGCCCTGGCTTTGCTGGACACAGGGTGTCCTAGCCCGACAAGGCCAGTAGGCCTAGGGACTGCCACAGTGGTGGCTAATGTGAGTTTGGCGTTATTGTCTCCCTTCCTGCACCTCTGAATGTGTTTATGCGTCATGTGCTTTGCTTTACACCGCTGAATGTATTTTATGCATCATGTGTTTCCCTTCCCTAAACCTCTGAATGTTATGCATCATGTGTTTATGTGCTTAGACCCCTACAGGTACTGTGATACTTAGGTGGTTGTTTTCTCCCTAGCACAGGTGGTGCTAGTGAGGTCCTGATTCCCTGCGCAATATTTGCCTAAGGTGGTTAGGGTTGCGTAGGTGGTACTTACCTGATGCTAGTGTGATGACGCGGAGGTCATTATTGCGCCAGTAGTTACTGGTTGGGTGCTACATGTTCTATTTTAGTGCTACAGTGATTGTAAGTGCTATGGTCTAAAGTATTATTCCTATGTTCTAAAAAGTGCTAATTCCGGACAGCGGTCCATGTGGCCCTGTCCCCTGTACTTATAATCCCTTGTAAATTCTGCCCGTGCCTGTTGGCACATTGTAAAGTGTGTGTTTTTATCTAATGTGTTTTGGTAATACAAAGGTTATTTTTATAGAATACCTTGTGTGGAGTTTCCTTTGTGGTGGGCCTTGGGTGTTGTTGCTGGGTGCGCGCGCAAACGCTTTACACATCGCCTCAGGGATAAGCCTGTCTGCTCGTGCCAAGCTACCAAGGGGGTGAGCAGGGGTTATCTTTGGCGTGTAACTTCCTTGCCCTGACTAGAGTGGTGGTTTCTGCCTGACTTTGGCGCAAGCCTTAGCCAACCAGAAATCCCATTTCTAACACTTGGTACCCATCGTTAGGTTGAAGGGGGATGAGAGTTCCACGTTGAATTTTACCCTAGTTTGTGAACGATTGTAAAGTAGGTTGACATCTGAAATAAAGTGTGGCCCGAAAATCAATTATTCAAGTACTTGGTGCAGAAAATTCCAGTCCAGTGAATCAAAGGCATTCTCAAAATCAATTAAAATCAAGGCACAGAGACCAGAAATTCATCTCTTTGTGCCAAAGTGATCTGAACACTCCTAATACTGTGTCTTGACCCCCTTCCAGCCATCAATCTATTTTCATACTAGTAAATTAACAAGTTTATCACCCTAAGCAAATTGTTTGCTAGTGCCTTAGCCAAGACCTTAGCCTCTACATTAATCACATTAATTAACACTATTGGGAGGCAAGATTGGCACTGTGCAAATAGTTACCCACGTTTGGCAAAATTAATATCATAACTAGTTGGAGATCATGGGGTAAAACCCTATTAGAATATCTTTTTCAAATATTTTTAGAGGATGATGTGAGACAAGGAATGTGACGCAGTTCAAGAATGTTATAGGAAAGCCTTTTGGGCTGGGGTTTTGCTTGCCTGTACATTAGAGGTTGTGCTCATGAGTTCATCTTCTGTCAGTTTTAGCTCAAGTTCAACTCTCCCTTCCATTGTGAGCCCTGGAAGTGGAAGATCTGGCATCACAGGGATATCATTCTCGGTCTGGAATAGGTCCTCAAAAGGTGCATTGTAACTAACTGCAAACATAGCTGCAATCTCAACTGCCCCAGAAACATCACAGACACTTGGAACTATACTGGAGGCAAACTCTATGTTGGCTTCAAGCGACCCAATAGAAGAGCTTAGCAGCTTTGTCCCCGATCTTGTATACTCTGTTATGGTGCCACCTTCTGAGTCTGGCTGTATCTGACACAAGGCGTTTGTAAAGATTCTCAAGATTCTTCCAAGTGTCTCTGCAATGTAGCATCTTCAGTGGATAAGTATTCTTTCGCATTATTATGCATTTTTGTCTCACGGCTAATATTCCCAGAGTCTTTCCTTTTTCCTGAATGCAAGGGTAGGCGTTAACGTTCCCCTGCTTTTGCCTTCGCGGAAGTCCCCGTGTATGTGGGCAGACTGCACCGAATCCAGTTTTGAATGAAAGTATAATTGTATTTTTGCTATTAGGTTTTCAATGATTCTGTTAGTTGCTATCCACTATGCTTACAACCCCCACATGACTGGACTGTCCCTTCTTTCCTAACCGAAGCGTAGTGTAATTTGGGAGTGGCCTGCAACTCCCCACGTAAATTTCTTATCCCCCTCACCCAGGACAAATCCATCACAAGGAAAATGAAGTAATCAATTCTGGAAAAGAAGTTGCGCTTTGATGAGTAGTAAGAATAGCCCCTATCTCCAGTGCTTAATTTATGCCGGTGCTTTCCGGTGCTTAGCACCGGCACTTATTTGTCAGGGCCGTGTCTACTGCATAACACCACGCGCCTGCTACTCTGCACTTCATATAGCAATGTGAATGTGGCGTACGCACAGCCATAGACCAGACAACATATAAAATTAAAATACCTCACTGACTCGGCGTAACGACTCGTAATTCATTTATTCCATGAATTAATCCAATATGGATGGGCATGTTGCGCATTTTGAATTTGCTTTAGTTAGGCGGCCCTTGCCGGTGGGCGGGACACTGAGTGGGCAGGGAGCTGGATTTGGTTCTGCGCAGGTTCTGTGGGGGTAGAGCTGTGCGGAAGGCAGCGTGCAAGACACTTTTTCACAATGCCACGCCCTGCACACTTGCATGCACCCTGCCACGAGTCATTAGTGGTTGAGTCCAGGGTTAAGTTAAAGCAGCCCTGCACCAGCCCTTGCCCTCCTCCTTCCAGCCTTCTCCTGCCCTGGCCCGGGCCGGGCAACTTGCACATAGCAGGTGATCCGTGCCCGGTGCCAGAGGCATGATTGCTCAGGGCAGGCCTGCCTTGGACTCGTGACTCGGTGGTGGTTCACTTCATACGCATGAAGTGGCAAGTTGGCCCACTTCGGAACCTCTCTGGTTCTAGCGAGCCGAGGCTTCTCCTCCAACGCATGTCACATTTCTAATCTACATTCAAAGTGCAGCCCGTAATTACCAGTGCAAAGTACTGTGGAGCGGGATATCCGGTCTTAGTGCCACGCATATCTACAGGTGTAAAGTGATGTGAGGGGGGAGAGGACATTTTTTCAAATTGCGCCTGTAGCTTCTACTGTAAAATTCTAAGTGCCGCAATATCCCTTCAAAGTATGCCGCTCGTAACTACCAATACAAAGTTGGGGAGGTTGTGGCAGCCCATAACTTCCAGGGTAAAGTAAATGGAGCAGGGATAGTCATTGAAAGTGCAACAATGTTCAGTGAATGTAGAGTGTAACAGTGCAGGGGATATGTATTTTGAGTGTGGCCTGAAGTATGCATTCTGTGCGCGGCAGGAAAGTATTGTTGAAAGTCTCGCTGCAACAACTCGACCACTTTAAAGTGCAGACGTAAAAAATAAGTGATAGTGGAACGAAAGACGAAAAAGAAAGGGCAGTTACTTCTAAGTGCATACGGTAAACTATTAATAAATAGCAAAACGTAATGAGTGGATGTGAACTTGAAATACGGTTTAGGAGACTTTAGAGCAAAGAACATTCCTCAAAGTTCAGCAACAGCAAAGGGATTCGCGGTGCACGTGAACATGTGAATCCTTAGTGCAACTGGAGTGACTGTCTAGTGTACGGTTGGGTTGAGCTACAGCGGAAGTCTTTACACACAAAGTGCCATGGTTGTATGGATTTAAAGTCCTGTTATTGTGCAGGGGAGTACTTTGGATGCGTGCATGAATTTATTATTGAGGCCCTACATGCATGCGCCCACCCACCATCCGTTTGCCCGTAGCACCACTCTCCGTAGTTTCCAGCCACCACTCTGGCAGTCTTTTGTTCCCAGTCATTTGCCATGTGTATGTTGTGTGCCTCATTCATAGCATTTAACTTTCTAGCTTTATAAATATATTCAGATATCGTCTTATTCGCGATGCAATGACTGCATTTTCAGGTTAGAAAACAAGACAGGCGTGGACGTCTTAGTTCCCTGCAACCATTAATTCTTCAAAGCGATTTCATGTATTGTGCAAAACGTCCACTTGCTGGACCGCTCAGACTATGTATGTAATCCCGAACTTTCTAGCATGTTGCTAATAATTCTTCAGTGTAGTATATCCTTTCTCCGTCATTACTATCTAAACTTGCGTTGAGGATAATGCCTGTCCAAATCAAATTCCAAAGTGTCTGTAATTTCCATTGAGCACTGAATACCATGTTACCTGGAGAGAGGAGTGATTTGATTAATCATACTTACACGATGTTCGTAAAAGGAACTAAATAGCATAGAGTTTGGCTTAAATGGTGATACTTTCGATTGACATGATTCATCTGTTAAGAGAAGACATCATTTTGTTGTAAAAAAAAGTGCAATGGCTAGATATATAGATCCGTCCTGAGAGAAAGGGAATAATGTCTTGCAGTTGCTTAGTGCTTAATTTAAGCAGGTGCTTGAAGGTGGGGCCCACTGGCACTTATTTTGGGGAATCTGCACTTATTTTTCCTCAATGGTCTTTCATCTAGAGCAAGAGAGAAAGGGAAAGAAAAGGGAACAGAAAGACTGAAAATCAGTAACAAAGGGAGAAAGCAGTGATGAACTGGAACATGCAAGGCTGAGAGGAAGGAGCAGATAGTGTCTGGAGATACATTAAAGAGGCATGAGGTGAAATGAAATCACTACTATGCAGCTTTACTTTGGACACCCAGATTTTAGATAATGCTGGCCATAAGCACCGGCACTTTTGGTTTTACAAATTAAGCACTGTCTATCTCTCTTGTGCCATGTGCACCAGGCATCACATAACCCTAAGTATGTTGCCCAGTCAGAGTGTCCATGATTATGATAAGGATCCTCAGAACAAGTTCTGTATGTATACAGAACTTTGTCAATCACTGCAATAAAGTCTCGCCCCAATATAGTTAAAATTTGTGGTAAATCTGCCAAAATTCCAATCAATGAATCTAAAACTCTATATGTCATTTAAAGGGTGCATAAATACGTATTAATGTCTAAGAGTAATCTACTGTACCCATCAATATAATCTAGGAACCCTGGTCATCCACGTGTTTGCTTACCATAAGAAAGTATTTGTGTAGTAAGATTACCACTCTCAATAGTCTCTTGTGAAGCCAGCATGGTAAACCCTGTTGTTATCAAAGCACCCCAATAAAGTACATTTAGAGTCAAGAAGATGTGTTTCGTGCATCATCAAGACATCAGGGGAATGACGCTTGCAGTGTTGCAGCACTGCGCCCATCATAGCCTTATCTAGAAGCTCATATGCTAGGTGTGGCTATGAGTGAGGGTGTTTTGTACAGTCTGCAAAACAAATGTGTTCTGTCAGTTAAGATAAATCTTAGTCCAAGGCTACAAACCAAATTGAAATAATAGTAATTCCCTACCCTCCAAAGTCTTTTTCATTCCCTCCCCAAAATCATCTGTCACACTTAACCAACTCCATGAAACTATAAAGCATACAAAGTTAGTCAGCGACCTTTCCTCTTGGCCCTTAAAAGTGGAAAATTAGCATTTTGAAATCATCCATCTAGCTTAAAATTTCGAGGGGGTAATTCTGTCACTGCACAAAATGTCATCCTCTACCTATTATTTTTTTTTTTTAAATGGTTTCCTACTTTGCCTTATCATTTGGTCAGTTCTGGAAGTGGGGTGTGTTCTCATTCATTTGTCTGTTCCTCTTTGCCACCTGCTGACCATTCATTCTCATCTAGACTTAAATGTCATTGTGTGGTGCCCAGCCATTGAAGTTTTTCTTGTCCCTTCTCCTCCATCGCCGTACAGCATGCTCTCTTTCCATGAACTACTGTTGTACAGATTATGGGCGCGTGATAGAGATCTGGGTATCTAAAATATTCCCACTACCACGGATAGAGTAATCTCACAGTTACACGCACATACATTCATCATACGCTAGGGCCCATTTCACCAACATACGTTCAAATACTCTACCAGCAATAAACCTGTGGGAAAGAATCCTCCTAATCACCCAGCATCTATATCGAGGTCGATAAGACCTGGTTTTGTGACTGTCCTAACACAATCTATACAACATGTACAATAGTGATCAAAAATATAAACCCAATAATTGACAAGAAAGAATATCCAACACCATGTTTAAAATTATATTGCTTTATCTAAAATTAGTCAAAGTAAATCAATCAGAGTAAATCATTTTCTCATAGTTACCTATTCTAACTAAGTGTCAGAACGGGTCAGGACAAGTCTCTCGGTACAGACTCTCAAGACGAAGTCCCTTCAGCATCGATCCTCAGCAACGCAGATTCACGCGGCAAAGGCAAATGGCAAGTGGTAAAAATGGCGCGGAAAGCAATGGCAGTAGCCTCCCTAAACTAACATTTTATAGTATATTAAACAATAGAAAGATACATTGGGAACATGTAAAAAGATTATAATATCCGCCGGACCTGCTGAGCAGAGCGAGAAAGAAGGGATGTAACATTGCTACATCTGAAAACCTCCGCTCAGGAAAAGTTCACAAAATATAAAACCACGGAACAGGAACCAAGAAACCAATAAAGTATCTAAATAGTTCCATCTCTCCTCGACAATCGAGCCACAGTTCATAAGTTTTCTCCAAGGCTCCTTTGTTTCCCAAGGCTGCCAAGGACGTTCCATTTCTTTTGGAGATCCTCCAAAACTGCTGCTGTCCTCATGGAAAATTTCCCAGGCGAGAACTATGGTCAGTTGACTTCAGGACCATTTCCAGCAGAGGTCTCCCTCGTCTCAGTTTTCACAGAATAAATCACAGCCAGGCTTCAAAATTCAGCCATCTTTACACAGGCCTCCATAGGCCACAATAGACCATCTTAATTAAAAAGACAAAATAAACGTTACTACAGCATAGTGATTAAACAGTGTTAACCCCACTAATACCCTTATGTGTATGTATTTATCTAGCTTTTGCGACATAGGAAAGCATTAATTTGGAAAGCGTTTTATGCTCAAAAATAAACAGCACACAGCAACGTTTAAACATGAAAACACGCACATTATTTAAAACAGAAACAGCACATATATGCTAACCCTCGTGTAACTCTCTCTTTTGTTAAAACAAACGGATTGATTAATATAAACACACTTCGCACAAGACAAGTAATTAATCATTAATTATTAATACCACGAATAGACATGCCAGAGCTTCAAAAGCCCCTGAATTTTCAAACTGAAAACTCCGCTCCAGCAATCCCCCCTTTGGTGATTTTATCACCAAATAAACCCCAAAAAAAAAAAAATTTGTGAAAATTTTAGTCCCATTTTAGGAGAAATCGGAAATGTCTTTTCCCCTTACACAACATTACACACCAGTCACTCTTTCATCATCCTTCTTTGTCTCCAAATAAACACTCTCCCTTAATTCTTCCAATTCAATTTCTTGCGGTTCTCTTTTCAACCTTTTGTTTTTCTTTTCCTTATTCACTTTCTTTTTCCCTCCCCTGTTTTTACAACACACACACACTAATCTCAGTATCAATAAAGCAACAATTATACAAGACAGAGGAAACAATATTCTACCTATAATAGTACTACCTATTTTTGCAATAAAATCCTTAACAGCTATCATCTTATTAGCTATTTTAGTCCACAAACTCCCAGCTTCAAGTGGTACTAATTCTTCATGCAAATCAGTAATATTTTTGATATAGACCTTCAGGTCTTTACTTTCGTCTGGAATGTAAGTACAACAATGTTGAACTTTCAGCATTCCACAGACTCCACCCTCCTTGGCCAATAGAATATCAAGGGCAAGTCGATTTTGCATAGACATAGCACGTACGGCACTTAATTCCGTATTCACCAAAAGAAACCCTCCAGCGGTATTTGTCGATAAGCGATCAACCACTGTAGACAGTTTCCGAATTCCATAAGCATTCAAAGAAATTCCCACTGCTGGAATCAAAACCCCAAAAATATCACCCACAATTTCAGACCAAGTTTCTCTCTTAAAACGCATTAGTAAGTTAATATGTTCTACATCTCTTATCTTATCTATATGAAAAATCTTCGGAAAAACTAGGCCCACATAACACGTGCCATACCAATGGTCAGGCAACTTGTAATAAGCCTTGTTCCCACAAACATAGTACACTCCCGGAAAAATTGTATCTTCTCCACCTCTGAAACCCCAACCTGTTGCAATGAAGTATGTATCATGGCACTCACTTGTTCCAACAAAATATGTATCATATTGGGACTTCCTCCTTGTAATGCAAAGTTTACCCTTCTGCGGTGCATCAAGAGCTAAAGTTGGACTAGCCCCATTTCTCAACTCTTTTCCCATCTCAATGTCCCAAATTGTGTCACTCACTTTATATTTCCCTGCTTTCTCATGCATGTTCAATCTCCTTTCTTCTACCATATCCAGGAAAGCTTTCTCCTCTTCTTTTAAACTGCAAGTTAAATTATTCTTAAAAATATAATCTAATGTTAATCCTTTTTCTTCAATAAAAATCTCACCAAAAGTGTTAGCTTCTTTAGCTGGATTCAGCTCTTTGTTCATCGGCAAGTGCCCAAAAATACTATCTCTGTTAGACATCTTATAATCTACTTTCCCCAACAAATAAAAAACACTACTTAAAATACTACAAGAAATACCATATGTAGCTGGTAAATGGTGATAAGTAACACCCTCTGAAACGGATGCAGGTAATTGCATACAAACGTAGCAATCCCTCACTTCCATTGTTTTCACATATTCGTATAACAACTTTGAAAAAACATTACTAGAAAAATTATTATTTGACCTATCTTTGTGTATGTAAGTATTACTCATTCTAATTGGAACTACTTTTTGTGAATTCTTCTCTATATTTGTCATATTTTCTGTATTCATCTCAAACTCAACTTTAAAAGTAACTAACAAAATTAAAACACCCCATAGAAGCATTAATAATCCAGTACAGCAGCAGCACATTCTACACCACCTTTTAAAGAAGGCACATCTATTTTGATTATCCTCTATGTTAGCCATTTTATTATTTTACTTTAACCTCTACTACTCCACTACTGAAACTAGAATTTTCAAATTCTTCAACGTTTGTTCAAAACTCTTCAGTTTTTCCAAATTATCTTTCGTTCACTCAATCCAAGTGAATCCTTCTTTTATTCAGTTTGGATACTTGTCGTTTTTCACTCCAATTTCTTCAACATCAAATTGTATTAGATCTCCAATAGCACAATCCCCAGTATCCGACTCTTCTCCAATGTCAGTCAAGAGTACTTTCAGGATTTCACCAGTATCTTCCTCAACCACTTCTCTCAAGATCACTTCCGGATTATCTCGAGTCACTGTTTCTTCTTTTCCTTCTTCAGACAGTGCCACATAAGACCATTCCGGTGATCTGTACTTTTGGTTGGGTCTTCTTACTCTTTTTATCTCTACTGGTTCTTTTGATTTCTTTGATTCTTCTCCTTCAGCTTTTGAACTTTGACTCGATACTTCATTCACTTGTTCAGCTTTCGATGTATTTGCTCTTATTATCCTGTATCTCAGTCTCTTAACTCGGTTGTTAGGCCATCGATCTCCTTTCACAACCTTTCTCGGCTTCACTTCTTTTTCACTCTTTCCTTCAATCCAAGTTCTCTTTCTCAGAACTCGACCTTCTGTTTGTTCATTCTCATCATCCAATTCTGTCTAAAGTGCCTTCTGTTTTCGTTTTACAGCAGTTTTCTTTTTCTCCACAGATTTTTTCACCACTATTTGAGACTTCCTTACTTCTCTCCCTCCTCGGGTCTCCGACACGCAATCTTCTTGCTGTCTACTTGTCCCTTCACCTAGCTCCTCATGAATGTTCCCTACACCTCCTCGGGGGTCTTCCGCAATCTGTCCCTCTCTATCTTCTTCTGACCCTGTCTTTTCAAGTATAATCTCAAGTGGTTCTTCAATCTCCTCCTCTTCTGATTCAGGAGTAATCTCTGTGTGATTTCTCTTTTCTTTTCTTTTTCCTCCACTGCTACTTGAAACTTCAGGCTCTCTTACAGAATCCGATCTTCTCTCTGATACTCGCAGTGATTCTCTTGAAGCTCTCTCTGCTTCTTTTCTCACTGATTCTGTATCTTCAGTATCTTCATCATCACTGGAATCTGACTCTTCAAAATACTCTTCACCAGTCCCTTCTTTTGGATTTGGAACTCTCAGAGTATGACTTGCATGTACCCAGTGCTTCACTCCAGCACACTTTACTGCAGTCGTCGTAGTCAGAATAACTTGTCTCGGTCTTCCCCACCTTGGAATCAAGCAATTTCTTCTTCTGTGAACTTTAATCCTCACCCAGTCTCCTGGACTCAGATCATGGGCTTGCTTCTTCTCAAGTGTGGTAGCTTCTTCTCCAACCTGGTGAAACACAGAATGAACTGCGTCAGCCAGGCCTTTACAGTAATCCAAAATCATGTCATCAGTTATTGTCACCAACTTATTTACAGGCACGAATGCATGGCGCATTGCACGTCCCATGATTATCTCGTGCGGACTCAGACCAGTAGTTCTATCTGGAGTAGATCTCATAGTCATCAGAACTAGAGGCAAAACGTCTGGCCATTTCATACCAGTTGCTAAGCACATCTTTCCAATTCTATTCTTGATTGTGCCATTGATCTGCTCAACCACACCAGAAGCCTCTGGTCGGTATGCACAATGTAGCTTCTGCTGTATTTCCAATGCTTCACAAATCAAACCTATGAGTTCATTTTGAAAGTGTCTACCTCTATCAGACTCAACTGTTACTGGAAACCCGTACCTAGGAATCAACTCCCTCAACAGTAACTTCGCCACTGTTAATCCATCATTTCTTCTAGTCGGGTAAGCTTCCACCCATCTTGAAAACAAACAGACTACCACTAGAACATACCTTAGTCTGTTTACTTGGGGCATTTCAATGAAATCAATCTGCATTCTTGTAAAAGGACCTCCTTCTCTGCCTATTGTCCCTAAACTCACCACTGTCTTTTTCCCAGTGTTAAATTGCTGACAAATTAAACACCTTTGACAGATGCTCTCTGCAATTGTCCTGAACTTTGCATTATACCAGGTCTGCTTGAACGACCTGACCATCGCATCTCTCCCCAAATGTCCCTGGCCATGATACATCCTTGCCATTGACGACAAGATGGAGTTCGGCATTACTGGTCTGCCATCTCTGTAGACCCAAACATGGTCTGTTTCTCTTGGAGCACATCCTGCTTTAATCCAATCTTTTTTCTCTTCCTCTCCTGCCTCATCCTGTAACTGTTTCACTTCATCCCATGTTTCTAAGACATTAGTAAACATCACAGAGAGAAAAGACATTTCCCCCTCTCGGTCCCGATTAATGGACTGATTTGTTTTTGCACAATATTGTGCAACATCGTTTGCATATCTGTTGCCAACCGTTATGAAATCCTCCCCCTGACCATGGGCAGCACATTTTACAACTGCCAATTCCTTAGGCAGCTGTATCGCCTCAAGCAATTTACCAATCATTTCAGCATTCTTTATCGGAGTTCCACCCGATGTCAAGAAACCTCTTTGTAGCCAAAGCTGGCCAAAGTCATGCACAACTCCAAATCCGTACTGACTATCGGTCATCACAGTTGTCCTCAAATCTTTCCCAATTTCACAAGCTTTTGTCAATGCCACCAATTCAGCAACTTGCGCAGATTTCACTCCTTTCAATGGTGATGCCTCCATGACCTCTGAAACTTTGCACACCGCATATGCTGCACATAACACACCATTATCATTTCTCAGGCATGATCCATCCACAAACAACACATGGTCACTCTCATCCAAGGGTAGATCTCTTATGTCTGGTCTCGGTTTTGTACAGTACTCCAGCACATCCAAACAATCATGATCATCTTCCATCTTCACACCCACGTTTTCGATATCCGGCAAAAGTGTCGCTGGATTCACATTCACACATCTCTCAAGAGTCACATTTGATGCTCCCAGAATCACCTTTTCATATTTAGTCAAACGACTATGTGACATGTACTGAGTTCTGCTTCTTGTCACAAGAATTGCTACATTGTGAGGTACGAATACCCTTACAGGATACCCCATTATGATTCCCTCACTTTGTTCCAGGCTCCTGCATGTTGCAGCCACAGATTTTAGACAACCTGGTAAACCCACAGCTACAGGGTCAAGTGTCGATGAGAAGTACGCAATAGGCCTCCTCAGTAATCCATGCTTCTGAATTAACACTGAAAGTGCACATCCATTCCTCTCACTGCAGTACAATTCAAACTCCTTTTCGTAGTCAGGCATACCCAAAGCTGGAGCCTCACACATTTTATTTTTGAGCTCTTCAAATGCTGCCATTTGTTCTGCATCCAGATTCAATGGATCTGTCATCTCACTTTTTGTCAATTTAATCAGTGGCTTCGCAATCAGCGAAAAATTAATTATCCACTGACGACAATATCCCACCATACCCAGGAACATTCTCACTTCCCTCTGGGTCTTTGGAGCTTTCATTTCTCTGATTATTCTGATCCTGTCATTGGTCACTTTTCTCAGACCTTTTTCAATATTGTGTCCAAGATAATGCACTTCTTTCTTACAAAATTGCAACTTGGCTGGAGATACCTTTAACCCTCCATCTGCCAGATGATTCAGTAAAGCTATGGTATCCACTTCACAAGCTTCACGTGTCTTTGATGCCACCAATAGGTCATCAATATACTGCACTAGCACTGAACTCTCAGGCATGATCAAACTTTCCAACGATTTTTTCAATAACTGATTGAATATCGAAGGACTCTCCGTATACCCCTGTGGGTATACGGACACGACACCATGCTAAAATACGCTGGCCAAACCTAAATGCAAAAATCGGCTGGCTATCATGATGCAATGGAATTGAAAAGAATGCATGACACAAATCAATCACTGTATACCACTCAGCATCATGTGGAATTTGATACAGAATTACTGATGGATTTGGCACAATGGGACAACATGCCACCACAATTAGATTAACTTTTCTCAAATCCTGCACGATCCTAAATTTGCCATTAGGCTTTTTTAGTCCCATTATCGGTGAATTACACGGACTACTCAGTAGTTCTCTCAGGACTCCTTGCTGAATCATCTTCTCAATTATAGGAGTTATCCCTTCAATTATTTCTGGTGTCATTTTGTACTGAGGAATGTTAGGATATGTGATTCCCTCTTTCACTGCAATTTTCACTGGATCTACATTATTCATCAATCCCACATCCTCTCCAGTAAAATCCCAAACTGCCCTTTTCACTGTGTCTCTTAGTTCTCGAGGCAAATCCTCCGGATCAAACACAGCAAATGCACCAATTAACTCACTTTCTCTATTCTCTAGAGTCATTCGGTACAAAACATCCTCATCTGGTGTCTCAAAAGCTATTCCATCCGGTGTACAAAAAATTGTACAGTTCATTTTACACAACAAGTCCCTACCTAACAGGTTCACTGGACTCGTGTCACAGACAATAAATCTGTGCATGTCTGAAAATTTCCCTATCTGTACTCTTACTGGTTCAGTAAGACGTGTTCTTATTTGTGTATTGGCTACACCAACTACTTGGATTGCTTCATCCGAGAGAGGAAGATTTCTAACATCTGTTGACCTGACAGTTGATCTTGTCGCACCTGTGTCTACCAAAAAAGTAACACTCTCCTCATTTATTTTCCCATCCACAAATGGTCCTGCCTGGTCTATTTCTAGAGTTGCACCAAGTATGCACTCTTCCTCCTCTCTTCGGCACCGTCAATAATCACCCTCAGACTCACTCCCTTCACTCTTTAACAAGTACTGTTGTACTTTGTTAGAACGTTTTGGTTTGTTTACCTGCTCATCATTGTAGAATCCTGAATCCTGATTATACTTTTGTACCCCTCTATTCTGCGGCAAGGGCGGTTTTGGCTCTTGACTCTGCTGTCTCACAACTTTCTGTTGCTGCTGTTGATTATTCCCTTCATTCTGCACCTGTTGATTTAAGGATTTATTATCATTATTCACTAATGGTGGATTAGGACATTCCGACCTCCAATGCCCCAATTGGCCACAGTTGTGACAAGGAAACTTTTTCTTCGCTTCCTCAAGACTTCCTTTCCCTTTCCCTGCAAATCTAGGTCTATTCCCTGCATTGTTTCCTGGATTATTCGCTTGTTCCACTAACTGTGCTTCCTGTCTTTCCGCAACTTTCACTTGTGCCCACATTGCTTTCTCTTTCAACTTTCTTTGTTTTGCTTCGATTTCATCACTGAAGTATTTTGCATGCCTCAAAATTTCATCTACTTTCTTACTCTGCCAATCCACTGTGTGTTCACGAATTCTCTCACCAATTTCAGGTCTTAGGCCATATACAAACCTATATACAAAATGACTCAAATCTTTGTCACCCAGGTGTTCATCTCCACTGAATTGTTTAAATGCTAGTATCAGCCTTTCGTAAAAAGCATGAACTGATTCTTTTGCTTCCTGTTGTGTTCGATCTATTTTAACCCAGTCTGTCTCTTTTGCAGGAACTTTACTCTTCAGGTATACCATCACCTGATCATATTTTCTCATTACCTCTGGATCTGGTGCCCCTGTTCTTGGATCTCTTGGATATTCCTCAGTAGGCCAACTCACAGCTATTTTACACTCAGTCCACAAGTCTGCTGGAACAATTATATCAAACAGACTATTCAGGTCAACCCACAGCACTTTTGACAATTTCACAAACCTATCTACCTGCCTATACCACTCGACGGGCTTTTCTCTCAATCGAGGGAAATCATTCGTAAATGATAAAATATCCTGCCTAGTCCATGGAACATGTACATATCCTCCTCCAGGTATTTCTCTCATGGGATAATTATTCACTGGTTTCTCCTTTTCTCTCACTGGAAATGCTGAATAAGTTGTTCTATCCTCACATTCCTCTCTTTTCTTATACCACCTATCCTTCCACTTTTCTACATCACCCCATCTTCGCAATAATGCCACCATTTCTTTAATCTGTCCTGTTCTACCAGTAGCATTCATATTCTCTATGTCCTTCTCTGTAAAATCCATCCTGTACGTTTTCTGTAAAGCTTTCACTTTATCAATGTCAACTCCCTGTTCATTTGCTATTGCTCTTAGCCTGTCATGTGTATTCCTTGCTCTCCAGGTTATGCTTTTGCACATGAACATTAGCTCACCATCATGATGACTTTTCAGGATTTCTGTTGGAACTGTTCCTGTAACAAGCTCTTCTAATTCTACACGCAACTTAACCACATCAATTGCTTGTGAGTCTTTATCCTTTTTCTGAAGAACCTTCATCCAATCATTCAAATCATCAACTGTTATTTCAGCAGTTTTTCTCACTGGAACCACTCTCTTCTGCGGTTCTAAAATTGGCATCCCTGAACAACTAGGTTCGCTAGTGTCCAGTATTTCACTACATATGTCATGTCTGGATCGTCTCAGGTCACTTCTCTCTGTTCTTTTACCCGAGTCTCCTGAAGGACCAACTGAATTTGTCAAATTATTCCCAACATATGGAACCACCAGTCCATTTTCAACTGTCCTCTGTTTATCAAACACAGGAATAACCGGACCTATAGTTACAGGCACCGTAACAGCTTCCAGATTCTTCGTTAACTCCCTAATTTTCTCAGTCAGCTCTGTTGTAGTTCTTGCTAATTGTCTGGCATTTTCATCACTACCTCGATTCTCTCTCTCTCTGAAAGAATTACCACCTCTAGATTCAGGTGTCACCTTTTCTGTCTCAATAGTACAAACTGTATCTCTTATCGGAGAAACAACTGGTGTACTCTCATCTGGTTCTGGTCTATATGGAGGTAGTCTCTTGTAAATCATGTCATTCAAGACCTCATCCTCATACTCTCCATATCTTCTTATTTCTGACTCAGGAACCCTTTCTGCTCCTCCTTCAACTGTTCTCATCGGATATAATCCTTCTGACATACTAGCATCTCGCCACCTTTTCATTCGATCATGATGAGTTTCACGATCATGTCTCCTCCCAAACATGTACCTGTACTGACCTCCAGATCTCTGTCTTTCTCGATCATGTACTTCCTCTTCCCATTCCACTAAAGCCTCGAATTGTGTAAGTCTTGGTTTCGGGTCTAGACATAACATCTTTTCCCGTAGATTTCTCAACACGGCCAGATTAAATGAACCATGTTCTGGAAATGCCAAAACACCATCTTCCTTAGTATACCTAACCCAATTCTCCAACCATATACAGGTATGAAACCCATATCTTGCAGCCATGAAGGATGCAGGTGTTTTCGTTGGAGGTAACAACTCACCCTCTCTTGTTTTAACATCTTTATCCTTGCTAAACCACTTTTTAATCTTTCCAATGAACGTTTTCTTCTTTTTCTCTTCTTGGTAATACATTTTAGCGCTTACCAAAACTCTCTACTCTTTCTCCGTATTATAAATATACAATACGAATTTTCAACCAATAGCAGCGCGACTCACACTAACGCACCAATCCTGGAACGTCTACGTCATTAATTAGCTCTTCCAATCCCTGCGCGACTCACAGTAACGCACCAATCCTAGCGCGAACCCTATTCTGATCCACTTATCCAATCAGAGCGCGGTCTCTCTGACGTCAACAGTCGCTGCAGTCGCTTGTCTCCTGTCTTCTGTCACTAGTCTACCCCTTCTTTACACAATCTCCTCAGTAGACTTCGTATCACAAATTCTACAAATATATTAGTTACAACATAAAAACATCTCCATTGTCTGCTTCGCTAACCACAGAATAGTAAAAAAGAATCTATTTCTCAAGAATCAACAAACTTTTCATACATCTCCTAACTGTTTCCTCTAGGACTTATCCAAAGAGTCTTTCAGTCAATAAATGTATATGCATCCACGCACATTCATACAAGAAAAATATAGTACATACACACAGAACTCTGCTTCCCGAGAACAGCGTACAATCTGTCCTGCTACAGAATTATAACATACATCAACTAAGCAACTTCTCCTTGCCCAGTTCTTCAAACAAGCTCAGGAAATACCTATTACTCCTCCCGCGATAAGCTTTAACGGAAATCCCTACAGATCCCTGGGACTTAGGACCAGAGTAACGGGTCAGGACAAGTCTCTCGGTACAGACTCTCAAGACGAAGTCCCTTCAGCATCGATCCTCAGCAACGCAGATTCACGCGGCAAATGGCAAGTGGCAAAAATGGCGCGGAAAGCAATGGCAGTAGCCTCCCTAAACTAACATTTTATAGTATATTAAACAATAGAAAGATACATTGGGAACATGTAAAAAGATTATAATATCCGCCGGACCTGCTGAGCAGAGCGAGAAAGAAGGGATGTAACATTGCTACATCTGAAAACCTCCGCTCAGGGAAAGTTCACAAAATATAAAACCACGGAACAGGAACCAAGAAACCAATAAAGTATCTAAATAGTTCCATCTCTCCTCGGCAATCGAGCCACAGTTCATAAGTTTTCTCCAAGGCTCCTTTGTTTCCCAAGGCTGCCAAGGACGTTCCATTTCTTTTGGAGATCATTCCGTGCTTGTAAATCTTCTCACTCTTCATCCCACTCCTATGCTGATTCTGGCATTTCAAAGAAGAGGGTTTTTTTTCCTGATAAAGAACCTTTAGTTTTACCCGGTACCACAATTTATACTCTAGATTAATTGCATTGATTTGTTTTGTTTTACCTCATGAAAATTTGCTGAACATCCTATATATAATCTGGAAAGATCACCACGTGCTGAATTATAGATTATGTCCCGTTTGGCTCTGGCTACTTTCAGGATATTGTCTCAATCCACATGGAACCTGGACCACAGGGCCCAGTAAGCTCTTTCAATGACAAAGTAAGTGGAAAATTCATTTTACAGTACCCAGAATTGCAGTAATTTACTAAAAATATTTCTGAGTTCAAGCCCTCTACTCTCTCAGGAATCTTCACAATTAGAGGGTTGTTGCGGTGGGCAAGATATCTGCATTTTACAGTGTCTCCTGGAGTTGTGAGTCACTTCAACCAGTCATAACACTGTGGTTTCTAGGGTTTTCAGGATATATACCATCTATTCCAAAATAAGGCCTTCTGCTGCTGTAACTTAATCCACAACATTGTGTGGGTCTTATATTAGCAAGGAGATGCCCATAGATGCTTTTCTGATTTTTCCTTCAAGAAGAAAGCGGAATGCATTGATGGCCTGTAGAATTAAATTGATAGATGCCGGAAATGGCGGCTGTTTATCAGATTGGTTGAGTTGGCACTTGGGATCTTTCCTCCTGGGTATTTGTGGCAAATTGATCAATTGATCCTGTGATTTGGTGATCTTATGTTCCACCATGATTCCGACCGTTAGCATTTAGGGCACACTACAGTGGCCACCAAAAGGTCCTTCTTCCGTCAGTGCCTGTCCCCTACCCCCGAGGCAGTTGACAAGCCTAAAGGCAGCGTTTTCCTATAGAAGAAGTGGGTGAGGAAGGATGTACCTGGGCATCCACAAAGCAGCTGCAAGATACAAACTGATCCTTGCCTCCCCCTCAAAGGGGATGAATCTCCAATCTTAGGGGCCCTGTCCCTTCTACCCCACAAAATGAAAAGCAAAAACTGTTCCAGCTCCAGTTCAATTGTTTTGTTATTCCTAGCTTGCCGTAAATTCAATGAAGGTTTTTTTCCTGGAGCATCTTTCCCCACAACAGTATCAATTTTAAATCCTCTATGCAACATCTATGCTCCAAGATGCCCTCCTTCGCCCATGGGCAAAGCCCTCGGTTTGTCCTTGGGTTCAAGGCCTGCTGCTCCTCAATCATAGTGAATTAAAATCCAGACAAGTGTATGCAAGATTTACGTAAATTGCTTTCGCATAATTATGTAAAATGTCAGGAAAATTGTATGAAATTACCCATTATGTGAAATGCAAAATCCATCCTTTAGCTTTATTATTTTCTTTTAGCATAAAATGGCTTCTCATTTCACTTTTTAATGTGGGTACGCCTTTCTTCCTAAACAAATTAGCGAGAAAAATACATTTGCCACAGACAACCACTCACGTTAAGATTGTTTGCATTGTTCCCACACAATAATTTTGCCATGAACAGTGGCATAATTATGCAACATGGTATAATGGCATAACTTTGTGAATTTCATGTAACAAGCTTATTGTGGATTTCTGAAAATTATGCAGTTTATGCTGGCGCCTGTTTACCAGGATATACCACTAACCCTTTATAAGGACAGTCTTCCTGCCAGAAGACCTGTCTGACCTTGAAACGTCTCTATTTGCTATATTCCATCTGCTCTAGAGCAGTGTGCTGCCGGAACCCACTCACCGCCCCACCCAAGGGAGACTTTCAGTGTTGGGTGGGCATCAGTAGCAGAGGCATGCCTTCAAATCTCAACACAGGAGGTTGTCGCCTCCTGTGGGTTCAGTGAGACCAGGGGTAAAGAGGGGTCCTGGTGGGAGGGATAAGGGTCTTACCCCGGCCACCTTAAGGTTGGCAATCAGGGTTGGGTGGCTGATCCCACCCTCAGTAAGCCTGGTTACTCTGCTGGCCCACATCACCAGTCCGAAGGCTAGTCATCTGATCCCCTGCCTGTCACCATGTCTTCCGCCGCCTCATCTCTATGAGTCTCCAGACCCTTCTTCAATATGATGATGTGGCCCACGATGTTCTGAGCCTACCACTCCTTCCGAACCACTTTTTGGTCTGGCCAGGGTCTGGCACAATCCGAACTAACAGGTTCTGAGTTTGTAGACCTGCTGAAAGACCCAGCCCTCATTGAATACCAAGGTAGTTAGCAATACTGAACTTACTCTCAACAATAGTAACTTTGGAGAAAACAGGAAAGGGAGAAAGAGAGAGTGAAAAAAAATGGTCTAGAGTTCACTCTCCAATCCTTTGGCATTTATATCAAAGGATGGTCCCACCCTGTCTTGATATTAGGTTGGAACTGAACCAGCTGCAGATAGATATTTGACAACAGTTAAGTAGTATTTAATAGGGCAGTTTGAATTTCCTAAAGAAATGTGTTTGAAAAGCTTACAGGTTTCAGCAGTTAGCATTACTATGGCAAGCATAATCAGACCTGGAATCTAGATAGCAGCCCTATGATGTTGTCGGCAACGAACTGGTCAGATTCAAGTACATAAGTGGTACAAGAAGCTCACAAGTATGACTATTGTATTGCTTGCTGAAGCCCTCACTTAAGCAGAATTGGGCCAATTGGAGAATCCCAATGGCATGTTATAGCTCAATTGTTTGATTGGCATTGATCACCCACTCTTCCAACTTGCAATTAAAATCACCACAGATGAGGATATGGAGTTTTGATTTGGCAAAGATGGTCATGGCTTTCTTAATGGAACTGATGAGGTGTAAAAACCCTCAATACCTTTTTGTTGAGCATAAATTATTATTCTTACTGTTGTGTTATCGAGTAGTCTGATATCACACGTTAGCAGGTTTTCGTGGTTGGCTCAGGCCTTGGTTGAATAGCAGTTTTCAAGCCTACAGGATATATGTAGACCACAGCTGTTTCTTGATTTGGACTAGTAGGTGGCACATTTTGAATAGTTAATGTACCTGGTGATTGTCTGTGGGTGGGGTCCAGGTTCCTTGTAGAACCAGTGTATCGTGACTGCTTAGTAGTTCGTGAAATCGATGTCCTCTGCTTTTTGTGTAATGCCAGTCACGTTCCAGGAACAAGTGAACTTTTCAATCTCCTGCACTGGGTGTTTTTCCTTCTTTAATACAGCTTGTTTCTAGCCAGTCAGTTTTTGCAAGATTGATTTTGCTGAAACCTTTCCCTTCTTGTTGTGTTGGGGGGTGGATTTCCAGTTCTTGTCGAAATTGTGTTGCTTGGATTTTTCTTCCTGCCTGCTAGGGTTATATTCTACATTTTGTTCAACTTGTGAATGTCTGAACTGGGGTGGCGGAGTGATCTAAAGAATGATGATGGATTAAACCCAGATCAGTTGACTGGGGGTGAGTGCTTGCAATGTTCAACACTTCGTCCATCATCCCCTTTGGTTTTTCTTTGTTCGCCCTAAATTGGCAGGGTATGCCCAGACGTGGGTCCCTTGCTCACTTTGCCACTGGATTCAAGCTAGCCTGGCTGATGATGGCTGATTAGCCAGAAACCGGTCCCAGGATGCTTGTTTCCGGTCAAGAGAAGACATGGCTCGGCAGTTCGGGCTGGACTGTTCCCATGAGGCACAGGGTCAGACTGATTTGCATTTGGCCATGGCTGAACTGGGGTGGCGGAGTGAGCTAAAGAATGATGATAGATTAAACCCAGATCAGTTGACTGGGGGTGAGTGCTTGCAATGTTCAACACTCCGTCCATCATCCCCTTTGGTTTTGCTTTGTTCGCCCTAAATTGGCAGGGTATGCCCAGACGTGGGTCCCTTGCTCACTTTGCCACTGGATTCAAGCTAGCGTGGCTGATGATGGCTGATTAGCCAGAAACCGGTCCCAGGATGCTTGTTTCCGGTCAAGAGAAGACATGGCTCGGCAGTTCGGGCTGGACTGTTCCCATGAGGCACAGGGTCAGACTGATTTGCATATGGCCATGTCTGAACTGGGGTGGCGGAGTGAGCTAAAGAATGATGATGGATTAAAACCAGATCAGTTGACTCGGGGTGAGTGCTTGCAATGTTCAACACTCCGTCCATCATCCCCTTTGGCTTTGCCTTGTTCGTCCTAAATTGGCAGGGTATGCCCAGACGTGGGTCCCTTGCTCACTTTGCCACTGGATTCAAGCTAGGCTGGCTGATGACGGCTGATTAGCCAGAAACCGGTCCCAGGATGCCTGTTTCCGGTTCAGGGAAGACATGGCTCGGCAGTTCGGGCTGGACTGTTCCCATGAGGCACAGGGTCAGGCTGATTTGCATATGGCCATGTCTGAACTGGGGTGGCGGAGTGAGCTAAAGAATGATGATGGATTAAACCCATATCAGTTGACTGGGGGTGAGTGCTTGCAATGTTCAACACTCCGTCCATCATCCCCTTTGGTTTTGCTTTGTTCGCCCTAAATTGGCAGGTTATGCCCAGACGTGGGTCCCTTGCTCACTTTGCCACTGGATTCAAGCTAGCCTGGCTGATGATGGCTGATTAGCCAGAAACCAGTCCCAGGATGCTTGTTTCCGGTCCAGGGAAGACATGGCTCGGCAGTTCGGGCTGGACTGTTCTCATGAGGCACAGGGTCAGACTGATTTGCATATGGCAATGTCTGAACTGGGGTGGCGGAGTGAGCTAAAGAATGATGATGGATTAAACCCAGATCAGTTGACTGGGGGTGAGTGCTTGCAATGTTCAACACTCCGTCCATCATCCCCTTTGGTTTTGCTTTGTTCGCCCTAAATTGGCAGGGTATGCCCAGACGTGGGTCCCTTGCTCACTTTGCCACTGGATTCAAGCTAGCCTGGCTGATGACGGCTGATTAGCCAGAAACCGGTCCCAGGATGCTTGTTTCCGGTCCAGGGACGACATGGCTCGGCAGTCCGGGCTGGACTGTTCCCATGAGGCACAGGGTCAGACTGATTTGCATATGGCCATGGCTGAACTGGGGTGGCGGAGCGAGCTAAAGAATGATGATGGATTAAACCCAGATCAGTTGACTGGGGGGGAGTGCTTGCAATTTAACTTGTGAATAATGTCTGACTCTAATGGGCTCTTTGCTTCGATGAGTGTATTATCGCTTTAGGATTGATTATTTTTACTAGCTTTATCCCTCTTTGATTTAAGGTAAAGAGGAGATGTTGGAGTAGGGAAGTTTTAGTTGACAGGGTTCCATTTGTGAGTTTAGGATGAAAGGAACCTAGTTGAATCCTAGTTGTCGACAACTCGCTAGTAAGGGTAGTGGTTCTAGTCATGCAGTCTAATCAATGTTGGGGTTCCTACGCCTAGGATACTAGGATACAGCTGTTTTTACCTCCAGAGCTGTTGTCATGGTGCATCGCAATATATAAGTCATTTGGTCTCACAACACTAATCTCCCTGTTAGTCCATTTGTACACCTTGGAGCCTGTTCGCAAGCAGCATTTTGGAATACATTTGGTAATACAACAACAGTACTGTTAAAGTACTACAAAATGTTATTCACAAACCTACAAGTGTAAATCTCCATCTCCACCTCTATGAACCTTTCTATGGGAAGATCCTCACACATGTAAGCTTACAAACAGGGAGAGTGGTTGAACAATATGGCATATGTAAAATCTGTCCAAGCAGAAGATGACAGCAATGACAGATGCAACAAGATCCACACGGAGTCACAGGCAAGAGCAGTACGCAGCTCTAGCTCTCTTTCTCTGCTCGACTTCAAATACTCAAACCTAAACATTCTATAATAGAATGAAGAACAGCATACATAAGTATAATAGGGGGAGAAGGAATATACCACTTGAAAATCTTAACAATACAATATCTCAGCATACTTACTACAAAACAGGTGGGGTTTAAGGAGTAGTAAGGAGGGAATATGGGAGTGTTAGGGCGGGGGTTAGGAGGGACATGCACCCACCCATAAAAGAGTAAGCCAATTCATATTCACAAACTGCACTTCTGAAGTTGCTACATAAAATAAGACACACAGTAGTAGTAAATGTCCAGCACTACACATGGCCAACTCCTGGTACTGTAGCACCCTCCCATTTGAAACAATGGAGAGAGTAACTTAAAATAAAACCCCATGGCAAATAATGTTACGTTAAAGTACTTAATAATATAGATACATTGTTAGTGTAATTTAAAAAATGTATCTAAAAACTATTTTTGTTTTCATTTTATTGGATTTTAACCTTATTCAAATATAAAATTTAATGTAACATACATTTATATTAGAATATAGTTACATTTATCATAATTATTTTCTATATGTCAATTTTAATAATTATGAATACATAATAATATATATATTTTTGTTACTTTAGGTATGACTTTTAAAATGTAAACTTTTGAAAACATAATTTTAGTTTAATTCAATATATTTTTACAAATTTTGTATTGAAATTCAATAAAATTGAATTTGTAGAATAGCAGTCACGAGGCAGTACTGCTGTAGTTTTTTTTCACTGATTTTAACAAAGGTGTGACGAGCAGATATAATCCGTAGAAGTTTGTTCTCTGCACAACCTTTTTTATATTTCACTCACTTTTTTTGCACTGCACTATATAGGATCATCCACCATGGACTCAAGCATCTCTTTCTCTTTCATGTGAGGTCTAATTTCACCAGTTATTCTGAGCAATAGAGTTTGCCAGTGAGGCAGTCTCTTTGATTAAGAGACAGACCTCCCATATTGGGTGGATGACCAAATGATATAAATGATCAAGAGAGCCAGATTGATGAGAATCCATGCTCCATCCTGAGAGTAAGATTGATGGAAATCCATGCTCTGCTCGAAGATTTGATGTGTTGATTCTTTGACTTTATATCCTTCATCTTTTGTGCTGTTTGATACTAGACCCCCAGTTCTTCTTGCGTGTTTGATTGAGTTAGGAGTGGGGATTAGAACTAGGGCAGGTCATTAAAAATTTCCCTTAGACCCTGTTTTTCCGAAGTGTTTTTTTGATGTTTACTAATTACAGAACAATATCTTTATTACTCTTCCCTGTAAAAAATTCTAGAACAGTATGTAAGCAAGAAATTGTCAACACATCTGGAAGATCAACCATTCTAGAGGAGGAGCAGTTTGGTTTTAGAGCAGCACATGGTACTGAATCAGCACTGCTACTGGCAATGGATGAACTCCTGATGATTGTGGATAGTGGTCAATCGGCGGGTCTGATACTACTTGGTCTGTCAGCCACTTTTGACATGGTTAATCACAAAACACTACTGTCAAGATTAGTAAATAGTGGAGTTGACAGTACGGCATTGAACTGGATAAGTTAATATCTGACAGATAGATGTTAAGCCATTTCCCTACCCCCACACAGCTCAAATCATAAAACAATAAAGTCTGGTGTCCCCCAAGAGTCAGCGCTTATTCCGATTCTCTTAAATATCTTTATGCGGCCCTGATATCACTCATTAAATCTTACAACATCGGGCTTGTCAACTATGCAGCAGACTTGCAATTGACATTGTCTTCAGAAAGCAGTAGGGCAGATACACTGGACACTTTTCCTAATTTCCTGAAAGACCTCGTCAACTGGCTAGGCAACAATTCCTGAAAATTTAACAGGGACAAAACTGAGATTTTCTGTTGGTCAGCCAGTAAAGTCAGGCAACTCACCTTGAGGAAGTAAGTGTGGAGGCAAGGACTAAATATGGCTGAAATCACACCTGATACCATCTTGGAGCCGGTAAGAAAGGAGGACATTCTTTTGCACTTATAATATCGCTGATGACGTTCCTGCCGCAGTGTGTGACTACAGGCCCCAGCTGATCCATGTCACTCGAAATCCACATGACTTAAGTATGTATTAGACAAGACTAAGCACTGTCAATCACTTTTTATGCAAAATTCACATTTTAATATTACACAACCGCTGATTTTTTGATGCATGTGTGCTTGCACCGCAAGCGCCCAGCCATCTGAGTAGTATGTTATCCAACAATGAACCAGATTGTTCGTTAAGGAATTTATCATATCACTGTTTGCTACCATTGTTTATCTGTATAATGTTCTCTCATTATATATCCACTCCAGATATTATTAAAGAGGATGGTGAAAAATGTAAGATACGATCCATTAAAAAACCTCTGCTGCATGCCTTAGTGCCCATGCCCACTCTACACTAGGCTGGTTCAAAGTACACCTGGTCCTGAAAAAGCCACCTTGACTGAATAGCACTCATAATTGGCTGAAACATGTTGACTACACACCGTGATGTGCAAGACCATTATTCCCTCCCCCTACACCCACTGCTTTTAATTTAACTATCCAAGATATCCATTTTAAAAAATCTCGACTGGTATGGACAAACTTGAGGAAGTTTAAAAACTGCTCACAAATTAACAACCACAAATTAAAAATCCAGCTCCGCTGTAATCAGGCCTTGCAGTACACCCGGGATGCGCTAGACATCTTGAGTGGGAACCCAATGATGAAGCATGCCACCAACTATGCTGGTGGGTGAGGGTTCTTTTAACCAACCTAATGGTTTCCCTGGAACATGAGTGCATGACATTCGTGACAATAGGGTCTAATTGTAGCTAGCTCGTTCTTGTTTCTGTTTGACAGTCAGATAAGGGCCCATGAAACTTCCAATTGTTTTTTGGCCACTGACAAAGGATGATGATCTAAAAGCCTCACAGACAGTCGGTAAACTGGGGGTTACCTTTGATAACAAGTTATCTATGGAGAGTCATGTTAATAAAATATCAGCTACCTGCTTTGTACTTCTTCGGAACCTAAGGAAACTCTTGCCAATCTCACCCTCTCAGGCTAGATCACTGATAGTGCAGAGTGCTATTCTAAGTGTGCTCTATTATTGCAACTCTCTGCTGCTAGGAGTACCAGACAATGTAATAAATATAATGTACACATTACAAGCAGCAGCTGCAAAACTAGCATTACTCTGGCCATGAATGTCATCCTCCACTGCCTTGAAGGAACCCTATTGGCTTCCCATAAAACAAAGTACAACTTTAAAATCACTTTGCATAATCTTTAAACCATTTCAGGAATAAGGGCCTCAACCCCTGCAACGAAAACTGAAAAGATACGTCCCTAAGAGGAACCTACATTCAGTGACTGCAAATCTTCTGTGCATTTCGAAATTCCAGAAAGTGAGATAGGAAGAATGAGCGTTTCGTTTCAAGGCTGCTTAGCTTTGGAATAAATTGCCAGCTTCACTGAGGATTGCATTTCAGGAAAGCATTAAAAGCCTGCCTATTACCATGTAATAAGTAGCAACTGTTTGATACATTTCCACAGTGGCGGCATTCAGGAGAGGTAAGCGCCAGGATACCTGTTAGGTGACAGTGCTCTCTAGAAATATAATAAATACATATTTTAATAAACCTTTACGTTAGTTCAAAAAACATGTGAAAATAAAATGTTAATATATTTCATTATTAGATTTTTTTTTAATTAAAATAAATATATATATATATATATAAGAGAGCTAAAAAATGATGATGGAGTAAACCCAGATCTGTGACTGGGTGTGAGTGTCTGAAAAGTTTCAGCGCTCCATTCATCATCTCCTTGTGTTTGCTTTGTTTGCCCTAAGTTGTCAGGGTATGCCCAGAAGTGAGTCCCTCGCTCACTTTCCCACTAGATTCAAGATATCCTGGCTGATAGGGGGTCAAAACCCAAAAACGGTCCCAGGATTCTTGTTTCTGGTCCAGGGAAGACCTGGCTTGGCAGTTCAAGCTGGACTGTTCCCATGCATAACAGAGTCAAGACTGATTTGCATACGGCTGGGTCTGAACTGGGGTGGCGAAGTGAGCTAAAGACCGATGATGGATTAAACCTAGATTTGTGACTGGGGGTGAGTGTCTGATAAGTTTCAGCGCTCCGTTCATCATCTCCTTGTGGTTGCTTTGTTCAATCTAAGTCGGCAGGGTATGCCCAGAAGTGGGCCCCTTGCTCACTTTACCACTAGATTCAAGCATGCCTGGCTGATGAGAGGTGAAACTCAAAAATCGGTCCCAGGATTCTTGTTTCCAGTTGAGGGAAGTCTGTCAGATCACGGCAACACTTACCTTGACTTGCAGTGAGACCTTGCAGAGACGATATGACCAAACTCCACAGCCCCTTACCTTTTGCTTGTGAGTGTGTAAAACTGATAGGAGGAGAAGGTTGGGGTGCGATGGAAGAATGCCAAGAAATTAAGGTTTTGCCTGTGATTGATGTGCAGGGGTAGTTACCTAAGGGAAACAACCATAAATGGTGATAATCATAGGAACCTTGTCATGTTCTGCCCTCCCCCATAAGTGTGGTAATTACCTGGAACAAGAGGGCACGAGTGACGTTCCTGCACTGTGCCTCAAAGGTAATGAAACAAACAAGCGCTCCAGCGCGATGCCACAAAGCTTCAGGAACAACAAGCGATCCTGCGCTGTGAAACAAAAGGTTTAGGAACAACAAGTGCTCCTGTGCGTTGCTACAAAGGTTTAGGAACAACAAGTGCTCCTGCGCGGTGCCCCCAAAGGATTCAGAAATAAACAAGCGCTCCTGCGCGGTGCCACAAAGGTTTAGGAACAACAAGCGCTCCTGCACACTGCCCCCAAAGGATTCAGAAATCAACAAGCGCTCCTGCGCAGAGCCACAAGGTTTAGGAACAATAGGTGCTCCTACGCAGTGCCCCCAAAGGTTATGAGCCAGCAAGCGCTCCTGCGCGATGCCCCCCAAGGTTATGTGCCAGAAAGCGCTCCTGCGCGATGCCCCCAAAGGTTATGTGCCAGAAAGCGATCCTGCATGATGCACCTAAAGGTTATGTGCCAGCAAGCGCTCCTGCGCAATGCCCCCATGGGTTATGTGCCAGCAAGCGCTCCTAAGCGATGCCCCCAAAGGTTATGTGCCAGCATGTTAGCCGTAAGGTGGTAGGGCATGCCCAGACGTGGGTCCCTTGCTCACTTTGCCACTGGATTCAAGCTAGCCTTGCTGATGAGGGGTGAAATCCCAAAACTGGCCCCAGGATTCTTGTTTCCAGTCCAAGGAAGACCTGGCTTGGCAGTTCTGCTGGGCTGTTCCCAAGAGGAACAGGGCCAAGACTGATTTGCATATGGCTGGGTCTTTACTAGGGCGGTGAAGTGAGCTAAAGAACGATGATAGATTAAATCAAGATCTTTGACTGGGGCTGAGTATCCGAAAAGTTTCGGTGCTCCGCCCATCATCACATTGTGTTTGACTTTGCAGGGGTTGAGGCCTAAGTCTACTGAAGATTTAAGAAGACCTGGGCCAATAGGCTTCAAGCACTTATGTTTTTCAGATAGTGCAGGGCGGAAGTGCCTTCCATTCATGGCTGCTCACTGGATTCTTGTCTGGTCCATTTATTGGCCAGGGAAGATTTTTTTCATTGGAACTCTTTTGGGTTAACAAGTGTCTATGATGACCCTATAACTCGTCTTGCTGCACTCACGCATATTAGTTCCTGTTTAGACATTATGTGCTTGGTATCAGTTCCTAGCCAGATCCACTATTCCTGGATTCTGGCTCCCAGGGATGCCTACTGCATTGTGGTAGGTCATGCTCACTCCCTCATTTCCGGTCTGGGAGGGCTGCCTATCTCCAGACTTCCAGGGGCTTCAGTTAGCCTGTATTCTCCTACTTCTTGGGAGGGCTCCTCCGCACACCACCTCAGTCATGGTGCAGCACTCTTTTGAAGCCCTGGTCAACTTAGTGTTTTCACTCATCTGATCTGGAAGAACATACCGCTGCTCTCCTATCCTTGTCTCGTTTTTGCTTTAACGCCATGATGCTCCCCGTGGTGATAGCTGTGCTATACAAATGCTTTTAATCATTCATTCATTCACTCTAAGGTTCTCGCTGTCATCTGTAGGCCGCTTTTCAACGCAGAAAGGCAGTCCCAGATTCTGAGATGGACAAAATCCCTAGGTTTTGATATCTTCATAAGCAGGCCAGGCCCCTGCTCATATTTAGCACATATAGCCTTTTCAAAGAGGAAGACCTCTCACATCAGAGCAACCTGCCAATACCTTTAAACCACTCTAGTACCATCTACCATTCTGAGATTCTTGGTAAGCTGACTAAACACGTGTATAAGCTTGTTCAAAGGAATACCATGCTCTAGCAATGCCATTCTTCAGATGAAAGGTGGTTATAGACATGAGGGTGAGCATGGAGTTTTCATAACATTCACCTAATCATCTGTCTGGACAGAGGCCTTGCACACTTATCTTCATCTGGCTATCTTTTACTCAAAGCGGTACAAAAGGGAGTGGTGATGGACGGAGCATCAGAACCAATCAAACACTCACACCCAGTCAACAGATCTGGGTTTGATTCATCACCGTTCTTTAACCCACTCTGCCACCCCAGATCAGACATGGCCATATGCAAATCAGTCTGACCCTGTGCCTCACTTGAGGCACAGGGTCAGACTGATTTGCATATGGCCATGTCTGAACTGGGGTGGCAGAGTGGGCTAAAGAACGGTGATTAATTAAACCCAGATCTCTTGACGGGGTGTGAGTGTTTGATTGGTTCTGATGCTCCGTCCATCACCACCCCTTTTGTACCGCTTTGTTCGCCATGAGTTAGGCAGGGTGTGCTCAGACGTTGAGTCCCTTGCTCACTTTGCCACTGGATTCAAGCAAGCCTGGCTAAAGACGGCTGAAATGCCAGAAACCGGTCCTAGGAAGCTTGTTTCCTGTCCAAGGAAAGTATGGCTTGGCAGTTCGGGCTGGACTGTTCCCATGAGGCACAGGGTCAGACTGATTTGCATATGGCCATGTCTGAACTGGGGTGGCAGAGTGGGCTAAAGAACGGTGATGGATTAAACCCAGATCTCTTGACGGGGTGTGAGTGTTTGATTGGTTCTGATGCTCCGTCCATCACCACCCCCTTTTGTACCGCTTTGTTTGCCATAAGTTGGAAGGGTATGCTCAGACGTTGAGTCCCTTGCTCACTTTGCCACTGGATTCAAGCAAGCCTGGCTGAAGACGGCTGAAATGCCAGAAACCGGTCCTAGGAAGCTTGTTTCCTGTCCAGGGAAAGCATGGCTTGGCAGCTCGGGCTGGACTGTTCCCATGAGGCACAGGGTCAGACTGATTTGCATATGGCCATGTCTGAACTGGGGTGGCAGAGTGGGCTAAAGAACGGTGATGGATTAAACCCAGATCTCTTGACGGGGTGTGAGTGTTTGATTGGTTCTGATGCTCCATCCATCACCACCCCCTTTTGTACCGCTTATCTTTTACTCAAGGCACGTACATTCTTTAGTGAAGTTACTCAGCCAACGGAGGTGACAGGACTATTTTCTTGGATGCATCATTTTTTCCTGGTTAAGAATCTTTCTCAAACCCTCTTCAGACCCCTTAGGAAACTTGCCATGGGGACCAGCTTTCCACCCTGCATATAAGCCCATTGGACAAGACGGAACAGTCCCAATGAGATCTGTGCCGAGTGTTTTATGCGGCATCATCTGTACTGTTTTGTCCTCAGAAGATTGTTCACAATCATTTTGATTCATGACCAGCACCTTCCTGTGTTTGATCTCAAAAGTGCCTTTAAGCTACTCAAAAATAAATCTATCAGATTATTAAGAAGATGTTTTGAAAACTCTCCGATATAGGTGATACCGCCTTTCCCAATGAAATGCATGAGTAAGCTTTTTTTAAGTGACACTCTCCTGCTTTCACACTTTGATTCCTGCGCATCTTTCACCCCTCTCTGGTAACGAGGAGTCATCTGGACTAGTTTACCTGAAACTCAGCTCAACATACATTAGCCCTTGTGTTCTATCTAACCCTCCTGCGGCTGGTTTCCCGTAGAGAATAACTTTATTTTGTTCTTAGATTTCTACAGTCAGCACCAATGGAAGCTGCAGAAAACAGAATCTCTGGCCTTGCTTGGAATCCTGTGATACCTAGCAAGCATGACATAACTTTAGGACATTGGAGAGAACATGCACTCACCTAATGTAGGTCTCCAAGCTGTGCCTGCCGGTTAACAATCCTCAATCCATTGTTACTTGTCCCAATGGTGAGGCGAGGGATTGTGCTAAAACGACAAGTTGACAGCTTCTCCAACCTGCCCAGCCTGTGCATAAAAAATCACAGGTTAGTGTGGGGTAGACAACTGACTGCCAACCAGAAGACTATCTTCTCAAGAGGAGGTAGGACAAAAAAAAGGTCACTGATGTGTGGGCCAGTAAAAATCACCACTCCAATGCAAAGACAGCTCTGCGCAATTCAGACACCCTTGGATACACCCTACTCTCAGGTTATAATTTCAGGCCCTTGTGTACCTGACTACCAATCAGGAACAAACACTGTGAGCAAACAACCTATGCTGAAAATTACAGCTAGATGACAGCTATGCATATCTTATGAATTGAATAGCAAAGGACGAGGGCAAGACTAGGCATAATGTGGTCATGAGGAGTTAGAGATGGGCAGTATGGAGTTAAAGATAAAGGGAGAGTTTTGAACTATTGATTCCTCCAAGATTCATGAGAAACATGACTTTGTTACAATGTTCTTTGCTCCTGTGAGTTGAATAAGTATTAAAGAGACAAGCATAATACGCGCCTCAGGGACTTGGCAAACAATATAGATTTCCTCTTAGTATCTTGTATGATCTAATATCGGGAATTAGCCTTGAGTGGCAAAACACAATTAGTATTTCATCTTTGAGCGTAACATTTGTTACAGACAGTTCACTTTATGTTTAGAGCAAAACTCAAAGTATCTATCAGCAACAAGAATACACTTTGCATACAACCGCTGGTAAATCAGTTAGCATAAGCTAAAAGCATGCCAGAAAAAGCTCTTCTGACTGCAGTAGTGAGTGATGTAATAATTGGGTTCACCAAGGGCAATAAACAAAAGCAGTACTGCCAGCATTTACATAGTTGACCTTAGGAAATCGCCTACAAAGGTCCCACCACATCTATGACCACTTTTGGCAAAGCGGTGTTTGCTGTTTCCCCTATAGTTGTGCATAGTATTGGAAGGCTCGCGTTTGGAAGTAGTTTTACAACAGAGCTTGGACTGGTACCTCTCAAAAGTATCAGCTATCTGACTGCAACCAACAAATTGCCTGAAGAAGGGACACTCCGGGTGTCATAGTGTGTGGAGCACCAGCAGGAGTCCATGATAATGAAAGACACTGATATTCAAATAAAGTGGCTTTTTTGATTACTACTTGCTTCACATAGCAGGATGTCTTGTAACATTTTAATGTTCCAAGCGCCATCAATTTTGAATTCCCTACACGAATTCCCTACACTTATAATAACATGTTGCACATTTCAGCATGACTTAAAAGCTCTGATTAATAAACCTCGGGCAATGCAAGAGAATTGCCACATCTGTAAAATGCGTCACAGGAATGTACCTTCCTGTTTTTGAGGAGCAGTAAAATAACAAACCCCACCTTTTAAGAAAACGCTAATAAAATCATGAATGAAGATCCATGGACTTCCGCTAAGTTTTGAAATTGAGGAATGGGTATGGCTAAGGTTTCAGTGCAAACATAGACAAGCTTGGTGTAAGTATTTTTGAAAAATAAAAAATATCAAGTGAATTTGGAGTTAAGGGTGTGATTTTATTTGGTGCGTTTGGAACAAACAGCACACTTTGCATGACATGATGACACAAATGCCCACTAATACATATGCAACTTATTATGTCGTATTGAAAGAAATCAAGCTGCACATACAACAAGCACTGGCAAAGCCAATAGGTCTGGTATTGGATGATAGTCATTTGACTTTTCCAATGCTTGTTTTGTTTTATCATGTTTTTTGCAAAACATGATTGTTGGGGAGCTTCCGATGCGTCATCAAATAAAAAAAAACTGTTGCTAAAAACAAAAATATTGTTTTGGTATCAAATAGCATGCATTGGCATAGCAGCCCCTGGTACTGATTGAAACTACTTTGTGTGTAAGTGTGCTGCTTTCGAAAGAGCAAAATGCTGCCACTAACAGTGACTTTTAGCCTGTGGCTGAAGTGGTCTGACCCACTGGCGCATGCTGTATGTAGCAGGTACGATGAAAATGTGAATAGCACATAACAGACCAATTATTGAAGAGGGCTGACTCACAGCCTTTGTAAGTACACTCCACATATAATTTTAAGAAGATTAAAAATATTTTCTAAAAGGTATTTTCTAATGCCAGACCTAAAAATTATGTAAGGTTTTGCACTAAACATCTGATTGAAACAAACAATCCTTAACTCGCTTAAGGATATCAATTCATTGAATTTCGAAGATGTGTTTCCCAATTGCATCAGGTGTGACTACTGTTGTAAGAAATGCCGAAACTTTTTTATTTTTTAGGAATTTCAGAATTTTATTGGGCAGCCGAAGGAAACTGAGAGACAGCATCTATTCATTCCTGATCGCGTGCTTGTTAAATTGAACATGGATAAGTGATTTATGTATCTATATGTTGCAGCAAGGCTGGGTAGTACGGGCAAGTTAAGGCTAGTTTCAGAAGTGCGATACTTCAAACGTTATGTGTTGTCGTTGTGAAAAATTAAACGCTGCAGATCTTATAAGAGAGAAATTGGTAATAGAAGATAATTTGGTAAACAAAAGATGCTTCAGAGGCTCTAAGGGTGAGTGACTTAATGTAAGACCAGCATTCCCATTGGGACATGCTAGGATCTCTTGGCTAAGGGGGATCAGATCCAAACTAAAACTGGTACTTCCACTATCACCTTGGTTACGCCTGCCCTAATGGCATTCCTAAAGGAACCCTCTGTTTCGTCTCCGAACCAACATTAATAATGGTCGAAAAATAGAGCTGGGAGAAGAGACCTTCAGGTGGTGGGTACATTATAGACCTCATAAAGATGATGAGATTTTCTGCAATTGTAAGTGTGATTCCTAACCATTAAAATCTGCAGACCCTGATTTGTTATATACAAGACTATGAATTGGGTTCACAGATGCAACAAACTAGTATTTTTTATGCGCCCAGAACATTTTGAAAATCGCTCTAGTATAGATATTTTTCAGCACTTTAAAAAAAGTCAGGGGGATGATGCTTTCGCTGATAAAATCCACGATTTTGCTCGAATGGCCTTTGATCACACGTAATAGTCTTAAACTGGACAAAAACATTTCTACACTCTTTCATTTTTTTAAGATATGTATATATTTTTGTCCCCGCATGACAACTTGAAAATCTAAATATAGAATTGTTGGCATGAATGATAAAATATAAAGAAATAAAAACATCATTATTACAACAATTCTTTACAAATTACTAACTTGCCCCCGCCAGTCCCCCTCATGAACTTGTGGGTTCCTCAGAACATGACTGATTTAGAGTTTTGCGGAGAGGGTACTCCACTGTAAGAACCGTCTCACCCAAACTAAAGCTCCCCCCACCTTTTTAACCGCCGGGCAGACCTTAAGTGTGTATGTCAGCAACAAAGCCTACTCCGGCTCGGTTGCTGACCTACTCTTCCACTGGCCTGACGGAGTATGAGTCGCCAGAGTTTCACATTTGACACCATCCACCCGAATGAAGGTGGACGGTGTTATATTTTCTTTCTGTTCATCACCACCAGATAAAACCTGGGGAAGAGGAACACTAAAAAAATTCAAAGACCACCACACCAGGGGAGACAATTCCCATACTATGGGAGCCATTAGTGTCCCCCCTCCCCCCACCCGCTTTGGGAGTTGGCTTTTGGAAAAAGGTCCATGTTGTAAAAGTTTGACGGGCTGCCATCATGTTTGATGGAGCTCTTCATCAAACTTTTATAACATTGACAGGAACCCTCGTGATAGCGGTTTCTGCCAATGCAGAGCTGGTGGACAACTCCAGATCTGACGGCCAGAGGACCCTCGGTATGGAGGGAGTAATTTACTTCTTCAAACCAACTGACTTATCTCTGCCAGCCAAACTCTAATTCAGCACCTAGATCTGCTAAATGCAATTTATCCCAACCATTCTCCATGTTCAACATCCTTTATTTTCGCTATGGAGGTCTTCAAGTCACTGTCCGAATCCATACATTAGTGTTATTGGCTCCTATGTCAATCACTTTAGCGCATATATCAGCACATGGAGTTGATGACCTTATTAACCCTTCCGGTGCGGCTCCCCATTAATGACCCAAAATTATTCACGCACAATGCCAGCCATCCCAGATCTGACATTATGCCATGTTATGCATGTCCACTATGTATTCACAGTGGTCGAGCGCCTGAGGGAGGTATTTGTTTCTGTAACATCATTGCCCATTCTGCTAAGTTTTCCATTCATTTCTCATCACATCTCAACACCATCATCTGAATCTCTTCAGTTATATCCTACTCTCCCATATCCCTGACCCAGCTTCCTATCTGTGGGACCAGTGGTCTCAATCGGTAAATCGTGAAATGCCTCTCAGCTATTATTGTCTTTAGCTCTGTAACTTTCAGTTTTATTTTAACATTCTGTCTTTTAAAGAGAATTGCCAATGAACATTGATTAGGGGGCAGTGGAGGCAATCCCTCTGTACTAGTATGTAGTCTCAGTGCTGTCAGAACAATTTACTCCTTGAAATTCTCTTAACTCTTCCAACAACCTTTCTCCCATTCTCAATCCACAACGGGTTCTGGACAGTCTGAGTTCCGTTTATTTATCTTTCAAGATCTTCCCAAATTTGCTTGTTGTGGTGCCTTACTGTTTTAGTTATCAGTCCCCCACCAAATGCCTCTCCAAATGTAGTGAATCTACCATGAAGGTACAGTTTATCCACCACTATACACCCTCCATTCGACCATCCACTCACATCTATCTCTTGTGAAATTCTTCAGAACGATCTTGTACCCCAGAGCGGAGTATTCTCCTAGTACACCGTTATTTTAGCCACTCTTTCCCGTGTTCTTCCTACCTGCTTGATAAGATATGGACATTCCAGTCCTCTGGTATTTGCGCCCAATCATAAAAAACTCTAGCAGCATTTTTCAGCCATACGTTACCCTCATCAATGCTTTTTTCTCATTTATACCATCCTCAAACTATTTGAGTACATATTGCGGCTATGAAGCCATATAATGTAGCTCAATATCCAGTAGGCCGTAGCCTCCATTTCCCCCTGGTAGTTTCAGTGTCCCCAGTTTCATTCTGCTAAGCCTACTAGACCAGACCAATAAGATCAACAGCTGATTCAACTCCCAAAATCAGTCAGGCAATATCTTTATTTCGGCATAAAAGGCCATAAAAGTGCAATATAAACACATACATACAAAATATATAAAAACAAATAAAAATCATTTGTTCAGCAAGGGGCATATTGATCCCTAAGAAACATAGAAACATGCAGCAAAAATACCATCTTGGCCAGTGACATCCTTCCCATTGCAGAAAAAGGGAGTTTTTTCCTGAACTCAGTATACCCCTTAACATCTCCACAACGCTACCCATGTTATGCGACTATTGTGTATCAGTGTCATGTGTCACATGGATGCCATGACATCTGAATCCATTTGTTTGCCAGTTAATGCCCATTTCTGGATGCTCTCTGCAATGCAATGGTGCCACACACCCCAATAGGCCCCACAAACAAAAGATTCCCTCAAGTTATAAACTGACCATGAAAAAGGAAGGAGCTTATGAAAACAATTCAAATTAAACATCAGAGTGTAAAACACTGATACAACAAAATAAATTGTTGTAAAACAAAATTAATTAATTTATTCAAAATGTACCAATGATAAAACATGTTTAGCAACATATGTATTCATCAAAGGCAAATACACACAATCTTTTTTTAATACTAGTTGAAGAGTACAAGATATGACATGAAGTCATCCGGTTGTTAGCATCCTGCCGAATATGTTGTTATGCAACTATGAATATATATCTGTTGCTTGACATGTATGATGCAAAGCTGATGGACAATTAAATTATTTGCAATGTGTTTTGGTGACTCAATCAAATTATTTCTAATAAATCCACCTTGCTCAGGAATTTAAGCATATAATTGTCTGTTTTAATTTATACTAATGGCTTATGGTGTGATATCCCTTACACATTAAAACCACTAGATACCTGTGTGCGGTGCCTTTATCTACGTTGATACAGCTAATGTTATCACATAGGAGTCGTCCTATAACAATGCTTAATGTATTGAACTGTTTGCTTTATCTGCACCCTATATATGTGGTTTGAACATTCGCAAGGTGCCTCTCTGTTGAATTGACTGTATAGACTGTACAAGATTTGACACTGCAATATGACTTTAGGAAACGTTTGTAAAAAAGTTTTTAAAAAACTCTAACAACACAGAAAAAAGGTATTATTATTTTACAAACAATGCCCAGAATATATAATGACCTACGTTTTCCTAAAACAGAGAAATTCATATATGCTTCTTCGTGTTAATAACCAACAACTATCATTCATTAGTAGATACAAGTTTCTATAATATAAATCTCTCTACATTCAATTAAGCACATTAGGCTTTATTTTAATCAGTAATATTTAGTTTTAACCCCTTCCCCGCTCATGACGGAGCCGCTCCGTCATGAGCCACGGTTGCCGTGTGCTCATGACGGAACGGTTCCGTCATGTCACGGCCGTTGGCGGCCGCTCCGCCTACGCGGCGCTGTTTCCCCGCCTGTGCGGGGGGACAACGCAAATGGACGGAGTCATGACGGAACCGTTCCGTCATGAGCACAGCTCAACCGTGGCTCATGACGGAGCGGCTCCGTCATGAGCACAGCGCCACCGCGCTGCCCCCCCGCACCCCACAGCGCTGCGGCGGAATTCCCGCCGCAGCGAAAGGGTTAAAACTCTAGTTTGTCACAACAAAGCTCCCCTATTTTGTAACCTGCACATATGCCAAAACTTCAACGGTGTAAATGTAGGGGCACTCCTTCTATCACAAGAGTCAACTAACACGTTTCCACACACTTAAAACATGACATGAATATGTATATTAGTACTTATTATCACCCAATAATATGAGACAAATGTATACTTAGAAACTAGTAAGAAATTTCCTTTACCGTCAAGGCTTTGTTTCTTAAGAGAGACTCCTCATAGAGCGATATCATGCATTTTACAACTTTCTCAGCCAGAGGTGGAGTTCCTTCTACCACTGCAATTGCGAAAAACTCCACATCAAATTTCATAATAGAAATTTCATATCATATATATAATTCCTATCTACATAACACTCTCTTATCTGAAGGACAGACCAGTGTTCATCACACCATTCCAAATAGAGGGCCTCATTTACTATAGTTTGACACACGACAGCGCAGCAAGCCTTCCTGCTGCGCTGCCCGTGCATCAAAATAAAAGGGCCGGAATGTGCCGTATCTACAAGATCTTGCGCATTCTTGACCTTCTCCTCTGCTCTAATGAGCTAACAGTCGTGCGACAGCGCAGACACCCTTTCGTCATGTTGCAGGGGTGCCTGTGTTGTGGGAATGATTGGTTGGCATTTTCCTCTTTCTATGCGTGCTGCTGCAGGACACATAGAACGAGGAAAAACAAGGAGGAAGGAAAGTATTTCTCCACGTTGCGCCACTCTTACGCCTCCCCTGGAGAGGCGTAGGAGACGTTGTAAATCTGGGAATGTGTCAGGTTCCTTGAATGCTGCGCGGAAAAACCCACAGCAACACCCATGAAACGTCCCTTTCACACAGAGTAATGCGTGAAAGGGGCGCATATTTACTAGGCCATGGAGAGCCGTGCAGGGAGACTTTATGTGGCCTTGTAAATATGGGCAAGCCCATTGGGCTGCCGGTGCGTCAAAAAAAGTGACGCACCAGCGGCACAATGGGCTTGTAAATGAGGCCCTTAGTGTGGAAATCTTTTTTTATTTTCCTGGTCACTATACCTCTCCTTCCATTGGGGCAAACAAACAAAATACCTAAATAGACATTTTTCATCCAAACACGTTGAATACTTCAGGAAATCTCCCCTGGGGGCCTGTATTTCCCTCAACCACAAAAGTCACTCTCACTTCACTCTAAAGAGATGGCTGATGCTCACTCCACCTCAGAGTCAATGATAAAAACAGGGAACAGTTGGTCGCTCAATTCTGCTCCCTAATATACTCCCCACAAATACAATTTACCTGTAAATCTTGATTATTCTACTGTACCACACACATTCCTCTTCGGTCCACCTGTTCATATCCCTGTGGCAGCCTACTATCAGTGTGATCCTACACATTCCTTGGTACTACTGATGTGTAAACTTAACCATTACATGAACTTGTGGTTTTCTACAAGCCTCTCATACTAAGTGCTTCATGTCTTCAAAGGCAATATTCTTGTTGCCTCTGTTGTCCTCCGTATGGTCATCTGCTTCTCAGCCTAGTCCATACATACCCATGCCTGCTGAATGTGATTGCTTATTGTTCGCTGCCAGGGAGTTGTCTTCGTGCGTCACAGCCCTCTGCAACTGATTTTGCACTGTCTTCAACCTCAGTCACTCTTGGCATGGGACGTGCCACTGTTTATGATCTTCTATTGTGCTGGGTACATCAGCATGTACTTCACGTTTAAGGCTCTCTTTTTTAGTTTAATCCTTGAATTTAATTTTGAAGGTACTTCAGATTTTTAGGATAATCTGGGAAGATCATGATATTGTAATTTTCTTATTGATAGACACCAAATCACCTGATATTTTACAGGATAATACCATTGTCTTTATAGTTGAACAGTCTTGCAATAACCTCCCTAGGCATGACTAGAGGTGGAGGCATCGGAGGCAGTGCACACTGTGGCCTCCCTATTCTGAATATGTTGAACATTCTTTCAGGCTTTCAATGTGTTTAGGAACCAACCCTCCATAAAGAGCTCAACTGATGGCACTTCTAATCTTTCTGGAAATAACAAAATGCGTATGTTATTTATGCAAAATCACCTTTCTTCATCCTTCACATGTCCTCTAACTTGCATCACTAAGGTCATCAAGGATTGGAATGTAGTTGTTATTTCTCCGACATCCTACTAGAGATGCCCTACCACCTCCTGTGTCTCATGCACTGTCTCTGCTATCTTTCTCACAATATTTCTCACATCCACCATCAAGAGGTTAGCATCAAGGGAGATTGGGTCAATCTGTGTAGCCAATTCTGGTATGGATGTCTTTATAGAGAGTATGATATGTTTAGGCAACGGCTCTGCAGGTGTTGTTGGGCGTCCTCTCACGGACTTCCTTCCATTTTGTACTGCTGTGTACTGATCTATTTTGTTTGATTGGAATTAGCTTACTCACTTCATCTTTTCCCACGCTCTGGCTGGTCAGCTCAGTGTCAAAGCCGTGCCTGGGCACAATCTCTGACCATTGGCCTTAGCAATGGCCACCCAAGCAGTGTGAACAATATCAGTGTCTATTCTCTGTGCCTTTGGTCATCCACTACATTATACTGTATCCATAGTGATATCGCCCCAATACATGATACTGTATCTATAGGGATGTTATTGATGGCAATGGTAAGTCTCCAGTGACAATCACATTTGTTGACACTGTGTTTCTGCAGGCTTATCGAAGTAGACCTTTCAATGTTTGTAACATCTCCAGGTAGCTGCCATTACTTGTATACCCAGAGACTTATATTCAGATATTCGTATTGGGGGTGAAACTTTTCCTGTTGATGCCTGCAAATGCAATAGGGCTACTCTCCATGAGGCCTCATGGTTGAGGAACTGTCACCCACACTCAGTGAGCCCTCAGGTTCAAACAAATCACTGATGGTTCCCTATGTGTCTCTCCAATCAGATCACATTTGTCCTTGTAAAATGAGTGGTCTATGTGACTAAGGCAAGGTACCAACTTTGTGTGATTGTCTCTGTGATGTTATGCATGCTATATTTAGTTTTCAGCTTAACTAGGAGCAATGCACCACCCTTGAATGGCCTCTATGGTTCTCCCACACATTCACCATAGTATGGGTTGCAGAGTTGTCCTCCCCGCCAAGCTGAGGTCTCACCGTCTCGCATTGTCTCTTCATCTGCATCCGCCACGTGGTCGATGCACTCCACAACACATACGTTTTCACCTCTGTTCCTCTTGATAGGGCCACACTCCCTAAACCACTCTTCTGATGCCTTTTAGTCTGTACTTAGCATTGACATAGAAACACTGCTCCCACTTCTCCACATCACAAACATCAGACGGCCACCTTTTAGGACTGTACTCTCTGGACATCTACCATTTATTTAAGGCCGAAGTCGCCAACTCTCTTACCAACCACCAGTTCTGCTACTTAGAAGTAGCATCCCGATCTGTCACCATGCAGGCTAAGGGTGATCATCTGGTGACAGGGCAAGCTGTAGCCCAGTTTCTCACTGTCACTTTATTATGAATGCACAGCTGGAATCTTCTGTGTCTGTCCTGAGCCACATGTCTGGGCCAGACCAGGTGCAACTACTGTACGGAAGTCTGTTGCCTTCTTCCTTACCCACTTTCACTTCATTTCTACAGATAAATGCTCCTTGCAGGTCCAGCAAACTGCATAGCCCCCATCCCATAAAATGCCCCCCCCATATAATCAATTGCTAGTGTGTAGTTTGTTTAATGTTGAGCACAGGATTGTGTAAGGTTTTTCAAGAGGCAGAGAGAACTCGGACAGAGCGCGTCTAGACAGACCACAATCCTCACCCCATATGTCCATAATTATTGAAGGATTTTGAGAGAGATCTTTCTTTGACTAAGAAGGTCCCTTTAATGTGACATGGACTAGATGGCTTTTAAACTGATTTGAGATTTTGCTTGGAAATATCAAAGCTAATAATTTGGGGCTTTTCTGAGAAAATGTGCATATTCTCTTGAGTGAAAGCCCAAAACAAAGGTTTGCACTATTAAAAATGTTTTGTATTACTTAAAATACATCATATCTTTTTGGGAACCATTAAGGTGCCGATTCCGATCCGTTAAAAAAATTCCCCGTACGACTCGTATCCGGATTTTTTTCCGTATAAATCGTACAAGTACCGTACAAACTGGCAAGTACGATTCGTATGGGAAAAAGTCCATACGAATCGCAGTGGGAAAATTCCCCCACACGTTCTCGGGTCGGAAAACGTGTCCGACACGTCCCCGGACGATTTTACGTACAAATGTGATAACCTAAGTCCGAGCGCGCAAGTACGATCCGTACGGTGCGTCCGAAGTTACAACCGTAAGGAAAAAACACCGTACGAACCGAACTGCAATAGCAACCATGGAGACATGTGCCCGCATACGCGACGAACACCCCCCCAGCCCCCCTATGTACGGTGCGTACCCCCACCCGTGTATGTACACCTATGTATGTACGAGTCGTACCCCTACTCGTGTATGTACACCCGTGTATGTACGAGTCGAACCCCCACCCGTGTATGTACACCCGTGTATGTATGAGTCAAACCCCCACCCGTGTATGTACACCCGTGTATGTACGAGTCATACCCCCACCCGTGTATGTACACCCGTGTATGTACGAGTCGAACCCCCACCCGTGTATGTACACCCGTGTATGTACGAGTCGAACCCCTACCCGTGTATGTACACCCGTGTATGTACGAGTCGTACCCCCACCCGTGTATGTACACCCGTGTATGTACGAGTCGAACCCCCACCCGTGTATGTACACCCGTGTATGTACGAGTCGTACCCCCACCTGTGTATGTACACCCGTGTATGTACGAGTCGTCCCCCACCCGTGTTTGTACACCCGTGTATGTACGAGTTGAACCCCCACCCGTGTATGTACACCCGTGTATGTACGAGTCGAACCCCCACCCCTGTATGTACACCTGTGTATGTACGAGTCGAACCCCCACCCGTGTATGTACACCCGTGTATGTACACCCGTGTATGTGCGAGTTGTACCCCCACCCGTGTATGTACACCCGTGTATGTACGAGTCGAACCCCCACCCGTGTATGTACACCCGTGTATGTACGAGTCGAACCCCCACCCATGTATGTACACCCGTGTATGTACGAGTCGTACCCCCACCCGTGTATGTACACCCGTGTATGTACGAGTCGAACCCCCACCCGTGTATGTACACCCATGTATGTACACCCGTGTATGTACGAGTCGAACCCCCACCCATGTATGTACACCCGTGTATGTACGAGTCGAACCCCCACCCGTGTATGTACACCCGTGTATGTACGAGTCGAACCCCCACCCGTGTATGTACACCCGTGTATGTACGAGTCGTACCCCCACCCGTGTATGTACACCCGTGTATGTACGAGTCGAACCCCCACCCGTGTATGTACACCCGTGTATGTACGAGTCGAACCCCCACCCGTGTATGTACACCCATGTATGTACGAGTCGTACCCCCACCCGTGTATGTACACCCGTGTATGTACGAGTCAAACCCCCACCCGTGTGTGTACACCCGTGTATGTACGAGTCGTACCCCCACCCGTGTATGTACGGTGCTCGTAGCGCTGGGGGTAGCACCGTACATACACGGGTGGGGGTACGACTCGTACATACACGGGTGTACATACACGGGTGGGGGTTCGACTCGTACATACACGGGTGTACATACACGGGTGGGGGTTCGACTTGTACATACACGGGTGTACATACATGGGTGTACATACACGGGTGTACATACATGGGTGGGGGTTCGACTCATGGGGGTTCGACTCGTACATACATGGGTGTACATACACGGGTGGGGGTACGACTCGTACATACACGGGTGTACATACACGGGTGGAGTTCGACTCGTACATACACGGGTGTACATACACGGGTGGGGGTTCGACTCGTACATACACGGGTGTACATACACGGGTGTACATACACGGGTGGGGGTTCGACTCGTACATACACGGGTGTACATACACGGGTGGGGGTTCGACTCGTACATACACGGGTGTACATACACGGGTGGGGGTACGACTCGTACATACACGGGTGTACATACACGGGTGTACATACACGGGTGGCGGTACGACTCGTACATACACGGGTGTACATACACGGGTGGGGGTTCGACTCGTACATACACGGGTGTACATACACGGGTGGGGGTTCGACTCGTACATACACGGGTGTACATACACGGGTGTACATACACAGGTGTACATACATGGGTGGGGGTTCGACTCGTACATACACGGGTGTACATACACGGGTGGGGGTTCGACTCGTACATACACAGGTGTACATACACGGGTGGGGTTTCGACTCGTACATTCACGGGTGGGGGTTCGACTCGTACATTCACGGGTGTACATACACGGGTGGGGGTATGACTCGTACATACACGGGTGGGGGTACGACTCGTACATACACGGGTGTACATACACGGGTGGGGGTTCGACTCGTACATACACGGGTGTACATATATGGGTGGGGGTACGCACCGTACATGGGGGGGCTGGAGGGGGTTTTTGGCACGTACCGGGCCCCCTTTTCCTCACACTGCGCGGCGTACTTAGGTTTTCCGGCACTTTTTCGGTGCCGTAAAAATATTGCCGTCCAGAGTGCTGTCGGTACGAATCGTACTGGCTGGTACGTAAACGGCTGTCTCACTCCGTACGAATGTCGCGTATGCACTGTCCCGGATCACATTCGTATGTATTTTTCAGTCGGTCGTTTTTTTTTCCGATTCGTACGGAAATGGTGTTTCCGTACGAATCGTACTTGCATGTTTGTAGGGTCTTTTTCCCGGGTACGAGTCGGACGGAGAAAACGCTCCGCCCGACGATTCGTACTGGGTTTCTCCAGGTTTGGAATCGGCACCTAAGTGTTTGTGATCTGCACAAGTGAGGTGGCATCATCAGCAGACACAGAGTCATCAACAGTCTGTCTGGACATAGTCTCTACATTGATATCGATGTTTGGTGAGTGATAGGCCTCATGTCGAAAATGAGAGGAATCTCTCGTAAGGGACTTCCCAGGACACTGGGCAGCCACTCTGTGTCCTTTGGTGTTAGTGATGGTAAATGGCTCAGCCTCAAAAGGATCATGAAGCTTTCTTTTTCTGGGTTGTCTGACAAGCACTCGATCTCCTCATGTAAAGGTGACATCTTTTACATGATGTCATCTGTAAGTATATATTTTCATCTTCTGTTTGTGACCAAAGTCCGTAGTATGAATGTATTCCTCATTCTTGGATCTGAGGTTGGTCAATTGGGGCAGCGTGGTCATCATGGCTCTTCCAAAAATGAGAGTTGCAGGGCTCTTCCCTGTCGTTGAGTGAGGGGTCAAAATGTAAGCACGAAAAGTAGTGTTCAAAACAACTTTGAGGTCAAGCTTCTCCAATGCAGCACTGTTAGACCTGGGATGTTTGTCATGTTTTGCTCCTGTGTTTTTTGCTTCTGTCCTCCTGTTTTTGACTGTGTGCTGCATTTTGTTTTACTAGTTTTAGAACTCTGGGCACGTTACTACCGCTGCTCCCTGTGTAAATGTGATTATGGTTGGTTATCCATGATTTCCACATTTCGTTTACTTGTAAGACCCTAGTAAAATACACTGTGTGTGCCCAGGGTCTATAATTCAAATGCCACTAATGGGCCTGCAGCACTGATTGTGCCACCCAAATGAGTAGCCCTTCAAACACATGTCAGGCCTCCCGTTGCAGTGCCTGTGTGGGTAGCTTTAAACTGCCATGTCGACCTGGCATTTGCACCTGCTTGCCAGGCCCAAACCTTCTCTTTTTCTTCATGTAAGCCACCCTTAAGATGGGCCCAGGTCAGCCCCATGGGAGAGTAGCGATATATTTGAAAGGTAGGACAGGTACTGATGTGTTTTGCATGTCCTGATAATGAAATATGTGGTGTTCTTTTGTAGTGCTTTCACTGTGTTACTGTTTGTGTGTACAAATGTTTTACACATTGCCTCTGAGATAAGCCTGAATGCTCATGCCAAGCTACCAATGGGGTGAGCATGGTTTATCTTGGGTCTGAATCTCCCTTACCCTGACTAGAATAAGGGCCTCTACTTGGACAGGGTGCAAGCCACTGCCAACTAGAGACCCCCATTTCTAACAAGCACGCTGAACAGCTTTCTTTAGAGTGCTCATGAACCGCTCTACCCAGCCATTGACCTGAAGCCAAAGAGGAGTGCTTTTTGGATGCTCTATATTGAGGTGATTTAGAAAGTCTTTGAATTCTCTTCTAGTTAAAATTGTGGGTCACCCCATGTCGCAAAGATGCCATCTAATTTTTGAGTAACCTTTTCATGTGTAGTGGATGAAAGGTCTTCTACCAATTGAAAATAGGAGTATTCATCAAAAATTACTAGAAGATGATGTCCATTCTTAGGAGAACCAAAGAAATCAATAGGAATTCCCGCCGAAGAATGATGTGCCAATTCTGAAATGTTTAAAGGGAATATAGCATGTTACATCGCATGCTAATACATTGCGTTCCTTTACAACGCAGTCATTACAACGACCGCTTTATTAGAACGCGATACCTTCACACCGCAAGTCATTAGATTGACTTTCTGTAGGGGGCGCGCTGTAGCAACAGCAGTAAAGGTGCTGGAATAGTAACTCATACTATTCCATATGTTAGAGCGCCCCCTACAGCAAATTGATCTAATGACTTGCGTTGTAAAGGCATCGCGTTCTAACAACACGGTTGTTGTAACAACCGCGTTGTAAAGGAACTGCGATGTAATGACTGAGTTGTAAGCGCTGTCTCCCATTTAAAGGGTGCTGAATAACTTGAGCTGAAAGACAGTTGCATATGTGACAAGTCTTTAATTTTTTTTTACCCTTTCATCAAGGTAAGGAAACTAGACTCGGTCATAGGGACCTCTCTTGGTGGCAACTATTCCTCGATATCCCTCATGGGGGACATCGATCACTTGTTGTCATGGACTCTCGGTAATAACAATTCATGTACCTCACAGAATGAGACCTTCTTGAGTCACTGAAAGCTCATCTCTTACAGTTTTGAATTTCAAATACTCACTGTCATTAGTAAGAGTTCTAGAGTGCTAGTTCCATGATTGATAAGCAATTATGTCTTTTAACTTTAACATGTCACCATCTTTAGGTCAGACTACCAAGGTAAAAGGGAAGCCTGGAGGGTTCAGTTGGAACAATTTTGGCAAATGAGAACAAAACAAAAAAACATGTCACTATCTTGGCTCGTGGCAGTGACAATTTGTTCTAAAGACATGGCAGCTGGTGTGCTAGATTTCATAATAAAATTGATGTAGGCCTCCACTGAATTAGATGGGGTACCAGGTCAGTGTAATGGCACTCTTGAAAAAGAATCAGCAGCAATCAGTTTTTTTCCTGAATGATGAAGAATTGTATATTTGTATTCTTGTAACCTCAAAATCCAACCTTCAATTCAAGGAAGTATTTTGGCTTTTGGATTGCCAAATATTGTCAACAGTGCTTGATGATCAGTCACTACTGTGAAAGGCTTTCGGAACAAGAATACATGGAAATATTCAGAAGCCCAAACCACTGCCAAACTTTTGTTCTGAGGTAGTGAGTAAGCATGTTCCGTTTGTGACAGGCTTGTACTGGCATATGCCATGATGTGTCTCCGGTCATTTGGTTGTCCATTGTGCTGTGCAAGATTGCGCCTAACCCAACAGGGTTAGCGTCAACTACAACCTCTGTATGAAGTTTGGGATCAAAGTAGGCCATTTCAGTGGCACTCTCAATAGCTTGCTTGATTTTTTGGAAGCTCTTCTCAAATTCATGTAACCAATGAAAAGACACATTCTTTTTCCTTAGTTCTCATAATGGTACACTGACCATAGCAAAGTCGTGTATGTATCCAGAATAAAAACTGGCTATTCTTTTTCCTTAGTTCTCATAATGGTACACTGACCATAGCAAAGTCTTGTATGTATCTAGAATAGTAACTGGCTCTTCTAGGAAATGATCATAACATAGAAATATCTTGTGGGTATTTTCAGTAGACAATGCTTGCACTTTAGCTGGATCAGATTTCATGCCCCCATCAAAAAAGACATGGCCAAAGAATTTCAAGTTTTTCTTGTGGTATTCACATTTGTCAGCATTCAGTTAAGCCTGCAACATTCAGCAAACAACATACTTGCATGAGAGCTTTGTCATGCTCTTTCTGTGTGGCTCCAGAAAATAATATGTCATCACCGTAATTATATGTATTTACTACAGGTTGTATGATATGTCAAATGGCGTCTTGGAAGAGTTCTGCAGCAGAGGCACCAAAACTCAATCACTTAATACGAAACATGTGTAGAAAAAGTTGTAATGTACCTGGATTTTTCTTCAAGTTCCAATTGGTGATATCCTTTATTTAAGTTGAGTGCAGAGAAGAACTGCACACGTTCAACTGAGTTATCATATCGGCAATGTGCGGAACAGGATGTCTCTCTCACTCAATTGCCTTGTTGGCCTGACACATGTCAATGGCATAGCTTAATGTTTGTGCGTGTACGGAACCTTGGTTTCTTTCATGCACTGAAATTGAGATGTATCTGAAGATTGCTACATATTTTTGTTCTTTTCCTGCTACAACTTCTAATGTCTAAAGGTGATAGAAACTCAATGAAAATTGTTTAATTATCATCAACGCATTTGCGTACAGCCCCATCACTGTCTCCTTTAGGCACTACTGCTATGGGAGAAACCCAAGGTGTTGGACCAGTGGAGCATTCAATGATGTCATGTTGAAGCAATGAATTAAGTTCCTTTTCAACAGCTTCTTGCATGCGAAAAGCAATTTGTCTGTGTCTTTGAGCAACAGGACAAACATCCTTATTTATAAGTAACTTTACTTTCATTGCTTTGAGTTTTCCTAACCATGAAATAATGAAGGAAATTGACTTAAAATTTAATGATGTGAATACATATTGTAGTTCAATGATATCAGTCCCATATCAGCAGCAGTGTTGAAACTCAGAAAACAGGCACTTGAAGCTGTTCCTTGAAGTTCAGGAATAGGGGCTTGCACCACAGATTTCATATGCTTCATTGTGGCTACAAAGGAACCATGACTCTTTAAGGGCGTATACTTTTGTTTTTTACTTCGTAAGTTGTGGTAACTGAGACAATTCTTGAAACCTCTCCTCACGCATGATACTATCAACGCACCGTTGTAAATTATGAATGGCATTGAACACCCATTTATCTCTAAAGATAAATGGGTGTTCAATGCCATCTTCTGACAGCATTCGAATGTTTTGGTGCTTTTTCGTGTTGATTTTTTTCACTTTGTTTTTTTCTGCACATTCGACTAGTCCCACATATGCATGCCTTTTTGAAGTAAAAATTACACAATTGTCATTGTTATTTTCACTGGAAACTGATGCTGAGGAACTCTTTATCGATGAGTTAGACAATAAATAACTTCATTATGGTGCCGATTCCGATCCTGTAAAACCCGGGTACAAATGGTCGTACGGAGCGTTTTCTCCGTACGACTCGTACCCGGGAATTCCACCTTACAAACCAGCAAGTACGATTCATACAGAAATACCATTTCCGTACGAATCGTAAAAAACACCGTATGGCTAAAAAATACATACAATTCTGATCCTGGACAGCGCGTCCGCGACGTCCGCACGGAGTCAGGCAGCGTTTTACGGACCAGCAAGTACGATTCGTACCTACAGCACTCCGCACGGCTATATTTTTACGGGAGCCAAAAGTGCCGGAAAAGCTAAGTACGCTGCGATGCACGACGAAAAGGGGGTCCGGTACGCGACGTACACGCCATCACCCACATCGTACGTGTCATCATGTACGGTGCGTACCCCAACATTGCATATGTACGGACCGTACCCCCCACCCCCCGTATGTACGGACCGTACATACGCGAGGATTGGGGTACGCCTGGGGTACGGTGCGGACATATGCGGGTGGGGGGTACGGTCCATACAAACGGGGGGTGGGGGGGTACGGTCCGTACATACGGGGGTGGGGGTACGGTGCGGACGTACGCGGGAAGGGTGGGAGGCTGGGGGGGCCGTACGACTCGTACCCCGGGCACAAGTGTACTCGGGGTAGGGGTCGTACAAAGTTCGCTCCGTACTGGGCCTTTTCCATGCGCTTGTGTTTTCGAACAGGCGGTACGGATCGTACTTGCGCGCTCGGACTTCAGTTTTATGATTTGTATGTAAAACTGTCCGGGGACATCTCGTAGACTTTTCCCAAAGCGATTCGTATGTATTTTTCATGTACGAATCGTACTTCGCCGTTTGTACGGGACTTGTATGATTCGTACGTAAAAAAATACGAATACGAGTCGTACGGTAATTTGTTTTAATGGATCGGAATCGGAATCGGCACCTAGATGTTGGTGTGCCTCAGTTGGTATGACTGCTTGGCCTTGTGGAAGTGCGTCGAACATTTACCTTTGTGCGAAACTGAAGGTCCACATCTGTAACATGGTTGCTTTCACTGTGGAGACATCACCTTGTACCCCTCAGTCTCAACTCTTGGCTTACTTTTCATGCTCATGACTGATGGACTGGGGGCGCCTCTGACCTCAATGTCAGTTGCTTGACGATCAGCATGCTCTTCAGCGCAAGCATCCTTGAGAACTTGTTCATAGCTCAGAGTTTCCTTCAGCATTCATCGCCCAAAGGAAACTGACAGACATCCATCGATCACTCTGAGGCAGGAAGCTTCCCCATCATTAAATTAATCGAATTTTCAGTGCTTCACCAGAACATCCAGCCTCTCAACAAACTCATCAATGGTTTCATCTGGTCTTTGGCATTCTTGACTGAATATGTATCTTTCATAATGCACATTTAGTACTGGATTAAACTTGACATTCAAGGCTGTTTTGATTTGATTGTATGTCACTTCCCCTTCTTGTGGTATATTTTTCATGGCTTCTTTCACTCCTTCACCAGCCATGTTCTCAGATACTTTATAATCTTTTTCAACTATTGCATCTACGAAATCTTCAAAACCCTCTATTCATGCAATCCGTCTATTGCCAATAATCAGTGGTGGCTCGCACAGGTAAATGCTGTAGGGTGGTGAGGCGGGCGGGGTAGGCGGGTAGTGGAGTTCGACATATGACGGGAAAGTAAATAAAGAAATCAATACAACCACTTACCTTGCACTCGCCGCATCGCCGACTTGGCGATGCGGCGAGCACAGAGTAGGTGGTTTTATTTATTTATTTATTTACTTTCCACTTTCTCGTCGTATGTCGAACTCCACTACCCCCCACCCTGCCCCACCCCACCCTACTGCCCCACAAAGTTTACCTGTGTGAGCCACCACTGCCAATAATGTGTTTTTGACAGTATCAAATGCAGTTGACGGTTTTAAGAATGCAGCAGCCGTATATACATTGGTGGACAGTAGTGGTCTCTTGGGTGCTTCTTCTGGAACTCGATCAGGCAGAGCTTCTCTAGCGCCTTGTGACGTGCTGGCCTTGGGATCCGCCTTAATGACTTTTGGAGCTTAGATCTCGTCCTAGCGCTCCATCTGAGCTCTCTATTAGATGGTGATCCAGGGAGTTGTTCAGAGCCCCTACTGGGCAGCTTTGGTGGTGAGCCACTTCCAACAGGGACAACTTTGCTAGCACAATCCTGACACTCTTTCTGAGGCCACTTCACAGCACTTTGTGGCAGTATGATTTGTCAATGGTTTCGGGAAGTAGATACACCTTGCATATTACTAGTCCATGAAAGCAGATAACGTTATGCTATTTGTCCGGTTTTTGCTTACATTTTTCTTCTCAAACACCTGGTTAATCTCTGTTTCATAGCACTTGAATTTCAGTTGAATCTATACTGAACTATTGATGTGTACTGTGTTCGTCACCTGGTTGCATCCGCCTTTAGGGGTCTTACTCCGTATAGTGTATGGCATTAATTTACATAATGGCGCAGTACCTTTAATTTGCTGCCGTTTCATTTATTTCCTGGCCACCAACATGTACACTTTCACTGTCACTTTCTTTATCTTCAAGCATTTTACACAGTTGAGCTGAGACTCCACCGCTGTCAGTGTCGATTCTGCACATCGACTGCGGCACACGTGGCATGCATGAGCAGTTTGCTGGACTACGGCAAACTCTCTGGAAGAGTGCTATCGAAGTATGGGCTTCGTATCCCCTATCTCGTTGCCATTTGAAGTGTCTTGCCAGCCAAGGAACTCAGCACTAACCACGCCACACAGGGAAAGTAATTTTACATGTCTTTATATTGCTGCGTGTAAGTCAGAACACAACACTCTAAGCCTGTCTTCAACTCATCTCCCCAACTCTCACATCATAGGCCTCTGGTGTACAGTGGAAACCAAAAGAGTTCCAAAGTTCTTTTATTTACAAGACACTACAACACATGTACAACATTCTCAAATACAATAATGCACTATACAGAATGTGCAAGCTAAATGCCTTTTCTGTCCCCCTCTCTCCCTTCGCCTTTCAACATGCAAGGTCAATACCCAGGCATGTATTAAGTGAAGTTCTGGGTTCATCATCCACACTGGTTTAGTTCTGCTGGGTTCCAGAAGGATCACATCTTTCTTTGTTAATTCAATTCCTTGCAAATACTTGGCTAGCCTAGACTGGGGATTACTGAGAAATAAGATTGAGAACAGGGAAGATTAGACTGTCCAAAATTTGAAAACTAAATACTTTATGGAGGACCATGAGCATTTGTGCAACATTATAGTTCTGGTAAAGATACCCTATGCCGAATCTTAAAAATGCAATCGATGGGTACTTCCCATTTGTCTGAAACCAAGAAATTGATAAAGTGGTATGCCAAGAGTTAGGGGAGACAGTAGCCATTGATGGAACTGGTTATAAAATGTTGCAAACCAATTGAAATATGTATCATAGAAACTTCTTACTGCACAAATAAGTACTACTGAAAGAAAATTGGTGCAACTATCATGCTCCCCCTGAGGCCCAAGGATCAATGCTATTGCACACATTGAACAACCAGTAAATCAGAAGAAGTTAGGTTGATCTAGGAAACCACCATTCTCATCGTAGAACTCCTCTCACATCTTTGGAGCACCTTACCTGAAAGTACATTGTGCACCTGGTCATTTGGTTGAGTTACTGTTGCAAAGTAATTGAAGTCAAAGGGTCAAAAAGATTACCTGGATATTTTCCTTTTCCATTGACTGTACCTTGACTATCGCTTTGTTCTTTTTCTGGTACTTCAAAGTAGCAGAAAATGAAAATGTACTAGTTGGAATAGTCATATTAGTGCATCCTCAATTGTGCATCAATTTAACTGGCTCCCTCTTAAGACTGTGATGATATTCAATACCATTATCATAGTACACAAATCATTTTCTTGTAAGAGGACAGTGCTCTTCTGCCAAAATATGACTACCATTAAATTGGATAATAGTAACACCAGTTTTTTACAGAGCGAAGCTATCTACCATGTAAGCATGCATTATTATTGATGTATGTGTGAATGAAATTCTTTTATGCTCTTTATCAAAACTAAGAAGAACTTTCTAATTTTCTCTGGAAGCATAAGTTATTTTTTGTCACTCTGCATCTAACTCAAAATTTGGCTATGCGTTCTAGATCTGTTTCATATGTGACCTCTATTCCAGTCAGATTATCTCCATACCCAGCCAGGTTTTTTGCAATTTACAAATACAGCATGTTGTGCCGCACCATGTAAAGTGGTTTACGGTAGATATAATGCTCACTGGCATCTCAAACCAAAGGTTTATTAAACTAGCACAATGCTTTGAAATGGAGTGTTGTGTTTCTCAAGCGCATGAAAGATGGCCGAAAGTAAATGGTAGAGGGTGATTAACTCAGTGTGTTTCTAGACGGCGGCTATCTGTCTATAGTTCTGATTGGTCATTCCCTGATGCAGCAGGGGCTGGTAGTGTAATTATACTTCAGAGAGCCTGCACTTTGATTATCGGAGCCACAATATCTATGGGACAGAATTTCGAGGACAAAATATTGAAAAAACAAATCATCAGTTTGGGAAGTCTATGGGGAAGAGTTACTAAAATTTTACACCCTGTTTGTGTCACCAAAGTGATGCAAATCGGCACAAAATATTTTTTTCCGACTTACTTTCCAGTGCTAAACTTGTTTAGCGCTGGAAATAACGTGAAAGGAACATGAAATGTGCTCCTTTGCATTACTTAGCGCCCAGGGGGCGTACCATGGGTGGTGCATGGGTGTTCCCATGCAACCCGCCAGATTTCTGACATGAAACCCTATTTACTAAATAAAGTAGACAGGGTTTGGCGTCAAAAACTGCACCCTTTTGAAGTAGGCGCAATGAAGGAGAAATGCTTTCATTTCTGCTACCTCTTCTGACTTTGTATGCTTGCTGCACTTTACAGCACACATACAAAGAGGGTAAAGGGTTAAAGTTAGTCTAAGCATGGTATTTTGTACTGGAAGGCTAGCCTTCCAGTAGAAAACCTATGCTACACTCGCGGAGACCCCCTTGCACTATGGCGCAAAGGTGTCTCCGTGGCACACAGCAGCTGATTTCAGCACCAGCTTTAGGGAAAAGGGAGGAGAGTGCCATATTTCTGTAGATATGGCCCTCTCCTGCTCTCTCCTTTTCACACAGCGCAGCATTTGCAGCTGCTGCACTGTGCTGTGTGAACAAGTGTTAAATCTAGCCCTACGTTTTCGATACTCTAAATATATGCACCTATGCTGTATGTACATCTTCAAGGTATGTAGATGGGGAGTTAGGAATAATAAATCTACACTTCCCTAGTTGCAAATACCTTTAGATATTCGGTCCCCAATGTTCTTGTACCACAATATTGCTGGTTTCAACATTCAGTAGTACTCCTCTTCAGAGTATAGCTCCCAGTCTTTTGATTATATGTTGTTGTTGGTTTTGCCCGTAGAATATATATATATATATATATATATAGAGGGTTTACTGGACATCGAAAGCCAGGTGCAGACGCCAAGAATATGCATACTGTTTGTGAGTGCTTCATTTTCATACTAGACTTTGCACAATGGACATGGGATGGTACCCAGCTCCTGTGGAGGTTAGAGACAGACCAGGATCAGGGCTCGACTGGCCTTAGCGGGCACCGGGCAAAACCCCCGTTGGGCCGCCGGGGGGGGGGGGGGCGGATTTGGGCCGCAGGGGGCCGCTTTTGCTACAGGGCTGTTTTTGCAGCATTGCTGCAAAATCGTCCCAGTAACAAAATCGGCCGAAAACCGGCCCTGGTAAAAAGGGGGGGGGGGATAGGGGGGCAGCCGAGCACTTTGCCAGAGCCGGTTTTGGTTCCAAGTCCGGCCCTGACCAGGATGTGCTGCCCAAGGAACGGAGAGCTGTCAAAAGAAAGGGAAAACAGACCTACATACAAAATAAATAGTTTATCTTCAAATGAGTAGGGCAATAGTAGACTGTGGCACATTCCCTGGGTCTTATGCATGACACCAAAATTGAATACCAACCAATGCCTTTTCTGACCCATGCACTACAGAAGTAGTAACTACTCATCTACCCGTTTAAAAGCGCATTGGTGCCCCCAGAGGAAATGCGAATGTACTATGGAAATACTATGAAAAAAACTTGATGAACTTGGGTAGTTGGTGTCTGGTCTAGTGCCACAAAAGTGACTAAAACTGTGCCACATAATTCTTTTAGCCTTCCTGTGGAACAATATTCTCCTACAGGGCATAATTCTATAACCACTGACTAGAGGGAATACATATTTATTTGGCTTCTAAATCAAATGCTATAAAAATGGCAGAACTGTCAGACCTGGCCCTCTTACAGGCCCGTCAGACCACTGGCCTAAAGTGGGAAGAGAACAACTGATTAAATGTATAGGGTATGACAGCATTCCGGTCAGCGTCTGCAATTATTTGTTTCTGCCACGTGGCCAATGTAGTATACATATTATTCTTGTCAGCAGACAAGGTGAAGTTGTTTGCAGGGATTTAAGCTGTACATTTTTTAATTATTAATTGATGTATTTGTCATTTTTATTGGGAAACGACGGCGTACGTTTAAGTTCGTCTCTCATCACCCTATGACTAATTGCTAGCCTTTGCTTGCAGAGCAGTATTTCAAAGAAGGAGTGAGTCATGTCAAGGTAACACAATAGCTGACACACATTTTCTCTCTTTATTGAATTAAAAACTGTAAGATGTGGATTCTTACACAACACACCTTGCGACTCTTGTCTTACGCACCTGTTGCTCGGAAGTTGAGTAATCTGCTTTTAAAAACCCGTCCTCCGTTACACAATATATTTAAAAAGTGCCGATGGTTCCGGTTTTGCTGTTGGCTTTATTTATGCACCCTGATTCTTCCCAGAAGATCTGCTGATGTTTGGAGTTGAGCACTGGAGGAGGAGGGTAGGGGTGACTGTGTTGTAAGAACTAGTCTGGTTGGAGACTAAAGATAGGAGTTTACTGGCAATGTTCCAGAGGGCTGTCATCCCTACTCACACAGAGGGCATAGGGGCGTGGCTAACATTGGTGCAGCAGGTGCAATGGCACCGGAGCACCCAGGGGCTCATCTAACCCTGATAATTCTGTATTTTAGTACCGCAACAGCAGTCAAGCGGGCCATTTTCTTTGCTTGCATCAGGGCCGTGGCATCCTTGCTATGCTACTGTGAAGACAGCCCATTAGAATGCAATGCTGAGTGTGACTTTTCTAAAAAGGAGTTCTTTAGTGATGTCTTTGGTACAGGGATAAACTCATGGTGCATCTGAAGTGGTATTTCTTCTGCCTTTTATGAAGTCCACAAATCAGAACTCTACAGAGAGATGGATTAGAGGAGGATGCATGGTGAAGCAAGTCTGAGTGTGTACTAGATTGATAACTGAGGTATCTTGCGAAAAAGGCTGCAGATCAAGTCTTTAAGAGATACGGAAATTGGTCATAAAGTCATTGACAAGGAAGAGAGTGAAAGATTAGGTGCAGCGAGGGTAGATGAAACAGAAACTTGCAGGTCTTAGGTCTGTTTTCTGATTGTATTGTATTGCAGCATTTATATAGCGATTACTACCCCTATTTTCGGCGCTTAAGCGCTTGCCTACATGATTAGTACACTATGTCATGCTGGATGCGTGGTTGGAAGGAGGTTGCCTTCATTTTGATTCCATGTGGAAAATGTTTCTATGTTGTGTGTGATGACCACCGAGGTGTAGTTATGTCATAGGATGCAGTGCATAGCAGTGTGTTGGATGTTGAAGTGTGAGAGACAGATGCGCAGTTTTACGGTTTCCAGTATGCTGGTACCTTTAAACAGCTCTGCAGGTCCCTTTATCGTATTTCATATGATGATCTGCTTAGCTGGTTACTGCACTGGGTTCTTCAGTCTGTGGTTTTGTGTATAGTTGTGGTCCTGAACTGGCATGGTTGGAGGGAGAGAGAAGTGGAGAGATCTGTTGGATAGGCATTTTTACTATAATTCCATATCTGAGTATCTAGATCAGGGGTACTCATAGTACGGCCCGCGGGCCGCCAGCGGCCCGGCAAGCCTTTCTTGGCGGCCCGCGGACCTTTCAGACATCATACCGGTGTTTTTTAGTTTTTTAACGGTGTCAGCAAACACAGACTCTGCTCTGTGGGGGCCCGGGGATTCAAGCGATAGTCCGAGTGGAGCTGCTGGGGCGCTAAGAGGTGAAATACAACAAAGCCTCGTTATCATGCAAATGGTCTCTTAAAGACCTGTGAAGTACTCGGGTGGGGCTGTGTGTGTGCCCTGGAAGGGAAGCTGCCTCAGCTGCCACACAAGCGGAGGGGGGGATGCGGGGGGGAGAGGTGACAAAGAATGACAAGAGAACAGCAGGGTGTGAGAGTCGGGTAAGGGGACAGAGGGTGGCAGAGGGCAGTAGGGAGAGACAGATAGAGATAGAGACTAACAGAGACAGGGACAGACAGAGACAGATAGGCAGAGACAGGGACAGACAGATAGAGGCAGAGACAGACAGAGAGGCAAAGAGATAGACGGAAAGGGAGACGGAGAGGGAGGGCGACAGAGAGAGAGGGAGACGGAGAGAGAGAGGAAGATGGGGAGGGAGGGAGAGAGACAGAGAGGGAGGGAGATAGACAGAGAGGGAGGGAGAGAGACAGAGAGGGAGAGAGACGGATAGAAGGAGAGAGGGAGGGAGACGGACGAGGGAGGGGGATGGAGGAGGGAGGGAGATGGAGGAGGCAGGGAGACGGAGGGAGAGGGAGGGAGACGGAGGAGGGAGGGAGATGGAGGAGGGAGGGAAACGGAGGGAGGGAGACGGAGGGAGACGGAGGGAGACGGAGGACGGAGGGAGACGGAGGAGGGAGGGAGACGGAGGACGGAGGGAGACGGAGGAGGGAGGGAGACGGCGGAGGGAGGGAGGGAGATAGAGAGAGGGAGAGAGAGAGATATGTGTATGCCGGGTCCGGTGGCTCAGTGGACAAAGGCGTCCGCTGCAGGGACATGTGTTCCACCTCATGGTCACAGTTTTTTGTTTGTTGCTCTAGCCCCGCCCCCTCCCCCAATGACACCGCCCCCAAGGTGCGGCCCTCGGCCACAAACCACACTGTAAATTTGGCCCCCAAGAGAAAGTTTGTGAGTACCCCTGGTCTAGGTCATATGTAAAGAAATGGTCAGATTGCATAGATATTTGGGACCTGCAGTGGTGGACTACATTAAAGTCATCAAATTGTCCAGGAATGTATAACAGATTTTTTCAGTTATTCAATGACTGTGTAATTGGTGGTTGCGGCTGTTTGTGGCTGTACAGAGGGACAACCCTCATAACAGATATGTCTTATGTGAATTTAGGAGGTATAAGTAGTTGCTGACTGCTGTGTATTGTGGTTTTAGTATTAAAGTTTAGTGGCTTACTGAGAAAGCAGTGCCTCCTATGGATTTCTTATGGTTAGGTGGTGCAAGGATGGAGTGCACTATTCTGTTTGGTGTGTGTTACCTGAATTTAACTTGTAGTTATAGGGGTCTCTCTCCTTGGGAGGCTCTGTGGACAATGCAGTGTGCTGTGAACATTGCCCGTTTAGCTATAGATAGCCAGTGGAGCGATTGCATGGCTGTAGACATGCATTCTCTTTGGTGAAGGCAGAGGGGAAGCCTTATGGCTGCATGTTGGCTGAGTTGTATTTTGCTTCTAATGAATGAAGGTGCCCCTGTTATAGGCTGTTAGGCATAGTCTAGCTTGGAGATTACAAGTGTATGGATAGCTTGCAGTTTATGTTGGTGTGCAAGGTATGAAAAGATGTGCAGGGCAGTTTCATTCTGTAAAAAGCACTCTTTGTGACATTGGTAGCATGCGGTATCAAGGATAGTTCTGAATCTATCGGTTTCTAACTTCTGTTGACATTGTTGGAAGAGTCCATATGGCTGCAGACAGGTAGTTTTACCATTGTCCATAAATCATCATCTCTTTCTTTGCAGTATTGAGCTTTAGATGGTTATTCATCATTATCCATGTGTTTATGGCAAGAAGGCAGTCATTGAGTTGTGAATTGCAGAGGTCTTCGGGGCTATCTATTTTTTGAATGATTTGAGTGTCACCTGTATAGATGTAACGTGAGGTTGCATGAATGAATCAGGTTTGGTAAGGGGATAGGTTGATATTGAATAATAAAGAAGATATGTTGGACCCCCGAGGAACGCTACAGTGTTGAGTGAGAGGAAGTGATGTGAAAAGGGGTAGGTAGACTACACTTTGTCTGAGATAAAGCATTTTCCTTGATTCCGATATTGTGAAATATTTGTCATAGTGTTTGGTAGTGGACAGAGTCAAATGCAGCTGATAAATCCAGAAGTCATAAGGCATCTACTCCGTGGGGTTTAGATCATCCCAGATGGATAGGATGGCTGACTTTGCCTCTGCCTGGTCTGAAACCGGACTGTTGGTCTGACACTAAGCCATAATATTCAGTAAGGTTTGAGAGTTGAGTAAACACTGATCTCTAAAATCTTTTTTCTAGGAATTATCCGTTTGATATGGGCCTGTAATTTGCTGGGTCAAATAGGTTGGGTTTATTTTTTTTGAGGAGAGGTCTGATAAAAGAGATTTTGAGCTCAGGTAGGAATGAACCTAGTTCTAGGTACTTATTGAGTAGGCATCTGGCTACCTCCCCTGCAAAGGCTGAGCGAAGGATATCTTTAAAGATTACGTGAAGGCAATCCTCATGGTCTGGCTGCAATGATAATATTGAGGAAATCTTTTTGACAGGATATTAAAGGTATGCGGTCATGAATGGTTACTGGTGTCTCTATCTGTGGTGATTAGGTTGTATGTTGTTGTGGTGTTGTTCGTATTCTCCTTCAGATAATTTTCAATCCTCATCATTTTTTAGATCAATTAATTGGAGATTTTGTCACAGATGTCGTGTGATTGTGCTGTTTCTGTGTTGAATGCAAAAACAACAGTTGATGGACAGAATGCAGAACAATGTCATACATTCACCCCAGTACAGAGATCTGGGCCTAAATCCATCTTTTGTTTGCTCACCATGCCACCCCAGTTTAGACCTAGCCATATGCAAATCAGTCTTGACCCTGTGCCTCATGGGAACAGTCTAGCCCGAATTGCCAAGCCAGGTCCTCCCTGGACCGGAAACAAGCATCCTAGGACCGGTTTCGGGGTTTCACCCCTCTTCAGCCAGGATAGCTTGATTCCAGTGGCATGGAGAGCACGGGACTCACGTCTGAGCATACCCGTCCCACTCGGGGTGACAAATGCAAAAACAACAGTTGATGGACAGAATGCACAACAATGTCATACATTCACCCCAGTACAGAGATCTGGGCCTAAATCCATAGTTTTTTTGCTCACCATGCCAACCCAGTTTAGACCTCGCCATATGCAAATCAGTCTTGACCCTGTGCCTCATGGGAACAGTCTAGCCCGAATTGCCAAGCCAGGTCCTCCCTGGACCGGAAACAAGCATCCTAGGACCGGTTTCGGGGTTTCACCCCTCTTCAGCCAGGAAAGCTTGATTCCAGTGGCATGGAGAGCACGGGACTCACGTCTGAGCATACCCGTCCCACTCGGGGTGACAAATGCAAAAACAACAGTTGATGGACAGAATGCAGAACAATGTCATACATTCACCCCAGTACAGAGATCTGGACCTAAATCCATCGTTTTTTTGCTCACCATGCCACCCCAGTTTAGACCTGGCCATATGCAAATCAGTCTTGACCCTGTGCCTCATGGGAACAGTCTAGCCCGAATTGCCAAGCCAGATCCTCCCTGGACCGGAAACAAGCATCCTAGGACCGGTTTCGGGGTTTCACCCCTCTTCAGCCAGGATAGCTTGATTCCAGTGGCATGGACTGCACGGGACTCACGTCTGAGCATACCCGTCCCACTCAGGGTGACAAATGCAAAAACAACAGTTGATGGACAGAATGCAGAAAAATGTCATACATTCACCCCAGTACAGAGATCTGGGCCTAAATCCATCGTATTTTTGCTCACCATGCCACCCCAGTTTAGACCTGGCCATATGCAAATGAGTCTTGACCCTGTGCCTCATGGGAACAGTCTAGCCCGAATTGCCAAGCCAGGTCCTCCCTGGACCGGAAACAAGCATCCAAGGACCGGTTTCGGGGTTTCACCCCTCTTCAGCCAGGATAGCTTGATTCCAGTGGCATGGACTGCACGGGACTCACGTCTGAGCATACCCGTCCCACTCAGGGTGACAAATGCAAAAACAACAGTTGATGGAAAGAATGCAGAAAAATGTCATACATTCACCCCAGTACAGAGATCTGGGCCTAAATCCATCATATTTCTGCTCACCATGCCACCCCAGTTTAGACCTGGCCATATGCAAATGAGTCTTGACCCTGTGCCTCATGGGAACAGTCTAGCCCGAATTGCCAAGCCAGGTCCTCCCTGGACCGGAAACAAGCATCCAAGGACCGGTTTCGGGGTTTCACCCCTCTTCAGCCAGGATAGCTTGATTCCAGTGGCATGGAGAGCACGGGACTCACATCAGAGCATACCCGCCCACTCGGGGTGACAAATGCAAAAACAACAGTTGATGGACAGAATGCAGAACAATGTCATACATTCACCCCAGTACAAAGATCTGGGCCTAAATCCATTGTTTTTTTGCTCACCATGCCACCCCAGTTTAGACCTGGCCATATGCAAATCAGTCTTGACCCTGTGCCTCATGGGCACGGTCTAACCTGAATTGCCAAGCCAGGTCCTCCCTGGACCGGAAACAAGCATCCTAGGACCGGTTTCGGGGTCTCACCCCTCTTCAGCCAGGATAGCTTGATTCCAGTGGCATGGAGAGCACGGGACTCACGTCTGAGCATTCCCGTGCCACTCGGGGTGACAAATGCAAAAACAATAGTTGATGGACAGAATACAAAACAATGTCATACATTCACCCCAGTACAGAGATCTGGGCCTAAATCCATTGTTTTTTTGCTCACCATGCCACCCCAGTTTAGACCTGGCCATATGCAAATCAGTCTTGACCCTGTGCCTCGTGGGAACAGTCTAGCCCGAATTGCCAAGCCAGGTCCTCCCTGGACTGGAAACAAGCATCCTAGGACCGGTTTCGGGGTTTCACCCCTCTTCAGCCAGGATAGCTTGATTCCAGTGGCATGGAGAGCACGGGACTCACGTCTGAGCATACTCGTCCCACTCGGGGTGACAAATGCAAAAACAACAGTTGATGGACAGAATGCAGAACAATGTCATACATTCACCCCAGTACAGAGATCTGGGCTTAAATCCATCATTTTTTTGCTCACGATGCCACCCCAGTTTAGACCTGGCCATATGCAAATCAGTCTTGACCCTGTGCCTCATGGGAACAGTCTGGCCCGAATTGCCAAGCCAGGTCCTTCCTGGACCGGAAACAAGCATCCTAGGACCGGTTTCGGGGTTTCACCCCTCTTCAGCCAGGATAGCTTGATTCCAGTGGCATGGAGAGCACGGGACTCACGTCTGAGCATACCTGTCCCACTCGGGGTGACAAATGGAAAAACAACAGTTGATGGACAGAATGCAGAACAATGTCATACATTCACCCCAGTACAGAGATCTGGGCCTAAATCCATCGTTTTTTTGCTCACCATGCCACCTCAGTTTAGACCTGGCCATATGCAAATCAGTCTTGACCCTGTGCCTCATGGGAACAGTCTAGCCCAAATTGCCAAGCCAGGTCCTTCCTGGACTGGAAACAAGCATCCTAGGACCGGTTTCGGGGTTTCACCCCTCTTCAGCCAGGATAGCTTGATTCCAGTGGCATGGAGAGCACGGGACTCACGTTTGAGCATACCCGTCCCACTCGGGGTGGCAAATGCAAAAACAACAGTTGATGGACAGAATGCAGAACAATGTCATACATTCACCCCAGTACAGAGATCTGGACCTAAATCCATCGTTTTTTTGCTCACCATGCCACCCCAGTTTAGGCCTGGCCATATGCAAATCAGTCTTGACCCTGTGCCTCATGGGAACAGTCTAGCCCGAATTGCCAAGCCAGGTCCTCCCTGGACCGGAAACAAGCATTCTAGGACCGGTTTCGGGGTTTCACCCCTCTTCAGTACAGAGATCTGGGCCTAATTTTGCGTTTCTGTGTTGAGGTACTCTGGATTGTGGAATTTCATGGAGTTCTTCAGAAGGTTAGACTGCTTCAGTTAATCGTGTGTTGTGGTGTTTTTTTGTGGTTCTGATGGCTCTTTTGTAGGCTAAGTTATAGTGCTGTAGTGTGTGCTTTTGTATTTTTCATCTCCTGGCTTCATCCATTTGCGTTGTAGTGGTTTGAGTTGTGTTTTCTTTCTTTTGATGTGGTCATTGACCCATGTGATGTTCTTTTTGCGGTCTACCCTGGATGTGGATTTTAATGGTATCTGTTTGTCCAGTGCAGATCAAGTTGTATGTGTGTAAGTCTTTCGGTCGAATGACTTTGTTTTTTTTTCAAGGTTGTTGTTGAGTTGGTGGGGTCTACATTTTTCCATTGTCTGAATGAGCGGTCATTATTGTTTGTTTTTGTTGTCTTTGAAGTGTTGTTATTGATAGGTATGTAGATCCTGAAGTAATGATGTTGTAATCGCTTCAGCTTACGGGAGAGTTCTCTGTAACTGCGGCTTCTCCTAAGGGTGGAAATATTACATCTAGCATGTGTCCTGTGCAGTGAGTTGGGCCAGAAACTATTTGATGTAGGTTGAAGACTTTAAGATTTGCTGTGATAGCGGTGGTTGTGGTTAGAGTCTTATTGTCAAATCATATGTTGAAGTCTCCTGGAATGTAAAGGTTTGGGTGGTCCAGATGGGTGTTGATTACTGTATCAAGTAGCACATCTTTAAATTTGGTATTGCTGTGTGATGGTCTATATATTACGAGGAAGAAATAAGTGTTACTTGGAGTGGGATGACATCTATCATCAAGGATTCACAGCCGTCCATTGTGAGGTTTTCAACGATAGTTATTTGTAGTGTTTTTATGGATGACAGCTAGGCCTCCTCCGCATTTGCCAAAACGATTTGTGTTAAAGATGTGAAAATCTGGAGGGATGGCTTCATCGCAAGTGTATGCAGAATCTTTGCTAAGCCATATTTCTGTATTGAAGGTGAGGTCCAGTGTTGTTTCTATGAGAAGGTCAAAGATGTTAAAGTGATTTTTTTCATGAATCTTGTGTTGAATAGTGGGCATTTTAGTTGTTTTATTTCTTTATTCTTGATGTCCTGTAGTAAGGGTAGAGGAGCAATGGGTATTTGATTTGGGTGGTTTGGGGGTGTGTTGTTCTTGTGGCTTTTGATGGAGGTGGAAGGGAGGCTGTTTGGTTAGATAAATTAGGACTTTGAGATGTGTGTGTGTGGAGGGGGCTTTTTGTGGTGGGTCATGGTGTTGTAATTGGTATGTTGTATTGTTATCTGGGTAGAGTGTGGGGAGTTGTGGTGAAAATGTACGATTAGGGATCATATGTTTGCCCCTTCCCTTGTAGTTATTGAATTGTTGTCCTGCTTGTGATATGTTGTGCGGTGTTGATGTTGTGATTGTTTTTGTTTTGGAAACGTTAGATGGTTGATTGGGAGATGTAGTAGTAGTTAAATTTACTCAGGATTTGTAATTAGTATAGGTGGAGTTTTAGGGACTGTTAGTTGAGAAAGATTTTGTAAGAGAGGTTTCTTATCTGAAATTTGTATAGCAGAGATGAACGGTTTCTAGCTCTAAGTCCTTTCCAGGCCCTAACAGAATGAAACAGGCAGCAGATTTAGCCTGTTTTTAACTTTAACTGGCCCCCCGGGCTGGATGTCCTGAGCCCTAGTATTAAATATCCCTAGTGATCAGGTGATCATGGGAACCTTAGCCCTAACCAGTCCCTAAGTTGAATTGAACCCCTAGCACCAGGATCCAATCACAGCTCTAGCCCTATCAACTAATCAGTCTTATGCCATAGGCCAAATATACACCCAAGCCCTGGAAGGCAATCAGAAACCTAACCCTAACAAACAATTAGAACCCAAGCCCTAGGTCCAATAGAAACCGTAGCCCTGGGGCCCAACCAAAACCCTTGCCCTATCACCCAATCAGAACACAAGCTCTACGCCCTAAGTCTAATAGAACCCATATCCCTGGGAGACAATCAAAACCATAGCCCATCAACCAATCAGAACCAAAACCCTAGGTCCAATAAAAACCCTAAAACTGAGAGTCAATCAGCATCCTCGCCTTATCAGCAAATCAGCGCCTAAGTCCTAGTTCCAATAGAAACCCTAGGCCTGTGCTCCAATCAAAATGCAGGTACAACAACCAATAAAAATCTTATTCTAAGAGTATGTGACCTTAAACTTAAGGGGCTGTGCAAGGTGTGAGGGGAAGAGGAAAGCTTGCTCAGGATTATGAGAAAGGACTGAAGAGAGCAAATCTCAAGACTGCCAGATCCAACTAGTACCAGATGAGCAGTCCATCCAAGACTTTGTTGAATATATACTGTACATGTATGTGTAAAGTAGTCTGAAAATTATACATAAAGACATGTAATACCTGCATGTTCTTTTCAATTGAGACACGGATCCCCATGTCAGAATCTGACACACTCTGCTAAAAAGAAAATTCTCTTCAAGGGATGATAAGCATTTTAGGAAGAAATCTCAGAGGTAAAAATATTCCCTATGTTCTTCTTACAAGAAACGAAAAAATTATGCATTTAAGAGGCATTCCATGGTGCACTAAACAATTGATGGCCCCGAGTCCTTGAACTGACCATTGGAAGGTATAGATCAATTTTAATTGGGTCTTGGTTCCTCAAAACACATTGGCCCCACCCACAAAGCTATTTGCAGCTGTAAACAAAGGGCTACAATAGCAAATGGCTCCTTTACACCTTTCAAGAACTCACAAGAAGCCTGACAGAAGCATTTAGTATAACCACTGTGCATTTCTCTGCCACTAGTGTGGAGAAATCTGCAAGTATATAGACTTATGAGTTTGTGGACATTCACAAACTCTAGTTCAACCCTTTCTCATTTTGGAAATAGCTGGAGTTGTTCTCTAGCTAAAATGATTTTCTCAGAAACCCGCCGTTAAAACTGCTGAATGTTGCTCTTGCTGTCTAGTCTTGATTTTCCACCTTGTGGCTATTTAGACCACCACTCTGACCCTTTATCTCACTCTTGCAGGTTCCCATTCATTCCCACCTTCTTTCTTTATTATTGTTTTCTCTGTCTCTCTCTTTCTCCTCAGTTTCTCTTATCTGCCTTTCCCTCTCTTGTTCTGGGTCAAAGTCTGTTGAAAAATAAGTCCTGGTCCCCACAAATGAGTGCTACTAGACCACACTTACAATCTCTGGCACAGATTAAGCACTGTCTATGACTCATTAGTCCCTATCTATATTTAATTTCTGCTGCTCCACTCTTTTCAGTTTCTAATCTAAACTATTGGTGCCAATCAGCAATGTCTACTTTTTGGGAGTTCCACATTCAGTAAAAAGTACAATTTTAATGCATTTCTCATTGCAGTGTTTTTAAAAATTGCATTGTGTCTTCAACTCTTCTCATTCTGAAATTCCCCAAAATCGTCAAAGACCATATAGGTCTTTCACTGAGGGGACCTCTATGATCTCTGACGAGGAATGTCAATTAGAATGTATAAAACCTATTTCTAGATACTCGTCTAGAATTTCTGGGGCCCCCTCCTCACCATTCACATACATCAATTTAAATGAAGCAAACTCATAGGTCTAATCAGCCCCCTCCTAAATAGACCCTTGGATTTTATCAGCTCTGTATATTCTAATAAACTATGCTTAGTCTTAGACGTGATTCCATGAGTCCTTTTGGAAGAATATTTCTTGAATGTTCGCTTTCTCCTCACTTCCAGACTTTTAAAGATCAGCAAGAGCCCCGCAATTTGACAGGGTCGCTGTGTCTGCAGTGCTGCCAGGGGGGACTTTTAGCTACCAAAATAGTCTGAAGTACATGTCACACACCTCACTGCCTTCACCCCTTTTCAGCTTTCTAAGGTTAGATATAGCCCAACCATTCCTTCAATTTATAGAGTTGTATGTCTTTAACTTCCTTTAGTACTTCTATCACCTTTCAGTGGTCAGCCACCATTTTCCTTTATGGAAAATACTGAGCAAATTCTTTTGTTGAATAATTATTGTTTTTACTAGTCTTCCTCAGCCATTGTTTCTCCTATAGTCTTACAGTTTCCCTCATTCATGTTCTTCTTTTACTACCAAGACAAAATATTCTATCCTTGGCTTGTTTCACTGCCCTGTTTTCTTCACTTTAAGGCAGTATCTTCCCTAGATCTCTAACAACCTTTTAGAGTCCCTTAATAGCTTGCCCTTGTAATAACAACATTTTATTTAATTATGTTACCCATAACTCCATCACCTGGAAGATCACACTAAGGGGTCGATTCCAATGTAGGCAGGAAGAGCTTCGACCATTGGTCGAAGCCCTCCTGCCCGCATCGGAATGTGCCATTCGGATTCCTTTCTGACCGGGCCATTCTGATGGGCTCGGTCAGAAAGGAATCCTACTCGGTTTTCCAGATGGCTTACGATGGGTTTGGAGAGCCCGTCTGCCATCCGGAAAACCTTCAGTACTCCCCTGGCCACCTCTTTCAGGCCGAGGGAGTATGATGGCAGTTTAACACTGCCACCGGCACAAAAAGGCAGTGGGGAACTCTCTTTTGGGGCCCCCAGCAGGGCCCCCTAGGTGTGAGGCTTCCAAATGGCGGCCTAGGTGTGGAAATCGAAAATAATTTCTATTAGCATCAGCTGAAGCCATCTTGTTTGTAGCATCCATTTTGTTAGCTATGTTATTCTTCCATCTTAACTGTTGCTTGCTTTTCTATTCTGCTTGAGTCATCAGCTTTAGTTAACTCCTTCTGTACTGAGCCAAAGCAAGACGTGCTGAGAAAAGGCCTGTAGTTGCTAGAAGCACATGGCTAAAAATGTAACTGGCAACTGTTGTTTGGCTGCTGTAAGCAGTTCTGCTCCCCCTCCCACTTTGCTGCCTAAGTGATCTTCCATCTGCCCATGTTTGTCGGTAGTTATTCCTGTGTATACTTGTACCTTCTATTTCAATTCAATTCAATCTTTATTTCGGTTTAAAAAACCATAAAAGATGTACATGCGTATCACAATAACAACATATTATATAATAATAGCCTTTCAAAAGGTACCGCTAGACCAAATCATACTTATTAGAATCATATTCCTAATACAAGACCTTTCTTAGCAATTAAAAAATATAAATATAATTAAAATTACAAGTTTTTAAGAAAAACATATAAAAGACATTGAAGAGTTATATCAAATCTCGTTATGGATTAGCAAGACTAAAATTTCATTTCTGGCATCGGTAAATTTAACTTCCTGGTTCACAACTATAAGAAGAGTTAAAATATATATTCAGGGTACACTATACAGAAGGGAACACATTTTCCATAGTACAATACAGGACTAATGTAGTATTGATAGTGAGTTCCATATACAAAAATAAAGTGCAAATGCAAAACCGGAATACTTTGTGTATACTAAGCTAAAATTTCAAGCCTCCATTTTTTCTTATTAAACTCACACCAAACAGGTACCTACTAACACTGAAAACTACTACTTGTGATGTGTCTGTTCTCAGTATTCTTTCTGCCTCATACCAGGATCTTATACCCAGTAGCTGGCAAATGGGATTAATCCATTTCCTTCTGTACTTTGTATAAGCTGGGCAGAAGAATAGTAGATGTAATTCATTTTCTTGTGCACCCGTATGGCATAGAGCACAGCACTCAGTACTTTCATTCTCATATTTATGGGCCCATTTAGAAGTGTTCGATTTTATCCGTAATACACCGTATCGAAATTTCAGATATAAAGATTTTGCCAGCTGTGGCTGGACTTCGTCCAAAAAGGGCTCAAAACGCCAAGGTGGTTTAATTTAAGGAACCGGATTGTTAATGTACCTGTAGCTGAACTATGGGACAAACTATCTTGAATGTAAGCCCAAAAAGTAAGCTTTAATATATTTTTTGAAGCCATAGATAGTTCAGCAGGGTCCTTCCAAAAATGCTTAAGTCCTAATTTATGGAACCAACCATAGATATGTTTCAACCATGGTAAACCTATACCAATTTTGTGCTTTAAGATTTCCTCTAATCCTTCTCTGTAATGGGCGAGTTCAGCTGTGGACCACCGACGCACCCAGAACAATAATGGTTGTAAAATTGCCTGGTAGTCTGTACGGCGTATATTTAGGTCCATTACAATGGGTATTAGCGGTGTGCGCATTGGAAGGCTTAATAGCTTCCTAAAAAACGTATTTTCACCCAACATGAAAGTATTATTACTTGAGGGGCCCCACAGTTCTGCCCCATATAAGGATGCCAATTGTGCCCTGTATTTGTATACCTCAAGGGCAGGGGATACCACTTAAGATGTGCTACTCATGTTTTTTAACTATTGGTAGAGAGTTTTGGTATAAAATAGCCTTGCTTTTCTCCAATTGCGGTTTCCAAATCATTTTGGTATCCAAAGTAATACCTAAGTAGTTAATATTATGAACATATTCTAGCTTCTGATTTTTTACAGTTAAATTATTTTTAAAAGATTCATGTGGAATGACTGCCATTTTGTTTTGCTAGAATTTATTTCCAGACCCTTAGCCTCGCAATAAACTCCAAAAGTATCTATTAAGCTTTGTAAGCCTTTAGGGGTTTGGGATATTAAGATGGTATCGTCTGCAAATAAAAGTGCCGGTACTAGCACCCCCCCCCTAGTTTGGGAGAATCATGTTCGCAACCCAATAGATATTCAGGAATGTCATTTACATATAATAAAAATAGGGTGGGTGCCAGCACACATTCCTGCCTTACGTCCCTGTTAACCTGAATAGGTTCAGTAAGCTCGCTCCCCGGACCCCATCTAACCCTTGCAAAATTGTCCTCATGCAATCTTATTATCTGCAAGAGTATTTCCCCCGGTACCCCATTGTTTTTTTAGGGATTTCCAGAGGAGATTTTTAGGGATGAGGTCGAAAGCGGCCTTTAGGTCAACAAAGGCGATATACAGATGACCCTTCTTAAATAATGTGTATTTCCAACTCATGCAGAGAAATCTAAAGACCTGGTCATTGTGCTCGTTTTAGCTCTGAAACCAGCCTGATACTTTGATAAAATGCTATTCTCCTCAATCCAGTCATTCAATCTATTTAAAATTTGCCATGCATATATTTTCTGTAAAACATCAATTAAGCTAATCGGTCTATAATGCGAAGGGTCTTGTCAGTTACCTTTTTTAAAAATAGTTGTAATCTCAGCCCCTTTCCATGATTTCGGTATAGGGGCACCTGCAGTGACTGAGTTACATATAAAATTAATATAGGGACCCCAAACCTCTTTATCATGTTTCAATAGATCTCCTGGTATCTTGACTGGTCCTGGTGCCTTCCCCGGTTTTACTGCATCTATTGCTACCAGTGTTTCATCCAAACTAAAATGTAGTGAAACTATGATTGGGATAGTTACATAATCTCGTGGACTGAACTCTATATCACTCACTGTTGTTGAGTAAAGGCAAGAAAAATGGCTTACCCAAGTTTTTGCATCTAGGAAGAGGTCTTTACTATATCTTCCCTTCTTGTTGCCTTTAGATATCAAGCGTCAAAAGCCTAAATGATCTTTGACTTTGGCTGCACTGACTAGCTCCGTCCAAATATTATCATCTCAATGTTCTTGGTTTGGATTAATAATCTCTTATACTTATTCCTTTTGTGCCTTAAAGCTACTACATTTTTGACTTTGGTTGCCAAATGTAGTTCTTTTTTTGCTCACGGCATTCTTTGTTGTACTAGGGGTTGTCCAGATTACTCACATCTGTTATCCCCTTTTTGCATTCTTTGGGGATCATACTTAATATAGGTATCAGAGCTTCTACCATTCCCTGGTGTATATTCATGATTGGGATCTCTGCAACAAGTGGATCTACAAACGGGGAAACAATCTCTGCAAAGGTATCATAAATCTGCTTCATAGCCACCTCATTTCCCCATATAGAAGGCCAATATAGGGCTCTACGATTGTTACTTAATAAAGGCTCCGTCCCACTACCATTGGTGTCCCAAGCCCTCAGGGTAGCTGGCTGAAAAAAGTGGGCGGCAAGTGTCAAACATAGGGGATAATGGTCACTCTCAGATCTATCATCAACTATCAAGTTATGTAGAATCGGCCATAAAGCTATAGATACCAATATATAATCTATACAGCTCTTGGAATTAACCCTACTAAATATGGGAGCATTCGGACTGTCAGTAGCCAGTCTGCCGTTGCAGGCTCGAAGGCCGTGTCCCGAGACCAGTCTTAGTAGCTGCGCAACGGCAGATGTGCAAGATACTACTGGGCTACTTTCTAATATGGGAATATTATTAGCCATATCTTCTTCTTTGAAGATATTTTCAAATCCTGCCACTGGTTTGAATTTACGATTGCAATCCCCCCCACGATAACCACTGCTCTAGAGTTAACCGAAACAAAAAACTCGACTAACTGTTCAATAACCACAGACTCCCTACTCGCTAGGCCTGGTCTACTGTAAATATTTACTATATACAATTCGTTTTTATCGGGAGTTAAAAACGTTACTCCCACAATATCCTGAGTTGGGAATTCCAACTTTTTTAGATCAATACCTGTAACTTTTACCCAGATGACAAGACCTCCTGAGGGCCTCCCTCTAACCAAAGGAGTAGCAGCAGCACTATATGTTTTATATCCTACTTTATAGGGTATTTCCAAAGCCCAAGTTTCTAGTAATAAAATTATTTCATTTTGTCCAATGTACTCCTGCCACACTTCATCCCCCTGATTTCTTTTCAAACCTGCAATGTTCCAAGAGGTCAGTCTTATCTCTGTTTGACATTCATCCATACTTGGTTGATTAAGTATTCCTTCTTTTCCTAGTCCTGAAATTTCCTGGAGTTCAACAACAGGATTAGAATTGGGATTATAATTAAGAGTATCCCTTCCTGTATTCTGCAGTGGATAAGTAGCCTCGTCTACTGCCCCATTTACGTCAGTTAAATATATAAACGGTACATCTAGGATACCATATGTTGGACCCATCTTCCTGTCATAAGGACCACAGCTTTGACCCAAATGGCCAATCCTCAGGTATAATTCTCCTGCATCATCATTTAGAGTGCTGGAGTTGATTCCTGCATTCACCTTGTCAACAATACCTCTTGCATTTTGATCGTTAATGGAAGGCATAGATGTCAAGACCTGGACTCCCTCCACAGACACCGTCTCTTTTTGTAGTAAAGGTAGTTGTCAGACTTGGGCATCCAAGTCAGACAGTACCTGAAACCTATTGGACATAGGAATTGGAGTGGGTCTATTTACAAAGGGCCCAACCGGTGGTTTGTAGAAGTACTCCAAGGGTAGTGCACAAATGCTAGTATTAGAATTAAGGCTTGATTCACAGTAATTTAAAAAATAGCGAACCATCTGTGGTCTACGGAAATTAATCACAACACAGTCACCCTTAATACACTTATCAGATTGACCTACCCATCCCACTCTACGGACCATTAAAATCTCCTTTGTATGTAAAGGGTGGAACCTTTTGTGTTTTGTCAGCCAGAGTATGGTTTCATTACGTAGGTCAACCCACGGCTCTCTCTGGTCCTCCCTAAGGGCAGGAACACCGGCCAAAATTAAAACACAAGGGCATGAAGCAGGGAATAAGTTCAACACATCTGTGTTGGGCTTCAAGCAATTATTAATTGAATCTGCTCTTGTGTTCTTAATTAAGGTACTCAATGCAGTTCCTACATCTAAACGTGATGTGTGAGTACCTTGTGTGCCTACGTATTTTAAGCCATTAAGTACATCCTGCATTATACCTTCCGTACCATTGGGAATGGAATCAATTAAACAATTTTCTTTAGCCTCCCCATTTTGACTTGGAGAAAGATTACAATCACTCATTGTTCTTAAATCTTCTCTTTCTACACCAGTCGCTTGTTTGCTCACATTATAGCTACTGAGATTTTTTTGGCAATATCTACTTGATTACATTTTTCCCATAGGGGCACAGTTCTTTTCAACTAGATCATGAACCCGGTTTAACATTACTCCTAGTGTCTAATCATCAGGAGTGGCATCAGTTTCGGTCACAGCATCTGCAATATTAACATCTCTTGGAATGGAAAACAATGAGACCGCATCAGTTTGTGTGCCAACAGAAATACATTTCACTATATCAACCTTTACATTATTGACATTATTAGCACAATTAAAAACTTGCGATCCATTTGAGGTCTTAGAATTTTTTATACCAACCCCCCGTTTCTGTTTAGCCGGTGGTTCTGCCACCTTCCTTGCAACAGGATTATTAGAAACTCATGTCCTAGTAGATCTACCGGGCACTTCTGTTGCGATAGGCACTTGAGAGTTTAAGTCCGGTGCTGGAAAGGAAGAGGAGGGGGTAGACGGCACATTAGTAGGTGTGGTGGGCAGACATATTTGTACAGAATACCCTGATCTAGACAAAGGAATACCCACTGATGATCGTCTCTGGAAAATAGATGGGTCCAGAGAAAGACGTTATTTCTATTTCTTGCGTCAATAATGACTCTGCCCTAACTAAAAATGTATCCACGGTTCCTACGACTCCCTTACGTTTAGCCATATTAATTTAATTCATAAATAACCAAACATGAAAGGAGATTTATAATAGGATAATAGGAATTTCACACACTAAAAAGTTACCAGATAACTGTCCCCACGAAGGTCCAGATTTTAGGGGGGTAACCCAGCCCAGCCTCTTCCGGGCTCTGATGGGAGCAGTTGGGCCTGCCCTTGGCCCGGGCTTTGCCCGGACATTGCAGGGAATCCTGGTTACTGGTGTCCTCCTCAGGGCAAAGTGTGGCAGCTAGTGGGCGGTAGTGGCGGACAGCAAGCACAACTGCACGAGAAGGTAAGCGGGACCCGCGCTGCGGGAGCCCTCAGCCGCTTTAGTAGCGCCTCCCGGCGTTTCCCGGTGATGTCAATGGCCGGGCGCCGGGGGCTGTGGGGAATCCTGGTTACTGGTGTCCCCCTCAGGGCAAAGCGTGGCAGCCGGTGGGCGGTAGTGGCAGTAGTGGCGGACAACAAACACAACTGCGGCGAGAAGGTAAGCGGGACCAGCGCTGCGGAACCCGCAGCCGCTTTAGAAGCGCCTCCTGGCGCGTCCCGGTGACGTCAGTGGTGGGGCTGCAGGGAATCCTGGTTACTGGTGTCCCCCTCAGGGTAAAGCATGGCAGCAGGTGGGCGGTAGTGGCGGACAGCAAGCACAACTGCGGCAAGAAGGTACGCGGGACCTTCTATTTGTAACTACATGCTTACTCTGCAACAAACGGTGTATATAAGCACCATGGTCTGTGACTTCAATGTACTACCTCAGGCATCACTTGAGAGTGCTGTGTGGACATAGTCCCACTCATGAGTGATTAATAAACTTGTTGTTTGAATTCCAGCTTCAGTGCCAATCTCTTCTTTGTTGGTTTAAGGACCCATGGACAAAGATAAGGATGAACCCTGCACCTGCGTGCCCCTTAAAAGGCACATTTCCACATAGGGGCATCATTGATCTCTGCACCCCGTGGCAGGCACCTTTAGGTGCCTGCCATGGGGTGCAGGGATGAACTGCACCTCTGCAGTTAACAATGCAAGCATGCATTCCGTTCAGAATGCATGCTCGCATTGTTAAGTATAGGATTGCGACGAATGGGGTTCGGTCACATCCTACATGCAGATCTGGAACCGATGAAAATAGGTTGTTCGGTTCCAGTGCTGTAGCGTGGAGTACAAAATCCCTCCCTCCGTCACAGACCAAAGATCTCACAAACATACACTATCGATACATTCGCTGGTGGGACCCATAACACCAACATTCACTCAGTATCAATCTGTGTTTCTCGGGAGGCGATTATCTTCCAAACGCTGACATGAAAGGAATTACCTCTTTAATCTAATGAGCAACAAATCTACGCAACCTTCTGATACTCATTAGGCCCTGAACTTCACCTTTAGTATTCCTCTCATAAATCGGGATGGATCAGTTAGTTGCTGGTTTAGGTTGACTTCCAATTCTCTAATTTACCTTTAAATGAATACATTTTCAATGAATAAACAACCCGACTCATTCTGTAGTTAATCAATTCAATCTTTATCTAATTAATGCAAATTAAATCATTCATTCATTCAAGTCACCAATCATCATATTTACCTATTCTGGCTAATTGACGTCCACTAAGTCAAATCCGATAGTCTTGCAAATCTATGCCCATAAAATTGAGTGATTTCAGTTCATCAGGAGTTTGGGCATTAATTCAGTCCGTCAAAGATTCAGGGAAACAGCTGTCCTGCAGCGTCACCGTCCTCTCCGTCAGCATAATGTCAGGAAATCGAGAAAAGCCAAAAACGAACCAGCACCAACCTCTCTATTCTACCATAATTTATAGCAAAATCATTGACAAAATGTAACAAATATTGGTTTCCAGCTCCTCTGATTGGACAATCAAAGATCGTCTGACAGAGTTCTCATGAACTAATGTATCTTGGATCATCAGTCCTGCTGGTTCCGGTTTTAAGAGGCGTCTTATTGTTCTTCTGAAAAGCTGGCTTGCTTCCCAGGGCGACCTTGGTGGGTGCAGTCTGGTTAGGGTCATGACGAGGCCACTGTAGCTGGCGTTAGCGCAGGCGCACTTCACCCAAAACCTCGTGTAGCGTCGACAGTCAAGTTAGGTACCGGAGGCAGCCATTTTGTGGCAGGCCCAAATGGTCAACTTAAGCAAAAGAAACACAAAACGCAATTAATACATAGAAACAACTAATAAAATGTTATTCCCTCACTAATACCCATATGTGTATGTATTTATCTAGCAAAAGCAACACTCAAGCGGTTTATACTTACTGAATAAAGCACAAATCACAAATACATCACAAAAGCTACATATATCATGCAATATTCTAATTGTCTATCATTAGTATGCGTACATAATTTAGTTTACGAATTAATAAAGTCATGCATAGCAATCCCACGTGTATTTCAGTTATTAATAAGATTGATTAATAATTTCCACTTCAATCCATTAGTTCGATTATAATTAATTAATTAATTTAATTAGCATAAACATGCAAAAATGGGGAGGGTATACAAAAATTATTGAATTACCCGCTCCAGCAATCCCCCCCTTTGGTGATTTTATCACCATACCAACCAAAAATCTTGTTCTGTCTTTTACGGAATCTTAAATGTTTTCTTGCTCTTAATCATAATTCAGTCTCACCCACGTCTCCTCTTTATGCTGATTCATACATACTCTCCTTCCACTCCTCCAATTCTATCTCCTCAAATTCTCTTTCTTGTTTCTTGTCTTTTCTTAATTTTTTGCTTTTTACTCTTTTCTTGTTTTTATTATTTCTACAACAAATACAACCTGATCTCATCACTAATATTATAAAAATCACACGTTAATGGAAACAATATTTTACCTATAAATGTACTACCAAGCTTTACTAAGAAATTTTTAATAGCAGCTATTTTCTTTCCGATCTTTTCCCAAACACCTTCAACCTCCAGTGGTACAATTTCATCATGCAATTCAGTAATATTCCTAATATAAATTTTCAGACTTTGCTTTCGTCAGGAATGTAAGTACAACAATGTTGAACTTTCAGCATTCCACAGACTCCACCCTCTTTTGCCAATAATATATCAAGGGCAAGTCGATTTTACATTACCATAGAACGCATGGCAACTATTTCAGTGTCTACCAATAAAAATCCTCCAGCGGTGCTTGTTGACAAGCGATCCACTACTGTTGAAAGTCTTCTAATTTTGTTTACATTCAGAGATATTCCCACTGCTGGCATCAATGCTCCAAAAATGTCACCTACAATTTCTGTCCAAGATTCTCTCTTACTACACACTAAATGATTACTTAAACTATGTACACCATCTTCTGCTCTATCCATATGAAAAGTTTTCGGAAAAACCAGGCCTACGTAACATGTGCCATACCAATGGTCTGGCAAACGATAATATGGCCTGTTCCCACAAATAAAATATAATCCAGGAAAGACTGGATCTTTTCCGCCTTTAAATCCCCATCCACCCATGAATCGGTATGTATCATGGCAATCACTATTTCCTAGAAAGTAATTATCATACACAGTTTGATTCCTTCGAATACAATATTTCCCTTTCTGAGGCCAATCTAAAGCTATAGTTGGACTAGCTTCTCCTTTCAAGTGTTTTTCTCTTTCTACATCCCAGACTGTTTTCTCCACTTTCCCTTCTGCTGCCTTTCTTTGCATTTTCAGTCTCCTTTCTTCAACGATGTCTAAGAATGTATTTTCCTCTTTCTTCAAACTGCAAGTCAAAGTGTTTCTAAAAATATATTCTAATGTTAGTTCTTTAGTTTCTAAGAAAAATTCACCTAATACCCTAGCAGGTTTTACCTTGTTTAGTTTGTTAAAGGCAAGCACTTGCGCAAAAATGTTATCTACATCTTAAAAATAATATTCTAATTTTCCTGTCTGATAAAATAAACTAGCTATTACACTACATGTTATTCCATACGTTGCTGGGAGGTGATGATAAGTCACTCCTTCAGAAACAGAGGCAGGTAACTGCATGCATACGTAGCAGTCCCTTACATCCATTGTCTTTACATATTCATACAATAATTTTGAAAACACATTATTAGAAAAATCTGTTATTGACCTGTCTTTATGTAAATAATTGTTATCTATTCTAGTTGGAACTACCTTTTGAATCTTCCCTATATTAGTTTTGTTCTCACTATGTCCTTCTAATATATCTATAGCGACTTTAAAAGAAATAAGAAGAGCAAGGATGCTCCATAAATGCATTAATAATCCTGTACAACAACAACACATTTTACACCATCTTTTCATGAATGTACATCTACCTTTGCTACTATCTATGTTAGCCATCTTTATTAAAAATGGACCGTGTCTTTTGACTTAGCCTCTTTCACTTCACAACTAGTTTTCTAACCTAAGGCTCTAACACCTATTTGGTTCTACCAGTATCTATCTTTTGACTTAATTTCTTATTTTCTTCTTCAACAGCTTTCTTGATCTATTCAGTTTGGCATCTCATCGTTCTTCACTTTCCTCTCGTCATCCAAATACAGAATTTCCTGAACTTCCGTTTCTTCTTCTCCAATGTCGGACAAGAGAACTCTCAGGATTTCCAATTCTTCCTCTTCAACCACTTTCAGTACAGCCTCCTCTGGATTTCCTTGACTATCTGCCTCTTCTCCCTTTTCAGGCAGAGCCACGTACGTCCATTCCGGTGACTTATACTTCTGGTTAGGTTTCCTTGTTCTTTTACTTTCTTTATTCTCAGTTGTTTCGTCTTCTTTTGATTTTTCTTGACTTGTTACTTCATTCACCTGTTCAGCTCTTGGTGAATTCACTTGTGTCAGTCGATATCTCAATTTCTTTATTTTACTGGGCCAAATATCATCCTTTGCAACTCTTTTTACTTTACTTCCTTTGTCATTCTTTTCATTCCTCCAAGCTCCCTTTCTTAGAACTCCACCTTCAGGTATTTCATTTTCACTCTCTTCAGACTCTGTCTCAACTTGCTTTGTCTTTTCAACAATTTCCTCTTCCACCACTTGTTTTGTTTTCCCTACTTCTGTCCCTCCTCGGGTCTCCGACACGCAATCTTCCTGCTGGCTACTTGTCCCTTCACCTAACTGAATGTTGCAGTTCCCTACACCTCCTCGGGGGGTCTTCCGCAGACATCCGTCCCTCTCTCTCTGTACCTGTCCCTTGTTCACTTAAATTTGTTATTTCCGGTGGAATTTCTCCCAGTCTCTCATCTGGTACTTCCTTTTCACAAATTTCTTTTATTGTGTCTTCAGTATTTTTCCCTCTTTTCTTTCTGTGTTCTTTTCTAGAAGCTTGCGTTTCTTGTTCGTTTCCAGAATCGCTGGATTCAGAAATCTGCAATCTACTTCTCAGAGAGCCACTTCTGGGGATTGAAGTTAGACTTGGTTCTGTTTCCCCCCTTTCAGAGTTTTCTCGTGTTTTTGACTCTTCGTCATCTGACTCAGTACTGGATTCTGATTCATCAAAATATTCTTTTTCTGTGCTGTCCCAGTCTCCTGGGCTCAGATCATGGGCTGGCTTCTTTTCAAGGGTGGTGGCATCCGCTCCAACCTGATGAAATACAGAATGAACTGCGTCAGCCAGGCTTTTACAGTATTCCAACACCATGTCATCAGTTATAGTCATCAGCTTGACTGGTATAAATACGTGTCTCATGGTGCGTCCCATGATTATTTCAGGAGGACTAAATCCTGTAGTTCTGTCTGGAATTAATCTAATAGTCATGAGTACTAGAGGCAAGACATCAGGCCATTTCATACCTGTGGCTAAACACATTTTCCCTATTCTATTTTTGATAGTACCATTCATCTGTTCAACCACACCAGAAGCCTCTGGTCGGTAGGCACAATGTAGTTTCTGTTGTACATTCAATGCTTCACAAATTAATTTTACAATCTCATTATGAAAATGTCCTCCTCGGTCTGATTTAATTGTCACTGGGAACCCAAACCTAGGGATGAACTCTCTCAGCAGTAGCTTGGCTACTGTCATCCCATCATTCCTCCTTGTTAGAAAGGCTTCCACCCACCTAGAGAATAGGCAAACCACAACCAAAACATACCTCAGTCTGTTACAGGGAGGCATCTCAATGAAATCTACTTGCATTCTGGTGAAAGGCCCTCCTTCTCGACCTATTGTTCCCAGACTCACTACTGTCTTTCTCCCAGGATTGTATTGCTGACATATTAGGCATCTTTGACAAAGACTTTCTGCTACAAGTCTGAATGTTGCATTGTACCAGGTCTGCTTAAATGACCTGATCATGGTGTCTCTCCCTATGTGTCCCTGGCCATGATACATCCGTGCCATGGTAGACATCATGCTATCAGGCATAACTGGTCTTCCATCTCGATAGACCCACACATGATCCGTCTCTCTTGGGGCACATCCTACTTTTACCCACTGTTTCATTTCCTCATCTCCTGCCTCTTCTTGCAACTGTCTTACCTCTTCCCAAGTTCCTACAATGTTAGTAAACATCAATGAGCAAGAAGACATTTCTCTTTCCTTAGCCCGACTGACCGAATTCTGATTACGTGCACAATACTGTGCCATGTCATTGGCATATCTGATTCCTGTGGCAATATAATCACCACCTTGACTATGAGCTGCACATTTTACAACAGCCAATTGTCTAGGCAGCTGTATCGCCTCAAGCAATTTTCCAACCACTTCAGCATTCTTAATAGGAGTTCCACTCAAGGTTAGGAAACCTCTTTGTAGCCATAGTTGGCCAAAGTCGTGGACAACTCCAAAGCCATACTGGCTGTCAGTTATCACAGTCACTCTCACACTTTTCCCAATCTTGCATGCTCTAGTCAAAGCCACAAGCTCTGCTACTTGGGCCGATTTTACTCCTTTCAGATAGGATGCTTCTATTACTGCTGCGACTGTGCACACTGCAAACGCTGCACTCAGCACTCCTTCATCTGTTCTCAAACATGACCCATCCACGAACATCACAAAATCACTTTCTGGCAAAGGTACATCTTTTATATCCGGTCGTGGTTTTGTACAAAAATCAAGTACATCCAAACAATCATGATCTGCTTCATCTCTTACTTCCACATTCTCAGCATCAGGCAACAATATTGCGGGATTCACATTCAAACATCTTGCAAGACTCACATTAGTTGCGCCTAATATGACCTTTTCATACTTAGTTAGCCGACTGTGTGTCATAGACTGAGTACGACTCCTTGTTAACAGGATCGCTACATCATGAGGTACAAACACTTTCAAAGGATATCCCATCACAATTCCTTCACTCTGCTGCAAACTTTGGCAAGTTGCAGCTACCGCTTTCAAACATCCAGGTAAAGCTACAGCTACTGGATCAAGCATTGATGAAAATATGCAATTGGTCTCCTCAATTTTCCATGCTTCTGTATTAACACAGAAAGTGCACATCCATTTCTCTCACTGCAATACACCTCAAATTCTTTCTCATAGTCAGGCATACCCAATGCAGGTGCTTCAAACAAACCATCTCTCAATTTTCTAAATGCTGCCAATTCCTCCTTGTTCAACTCAATGGGATCTCTCACATCACTTCTCGTCAGTCGTACCAAAGGTTTTGCAATCAAAGAGAAATTGCTGATCCACTGACGACAGTATTCAACCATTCCCAAGAACATTCTCACCTCTCTTTGAGTCATGGGAGCTCTCATTCCTTTTATAATTCTGATTCTGTCTATTGTTATTTTTCTTAGTCCTTTCTTAATGTTATGTCCTAAGTACTGTACTTCCTTTTTGCAAAACTGTAACTTTGATGGTGACACTTTAAGTCCTCCATCTGCCAAATGATTTAGCAAGGCTATCGTGTCTACCTCACAAGCTTCAAGTGTTTTTGACACCACCAAAATGTCATCAATGTATTGAATTAATACTGAATTTTCAGGCATTTCTAGATTCTCCAAAGACTTCTTCAATAACTGCTTAAATATTGAGGGGCTTTCTGTATACCCTGTGGGATTCGGCACCATGCCAAAATACGTTCGCCAAAACGAAACGCAAAAATTTGCTGACTGTCGTGGGTCAATGGGATAGAAAAGAAAGCATGACACAGATCAATCACTGTATACCATTCTGCATCATGGGGAATCTGATATAAGATCACTGATGGATTCGGTACAATGGGGCAACATGATACCACAATTTTATTCACCTTTCTCAGATCTTGCACTATCCTAAATTTCCCATTAGGCTTTTTCAGTCCCATTATTGGTGAATTACATGGACTACTCATTATTTCTCTCAAAATTCCTTGCCTGATCATTTTCTCTATTACAGGAGTTACTCCTTCAATTATCTCAGGTGTCAATTTATATTGCGGGACATTTGGGTATGTTACTCCTTCCTTTACTGTTATTTTTATTGGATCTACATTTCTCATTAGTCCTACATCTTCTCCAGTGAAATCCCAAACTTCCGCTTTTACAGACTGTTTCAATTCTTTAGGTAATTCATCAGGGTTGAATACAGCATATGTTTCAGTAACCTCATTTTCTCTGTTAGCTATGGTCATCTTATACAGTACATCATCATCCGGTGTTTCAAAGGCTATTCCATCCGGAGTACAGAATATAGTGCAATTCATTTTGCACAACAGGTCCCTACCTAATAAATTCACAGGACTGGTGTCGCACACAACAAAGCGGTGCATTTCTGAAAATTTCCCTATGCTAACTTTCACTGGTTCTGTAAGATATGTTTTGATCTGTCTGTTGGACACACCAACTACTTAGATCGTTTCATCCGAGAGAGGAAGATTCTTAATATCAGCTGATCTAACAGTTGATCGAGTAGCACCAGTATCCACTAGGAAAGTAATATTTTCATCATTAACCTTCCCATCTACATATGGTCCTGTCTGGTCTACTTCTAGAGTTGTGCTAAGTACGCACTCTCCTTCCTCCCTTCGGCACTGTCAATAGCTTTCTTCTGAGTCACTTTCATCACGATGCAGCCAATACTGCGAAACAGCGCTAGCGCGTGGCAGCTTATTTACCTGTTCTTCATTGTAGAATCCAGATTCACTACTATACTTTCTGCTCTGTGAAAAAGGCGATTTTGACACCTGATTCTGTGGGGTAACAACTTGCTGCTGTTGCTGCAGTTGACCACTCACCTCATGCTGCACCTGTGGGTTCAATGATGGATTTTCATTGTTAGTACTTAGGGGAAATTTACACTCAGATTTCCAATGACCTATCCTACCGCAATTATGACACGGAAATTTCTTTTTAGCTTCCTCAATATTCCCTCTATTTTTCCCAGGATTACATTTCGGCTTTGACCCTGCTTGTTCGACTAATTGTGCTTCTTGTCTCTCTGCTACTTTTACCTGTGCCCACATTGCCTTCTCTTTTAATTTCCGCTGTTTGGCTTCAATTTCAACACTGAAATATTTAGCATGTCTCAATACTTCGTCTATTTTCTTTTTTTGCCAATCTACCGTATGCTGTTTAATCATTTCACCAATTTCTGGACGTAAACCATATACAAATCTGTATACAAAATGACTCAAATCCTTTCCACTCAGATTCTCATCTCCGTTAAACTGCTTAAAAGCTAGTATTAGCCTCTCATAATATGCATATACTGACTCTTTACTTTCTTGATGTGTTCGATCAATTTTTACTCAATCTGTCTCTTTAGGGGGCACTTTGTTTTTCAAAAATACCATAACCTGTTCATATTTCTTCATTACCTCGGGGTCTGGATCTCCTGTTTCAGGATCCCTAGGATATTCCTGAGTTGGCCAATTTATCATGAGCTTGCACTCTGTCCATAAATCTGCTGGTACAATTATGTCAAATAGGCTATTCAAATCAATCCATAGTACTTTAGACAATTTTACAAATCTGTCTACCTGCCTGTACCACTCGACGGGCTTCTCGCGCAGTCGTGGGAAATCATTCGTAAAAGACAAAATATCCTGTCTCGTACATGGGACATGTACATATCCTCCTCCTGGAATCTCTCTCATAGGGCATTCTGTCACTACCTTTCCCTTTTCTCTTACAGGAAATGCTGAAAATGTCTTATCTGAGGCATCATCACGTTTTCTATACCACCTGCTTCTTCATTTATCCACATCTCCCCATTTTCTCAATAAAATGATTATGTCCTTAATCTGACCTATTCGTCCTGTGGTGTTCATGTTTTCAATATCTTTTTCGGTGAAATCTACTCGATATGGTTTCTGTAAGGCTTTTACCTTTTCAATATCAATACCCATCTCAATTGCCACTTCTTCTAACCTTTCGTGTAAGTTTTTCACTCTCCAGGTCACACTTTTGCACAAAAATTGTAATTCTTCATCCTGATAAGTTTTCAATTTTTCTGTTGGGATAGTCCCTACTATTAATTCTTCCAATACCATTCGTAACTTAGGCACATCAATTGATTGGGATTCTTTGTCTTTTCTCTGCAAGCTTCTTAACCATTCACTTAACTCCTCTGTCGATGGTCCTACTGGCTTCTCTACATTTCCTTGTCCAAAATCTTTTTGGGTTTCTGACATTGTCTCTATCATTGTCATACGTCTCTCTGCACAGTTCTGACCTACAAACGGGTTATTTGAAAAATTCGGTTCAACTATACTCATAGTCTGTCTCCATGGATTCTCATTCTGACTCACTCTTTTATAAAGGGACTGTCAAACAATGCTCACTGTCTCATAAATCGGGATGGATCAGTTAGTTGCTGGTTTAGGTTGACTTCCAATTCTCTAATTTACCTTTAAATTAATACATTTTCAATGAATAAACAACCCGACTCATTCTGTAGTTAATCAATTCAATCTTTATCTAATTAATGCAAATTAAATCATTCATTTATTCAAGTCGCCAATCATCATATTTACCTATTCTGACTAATTAACGTCCTCTAAGTCAAATCTCGCAAATCTATGCCCATCAAATTTAGTGATTTCAGTTCATCAGGAGTTTGGGCATTAATTCAGTCCGTCAAAGATTCAGGGAAACAGCTATCCTGCAGCGTCACCGTCCTCTCCGTCAGCATAACGTCAGGAAATCGAGAAAAGCCAAAAAACGAACCAGCACCAACCTCTCTACTCTACCATAATTTATAGCAAAATCATTGACAAAATGTAACAAATATTGGTTTCCAGCTCCTCTGATTGGACAATCGAAGATCGTCTGACAGAGTTCTCATGAACTAATGTCTCTTAGATCATCAGTCCTGCTGGTTCCGGTTTTAAGAGGCGTCTTATTGTTCTTCTGAAAAGCTGGCTTGCTTCCCAGGGCGACCTTGGTGGGTACAGTCTGGTTAGGGTCATGACGAGGCCACTGTAGCTGGCGTTAGCGCAGGCGCACTTCACCCAAAACCTCGTGTAGCGTCGACAGTCAAGTTAGGTACCGGAGGCAGCCATTTTGTGGCAGGCCCAAATGGTAAACTTAAGCAAAAGAAACACAAAACGCAATTAATACATAGAAATAACGAATAAAATGTTATTCCCTCACTAATACCCATATGTGTATGTATTTATCTAGCAAAAGGAACACTCCAGCGGTTTATACTTACTGAATAAAACACAAATCACAAATACATCACAAAAGCAACATATATCATGCAATATTCTAATTGTCTATCATTAGTATGCGTACATAATTTAGTTTACGAATTAATAAAGTCATGCAAAGCAATCCCACGTGTATTTCAGTTATTAATAAGATTGATTAATAATTTCCACTTCAATCCATTAGTTAGATTATAATTAATTAATTAATTTAATTAGCATAAACATGCAAAAATGGGGAGGGTATCCAAACATTTTTGAATTACCCGCTCCAGCACCAGTTCCTGTCTGATGTCAGATGGACTCCTGTCCATCCAACATCGGAATCGGCCCCTAAGTGTTCCTTCCTTTGGCTGGCAGTTGGCTACAGTCCCTGTTATGAGCTCAGCATGTAGCGTAGTTGTGGCAGCATATCGTGTTTTGTGAATCCATAGTTGTGACCAGATCGGGGTCACTTGTGTAAAGTTCAGATTCTATGCGCTAACCCAAACCCTTGTTCTAATGTCCCAAGTGTATGTTGTAAGTTGTATGTTTTCTTGTATGTGGCCTATATGGTGCATGCATTGTGTGTATGAGTAAACCAGAGTAATAAAGGCCTGTGGCTTCCATTTTAGAAGCCTCATCCTGTACACAAGGAGGTGTGGTTGTTTTCCCAGACATTGGAAATGTATTGGTGAAATTCTTGAAGCTGATTGGAGGACATGTAGTCTGAATGGGAGAAAGAAGACACATTACTTCTTTAAAAGTTCAATTCAATCCTTTTGTTGAGGGGTGCTGCTGATTAGTCTTCCTACAGCACTGTCATTTGATGGATGGTAGGGGTGAAGGGCAGGACTAGAGTATCTTTTATTAAGGGTGGGAATAGTACTCTAGGTGAGGACAGTCATTCGTCTCTTTCATGATCACTGTCAGTGTGGCTGTTGATAAGCTAGGTGCAGAAAGCTGCCACCTCTTTGTGTCTCTGCTGTGAGTACTCCAGACTAGAGACTATCCTGCTGTGAGGATCATCTGTTTGTACAAATACTGCACATGCAGAACAGCCTGAGGAGGACAAATGAAGAGGGAACCACCCAAAACAGGTTCTGAAAGTGCAGACAAAGACTCCACATCAACTGTCTATTTTACCTTTAGAAAGGGGGGAGCCACTGACCCACTTGGGTTCCATTCCCAAGTTCTCATGGACTAAGGAAGGGAAGGCTCCACAGAGTAACTGAGGACTGCTGTGCAACCAGAGCTGGTGTCTGCCTGATAGCCAGCTTCCCAGATGTCAGGGAGACATCACCCGGAGTCTTGCCTTCCTGAATAACTGTTCCCAGGACCCACAAAACCTGGCAGGGAGTCTGCCTGCTGAGAGAGGAAAGGAGACTGCCAATACTTCAGGAGAGGTATATAAATCTAGGGAGTTCCAGAAGTGGCTAGTCCCCAGTGTTGTAGGTCTGTGAAGAAGGAAGACTGAGGAAAGTGGTCAGCTGGCCTGGAGGTTGGGTGCAGTTTTGCCACAAGCCTGGTTCCATGAAGCAGTCACAGATCAACTGCAACCTTCGGCACTGAACAAGGGAAGACCAAACATGGCTGATTCATACGCTACATGGCTGATTCATACGCTGTAAGCCAAGTGTGTTGTGTTGATCACTGCCACTGCACTGTGGTGGTTTTTGCCCCCAGCTGCCTTTGTGCCTCTGTGACCTGGTCCACGTAGCGGCTCGCCTGCTGCTTGTCACCTAGCGACTCAGAAGCATGTCTGACTTCTGCAAAAACTCCCTCTGAACTCTGCACTTACCACCACTGAAGCACTCAGGGTAGTAGCCTCAGTTGAGTCATCCTGCTGCCGCCCACAAAGCTGCATCTGCCTGATGAGCCATAACTAGGGTGCAACCTTTCCTAGATTGCTTGTGTTCGAGTTCAGGGAGGACATGGCCTGGCAGTTCGGGCTGGGCTGTTTCCATTGGAGCAGGGTCAAGTCTGATTTGCATATGGCTGGGTCCATAATGAGGTGGCATGGTGTGGAAAATAATGATGCACTGGGATGCGGCCCGAGTAATTGCTGGTGACTGAGATTAATTCAAGCATTCCACCCATCACTTTTTTGTATACTTTAGTGTGTTATCGGAAGTGAAAGCCATGTCTGCCACTGGTGGGTCTCCTCCAAGAAGTGGAAGGGGACCGAGACACGTGTTGCCAGTTACTCACTGGCAGCCAAAAGGACATGAAGACCTGAGTATGGTGAGGCTTATAAACAAGGACTGCAAGGAACTGAATGTAATTAAACATGAACTGGGGTATCTGCAAGGAAGCCTTGATTGTTGGCACATACTGATTTTCTAACCTAACAGTTGGACCCTTCCTAGGAGACTTAAGAGGAGGGACACCAGGGGAGAGGGGGGAAACAAGGGTGGTATTTGAAGCACACAGCCTGAAGCACCAGTGTGACACTTTGAATGTGCATACATTTCCTGTGATCATTTCATTTTGAGTGTACATGTTAAAGTAAAAATACATTGCTTATGCAACTAAGCACCTGATTGCACATTCAGTTATTGCACTGCTCAGTAGACATTTCTGAACTGGTGCAGGATCAGTTCTTTTACCACATTAGAATGATGACGGAACTATGTTCGGATATTCCAACAAGTGCATATTTATTTACACAGATTAAAGATAATACAATTGGAGCCCGCTGATCAACGTCCTCACTTCAAGCCTGGATCTATAGCCTTCACTCTCCCAACAATTCAGAATCAGAACACATAGATGCATCTCAGGATACAGAATACAGAGAAAGGTATACACTGTGCATGTACCAGATATGTATGTGCACTATGTATACTTATGAAGTCAGAATACATCTCCTTTCTTTTTTAACTACTAAAACAGAAACCCCCCACAAAATACAAAAAAATATATATAAATACTATACACCATCCTATCAATGATATTCCTGTAAATACTGTGGTAGTATAACACATATGTACTGGTAGTTGTGTTAATATCCCAGCAAAATTCAATGCCAATTTTTCTTATGCATGTTCAGGGAAAGGTACTGCCACCAAAGGTGTATTCTTCCATTTCCAATTTTTAATGGATAAAAGACACACTTTGCACTTGTTAACAGTAGAATCAACCAACCTATCCATTGCAGGTCACAAGAATGAATGTCTTAAATGCTTCTGGTTTGAAGTAGCACCTAAGTGGCCAAAATGACAAGACTGACAACTATTTGTCTCAAGTCAACTAGAGGAAAAATCTTTCTGCCTCTTAACAGGACACCATTTCCACAGATAAATCTTTAGAAACATGAAAAGAATTCAACACATCTCCACCTAAATGCTTGCGAGATGGCCAAATTGTACTCATATGATGCATTTCTCTAACCGGAATAGAATCTTTACCACATGCTTCTTGCCACTTCTTTTCTGTAATACTTCCCTGACAGCATTTAACTAGATCAATCACTGCAACCACACATTCTTTCTCACACACATCACCCTGAATAGACTTTTAGAAACACATCCACTTTGGATGATTATCTTTAGATAAATCACCCACATCAGTACACTCAGTATGGTGTTGAACATACTTATTACAAACATCAGTTTGAATAGCAGCCTAATCATTTAGTGGCACTTCATCAATAGTTCCCAACCCAACTGAATGCTCATGTCCATTCTTCAAAGAACATTTATGCACACAATTTTGAAACATATCACTTGACTTTCAAATCTTGTTACCAAAAACCCTGCTCTGAGTTTCATCGACAGGCGCCGGATTAAGCTTAGACCACAATTTACCATCTTTCAACTTCACAGAACTGCGAGCCACCTGAGTACCTCAAAAGGTCAAAATAATTGATGCTTGACTAAGATTTGATTGGTCTCATATTTTGCAACATATCCCAACTATCAACTTCTATATCTTTATCCCACAACTAATGGTTGGTGTTATGGTAGTCTTTCGCCTGACTCTGTTTTTCAGTATCCTTAGAGACCAAATCATCCAAGTTTATTTCCTCCACACTATACTGACACTTCTCTTCCAACCATTCTGCAATTAACCCAGTATTAACCTTCATCCCTCTTAGTAATACAAATGGACATACTTCAGTTGTGCTGTGTGGAGTATTATGATATGCCCAAAAGGTTTTTCAGAAAAATTCTTCAACATCTATCCCACGTTAAGTATAAGCACTTTGAATACCCTCTTTCAAAATTCTGTTAACTCTCTCAAGAATTCCATTACTTTGTTGGTGCTACAGAGCAACAGTGTAATGTCTGATGCTCCTTCCCTTCAGGAAATTCTCCATCCTGTCTGATACTAATTGCACCCCATTGTCAGTAATCAGTTTAGAAGAAAGACCTTCAATGGTATACAACCTCTTTAAAAAGTTAATGGTAACTTGAGTGCTCATCTCTTCAACAAATTCAAAGTACACCCAATTAGAGAAATAATCGGTGAACACGATAGTATAACACATATGTACTGGTAGTTGTGTTAATATCCCAGCAAAATTCAATGCCAATTTTTCTTATGCATGTTCAGGGAAAGGTTTATCCTTCCATTTCCAATGTTTATTGGATAAAAGACACACTTCGCACTTGTTAACAGTAGAGTCAACCAACCTATCCATTGCACGTCAAAAGAATAATTGTCTTACATGTTTCTGGGTTGAAGTAGCACCACTGTGGCCAAAATGTTCAAGATTGACAACTCTTTGTCTCAAGTCAACTAGAGGAAAAACCTTTCTGCCTCTTAACAGGACACCATTTTCCACAGATAAATCTTTAGAAACATGAAAAAAATTCAACCAATCTCCAGCTAAATGCTTGCGAGATGGCCAAATTGTACTCATATAATGCATTACTCTAACCGGAATAGAATCTTTACCACATGCTTCTTGCCACTTCTTTTCTGTAATTCTTCCCTGACAGCATTTAACTAGATCAAATCACTGCAACCACACATTCTTTCTCACACATATCACCCTGAATAGACTTTTCCTATAATGGTAACCTTGACAAACAGTCAGCACGTATATTATTGCCTTCCTCAATGTATTGCACATTGAAATTGAATTCTTGTAATTGTAATTTTGACAAACTACAAACTAATCTGGAGGATGCTGAACCAGCTCCTTTGTCTCCCAAAATGTAAATTAATCATTTATGTTCTGTGAACAAAACAATCTCAGAACCCCATGTGTAAATTTTACATTTTTCAATGCACATGCAAGAGCTTCCCTTTCTATTGTACTATACCTTTGCTCAAATTCAGTAAGTGCTCTTGATGCAAAACTTAGAGTGTTTTCATGTTTACCAACCCATTGACACAAAATAGCTATGATACCAATACCACTGTTATTAACGGTAATAATGCATTGGTGTCCAGATACAAACATTTTCAGTGCAGGTACAGTATATGAAATCTCCTATCTACTCTCAAAAACTTCTTGTTCTTTTTCTTTCTAAACAAACATTTCTTTTTTCCTCAACATCTTTTTAAAGGTTCCATAATTTTAGCATATCTCTGAACGAAACATGAATATTAGTCACAAAGACCGATGAATGATTTAAGTTGATCTAGGACATTGAGCTTCTCTTAAAGCTATAATCAAATACTCCTTGGAATTGATTCCATCCACTGTAATCCTGTGACCTAGATAATCAATGAAATCTGTTAAAAATGTACTTCTTCTATGAGAATATCATGCCCCGTTCTTTTTAGAGTATGTAATACCTTGCTCAAATTGCAGTTGGGTTAATTCATATCCGTAGCAAAAATGAGTATGCCGTCCTAGCAGGTGTGTACCCCGGAGACATCCTTAAAGAGACAATACATTAAAACAAATTGAAAGAAAACAGTTGCTACAGAGGCAATCCCAAGAGGTAACCTTAAATGCTTGAATGACCCAAATGGTTATGAAAGTAGTTAATAGCTGTGATTTTTTTCTCAAGAGCCACCTGATGATAAGCAGCCTTCAAATCAATAATACTGAAACATTTGGCACTACCAATAGGTGTTAACAATTGTTGAACTTTGAGTAAGGGGTTGCAGTCCACTAAGATGTTCTTGCTTAATAACCTGAGGTCAGCATGTAAACAGATCTGATCATTTTTTTTACGATAACAAGTAACCCACTTAGCTGCATTCACAGATTTAATGATTTTGGTGCCGATTACGATCCGGTAAAAAAATTCCCCGTACGACTCGTATCCGGTCTTTTTACTGTACGAATCGTACAAGTGCCGTACAAACTGCCAATTACGATTCGCATGGGAAAAAGTCCATACGAATCGCATTGGGAATTATTCCCCACACGTCCTCGGGTCGGAAAATGTGTCCGACACGTCCCCGGACGATTCACCGTACAAATGTGAAAAGAGAAGTCCGACCGCGGAATCACGATCCATCCCGTGCGTCCGATGTTACAACCGTATGGAAAAAACACCGTCCGCACCGAACTCCCATAGCAACCATGGAGACATGTGCCCGCATACGCGCCGTCCCCCCCCCCAGCCCCCGTATGTACACGCCGAACCCCCCCGTGTATGTATACACCCGTGTACATGTCGTACCCCCCGTGTATGTACACCCGTGTACGTTCGAGTCGTACCCCCCCGTGTATGTACACCCATGTACGTGTCGTACCCTACGTGTCGTACCCCCGTGTATGTACACCCGTGTACGTGTCGTACCCCCCGTGTATGTACACCCGTGTACGTGTCGTACCCCCCATGTATGTACACCCGTGTACGTTTGAGTCGTACCCCCACCCGTGTATGTACGCGCTGGGGGTACGCACCGTACATACACGGGTGGGGGTACGACTCGAACGTACACAGGTGTACATAAACGGGGGGGTACGACACGTACACGGGTGTACATACACGGGGGGTATGACACGTACACGGGTGTACATACACGGGGGTACGACACGTACACGGGTGTACATACACGGGGGGTACGACACGTACACGGGTGTACATACACGGGGGTACGACTCGAACGTACACGGGTGTATACATACACGGGGGGGTTCGACATGTACGTACGGGGCTGAGGGGGGTCGGCGCGTACATACGGGGGCTGGGGGGGTCGGCACGTACATACGGGGGCTGGGGGGGTCGGCGCGTACATACGGAGGCTGGGGGGGGGGGGTACGGCGCGTACCGGGCCACCTACTCTGGTCGTTTCGCGCCATACTTCGCTTTTCCGGCACTTTTTGGGTGCCGTGAAAATATTGCTGTTCGGACTGCTGTCGGTTCGAATCGTACTTCCTGGGTCGTGAAACGCTGCCTGAAAGCGTCCCGACGTCACGTCGCAGCATTCCCGGATCACATTCGTATGTATATTTTCGTCGGTCGGTGTTTTTTACGATTCGTACGGAAATGGTGTTTCCTTGCGAATCGTAATTCCATGTTTGTAAAGTTTTCCGACCGGGTACGAGTCGGACGGAGAAAACTCTCCGACCGACGGTTCGTACCCGGTTTTTACCGGATCGTAATCGGCACCTATGTCTTTACACATTTCTTCAAGGTGCTTTTCGAAATCCTTCCTCACGCTAAGTGCCAGATCACATACTTTGTGAACAATAGGAATAGCATTTTCCTTTAAAATAATTTAATTTCAAAACCTTCGACGGTGCCTATATTGTCGGAAAACACTTCCTCATATTGTTCAAAATAACTGTTAAGTTTTTGGTTTCTTGCTCAGTAAGCATGACTGGTGAATCAGTACTAGTTCTTAGGACAACTTCAAATAGACCTTGATCAACCCTGGCCATAATAGCCATACCGTCAACAGCAACATGTATTTTTGCAGAAATGTCTCTACTTAAAAACTGTATAGAGTTGTAAATAAAATCCACTGTTTCAATTTCTTTGTTGTCAAAGGCAACAGCTTGAATTTCAGACTTACATAAATCTTTAGTACTCCATAAGCTTTTAAAAGTCGATTTTTGCTAAACAAACTTTATTGAGTTTTTACAACAAGCTTCATGTAAGATGGACATACAGATACAATGTACATGCTTTAAAAGAGCAGAATAAAATTTCTTCAGGCCATACAGTCACTGGAGGACACATAGGGCACAGTGTCTACAAAATAATTCTGGCTGGTACACCATGATATACCCAATATAACTCCCCCTTGCCTCCCTCTCCCAAACACCTGGAACAACAAAACTGAAAGCAAATTCAGTGACGTCCCAAGTTAGCACTCTCCTAGTCCACGTATTGTTTGCCGTATGTGCGGGAGGGGTTTGGGTTGGATGGGGGATGCAGGGCACGCCTGGGTAGGGGCCTTCGCCAGTTGGGCCGACATGGCTCATGGGTGGGGGACGCGCGGGGAGGATGGGTCACACGAGGGCGTCACGTGGGGGGGTTTAATTAAAAAAATAATTTAAAAGAAAACTAAACGTACCTTTCCGCAGGCCGGGTCTCGCGTCTTCACTGCTCCTGCTCTACTGCTTTCCTGCCTCCGATAGGAACAAGAAGCAAGCAGCCAGGCTCCCTCCCCTAGGCCAATCACAATGCTGCATTCAGCATTGTGATAGGTCGGGATGCAGCCCAGCCAGCTGCTTATGGGGAGGCCATCTTCTCCATGCAGGATTCAATTCAGCCTACATAGAGAAGGGCAGAGTGCACATGACTGGTTTGGGTGGCCCCAGGAGGCCGACTAAACAGACTTTGTGCACTCAAGAGTGAGCAGGCACACCACTACTGTCCTGCCCTGGTTGCAGAGCCGTCCCTCCCACCTTCCCGCCTGCCACCAAACATAAAATAGTAATAACTGTAAGTTATTACCAGTAGGGTGACGCTCCCCGACCCTAGTGGAGGAGCCACCCTTGGCCTCCACAGCAGCTGTGAGATCAGCTGCGGTCGCTGCAGGTAAGAGGGGTGGGGTGGTAGGGCCGGGTGGTGTTTTTTTTCGAAAGACGACCACGAGGGAAAATTAAATAAATAAATAATCTTCCCTTGTGATCGTCTCTCGAAATCCCCACCACTCAGCCATATCCCACACAGCTCTTACCTGCAGCGGCCTCGGCTGAGTGAGACCTAGCTATATGCGGGGTTCGTCTTACCCTACTGTACCATGGTAGGCATTAGGGCAGTCTGAGCACCTTCAGAGATATGTTTCACTGTACTATACAGATCATGGAGTCCTGTCACCCCCTCACCATATTTTTTAAGGTCTTGTACCAGAGCGTCTCACTGACCAGCTATGGGCCAACGCCGCAGACCCCTTTTCTCCTGCCTACAAATTGCTCTGCCCTCCGCTTCAGCCCAATGCTGGACTTCCTTGCGCCTGGTCTTGCTTGACGGTGAAAATGCTGATTTTCATCTCATGGTGATGCAGTGCTTACCCAGGAGAAACAGGAGGTCAGAGAACCTCGTTGTTACCTTAGTTCTGGAGAGTCTCAGGCAGGTGCCTATCAGATAGGCCTCAATAGTGGTCTTTTTGTGACCCCCTGCGATTGTGCTCTAGACTGTATCCCTATTTTGTCTCAGCGAGGGACAGTCCCACATCATATGCCAAAGTTTGGCAGGGAATGATGGTAGCACGTGCAATCAGTTCACGCCCATGGAAAGAGGCTGCCTATTTTCTCGGGTGTTATATAGTCCTCATGCAGAATAGTTAGCTATATGAATCGAAATGACGCATTGCGAGAGACCTTTCGGGGATATTCCAGGGCCCTTTGCCATTCTTTGTCATGAAATATCCTCCCCAAGATCTCCTTCCATGACTCCCTTGGGGGCTGGTGTGCTCTCGAATTACTCTATAAAGCCATGTTATTAATATGGGGCAATTAGTAGTCCAATGGCCCAAAGAATGCTTTTGGTATCACTAGGAGAAGGTTCACAAAATAATATAGTAATCTAGGGGCCATCATCATCTTAGAGATTGCTATGCCACCAGGACGGATATTGGCAAAGTAGTCCAGAAAGCAAGTTGGGAGTGTAGAGAGCTCAGGGCTCATGCCAGGGTACCATCTAGGAGGTCAGTGTGGGCATGGATTGATATTAACCCCAAATATCAAAATGTTGTGGCTGCCGATTGAAGGTCCTGTGCCCCAAACCTGATCGGCCTGTGCAGTGTGCCAGGTTTCAACAGGAAGATCTGAGACTTCATGGGTTTGACTTTCAGGTCTGATATACGTCAAAAACCTTCAAGCCCCCCAGAGATGTGAGTGAAGTCAGCCTCCACGTCCTTCATATACGCCAGCATATCATCTGCGTAAAGCGACACTGCATGCATGGTGTTTCCCAGCTGCAGTCTCAAAGTGATGCCTCAGCCATATAGCTAGGGGTTCGATGGTGAGTGCGAATAGGATAGGAGATAGTGGGCAGCCTTGTCTCATAACGCTTGAGATTTTATATGAAGCCCATATATATTGTCTTGTCTTTACCCTGGCCGTGGGTGTCTCATACAGGAGTCTGAACCATTTGAGCATGAGGTGCGGTATTCCAAATTGCCTTAGGGTTCGGAACAGATAGGGCCACTGGATGGTGTCAAACGATTGTTGAAGTTTGAGGACCATGCATGCTGATCACTGCCACACCTCGGTGGCAGGATTCCATCACTTGATACAACCTCCTTATGTTCAGGGATGTGCTGTGTCCTGGGATGAACCCGTTCTGGTCACTGTGGATCAGCGAGGGAAGGGGTGGGAGGATTCCTGAATCTCACTCAGGATTTTATAGTCGGTATTTGGAAGGGAGATTGGATGATAAGATGACAGGGCAGCTGGCGGTCATCCTGGCTTTAGGAGTGATATCACTGCACCTCTTTGGTCATGCTAGGGAGACAACTGGTAGCCAAAGCAGCCTTGTACAGTTTAAGCCGGGGGACTAATTGTATGGTAAAGGAAGTGAAGAACTCAGCCGGGAGGTCATCAGAGTCCGACATTTTGCCTGTTGGTAATTGTCGCATTGCTTCCCTGATGTCCTGTTCAGTGATTGAGGCTGCTAGTCTCTCCAATGCTCACGCATCGTTGGGAATCGCATATCCTCGAGAAAAGTGTCTATTGCCTCCACATCTATGGGGACGGAGTCGGAGCAGAGTGCTTGATAATAGTGATAAAAGGCTGTATTGATTTCTGCTGCGTGTTGACTACATGCCCTTCCTCTTTCCTATTGGAAAGCACAGGTGAGGGTGGTTGTCGGGTCTAACTAACCGCATCAGTTGCCAGCCTGCTTTATCTTCCTCTCCGTGTGTACTCTCTCTGTATGAGTTATAATCCAAACGTCAGGTTCTTTCCAACAGGGTAGAGTAGTCTTTCCGTGCGTCCTGGAGGCTTGGCTCCACAGTTGGGTGGTGTGCTTTCCCCTGCTCAAGGGATACGAAGGAGACCTCCAGGGTCTTAAGCTCTGTCAGCAGTGTTCCCTGGACTCCTATAGTGGTGCGTAGGCCGGCGACACTGATCACCAATTTAAATGCCTCCCCCTCTACCGCAAATGAGGTTCTTTCCAACAGGGTAGAGTAGTCTTTCCGTGCGTCCTGGAGGCTTGGCTCCACAGTTGGGTGGTGTGCTTTCCCCTGCTCAAGGGATACGAAGGAGACCTCCAGGGTCTTAAGCTCTGTCAGCAGTGTTCCCTGGACTCCTATAGTGGTGCGTAGGCCGGCGACACTGATCACCAATTTAAATGCCTCCCCCTCTACCGCAAATGAGGAGGCCATAATCTAATCTTAAATAGTCCTTGATAGCGCCTCACCGGGCTTTGTAGGTCACCAGATCCTCCAGCCATTGTGGCTGAAGTTTCCTGCTGGGAAACGGGTTCAGCACTCACCCCCATCGAAACGTGATCTCTGGAGGTTTGTGAGCTGAAAGAGTTTTCCCTAAGTGTGAGGCATGGAGGCCACCTCCCTGGTCTATGGCGGGCCAAACTTCTAGTCTAATCGAGTATGCAGTCTATGCGGGGTGAATAGAAGGAGTATTCTTTCATGCCTGGATTCCAAACCCTTCAGTAGTCAGCTAAAGCCCAATGATGTACCCACAACTGCAGAGCCTTGGCATTGCGATAAACAGGGGCACAAGTTACTAGGAGATGTGATCGATCTTTCTCAATATTATATATGGAGTTGATGTCTCCCCCCCCTTAGAGTCATGATAAGCCCGCCCAGTGCACCAGGTGCTGCAACAGGGATTCCAAGAAGACTGGCTGATCGACATTTGGTGCATAAATACTGCCTAATACAAATTGGGAACCATCTAATCTGGATATTAGTAACACAAACCATCCATGTTGGTTTATGTGCTCTTCCTCCACTTGAAATAGCACGTTTCATACAAAAACGATGTAGAATGATATAATTGTCCATGCCATTTATGTAGCAGTTAATCCCCCTCCCCACTCATCAGATGGGTCTCTTGCATAAAACTATATAGGCTCCTCTTCTTTATTGTTTGGGCGCTGTCCAGACTCCCTGCACAGCTGTATATTTACCCAGGTGATTCATTCCAACAGATGGGAAAGCCAATGTCAGGCCCCAAGTGTGGCCTGTGATGCCAACTGCAAATCATTAAGGGACACTGCGTCTCAGGGAGGAACACCAGGGGCATCAACATAACGAAACAACTAAGCTGTCCAAACCATTGGGAAAAGCAAACATTTGTATAGTGTGAATCAGGGGTGCTACACATTCTGAGGGGTGTTGGCACTAGAGATCACCAACATTAGCTAGGCGTTAGGCTAATCTAGAGCGGATGAATGCGGGCTACTGCGTGAAAGTGTTATCGGCGGGGGTCTCATTCAGTTACATCGGGGCAGGCCTCGGCTGCACTTGCACCCCTCCGGAAGAGGAGGGGAGCAGCAGGGGGATGGGTAACGGGCCAAGAGCCCTGACCCCCACTAAAGGAGAATCAGGGCCCCAGGTGTCATAGTCAACACAGCAGGAGTTCCCAGAGATGGTCCTACATCAGTTCATCGGCCGTCTGCATGGTCACTCCGGGTAGAATCATGGAGGCGTCTCTCTGCTCCGCCCCAGACGAGTCACTTCATGATTCTCAGGACTGTATTGAAGTGCATTCGGTCCGGAATGCTGCCGCCAAAGCCACCTCCAACATTCTGTCATATCTGATTTGCTGTGGTGCCGGGGTTGCCCCACGTGCATCCCCCCTCCACCGTCATCATCTGGAAGAGTCTGGAATCCACCTCCTGTCTCTGAAATCTGGCTGAAAGTGGGGAGATTAAGTGATTTGCCTAGAATCACAGGATTTTCTGCCAATACCAAGACTAAAAGAACCGGCTGAAACATGTTGACGAGTATGCAGCTAGGAGGGGTGAGGGGCTACTAATAATCCCAGACACCACCATCCTATTTTTCTTTTTTAATCCTGGCCGGGTAGTCCAGGAATAAATCATAGAGTCAGATATACCCAAGCTAGTTTTAGATTTCACAATCTGCACATTTCATTTTTTGATCCTTTTATTTTCATGTTTGTATTGTCTTATCCTTCCCTTTGCTTCACTCCAGGCGTTGGTCTGCACAGGGGTGTTAGTTAGCAAGCCCTATGATGAGGCATGCCACAACTTGTGGGTGAGGGCAGTTTTTATGCATCTAGCACATGGCACTTAAACTAAACAAGTGTGGAACTTAACAGTCCTACCTCTCTTTTGTGTGTGTGAAGTCATTTGGGAAGGTTGGGGTAGGAATTTGCCCTCTTCCCTCTTCTTTGTGTGTGTTTGAAAGCCTAAATAAGACCTTATCACAATAATGAGTTTATAATACATGGGAGCCTGAATCAAATTTCTTTTTTACAGTTGAATTGTGGCATCTCTAGTCACCTGAAATATTCAAATCATGCCAGCTCCCCCGAACTGCTCTGGTCTCTCACGTTTTTCAAACTTTTTTTTGGTCCATGCCATTCTGCCTATTTTCAGGATTATCGTCCCTTGCATAGCATAACCACCTCTGTTGTTTTGTATTACTCATTGCTTGTAGTTTCTGTAGCTAAGTAAAACACTTTCACTGTTTACTGTTTTAGACCCTCATAGTCCTTATCTCACACTTCTGTGCTATTTTAATTTGCTGTTCCACTGCGTGCCAAAGGATGGTGCACAAAAGGCAAGCCTGTCTGTGCCTGGACTGCACCCAGCACCCTGTCTCTCCCACCACCGAAGCTCAGAGAACCAATGGACTGAGGCCACAACCCTCCCACCCACATACCGCAACCAACCGAGAACCGACTGTCAAGAACTTGTCCGCCTGGGGTATTGACTGCGCTGACAAACCCAAAAAGCTCAAGAGGTCCTCCAAACAAGTCAGCTGGTACACCACAGAACTAAGAACCATTAACCACAACTGCAAAAGACTAGAAAGGAAATGGTGCACTAGCAAGGAGCCCACAGACAGAGCCAAATTCAAGACATCCCTCAATCAATACTACCAACTCTTGAAAGAGATGGAAAGGAGCGCTCTTGCCGATCGCATTGAAGCAAGTTCCAACCTCAGGAAACAACTCTTCAACATTGTCAGCGAGTTCTCTAACCCTGCAGCCACTAAATATATAACCACCCCTTCCCAGGAACTCTGCGACACCCTAGCAGATTTCTTCCATGCCAAGATCTCCATCATCTACAGAAACTTTGAACCCCAACCCACCACCACTAACAGCCTCAGCCTTCTCGCCCCCACAACTTGGAAACAAGACCACCTGCTCACCACCTGGGACCAGCTTACCACACAAGACACCACTGCCATCATAAACTCTGTCCACTCAGGAGCACTTATGGACTCCTGTCCCACCGCATCTTAAACCTCAGGAGCAAGACTCAGCAGAAATCTCACCGCCATCTTCAGCGCATCCATCATCAATAAACCATCCACCGACCCCAACAGACTCAGTAGTACATCGAATTGAAACAATGCCACCATAAACCTCTTTTTCCGTTAGATTTAATCAAGAGTTTTTCAAAATTCACATGTAGAAATTACCAACACCAAAGTACAGTCAATTTAAAAGTTTAGAAAAACATACAAGCTCCCGTAACCCGCAGACTCTCTATTGGGACATCCATTCACCCATACAAACTTCTCTTATGCACACTCTCAGAAAACCACTTTCTCTGTCATTCCCGGGGTCGTACACAGTTCGCTCCATACGAGACGTTTTCCATATGCTTGTGCATTCGGAACGCCGGTACGGATCGGACTTGTGCGCTCGGACTTCAGTTTTACGACTCGTACATAACACTGTCCGGGGACGTCTCGTAGACTTTTCCCGAGGCGATTCGTATGTATTTTTCCCATACGAATCGTACTTCACCGTTTGTACGCTACTTGTACGATTCGTACGTAAAAAAATACGGATACGAGTCGTACGGGAAAAAAAAATACAGGATCGGAATCGGCCCCAAAATATTAGACATAATTTAAAATATAATTACATATATATATATATATATATATATTCAACCGCAAAAGTTACCTTTCAGAGAGAGCCCACACGGGTAAGTAAAGCTGGATGATTTATTCAAGGCTGCAGCGCACAACAAAGGAAGATGCAAAGTCCTTCAGTGTAGCCAGACGCGTTTCGGGCACCCGCCCTTAATCATTGGCTCTGAAAACTGGAGTGCAGGAAGTCAAAGGCACACCTGGATATCAATCAAATCCCCGCCCACATGGGCGCGGCCACTTGCTAGGCTTTGTGGGACTTGTGGTGCGCTGTAGTGTTGCTCGAGTGAGCCTTCATGCCAAACAGTGTTAGATTCATGGGTATTTCCTCAGTGGGTTGTTTTGCAGTCCTCGTTCATTGGGCGCATATACATTCCTGCCATGAAAAACGGCTCCCGTCCTGTTGTGATGGACGCCGGATGGCGCGCTCCAGGTCTGCTGAAAAACTGCAGCGGGACTCTCTCACGGCCAGGTTAGCCGTTCCAAATTCAACCGCAAAAGTTACCTTTCAGAGAGAGCCCACACGGGTAAGTAAAGCTGGATGATTTATTCAAGGCTGCAGCGCACAACAAAGGAAGATGCAAAGTCCTTCAGTGTAGCCAGACGCGTTTCGGGCCCCCGCCCTTAATCATTGGCTCTGAAAACTGGAGTGCAGGAAGTCAAAGGCACACCTGGATATCAATCAAATCCCCGCCCACATGGGCGCGGCCACTTGCTAGGCTTTGTGGGACTTGTGGTGCGCTGTAGTGTTGCTCGAGTGAGCCTTCATGCCAAACAGTGTTAGATTCATGGGTATTTCCTCAGTGGGTTGTTTTGCAGTCCTCGTTCATTGGGCGCATACACATTCCTGCCATGAAAAACGGCTCCCGTCCTGTTGTGATGGACGCCGGATGGCGCGCTCCAGGTCTGCTGAAAAACTGCAGCGGGACTCTCTCACGGCCAGGTTAGCCGTTCCAAATTCAACCGCAAAAGTTACCTTTCAGAGAGAGCCCACACGGGTAAGTAAAGCTGGATGATTTATTCAAGGCTGCAGCGCACAACAAAGGAAGATGCAAAGTCCTTCAGTGTAGCCAGACGCGTTTCGGGCCCCCGCCCTTAATCATTGGCTCTGAAAACTGGAGTGCAGGAAGTCAAAGGCACACCTGGATATCAATCAAATCCCCGCCCACATGGGCGCGGCCACTTGCTAGGCTTTGTGGGAATTGTGGTGCGCTGTAGTGTTCCTCGAGTGAGCCTTCATGCCAAACAGTGTTAGATTCATGGGTATTTCCTCAGTGGGTTGTTTTGCAGTCCTCGTTCATTGGGCGCATACACATTCCTGCCATGAAAAACGGCTCCCGTCCTGTTGTGATGGACGCCGGATGTCGCGTTCCAGGTCTGCTGAAAAACTGCAGCGGGACTCTCTCACGGCCAGGTTAGCCGTTCCAAATTCAACCGCAAAAGTTACCTTTCAAAGAGAGCCCACACGGGTAAGTAAAGCTGGATGATTTATTCAAGGCTGCAGCGCACAACAAAGGAAGATGCAAAGTCCTTCAGTGTAGCCAGACGCGTTTCGGGCCCCCGCCCTTAATCATTGGCTCTGAAAACTGGAGTGCAGGAAGTCAAAGGCACACCTGGATATCAATCAAATCCCCGCCCACATGGGCGCGGCCACTTGCTAGGCTTTGTGGGACTTGTGGTGCGCTGTAGTGTTGCTCGAGTGAGCCTTCATGCCAAACAGTGTTAGATTCATGGGTATTTCCTCAGTGGGTTGTTTTGCAGTCCTCGTTCATTGGGCGCATACACATTCCTGCCATGAAAAACGGCTCCCGTCCTGTTGTGATGGACGCCGGATGGCACGCTCCAGGTCTGCTGATAAACTGCAGCGGGACTCTCTCACGGCCAGGTTAGCCGTTCCAAATTCAACCGCAAAAGTTACCTTTCAGAGAGAGCCCACACGGGTAAGTAAAGCTGGATGATTTATTCAAGGCTGCAGCGCACAACAAAGGAAGATGCAAAGTCCTTCAGTGTAGCCAGACGCGTTTCGGGCCCCCGCCCTTAATCATTGGCTCTGAAAACTGGAGTGCAGGAAGTCAAAGGCACACCTGGATATCAATCAAATCCCCGCCCACATGGGCGCGGCCACTTGCTAGGCTTTGTGGGACTTGTGGTGCGCTGTAGTGTTGCTCGAGTGAGCCTTCATGCCAAACAGTGTTAGATTCATGGGTATTTCCTCAGTGGGTTGTTTTGCAGTCCTCGTTCATTGGGCGCATACACATTCCTGCCATGAAAAACGGCTCCCGTCCTGTTGTGATGGACGCCGGATGGCGCGCTCCAGGTCTGCTGAAAAACTGCAGCGGGACTCTCTCACGGCCAGGTTAGCCGTTCCAAATTCAACAGCAAAAGTTACCTTTCAGAGAGAGCCCACACGGGTAAGTAAAGCTGGATGATTTATTCAAGGCTGCAGCGCACAACAAAGGAAGATGCAAAGTCCTTCAGTGTAGCCAGACGCGTTTCGGGCCCCCGCCCTTAATCATTGGCTCTGAAAACTGGAGTGCAGGAAGTCAAAGGCACACCTGGATATCAATCAAATCCCCGCCCACATGGGCACGGCCACTTGCTAGGCTTTGTGGGACTTGTGGTGCGCTGTAGTGTTGCTCGAGTGAGCCTTCATGCCAAACAGTGTTAGATTCATGGGTATTTCCTCAGTGGGTTGTTTTGCAGTCCTCGTTCATTGGGCGCATACACATTCCTGCCATGAAAAACGGCTCCCGTCCTGTTGTGATGGACGCCGGATGGCGCGCTCCAGGTCTGCTGAAAAACTGCAGCGGGACTCTCTCACGGCCAGGTTAGCCGTTCCAAATTCAACCGCAAAAGTTACCTTTCAGAGAGAGCCCACACGGGTAAGTAAAGCTGGATGATTTATTCAAGGCTGCAGCGCACAACAAAGGAAGATGCAAAGTCCTTCAGTGTAGCCAGACGCGTTTCGGGCCCCCGCCCTTAATCATTGGCTCTGAAAACTGGAGTGCAGGAAGTCAAAGGCACACCTGGATATCAATCAAATCCCCGCCCACATGGGCGCGGCCACTTGCTAGGCTTTGTGGGACTTGTGGTGCGCTGTAGTGTTGCTCGAGTGAGCCTTCATGCCAAACAGTGTTAGATTCATGGGTATTTCCTCAGTGGGTTGTTTTGCAGTCCTCGTTCATTGGGCGCATACACATTCCTGCCATGAAAAACGGCTCCCATCCTGTTGTGATGGACGCCGGATGGCGCGCTCCAGGTCTGCTGAAAAACTGCAGCGGGACTCTCTCACGGCCAGGTTAGCCGTTCCAAATTCAACCGCAAAAGTTACCTTTCAGAGAGAGCCCACACGGGTAAGTCCCGCTACAGTTTTTCAGCAGACCTGGAGCGCGCCATCCAGCCGTTTTTCATGGCAGGAATGTGTATGCGCCCAATGAACGAGGACTGCAAAACAACCCACTGAGGAAATACCCATGAATCTAACACTGTTTGGCATGAAGGCTCACTCGAGCAACACTACAGCGCACCACAAGTCCCACAAAGCCTAGCAAGTGGCCGCGCCCATGTGGGCGGGGATTTGATTGATATCCAGGTGTGCCTTTGACTTCCTGCACTCCAGTTTTCAGAGCCAATGATTAAGGGCGGGGGCCCGAAACGCGTCTGGCTACACTGAAGGACTTTGCATCTTCCTTTGTTGTGCGCTGCAGCCTTGAATAAATCATCCAGCTTTACTTACCCGTGTGGGCTCTCTCTGAAAGGTAACTTTTGCGGTTGAATTTGGAACGGCTAACCTGGCCGTGAGAGAGTCCCGCTGCAGTTTTTCAGCAGACCTGGAGCGCGCCATCCGGTGTCCATCACAACAGGACGGGAGCCGTTTTTCATGGCAGGAATGTGTATGCGCCCAATGAACGAGGACTGCAAAACAACCCACTGAGGAAATACCCATGAATCTAACACTGTTTGGCATGAAGGCTCACTCGAGCAACACTACAGCGCACCACAAGTCCCACAAAGCCTAGCAAGTGGCCGCGCCCATGTGGGCGGGGATTTGATTGATATCCAGGTGTGCCTTTGACTTCCTGCACTCCAGTTTTCAGAGCCAATGATTAAGGGCGGGGGCCCGAAACGCGTCTGGCTACACTGAAGGACTTTGCACCTTCCTTTGTTGTGCGCTGCAGCCTTGAATAAATCATCCAGCTTTACTTACCCGTGTGGGCTCTCTCTGAAAGGTAACTTTTGCGGTTGAATATATATATATATATATATATATATATATATATAAACATATAATATAAAAATAATTCAGATATAATAAATTAAAATATTAAAATTAACTTTTTTTAAAAATATTATTTTACACTACATTAAATATAAAAATAGTGAAAACGTTACATAGCATAGGATATAAAATTACTATTCCCACTCCATCAAGTTTAATAGTAGGGAATGTGTTGGATAGCGGGTGGGTAAAAATTACTATTCCCACTCCAGTGAGTGGAACAGTAGGGAAAGTGTTGGATAGCGGGTGGGTAAAAATTACTATTCCCACTCCAGTAAGTGGAACAGTAGGGAAAGTGTTGGATAGCAAGTGGGTAAAAATTACTATTATGACTCCAGCGAGTGGAACAGTAGGGAAAGTGTTGGATAGCAGGAGAGTAAAAATTACTATTCCCACTCCAGTGAGTGGAACAGTAGGGAAAGTGTTGAATAGCGGGAGTGTAAACATTACTTTACCCACTCCAGTGAGTGGAATAGTAGAGAAAGTGTTGGCTAGCGGGTGGGTAAAAATTACTATTCACACTCCAATAAGTAGAACAGTAGGGAAAGTGTTGGATAGCGGGTGGGTAAAAATTACTATTATGATTCCAGCGAGTGGAACAGTAGGGAAAGTGTTGGATAGTGGGAATGTAAAAATTACCATTCCCACTCCAGTGAGTGGAACAGTATGGAAAGTGTTGGATAGCGGGTGGGTAAAAATGACTATTCCCACTCCAGTAAGTGGAACAGTAGGGAAAGTGTTGGATAGCAAGTGGGTAAAAATTATTATTACGACTCCAGCGAGTGGAACAGTAGGGAAAGTGTTGGATAGCAGGAGAGTAAAAATTACTATTCCCACTCCAGTGAGTGGAACAGTAGGGAAAGTGTTGAATAGCGGGAGTGTAAACATTACTTTACCCACTCCAGTGAGTGGAACAGTAGGGAAAGTGTTGGAAAGCGGGTGGGTAAAAATTACTATTCACACTCCAGTAAGTAGAACAGTAGGGAAAGTGTTGGATAGCGGGTGGGTAAAAATTCTTATTCTGATTCCAGCGAGTGGAACAGTAGGGAAAGTGTTGGATAGCAGGACAGTAAAAATTACTATTCCCACACCAATGAGTGTAAAAGTAGGGAAAATGTTGGATAGCGGGTGGGAATAATTTACTATTCCAACTCCAACAAGTGTAATAGTAGGGAAAGTGTTGGATAGCATAGGGAAATAACTTAGTATACCCACTCCTGCAATATAATTAAAATTAATTAACAATTAATTAATTAATACAAATGTATTTACCTCCCACATTTTCCCCTATAAACGTCACCTCCAAAATTGTAAAATAATAATCAATTAACATAGTTCATTAACAATTAATTAGCTAATGACAATTAACAATAAAAAATAACCATCATATCTAATTAATTCACACAATTTACACCATAAAATAACTTTTAATAGATATTATATAATAAAAAATTGAATTAAAATTAAATTACTTCACAGCTTACTCCCCCTATCAATGCTCAACCTGCTCATAAAAAAATGTACACAATTAACATAAACAAATTAATTATTAATAATTAATATCAAATTAATTACTAATTAATAATTGTTTTAACATAATTAAAATTAATTATTACTTGTTATTAATCAATTGATAATAAATTACAAATTAATGAATTAACAATATATATTGAATATTAAATTAAATAATACAATAATTAATTAATTACTTTCAATTAAATTACATCTCACCCTATTCCCCTGTAAACCCACAACCCGCTACGGAATTAAATTACACAAAAATTAATTCACATATAATTAATTAATTCTAAATAAATATTACAAAATATATTATAATTAAATTGCTTTCCTCCCTATTCCCCTATAAACCCAAAATACGCAAAAATGATGTAACAGAAAATTCATAACTTTAAAAAAATTCAAACATACATTACAAAAATAATATATAATTTTAACACATATACTAGCATACATAACACCTAAAAAAAAATTGACATTATGGAAAACAATATTTCTAATTTCGATATTATGGAAAACGATATTTCTTACCTCAAATTCGATATTCTACACAACTATATTTTGGGAATTCTATATTATGTCCTCTCTATATTTTTGACTCAATATTGTGTCCTCTCTATATTTAAAATTCGATATTTTGGGTGTTTACCCCCCTGTGTACCATCTGGACTGTGCTTGGACTCTTATTTATTAATTTATAACGTTTTATATAGCGCGAACATGATCCCGAAGGATATCAGAGCGCTTTACAATTTGAGGGAGAGGAAGGTAATAATTGCAGTACAATTGTCAGAAGGGGTACCAACCCAAACAAATCACATATGCATCTCAAACAAAAGGTTACAATCGAAAGGGACAATAAAGGGTAAGATAAACACTGGAACATAGTGAACTGGGAGGGGAGTAAGTGACTAGTAAAGCAGAATAACACCAAACGCACGCAGGACTTAGGGTGTGAGTCCAAAGCATTCGAGCAGACGATCCAAGACCCTTTTAAGGTAGGAACTTGTTCATGAGGAATCTTTTTACTTCCAATTTGAAGGCAACCTTGGAGGGGATTCTGCGTATTTCCGGTGAGAGGGAGTTCCAGATCTTTGGTGCAGAGCCGGAGAAAGCTCAGTGACACGTTCTGTTTTTGCGAGAGATCTGAGGTTTCAGGAGGAGAGAGTTAGCACTCCGAGAAGCTCTACCCCCTCCGGATAATTCTAGCTTTTGCACTAGATAACTGGGGTTTTGAAATGGAGGGCTTTGTGAGATAGACAGGCAATCTTTAGCTGAATTCTTGCTTCATAGGGCAACCAATTTAGGGATTTTAAGACTGGAGAGATGTGCTTGTTTCTTTTGGACCCCGTGACCGGTCTGGCCGCCGCATTAAGTGAAGTCCTTAGTGGGGCCAAGGTATATTTGCGGAGGCCACAGAGTGTAGCACTGCCATAGTCTAGCCTCGGCAAAACAAGCGCTTGGACCACTTGCTTGAAGTCAGCTTGTAAAAAGAAAGGTTTAAGAATCCTGAGGATCCTTATAAGGTGATCCGCTTCCTTACACACATTGCTGATATGAGTTTTCATGTTCAGATGCTTGTCTAGGGTTAGTCCGAGAGATTTGGCTGAGTCAACAATGAGGGGGGAGCAGTTGAAGGCAGTGAGGTGGTTCATCCAAATATCTACTTTGGGGATGTGATTTGGGGGAGAAATGAGAAGGAATTCTGTTTTGGAGGTGTTGAGAAAGTAGTGGTTCTCAGTTAACCAGTTTTGAGTATTTATTAGGGTAGAGTTGAGTGCTATGAGGTTGTTCGGGGAGGAGATTTTCAGATAGCGATGCGTATCATCCGCATATATATGGAAGAGAATGTCTGTGTAATTTAGTGCATTAGCTAAAGGGTCCAAGAACAAATTGAAGAGTATGGGGGATAGGGCGGACCCTTGGGGGACCCCCATGGATACTAGTGATGGCTGGGAGAGAGAGTGGTTCACCTTAACTCTTTGGGATCTGTGGTGGAGGAAGGACGAGAACCATTGCAGCACCGAACCTGAAAGGCCTATCCTGTGCTTCAAAATGGATAGGAGGTTGTCGTGATTAACAGTGTCAAACGCTGAGGAAAGGTCAAGGAGGATGAGGAGGCAGGATTCATTTTCGTCGAGCATTTTTAAATGTCATCCATAACATGAGTGAGAGCCTATTCGATGCTGTGCCCACTCCGAAAGCCAGATTGGTGTTGGTCCAGGAGATGGAAATGTTCGATGTGGAGATTGGCGCATTTTTCTAGGAGTTTGGCAAGGGTGGGGATGTTAGAGACAGGACGGAAGTTCTTAAGGTCCGTACTATCTGCTGTAGGCTTTTTTAGGATAGGTGTTACCTGAGCAGCTTTTAGGCAATCCGGGATCGTACCTTGTGAGAGAGATACATTGACAATCTTTGTCCAGATGGGGGTGACGACCTCCTTCAGTTCTTTGAAGTTGGACGGTGGTAATGGGTCGCTAAAATGATTAGATGGGTTGATACTCTGAAGAATCTTGTTGGTGTCTCTTTCGCTGAGGGGAGTGAAGGTGCCCCATGAGGCATTGTTCTTTGTGCTCAGGCTGGTCGGTTCGAACTTCTCTGATAAGCCCGAGGGGGGGCGCAGACTCCCGGCTAGCAAAAGCGCCTTCCTGGAGTCAAGATCAATATTGATGAGTCTGGATTTCTCAGTAAAGAATGTGGCCAGATCAGCGCATGAAGGTGGGTTGACCTCAGAGACCGAGCGCTCTGGTGTTTCCAGCGATTGTTGTTTCACCAGCTCAGAAAGTTTCTTGGGGCGATTAGCGGCTTGATTAAGTTGGGATCTGAAGTAGTCGGCCTTAGCGATCTTGATTTGTTTGTTATAGGAGCTCCTTATCATTCTAAGGATAATTGGTTCGTCCGAGGATGGATTCGAGGATGGATTAGATTTCCAAGATCGTTCAACTGCCCTAAGGTGGCGGCGCTTCGTGTTTAAGTGGTCGTTGAACCATGGTTTGGAAATTGTACTTGAGGCGTTTGTATGTTGGAGTGGAGCAATGGAATCCATGATGCTAGTAATAGTAGAATTGTAGAAGTTAGTGAGTGCATGTACCTCGGTCATGTCAGCTTGTGGAGAGAGGGCAGATATACAGTGGGTTGCTAGATCGGCTGTATTGATATTTCTGAGGTCGCTTTTCGAAATCTTCGATTTCGCTGGTTGAGCCTTCCTCAGAGAGACTTCCAAGTTGATAAAAAAAGAAGATGCTGTGATGATCGGACCAATCAAAAGGGGAAATGGTGTACAGTGTGATGGTGTGATCTTTGGAGAGGATGAGGTTCAGAATTTCTCCTTTATTATTGGTTGGCTGGTTACAGTGTTGGATCAATTCATGATCATTTAAGAAGGATTTGAGGCATGTAACAGCTTGGTCATTGAGGTTGGACCAGTGCAGGTTGAAATCACCAAGGAAGATTTGGGCCATAGCGGAATCAACATTGCCAGAGATGATTTCCATTAATTGCTCGATGAAGGGGGGGTTGTCCCCAGGTGGGTGGTAAAATGTGTGTAGTTTGTAAACCGGAAGGTTGTGACTAAAGATATTGAGATAAAGGTATTCGCATGAGGATGGCATAGAGGACTCCGAGTGGGAGACCGATAATGTGCTCCGATGTATACAAGCTAGGCCACCACCCGTCTTCAAAGCTCCGTCTAGATGGATTATGTCATGGGTAGGAGACACTAAGAGGTCTAGGAAGGGCATGGAAGTGGGATTGAGCCAAGATTCAGTGCGGATGATGATGTCTATCTCATTGTGTTGGATGAGGTCGAATATGTCAGAGGCGTGTTTGCTGGCTGACCTGCAGTTGAGTAGTACGCATTTAAGTTGGACTGATGTATGATGGGGAGGAGACTGTATAATGTTCACTCTCATAAGGTTGTCAATATTTAAGCCTCTAGGGTTGTGAGGGGGTTCTCTGTACGGGTTAGCGTGAATAGCTTGAATTTGACCCTTTGTAATCTTGCTAAGATAAGTGAGTAAGAAATGAGTAAGTCATTGATATCGTTAGACGCGAGATAGGCCTTTGCTCTTCTGGGGCGGGAGGGAGCGTTAGGTAGGGGTATGGTTTGAGAGAAGTAGCGGGGGAGGCTGACCAAAGCGAGTTCTGTCACTAGTAGGTGCTCTGGGCAACTTTGCACTGGAAAGGAGGAAACTGATCAGGGGGAGGTGTTCAGTCGAGAAGGCTTTCAGATCATGAAGTTCGACGGTGAGAAGGTGCAACTGGAGAGATATATCGTCCAGGCGCGCCACCAGGGTTGAATGCTGTGAGAGGGATAAATGTTGAGGGGGGAGTTCTGGCAGAGAGGAAGGGTCTCGATGTGTACCAGAGAGGTCTAAGGTGGTATTTTGAGGTTTCAGAGGGAGGAGTTGGTCAGAGCTGACTTGGGGTGTTCCATTATGTAAGGATAGAGGGGTTGGTAAGAGTAGGAGGGTGGGAGGGCCATTGCCCTGTGAGTCCGGGATGTTCAAGTAAGGATTGAGTGGGTTTGGCAGAGCACGGTCCGCGCAGGACAATTGTCAAGACTGCAACCTGGCAGGTGGCGTAAAAGGAGGGATGCGTGATGAAGGAACTTTCGATGAGTGTGATGGTGATAGGGTGAGAGGGGGACTCAGCGCTCGAGAGTCAACCTGTATCGTACTGGAGAATGGCGAGAGGAGGGAACCAGTAGGCTCGCCTGCCTTATGAGTCAGAGGTCTAGTGTATTGGGTCAGCCTGACATGGGGTAGAGAGGTTACGAGATCAGCTAAGGGCGTGGATGATTTAGGGCGAGTGTGGACTTCCCGGATGTGGAGGGGGGAGGACTGGTTAGGCCCAAAGTGGTGATAGGTTGTGGATAGGGGTCCCTGGATTTAACCGAGATCGCCTTCTTGAGTGCAGGGAAGATGTTGGCCATCATGGCTAGATTGGTATTAGAAGCTTGGATAAAGATGATACCATTGTTGTAGAGGGTAATAGTGGCAATACCGTTGAAGGTGAGTGAGGGTGGTGTTGTTAATTTGAGACTATGAGGTGTTTTCCTAGTGCCTGATATACGAAGCATGGAATATATCGCATTCCGCCAGCATGCTTGTTTTCTGGTATAGAAGATGAGGTCATTAACTATATTACCCTTGTTTATACAGAAGTAGATGTCTTAGAATAATGTATCGGTCTGACTTTGAGTATGCGATGTTTGTGTTTTTTGGCTGCATTTTTGGAGAGGTTAGGCGGGTAGTTGATAGTGAGGGCATTGTATCCTGAGGGGTCGGGACTGATCATCATTCTGATAGTGTGTCCTAGCAAAAAAGGGGCCCCCACGAATGAGTGCAAGGAGGTGAGGGTATTTTTGTTTAACAGGTGGTTCTTGAATATGCAAATAGTAATCCTAGTGGGTCGGGAGAAAAGGTTGGGAAGGGGTAGTTATGGGGCCAAAAATGTTAGGTTTCGGGGAAGGCTAATTGGTGGAGGGAGACTGTAGGAGGAGTCTAGAGAGATTGGGGGGGTGAGAGAGAGAGAAAGAAGAAAGAGAAAAAAAACATCGGTTAATTAGCTGATGAGGATGCCATTCCAAGATGGCTTCTTTTTTATCAGGCGATTAACTGGGGTATAGTCCTATAGCTCTTTTGCTGTATCTAACCTCTCTGGGATGTAGTCCACAGTCCCTTTCTATGGAACAAAATGCAGTGGTTGGTCCTTCATTTCAATTTTTGAGATGTGACTTGTATCGTAGTCCTATGTCTCTTTCTCTACATTGGTGTGGGGTTAGCAGTCCTTTCTCAATTTAATTGTTATGGCTTCTATTTTGAGGAAGTTGAATTGAGGATGCTTCCGAAGCGCACCCAAAATGGGGACCTTGCATTGCCCACTGGGTCATAAAAGGAGACAGAGAATGAGCAATTGTAAATGAGAAACGAGTGAAAAAATGTCAGCACATATGAGCAAAAATGAGAAGGGTTGCCCAGTCAAACAATGTCTAGCTCCTCAGCACACACAACAGCACCCGGTGCTCGTCAGCGGGTGCCTGATGTGCACGAGCGCGTCTGTTTTTAAATCTGTTTTTAAACCAGACTCACATTAAATCCTCCGCAGCTGATTGGCGCAGCTGATTGGCACAGCCTCCAGGGGACCACAGCCTCCAGGGGACCAGCAACCCACCTTCAAACACCGCAAAGATGCGGGCAAGTAGGAAACGCCATGGAAGACCCCCCCAGCTGATCTCCCGGACGAGAGCGTCAAGCCACTTATCTGGCCACTCGGGAGCTCGCAAGTGAGGGAACAGGGAAGTGAGGGTCAATACCTTCACAGTCGACAGTCGCAGTTCCTGCAACAATGAGCTCCCGGGGGCCCGTGATCAACCTCAGGCGATGCCGGGAGCATGGGCAGAGGGCGGGACTTCACCTCCATAGCCTGGGTCCCTGCAGCGTTGATCTCCTGCGATCTGCCACCGGTGGTGTGTAATGCCTGGATACCGGCACGAATGGGATCCTCCTCAGCTGTTTCGGCGGTTACGACCTCGCACAAAAGCTGTGCCCACCCAACCTTGATGCGGGTAAGTGAACGTGCAATAGATTCCTTAGTAGTTCCTTGTTCCGGTGCCTTGGAACGACAGGGCTAATCACTGGGCTATCAGGGATATTTTTAAACAATTTCGATCCCTAGCCAGCGGAGCTCACTCCTTGAGCTTCTTGCCTGTCGCCATCTTGCTTTGGTTTGCACTTGAGGGAAGCTAAGGTGTTGGCACATGCGGTGATCCAGCTTTGAGGTTTTTGATGGCTTTCAGCAAGTCGCTGGTGGGTTTGGGTAGATGCTCGGAGAGGCAGAAGCCCACTTCTCTTCTGAGATGCTTTTCCAGCTCCGGCAGGTGGCTCCTGTTGTAGTAGGTCTGTGATGCTGTGGGATGGGTATTCTGGAACTGACGAGGGTGTGGTCTGTCCAGGTCATAGTTGCTGTCTTGTTGACTCTGATGTTGCTGATTGAGAAGAAAGTTGGGCCAATAGTTGTCCGGCAGTGTGAGTGGGTTCAGTAACATTCTGAGTTATGCCAAGGTTTGCAAGGTTTTCTGGAAGGGCCATAGAGTTTGGGTCGGTATGGTGTTCTATGTGAAAGTTAAGGTGTCTGAGAAGGATGAAGGAGCTGGCTTAAATGATGAGGGGTGCAAAGAGGTCAATGATGTTGCTGGGAAATTGGTGCGGGGTCCAGTTGGTCTATATATGAGTGTCCTGCCAAGGGAGAAGTTGGCTGTGATGTGTATCTTGAACATGAGATGTTTAATGTAGCTGGTGGGGGAGTCCGTGTAGGTGGTGCAGCTGAAGGTATCTTTGAATATGATAGTGGCTCCACCTCTGGGCTTGTGCTGATGGTCTAATGATCTTGTAGCCAGTTAGAATGGCGGTAGCAATGTCCGGTGCCGATGTTGGATTTAGCCATGTTTCTGTGAAAAAGAGCAGGTCTGGAGCGTGGTCGTGCAGTATGTCCCATATCTCGGTGGCATGTTTGGTGAGAGAGAGGGTGTTGAGGAGCAAGGAATGCAGATGTATCGTGTTGTTTGGATGGTGTTTGGTCTGTGCGATTGTGAGTGAGTGAGGAACTGGGTGCTTTTGGTGCTTGAGTGGTGGTTGTAGAGTGTAGGAGAGTTTATGATAACTTGCAGGAGGCACAAGTGAAGGCTTCTTCTGCGTTATGTGGTGTGATTTGGCAGCAGTGCAGAAAGTGTCAGCCACGGTTAAGAGCATGGAGGAACATAGCAGGGTATCAAGGATAGGAGTAGAACCAGGGGTCCTGGTATTAGGTGTGGTCCAGGTGCAGAAGGATTAACCTAAGGTGGACCAGCAGCACGCCCGCTGCACATGTGCACACTGCAGCTGCCATTAAATTGGTCCTGGGAGGAGGAAGAAATGCAGGGTACAGTGGGTGGAAAATCCGTGATGTCAATTCCTGTGTAGATTGATGATGGGAAATGAAGACCTGTGGCTTGGCTTCTTCTTTTTAAGAGAGTTTTTATCAAAGACAGCAAGCATAGAAGTAGTTTGTGGGAATGGCAATGGTGGAGCCAAGTACTATGAGGGATAAAATATCCCTGTCATACATTAAAAGGATATTTCAAATCATCTCAAGAGTTTCATGACTTTATTAATGATCTTGGCCTTTCACTTTGTTCCTCTGTGTGGTCACTGAATCTTCGGTGACTTGCAATATCCTTATAACTTATGACAGGGGATAATTTATCCAATATGTGTATGTCGTATTTAGGACAGAGATGGGAGTGGACTGTTATGCCTTTCCTTTTTATTAAAATGTAGATGGTTGAGAGAAACTTTCTTTCTGTGGACCTAAAACGAAAACACAAGTTTGAGCAAATGCAGTTACTGTATTTCATAAGAACGTTTTGTGGATTAGTGAACTGTATGTACAGATGGACTGTGATGTGCGTCTTTGAGCTCAAAGTAAGATGCTCGCAAGGTTCAAATAGAATGAAACTGAGTTAGAGTAAAAAAACTCAATGTCAACTCACAATTGGGTGACCTAAGGATCAATCATCCAACAGAGGAATTATGTTGGTGAAATCTACTCTGTGTGATCTCTGACTACTTTATTAATTTTGTAAATATATTTCAGGTGATAAATCAGTAGATTATTTTTATTACCAAATATTCTGATGCTCGTAAAGTTCTCCACACTGACTATGAAGTATACACTTGCCTTGGAAGAGGTGCTATCTCAGTCTGTTGTTGCAGATTAACCTTAATTGCTACATGACAGAGGGGCAGGTGCAGTCTGGGAGAGAAAATAGACCTGGCATATAACGTAGGTCCTCCTTTTATGAAGTGGTTAGCAAATAAGTCACACACATGTTCAATTCAGTTCAATAGTCTTTATTCAGTCACAATGACCATGAAAATACAGAATTAAAAATTCATTGTACATCATATAATTTTTCAAATTCAGAGGTTTTTAAAAAGGCTTCACACATCAAATTAAAATGGATTTAAAACATCATTAAATATAATTTATGTATACATTTAGCCAGTTGTGTAAAATTACTGTATCACCACCCCTGGTGACTAGCACTCATTTAAAACTGTGCTCAGACCAATTACAACGCTGCTAAGGCAGAGTTGTGATTGGCTGACTGGGAGCCTGAGTGTGCATCTTGAGGCCGACTCCGAGCAAGTGTGGACTACGGAGGAGAAACGGCGAGAGAGCGGCAAAAAGGTAGTTTTTAATTACATTTTTTCTTAGCCGCTTCCCCTGCATCATCCCACCGCATCCTCCCCCCTACCTCACATGTCCTCTCCCCCTCCCGCCCCCCTACCTCCGATCGGTGCTGGCCACACCTGCCCATCAAAAAGATAAAATTATCGACATATCCTTGCTCCTCTACCCACAGAGTGCTATTGGTCGAATGACACTGCCTTTAATTAGATGATAGCATTCATAATGCACCTTTCTCTGTCCCTCAATCTTGTCCTCCTTTCCTGTCCCACTTTCCAACTTGACTGTCCCTCTAAGCACTTTAGGTGAGTGTGTCATATTATTGTGGATTCAAAAATTTGATTGGCAAGTTGCATGATGCAGCGTTTTGCAGCAGGCAGATTGACCCTCCAACATGTTTTATGATTATTCTAACTTGCAAGCAGCTGATATCAGCCCTCATAGAGGCGCAAGACCTGCTCACCACACCATAAATCTGGCCCACTCACAGCCACAAAATTGGCTACACCTTGACCTGTCAGGCTTGGTCATCTTGCACCTTCTGATGAATGGCACTGGTTATTTAATTGGTTTGTGTTTGTACCTGATGATCACAGCTTGGTGCACAAGGCAACTACTCTGTGTGCAAAAACTCCCCTCGAATTAGCACCACTCAATCGTCTCTCTTGTTGTGAGCCATTACAGTGCTATTTTGAAACAAGAGGGAAATGTGATGGATAACAAGCCCCAGGCTGCAGAGAAATTAGAGGTGTGGACTATCAGTCCACAATAGTTGAAGAGAGAGTGAGGAAGACGATTATTGTTGGTTATTAGGATTAGCCTGGCGCTCTGAAGGAAACTATTCCCATGCCTTTACTCGAATTTATTTAATATGGCTTACACACCTACCGCTGCCTGTCTCTTCCCATCATAGACCACAAGTGTGCCCAAAGCAGATAGAGTGGATGCGCTCAGAAAACTCTGCATAACCGCCTTTTCTTTATTCTGCCGTTTTATATAGCGCGAACTCGATCCAAAGGTATCAGAGCACCAGAGGCGTAGCTAGAGCTTGTGGCGCCCAGGGCTATCTCTCAGATTGCTGCCCCTGGGGAGGGGGTGTTGCTGGGGAAAAAGGACGGCAAGCACTTGAAAGAGGTCCGAGAGACACATAGTATCGCCGCTAATAGTTACCTCGATCATGCAAGTTACATGCACATACATGACACGGTCCAAGGCTATACAGTTGAATACACCGGTGACTGGCAGTACAAAAGAGAACACACAGACTGCATGATCTATCTGGGGACTCAGAAAAATCGCATGTGACATCTGTCAGAGAGCTGTGTGAATAATTACCTGGTAATCCCCTCAGCACAATGCAAACATGCACATACATGACACTGTTCAGGGATCCATCATCCACAGCTGACATTAAATGACCATTCATCATGGTCCCCCCATTAAAGCAGTGCACTTTGTGATCTGCATGGTACATGTTCTTTGCAGCAGGCACATTAACCCTCTGTGCTACCTTTCCAGAAGTCAACCCTTCCACTAGACAAAACTCAGATCTCTCTCTAAGAAGAACATTAATCACCAAATTTATCATGACATTTTTATTGTTTCTGAAAATTGCTGGAGGCCAGGAAGGAGGCAGCTAGTTTTTTTTCAAACCATAATATACTTGCAAACACTACGCACCCACCCGAAATAGGTACCCAGTGAGGTCCCACCGTTTGCATCGCCTTAACCTGCTCAAGGTTCATGTGACCTCAGTGACAGAGTCACAGCGACTGGATCACTGTTACTCTAGGGTGTGCTGCTTCGTAGGCCTGCCCGCAAGACTGGAGATGAACTTCAGTATGGATTGTGGTGGACAGGCCTTCAAGGTTAACCCACAATTGACACCACTAGGGTACACCTGCTTGTGCTAAGACATCAAGCCTTCTAAGTTCTAGTGGGGCCTTCTAAGGTCTAGCATGGGAATGTGCTCCCTCAGTAGAGTGGTCTGGTGGACTGGTCATGAAGGCTGAACCCGGTTCCCCAGTTCCAAATTCGACAGCTCTGGCCATAGTGCCACATCCTCTCCCCCACTGAACACCATACTTTCCCACTGAGAGAAACGCGCACTGCCTTCAGCTATAACCTAATTGTGCCCGCTATAATCACTTGGATGTGGCTCAATTCAAATTATGCACTTGATAAGAGTAATATGCTGCCTAAAAAAAAAGTAAAAGCAAAAAGGAAAAGTCTGGGTGTTTGGATTGACTCGGAACTCTCATTCGCCCCGCAAGCAAAGAAGGTCGTAGGGACCTGTTTCGGTCTTCTAAAATCCTTGAGGAAAGTCCTGCGCCTTCTTCCTCCGAAATCACAAAAACTATTAGTCCAGGGTCTTATTATATCAAGACTGGACTATAGTAATGCGATTTATCTGGGTGCACCGGAAGCAACACTGAATAAACTGCAAAGGATTCAGAATACTGCTGCCCGGATCATTACCAACACCCCGGCAAGATCATCGGCCAAACCTGCCCTCAAACTCCTGCATTAGCTCCCTATAAGGGAGAGAATTAAATTTAAAGCCTTGTGTTTGGTGCACAAAACTTTGAACAACCAAGGCCCCCCAGTTCTCCGCAATTTCATCACCCCTTACATAGCCACGAGATCCCTCCGTTCCAACGCAGAAAATCTCATCAACGCCCCAAGGTTTAGGAAAGCACGTTCAGGAGGAAGACGGTTCTCGGTCCATGCGGCCCGTCTTTGGAACTCCCTTCCTCGGGTTCTCCGTCTGGAACCCCAATACCTTCGTTTTAGGAAACTGCTAAAGACACATCTTTTTCCCTAGCTCCTATGTCCCCCTCGTGAACTCAGCCTCGGTCCTCAGTTTTACTGTTTTAGGGTTCTTCAGCGCTGGGATACCTCCGGGTGACTATGCGCTTTATAAAAATAAATAATAATAATAATAATAATAACCACTCATAGGGAATGCAAGATTAAGTAAAGCATGTGAAATGTAAGCAGAAACAACATGGTTACCTTAACGATCTCTCACTCACTATTCAGAAATCAGCGAGTGGTTTTACCTGAAAAGTTAAGGACATGACTAGAGGGCCCTGAAGGGAACCGTTTCAATGTCTATTGCTTATATCTTTACAAAACATAAGCAGTATGGTTTAAAAAGACCATATCCATAAACACAGAGCCATGGTACACATTGTGTTTTCCAATCCACCCATCCACCAGGTATTGCAGTACCTCCAGGAATGGTACACTTTCCCACCTGGGAACAACAATGCTGTTCAAAGAAAGACGAGAAAACAAAAGTAGCGCTTCACTGGCAAACTCTGTAAAGTGATGCTGATGTATTTGGATGTAAATAAAACCAATCTGGCCACTTTGCAACCCCTCTGTCTTGCTTTATTTAGTTATGTATTTATTTTTCATATTTAAAACCTTCTATTTCTCTCCATCCCGCTGCACTTTGGAATAGAAAAATGTCAGAAAAGGGGCATTTCTCGCAAGAGTGTTTTTCTTTTTGGGATCCATTTCACAGGGAAGCAACTAAATGAAAGAAGGAAAGAAGTTGTGAACCGTTTCTTCAAGTCACGGTTTTTAGGAAGTGAGGAGCAAGACAGAAAGAGAGGGGGGACAGCTGCCAGCACAAAAAAGAAGAGGACATTGCCCGAGTCCTATTCCTTCTCTGCCCGTCCCCGAACGTCCACGAAAGCAAGCCGAGCCTTATCTGAATGCCTTTGTCCTCCCCCAAAATAGTGCCGCCTGGAGCAGACCGCCCCCACCGCCCCACCCTTGCTACGCCACTGCAGAACGCTTTACACAAGCTCCAGTTGAATTACAGACAGACATTCATTTTTAGAGTTGGGGATATTAAGGGGGAGATTTTGTAAGATTTTGCGCTTTGTTTGCGCAAAACGACGCACAATCTTTTTTTCCTAATTAACTTTCCAGCGCTAAACTTGTTATCGCTGGAAATAACGCAAAAGTAATGCGAAACAGCGCATTGCACTGCTTCACATTACTTAGCGCCATGGGGGCATACCAAGGGTGGCGCATGGGCGTTCTCATGCAACCACCGAAGGTTTCTCAAGCTAAACCCAATTTACTAAAAACAGTAGATTGAGTTTCGAGTGAGAAAACTGTGCCCTTTTCAACTAGATGTAAGGAAGGAGAAATGCTTTCATTTCTCCTTCCTTTTACGACTTTGCATGCGTGCTGCACTGTGCAGCACACATACAAAGTGGGACAAGCTTTCCCTCATGTCTAGCATAGTATTTCGTACAGAAAGGGTGCCCTTCCTGTACAAAACCTATGCTACACTCATGTACACACCCTAGCGCTAAGGTGTGTGCATGGCGCACGGCTGCTGAAATCAGCGCCGGCGCAAGGGAAAGGCGAGAAAGGAGCTATATCTGTAAAAATATTGCGCTCTCCTGCTCCCTCCTTATCGTGCAACGTAGCGCAGCCTCGCTGGGGGCTGCATTGCGTTGCACAACTTTTTTGTAAAACTCCCCCTAAGTGATTTACCTAGAATCACAGGATATTTGAGCCTTCCGCCAGACTTGAACCTGGTTCCCCAGGTCCAAAGTCGGCCGTTCTAGCCGTTAGGCCACATATAGTTCGGCTCCGCTTACAGACCATACCCCCTGCCATCTGAAAGACAGGAAACTCCCAGGCAGCGTGATGTTGCAACGCTATCACGAAGAGGCCGGCCAGACTGATGCTATTAACCTAATTTCTGGTACCTGACTCTCCGCACGTTCGATGAGCGAATTGTATTCAAGAACGTCTTCTCCGTTAATATTTGCTTCGTGTTGGTGGCGAAATAAATCGGGAACGTGCCCGTTATCTGCCAGTAACCTGTTTCATTTGTGACCTACTTTTTAATTTCGAGGTGTTGTGCTGAATCGGAATGCGATGGACGCGTCCATCGGGCACTGCAGAAGAAAAAGCTCTGAGCGTGTTGCCATGGAAACGTATGGACACAGCCGTGCCAAACGCGCAAAGAGAAAGGGGGTGCGAGGGTCGTGCTGTTGCCGCGTGCTAAATTCCTGCAAATGCGCCGCGCGCCGAATAACGCTAGAAAGAACAAAACCTGACTTTGTCAGTTTACCAGAATAGGCAAGCGCTAGCTTTCTCAATACATATATCAGTGTGCCCCCAAATGAGGGTGACAAAGGTTTGTGAAACAGACTCTTGCTACAGATGTGTTCTTTCTTTACATCACATTGGTCGCCATAAAAAGAACAAAAAAAACGTTCGGAGCAGCCTGGGGGTGCCGCAGGGACAGACTGAAAGTAGCGGCCGTAAATCCCCGACTGGATAATGTCGCCCCGGTAACGCGGTTGAAAACTTAACCTTTGGTTGCTGAGTACTGAAATAGCACAAAGGGGGTCCATTTTCTTAATTGGATGAACGTAAAACAAATTCCTGGATAGGCAGCACAAGCTGAGAGAAGACGGACCGCCCTGGCACAGCCTGTCCTTTAGCAGGTCAAAATGGAAGAGTCTGGCAGCCTGAGGCAGGGGTAATTAGGGCTCTTCATTCACATGGACCAAACATTTATAGAGTCGTAAATTACAGCACCCTGTCCTCTGCACAATAAAGCCCGTAGTGCTGCAAAGTGCGTTCCCAGTTCCTTAATGTTGACGTTTAATTTATACCCAGAGAACGTTTGTTTCCTCCCTCCAGCTTTCCTCCTCTTGACAAATTTGTATCCACAAAGAGGAAATCGAGATGTACAGAGCCTTCCAAATGGTGTTCTCTGTGTCTTTTGTAAATGCATGTTTGAGGGCCTGGCTTTTTCCCTGGAGTCAACCTATGAAGTTTCCGAGAATATCTCCGCTCCACCCCCTTCAACTTCTTCATTCTTGTAAACAGTAAATGGCTGGCACATGGTAGCTTGTTTGCTGCAAATTGTATGCGTGCACCGAGTCTGTTGTCAGGGAAACCACATGCAGGCAACGATTGGTGGGGGTACTCCTGTGGGTGCTAGTGGCGGTCGAGGAGCGTCGCCCCACTGTCAGGAGCAGCAAAGAAAATAAAAAATAAAATGATAATACCGGAATGTTATTATCATTTTATTTTGTCCTCTGGCTGTGGCAGTGCGTGAGGGGGCAGGGCGGAGTTGCAGGGGAGGATTGCTAGAACACCCCTGTGCGCAATGTCTGTTTGGTCGGCCCTCTCAGGCCACCAAAACCAGTCATGCACACTTCCATTGCAGCGTTGTGATTGGCTTAGGGGTGGGAGCCTGGCTGCCTGCTTCTTGTTTCGACCAGGAGTTGGACACAGGCAAGCAGGAGAGAAGACGGGGGACCCGGCTGCAGCAAGGTATGCTATTTTTTTTAAAGCAGTCCGTGTCTCTCCTGCGCCCGCCCCCCACCTTCGAGCCATGCCAGCCACGCCTGGTGGGTGCATGTGAGTAAAACAATAATTTACTGGTTGGGCAGAGAAGAGTGAAGCAAAGGTGCCTACTGTGGTCTTTACGGTAGTAATGGAAGCAGGACAATATCTTGAAAACATTCACAAAGCCGATAACAATGGGTCTAAACTTCTCTATTATTGTTGCCTATCAAGAACGGAGTCCAGTCCTTTGGAGCAGAGGAGCGTCACCCCACTTAAATGCCCCGAGATTCATCATTACCACTTTATTTTTCATCCTAACATCCTCCGGTCCTGAAGGGGCATCATGACGGGGCCGGGCCACTGCTGGAATGACAGTAGCAGGGACTGGGAGGAGGGTGGGTTGTATGTGCACTTCTCAAAGGGTGCATGTCTTTTTTCCCAGCTGTCTTGCGATGGCCAGCCAAAAAGACATGTGCACCTTGAAACCTCTAACCCAGCTGTCTTAAGACAGCTGGGTTAGAGCAACTGCAGGCCTCCATAGCTCTGTGGAGCACCAAGATAGGCCACTCCCTCTAATCAGGGTGCTGCTCTCATGCTGGTGAGAGCAGCACCCTGATCGGTCAAGGGAGTTTCCTCGTGGCCGGGCTGCAGCGCGACGAGGTCCGGAGCAGGGGGTCATGTTGTCAGGCAAGATTTTCTTTTAATATATTTTAAGTTTATATTTGCACACGCCCAGCTGTTTATTTTGATATATTTTTTTTTCATTTGAGCTTGCGTCAACCCCCTCCCCTTCCCGTTGATACCAGCCGCCACTGGCCAGCACCGTAGGCTGCCAAACGTATTATAAATGAGGCGCTGCACTATATTGCACCAGCCTGCATGCACCAACCATCCGGCCTTCTTTGACCAAAGTATAAAAGTACTGAAGCAGGAAAAATCATGTTGCTCACAGAATGACTTCTTTTTGACTACACTGGGGTTTGAATTAGGAGAAGGTATCAAGGTTCAGTAGAGTAGCCAGTGTGTCATTGGTCCTGGTGCAAGTAAGTGAAAAGATTCCTGGCTGCAGTTTGAATTATAAAACACAAAAATAATCAGAATTCAGTGGGCTCCTCAGGCCTCCTGGCCCTGCTGCCACTGCAATAGCTGAACCACTGAAAGCTACATTCGTGCCAAGGTTAAAGCGCTAAGCCTGGGAGGATAAGCGGTGTCCTATATTTAGTTCACTAAGCACTGAGGTCCAGGGACTTGGACAGTCAGAAAGGGCCTCTTTCTCTAGGACACGCTTCCACAGAGAGGGCTGTTTGCCCTCATATTTGAGGCGAGGCCATGCATGGTGGAGCTAATTTCTCTCATTATATTTAAGTGCACGAACAGTCCAGAAATGGCCATAAAACTGTTTGAAACCAGCAATGTCCTTTTGTGAGTGTTCACTATGGGTCGCCATTGATGTATTGTATTTGGCAGCACTGATATTTCTCCACTCTACAGCGATCTGGGTTTGATTCATTTTGTAGTAAAACTTTCTCATCATCCATGTCGCACATACAGATGTAACTTCCTGGCTGTTTTATTTTTGTGGTGTGCACATATGTCCATACTAACAAGCAGGGGAGTAGTTTTGGCAGGGGAATTTGTGGAGTGTGAATCTCGAATTTCAGAACTAAAAAAGCAGTGGGCCACAGGGTGAATGGATGAGGCGGCCAATGTTTGGGGAGGAGTGTTTCCACAAAGAGCAGGGTCAGCAGATGCATTAGGTGAGCCTTTGGGGCGGATTAAGAATTTAGTGGACAGAGGCCACCCTCATTTGAGGTTGGGAGGATGTCAAGTTTTACGCCAATGGAGTAAAGTTTTGTGCCAAACTTCTTCATTCAGTCCAACAGGGTAGGGGTTATCAGAGGAAGGCCATTCAACTCTCTGCCCTATTTAGAGTGGATGGTTGGATTGCTATTTTTAACTCTCCATTACCACCAGGTATATGCTAGCGGTAAGGGACAGTTAAGAAACAGAAAAATGGCGCTCACACCATGGGAGGCATTAGTTTTGTAGTTCTATACAGCAAACCCCATTTTAGGAGTTTGTTTTGGAAAAATAAAAAACTTTGGAAAAGTTGGCCAGCCAGCCAACATGTTTTATGGAGCCATCTGTTAAACTTATACTACAATGATAGGAACCACCATGGTGTGGTTACTGTCAATGTATATAGATATCTGCTGGGCCAACAAACATCCCTAAAGTTTGTGGGCAGAGTAAAGACAGGGTGTCTGACATAAAGTCCTCCGCCAACCTGTCTGTCTTTAATCCTTACACCAAACCTTAAATCAGGCTTTCTGTCTGGAGTGGCGCAGTGGGTGAAAAACAATGATTTGGAATGCTACCTGAGTGATTGCCAGTGGCTAGATTGTTTGCAAGCATTTGTCCCTTTAATCAACTTTTGGGTGTTTGATCGCTAGTAGTATGCCTGGAAACCTTAGATCGGCACAACTTTCCAAGCCGACTACTGCCAATGTGTGTGAATTTCAAACAGTAGTAAATTTGCATCCATTCAAGGAACTTTTATGGGTGCGTATTTATTACTTTCTTGGTAAACCAGTCACTATACATGTTTAAGTTCCTTATCCAAAAAACAAACAAGTTAAAACCTCATGGTGAAATCAGGCGAATTAGAAAACCCAACCAGACATGACTTCCACTGCCAAGCTAAGAATGCATTTATTTGGAGGGTGGCACACTCCAAACACCCTCCTGAAGCTACGCCCCTGCTAATAGGCTACCATATGCCCACTTATCAGAATATACCTCTTGCTTCTGTTTGCTAGGGGACTAGAATGTGGTCAGAAGGGGGCTGACTCCATAGCTCCTATTGCACCACTTGCTCATGGAACACCCAGTGCTGAATCATTTGTAGATCCCTGGACGTCATTTAGGGGTTGCCAGGAGACGCAGCTGTGACTTGTGCTTTGACCCTTGCCATCCCTGGCACTGCCATTGCGACCCCAAGACTCAGGGGTGGCAAACTAAGTAACTAGAACATGCAGTGGATCAGGATTCGTTATTGTCTGCCTGTTTTTCATTATACTAATAGTAACTAATGTTCCATTATTCACTATAAGTGTAATAAAAAATAGGGCACACTTAGGACCTATGGTAGCAGCTGTGGTAAGTAAAAAATGGTTTTAAATGTATGATGTATGCGTGATTGCGGGTGACAGCATGGTTAAGTGAAAGAGAGCCTGCGTATGTGTGAGAAATGTTTTTGTATGTGTAAGCATGTGCTTGTGAGTGGAAGTGAACGAGAGTCAAGTATCAGGTAGCGAGTGAGATTGGGTGATTGAGGCCCAGATTTACTATTTCTTGAAACAAGGCAATGCCGTATCTAAGTTTCTGTGCTGCCTTATGCCAAAGGGGAAAGAAAAAATGTTCCATGGCTAATAAGATATGGCACATTTCTTCTCTCCCAGTGCGCTGGCGCACATTTGGCAGCCAAGCACTAGCACACATATCCTTGTGCCAGAGTGCAAGGTGTGTCAGGTCTCTAAAACATATGTTTTTTTACTGGAAAGGGTTCCTTCCAGTACAAAACTATACTTTAACGCATTTCCCACTTTGCATGTGTGCTGTACAATACAGCACACATGCAAAGTTGGCTAAACGAGAAGAGAAACATTTCTCCTCGTTACGCCTGTGATTTTGGTGCAAATTCCTGTCTACCAATGTTTGTAGATAGAGATTTCTGTCAAAACCCCATGAAAGATTGCATTGGTACCCCTATGCACCATCCATGGAATGCCCCCTTTAGATAAAAGAATGCAAAACAGTTAATCTTCCTGTTACCTTGTGATGCTATTCAACACAAATCCTCAATTGTTGTGATGTTAGGTGACTTGCCTTCTTAGAAAAAAACAAGGCCATGAGTCATATGATGTCACTTCCTCTGATGTCATTGAGGTAAAAGGGTATGTTGTGTCACATCCTCTACTGCTGGCATTTTGGTGAATCTACGCCCATGCGTGTAGGTCACCTGATTCTGTCATGGTATTGTAATAGCAGAGCAGATAATTGCCACAATCTATTAAATTACCTAGACACAATCTATTAAAAGACATCCTCTGAGACAAGTTTTTGTGTTACAGGGCACCAACGATTCTTTAATACTGGTGAGAAGGACAGGGAGCTGGTACAGGGGGCCATCTCCATGGGCCATGTGGTGCATTGGCCTAAATAACAACAAGCATTTGCATTGCAATAGGTCTCGCATTATTAAAGTTTGAGCTATTGGCATTGCTAAATAATGCAACACCAATAGCTCAAACTTTAATAATGCGAGACCTATTGCATTCCAATTGCTTGTTTCCAAATGTGAATTGTGCCAGCCATGGCTGCTGCTGCATTATCAGGTTGAGATAACTGGGTAATGAAGGCGTCTGCAACGAGTAGGCCGTGAACTACTGGTAGCTCCTCGGCTCCAGTGTAAGGTCTGTGATCTGTGTGGTTTCCATGGTGACCTAGGGCTGCTTGGCGGGCCATTCGTCCTGCCCTGGGTGCAGTTGGCGTAGACCTCTGCCCATTGGGAGATGCAGCATTAACAGTCACAGAGGGCTCTCCCAGCGGCAACTGTGTCCTACCCTCCCTATTAGACTCAGGCTCTTAATGCCGACGTGGGATGGCGTATGAGCCAAAAAACTGCACCAGATCTTAAAATAATCAAGTAATCATCCTTTACTTACGAGAAAGCAAAGGGGAAATGGAGCATGATTGAAAAATGAACAGGGGACCTGCTGATAATGCAAAGACATATGAAATAAATATTTATTTAGCAATAATCAGGGGAAATGCCCGCAACAGCACTTGAAAAGAGGTGGCACGGGGTACATGAAAATATACGGTGCATGGGATCGGTAAGGGAACCATTGCTCATCAAGAAATGATGGCAAATAAACACGACTTATACAGTCATAAGGACAAGAAAAGGGCGACACCAGGTGATTTATCCTACTAATATCCATTCACCTCTTTGGTTCTATTGGTGTACTTTTCATGTAACATTAAGTAACATTCAGTAGTGCTGAAGGTGCAGTGGCACCATGGCCCAGGTGTATGACTGGCACACTGCACGACAGTTATAAATACAACCAGCCCACGTGGAGGAGTGGCTCACGTTCCATTAATCTATTAGGAACCTGAACCTTTACTACGCCACTGAAAACATGCACTTCCAGACACGGTGCTTAGCTGACAAGCCGCTTCTACTATTTGGACAACAGATGATGACAAACACAGACTAAAAATAAATCACAACTTCTTTCTCTGTAAGAACCCAAAAAGTGAACTGCAGTTAGCCTTGTCCAGCAGCCTCAGCAAATTCTCATTTTACAGGTACGGCATATTTCGAAATTAACCAACACTATTGATGTAGCTGTTTCCTATAAACAACACAGAACAAGAAAGTCAAAAGCTGTGTATAGCTGCAGTGCGAATGACTGATCGCGCGCCTTACTCGAGCATCCGAGCTTCTGGCAAACAAGCTTAACGCCAGTCTCAACAGAGAGCACGGAGGCAGGACAATCAAAATACCGGTTCTTCACGCACCGTATGCACTAAAAAAGGAGGCATGTTGTGCAGTTTACTTGGAGAAGGGCTTGCATTGCCTTGCCAACAAATTGATCCATGCCACAAGTACCAGCTCTGAATCTGACGTCTTTTCAAACGAGTAAAGCTGGCACAATGCCACAGGCCGCATATAACATGAAATCTAACAAGTGTGCATTTGTGCATGTGTTTGCAATGACGAGCTCACAGAGGACAGGCAGGGAGATGTAAAAGTTTCCAGCGTGTTGAAAGTAAGGACTCAGTTGGAGGTGCAAGGATACATCCAAACAATAGCATTAGGTGACAGGAAAAACGCCTTTGAGAAGAGCCAACATGTTGTAGGCAGTGTCTCACGAAAGCGTGTTTTTGATTATACCGCAAAGTCCGCGCAGGAGCAGTGGAGGCCTTTACATAAACACCACTTACATTACTCTAGGCCAGTTTTTTTTTCGTTTTTTTTTTTTTTTAGGTGTTGGAAGATTAAGTGATTTGCCCAGAAACACAGCATGTTCAGCCGACACCGAGGCTCGAACCTGCTTCCCCAGTTCAAAAGTATGCAGCTCTGATCGGAATGCTATATGCTAATGTGCTAATGGTTGGTACCAATAGACCGGAATCCCACTATGTCTAAATCGAAAACATCAAACTGCACTGTCAAACCCAGACCTCATAAAAGGCTGCAATTATTACATATACTTTTCCAAATAAAATGCACGTAAATAATACAGGCTTTGTGTTTGTGGTTCACACCCACCTTTTAGAACTGCATCTCACAGGCACTTTAGTCTGCACAATTTGGAGAAACGTCCACGTTTCACTGTCACTGCAACTTAAACAAGCGGGACTGAAAGCGATCGCGAAAGTGATCGCTATTGAAAAAAAACAGGACCGCGAGTGGTGCGCGCGTGCCACAGTGAACATGTGTTTTCAATTATCGCTCCCCGTGTCTGGACACGATAATTGAAACCACATGGCCTTTGGTGCGTGCAATAGACACCAATAGGCCATGGGCAGAGCAATGCGTCGCCTTTGGCCTATTGCGTGCCGTCTATGGGAAAAACACGCACCAAAGGCCAATCGCAGAAGCCAAAAGGAAAAGCACACGCACGAGTGTGTGCAATTCCAGGCTCCGTTTTAAAACCCCCTACAAAAGGGCTCTCACCTGCGCGAGCAGTGCTGTGCACTGCAACGCTAGGGCGCAAGCCCTAAAAAAGGAAAGTAGGTGTTCTCAGCTCCAGCTACAACCCTGTAAAATGTCTTAGAAGCGACCTAGACCGCGCTCTGAAGATTGTAATTATCAGACATTTTGACCTTTTAAACTTTTCTTCGATGCACATTAAGTAAGACCTGCCTTTGAGGATTTGTGCATTTTTTCACCGTGTCCATGGCAGCAACAGATTGTTTACAGTGTGAGCGAGCTTCTTCCTGCGGTGTTTTACACGCACGACATATAAAGTACTTCCTTCTCCAGAAATGGAGGTGCTTTAAAGATGGTAAATTACAGGGGTTCATTACCTGTCTGAGTACCCTCTCTTCTCCCGAAGCCACCTCTTCTGTTGCTTAACTCCGTTAAGTCAATACGTTTAAATGGGGGGGTGGACTTTGTAAACAGAAACTTCATCTATGAATCAAACACACTCTGTGATAATGCATAGTTTTCAGTGGCCATCTTTTTCAATGCGAGTTTTTTTCTGCATATGAACTGCACTCAAGATACTTATATACGTGTGTGACATTTCTTAGTTTACTCTTCTACATGTCATGTCCTTTCCTGCTACTTATCGAGAATGGAAATTAATGAGTGAATGCGCAAGGGAATTGATCAAGGCAAATGTATGTTTGTTTATCAACACACTACACATTTTGTACTGAGGGGCAAGAGAACATAGATTAAATATAGATTGGCAAATCTCCAAGTTAATATTGATACAATCAATTGAATGTGCTTAACTACTGTGCCTACTTGAATTGTCTGTGTGGTCCAACAGTGAAAATGAATGCTTGTCAGCATGATAGGTTCCAACATTGTAGTACTAGCCCGTATTCTGCCACATGTTTTTACAGGTGTTTTCCAAGTGCTCATTGTCTTCCCATCTCTGTGTTAAAGGGCATTGGAGCACTTTACAAGAACATCAATCTTTGTTTCACTTTTTTAGGCATGGGAAATTAATTGATTTGCTCATAATCACTAGATGTTGAATCGAAGGCAGGGCTTGAACCCGGTTCCACAGTTCCAAAGTCGTCAGTTCTAGCCAATAGGCCTCAGCTCCTCTCCAAGTTGGCTAGATGACCAGACAACACACAAATTCACCTCCAGACTGGAAGTGAGCATGGGGATCAGTGCCTTACATGCTACCTGGTGGCTGCAGCTGGTGGGTACAGACCCTTGTTCTTTGGGACAGTGACTTCTTTTTGATCCTCAGACTTTGACTCAGAGCAAGAGAGAGAGAAAGGGAGGAAATGGAGAAGGAAGTAGGAAGAGTAAGAAAGGGAAACTGTGACACAGATATATAGCAGGGATAAACAAGCAGTAGCATAGCCAATAGGTCTCGCCTTTGCCAAAGCCTTTAAGCTATGTTGTAGAACAGCGTGTCTGCTCTGCAGCATGTTGAAAAGTTATAAAAACAATTGTTATAAGAATGTTTGTTACCTTATATATAATCAAGAAGACATATGTACAACTGAACGACCCTATTAAAAAAATAATTAACATAAAAAATATTTTCTTGTTTTTTTGGCCTCGCAATGATGGCAATGACTTCCTGCCTGTTCTAATGCTCATTTGTTATAGCTTTTTTATGTTATGGGGTGGGGCATAAATAACGGGAGGGAGGAGGTAGGTAAATAGTGCCTGAATTACAACACGAGCAGCTGACGGACACTAGGGGAGAATCAACAGATGCCAGATTCAGAGGACAGACTGAGATGGTGCTGAGTGATGCTGAGGTATTGCCTAGGTGATGCTGAGGTGGTGCTGAGGTGTTGGTGTCTGGTGCAAAGGTGATGCTCAGGTGATGCTGAATGACACTCTGGTGGTGCTGCACTGGTGCTGAGGTGGTGCTGCACTGGTGCTGAGGTGGTGCTGCACTGGTGGTGGTGCACTGATGAGGTGGTGCTGTACTGATGCTGAGATGGTGCTGATGCTGTGGTGGTGCTGGGCTGATGCTGAGGTGCTGCTGTGCTGATACTGTGGTGGTGCTGCCCTGATGTTGTGCTGGTGCTGAGGTGGTACCGAGTGATACTGAGCTGGTACTGAGGTGGTGGGTGTGCATGTGCAGAGGTGGTGCTGAGTGATACTGAGGTGGTGCTGAATGATGCTGAGGTGGTCCTGAGTGATGATTTGGTATTGCTCAGGTGATGCTGTGCTGGTGTTCAGATGGTGCTGAGTGATGCTGAGCTGCGCTGGTGCAGAGTTGATGCTGCACTGGTGCTTTGGTGGTGCTGCACTAATGCTGAAGTGGTACGGCATTGGTGCGGAGTTGCTGCTGAGGTGGTGCTGAGTGATGTGTAGTTGGTGCAGTGCTGGTGCTGAAGTGTTGCTGCACAAATGTGCTGTGGTAGTGCTGCACTAATGCAAAAGTAAAGATGCGTTGGTGCTGAGTTACTGCAGAGGTGCTGCTGCGATGGTGCTGAGGTGGAGCTGCGCTGATACTGTGGTGGAGCTGTGCTGTTTCTGACTTGGTGCTGCACTCGTGGTGATGCACTGATGTGGAAGTGGTGCTGTGCTGATGCTAACGGGAGCTGAGGTGGTGTTTAGTGATGCTGAAGAGATGCAGCGCTGGTGCTGAGGTGATGCTGAGTGATGCTGTGGTGGCACTGATTGATGCTGTGCTGGTGCTGAGTCATTCCATGCTGAGTCATGCTGAGGTGATGGTGCTGCGCTGGTGCTCAGATGGTGCTTGTTGGTGCTCAGGTGGTGCAGAGTGATGCTAAGTTGGTGCTGTGCTGAGGTGATGCTGCACTGATGCAGAGGTGGTGCTGCACTGATGCTGAAACAGTGCTGCATCGATGCTGAGTTGCTACTGGAGTGGAGCTGTGCTGGTGCCGAGGTGGTGCTGTGCTGGCGATGGTGCACTGATGTTGAGGTGGGGCTGTGCTGATGCTGACGTTGAGGTGGTGTTGTGCTGAGTTGGTGCTGCACTGGTGGTGGTGCACTGATGAGGAGGTGGTGCTATGCTGATTGCTGAGATGGTGCTCTGCTGATGTTAATGTGGTGCTGCTGTACTGATGCTGTTGTGCTGCTGAGTGATGCTGTGGTTGTGCAGAGTGATGCTGTAGTGGTGCTGAGTCATGCTGAGGTGGTGGCGCTACTCTCGTGCTCAGGTGGTGCTAAACTGGTGCTCAGGTGGTGCTGTGATGGTGCTGCTGAAGTGGTGCTGAGTGACGCTGACTGGTGTTGAAGTAGGGCTGTGCTGATACGGAGGTGAAGTTGCTGTGATGCTGAGGTGGTGTTGCACTGTCTGCTTGCAGGATATATTGTTAAGTAACCTCACATTACACGTCACATTTGGAGAGCACAAGGATGCATCCCTTGATATTTTTTTTATTTCACCAACAATTGAAACCTAAAAGAAAGCATCAAAAGCTGAAAGCGTGCAACCTAAAAGCTTCTTACATTTTCATAAAATGGAGCAATAACAGCATGTTTACTTCTTTAATTGCATCCAAATAACTGCTGTGTTAAAAGTACAATGTAAATAAGTTGATCCTACTGTTGGCTGCCTTCTTAAATAATACTTCCATTAAGTAAGTATATTATTATTTAAAGTTTGGACATTTGAGCTAAGGTTATAAGAAGAAAAACAACCTAGTATCTAGCTGAAAAAGTGCATGTGAAACCAAAAACAGTGGAAAACAAGATAAGGACATGATTTTCAGGCTTCAGCTGAACGCATTCGGAAAGCCAAAGAAGCCGAGAAAAAAGAAAAAGCTGTGCGCCGAAACAAACATATGTGGTCGATAGTGAAATAATTCATGTAAAAGGGCCTGTCTCCAGAGCGTGACCAAAACGGCAAAAGGAGGGACAAATGTAAACTATTCACCAATGACAACAAAGGAATTTTGAAAAGCACATTAAGGAACAAGTGAAAACGGATGAGCATGCTGAAAGCCCATACAGTAGATACAGCACGTCTAGAGAGATAGTGCATGCATTGCCTAGGTGAGACCTAAAAAGAACATTGTTAGACCTGTCCGCCCTAGGGTGATCTTTCCTGGTTTTTTTTCGCCCTTGCCTCATTTTTTCCACCCTCTTTTTGGTTGGCTCTAGGTCTCCGGGCACCTTACCATTGCTAGTCAATGCTAAGGTGCAGGTGCTCTCTACCACTAAGATGGCTGCCACAGACCCCTGCTACTGCGGAGCGGTCCTTCAAGTAGCGCCCTAGTTGTCAGGAGCTGTCTAGAACCCTTAGGTATTGTGACATCACTAGCCTGGTTCCCCTGACCATCCCTAGAATGTAGAAGGCCCTGGAACCTTCCGGAATAGAGAGAGGTCACCTGACCTGGGGGTATAAATAGAAAGGGCGGGAAACTTTCTAGTCAGTTGTTGAGGTACCACTGACCTGGGGGGGACCCTGTGCTGGAGTTTAGGCGGAAGGGGGAGGGGGTACCTATACCACTAGGGGTGACTAGGTCTAGGCCTTGCCCGCTAAGCTGTGTGAGGAATCCTGACCAAACCCACTGACCTGGCCCAGTGTGAGGGAAACCCCAAGGGACCATCAGGAGAGGCCTAACTGGCAGCAGCCTCCAACTCAAACCCCCCCCCCCTCCCCCGAACTGTCTAACCAACCCCTTGTCAGGAGGAAGGGCCGCGTACCATCAGCGCCACAAGGGATCACCATCTGAGTGAAGAACTGCTGAAGACTCAGTCGAGTATCCTCCCCAGAGCCCCCACTGGTTCTGTCAGAACTAATCTGGTAGTGCGCTATCCTGGCCCTGAAGCGCTGTGGTGGCGAAGCGCTATTTCATCCCAAACTTACTGCCGCTATCCTGGCCCTGAAGCGCTGTGGTGGCGAAGTGCTATTTCATCCCAAACTTACTGCCGCTATCCTGGCCCTGAAGCGCTGTGGTGGCGAAGCGCTATTTAATCCCAAACTCACCGCCGCTGCCCGAGTCCTGAAGCGCTGTGGTGTCGAAGCGCTAGATGACACCAAACTCACCGCCGCTGCCCGAGTCCTGAAGCGCTGTGGTGTCGAAGCGCTAGATGACACCAAACTCACCGCTGCTGCCAGAGTCCTGAAGCGCTGTGGTGGCGAAGCGCTATTGAGCCCAAACTCACCGCCGCTGCCCGAGTCCTGAAGCGCTGTGGTGGCGAAGCGCTATTTGATTTCAAACTCACCGCCGCTGCCCGGGGTAGCTGTCATTGCACTTGTCAGGGGGCCGGCCGTCCTTTTCGTGACCCCCATCACGTGACGGGGCGTCGGCCGTGTCAGAGGCCTCGCCCCAGCCCACGTCCAGCCTCCCCAGAGCTCTGTCATCGCCTCACGCCAGCGGCGCTGCTCCCAGCGGGAGGGGTTGGACTCGCGCCTTCCCCGGAAGCCTCCCTCAGTGACGGCGGCTTGAAGAGACCAGCGCAAGGGCCCCGGAGGGCCGAAGAACGCAGGTAACTTTCCCGGAGGAGGGGCGCGGAGACCCGAGAAGCGCAGGGGGGCTGCCGAGAAGTGTTCACCCCTCGAGAGGCAGCCCCGCATCCGCTCCTCCCCGGGAGAGACTGGGACAGGGCCTCTTGAGCCTGGTGGGTCCTCGGGAGGCTCGGGACATTAAGGACGATATTGTAGAATGAGCGTGTGAGGCGGAAGAAAGCCACATGGCCAGCGCCAAAGCCCCCCTTTAATGTACCCCTTTTGATTGTGGTGACTGGAAGTCCTACTAGCTTGCTCCCACTACCAGGGGTAAAGTTCCCAAGCTACCGTGACACCGTTAGAGCGGGTGGGAGTACTGGTAGTTTTTATGGGTATATGCCTTTACACTGCTTATGTCATAACAGTCATTGATGAGTATAGGCTTTTACCCTGCTTATGTCATACAGTCATTGATGAGTATAGGCTTTTACCCTGCTTATGTCATACAGTCATTGATGAGTATAGGCTATTCTACTGCTGATGTCATACAGTCATTGATGAGTATATGCTATTATACTGCTTATGTCATACAGTCATTGATGAGTATAAGCTATTATACTGTGTAAGTCATACAGTCGTTGTTGAATCTACGCTAAATACTGCCAAGATTATTCAGTTGTTAATGAATACATACTAATGCACTGCATATGTTATTCCCAGTTATTAATGAACACGACATAAAAAGTCCTGTTTTTAAACACAAGTGGTGTGGCGTCATATTATTGTGTGCGTTACTCTGCTAAGTTGGATGCGTGTGCTGCACGGCTACTTTATACAGAATGCCTTTGGGAGCCTTCCTGCCACGAGCCAGGCTACCCTTGTGAATTGGCAACCCCAGTTCCAACAAACATATAATAAAAAGGAATAGGAAGTGTAGGGTAATGGGAGAAAGAAACATTAGAGGCAATTAAGAGTAGACATCCTTGGTCAGAAAACTGGGTATTTGGCAGCTGGTGGGGAAATCTTTGGGTCTCTGCACTTATGTTTGTATCTATTTATTTAATTTACAAATTAACCACTGATGTAGACCATGCAGATAGTAAATAAAACCTACATCTAGGCTTTCCAGAATCTGAGGAAACAGACTAGGCTATAGTTGAATGGAATAAAATGTTCCCTCAATTTACCACATTAATCAGCTGTTCACAATAAATATGAGAATTGCAGTAGACCACTCCACCTTGTCATCACTTCTTCCCTCTTCTCCTCTCATAATTCCTACCATATCCCTGGCATTGGACTGTAGCACTAGCTAATCAGGAGCACAAAACTATAAGCTCCTCCTCTGGTCAGTGGGCTGTAAATCTATGATGTTCAGTAGCTCTGAGGAAGGAATATCACACCATTCGTACAAACCTTCTCAGCATTAGGCAACTGCCCAATGAGGCTAGTTGAGCATACTGGGCATTTACTCTGTGCAATGTTGTTGCACTTTCAGGGGCTCATTTAGGAGTCCATTGTGCTGCAGGTGCGCAGAGTGCTGACCCATATCTACGAGGCCACGCAACGACCACTTTGCTTGGCTTTTAATGGCCTCGTAGATATGGAGTAAGGCAATGCAGTGCAAGTCACTGCGTTGCATTACTCTGCGTCAAAGAGCAAAGAGGCGTACCATGGGCATTGCAGTGGGTGTTACCATTCACACCCATGGATTTTGATGCATTCCCACATTTACAAGGACTTGTAAACCTGGGAATGCGTAAAAAAACCTGCGCTCCCCTAGAGAGGTATAACGAGGAGAAATAACTTTATTTCTCCTCATTTTTTCCTCTTTCTTTGGGTGCTCCAATCTGCAGCTCACATGGAAGGTGGCAAATGTCTCAATTGATTGTTTATGTGCAGGAAGGTTTCCCTTCCTGTACAAAAACAATCATTCATAGAATGCACCATGGTGCAAGGGTGTCTGCGTTCACACAAGGCAGGCAAAATTGCAGCAGCACAGTGGGTAAGGAACAAAAATGCGCTGTATATCATAAATACAACCCATTCCTGTTCTTTTCTTTTGACGCAGGGCAGCAAAGCAAAGTGACCTACTGTACTGCCCTGCATCAAAAACTTGTAAATGAGGGCCTCAGTTTTAAGAAGTCAAATGGGGAGACAGGACATTTAGCACCATAAAAGTCACCAACTATACAAACCTTCTACCAGAAATATTCGGCATACCATAGTTCCAACAATGGCCAGCTGTCTCTGTACCTGGCAACAGCCCTTAAAATACATGACTTGCTTAGCTTCTAAATATCAAAGAAACACTTAGAAGAAGCCCTTTCATCATATACATAGCTAAGTAAAGTGTCAATGCAATAAAAGTAAAGGTTCCTGGGAAGGACTGATTGGACAAATGATTAAATATGGGCAACAGGGATTAGTCTCAAGCCATGAATCATTGTGTTTTGACAAAATCTGTCCTGTTATTCTAATTATCGCAGAGGATTTTCAAGGAGGCAACATGAGTATATTTAATTGTTTATTGTATTTATTGACATCAGTCTACTTTTTTTTAACATATATTTATGTTTTTGTGTAACAAGTTTGACAAGTCCTCCTATGCCATTGTGATTATGCATAGGATACGTGTACCAAACAACTCCCTAAAAAACGAACGTTTCCCACTTCATTCAGTCCACTGTTTGGTACATGTAGGCACATCAAGATAGTAAAAGTAGGTATAAGTGTAACATAAATCCATTTTTATGCTTCGTGTACGAATTGTTTTCAAATTCGATTGACTATTTTTAGGTCTAGTCTGCCTGAGCACATGCGCTCTTGCTTGCTAGAATTATTGTTTACAATAAAGGGATTCGGGCCCACCCATTGCTTACCATTCATTGGCTTGAGTGCCGCTCCTCTTTGCTGCCCAATTGACTAGTGCAGGTCAGGCGACATATCCTGTATGTTGCTGGAATGTGGACCAAGTACAAATTGTTTCCTGTTAATTAGTACCCATCCACCCCCCCCCCCCCCCTGTGATTGAGGTACTTTCCAGCCTGCGACAGTACATGCGCTCTTACTTGTTTCCCCTGTGTCGCTTCTTTCCACACCCGTCCAACACTTTTTTTTGTTGCAGTTGTATATAGCACTAACTCGATCCGAAGGTATTGGAGTGCTTTACATGAGTTCAGTTACACTATTCACACTTTTTTTTGTTGCAGTTGTATATAGCACTAACTCGATCCGAAGGTATTGGAGTGCTTTACATGAGTTCAGTTACACTATTCAGTTACATTACACAAGGCATCAATTATTTTCGTTTTTTAAGGGAAGGGGAGATTAAGTGATTTGCCCAGAATCACAGGATTCTGAGCCAATGCAGAGTCTTGAACTTGGTTCACCACTTTCAAAGTCAGCAGCTGTGGCCGTTGAGTAACATCCTCTCCCCTTCTCTGTGTTGCTGCTTTTCAAATCCCCTTCCACCCATCACTTCTCTGTGTTTCAGACCCACATTTTCCACCCCTCCACGCTTGTTTGCCTGAGTAGTATAGTACTGTGTTTTTTTAGGGAGCTCTACTACCCCCGTGTGCTCATGTGGGGGCCCTTCCAGAAACAGAGGGTCTAGAGTGTCTTTGCATCTGTCATCAAATAACTCTGTTTTGCTCCTCTTGACAGATCTAATTGAGTAATGCCCATCTTTCCAGGAGGGGTGATTGCTGTAAGGCAAGGTCTTGCTACATGCTTTGAATCACAGTTTGTCTGCTCTCTACATAAACAAGCATTTGCAATGCAATAGGTCTCGCATTTGCGAGAGTTAGAGCTATTCGTATTGTAAATGACAATGTCTTTTATCTATGTATTGGGGGCTTATGTAGAGTGTTTGGAGCCCACAATGTCTTTATAGCTTTAAGCCTACAGACCGCCAACACCATCATATTTTGTGGCTACTAGGGCCCGAGCACCAAGAAGCAAATGTGTTCAAAGAGTGCACTACAATCTATTATTTTTATTTGTGCCTCTTATCCTCGATAGATGAGTGAAATCACTAAATGCTAAGTCATAAACAAATAGCAAGCAAACGAGAGGGTTGCCGTGACAGAAGCGGACATAAAAACTTTGACAAAACAAGAAACATAGGGAACGGAGTAGAAAGAGGACAGACATCCAGTGGAGATTGATGCAATTTAGAGAGATAGTGGTAAACAGAGAGAGAAAACAGGAGGCAGGGATAGGGACTAGGAACGTATAGATGAAGAGAGGAAAAGCGGAGAAATGTGCAGGAGAGTGAGAGAGGATGTCAGGAAGAAAAGAGAAAGTTTAATAAAGCTGGAGACTGCAGAGCCCTATGCTAAGAAACCCTCACCTGAGTTTGCCACTCCTGCCTCTGGTGACCGCCTCTCTTTCCACACTCAGGGGCTACGCAATGAGATCCCAAACAAGTAAAGTGGACCCTGCTAGTGTAAGGATTGACTTTCTGCAGACGGTGGGATGCGGCATCGGAGCATTGCATCCAGAAAGGAGTTTTCACTCTCTGCAACATGGGCTGCTGTTTCCCCAGCACTGTGGAGGCCAGAGCCCGGGCACAGCGAGCTACAGAGATGGCAAGTGAAAGCCCAGGAGAGGGAGGGGCATGGGACAGCACCGACTTGGTAGGAGCGGGTAAAGGGCGAGGATTGTAAACCTCCCGACAATGAAAAATGAGATCCGCAGAAACTGAAACAACTTAAAACAATTGGTTTTTTTTAATATAAAAGCGGGCGCCGTGCTGAAACAAAGCGTGGCACCCATGTTCCAAATATGAAAGTGGATGCCGTGCACATAAAAGTTAAACGCATGGCACCCGTGAAGTGACTTTCATGTTTTACAATGTGAATATGGCGAGCCGCACATAAACAAAGGAGCTCAGCCACCATTGTTTGAGTGAAAGTGCGGCATGGGGCGCTTTAAAAAACAAAGACTTTATGTTTGGTAACCTGAATACGGTGAGCAGTGCATAAAGAAAGGGGCGCGGCTGCCATTGTTAAACTGAAAGCGTGGATAGGGCATGTTAAAAAATAAAGACTTTCTGTCTTTAAATTGTAAAATTAAAAAACAGGGCTCCCACTATATTTAACAAGGAAGAGGAGCGAGCGTTAGCAAATATAAAGAGCAGCTGTTCATAATTACGAGAATAACGAGGAGAGAGAGCAAGCGTTGGCGTGAGTGAGTTCCTGAGGCTAAAAAAGCCTAAACAAAAAAAAAGAGTGCTGAGACAGTAATAAATAACATAAAGTGTAACACCACATGTAGGGGCAGTCCTTATGGGAGGTTACAAAAGAAAACAAGCATTGGCATAGCCAATAGATCTCACCTTTGGGACCTTATAAGTGTTTAGCCATGCAACAGTTGATGTTGTTGCACGAACGATATTGTGCTGCATAACTAAATACTTATAAGGCCCCAAAGGCAAGACCTATTGGCTATGCCAATGCTTGTTTTATTGTGTATTGAATTAATAAACAGGTGTTGTCCTTATCTCTAAATTCCACTGACAGCGCCACCATGTACACTGTCATTAGTGCCGGTGCTGACAGTTAAGTGCTGGTGCTGAGCACCGGAAACCAATGGCTCAAACTAAGCACTTGGGCTCCCCTTCGTAATGCGTGTCTCCCGGTAGACTTGAATGCCACTCCCTCCATCTGAATACCACTTGACGACAGATATGTGCTGTTTGGGTACCACTCGGAGTTGTGTGCCACGCAGTACAGTTATTGAGTTAGTACGCGTGCCAGCCGTTGGGACTGTGCGTCACTTCCTGGAGTTGTTTGCCGCTAGGTGCAGTAGGGCATCACTCATTACAGTTAGGGTGAGGCTGAGCGCGGTTGCATGTGCCTCACGGTGCATTTGCCCGCGTCTGTCTTCAGTACAAAGCATTGCTGGGCACGAGCCGAGTGTCTACACAGCTCTGAAGTCCAGGCCTCAGTCCGTGATGCTTCATGCAGTTTGAAAGCCACGCTAATCTAATGTCAAGTCTATAAGCAGCTCTGTGCCGCCCTTGCCCACAGTGGGGACCAGCAGCTGGCGCCTGTGCCCTGGCTTGGTGAGGCACCGCCTTGTGTGTGTGTGGGGGGGGGGGGTGGAGTTCAGAAGGGCCCATTGTTAGACAGCCTTTCTCTGATGGATCATGTTTGGAGCCCAACAATTCACCTCCCTACTTATTTTCTGAATATTGTTTGTTTGCGCATTCCCATCCTTCTGATGTCCGACGAGCTTCCATATGTTGAAGGATGCTTTGTTTTTTGTAGCTCAGAGAAATAAGGATGGAGTGACAACCTGTGGGAGGGTCACTGTATATGCGTGTGTGCAGGGCCATGTGTGTGCGAGGGTCACGGGTGTGTGTGAGGGAAAGGAAGTGTGTGAGAAGCAGGGATGTGCAGAAGGGCTTATGTGAGAAACAGGGATGTGTGTGTGGGACTCGAGACCTGATGATAGTTACGAGTGTGTGTGAGGCAAAAGCACTGGTCACAGGCAAAGTCATTATTCATACCAGCAGAGGATGCGTGCTACTGCTTGGTACTACACAAACCTGTCCCTTTTTTCCCATCCAGTAATTGAAACTTAATGAGTACTGAAAGGCTGCACAGCCACAAGCTACCTGTGAACATGGTAAAGCTCAAAGAAAAGCACAATGTGTCAAATCACAAACTGGGCTGCCGTCCAGATATGCACTCCAAGCGTAACTATAGCAACACTAAGTAAACCCAACTTCACCAGCACCTTTTGCTGTCACCCTTGGCCCAAGCCTCAGCAAGCGGACGCACACTTTGCGATCAGAGTGGTTCAGCATGCGCAGACGAGTTGCTCTTCCTGGTCTGAATGTCCACTAAGCACTCCATAGTGTTGCCGCTTTATTGTTGTACTGCGTTTGAGAGCTGCTGCTATCGCTCGGTGACTGCGCAGCTTCGGGCGCAGTCATTGCAGTCTCTGGTTATATAAAGGGCACAGGCAAGTTCCATTGAAGAACGTGTTACAGACTACCCCATATGGGCCAACCAGTGTGCGTGTTTGTAAAACTCCTGAATCCAAATATAAAAGATTTTTTTGAAAATGCTCAAATCTGCCCACTGTAATGTGTGTTTAAAATGTGACCACGTAAACAGTTCTGTTTTGGATGTCATTGTTTAAAAATGTGAAGCTTTTCCTGCAAAATAAGATTTTGTTTTAATCAGATGTCTCGGTATGGCTTGTTCTCTCCTGGCGCCCGTGGTTTGTGTACTTGTAACACTTGCAAATGCCAAGCCATTAATCAAGCCGGATGGCTCTGTCTGGCTTCGAGCTCAGTGGCGCCTGTTGTCTGTTCCCTCCTTAGCATTAGTAATTGCAGTATTTGAAGAGAAGTGCTTTTAGCTACAATTAAACGCTCTGTATTTAATCTGTAAGGTTTGTGTTTGCAACGTTAGTAGTGATGTATATAATAGTAATGTATTTCTACAAGTACACAGGGTTTGACATAGCGTGAAAGACACGTTTCCAAGTGTTTCCTTATGTTTAAGGGTGAAACTCTTCTGTGCAGTGAGGGAGGGGGAGGAGCGGGTGAGAGAGGGTGAGGAAAGCCGGCCATGCAAGGAATGCTAGAAACCAGGATAGCAGCTGTGCGCGTGCACGCCATCGCGAACGCAGCTGGAGGCCTGAAAAAAGCCACTAGGTTAGCACTTCCAAAACCCGCTTACTAAAACTCTGGCCAGAGCAGCGCTAGAAGCGCTGGCTCAGGCGAGATCTAAAAAGGAAGGACTAGTAAATATATTAACCAATAGAAATCAACCATTTACCTTTTGAACATAAACAATATGCTTTCTGACTTGGACGAGCCATATACTTGTTTCTTTTGGTTGCATAACAGCTGATGAGGCCTATTTGTCTTGTCAGAGTCCATCTTCCCCATGATGAATTACTCTACTGTTGGCTATAAAAGCGCTACATTCACAAAGAATGAGGCCGTCTAACTTGTAGTCATATATTATGCAAAATGTTTGACCTCTAATCTTTTATCTACAATGTGACTGGACGTACTAACAGAAGCACTTCTGCACCCCTGCCACCTGCCCTCCCTTCTCTGTTTCTTTCCCCCAGCACTCCTGTCTATGTTTCTTCTCCTCCTCCCAATCCCCCGTCTCTGTTCATTCTCCGACCGAAGGGAAAAAAAGCACCATGAAGCAGCCAGCACTGGCCACTTCATGGCACTTTTCTTTATTCATCCCAATATCCACCCCACCCTCAACCTTTTACCCACCCCCATCTGCCCCCTATACTCACACCGCATATTGCCAAACCCAGTAGCTTGCCCATAGGCGAGACCTATCTTCTTTGCCAATGCTTATTATTTTATGGTTTTGTGCAGGTGTTCTTCAATTATATTTTCTCTATTTCTTTTCTGGTTCTTTTTTGTTACATTTTTTCTGGTCCCTGTACACCTTTTGACCCTTCATTAGTACTGATGGACCACAATGAGCTGAAGAAGAGAAAAGTGACTTTGGTAAGGGAGGGTGTGCAGTTCTTAGAGCTATGATTGTAGCCATGAGTAGCTTTATTTAGTGGACACTTGTAAGAAAATCAGACAATGTTAATCCTTATTGGTGTGAACCACAAACATCACCAAGTCAACCTGTACATAGCAATCAGGTAGCCTGGCACAAAAGCAGTCAGTGTTAACTTAGAGACAATGTGTAAAGTATTTAGGCAGCACAAACAGTAATTAATGTAATTAAAGTAAAAACACAACACAATAAAAAATGATACCAGAAAAACAAAAATCCAATCAGTAGAACCGAGATATGCAATTCAAACGTTTTTAGTGAAACTAGAGCCTGAAAACACAAAGTGACAACTGTGGTTTTCTGGTTGCGCCAGACCAGGACAAAGTCACAAGTTCAGGCTGATCATGATGGAGTGTGGGCCAACTACAGGGACCAGGTTAATCCCGCTGACAGTAGTACCTTATGTCCTTGATGCCAGGTTTCATGTTGCTCAGCGTTGGTTCCTGTCAGGAGCTATGCTGAGCTGCGATTCGAAGTCCTGCGTCAAGTTGCATCGCACTAGGTCCGATCCAAGCAGGAGCTGCGAGAGTTGTATTGTATTGCTCATCCCTAATTTCTTTAAAAACGCAGTAATATAAATGTTTAAAAGAACTGAGCTAAGAACAGTTCCTTGCTTAGCTCAGTTCTTACATAACACTTTCCCTGAAACCTCTTCAAGTGAAGGAGGATGAACTCAAAGTAAGGACTAAGCCCTTCTATCAACGACAGTAGAGATGTCAACAGATGCATACGTCAGTGATGAGGCTACCTTCACAAGGCCCGCTCTGCCAAGGTTATCATTTCCACTCCCTTGCACATTAACGAGCAACACCCTTTTGAAACCTTTTTAGACCATGGGTATAATATTTTTGCCAATAGCCTGCCTAATTATATTTAAATTAATTTTATGTATTGTTTTTTAAAGAGCTAGGGCAACCAATGGGTGCTTCAGAGTACAATTTGAATAAGAGTGCCTGAAGGGAAATAAAAGACAGAGGGTCAGATGCATCATGCATTTTGCTCCTCGCGAATCGGCCCGTTTGCGATAGCAAAAAATGCATTTCTGATGCAGCAAACCCAATTTTGCGATTCGGTAACCTGTTACCGAATCGCAAAATGGGTTTGCGATTCACTATTTGGAAGGGGCATGTTCAGGGCGTCCCTTCCAAATAACGAATCCTAACGGTATGCATTAATGTTTTGTGACCGTGAATGCGGTGGCAAAACATTTGCAGATTACCGCCTACTTCAAGTAGTTGGTAATATGCAAACGTTTCTGAAACTTTCTGAGATCTGCCTCAAGGTGAAGAGGCTGAAAGGCAAATATTCCAACCTACGAATGAACAGAAATTACATAGCCCTCTAGACATTTTTCTTTTCACTGCCAATAAACGTATACTAAGTGGATACTGATACTTAACAAAAGGTATTTTCAATAGCACATAAGAATGATACTTGTAAATTTAAATAACATTTAGAAGAACCAAACGGCTAATGTATCAAGTAACATACAGAGCTTGCAATGATATGTAGGGTTCCTGGTTTTATGGTATTTGTTTTTTCAACATGTCCTTCTGTATGTATCCATATTTATTTTTTGCTCATTTTTTCTGTATTTAGCTATTTTTATTTTGCGTTTTCTTTTTAAATGAAGCTGCAATGGGTATTTTTCCACAATCATCTAATTGATAAATGTATACTCGCATTTGAATGTTCAAAATGTTTCAGCAGTATACAGTGCAATAGTGTAATCTGAAAACACTTGCATTGTAGAATAGCATAAATAACTGTAGATCTGCAACTTCATCTCTCCTACCTCTCTCTCAATCTGTACATCTATTGGCCTGGCACTCATGATTGACAGTAAAAGAAATCACCCAAAGAAGGCCTATTTTCCGTATTTTTGTGAATTTAAATATGAATGCAAAATGGAAAATAAATAGTTTTCTGTATGTAATTATCTGTAAAAATGGAAAACTGGGAGCCCTAATTATATGCCAGCGTGAAAGAACTGCTGTATTTCTGCCAAGATTTGCAAAGCACATTCCTTGTAAGGTATGACACCTCCCTAAGGCAGCAGCGGTCCGTGGAGGGAGTTCCGTGGGGCGGAAAGGCGGGGAGGGGAAGGGGCAGGGTGGGGGGTACTAAACACCGGAACATGGATAATTGGAAGTAAGTAAACAATTAAATAAATAAAACTAATTTCGTAGCGCGCACTGCATCACAAAATGCGGTGCAGCGCGCGCTACGAAATTCGTTTTATTTATTTAATTGTTTACTTACCTCCAATTATCCATATTCCGGTGTTTAGTACCTCCCACCCTGCCCCTCCCCGCCTTTCCGTCCCACAGAACTGCCTCCACGGACCGCTGCTGCCCTAAGGTAAGGTTGTGGTCCTACCAAATTACTGAAAAGGCCAGAAAAGGGCAATTTTTCTGTGACATGTGTGCATGCTGAGAGGCAAAGTTCTATTTTGCTTACGGCGTTGAAAACTCTTGCACGCCTCCTTCGCCTTGTGACCCCCACCCTCCATGAAACAGGGCCTATTGTTTAGGTCTCGGCTGCGAAAGGCTGCGCTTGCGCAGTCTCGCTCCGAGATTTAATGAGTTGGAGTGACTTTGAGAAGAGGGGCTTGCACCCGCCCCTCTTCTCTCCTGTTCTCCATTGGCTGGCCTCTAAAATGCTGGCCAGCCACTGGAGAAGAGGTCCAGTCACTCCGTTGAAGCCCCGTCCTTTTCGGATCGGGGGGCGTGTTTTTTGCGAGAAGTCTCAGGGAGGAGACAATAGCAAAACACGCCCCCAAATCCGAAAAGGACGTGGCGTTTCTCCGAGGCATTTTCTGCTGTGCCTCGGAGAAAGGCGGTGGTGTCCCGGCGTTGCTCCCTCACCTGATCTCCTCGTTCCCTCTCTCGCTGCTTCTCCCTCTTTCCCTTCTCTCGCTGCTTCTCCCTCGTTTGGGCTTGCGTTGGCGCAAAAAGTCTCTCTGAGTGTCAAGTCTGAACACGGCGAGGACTCGGATGAGAGCTGGCACTGTGGACACATTGAACCGCTTTTAGCGTTTAGCACGCGTCCAACTCAGCGCCATCAATGACCATGAATCAAAAGCCCTGAAAAGGCCAGACCCAAAAATGAAGCTAGTGGGTCACACAAGGCGCTGTTGCCAAAGATGACGTCACCGGCGCTGCGGAGGCAACAAAAACACACCAGTAACTATCAAGGGCAGATCACAGGCGCTGGGAGTGGCAGGTTGTGAAACGCGCGCGCGCCCACTTCTCGGCGAAATTGAGTGATGCTGAAGCGCCCGAGGGGACAGGCAGCGAACCCTTCAATCGAGCCCTTGCGCGAGGCAGAGACAGAAATATCAGTGTCGATCAGCTATCCAACCCAAAATGGATCTGGCGCCAAAGATTTGATGGATGTAAGCACAGCCCCAGAAGCTCAGTGACACGAAGAATTGTAATAGAGAGGGCGCCACACAAACACCCCTAAAATTTCACTGAAATCTAGATTAATGAAGCAGTACAGCATGGCTTTGAGTGAAATCCCAGAAACAAATGAAACCAGATGAAAACAATGGGCAAGCCCTACACTGAATGACATTCCCACGCGCAATATGTCTAATGTGCACATTTTACGAGGCTTACCCTTGGGCAGTTGCCAAAAAAGTTGAAATTGCTGGAGGCTGTAACTAGAGGACACGTATCACACAAGCCGTCTCACTTTTCCGCCTGTCTTGACCATCGCGCTAAAAAGGCATTTTTGCACAAGCATGGCTGACGACATCATCGGCGACCAACTGTTTTGCAAGTTGGAGGTGGGTCGTTTTAACTCTTAGGGTAATACAGTGCTGCAGATGTTCACACAGCTCGAATGTTAGTAAATGTGGACCACAGCTTTACAAGAGGGTGGGGAGAGCAGGTACCTCATGTCTTCTTTATATGGAAAATCATGTGATTACATTTTCCTTCTCGTAATTGTGCCTACATTTTTGCCTGGTAATGAGGGGATTTGAGGGTCTGCACGGCAGTCTCTATGGGACCTCGGTGTCCAAGGAGACGGCCTCGTGCACCCAAGTGGCGGCACTGCGCTTGATTCAATGTGACTGCAAAATAACCAAACCCACCTCCCCTGTGATGCGGCGCGTGGCTCCATCAACTTTTCCCTGAAGGGGTTCCATCAATAGGACTGTATAGGCAGGGCTTTAGTGGGCCGTGTGATGTCTTTTGAAAATACACTACGGTACAATGCACACTTCTTGTGCTGGACTTACAGCTAGAGTCTGTCATTAATAATAATGCACTCTTAATTTCCTCATGCTTTTCGCCGTAGCGGTGGGATTCAGTTTTCATAAAAGCAGGAGGCATGCACATGTACAGGGGTCTTTCAGAGAGGCGTGGTCGATTTAATTAAGGGCGTGGCTTAAAACATTTAAGTGAAAAAAATCTGTGCTTAGCATAGTGTGCTTCCCGACTAGTATTTTGTCTCTTTTTTAATTGTATATAGATATATAATACAACATGTAACTTACACCTACAACAAGCCATGACTATTGGCTTTGTCAATGGTTGTTAGTTGCATAAGATAAATAAGGAACAACTATGGCTTCGTTGTATATAATGTTGAAAATGGTTCAGTTCAGAAAGGATGAGGCTGTGGAAGAACTATAACAAGTCTCTTTGATGTTACATCACAGACAGTGAAGGATGTTCCTGCTGCAGAGTTATGATTTTGTTTCACCCTGATGGCGAGGGCAAACATGGAGAGCCCGATAGCCTCGCCTCAGCATCTACTTTTTAAAACTACTGGTGCTGACCACCGGAAGGGCCTGGCACACTTAAAGCCCTGCGCTTAGTACAGTTATTGGCAGCGGAACACATAGGCCAAACTGTATTCCTAAAGCTGAAGAGGTGACCTGCTCAGGGTGTGATCTTTGCGGTGCAGGCTCAATGTAATTGTTAAAAGAGTGTAGCAGGCTGCATTTACTGAAACGCACCATTTGAGAGAGATTAAGCTATTGACATTGTAAATAACAATGCCGTTGCTTTAAATGTTTTAAAAACAAAAACATAAACAAAAATAATGTCATGAGCAATGCCAATAGCTCTAACTTTAACAATGGCCGAGACCATTGCATTGTAAATGCTTGTTTTCTAAAAGCAAACAGAGAGCTATCTGATTAAATGTTATGGCAGACAATAGATGCCTTTCTCGATTCTTCTGGTGTGAATTTTGGGCCTGGTGTACTAAATGATGTTGCAATTGCAAATCCTGCAATTCGCAGAATCACTGGGTTTGTGACCACAAAATCGCCACCTCTAATGTAAAGAATCCATTTTGCAAGTCAAAAACATTTTTCCCTCTCATGAAATGGGGTTTGAGACCCATACTGAATCACAATTTGGAAGGGGCGTGAAACAGGCATTCCTTCAAAATTGTGATTTGGTAACCTACGTATCAATGGTTTGCAACCACGATTATAGTCTCAAACTATTGACCAATTACAAACTCTTCAAAGGAGGATATAACTGATTTTCAAAGGGGAAGGGTTGGCATCTTCAGGAGGAGTAGGCAGTGGTCTTGTTCTTTCTTAAGTTTTCCCAAACTGGACTTTTTTTTTAAAGGAGCACTAAAAGTGAAAGTGACATGTTTTTATTGTTTAGTTAATTAAAACCAGAACAGTGTTCCAAAAACATCAAATACATTGTACTTTTGAAGCACGTGGACATATGAACATGTTAAAACTTATAATTACCTCCATTTATTTAAACATTCCTTTTGAAAAAGTTAAAATTAATATGAGCAGTTATACACCACCATTTTTGGTTCAATACATTAAAATTAATCGATTATTTCTATTTACAGTATTATTGTTGTTTAACGGCAGACGGGGACACTGAGAGACTTTGTGACCAATTTCATTGTGTCATTACTTTCTTATAACAGATTAAAAATGTTATTAAATGGCAAATGAGTTGCGGATCATTTGAGTCAAGGCATTTTAATATGGCAGTTCTGCAGGTGCGGATGCCTCTTTCGTTGAACTGTCTCCTCAACAGATGACGGCGATAAGAGCTTAAGGCTGGGCAAATACATATTAGATATATAAAATCCTGTATTGGTGTCCCACAGAGGATGCATGCCTTTGAACCCTGGTATTTCTAGCTGGGAAGGTCTGCGTTGGAGGGCAACTTCCCCATACGTAGCTCTAGAAACTTGGGGGCATATTATCAAGAAACGGCGTTAAAATTATCGCCGCTTTAGCGGCAGAAAACTGCCGCTAAAGCGGCAATAATGGGCTTGATAATATGCACTTGAGAATTCCCATAGAAGCCCATGTTCTGGTGTCAACATGGGCTGCAATTGGAATTTTTTAATGTTTTAATGTTGTGCCTGATAATATGCCCCCTGGTTTTTAAGTAAGGGGAAAAGTCAAGACCCAGATATGCCGCTGGCTCAGGTTTCGTATAGGAATGCAATTCCATCCACGCGTGGGCTCGCCGACTTAACCTTAAAGGAGCACTGGTTCTTTAAGGAACTTGGGGTGCTTTAAAAAAAATGATTTATTGTTTCGGAAAGCAAACATATGGATAGTGGCCTGCTGTCCCTTGTCGGCCACCATCCCAGTTTTTGTAGCCAATCACAGGGGGTCAAAAAAATGTGATCTGCCTAATCAATAAATCATTAGGCACATATTATTCTGTGATTTTGCGAAGTGACCTAACAGTTTGCTAAAACTGATTCAATTTTCAAAACGTTGGTGAGCAATTACGGCCACTTTTTGCGAATGGAATCTCAGGTCATGTTGTCTTGGAGATGGTCAGGGCTTGACTGGCGGTAGCGGGCATCTGGCGTTTGCCCGGGAGGCTGGAAGGGAGGGGATCGGTTTTGTTACTGTGGCGGTTTTGCAGGAATGCTACAATATCTGCCTCCAGTAACAAAAGCAGCAGTGTTGGGGGCCGGTTTTGTTAAGCAGCAGTGCGTTACACTTTGGATTCCCAGTCCGGCCCTGGAGATGGTAGAGACTTTTATTACCCACACACATTTAGGATTAACTTTCTTTATTGATTATAATCACGTACACATTCACCCCCTACATATTGCGCCTGGCGGTGCAAGAAAAATTAACAAAGTAATACTTAGTCCGCACATCACGTCACCTCGTATTTCTAGAGCAGGAAGTGTTGTGCCTGCCCCCATCACCATCTTCTTTTGCACGAAGATGTCACTTCCTCTGCTTCCTGCAAATATATCACTAGTTCCACCCCACCCGCCCCCGCCCCCGCCCCCAAAAAATCAGATTTGTCTTCACTTTAAAATTACATTAAACACTAAAATTAACTCAGTGCTACGATGGGCGGCTGCCTTGATTTCCTAGCAATATTGTCAAACCTCTTTTTCTTCTCCCTTGTTCTGTCGACACTCTCCCTTCTCCTTTTTTTTCTCATCACCTTCTTACTCTGGTCTTGTCGTGTGTGTCTTAAACACCGGCCTCCATTATGTGGAACGCAGTTTCTAATAAAAATAAGTTTGTGTAAAGTGCAATTTTCAGGGGTTTTAAAAAATGCTAAGCTGTTTTTTTCCAATGAAATGCTCGAAATTGCCAGTTTGCTAATCCACCCCTGCAGGGGGTGGATGTGTGGTAGGCATGCATTGTGGAAAGAACTCGACCTCAACGGTGGCGCGTGCTGAACTGCACGTAGACGTGCCTTCAGGACAATACTTCCGGCCATTCAACTTCTGACTTGGCCTGTTTTCTCCAATCACCCAACAAGACAGGCGGTCAACACATACATTGACGCGTGCTGTGTTATGTCACTTTGTGGTGATGGATGAACGTTTACAATACCCGTCTCTGCAAAGAACGTGTAAACATATCATCGATAATCATCGAGCGCTTTGTCACCTATTCTCGTTACACTTCAAATGACATTCCTTGGCAGTTTTTAATCACAGAAAAAGCTCATAATAATTTTAACATCCCCCAAAACGCAGTTCAGGTCAATGCTGTGATGACGGGGTAACGATATGGCCAAGCTACAAGAAAGAAAACGAAAGAACAATAACAGAAAACAAATTAGTAAGAGCTAACAGAAACTGTACATAAAAAAAGCACAAATAGAAAAACCAAAAGAAAAAGATATGAACACAAAAAAAGGATGAGATATAAGTTTAATATGCTAACGTGTGAAAACACAAGTTTATCACGTTAAAACCAGATTGTAGACACAGATGGGGGGCAGGGTGGAGAGGAAGTGATGGGTGAAGAAACTTATAGAAGTGATGGTGGAGAGAGAAGGGCAGAGACGGAAGTGATGGCGGTAGAGCGAAAGATTGGGATGGAATAGAGAGAAGTGCAGAAATCCGAAGCAGGGGAGAGGGACAGAAGGGTATGGACGCAGGGAGATGGAAGCAGTGGCAATAAGAGGTTAGAGAGGAAGAAGCAATGGCAGAAGAGAGAAGGCTGGGTGTACTGAAGCAATGGTGGTAGATAGAGAAAAGGTGGGGAGAAGCAATGGTTAAGGAGAGATGGACGGGGAGGAAGAAGTGATAGACGAGATACATAAGCAATGGATGGGAGAGAAGGGCGACGAAAGGGGAGGTGGAATGATGGTGGGATGAAAAGGAGAAATAGCATAGAGGCGGAAGCGAAGAAAGAGCATGGGTGAAAACAAGATGGAGGAGCAGGCATCAGCAAGTGGAATTAGTGACAATGGAGGAGGAACGAGGAGTGACACCCAGGGGATGAGATACAGGAGGAGAAATGGGAACGGCACAACTGCCAACTTGAAGAACAATCTCACTGAGTGAGGAAGGGGCGGGGCCTCTTGCCGAGACGTGCCTACGAGACACTTTTGAACCCCACACCGCCCCCAAGCCCCGCCCTCCAAAAACAAAATAAAGCTTGCGGAGGCTGGTGTCGATGTCCTGGGGGTGTTTTCACACCCCTAAATGGACTTGGGCAGTTCAAAGTCTTGGAAAACGAGCTGGAAAACCACTATTTGCAGTGGTTTTCAGCTCCTTATCCCTGCCACAGTGTGATATCGGCTCCTCACTGGGTGACCGTGTGATGAGTACCGATATTGTGTGTCACACGGTGGCACCGTGTGAGTTGGCAGCTATGGAAGGAGCAGGAGTCAAAAACAAGTCCTGTACTTCTAAAATAGTCCCCCATGCACTACGTTGCAAGCACTTTTTAGGGGGAAGGATACACATTAACAACCAGTAGCATGAGGTGAGAGAAGTTCATGATTCACTTGGCTGAGCCAATACATGATCCTGAAAGAGACAAGCTAATGACTCAAAGAGGCTGATAAAAAACAGGGAACGTTTGAAAGGGGAGGAACCAAAACCCACTCTGTACAGAATATCCGCCCTAACGAAAGTTGACAGCAGTTTAATTCAGTAGCACTTAACCTGATTACAAGTCCCAGTCTGCAGTTAGCCAATGTGAGATCAGGTATGGTATCCTGTATTTAAATGGAAACTTGAAGATAGAGGCAGTGCATTGCTCCTACAGCCCTTACCAATTTCCCCCCATTCCACCACACATTTTGTTGGGTCACCTATCCTGTGTTTTTGTTTACTAGCTGATCTTGCCAACTGATCATTCGTGTATTGGAAACTTCCTTAAGCTAGCTCCAATTTATACCACCCAGAGGGTTGCTACTACACTTGTCACAGTCCCTAGCCTGAGGAAAATTTTGAATTTGTACATTTTACAAAGAAACATGTTCAGGTTTTCCTCCTTTTATTAAAAATTCTAAACCAAAACGCCACCATGTGTATTGCGCGTGATTTCACTGTATAAACACGTTACAGGTTTAACTCACACTGTTCGATCTCTTTTTATTCTGCAGCATCGTTGTTGTTAGTTTTCCATGCTTTCATTCAACTTGCTGGATAAATTGAAATTGTTGGTACACATTTCTTTATAATGAAGCTATTTTATTTCATGATATTAGATTCACAGAATGTGAGCCACTTTCATAGCTATCTGAGTCGCTATTGGGGGCCACTTTAAGTTTGGTGTAGGGACTATTTTCGTCCTGTCCGACCCTGCTAGGAACACAGTGTGAGAAAGTGCCCTCTTTCTGCATAGTTGCCCCCACTTTTTACTGAAATGCTGATGTGCTTTGACTGAGTGTGCCCTGGGCTCCTGCTAATAAGGTATCCAGGGCCTATGTTCTTTCCCTAAACCCGCATTAAAAACCAAATCCAATTGGCATCTCTGGCCACAGGCCAACCCCTGGTAAATGGTACCTCAGGTACCCAGAGCATTGTGACCAGGGAAGACCTGTAAGGGCTGCAGCACTTATTGTGCCACCCTTAGAGGCCCTGTACCATTACACTCACACTCTGCCTTTGCAGGCTGCTTGTCTTGGTGCAGAACAAAGTGCTCAGGTGGGAGAGGGAAGGTGAAGCACAACTCTCAGCCCCCCCCCATCTTGCAGATGGGGGGGACCCAGCCAACCAGGGAACGGCTTATGCCCCCCTCCCACTGGAGGGTGACATAATAGGGGGTGTACCCTCCCTAGGGAAGGGACCCATTGGACCCAACCTTTTACCAACTGGTAACGCCCCTAAATCTAGTATTTAGGGGCACCGCTGAACCTTGCTTCCTGAGACAAGAAACCAGAAGAAGAAAAGAAGAAGGACAGAACAGCCGTGCCGAAGCTAATAAGAGGAAGACGCCTACTGACTTGGCTCCAGCCCTACTGGCCTGTCTCCACCTCGAACCTGCTCCTGCGAAATCCCAGTGTGTCCTGCAGCCAGCAACCTCGAGAAACCTGGAGGACCTGCCTGCCTTCCATCCCAAAGACTTTGTCTCCTGTGAACACCGGGGTTGTTAATCTCCAACCTCTGGCCCCGGCCAGAAACCGGGAATCTGCACCACTCTGCACCCACCGTCCACGGCCCGAGTTCGAGTGGGCAAACACCACGACGGGATCTCCCCAGCAATCCTGACCCGAGATCCAGCGATCCCTGACCTGCCTCAAGCTTCCAGCCGACGCCTGCAGCCTCAAACCGGAAGGTCCACCCAATCCGCGACCAGGAGCTGGTAAGAAGATCCGACCCTAAAATGCACCCCTGCAACCGACGCCTCACGGCCTTCGGTGGCCCAACCGACGGTGCCTAGCCAACCCCCAACATTATAACTTACCTCTCAAAGTGGTGGTCGCACCCAGAAGACCTTCGTCCCCGAGCCTGCAGTGCCTTTGCAAACCAGAGAATCCCCATTGCAAGTAACAGGGCGCCCGACGTCGAAACAGCAACCTGCACCCGGCCGCCCTAGTGCCGTTGATGGTGTACCTTTGGTGCTACTTTGTTTTCCCATTTGCCCTGAGCTAAAGTCCAGGAGCTTTGCACCCAATGTGGAAATATGGATTTTTATGATCAGTTATGTCCCCTATCTTGGACCCCAACGGTTTCATGTATAAATCATAAGTACATGTATGTTTCCTCCAGTTCCAGTTATGAAGACGCAAACACATGTGCGTCCACCGTCAACATGTCCTCTTTCAGATCCGCCATGAATGGGCCGGATATTCTATTCCTAAGTATGAAAGGCCACCGGCTTTATATGGTTCACTTATCCCATTTTACAGTCCAGGCGAGTAGGCCCTGATTCTGCCATCAAGCCTTTTCTGCCTTCTGCCTCTGAAAGCTCCAGTCTGAGCTCGCATCTGTATCCATGAACTTTGTCCTACTCCCTGCGCGGCTAACGGTGCCTGACTCGACCTGTCTGCTTGCCAAAAACTGTATTTCACCTTCAAGATTATCTGCTCTGCTCCGCTCTTCACCCAATGCATTCCTGTCTAGTAGTTTAAGTAAACATTCTTTCAGCTACCGAGCAAAAGGCCCGGCTTCTCTGTCTTTATGCAAGTAATTCATAGCCCTGTTACTATGGAAGATTTCTGCCCTCGCATCTAGTGTAGACACTTAGACGCTTGTACACGCACTAACAGTCAGCATAGTCAGTATAGAATAAGATTCTATCCTAAGAGACCTCTCTTTTTGGATAACACAGTTCTTTAAACATAGGATGTTAGATATGATTTGGGATTAGGTTGACATAACCCCAGACTTCTGTCTCCACATGTAGAGCTAAATGTCAAGTCCCCTTCACCCCCTAGTTGCACGTCAATCACACGTCATGCTGCTGCGCGCGCATCTCTGCCAAGTATTTCTGCTGACATTGCGAAATTCTTCCGTGGAACCACCCATTTATGACATCACATCCAATGACGTTCTTTAAGTTACGCCCAGTTACACCTATTTTAGTTACGCATGTATGTTCTTATCTTTATTATCAACTGTTACGCCTCCTGCATCTGTTTCACTGTAATGCCTATTGTATAAAAATGATTACTTGTCAATAAAGTTGGTCCTTCACTTCCTGAACCTTCGTGGTGATGGAATATGGAGTCCATCGATTCGAATTGATTTTGGAATAAAGCCCGTTCCGAACCTCTAATACCACGGATTCTGCCTCTTATTTTACTGAGCTATTATTATAGATTTTCCGCATCAAATTAAGTTCCGGTAATTAAATTATTTACCACATATATGGCGCCCGAACAGGGACACTTTCTCATCTCACGCGCCGGAGGTGCGTTGCAGGCCCGGTCTCCTGTCACAGCTGGACGGACAACAACGCGTACCCACAGGATTTCCTTTATCTCCCTCCTGCCGAGCGGGGGTAACTGAGGCTGCGATCAACACCCAGACGAGGCGGTGAGAAGTGCGAAGTATCCCGACCAGAGCCTAGCTGAGAGAGCAAGATCCGAGGTATACAGAGGCCCACCAGGTTCCGAAGTTCCGAAGTTTCGAGTCGAGTCCAGTCCGGTCCGAGTCCAGTTCAGTTCAGTTCCGAGGCCTTTCGTTCCGAGCTACCCGGTGAGTACCATTGTCGGGGAGGCGTTCTGACGTGCACATAGGTTGTGCCGGTCAAGACGGGTTTGGGTACACAAATCCGGTCTGCACTGTTTCAGCAGTGTATCTGTACTGTTTAGCAGCATATCAAGTATGTCTAGTATATAATCCAGAATTACCTAAGTTAGTGTCGAGTATTATGCTTAGTGACTAGATCCCTAAATGGCCATCATTTTTGTTCATTAAATGTTAAATGTTTTAAATCCGTTCTGCATATTGTGGTGTGAATGACTGTTCATTATTGTGTTTTGTTGTATTAAACGTGTTTAGAATTAGGTATCAGATCAGATCAGTTCTCAAAAATGCCGCTCTTTTCGAAATTAAGACAGATAAAAACTAGAAAAGGGGTACTCGAAGAAGCTGTTCCCATTCCTCCTAGGGACACTCCAGGGTACTTCATGTATCATAAACATGGCCTAGACGCCATATTATTTCTTGATTTATGGGTAGACTACACCAAGGAATTACCAGAAAATCAGAGGTGGCCCGCAGCTGGGACCTGGGATGCAGATTGCATCGTGAAAGTAGAGGAAGAATTATGGAAAAAGAAAGCTAGACAATCACAGAAAGATGCCATCGAATTATGGCGTAAAGAATCGTATAGACGTACAGAAAAAGCACGTAGACAGGAAGAGAAGAGTAAGGAGAATTCAAATAAAGTTCGAGAAAATCTATTAATTGAAGAAGGTACTCGAGTAAAATCAGAACAAGTAGCCAGGTCAGCCGTTCACTGGGTTGACAGTCCCGGAAAATATAGTGATGATACATTAGCGCACACGTTTTTGAACCTCACCCCAGATGAACAGCGTTTAGCTGGTATCTATATGATTCAACAACTCCTTATATTATATAAAAGCCAACACTCCGATCCTGGTCCCTTACCTAATATCTTGACTGAACTACTCACGAATAAATGGAGAGGTTCAGGTACTGAGCTAATTAGAGAAATACTAGAATCCAGAAAGCAGTACATTCTTTTTGTATGTCCCGAACATGTCTCACTGCCCATAAAAGAAAGAACGACGTATTATATGGACAGACAGAATCCCTTACGCGAAGTTCACCCGATAAAAGGTGATGACAACCAGTTTAAACGTGTGTTTGTATACACGCCCATATCTAAAATAGAACTATTAGAAATGAAGAAAGTGGTACCCAGTCATGACAAAGACCCAGCGGGTTTCCACCGTGAAATTAAAGACATGTTGCTCATGGGAGAGTATACCTATCCCGACATTATGACAATATTGAAGGTATTAATGCCTGCGGGCATTTACGAAAAACTCAAGGAAAAGGATTGGGAGGTGGGAGACCAGAAGATAGATTGGACAGCATTAGAAAACGAAGAAAAAGCTCGAGGTCCAGGTTCAGGGCTTGGGGAAAAGACTAAAACACTACCAGGTTTACTAGTACAGGTACTGCCACGTTTATTAACCACGAAAAAGGAGGACTGGGGTGCAATCTCAGCCTGTAAACAAAAGCACGATGAGGACACTAGTGATTTCTATACCCGATTCGAAAAATGTTTTGGTATAAATAGTGGAATAAAAGCAAGTAGCGAATCATATCCACATCTGTTTGTGACAAAATTAGTTGAAAATGCCCTGCCCCAAGTTAAGAATAGAGTATTGAAATTCGAGAGTACCTGGCAAGGTAACACTCCGTCACAAATGTTACAGATGCTACAGTACCATCACAATAGAATTAGAGAGGAACAAGAACATGAACAAAGACGCATGAAAGACACGAAAATGAAAATGCTAGTTTCTCAGACAGTTCCAGCTGACGGTCATAAAAAGGGTATGACACAGTCCAGTGTTTCAACCGGTCCTGTAAAAGGGACATGCAACTATTGTAAACAGCCAGGCCATTATGTACACGATTGCCCAGTTTTAAAACATAATATCGCCACAGGTAATACAAAAGAAAGACCACGGCCACTTAGACAGGATCAGAACCAACAAGGAGCTCCGCAGCATGCACAGGCCATGCCAGCTCCGCAACAGTCTATGCCAGCTCCACCACAGCAGCCTATTGCTGCCACGCAAACAACGACACGACAGATGTACCAGACCGCACAGTATGACTATCCTGATTATCAACGATACTCATGAAACAGCCTAGAGAGGGAAGTTGGCTTACCCCTTATTGAGGTCCCTGTAGATCAAGAAGGACCTTATGTACACAGTGAACTATTAGGCCAGGATAGAAAATTTTTGCTTGATACAGGGGCAAGCCGAACAACGATAAAACGAAGTGAAGTTCCAGGGGCACCCCTCTCAGGCTCACAGAATATTTCCCTTGGCTTTTCAGGAAAACCTATCGTTAATGAAGTATCACAGCCTCTTCCCCTTACGATTGGTCCCTTGACACGAACTACAGATTTATTGCTTACTAAATCATGTCCAGAAAACCTGTTAGGTATAAAAACTTTGAAAGCTCTAGGAGCTATAATATGTTGTTCTCCGGAAGGAGTAAGATTGTTTCTACGTGATTTCAAAGGGCACTATGTGTCCCGAGACATGGATCACCGACTGCAGACTTTACCCGCACATTTATGGGCACAAGGCCCTACAGATGTTGGTTGCATGAACATTACACCATATCGAGTCACACTAAAGGCAGGAGTGGTACTACCACGAATGCGACAATACAAGTTACCCCCAGATGCTGTAGTGGCTTTACTGCAAATCATTGACGAACGTATTACCCAAGGAGTGGTTGTGGAAACCGACTCCAATGTATGTAATTCACCGATAATTCCGATTCTTAAACGAACTGATCCGAAAGCCCCGCCAGTATATCGATTGGTTATTGATCTGCGCGAATTAAATAAATGTATTGTACCACAATACCCCGTAGTTCCAGATATCTCTTCATTACTGACAGCCATTGATTCCGAAGCAACATTCTTTACTGTAATTGATCTCAAGAATGCCTTTTTCAGCGTCCCAATAGATCCGGAAAGCCAATACTTGTTCGGATTTAGTTTAAATGGACGAAGCTTTAAATTCACACGCGCACCTCAAGGATTCACAGAAAGCCCCAGCATCTATAGCCAAGCACTGAAACGAGAACTTGACAGTATCCACATGCCAGTCAACACTGCCTTGCTTCAATATGTCGATGATCTGCTGATCACCGCCCGAAGCGAACCTGAATGTGAAAAAGCCTCACTGACGGTTTTACATTTTTTGGCCGAAAAGGGGCACAAGGTGTCCCCTTCTAAGCTGCAATTCTGTGTCCAGCGAGTTGTTTACCTTGGTCACTCGCTGTCCAAGGAGGGAAGGCAGCTTACACCCGACCGCATACAGTTAATTGATAACATGTCAGTACCAAAGACACAAAAGGAGGTGCGGGCTTTTATAGGCCTCACTTCATATTGTAGGCAGTGGATCCCTCAGTATGCATTTCTAGCAAAACCACTCATTCAGTTGACAACACAGGAGGCAGCCACATCGACTGTCCTCCCTTGGACTCAGGAACATACACAAGCCTTTGAAAGCCTAAAGAAAGCTTTATGTCAAGCACCTGTCTTAGCAACACCATGTTACAATAAACATTTTACACTCTTTGTTACAGAACGCGAAGGTACTGCTTTGTCAGTACTCACACAGGAACAAGCAGGATCACACAAACCATGTGCTTATTTTTCTAGTACATTAGATCCCGTAGCTCAGGCTCTGCCTGCGTGCCTGAAATCAGTGGCAGCGACAGCTTTAGCAATCAGACAAAGCGATGCCATAGTGTTAGGACATCAATTGACAGTACAAGTACCACACGCAGTAGAGGTTCTCCTGAACCGCACACAAACACAACACTTGACTATAGCGAGACTCACCGGTTACGAACTAACATTGTTTCAGCCACACATAGAAATCAGACGTTGTAGTACATTGAATCCTGCCACACTGTTACCAGTAAACGGAACAGACCCATTAGCGCATGATTGTATTGAAGTTATTACTATCACGACGAAACCCAGACAAGACTTGACAGACGTCCCATTGTCAGACCCAGACCTGACGTTGTATGTAGATGGTTCATGTATGAGAACAAGTACGGGAGAGCTAGTGGCCGCGTATGCAGTCACGACAGACACTGAAGTCATTGAAACAAATCGTATCAATACCTTGTCAGCTCAAGCAGCAGAGCTCATCGCTCTGACACAAGCCTGTATTCAAGCCACAAATAAGAAAGTCAACATATACACAGATTCACGTTATGCATTCGGAGTTGTACATGACTTCGGCGTGCTGTGGCGAGAGAGAGGTTATTTAACTTCTCACGGTGCCCACATTCAGCACGGACCCCTCATTCATGCCTTATTAGAAGCAATACATCTACCCATTGCAATATCAATTATGAAATGTAAAGCTCATACGAAAGTTACTGATATCATTTCCCAAGGCAATGATCTAGCTGACAAAACAGCTAAACAGACTGCTCAAACTCACACATCTGACATGACAAAGACAATAGTTCCGACACCAACACAGTGCATGATGGTTAAGGATCCCGCTCTTGACGTAATTGACATACAGACACATGCTACACCAGACGAAATAAAGAAATGGACTGAATTAGGAGGGATCCAAACGGATCAAGGATGGATGACGAAGGAAAAATCTGTATGGTTTCTTCCCGACTCAATGGTCCAAGTTATCATAAATACAATACATAGTCCAGCGCACCTAGGAGAAAAGGCTATGCTAGACAGCATTCAACACATTTGGTTCAACAAACATTTACGAGCAGCAGCTAAACAAAAAGTCCGTACCTGTATGATCTGCTGTCAGTTTAACCCAGGTAAAAGCATTCCCGTAGAACAGGGTGGATTTCAGCCTCCTGATCACCCTTTTGAAGTCCTCCAGATGGATTATATCCAGATGGAACGATGTCGAGGATTCAAATATGTTCTCGTAGTTGTTTGTGCTCTGTCCCGTTGGACAGAAGCATACCCGGTTTCAGATTACACTGCCCCGACTACTGCCAAACAGTTAGTTCGAGAATTCTTCCCACGGTACGGTTTACCACGTGCTGTCTACTCAGATAACGGCCAGCCGTTCTCATCCGAACTAATGAAACACGTTTCACTTTTGTTAGGTTATCAATGGAGATTTCATTGTGTCCGACACCCCGAGGCAGCAGGTCTCGTGGAACGACATAATCAAACTCTGAAAATTAGATTGTCCAAAATATGTAGAGAGAAAGGTGTCGACTGGGTAGTAGCCTTACCAGTTGCACTCTTTTATATGAGAATGGTAGCACATTCTCGAACAGGGCTATCCCCTTATGAGGTGATCTTCGGTAGACCACCAAATATGTGGGGGACGCCTATACCACGTAAAATAACTGACGTTGACTGTAATATGCTGACAGATTACCTGGCTTCCTTGATGTCTGCACTACAATCTTGTCGTTCACAGGTAGCTGCAGCCTTTCCCGACAACACCGAGGTGAAACCCCACGACGTAGTTCCGGGAGATTTGGTGTTAGTGCGGAACTTTGACCGGAAGTCTCAGCTGGATCCTAGGTGGAAATCGCCTCAACTCGTACTGTTAACCACGAGGACAGCCGTGAAGATCGAAGGTCGAAAAGGCTGGATACATTCAAGTCATATCAAGAAATTTCATGGACTACCATCCGATATAGAGACTAAACCCTGTATTTCCTCAAAGACAGACTCAAAGCTTCCTTTGGTTGAGCAAACGAGCTCAGAACTATATAGACTAAGATTAAGGTCCAGACAGTCAGACAATTTGATTGTTTAAGTCCTCTCCAAGGTGAATCGGTTGAATTTGTCTCTGACATGTATCCTCTGGACCGGAATAGAGAAGGAGATAATCAAATCCAGTTGAAAAAACATGCGTACTGTAAATCACTGCGTAGTCATTGTACAGTGACGTTATTAATTTTGTTTTTCTTATGTCTTTTAATAATCGCTGCAAGTATATTGTTGTACATATATTATCCTATTTCTAAACATGTTTATAATGTTACTGCTGAACATTCTTTTAGTGAATTTCCCCCGCATGAGTTGTCATATAGATTTGCGCTGCGCAATAACACTTTTATTAGTATGTTACATCATTCCCATCAGGCTAGCAATGCTACAAATTGTTGGATATGTGGCCGACTCCCTCCCTATCAGAACTATAAGGGAATTCTGCCTCTCTTTCCATATCCGTTTACACACAATGGCTCCTGTGGAGCATGGTTTAGTTTAATTAATTCCCTAGATTCGAATTCCGCGGTTTATCAAGACAACTGGGTATGGGGAAACCTGAACTTAGTTTTGCTTAAAGTCTGTTACCCTAACAAGGAGGGACTTCCCAAAAGAACAGGAACTGATCTAGAAAATGAAGTATATGGATTAGGTAATTTCACGCTTAATCTCATGATCCTGAATGTCGAATCCGAAGCTGCACCAATTTTGCCCGCTATGTCAGTATTTCCAGTTAAAGGTGAATTGTGTATAAGAAAGAATGGCTCCATACACATGGGCCATAGTAAATGCATCACTGTAATAGAATTCAGTGATCAAGGCAAATCTACATTTAGAGCTTCTCGCCATTCCTACTTCGTATGTGGTCAGACTGCATATACACGTTTGCCTCTAGATTGGGATGGTACCTGCTACATCGGATTCCTTTTGCCACCTGTTTTCCTAGCTCCTCCTGATTATCATAGAAATACTCATTTAGTACACAATAGAGAACGGAGAGATCTCCCAATCGTCGATTACACTGAAACAGCATGGGAAAAATACACAGATTTCAATAAGGGTTTCTTTCCTTATATAGGTACAGTCACTAATAGTAAGCTGATACGTAGATTAACCAGAACCCTTGAAGCAGTAGTAAACGAAACTATTTCCGCCTTAGGCAATTTAACAGAAGAGCAGTCTGCTATGCGGATTGTTGTGCTTCAAAATCGTCTTGTCCTTGACGTCATCCTGGCCGATAGGGGCGGAGCTTGTAGGGTCATCGGATCAAATTGTTGCATTTTCATACCAGAAAATTCGCCATCTGTGTATAAAGCCATAACTCGCCTTCATAAGATTGTAAGCCAGATACACCAGAATCCAGGCACCTGGACTTGGTCCGGTTGGTTTTGGAGTGTATTATCTACCTTTGGATGGAGGGTCCTATCCTTCCTAGGTATTGGCTTTCTCATACTATTCAGTTGCTGCTTATGCCTACAATGTGGGCCAGCGATTTGTGGTCTATGTGCCACCTCGTGTATCCCACATCCAAGTTTTCACTCAAGATTCCGGAAGAAGAAAGAAGAACAAATGATGTTATATGAACAAATCAACGGATTGATGAAGATTGATATCTCTTAAGGGCAAGTAGGGGACAAGGAGGGAATGTGGAAATATGGATTTTTATGATCAGTTATGTCCCCTATCTTGGACCCCAACGGTTTCATGTATAAATCATAAGTACATGTATGTTTCCTCCAGTTCCAGTTATGAAGACGCAAACACATGTGCGTCCACCGTCAACATGTCCTCTTTCAGATCCGCCATGAATGGGCCGGATATTCTATTCCTAAGTATGAAAGGCCACCGGCTTTATATGGTTCACTTATCCCATTTTACAGTCCAGGCGAGTAGGCCCTGATTCTGCCATCAAGCCTTTTCTGCCTTCTGCCTCTGAAAGCTCCAGTCTGAGCTCGCATCTGTATCCATGAACTTTGTCCTACTCCCTGCGCGGCTAACGGTGCCTGACTCGACCTGTCTGCTTGCCAAAAACTGTATTTCACCTTCAAGATTATCTGCTCTGCTCCGCTCTTCACCCAATGCATTCCTGTCTAGTAGTTTAAGTAAACATTCTTTCAGCTACCGAGCAAAAGGCCCGGCTTCTCTGTCTTTATGCAAGTAATTCATAGCCCTGTTACTATGGAAGATTTCTGCCCTCGCATCTAGTGTAGACACTTAGACGCTTGTACACGCACTAACAGTCAGCATAGTCAGTATAGAATAAGATTCTATCCTAAGAGACCTCTCTTTTTGGATAACACAGTTCTTTAAACATAGGATGTTAGATATGATTTGGAATTAGGTTGACATAACCCCAGACTTCTGTCTCCACATGTAGAGCTAAATGTCAAGTCCCCTTCACCCCCTAGTTGCACGTCAATCACACGTCATGCTGCTGCGCGCGCATCTCTGCCAAGTATTTCTGCTGACATTGCGAAATTCTTCCGTGGAACCACCCATTTATGACATCACATCCAATGACGTTCTTTAAGTTACGCCCAGTTACACCTATTTTAGTTACGCATGTATGTTCTTATCTTTATTATCAACTGTTACGCCTCCTGCATCTGTTTCACTGTAATGCCTATTGTATAAAAATGATTACTTGTCAATAAAGTTGGTCCTTCACTTCCTGAACCTTCGTGGTGATGGAATATGGAGTCCATCGATTCGAATTGATTTTGGAATAAAGCCCGTTCCGAACCTCTAATACCACGGATTCTGCCTCTTATTTTACTGAGCTATTATTATAGATTTTCCGCATCAAATTAAGTTCCGGTAATTAAATTATTTACCACACCACAACCAAGTGGCCTGCTCGTCAGCAGCCAACAACCGGAGGCCCCCTATTCCCCATTGGATAACACTTGGCCTCAGTAGTCTGCACCCGGCCACCCTAGTGCCGCTGAGGGTGTAACAAGAGTGCATCCCTGACCCTTGGGGACCCTTGAGTATACACCCAGAACACCAACTCCCACAACGTAATACTTACCCTTAAACCGATAACACTATTTTCCTCCATAGGATAACATTGACTGTTTTTCTGTGAAAGGTTTCTAAGTGTGGAGTTGGGAAATCTATGAAAAGCTTTTAAACTGTAACCAAATAACCAAAACGCTTTTACTTACCTGTTTACAGGAAATTTCCCAGGGCAGTACCCAGGTATACTGCACTGTGTAAGAAAAGTAATCTCAAAAGTAACTTACCTGTAATTGTACTAAAAAGCCTATATAAAGTATATGTACTTTATTTCCAAAGCATTGCATTCTCAGTACCAGTACTGTAATCCAAACAAAGTGCATATACAATTCAAACTGTTTACAAACTGCATTACTACTGTAAAGTATGTATTGCTTACCTGTGCCAGGCTTGCTTGGTTCTAGAAAATGAAATATCTAAAAATATTTTTATACAAAAACAATTGGTCTGAAGTTTAGTCTTTGAGTGTGTGAAATCATTTGCTGACTGGAGGTAGCTGAACATCATTCATAATTATTAAAACATAAGTACGTTTTTTAGGTCTTTCACTGTCAGGTAACTACATATAAAATAAGTGCAGCTTCAATGAATAATAAATACATTTAAAAAAGTTGTTACTCAGTGGGAAATGCACTATAATAAATTATGAAACCTCTATTAGTTAATGCACTACAAATGTCTGTGTGAAACCAGAGAGCCACAGAATTAAATCGTGGTTGATGCAGTAGAGAATAGTGACTTGTGTTTTGTTAGTGCTATGAGGTCACAGCCTGTGACAGAAAGCACTGTTAATCTGTAAGTCTTTCATTTATACTTGCATTACACACAGAATAAGGTAGACTGCTACAAATGTGCAACATGTTTTGCAATAAAATGGTGCTTCCAAAATATACAGGCATTTTTCATGATGCCCTGGTGGCACAGAGAGCAGACCCATATCTACGAGGCCACACAAAGTCACTTTGCGTGGTTTTTAAAGGCCTCCTAGATATGGTGTAAGGCAACGCAGCGCAAGTCAGTGCGTTGCCTTACACGGCGTCTGGGGGGGTGTTCCATGGGTGTTGCATGGGTTTTCCCATGGGTTTTGACACATTTCCAGATTTACAAGGATCTGTAACCCGGAGGATGAGCCAAAACTTTACACTGCCCCATGGGATGCATAATGAGGAGAAATAAAGATATTTCTCCTCAATTTTTTCCTCTTTCTATGTGTAGCACATAGGCCTCCATTGGTTGTTTTTGCGCAGGAAGGCGTGCCTTCTTGCACATAAAACAATCCTACCAACAATGCAGACACCCTTGCACCATGGTGCAAGGGTGCCTGCATTGGCACTAGGCACCAAATTGTGCGCTGACGGAAAAGACAGGAGTGCACCGTATCTTATAAATACAGTCCATTCCTGCCCTTTTGAATTGGAATAGGGCAGCGCAGCGAAATACTTGCGGAGCTGCCCTACATCATTTCATTGTAAATGATGCCCATAGATTTTAGTAATATCCAGACCCTATGTAATGCAATTTTTTACATAACTGTCCCTTCAATACATTCTCAGGGATAGTAAGCGCTATGTAAATACAATGACAATTAAAAGCAAGCACTTCCCAGCTCAGTAAACTCTGTGCACTACCACTCAAAAAGCTTCAAATTAATCGATCAATTAACTGCAAAATCACTGTTCTGTCCTGAGAAATCGAAGCCAGACAGACAGCTAAACACACCTTTCTGCCAGTGTGCTGCTGGCCTGAAAGAAATGCAAATGTGCACAACCAGTTAATCTGCAAATCCTTAACATTTGCAGATTAAGTCCTTGTGCACATTTGCATTTCTTTCAGGCCAGCAACACACTGGTAGAAAGGTGTGTTTAGCTGTCTGTCTGGCCTTGATTTCCCAGCACAGGAGAGTCCCTGAATAACACTCCAGGAAAAGCATTTTAACTATGTCTGGGACAGACGTTTTCTTTTAGCAAATGAAGAGTGCGACCCCCTTCCTATGCCTCCTCGGCCCTCCTGGAAGTCGCGCCCCACAGATTGAAGACCTCTCCTCTAGAGCAATCTGCCAGTGCCTGAAGTGCTGGTCTGAGACGTCAGTGTGTGGGCTGTTATGGGCTTGTTTTATGGTCCAGTGGGCTGTGTTTTTAAGTTGATTTTCCTGAAATTACTACATCATTTGCCTGCACAGACCACAAATGCATGCAGTCTTCCATACCCTGCAAAACACCTATACAGCGTGTCTTCACAAGTCCAAAACTGGCCCGATTTGCAGAATGTGGTCCACTTGTTCAGCTTTCTGATTTCATAATGGGGGCTACTTTTTTTTTGGTGTCTGGGTCTATTTTCTGTCCCAATCCAACCCTGCTTGGAACACTGGGTAGCCCCTTTTTCATATATAGAAATATACATAAACTAAAATATTTTCACTGAGGAACTTCATCACTAGGTTAAACATGAGTGGGTACAAGGGTGGACCGTCTAAGACACCTTTGAGGGAAAGTGGTTTCTTGCAACCAACCGCTGCCTACCAGTTAGCTGCAACAGTCTACACACCAGAACAGGGGATTGCAGTGTACACCACTATGCCACCCTCATTCACTAACTTTATCAGATTATTGATACGTTTTTAGCAACACCATCTTAGCCTAATGGATGAAGTGATAGATGCTTAACAGAGTGTTTCAAGCAGGTGTTGTTAGGTCACCCTACATATGTTTGTTCAGAACAATAGCAATGGGAGAAAAAGTGCATGACTGAAATGGTACAATGTCAAACGTCCCAAATGAGTGGCATCACCTTCGTCAATGTCCAAGTCGCAACTAAGGCCAACTTCATAAATGTCTACTTTTCCCAAGCCATTTGTTAGGTCAAAGCCTCTGGTTTGCTAAACAATTATTGGGTACATTCTGAAAGCTTTCCTGTGAATGTATTCTGCCCCTTGCTTATCATTCACTTTGGGCTTTGTAACTCACTGTTGCTTGCTTTCTATTTGCTGGCACTATTTTTCTTAGGCTATCTAGCTTGAGTTATTCCCTCTTGTGGAGCACAGCCTATTTACCTAGCTCCTTATATTATTCTACGAGTGCTCGCTTTCTATAACCAGGCCTTTAAATGTTGTTCTTATCTTGTCACATTTGCTCTGCATTCAAAGACAGAGGTCAAACATCAGGCTCTGTCTTCCGAGGGAGCTTGGTGTTTATTTTTCTTTCACTGACTTTAAAGTGAGAGGATTTATGTGACAATCTTGCTGGGTGTGAAAGGAAAGAATTTTTTCCAGCACACAACAAAAGTTAGATGTTTTAAATGAACTGTGCAGATATTCCAGAATATACCAGAATCATGCCATTTCCACACATTATCATTTGTGCGCTGTATAGTTTTTTAAGTAAAACTGTATGCTTGTGCAAATGTATTGGTCATTTCAGTTGAAAATGTGTTGTCTGTAATGGCAGTACACTACCACATCATGCATACTCTACACAATGCCACTCCACTCTATGAAACTCTACTCCACCCCACTCCACTCCACCCTATTACACTCCACTCAATCTATGCCACTCCTCTGTTCGCTACTCCACTCTCTGCCACTCGACTCTACGCCACTCCACTCCCCTGCACTGTATGCCACTGCAGTCCAGTCCACTCTATGACACTCTACGACAGGCCACTCCACTCGATGACAAGCCACTGCACTCTACGATATGCCACTCCGCTCTACTCCATGACACTCTACTCTACTGTATGACATGCCACTCCATTCTACGCCACCCCACTCTGTGCCCCTCTACGCTGCGACACTAAATGACATGACCCTCCACTCTACGGCACGCTACTCCACTCCACTCTATAATACGCAACTCCACTCTACTCCAGTCTACGCTATGCCACTCCACTCTGAGCCACGGCACACCACTTCACTCTGTACCACTCCACTCTACTGCATGACATGTTACACCACTCTACAACCCTCCACTCTATTCCATGACACTCTATGCCTCAAAACTCCATGACATAACACTGTATGACACAACACTTTACTCCACTCTACGACACTCCACTCTATGACACTCTATGCCATTCCACTTTGATACTTTACTCCACTCTACACTGCTCCACTCGACTTCACTCCACTCTACGACACCCGACTCTATGACACTTGACTCTACTCCACTGTGACACTTCACTTCACTCTACGCTACTCTACTACACTTTCTCCACTTTATCACACTCTATAACACTTTACTCAACTCTATGCACCTCCACTCAATGCCCCTCCACTCTACGCCACTCCACTCTACGCCACTCTACAATCTCTACTCCACTTCATGTCTTTCCACTCTATAGCACTCTACTTTACTCTATACCACTGCAATCTTCAACACACTACTCCACTTTTTGCCACTCTATGACACTCTACTCCACACTACTTTACTCTACGACCCTCTATGCAACTCCCTCTATGCCACTCCATACCACTTTACTCCACTCTACTGTACGACACACTATTACACTCTACTCTACACCACTCTATGACACTCCACTCTACGACACTCAACTCCACTCCACCCTACTCCATTCTACACCACTGTACTCTGACACTCTGCAACACTCTACTTCACTCTATGTGACTCCACTCTGCATCACTACTCCACTCTAATCCACTCAACTCTACTCCACAACACTCCACTCCACTCTCCTCCACTCCACTCTACTCTGTCACTCCACTATACAACACTCTACTCCACTCCACGACAATAAACTCCACTCTGCCAAACTCCCTCTATGCCACTCCATACCGTTTTACTCCACACTATGTCACTCCACTCTATGACACTCTACTTCAATCTAGGCCCCTCCATTCTGCTCCAATCTATAGCACTCTACTCCCTCCACGACACTCTGCTCCATTCTATGCCACTCCACGACAATCTACTCCACTCTATTCTACTCTGTAGCCCTTTGCCCAGCGGCCATCCACTCTACTCCAGCCACGACACTCTACGCCACTCCACACTACAACAATCTACTCCACTCTATGCCACTCTACTCTTCTCCACTCTGCAACTCTCTCTGATGCTTTACACTCCACTCTACGACACACTATGACACTCTACTCCACGCTAGGCCACTCCACTCTGATTCTCTGTGCCGATTCACTCTACAACATTCTACTCCATTCTAAAACACTCTACTCCACTCTGTCACTCCACTCCATTACACTCTACCCCACTCTATGCTCTGCCACTCCACAACACTCTATGCCACACCACTCTATGCCACACCACTCTATGCCACTCCACACTACACCACTCCACGACACTCTACATTACTCCAAAACACATCACTCTACACCACTCTACTCCAGTCTTCGCCACCCTTTGCTGCACTACACCACTACATAATACTCCACTCTTCTCCACTTTATGCCACTCCCCTCTACGGCACTCCACTCCACTCTTCTTTACACCACTAACGTTTAGCCATGCTGAACAGCAGCCACGCTGGTGTGCAGCATGGCTAAAGCACATTAGCAAAGCCAATAGCTCTTGCATAGGCGAGACCTACTGGTGTTGTCAATGCTCATTTAATATATTGTCAATTAGATTTCACAATGTTCCTTAATACTGAGACGCATTTGTGCCTAAAACACAGAATTATTGGACTCTTTTCAGATGAGGCAATTACTCAAATATCAGGATTATGTAGTTGCCGATGCATGACGGACGACTCCGTACTCTGCAGGGGAGAGAGTAGTAGGAAGCATTCCATGTAGTAAAGCTTGGGAGGTTACACAATGGAACAATTTCGATAAGAAGTTCCGGTGGTAGATTGTTGTTCTAAGCTGACCAATTGGAACAATGTCTGGTTTGTGAAAATCTGAAAAAAGAATGAACATATGATTTTTTTAATGATTTGGTCAAATTCTGTGTCATACTCTCTAATCGGAATAATTCAATATTTTACACACACTGCTTTTAGACATCTAAGATAGCAATCTCCTCCAAATATTCAGTTTGCATCACAAATTGGGCTACAGGTAGAGTCATGAGGGGGCTGGGAGTCTTAAGAACTCTCTAATTTTATGACCACATAGTGTGCCACACTACTACACATTTTTTTGGCGCATATAGTTGTTTGATGTACTCTTTTCAGTTTCAGCCCACGCACAATGAAGTGTACAACTGGAGTCCCCCACAATGTATTCCAGAAAACTCTCATCTAGTACTGTGGTTCATCCTCAGCAGCACAGTGTGTCTGGAGCAGGGGGAAGAGTCCGTGCGTTATTGCAAAACCTATTGCTGCATATAGGGGAATCATATGCAAGCAAAACAAGTTATTTATAAACGAAGAATCTATGGTTGAGCATAGTTGAAGTAGCATATAGAAAGGTCCCAGCTACTCCTGTCCCCCCACCCCTACAGGAGATGTCTGCCTGCTTGCAGACGCTTCCAACCTTTTATCTCATCCACACGTTTACTCTCTCAGCATGGCCGACAACAGATCTTTTAGTGTTCTCCACATAAATGGGCTTCCATCCCCCACCTCCCTCCTTGCAGCAGTCATCAGTCCATATCAACCCTTGCAGGGAATGCGACCCAAGTCTCTCTACCCGTAAGGACTGCCATTCCCTTTTCTCCCACTACAGTGGCTACCAACACTCTTTGCTTCACCTGCTGGGGTGAGCACCCTTTCGATTCCCTGAAGGTACAGATTTATTATGGATCGTAGCTGCAGATGAAATTTGTCAGATAGGTTTGCACTACTTACCTTTTGTAATTATAGACCTATTCAAGGGATTTGCACTAATGATGCAATTTAACAATTTTACTTGTGTAACACGTAAATCAAAAAATCCGAATTTCCCGGTGAACATCTTCTTTGCTCGCCAGGAAATTAGTAATTTAGGCACAGATTTGCTAAAAATTCAAGCAGCGCAGCAGCAAAATATATGACGTCGTTTTTCTCTCAATGCCGCTGGCGCACTTTAGGCTGCAATGCGCCAATGCACACACCCTTGCAGCCTAGTGGTATACAGTCTGTACTTTACCATTGCATTGGCAGGAAGAGCACTATTTGCCTCTAGGAGCATTACTGAAAATCAAAAACATGAAATTAGTCAGTTCTGCTAAAGATTTTAAAACCGGCCGAAACTTGACAAGGTTAGACACCGAGAGGAAGCAGCAGGTTTTTCTGGCTTCTCTTGCTTGAAACTGCCATACCCAACCCGATCCGTCATTCTTCTGCGTCCCACCCCCTGCAGGTGCTGCCTTCTAAGTGGAACCATGACCTTAAGGCCTGACATGTAAGGGGCAGATTTACAAGGAAGTGTCGCAGCGCAGCAACACAAGCCCTTTGGCTGCGCCACGCTGCGACACTTTCAGTGCACAGAAATGCAACATATTTACAATATGTCGTATTCCTGTGCTCTCCGCTCTGCTGGCGCACAAACTGCTGCCATGCACCGGTGCAGGTACCCCTGCCCCATGGTGCAAGGATGCCTACGTCATGGGAGATTGCTTTTGTGCAGAAAGGGGCACCTTCCTGCACAAAAACAATCACTACAGGCATTTTCCTCTTTCAATGTGTGCTGTAGAATGCAGCACGCATTGAAAGAGGAAAATACGAGGAGAAATAAAAACATTTCTCCTAGTTGCGTCTCGCTACGCCACCCATACTGACGCATTTCAAGGTTTACGAATCCTCGCAAATCTGTAAATGTGTCTTGTTCCATGGGTGTTTTGTGGGAACACCCACAGCAACACCCATGGAACGCCCCTTTCACACAAAGTGCTGTGTGTAAAGGGGCCGTATTTACAAGGACAGGAAAAGTCACACAGGGTGGCTTTTCCTGTCCTTGTAAATATGGAGCAGTAACATGCGCCACCAGTACGTACTGGTGGCACAGGGGGCTTGTAAATCTGCCCCTAAGTGTTTTACTGAATGTTTGACTGTATGTATGCGTTAGTATCTTAGTGTGCTTGAAGGTGGGTGGGTGGGTGGGAGTATTTATGTGTGTGTTTATGAATGAGTGGATGTGAGCACATGTGAGTATTCGCACGTGTGTGGTTGTGAAAGGGTGGGTGTGAGAGTGTGTCAGTATGCACGTGTGTGTAATTGTGTTGTAAGAACGCTTCAATCCCCACAAGTACAAAAGATAGCTGCCACCACTTAGAATATATCCCTTTTCTTTATTCCCCATGGTTTTAATGCTGGAACCCTAAAACAGTAGGAGAGGCGCTTACCTGCTGCCAAACACAAAAGTGGTAAGTGCTCCATGTTGCCAGCTCCAACGTGCTGCCAAACAGTATGTGTTATCCCTGTTTTCTGCCACAGAGCAAAGTGCAACCCCTTGGAGAACATGAAAAATGTGGCTAGCCTGTCAGATCGCTCCACATTATAGGTAGAACTTCAGAGAGAACTGTCTTTCTAACCTATGAACTGCTATGCTGCTGCCTGTGCTTGAAATGTCATTGTAGCTTAAACGTTATTGATGTAGTCGGAGCTTGAAGGATATATGCCTTGGGAATGATAGTTCTGCTGTTGTGAAAGCACTGTTAACTGTGTCTGTAAGGTCGTTTTGCCCCTATAGATAGCTATGGGGCACCAAGATACAACTTGTGAGCCCTATGCCACCTAAGGAGGGATAGCTCTGCTCTGTAAGGCCTGAGTCAATTGCTATTGGGCCACTGTGAATTTGTGAGTTCATTCCTTTAAAGTGCTGGGAAGAATGCTTTATTTTTGGTTCCAGAGCCATGATTGACTAGGTACCTGGGACATAAAAGGAGGAGATGTAGCCTAGCGGCCAGAGGTGCTGACTTAGGAGGTAGAAAACCAAGTTCAACTCCTGGCCTTGGCTCCTTACCCTGTCATTCTGGGTAAAAAAAGACTTAGGGCCCGAATACGAGTTGGTTGGAGCCTGCACCGCGCTCCCACACTGCCAAATATGGCCACCGCCTGCCCACCAGATTGTGAGTTTCCTCTTGGTCTGGCAGGCGTTCCCACGGAAGTGCCTATTAGAAAGGCACCGTAATGGGAACGCCAAAGCCCGTTCCTGCACGGCATGGACTGTGCAGTCTATGCTGTGCAGGAAAGGGGGTGCATGCACACAGGGGCACCCCATGTGCCACCTGCATGTATCCTCAGGCCCAGAGGCGACAGGGGACCTGGAGGGCCCCCTAGTTTCCTCACCCCCAGCATTTTCATGGTGTGAGCACAGCCATGAGACCGCTGGTGGTGAGTAAGCTCATAATGTGCTTGGCGGTGCTGCAGCAGGACGTTCAAGCATATTGGGGCCTCAGACCACCGTGACACTTCCCAGGATTGTGGCTCCCCGGCAGATGCGGCTTTCCTATGGCAGTCCGACTGCCGTAGTCATAATACAGAGGTCGGACAGTCGGTGCGGCGGTCCCCAACTGCCACTGCCCCTCCACCATGGGTATGGAGGTCCAATGGACCGCCAAACTCGTAATTAAGCCCTCAATCTCCCCATGCCTTAAAAAAGTCTTATGATATCTCATTCCTTTAGCACTAGCTCTAACGTCTTTAGACCAAGTCCTCAGTATATATAACAGCAAAAATACATGAAGCGAAAAACAGATTGCAGCCTCTATCATACTCTGTCTAGCCTTGCAAAATTAAACTAGATGTATTTCTTGTAAAGCAATACATTGGTCACATCTCTTTTAGTATCTGAAACATAATTTTCCACATTTGCATAATGGAATTAAATTGGGTGACAGTGTTGTAGTCTAGGATAACCCCTTGAAACATTTTTTTTTCCCATTTGTGTGTTTTCAGGTGACCAAGAAACAGAGAAAGAAAAGCAGACAAAACAAACGCAGAGAAGGGTTCCAAGACTTGCCATTTATTGAAGATGGAGAGAACGATTCAAAAATATCCGAAAGGGAAGAAGTATGTTCTAAATTAGGAGGTTCTTGTTAGAAAATTGTCTATCATTGACATGTATAAGGTGAATGTGAAATAACCTTTCAGTTCTTATTGGCGGATGCTGTTCTTTAAAAATGAGTAAAAGTTTCACAGTTGCTGCCATGTAAGCCACTGTTTTGTTTGCAAAGCTATCAAAGATGGATTCCATGTGAAAATAAAGAATGTAAAAACAAGAAAGTAACTAGCACAACCAAAAAAGACCAAAACCACTATTGCAACTTGTTATTTATATAAAGGAAAGGCAGTAAGGGTATAGGACAGTCACACTAGTACTCATCAGTATTTATTTATTAACTGAACACAGACACTCAACTGTTTGTGATTCAACCGCCACTGAACCACTCAAAGAAAGCCTCTTAACACCTACAGAACAGGAGCATCTATTATCCAAATATATATTCGCTTTGATAGTAAAGAGCTATGTCATAATCGCTTTTGTACTTTACCTACTTTTACATTTCCATTATTGAGAAAAAAATTGATATACATCACATATATAAATCATTTGACCAAAATCATGTGAACTTTCATTAGTGATACACAGGAGTTGCGTAATGTTGATGTAACATACCTTGATGTATTTATTTTCTTCTGTAGATGCAAACAATCAGCCCAGCCAACGCGTTTCGTCCTTGCGGACTTCATAAGGGCTGATTTTAAAAAAATAGATATACAAAACATTTTGTGATCAGATATATATATATATATATATATATATATATATATATATACACACACACACACACACTTACAATCGTTACTCATCCACATCAGTTCCATGCATTAATGAACAAATAATCAATATAAACCGACTGCGACTCCATCTACATAACCTCATCATATAAACATTTTTTTTTTTAAAGGTCAAAAAATCTACATTAAGCAATTGTAGAAAAGATTTTGATATATGTTGAAGACAAAACTTCAACCAATATACTTTCAAGGGGTTTCTATATAATGAATAATTCCTTGAATAAACATCAAATAAAATAGCTTGACTGAATCCATGAACTGCAGATCGATTTGTCATGTTTGGTTGATCACCACACGTTTATAAATCAAATTTTATCACTTATTTTCTCCAGAATACCCCCAATATCAAATAGTTAAGATTTTTGCGAGATTCAATAAAGTTGGAATTAGAGGATATAACAAAAGTAATAGTGCTATAAACAGCACCTATCAATAGTTGATCAATTTTCACAGCCACAAATAGTTCATACTCATTTTCCTAAAAACTCACTTGTTAGTCAATGCTCTGAACCAGGAGTAACTTCTCTAGCTGAGCCTGGCGTTGATAATGAATCAAACCCAGACGATAGTCTGTATTGAATATAAAACATAACGGTTTAGGATCCCCACAAAATTATTTTAATCAAATTGTAATCCTGAAATATATTAGCCACTTAAATCCAAAGTACGTCCTCAATTCTTTTTGTGTTCAACTCCACTGTATATTTTTTAGACCTCTTTCCGCCAAATTGAAAAGAAATTAATTTTTGGGCAACTAAAACAAAAGCATATTTGTTTCAAAGTGAACAAAGACCAGTCTACAACATCGATTGATTGAATGATATGCATCTCATTCTACCTACACAGCCATTATAGCCTGATACTATTCATCACTGTATTGTAAATAACGAAAAGACAGGAAACTATTTTTGTATCTTCCCTAAGTAATCCAAAAAGAACCTTGATGTCTCAAATAAGTGCAAGGCAGCATGACTTTTTACAAAAACCATTAACCACTGACAACCTATAAGCTACACTCAATATTTATCAGTATTTAACTAATGTACAACCTCATATTTTTACAATGCGTCTCTGACTTGGAAATAAAAGACATTATCAATAATCCCAACCGCCATTCCATCCTATGCTAACTTCAAGCACAATAGTTCTCGAGCACTTACTTGTATTTTACTTGCATATATTCAAAAGACAACTACCATATACCTGGTTCCGAGTGTGAATAAAGCGAGGCATTCAATCATCTTTTAAAGCCTGTTCTTTAGCCAATGAGAGATTCATGATTATAGATAAGTCAATCAGTGCTTGTGTAATTAAGAGAGTCTTATTGATGTTTCCACTCTGGTCTGCCGCACTCTTCTATCTATCAAATGTTAGCTACTAATCTCTATTGAGTTCATCTTAACCCTATTTAAAACCAACGCAACTAATTGGTCAATTTACGGACCAATTATACACATAGTAACAGGTTTGTTTATCTTGATGGTGGCTAGTTTAGATATCACATCTAAGTTGTACCAAATGAGTGCGAAAATCACACTTCGCTCTACCATACCAATTAATCCATCATGTGATTAATAATGTACTTTCCCAATCTATCAAGTCTACATTATACTGAATACGTGCAAAATTTACACTTTGGTCCGATACACCCATCCAGTGCTTGCTATTCAAGTCCACAGCACTTCCCTTAACCCTACAATGATACAAAGCTTCCAATTGGTCAGTGATTTCAATTAGCCAATGATCACAGAGCTCAGAACAAGTTTCAAACTCGACAGTATCTACATTATACTGAATGCGTATGAAGTTTACACACTGGTCTGACACACACATCCGCCTATCCGGTGTTTGCTATTCAAGTCCGCAGCACTTCTCTTAACCCTACAATGATACAAAGCTTCCGATTGGCCAGTGAATTAGCCAATGATCAACGAACTCGGAACAAGTTTCACAACTCGACAGTGTCTACATTATACTGAATACGTGCGATGTTTACACACTGGTCCGACAGACCCATCCTCCTATCCCGAGCTTGTTTTTCAAGTCTGCTGCACTTTCCTTGGCCCTACCCAAATTCTAAGCTTCCAGTTGGACAGTGAATTCGCCAATAATCACATTTCATGTGACCAAGAAATAGAGAAAGAAAAGCAGACAAAACAAACGCAGAGAAGGGTTCCAAGACTTGCCATTTCTTGAACATGGAGTCAAAAATGTCCAAAAGGGAAGAAGTACGTTCGGAGGGTCTTGTTAGAAAATTGTCTATCGTTGACAGGTATAACGTAAATGTTAAAGAACCTTTCAGTTCTTTTGGGCGGCAGCAGAACAAATCAAAACATTCACCCCCAGTCAAGAGATCTGGGTTAAATCCATCATTCTTTTGCTCACCATGCCACCCCAGTTTAGACCCGGCCATATGCAAATCAGTCTTGACCCTGTGCCTCATGGGAACAATCCAGCCCGAACTGCCAAGCCAGGTCCTCCCTGGACCGGAAACAAGCATCCTAGGACAGGTTTCGTGGTTTCACCCCTCTTCAGCCATGATAGCTTGATTCCAGTGGCACAGTGAGCCCAGGACCCACGTCTGGGCATCCCTGGCGCACTTAGGGCGAGAAAGCAAAAGACGCACAATTGATGGACGGAATGCAGAACATTTCAAAACATTCACCCCCAGACAAGAGATCTGGGTTAAATCCATCATTCTTTTGCTCACCATGCAACCCCAGTTTAGACCTGGCCATATGCAAATCAGTCTTAACCCTGTGCCTCATGGGAATAGTCCAGCCCGAACTGCCAAGCCAGGTCCTCCCTGGACCGGAAACAAGCATCTTAGGACCGGTTTCGGGGTTTCACCCCTCTTCAGCCAGGATAGCTTGATTCCAGTGGCACAGTGAGCCCAGGACCCACATCTGGGCATACCTGGCGCACTTAGGGCGAGAAAGCAAAAGACACACAATTGATGGACGGAATGCAGAACAAATCAAAACATTCACCCCCAGTCAAGAGATCTGGGTTAAATCCATCATTCTTTTGCTCACCATGCCACCCCAGATTAGACCTGGCCATATGCAAATCAGTCTTGACCCTGTGCCTCATGGGAACAGTCCAGCCCGAACTGCCAAGCCAGGTCCTCCCTGGACCGGAAACAAGCATCCTAGGTCCGGTTTCGGGGTTTCACCCCTCTTCAGCCAGGATAGCTTGATTCCAGTGGCACAGTGAGCCCAGGACCCACGTCTGGGCATACCTGGCGCACTTAGGGCGAGAAAACAAAAGACACACAATTGATGGACGGAATGCAGAACAAATCAAAACATTCACCTCCAGTCAAGAGATCTGGGTTAAATCCATCATTCTTTTGCTCACCATGCCACCCCAGTTTAGACCTGGCCATATGCAAATCAGTCTTATCCCTGTGCCTCATGGGAACAGTCCAGTCCGAACTGCCAAGCCAGGTCCTCCCTGGACCGGAAACAAGCATCCTAGGACTGGTTTTGGGGTTTCACCCTAATAGTCAGATGGGACCAAGAGTAGGCATATATTAGGAAGAACAAAGGTCCCATATATGTAGGATAGGTGCAATATCACAATTTTCACAATCAAGAAATTTGAATTATGCGTGTATACAGGAAAATAAAAACAATTTATTTTCAATGAATTAGAAGCAAAATTAATACGAAAAGGGTGAGTGAGCAAACTGTGACGGGGTAAAAGGAAATCAGCCGATTTCCTTACCACAGACAAGTGACTTAAAAAGTGACTTTTTAGACTGTGTGGAAATATAGATAAACAAAGTCACAATTAATTAGCATCTGATACTCAATAATACGATACAAATTGTAGTGTTAGACGTGTGTCGACAACGTTTCGATCCCTAAGAGATAGAGGGATCTCATCAGGACAAGGCGATGGAACGGGCGCCTGGGAAGTTAGCAATGATCACGGTAGAGGGAATAAGCAAGGTAGAAGTGATGGCCGTCGGGCGGTAGGTAGCTGTAAAACCGTGGCGTAGGATAACGCAAACGATTAGCGTCCAGGGACCAGAAGATGCGGGTATCCCATCCGGGATATCTATCCTGGAACTCAGTAGGGCGGGGAGTGGCACCTGCGTGGAGTGAATGGAGGCAGCACGATGTGGTAGGTTGGATCCCAGCCGGGATCAGGGTGGGAAAATTCCACGTTGGGTAAATAACGGTGCCTCGATGGGTGAGATGAACGGTCCGATGGAACTCGCATTGTAGTTGCAACAGTGGCGTCAGGTCACATGGAAGAATTGTAGCCAGTGAACAAGTCCAAAAGCCAACAAAAACAGGTCAGAAGAAATGGGAGGAAGAAGACAAAATGTTTGGGGATGACTCTGCAAAAAGGGCCAGATCCAACACAACTGTTTTAATTAACATTCAATGTGTTGGCAGAAGTATAACTCGACTAGAAGGGAAAATGCCCACCTGCTGATGGCTCTCCTCCACACCTAGCTCCCTTGGGGACTAGGAGGGTGATACTGAGTGTGACACTGTACTCCCAGTGTAGGGCAATATACACACATACTCCCAGTCACTTGTACCACAGTGGATGCCCCAACCCACTGTGATTTGACGTATATCACCATCTTACTGGAAAAATTGATTACAGAACATGTGAAGTTAGAAAAGTTGCTGTTATCCTGTGGGCAGAATTTAAATGAAAGATGGTGGTGGCACCTAGATTCATTATGTGTTTGGTATGCTGCCTATTTGTGTTCTACGGACCCTGATGATAAAATGGGCAAGAAAGTTAAAAACTAGGCATGGGACACAAATCCACTGAGGGTGAACACAGCAAAAATATATGTTGTACAGAATTAGGCGGCCTACATCTCCTGTGCGTTATTTTCTTTTATAAGGAGCACTACTTGTCCTTATTTGCCTTTCACTTCTGTTTAAACCTCGAAACTCTAGTCTGTCAATTCATAGAAAGATGCTAGGTGGTGTGCTCACGGGCCCTGCTATTCAGTATGGCAGTAGAAACTTTCCTGTGATGCCAACAACCCCATCCAGGAAGCGAATAAAACAATATGGGACTTGATTTATAAATTGCTAAAACTTAACAACTCCTAGCATTTCATTGCTCCGCTCTAGCACAAGAAAGCAATTCCAACTGGCGACAGCATGACTGAGTGACTGAGTGGTGGGATCATGGGATTCTGACCATGGGCCACATGCTGGAAGATGAAAACTTGAAACCATTTAAGAACTCCAGAAAGAGTTTGGTACTCTCTAGGAAATACCTACAATTGATGCATTGTCTGTGCAGAATGTTATGTTATGTTAAAAGTTATTTATTGAGCGCACATACATCGGGCGGTTTCTTGGCGCTAAGTAGGGGCGGTTGCATTCACAAGACAGTGAGCTCAATTATATGCCTGGGAGAATAACCAAGTTTTGAGAAGTTTTCTGAACTGGGCATAAGAGGTGGCACAGGCCTCTATGTACTCTCAGGGTCTCCAATTCATGGTTATCTGAAGAGATAGTGTAATTTCAAAAGAGTCACTTCTGGAATCCATAGTGGTCTAATTGAAGAACTATACTCAAGGACGTTATAGAGAATTCTGATGGATAAACAGCAAATCAAACTAAAGAAAGGAAAAAAAATGATTGGGCACATTTACTGAGCACACAAAACAGAGGGATGAAAGAGGCATGCCTTAAGTTCAGTTCCTTTACAGTACTGCAAGACTTGCACTGGGCACCCAACAAGTTCCACATAGAAACTTACGACATGGCCCCCGGTCTGGAGATATGATGACCTAAATGAAGCCATTATACATATTTTGTGGTCATGCTCCTCATAAGCTGAATTCAGGAATGTTGTATGGTCTGGAAGGCAAGAAACAAAGGACCTGGCTTGGACCCTCTTCCCAGGGGCGGCCGGCACAGGTAAGCGCGGTGCGGCAGGGCACGGCGGGGGGGAGTCGACAGATGACGGAATAGGTATTATTTATTTATTTAATTATACCAGCTCCTTGCAAATCGTAGTTCCACTCTGGAACAACAAAATAATTCTAATTGGCAACAGCATGACTGAGTGGACTGAGTGGTGGGATCACGGGATTCTGACCATGGGCCACATGCTGGAAGATGAAAACTTGAAACCATTTAAGAACTCCAGAAAGAGTTTGGTACTCTCTAGGAAATACCTACAATTGACGCATTGTCTGTGCAGAATCCTTGACACAGGGCTCTATGTACTCTCAGGGTCTCCAATTCATGGTTATCTGAACAGATAGTGTAATTTCAAAGGAGTGCCTTCTGGAATCCATAGTGGTCTAATTAAAGAACTATATACTCAAGGACGTTATAGAGAATACTGATGGATAAACTGCAAATCATACTAAAGAAAGGACAGAAAATGATTAGGCACGTTTACTGAGCACACAAAACAGAGGCATGAGAGAGGCACGCCTTAAGTTCAGTTCCTTTACAGTACTGCAAGACTTGCACTGGGCACCCAACAAGTTCCACATAGAAACTTACGTCATGGCCCCCGGTCTGGAGATATGATCACCTAAATGAAGCCCTTATACATATTTTGTGGTCATGCTCCTCATAAGCTGAATTCAGGAATGTTGTATGGTCTGGAAGGCAAGAAACAAAGGACCTGGCTTTGACCCTCTTCCCAGGGGCGGCCGGCACAGGTAAGCGCGGTGCGGCAGGGCACGGCGGGGGGGAGTCGACAGATGACGGAATAGGTATTATTTATTTATTTAATTATACCAGCTCCTTGCAAATCGTAGTTTCACTCTGGAACAACAAAATAATTCTAATTGGCAACAGCATGACTGAGTGGACTGAGTGGTGGGATCACGGGATTCTGACCATGGGCCACATGCTGGAAGATGAAAACTTGAAACCATTTAAGAACTCCAGAAAGAGTTTGGTACTCTCTAGGAAATACCTACAATTGACGCATTGTCTGTGCAGAATCCTTGACACAGGGCTCTATGTACTCTCAGGGTCTCCAATTCATGGTTATCTGAACAGATAGTGTAATTTCAAAGGAGTGCCTTCTGGAATCCATAGTGGTCTAATTAAAGAACTATATACTCAAGGACGTTATAGAGAATACTGATGGATAAACTGCAAATCATACTAAAGAAAGGACAGAAAATGATGAGGCACGTTTACTGAGCACACAAAACAGAGGCATGAGAGAGGCACGCCTTAAGTTCAGTTCCTTTACAGTACTGCAAGACTTGCACTGGGCACCCAACAAGTTCCACATAGAAACTTACGTCATGGCCCCCGGTCTGGAGATATGATGACCTAAATGAAGCCCTTATACATATTTTGTGGTCATGCTCCTCATAAGCTGAATTCAGGAATGTTGTATGGTCTGGAAGGCAAGAAACAAGGAACTATGCTGTAAACCGATACTCTGCACATACTAAAATATATACCGAGTAGTGCCCTCTCATCCTCCAATCAAAATGAGGAGCTATGCTGTAAACAGATACTCTGCACATATTAAACCATGTTCAGTTTATCTGTTTACAGCATGCATGTAACCCAATGCCACTGAGTCTGATGACTCCGTGACATCATGTCACAAGGCCACAATCATTCACAAGTAGTGTGTAACCACACCCTTTCCCAACTCGCCACAGGTAACGAGTTGGGAAAGAGTGATGCTTGCAGCTTGTGAAGGGACTGAGAAGCAGCCCCAGGAAATAGAGAGCGTATGCCCTAGACGCCCAGGACTGCTTGAAAATATGATGCTGCTGCTCGTCATCAAATGAAGGTCTCTTGAGACCCCCAAAGATTGCAGTCCAGGGCTGGTGCTAGGCTGCCCTTAACCTGCTCAGGGGGTTAAAAATTGTAATTGTTCTTAGCAATTACCATTCACATAACTTAGAAATCTGGGTGTGCGGGGCCCCAGCAGCCTCTACAACTGTGATACTCAAAGTACGGCCCAGGGGGCGCATGCGGCCCTCCTGACCTTTACATGCAGCCCCCTGGGCAGCAGCAGCACTGGGCTGCTGTTTACTTGACTCAGCACTAACATGACATTTTTTTTTTAATCTACAACAAGCACTTATTTAAAGGTTAATTGCAGTTAGGGAAAGGAAGTAACTAGGCCCTTAACTTTAGGAACACCTTGATTTTTTAAGACAGCAAACGCGTACAAATACGATAGTCTTTTAAAAATTCAAAACGTTTAGTTCATAGACCTGTAGAACCATTTCACCTTAGTAAATCAAATTGTAGCAGTGCAGTTAAAACATATTTTTGTTTAAGTGATGGTTTTCAAACATGAATTTAGAAACGTTCATGCCTCCCCCCTCCCACTCTGACAACAATGCCATTAGTGATTACATCCAAGCACAGGAGATGGTTTTGAACAGCATGCATTCTGAAGTCACCCTGCCTGCTTGATGACACGAAGCGCTGTAGATGAGTTGGTCAGTAATGAAGGAGAGGTCCTGAAAGGTATGAGAAAAGCAAAGCAGTTGATTGTTGGTGCCTGCTTTGGCCATGGATATTATGTAACACCCTGTGTATTAGCTTTTATTTACCACATATTTGTATTGTGTAACTTGTATTTATTGTTTAGTTACATTAAATGCAATGGAATATCACACATAAAAACAATGGTTCCCAAAAGACAGGTGCAGGACTTGCAACGTTCTGTGAAATAGAATTGAAGAGAACTTAGGGGTCATTACGATGGCGGGCGGACTTGAGTCCACCTGCCATCGTAGTAGAGATTGGGACCGCCCGCCCGTCATGCGGCGGTGTCGCTCTCCACATTACGATGCGACCGCCACTATGGTGGTCGCATCCAATAATTTAACATTGCGGCGGGTGCTGCTGGCTGCAGCACCCGCCGCAATGCTAAAAATGCATGTAGTGCATTTCCCTGCACTACGTGGCAGACACCATGTGGTGCCTGCCACTTCCTGCAGAGAAATGCAGGGGGGTACCATGGATACATCCTGTGCACCACCATCTCCCCCAACACAAGAGGGGCCCGCAACGGGCCCCCAAAACCAATCCCGCCAGCCTTTCCATGGCTGTTTCGCCACCATGCAAAGGCTGGCTACAGCCAGCATCATAATTTGGCGGACGGTGCCTGCTAGGCACCGCCACCATTTTTAGGCATGCTGACCTCTCCGCCAGGCAATCAGTAAGATTGCCTGTGGCTTAAGCATGGTGGGCGGTCTTTGCAACCGACACGGTCCAAAAGTGATCCCCCCCGCCATCGTAATTTAGCGGGGGGGAAAATTGCTGTCTGACAGCTGGCGGAGGGCCCTCCACAGCATGGCTGGCAGTGGCGGGCCTTCTGCCATCATAATTACCGCCTCAGTCTCTGAAATCTCTCTTTTGCTTTAACTTTGAAAGTCAGTGGGAAGGGACACAGCTTACCTAATGGCTGATTCTAAATAAGTAGGACAGCAAGAGCCACAGGGGCGGCTCCTCCACTAAGGCAGAGGAGTGTCGCCCCACTAGAGCCACTGGGGTGGCTCCTCTGCTAAGGCAGAGGAGCGTCACCCCACTGCCTTTCAGCATGGAAGAAAAGGAAAAATAAAATGATAATAACAAGATGTTATTATCATTTTATTTTTCTGTGCTGGGGCAGTTTTGTGGGGCATGGCTATGCTGCGCAGTCGGGAGGAGTTTTGGCACCCTCCTAAGTGCGCATGAATGTGCACTTTGCATATTCTCCACCCAGGCTGCATTACAGCCTGTGTGAAAAACACACACAGACTTCCATTCCCCATCTGAGTGCCAAACCAGAGCGATCGGACCAGCTTTGTGATTGGCTCACTGGAGCCTGGGTGCTTACCAATCACAACGCTGCAATGCAGCGTTGTGATTGGCTTAGGAGAGCTCCTGCTTCCTGCTTCCTGTTCCAACAGAAGCCAGGAAGAGGACGGAAGAGAGGTGGCAGCAGGCAGCCTGCCAGCCGGCAGGCAAGTAAGTGATTTTAATTTTTTTAATTTTATCCCCCCATTCTACCCCCTCTCCGCCCCACTACTGATTCACGGGAGCAGCCGCGACTGAAGAGCCAGGCCATTGTTTAGGGAGTCACATTTATGTTTTTTTGCTGCAGACTTAGCTAGTCACAGCTCCGGCAATTGAGCCCAGTTGAAAAGGATTCCTGTGGTAAAGATAGCATTCTGGAGATCTACCTGGGAGAAGATAGGAAAGGAAATTGGGTCTGGTACAGGCCCACAGATAGGTTACTCTCACCGTATCCCATTTAATTACTGCCAGTTCTTTCTTTGCAGACCAATCCTTTTGCAGTAGCAGCTCTGCCCATAACCAAGAGACTAATCTTTTTGTTTGGGGTACTTCTGATGCTCACGAGAACAAGAGGAAGAGCATCTGGCCAATCCAGACTTGCTGAGGCATGCACCTTGGTGAGCTTAGATTGAATTGTACCATTCATCTTCTCAGCCACTCCAGATGCTTCTGGATGGTAGCTACTACAGAATCTCTGTTTTATCCGGACAGCAGTGCACAATAATTTTAGGATCTCGTTTTTTAAATGAGTTCCTCTGTCTGTTTCAATAAAACTAGGCATGCCAAACCATGGTAATAACTCCCTCAACAGGAGTTTGGCCACAATCATGCTGTAACTTCTCCTAGTCAGATACGCCTCTACACATCTAAAAAAACAAGCAGACAATTGCAGGAATATATTTGAACGTATTATACACAGAATTTTGGATTATACCAATATTTCTTACATAATCTGACCATACTATCCCTGCCCACACCAGTCTGACCATGCAAGTAGCTTGACATACCCTGAAGCATAGAGTTTGGTAAAACATTCTGATAGCCTGAAGTAATCTAAATATTGTTATGGTTCCTCTTTAAAACCTGCCTTTCCTCAACTTTTCTTTTCATTGCATGGTACTACTTCATGTGGTTCTCTGAATTCACTCAATGTTGCCTGTACTGGATTCACTAAAAACAATTCACATCATATGTGTCATCAGTTTTAACATCAATTTCACATTGTTCTCATTCTTTTTTCTGTTTCTGCTCATTTGATTTGACAGTTAGAATTTCGAGAGTGCAATATTTGGCAACTTGCTCTGCACAGTGATTGCTGATGATGACCAGTCCTTTGAGCAATGCACTTACAGCTGACACCTCTCTTGGTTGCAAAATAGCCTCCAACAGTTTCAAAATGTATGACCCGTTTCGTATAATAGTACCAGAGGATGTCATGAATCCTCTTTGTGACCATAATTGTCCAAAGTCATGTACAACTGCAAATCCATGTTGGCAGTCTGTGTAAAGTATCACATTCAGTTCATTGACTATGCATCAGGCTCTTACCAGAGTAATTAGTTCTGCTAGTAGTGCTGAAGGTACAACAGGCAAATATGATGCTTCAACAGTTTCAGAAATGGATCAGACTGCATAAGAAGTTTTTGATACTCCTTGATGGTCCTCATACAAAATCCATCCACAAACAAAGTCAGAACAGCCATTAAAAAGGGGACAACTTTGATATCTGTGATTGGTCTAGCACATACCTCTGTCCGTTTATTACAATTGTGGTCAGGATTTTTATCATCATCTTCATCATTGTTTGGTTTAGGAAGCAATAGGGCGGGGTTTGGGGTATTAAACCTTTTAACTGAAACGTTTTCAGCTGCCAGTATATCTGTCCATACCTAGTGACATAGATGATACAGATGCTAAGTTCGAGTATGGGTCAGTAAAATCTCAAATTAATGAAGGACAAATACAATGAGTGAATAACTCACAACATTTCCCTAACATTGCAAGGTCAACAACTGCAACCAACGTCAAACAACCAGGAAGAGCTAGAGCTACTGGATCAAATGTAGCACAGAAGTAAGCAACAGTCTGATTTACCTCACCATGCTTTTGCACAAGAACAGACATTGCACACCCTTCTTTCTCACAGCAGTAAAGAAACACATTCTCATAATCAGGCATTCCGAGTGCGGGTACACTACAAAGATTTTCTCTGAGCTCTCAGAAGGTTCTGATGCATTCACTGTCAAATTCCACCGGATCCTCGAAGTCACTGCGAGCAAGACTTAGTAAAGACTTCACGTCAGGTCAAAGTTTGGGATCCACTGACAACAGTAGCCAGCTACTCCCCAAAATATCTGCACTTCCTTCTCTTGAAGGATTCATCTTCAGGGTTGCAGAAATCAGTTCTATGGACACTTTCCTTACCCCTTCTCAGCATGATGACCAAGGTAAATCACTTCTTTCTTACAGTCCTTAATTTTTGTAGGTAAAACCTTATGACCATTGTCAGTAAGATGATTTAGAAGTGCTATTGTATCTAACTTGCAGCACTCTTTTTTCTTCAATGCTATCAAAAGATATGATTTACTGCATGAGCACTGAATTACAGGGCAGCTGCAATCTTTCTAAACCTTCCCTTAGAATCTGACGAAAGATTCAGGGTCTCTCTGTATACCCCTGTGGAATACGACACCAAAGGAGAAGTTTACTGAGGAACCAAAATGCAAAAAGATACTAGCTGTCCTCATGAAGTGTAATAGAAAAGAATGCTTTGCATAAGTCAACGACTGTGTGCCATTCTGCATCTACAGGAATCTGAAACAAAATTATAGCAGGATTTGGTGTCACTGAACAACATGGACTGTAATTTTATTAACTTTCCTAAGGTTTTAGACCAACCTCCACTTTGCACTTATTTTTTAATGCCCATCACCAGAGAGTTGCATTGACTACAAATCACCTGTTACGGAATACCCTGCTGTATAATTTTTGCAAGAATGTGCTTTATTCCCTCATCTGCTTCTCATGAAATTTACATTGTTGAGTTCTAGGATAAGCAGTATCAGGTTTGAACTATATTCTGAATGGTTCTGCACTTTGTATGAAACCTAGTTCCCTTCCTGTAAAGTTCAATATATCATCTTTCACTGAGTCTCTGAAATCAAGAAGCAGGTCATCTTTTGTAAGGACTGGGAACAGCTGAACTCTCAACTCTTGTGATTTTATTTTCAACAATGAATCTTCATTTTGGGTTTTAAGAGATGGGCTATAATAAATCCAAACCTAAGCAGGAACAATCTCGTGTAGTGATGTGATAAAAAAGAAAGTTAAGGCTCCATACGATTTGCAGTTACTAAAATTTGATGAACAGCTACTCTTGCTATGCTTCTGAGCTTCCCTTCTCCTTCCCAACATAGGGCCTCAATATGATGCCAGTCAGACCGACTGTCCGACCCCCATCTTCGCGAGCCATTTCTGACCGCCGAGGTCAGGAAGCTTCCCCCCATTGTATTATGATGCAGCTGCTGCTACTGTGGCGGTCGCAGCAACGGCAGAGCAATAATCCCCGAATACATTGCTGCAAATGTGTACAAAACTTACATAAAACATGTAATATGTACACACATGCATAACATGTGCGGATATGCCTTGTGCACCCCATACCGATTGCTGGAGTGTGGCAGAATGTACACATTCCAGTCAATCAGGATACAAACTTTCCTAGATTACGGTGCCCACAGGATCGCTGTCATCGGGGTTCAGCTTCTGATGTGTAGAGGGGCTGGAGGAAATGATCCGTGGAAGAGACTGCTGGAGAGAAGCAGATTGGGGTGAGTATGCACCCCAAATCCTTTGTTTCCAAAGACTCATGCAGCTGGTGGTACGCGAAACACAGTCAAGTCGTCGGAAACCCACATCGTAATCTGGACGGGTATCAGAGATCCCTGAACAGCTCTATGGATGCAGTTTGTCTCTGACCACCATCTCAACACTCAGAGAAAAGCTGTCGGATTTGGCATTTTTTTCAGCGGTCGTTCGGAGTATATGATGCATGCATTGTAATCTGCCGGTCAAACCGACCGCTTCCAAAGAGACCTTTGACGATCCGACAACCTACACCAGGACCACGGAAGTCTGTCCGACCGGAATCGTAATCAGCCCCATAGTGAGGAATACTGTTTTAAGTCGAGCTTTAGCTGAGGCGATGATATATTGTGGGCTGTTGAAAAGTTCAGGCCTCCCTAAGATTTTAAATGGGTCTCAGCCACAGGATTTTATGCACATGGTCATTCCGTAGGCAATCAGTGATTATATCCTGATTGAGAAGAATCTCTAAATGGAGACCCATAGCAAAAGTGATGGTAGCTTGACACAGTTGTCCAGATACAATAGGCCTAACTCCATGTGACAGGCATAGGTAGACACCCTAATAGGAACGAATACCAATCTTCTCAGGAATGCATTCTCACTGACCTGCAGCTACAGACTGTTACAATAAGCCCATATGCCTGCACCATACATCAAGACAGAAAATCATTGTGCTTTATTAATATTAACCATCTCATCTAGGGGTTTGGAGCCCAACTTCCCCAAAAACCTAAAAATTGCCTCTATGGTTCGTTCAAATTGGGTTTTCCTAACTTTCGTTAAATGTGCCCAGTTACAATAACTATCAAACAGTACCCGCAGATACGTAAAGGTTGAAACTCGAAGGAGTTTGACATTTTTAACAATAGTGGGATTTTAAGTTGCTTACGGCGTGCCCAAAAACCACGTAATACAACTTGTTTATGTTAGTTGCCAATCCTAGGTCACTCATGAACAGGACAAATCTGTCAAGTAATCTATGAAGACCCACACCAGTTCTTTACAGTAAGACACAGTCATCTGCATATAGCAGTGCAGCAAGACTTATTGTTCCCACCCTAGGCGTATACACCTCATCTTGCATTAAAAATGCGTCCAAGCCATTTATGTGTAAACAAAAAAGGAAGGGGGTCAAGACACCCTAGTCTCACACCATGCTTGATCTTAATTGGGGTTTGCATTCACTGTTAGGCCCATACCTAGTGAGCCCAGTCATCTCCCCATGAAGTTGGCCTAAGAATTGCACTACTGGGGCATCCGCTCCCATTTCTATAATTTGCCCCCCCAGTTTTCCTCTGTTGATGCAGTCATATGCAGAACTAAGGTCCATGAACACTAGGTGTAGGCAACCACTCTTCGGCTTTGTATACTTGCTGATAATTAGGCAGAAGTTTTGGCATTGGTCTACAGTCCCTAGACCCTTTCTAAACCCATACTGGACAGTAGAGAAAATGCCTTTCTCTGCAACCCAAACCTCTAATCGTTCCAGTGGAATTCTGCCCAATATCTTTGCTGTTGAGACAATTAGAAAGATTTCTTGATGGCAAAGGCTCTGTCACCTTTCTTATAGATTGGAAAAATGATGGAGTTCGACCATGAATTGGAAGAACCTATGATAACTGCAATCCTTAGTATATTAATAATTAAGGAAGCCCATAAGTCTATATTATCTTTAAAAATATCAACTGGTACCCTGTCAGGACTTGGGCCTTGTTCATCGGTCTCCATTCAGTCGTAGATTTTACCTTCCCCAAGGTGATAGGAGCACAGGCAATTCCACCTCTTGAGCAGTCAACCTGTGTTGTATTAAAGTGATTATCTAGGTCAATACTACTATCATACACCTTGGAGTAATTCTCCACCCACATACGTGGTAGAATGAGCATATCCATGGTGGTATTATGAATGTCTCCAAAAAAGGGGCATTCCAAAAAAGGCAGACATCACAGACAGGCTGTTTTTCTCTAGGTAGACAGAGAGCTGTTTGTTAACATGGGTCTCCAATATCTTTATATATCAAACAGATAATCCACGGGTCTATCAAGCTCAGAGAAGAGCTCAAGGGCACAAGCATTACAAGCAACGCACTCCTACTAAAACATGGACAAAAGGTCCTCCTTAAAAGAGTCCCATCACCCACCGAGGTGGCATGCTTCATCATCTGGGATCTCCTCTTGGTTGCAAATTCTAGTGCAACAAAGGGCTACAACCCCCTCACTGTGAGGGAGGAGCTCAGGGATATTTTATTGATCAGATAATTGGATCTCCTAAAATCCGTTTGATGTTGAGCATGAAAATATAAAGGATGATGGTTGCAGTGCAAGAAGATTGGTGATGTGTGAAGTGATGTTAAAATTAGCTACCAAGAGACAAAAGAAAGTTTATTAGTTAGCCCTTGGTGCCAAGGTTAAAAACAGTGCAAACGTGATCTGAAAGAATTGTCGAGTGCGTTGGTCTAAACAAAGGCTCTACATGTTTCAGCCATATTGATCAATCTCTGATCGTGGCCTTCCTCAGGACCTAGATGGTGATTGCTACTGCAAAAATGTTAATACAAAAATTGAACGTAATGTGGTTGGAAAGATACAACCTACAATAACCTGTGATCTTGTTTGTAGAGAATCTACAGGACTGTTGTTGTCACCTGTGAAAAGAAAGGTACAGTGACAAACAAACCATGATAGAGTGGAGATAAAACAAATTAGAAAGAAGCTAGTACTGTACTGAATGCTTTACTTATGGAACTTTGTCCTTTTTATGATACATTACGTGTACGTAATGACTATTGTACTGAGAAGATAAGAATAAACAATAGTTTCTTACCCATAGTTGCATGGGTGAACACCTCACCTCACCTGGCAACAGCTCAGGACGTGAGGCACAGCTCTGTTAAAAATGAAAGAACTGTAATTATAGATATTGAAGGTTTCCATAAGACAGCTTTTCATATGGTTTGAATCAACTTTCATTTCATTCCTGACAAAATCATTTTTTTATTTTTATTTAATTTGCCAGTACAAAAAACAAAAAAAGGAAAAGATTACAATATGTATTACAAAATGGCACCCATCCCCGACCCCACAAAAAGAGAAAAAACTTGCGTATGATTATAAGAAAAGAAAGAACACAGAGAACAGGAAGAGAAAAAGAAAAGAAAAGGAAAAAAAAAAAGAAAAAAAAGAAAACAGGAGACAAGGAAAAGCGCATACATTATCCTGACTGTACAAGCCAAAGACTCATTTTTTCCCAAAGCTCTAGTCCCTTCTTCCGCCCCCTTCTTCCTTTCTTTGCATATATAGCGATTTCTAAGTAGTATGTGGCAATAAAACGGGCTAACCAATGTGAGAACGCTGGGGGCTCCGGATCTAACCAGGAGGAGGCCACACACAGCCTCCAGACAGCCATGGCAATAAAAATTAAGCCATCTCTTTTCAGCTGGGAGGTCTCGATCTGTGTTCCTAGCAAAATAATGGTAGGATTCAAAATTATGGGCTGAGTTGTAACTTCCCTTAAGAATTCCTGTATTCTGTTTAAAGTGATGGAAAGTTTTAAACATGTAGCGAAGATATGGATAGAGTTGGCCCCGTATTCCGCACATCTTGGACAGAGGTGCCTTGGCCAGTGCCCCACTTCGCGATCTTAATAGGGGTGAGATATAGAAAAAAAATAGTTTTAAAATGTTGCGACTGTAGTTTAGCTGAAATTAGAATGTTCTGTGAAAGGGAGAGTGAGTTAAAAAAAAGTGGTATTAGAAGTGTCAATTTTGCTGGACCATTTATCAGCTATGTTCTGTAGGTCGTCAGGGGTCTGTCTATTTATTATGTTATATAATAGACCAATTCGTGGCGAGACTGGCTTACGTATGATGTTAAGTATGTCAATTTCCCTGAAGCCAGAGGGCCCACCTGCTTACCTAGACAAAAAGTCAGATACAGAGTAGTATTTAAAAGCGTCTTCATATTTGAGTTTAAACCTAGTCAGTAGCTCCGAAAAAGGGACCATCCCTTCACAGGTAACAAGGTCTCCTAATTTCAATATGCCGGCCTTGTGCCAGTCTGAAAAGTAAGCCCTACCATAGCAGGTAGGTTGACATTGTTTAGTGTAGAAGTGTAAAAGTTAAGTCTACCCAGCCCAAAAATTTTACGGATGCTGCGAAAGGTTTTAAAGGAGTTTAGTAGTGTCTTAAACCTCACCCTTTTGTAGTATCCATAGGTGGTCTCCCGAAGTAGGCAGCCCCAGGTCTGTTCACCCAACAATAGCTGAAAAGGTGTGGGGAGGCCTATAGTCTGGAGGGGTGGAGCCTCTTATAGCAGTTCTGTGCTGTATTGTAGGACCGAGGCCCAATAGTAGAGTGTAAAATTGGGAAAGGACCAACCCCCTCGCTCCTTTGGTAGACAAAGCTGCCTTAGTGCCCTCCTGGGTTGGGAGTAAGCCCAAATAAACTGTGTGAAAATTTGTTGAAATTTTAACAAATTGGATTTACTGAACTCCAAGGGTATTGTACGGAAGAAATACAAGAGTTTGGGAAAATATGTCATTTTTAGGTCGAGGACTACTGGTCTGCCGAAAGGCAGAACCGGAAGTCGGAGATTTAATGACTTGGAGAAGAGGGGCTTGAACCAGCCCCTCTTCTCCCCTGTTCTCCATTGGCTGGCCTCGTAAATGCTGGCCAGCCACTGGAGAAGAGGTCAGTCACTCTGATTAGGCCCCGTCCTTTTCGGATCGGGGGGCGTGTTTTTTGCGAGAAGTCTCATTCTCTCCTCCAGCCAATGGCTGGAGGAGAGAAAAGACAAACACGCCCCTGAATCCGAAAAGGACGCTGCGTTTCTCCGAGGCATTTCTGCTCTGCCTCGGAGAAAGGCGTTGGTGTCTCCCTTCACCCCACACACAGAAAGTCCCTTTAGCAGTCCCTCTGCGCTGTTAGGGTGGCAGCCGCAGCCCTCCGCGCCAGACCCGCCAGACCTGTCACGCCATACGCAGCTCTGGCACCCAGACTTCTGCCGGCAGGCAGTGAAGAGTGTCACACGTGCAGGCAGTAAACAGAGTCACCCATGCAGGCAGTGAAGAGCGACGAGCCTGCAGACAGTGAAGAGTGACACCCGTGCAGACAGTGAACGCGTGCAGGCAGTGAAGAGTGACACGCGAGTAGTCAAGGAAGAGTGTCACCCGTGCAGTCAGTAAACAGTGTTACCCGTGCAGGCAGTGAAGAATGTCACCCGTGCAGGCAATGGAGTGTCACGCGTGCAATGAGCACGAGACCGGGTGCCACAATGTCGCCAGTTCTCTGAATCTGCAGTTCAAGGACAGAAGAAGTATTTTGTGTGAAAGGTGAGGGGCACGCGTGACGTTATATCTCATTATAAACAAGCCAGCCTGGAAACTGGCCTGTTAGCACATGCTGGGAGGCTGGCTTAAGCAGTCAGTGAACCCCTATTAGTTATCTGAACGCCACAACGCCCTCCCCCCCCCACACACACGCACGCGCACTTCTCTTGTACTGGTGACAGTGTGCACGGAGATGTCACACCTCCTCAGCCTGCCTTCTTTGAGGTGTGCACAGTCACCACATAAGCTTCTGGAAAAGCCTCTCATTCATTTTTGTTGTGGGGGGGGCAGGGGGGGCGGTGGGGTGACAAATGGTACACGGCATAAGCCTGGGTGAAGCAGTCTCCGTCGGTGCACTCAGGGCAGCCGTGCACGCCTCGCCTCGGTTGGGAAACGCACATCCCTTGATTAAAGTGACGTATGGATTTTTACAGACACGGGACAGAAAGGCAAGACTGCAGCGGGCATTATGCAGATCCGAGGAGTATTGCAGACCCGGGGCAATAAAGCTGGCAGCTTTGACAGTATCGACGGCATTAATAATATGCGTTTGAAGGCAGCGCTCGGACAGTTACCCGATGGAGGCAATACAACGCTCGCCGCCGATATCTCAAATAATCGACAGCGCTGCTTCATGCATAATTTTTATACCTCCCGATCGACCCAGTCCTCCAGGGCCGGCGTCATTTCAAAGCAAAAAGGAAAAAAGATATCCGCCATCATTTAAGCCATTGTCAATAAAGACTTAAAAACGTTTTTCCAATGGATTTTAATTAATTGCAGTAAAAGAAGCAGAGAAGTTAACATTTCTGCCGCACATAAAAGATTGGCAGAGCGAGTCCGATGGCGGACTTGAGAACATCAGGAAATATATGAAATGACCATTCAAGTGGTAAAAAAATGATGTGAGAGCAGAGCCTGATAAATACAGATGCTCTGGTGCTGGGGTGCTGGGTGTGATTCCTGGATTCAATGTCTGTAGAGTAAACAGCACCCAGAGACCTGAAAACAACACAGAAAGAAAGGCTAATCTTTTAAAAAGTGCAACAGTTTCTTAGAAGAAAAAGCTGGGGGCCTGTTTTGAAAGAAAATAACCACCGTGCCTGTTTGATATTGCTCACTTAACATTCACCGTACAAGAAACAAATAAATACATTTTATACACATTGTTAAAATAAACTGCATTATAACTTTGAGATAGATATGCTCTCCCTTTGATTAGAAGAACAAAGGGGCATATTATCAAGCCAGGCGATAAAATTATCGCAGCTTTAGTGGCAGAAAACTGCCGCTAAAACGGCGATAATGGGCTTCACATTATGCTCTATGGAATTCCAATTGAAGCCCATGTTAGATGTGAAGGAGTCTAACATGGGCTTCAATTGGAATTCCATAGAGCATATTATCAAGGCCATTATCGCCACTTTAGCAGCAGTTTTCTGCCGCTAAAGCGGCGATAATTGTATCGCCTGGCTTGATAATATGCCCCAAAGCTCTTAGCGGCCTCGACAAGATCACGAAGCGCAAAATGAATGCTGAAATGCAATACCACAGGTAGATAGCCATTTTTAAGGCGAGTAATTTCTTTGTCCGAGAAGGAGGCACCGATTGTGTATTGCAAATATGAGTTTGTGAGGTTTGTTTTGATAGATAGATAGACAGATAGATAGACAGATAGACAGATAGATAGATAGACAGATAGATAGATAGATAGATAGATAGATAGATAGATAGATAGATAGATAGATAGATAGATAGATAGATAGATAGATAGATAGCTAGCTAGATAGATAGATAGATAGATAGATAGATAGATAGATAGATAGATAGATAGATAGATAGATAGATAGATAGATAGATAGATAGATAGATAGATAGATAGATAGATAGATAGATAGATAGATAGATAGATAGATAGATAGATAGATAGATAGATAGATAGATAGATAGATAGGTGCTGTTGTCACTGGCGGAAAATGCTGAATCTTTTTAAACAAGAACACCCTCTTGCCCCGGCTCTAATAATATAGCGATGGGATTCAGAAGGTGTGGGGGTGGGGGGGGAGCGGCGGGTCTCAAATTTCTAAAGTGAGGTCAGCGGCGTGAAAGTCGTCTTTTCATAATGAAAGGTGCACCGTGAGTGTGCGCAGATTTACAGGTCTGTAACTATTCCCAGCAGAAAGGCGAATTTTATGACACAAAAAAAGAATTTCTGTTCCTGGCTGGAATTGTGGCCTCTCTGGAAGCACCTTCTGATAGCCAGTCTCACGAAACACTGTAAATAACAAGCATTTACAATGCAATGGTCTCGGCATTGGTAAAGTTAGAGCTATTGGCATTGCTCATGACATTATTTTTGTTTATGTTTTTAAAACATTTAAAGAAACGGCATTGTCATGAGCAATGCCAATAGCTCTAACTTTAACAATGCCGAGACCGTTGCATTGTAAATGCTTGTTATGACATTACATCTGCCTACAAGGGTTAGATGCAAATTGTTAATTTGTTTCAGGGCCTTTTTTGTGTGTAGTGCCAAAGGGGCTAGGTTGTCTGTGACAATTTCATCTAAGTTTGATGAAATAGAGACTCCCAAGTATTTGGCTTTAGAGACAACTCGAAAGTCAGTCCATAAAACTTGGCTGTTTATTATAATTTGGGTTTTGTTTTGGTTCAGAGCGTAGCCAGAAAGCCTCCCAATTTTTTTCGCCTCATTTTCCAGAGCCACTATGGTGTTTGAGGGGTCAGGTGAAGTGATAGCCAGGTCATCGGCATAAGCCATGATCTTAATACAGCTTCCTTGGAGGTTGACTGGAAGGATCTCGTTATTCCTCTCTATTTGTTTGACAAAGGGGTCAAGGTAAAGGGCAAACAGCAGTGGGGAGCATGGACAGCCTTGCCTAGTACCCCGGGAGATCTTAAACTGTCCGGTTAGTTGCCCGTTAACTGAGACACAGGCTGTTGGCTTAACATAGAGAGCTTGTACTGCCTGCGTGATCTTAGGTCCGAATCCCATTCTCTTTATGACTGCCCACAGAAATCGCCAGGAGACCCGATCGAAGGCTTTCTCAGCATCCAAGAGTGTAAGAGACATCGGGACTCCGGAAGCCTGTGCGGCATCAAAAAGAGTAATAGCCCTTCTAACATGTTTGGTTGTCCCTTTTTTCGGAATAAACCCGTGCTGCCACTCTGAGACCAACGATTCAACCACAGAAGAGATTCTATTAGCTAATATTTTGGAAAAGAGTTTTGAGTCGCAGTTAATGAGCGTTATCGGTCGATATGAGCTCATCTCTATTGGAGATTTGTCCTTCTTTGGGAAGATAGCTATTCTGGCCATGGACCAGGATGTTGGTGGTGAAGTTCCATTAAATGTAGAAGTTATTACTTCTGTAAAGATTGTCTTAATCTGTGGAGCAAAGGACTTATAGAATTCTACTGGAAAGCCATCTGGCCCAGTGGCTTTCCCGTCTGGCAAACTTTTAAGCGACTCCAATATCTCATCCCATGTGGGAGTTGTATCTAGTCTATTCATGTCTTCTAAAGGAAGAGATCTGAGGTTGACCTCACTAAGGTAATTGGTGGTCTCAAGGGCGATTAGGTCGCTAGGGCCACAGATCTCTTCAGTATAAAGCTTGGAATAAAAATCCTGAAATCCGTTTCGAATATGATCTGAGTTGATAGTCTCAACCCCTGATGTGAGTTTGATCGTACGAATCTCTTTATAGGAGACCTGTTGCCTAGTCCTGACAGCCAAATGGTGTCCAATGTTGTCACTACACTCATAGTTTTTCTCCCGGGTACTTGCCCATTTTGAGGTGGCCTTTTCTGCAAAAATTGCCCCAATTTCGGCTCTGGCCAACACTACCTCCTTCTGGGCTGTCTCGATGTTTTGTCCGGTCTGAATGTGGTGAGTCAGCTGAGTTTCAGCCTCCCTGAGCTTTCCTTGTAAGTTATTTATCACCGCTTTCTCTTTTTTGTTTTTGCGTATTGAGAAACCCAGGGTTTCGCCCCTGACCCCAGCTTTTAATGCTTCCCAAACTATCATAAGAGGGGCCGAGCCAACATTGAATTCCAGAAATTCCTCTATCCACCCTTGCATATGTGTTTTGTACAACTGATCCTGGAGTAGAGCTTTTTCAAAGGTCCAAGTAGAGACCGCTTTGGCTTTCCCTAGGCCTGTAATATTGATGATAAGGGGATTATGATCAGACATAAAACGCGGGGCCAATTCAATAGTACAATTATTAATAATCGAGGATGAAAGGAAAAAATAATCTAGTCTAACAAGGGTGTGGTGCGGAGCAGAGTAGAAAGTATGCCCTGGCAAGGAAGGGTTTAAGCTTGCCCAACAATCTCTGAGACCATGCACCTGTGCGAGGTCTATCAATGCCTGATATACCTGTGGTTTCCTACCCTTGTATTTCCAGTGACTAACACTGTCCCAGTTGGAGGGTAGATGCAAGTTCAAATCGCCACAAAGGACAATAGGGATGGGCCAGTGTGCCAATTCCCCGGAGACCGAATTTATAACTCCTGGATTGTCTAAGTTACTCCCATAAATTGAGCACAGGGTAAAAGGGGGGTTATTTGAAACATGGCACTCAGAGATCACCCATCTGCCTAAGGGGTCAGCCTTGGCCCTGGGTGAGAAAATAGAGAGTTTTCTTTCAGCCAAAATACCCACTCCCTTGTTTTTTTAACCCTGCGTAGTGGCCCCTAAGACTTGAAAGCACATCGAATCTAATAAATATCTCTGAGAGCCCTCGATATGAGTTTCCTGGATACAATTGATATCCCCCCCCCCAAAGAGCGAAGCCCCAGCGCAACGTTCTGTCTTTTTAAGCGGTCGTTTAGCCCACAAATGTTAACGGAGACAATTCTTAGAGGGTTTGACTTAGCCATTTCTTAAAAAAAAAAGGAGGCCCACAAATGATAATAGCGCTATAAATTCCTGATGTCTTGTCTTATGCCATAGCAAGTCCATCTTAGGTATGCATGTGTGTATACATAAAAAGAATTAAAAAAAACACATGGTGAATTTATCTGTGTAAATCTTTTCTCTTGTTGTGCCTTCCCCCCCCCCCCCCCACCCTCTGCTCCCCCCCTTCTTCGAGCAATCAGGCGGTGCCTGAATGATGGAAATCAGCTTGAGCTCCAACTGCTGGCCACGCCGGACTGATATAATCTATGACTCTAGTCGCATGGCCTTTTCTCTTAGCTCTTAGCTAACTTCAATAGTAACGTAATAAAGTGAAGCCATATAGTAATAGCCTAAAGAAAAAAAAAACATACAATGAAGAATACGACGAAATAGCAATTACGGTAGCAGAGAGAAAAAGAAATAGTGCCAGGAACAAAAAATAAAGAAGTTAATTTTAAGTCTGACTTCGTTCTTAAGCCCTATTGAGCAAGTGTCATTTGTTCTTGCCTTTCAATTCCTCCAAGTATTCCCCTGCCTTAATCTCAGAGAGAAAAACCTTAGTGCTCCCGTTTAGTATTACTTTAAGCCTTGAGGGGACCATGAGAAACACTTCTGCCCCCAGTTGTTGAAAAGGGGAGATTAGTTGCCTCATACGCCATCTTCGTTCAACAGTCTGGTGGCAGAAGTCTGGTTTGGCAAAAAATGTTACGCCATTTGCTCCCTTCTTGGAGTTAAAGCGGGCCTGGTCATAGATCATCTGCCTAAGACGAAAGTTTCCAAAGTAAACGAGGAACACTCTAGGCTGCCCTCCTGACGAGTTGACACCGCTATGTTGTCGCTTTTGATAGATGGGGAAACGGTGTGCCCTCTGGACTTCATAGTCCCAATCCCAGCCTGGATGATCTGGAAAGGAGTCTTTAAGTAGTTGAACTATAAAGCGCCGGGGGTCATCCCCCTCCTTCCCCTCTGGAATGCCAAGAAAGCGGAGGTTGTTCCGGCGCTGACGATTTTCCTGATCCTCCACCTTTGTCATCAAGTCCATCAAACAAGCGGTGTTAGACGCTCCCTGCTCTTTGGTGATCGCAGCATCAGTTTCCAGATGATCAATTCGTATTTCTGCCATAGAAACCCGCTCGCTAATGTCTACACAGGTTTTGTTCAGACGCCTTAGCCCACCCTGCAATTTTTTAGCAGCATTTTTGGCGATTCGATTGTCCGCCCGAATTTCTTCGTGAAACTCCTTAATGGAAGTCAAGATAGAAGCTAAAGAAGGTTCAGCCGTTTCAGCATGTAGGCTCTTGAAGCTGCCCCACTGAATAGAGTTTAGATCGTTTTCATCTAGGGGATACGATACCTGAGAGTCGGAGTAATCCCATTTTAGATGACTACGATGCCTGTTTTTGCTGGCGGACTTTTTCTGGCGCTGTACTGTGCCTGTGGTTTGAAGTGAGGTCTCACTGTCCTCTTCACTAGCTTCTCCAGAGACATCTTCGTTAGAAGAGTTTGGAGTGCTGTCTGATACGGAGTAGAAGTCTTCCCCCCCTGCTTCAGGAGTCCAGGGGGTCTGGGAACCAGGGGGTACCGACAGGTTTTGAATTACTTTGTAAATCCCTACTCCGAGGTCGGGATCAGAAATAAGCCGAGAGGTCTCTGAGTTGTTCTTGCTGAGTACATTTCCAGATTCCTGTGTCTGTTGGGAGGGCTGTGGCAGAGAAATTTTATTGTCTATGAATAGTGGTGGCGGCGCTGGGACAGGGGAAGACCCATCCTGAATCCATGTGGGCTCTCTTATTTCAGTCAAGTCGTTTTCTGGCAGAGTGGATAGAGCAGCGGGGTCAGCTCCATTCCCTGTTTGGAGTGTCCCAACCTTTGCGTTATCTACTGGTAGGTGGGTGGTGAGGGAGAATAGAGGTTTCGTACTGGGGTTTAAGATGTTTTTTTTAAGTCCCAGAAAGATTTTTGCAGGGGGGGGGAGAGGTCTCAGCATTTTTGTCTCGAGGCACAGCACCCCCCCCTGGCTTGCCCCCATGTTTCCCCTGCGGTTTCTTATCCCCACTGACCTCGTTTTTAGGTTTTGTGGCTCCCTCAGCAGCGGCGACGGCGGCATCTTTGGCGGCTTTTGCATCTTTAAGGTCCGGTGTAATAACGGGAGTCTTTTGTTTGGAGCCTCTCCGGGCCCCACGTGTGCTCATAATAAGCCTGCTGTGTTTCAGTAAATTCGCCTCGCAAGGATCTCTGTAAAGAGCAGTCCAGGGGTCTTGGAGATCGTCAGCACCGGTAGTAGCTGCAGAAAGTGCCAGGGGGGAAGAGCACAAAATCGAGTCTTTAGCAATGTACAGCGTAACAAATGCTTTTTTCACCAGCTTCTTGTAACGGGTGAAAACGGACCGACTGCCCCTCGGCCAGGATGAAATCTCCAATACGAGTCCCCTTTCCAAGAGGAGCAATTTTCGTATATGCGTTGCAGAGCCGAAAACGCTACGTTCTGGCATCTCGAGGGCAGCTAGCCGAGCGTTACGCATCCGGCGTGAGCAGCCGTGCAGCGTGATCTCAGCTCAGCTCGTTTCCATCTTGCTCCCACCAACACAGTTCCATTCCTGACAAAATCATGACGTAATCAAATATGCTATATAAAGCATTCCTGTTACGATAAAAATATGCGAGACCTTGCATGTATCCCTATCTCCCTCCTTATATGCGTGCTTAGTGGAATGAGAGAAAGAGATTTATTTATTTTATTTATTTATAAGGTTTTATATAGTGCGAACGTGATCCACGAGGGTATCAGAGCGCTTTACAGTATATAGTTATAAAGACATACGAAATGAGGTAGTATACATGCATGTTATTCATCATTACTTACAAAAGAGTTAAATAGTATAAGATAACATAGGTGCCCAGTAGACAAAATATAAAGATCCCAGAGGGCAACAGATCATTATATTATATACAGTTATTGAGCTTTAGGTCAGTATTGAGGAAATAAACAAACATATAATGTTCTCTTTCAATCCATAAGAGTTAGCCGGTGATATGAGGATCGTATCTGTGACTCGATGTCAGCATAGAGTAAAGACTTAGGACATGAATTTGTTCATTAGGAGTATTTTTACCTCTTTTTTGAAGGTGGTAAAGGAAGAGATTCCCCGTACCCCTGGAGCTAAGGAGTTCCAAATCTTTGGAGCGATCCCTGAAAAGGCCCTGCAGCCAGTTCTCTTTTTATGAAAGGATTGTGGTTTCAGAAGTAAAGAACTCGCACTTCATAGTTGTCTGCATCCTCCGGATCGTTCTAGTTCTAGAGCTAGGTAACTGGATGTATTGTTATGTAGTGCTTTATGGGTCATGCAGGCAACCTTAAGTTGTATTGTAGCCTCATAGGGCAGCCAGTTCAGCGCTTTCAGGGTCAGAGAAATGTGGCTGTTTCTTTTAGATCCTGATACCAATCTTGCCGCAGCATTAAGGGATGCCCTCAGCGGAGCCAGCTTGCATTTGGGGAGACCGCAAAGAGTGGTGCTTCCATAGTCTAATCTTGGTAGCACTAAGGCTTGCACTGCCATTTTTAGGTCGGTCTGAGGGAGGAAGGGTTTAAGTTTCCTTAGTAGACTCATCTGGTGATTGGCTCCCTTGGTGGCTTTAGTGATGTGCGACTACATATTCAGGTGTTTGTCTATGGTGACTCCCAGGGATTTCGCGGAGTCAATGATGAGGGGAGAACAGTCAATTGAGGTCAGGTGTTTCAACCATTGCTCTATCTTTGGTGTGTGATTGGGTGGGGAGATGAGAATGAATTCAGTTTTTTTTGTGTTAAGCATGAGGTGGTTGTTCGTGAGCCAACTTTGCATGTTCTGTAGAATAGCGTTGAGGGAGATGATGTCTTCTGGAGTGGAGATTTTCAAATACAGCTGTGTGTCTAAGGGTTCCATTAGTAGGTTGAAAAGAATAGGTGATAGGGCTGAGCCTTGGGAACGCCTATGTTGACCACCGATGGCTGAGAGAGAGAATTCTTCATCTTGATTCTTTGTGTTCTGTTATTAAGGAAGGAGGAGAACCAATGTAACACTGGTCCCAAGAGGCCCATCCTTCCCTCCAATAGGGACAGTACGTTGTCAAGTTTAACGTGTCGAAGGCGGAGGATAAGTCAAGCAGTATCATTGGGCACGATTCGTTGCGGTCAAGCATTTTTAGTATGTCATCCAATATGTGGGTGAGTGCAGATTCTGTGCTGTGCCCTTGGCGGAAACCAGATTGGTGATTGTCTAAGAGGTCGTAATTCTCAATATGATTGCATAATTGTATTTGTACACATTTCTCCAGCAGTTTCGCCAAAGTGGGAATGCTGGATATGGGGCGGTAGTTGTTGCGCTCTGATGGTATGGCGTCAAATTTCTTTAGTATAGGTGTAACCTGCCCTATTTTAAGACAGTCTGGTATGGAGCCTTGTCTCAGAGAGGCATTTACAATTTTTGCACATAATGGTAGGATGGATGTTTTTAGCATTTTGAATAGGGCCGGAGGAAGGGGGTTATACAAGTGATTGGAGGGATTGATTGCTAGAAGAGTGTTATAGATTTTTTGTTCAGAGATTGGCGCGAAGGTGTTCCAGGAGACATTGTTTTTTGTGACTTCCCCTGGAGAGCTGGACCTTGAGTTGTGAATATCCGTTAGCATCAGTGGCCACCGATTGTGGGAGGGTCTTCTTAGATTGGATGTCGAGCTCGATGATCTTTATCTTTTCACGGAAGAAGTTGGCAAGCTCATCGCAGGAAGGTGTATTCAGGTCGTTTAGATCCGTGGAATTCGACGTGTTGCGAGCTTGTTGCTTGACGATTTCAAAGAGTTTTTTGGGACGGTTCATTGCTTGGTTCAGCTGGGTTCTGAAAAAGTCTGCCTTGGCCATTAGAATCTTCCTTTTGTATGAGTTCCTTAATGTTCTAAGGTGCTGTAGGTGAACGTCGGAGGGTGCAGATTTCCATAATCGTTCAGCAGCTCTTAGCTTGCTTTGCTTCAAGTTTAGGGAGTCATTGAACCAAGGTTTGGAAATTTTGGAGGACACATTTTTTTCTTGGAGGGGTTCTGTGGAGTCCAAGATTTCATGCATCGTGGAATTGTAATCCTTCATGTTAGTTGTGGGGGTCAGGGTGGAGTTGCAATGGTTTACCAAGGTGATGGGGTTGATGTTCTGTAAGTTCCTTTTCCATTGTTTTGTTTTTGATGGTTGACTCCTTTTTGGAGTAACCTCGATATTGATGGAGAAGAGGATGCTGTGATGGTCAGTCCAGTCGCAAGGTGTGATGGATTCTAATGAGATGATGCTCGTTTTTGCTATGATGAGGTCCAGTGTCTCTCCCTTGTTGTGAGTTGGGCTGTCACAGAATTGGAATAAGTCCTGGTCTGCCAGAAACGCTTTAAGACATCGTACACCATGGTCGTTTGCATTGTTCCAGTGTAGATTGAAGTCACCCAGGAAAATTTGTGGTACTTGTGAGTTGACGTTGGATGAAATGACTTCCATTAACTCGTCGATGAAAGTCAAGTTATCCCTCGTGGGGTGGTAGAATAAGTGGAGCTTGCTGGCGAGGCGCTTATCATCAGAGATATTGACACAGAGATATTCGCAGGAGGATAGAGCGATGGAGTCTACTTGCTTGACTGAGATTGTGTTACGATAGATGCAGGCTAACCCACCTCCTGGCGCCACATTTCTATCTAGGCGGATTAGGTTGTGACTAGGAGGAACCAATAGATCAAGGATGGGGGAGGAGGAGCTGTTTAACCATGTTTCGGTGAGGAGGATAATGTCTAGGTCATTCTCTAGGATTAGGTCGAAAATGTCAGGTACATGTTTGCTAGCTGATCTGCAATTAATGAGTGCACACTTTATCTTGTTAATAGAATGGGTTAGTGTAGTCTGCTCTATGTTGATATTTGTGAGATTATCTCTATTTGGAGATCTGTTATTGTGTGTGGGTTCTCTGAAGGGGTTGTTTTGAATGGATTGGATAGTGCCATATTGTGACGTACAGTTATCTGTTGCTAAGGCATATGATATGAGGAGGTCGTCTATGTCGCTGTCGGATAGTTTGACATTTGTCCTCCTAGGCCAGGAGGTGGAAGGTAAGTTAATCTAAATACTATTGTCAGGGCGTGAGATCTTGGGGATGTCTCTACTAATTTGTGGACTGATTTGGTTTTCTGACTAGTTTTCTCGTGGTGAGAAATCTTGGGGAAGTAGCTACTAGTTTGGAGATTGATTTGGTTCACGGTGGCGTTGGTGGCTCTGTGTACGTTTAGAAGTTCTTTGGTGATGGTTGATAGATTATGCATCTCGGCCTTGTGATGGGCTAGGCCTGAAGCTAACTCATTGAATCGTGCAAACCAAACGGAGTTGGGAAGGTTAGTAATATGTGTAGGTGTATGTTCTTTCATGGAAGGCGATCTGCAGGTGGGGTCTGTATGCGTGAACGCGTTCTCCGGTTGCATGGGGATGTCTTCATTAGGGATCGGAGTGGCAAGTTGAAGGAGGTTTTTTGTGGGGTCCAAGTCGGTGTGTGGACTGGTCGTTGTGTGTTGTATTCTGATGCCAAGATAATCGCTCCACCTTATCTGTAACAGATTAATATTGCTCAAAAACAATACATATTGCTTAAAAACAATCAGGCGTTAAGTTTAGAAGCACTGCGATTTGGAACGTATTTTGTTGGTATTGGTAGCAGCATTTGAATACTTAGTGGTGTCTGTATAGTCGCAATTACAAAACTTACAATATCACAGTTTAGCCTACTGTTGGCGTTGGACATAAGGCATGCAGTCCACATAGGATGTTTACTGACATAGAGTGACTCAGAACAAAAAGTCAACTTATTAGAGTATACTCTGCCGGCTGTCACGTAATCAAATAGCGCATCATATAACTCAATATCATGTCAAAATTTAACCTGCTGTTTGGCTTAGGACATAAAGCGTAATGTCCACATGGGCTATTTTTTGACACCAAGTAACACGCAACAAGAGTAAACTCCATTGAGTATACTGTGCCTGCTATCGTGTTGAAAAATTAAGCGCATCATACAACACAATGCCATGTACTTACCTAACCATCGGGACCCTGGACCTTTCTCAGGCGGAAGGAAAGCGAGCCGTTTTATACATTCCTAGTTTGTAAATTGAAATCTGGTGTGTATTGTTAGCCCGGTGCAGTGTCGCGTACTGATTACGTAATACTAGTGAAGAACTACAAAATGAACCAAGGCTCCTAGGGATATGTAGGTCGTTTGAAGCCGACTAATCTTAACCCGTCCGAACTTTTCTGCACCCATGGAAACATGGGAAGCGTAGTTTGTTGTTCCCTTTTAATCTCTGCTTTACCATACAATGTAGAGAAAGAGGAGAAGATTAAAAGCCTATAATTTGGATGTCGCAATGGCCTCAATTCGTGTTGATTCTACAGGTATATGTCTGACATTGAAAGGAAATATGTCAACATAAAAAAAGGGTGAAGGTTTATCAAAGAGACCGCCTGGTCCACTGACCAATTACGTAAGACTTGGGTGTAAATAATTCCTAGTTTAGTGTTTTCTAAAAAGCGGATAGTTTTACATTAAGTCGGTCGCCTTGTCTTTTACTTATTGCATTCTCAGGACATTAAAGCAGAAAACTGCTTGGGAATCTGAATACTGTGTTGACACAGTATTTGTATAGATAACGTCTAGCATGATCATACCAATACTCATTGAAGAGGCAATTGATAGGGCTAAAGCAGGGTCCAGGGGATGTCACCATTCAAATCCGACTGTCACTATGAAGTTTAAAAACCCATCTCTGTTCTTTACGAAAGAGAAATTTGGTTATGTCCGTGACATGTGGTGGAATGAAGGGTTGTTCGAGGACCGTCCATATTAAATCGTCAGCTTTATGTTGCATGTTCAAAAAATGGCTCGTCAGTCTTGTTGATTATTTTTTGCACCCAACTGTGCTCTTATGTTCAATTATTCGTTGTTTCATCTTCCGTGAGGTCATACCAACATACTTAAGCTGACACGGACAAGTTATCAAGTAAATGACCTTTTCGTTGTTACAATTAGTGTGCTTCAGTTGTCTCCAAGGTCTGCCTGTGCCTATGTCCACTGTTGTTGTGTGCTTAGTCTGTGGACAAGCTGCACAAGAGCCACATGGATAATGTCCCTGTACAGCTGGTAGGTTCCATTGTGTCTCTTGTCTGTTAGATGGTTCCGTTCTTGGTCTTGTGTGGACCAGACTGTCATGTAAATTGGAGCTTCTTTTAAATGAAAACAGTGGTAGAGGTATAGTTTCTTTGCCGACATTGAGGATATGCCAATGTCTACGCACGCTCTTCTGGATTCTGTTAGACAGTGTACTAAACGTATTGACGCATGTCAGTCTTTTCATTGGTGGTTTAGGTGCAGTTGGTTCCAAAAGTGCCTCCCGATTATTGTTGGTGCTCGTTTATATGATTGGCGTATTAATCTTTTCGGATAGTTCCTCTCTTGTAGATTGCGAGACAGGATGCTGGCATGATGGTCATAATTCTCTTTATTGGAGCAATTCCTTCGTACGTGAAGGAATTGCCCATATGGTAAGTTCTCACGAAGCGATTTTGGATGAAAACTTTCAAATGTCAGTAGTGAATTTCTAGCTATAGGCTTGTTCTATAATTCACTCTCCAGTCCTCTTGCTGATGGAAAGATCCGGAGATCCAAGAATGGTAAACTCTCTTTGCTGTACTCCACTGTATAGTTAAGAAAGTTGTTCCTCATGTTCAACCAAGTTTGAAATTCAACAATGGTTGCAGCATCACCTCTCCAGATGACAAAAATGTAATCGATATATCGTTTCCATAAAACAGTCTATTCATGGAAGGGGTTTCCTGTTCGAAGAGATGGACGTACAGGTTAGCCAGGCTGGGCGCAAAAACGCTGCCCATTGATGTTCCTGATGTTTGAAGATAGACATTCTCTTCAAATTTGAAAAAGTTTTCTTTCATGGCTCACCTGGTGCACTCCATTATGAAGTGCACTGGTGTTATGGTCTCCATTGTTCTTTGATCCAGGAGTAAACATATTGCATCCAGGGTCTCATCCTGGGGGATACAGGTATACAACGATTCAACGTCGAAAGAGATAAGAAAATCTGTTCCAACGTCAAACTCTATCTCCGGTAATAACTTCAAGATGTCTTTCGTGTCCTGGAGATAGGTTGGCATCTCTTTTACCATAGGTCTTAGAAAATGATCCACAAAAGTGGATAGGGGTTCCAACAAGGAGCCTATCCCCGAGATGATTGGTCTACCTGGTGGTGGTCTTTGAGGTTTATGGATGTTTGGTAAAGCATAAAAGTATGGCATCACCGGATGTGCAGTGATAAGGAAACTTGCCTCTTGTGGAGTTATCCAACCTTCATTCTTTGCTTCGTCCACAAGATCACAGATTTCTTTGGTCAACCTCGGTGTAGGTTCCATCTTCAGTTGACGGTAAAACGGTCTATCACTCAGTTGTCTCAGACACTCAGTGTGATAGTCAGAGGTGTTCATAATGACTATCGCACCACCTTTGTCTGCTGGTTTGATTGTTATTGAGGCATCCTTGGTTAAGGTTTCGAGTGCCTTCCTCTCGCTTAAGGGTAATTTGTGGAAGTGACGATTTTGCGTGGCACTCAAAGTGGAGACATCCTTGGTTATAGCTTTTTCAAAAGTTAGTACTTGATCTGGTACAAGATGAGCAGGAGGATTCAAGGTGGATCGTGGTTTAAGACCACTGTTCATAGATTCAGTGTCAATGGTAATCTTTTCTTGTTCTTTCTCTTTGAACAAGAAATGGAGTCTAATTTTCCTAAAAAATTGGGCTAACTCGCACTGAATTTGGAAAGAGTTACCATTGTAAGTGGGCACAAATCCTAGTCCCCTGTCAAGTACTGCTTGTTCATCCTGAGAAAGTGAACGATCACTTAAGTTTAAAACTAGGTTGTTGTTTCGGTGCTGGTTCCTGCTTGTTGTGGACCTTTCTTCATGCTGCGCGTGCTCCGCGTGATAGTGGAGGACTCTAGTGTACCTGTGCCTGCTGTCCTCTTCTCCTTCCTCGAGAGTGACCACGGCCCGGTCCTAAAAAAGGCTGGTTTGGAAAAAATTGAGGTTGCGGATTGAAGGGCAACATTTGTGGATGAAACTGTGTATTAGGAAAGCTCCATGGGGCTGGGGGCCACCATTGTGCTTGTTGGTGACCTTGTGGACCATTTCGCCACTGTGATCTGTTCTTCCGGCCTCGACCTCTAGTTTGTTGTCCACTCTGATTCGAAGAGTCCGAATCTCTCGACCACCCATCTGAACCTGAAGAGGAGTAATTCGAGCCATAACGTTTACCCTTTTTGTTGAAATCTGGTGGCACAAAGTTATCATTGGTGTATGGATACACCTTTTCGAAAGAGAAACGGGCTAGATCCTTTTTATATTTTTCAATTTTAGTCACCAGGATCGTATCTTTGAACTCTTTATTTGATTTATTAGATTCTTCAAGGTTCTTTTTATATAGAGTAGTGGATATGGTGGTTTTGATCTTACCCTCTAGAGTTTGGATCTCGATTCAAATGGTGTCAGCAATGCGCTTGGCCATGCTGATAATTAAAATAAGCCAATCGAGTGTGCATCGCCATGCTATTAGTGACCAGTCCTGTAGGAATGCTTTGTCTTTAAGAAAAAGCCTCGGTGTGTTTGTCACAATCAGGCCAGTAGGGGTACAGTTACCGCGAAGATACTCGGTCATAATCGCCCCATGAATCAAGGTACGTGTCTGTGATTTCTTAAGGACCAGTAGCTTAGTCTAGTCATCTCCACTGGTAATAACTGTACTTTGTAATGAATCGATGATGCTCGGCGTAGTTAGAATCGCCTGGGCTACGGCATCATCAAATGCCAAGCCTGTTAGTTCCGCCATGGTAGAGTGCAGGAATGAGAAAGTTAATGTATATTCAAAGCTCAACTCACACTTTTTAAGACAATGTAGAAAATAAAAGACCCGGAGCCGAGGCTACTCAAGAACAAACAATACACTCTGATAGATAGGGGGTCTCAGGGCGGAGGAAATTTCCAGCACAATTATATATCAAACAGATAATCCGCGGGTCTATCAAGCTCAGAGAAGAGCTTGAGAGCACAGCCCGTACAAGCAACGCACTCCTACTAAAACTTGGACATCTGGGATCTCCTCTTGGTTGCAAATCCTAGTGCAACCAAGGGCTACAACCCCCTCAAGAGGAGATCCCAGATGATGAAGCATGCCACCTTGGTGGGTGAAGGGATTCCGTCCTTTTAAGGAGGACTTTTTGTCCATGTTTTAGTAGGAGTGTGTTGCTTGTACTGGCTGTGCTCTCGAGCTCTTCTCTGAGCTTGATAGACCCACCGATTATCTGTTTGATATATCATTGTGCTGGGGATTTCATCCGCTCTGGTCTTTAAAACTTTCTCTGAGATCCCCTATCTATCATAGTGTATTGTTTTATCTCCAATATCTTTCCCAGCAGAGAGAGGAGAGAAATGGGTCGATAGTTAGTTAGATGGTTTGTAGGTTCAACTGTTCTCTAACAAACCCCACTTAAGTAGCAAATTCTGACATGTGCTGCAGACTTCAAGTCGCCAATCTCCTCTTAGCTTACAGCAACAAAGTTAATGTGTTGATAGGCAAATCTCCACTCATAAACACAAAGTGGTAGTTTGTTTCCTTTCCTCAGCAATTGAGCAGAAATCCAAATTGAGGGTACTACGCCTTAACCGTATAAAAGAAGTCCCTCAAAGTGTCCCCAGGGTTCTCAACTGAAGGTATCAGAAACAGACGCACACAAAAAAGTGCTCACCTGCTTTTACTTTTGGAAATGACAAAAAGATGTGGTGATAAAGCATTCTTTTCCACGCCACGAGTTTAAATAAATGGATGCATTTTAATAGATACATTTGTGGCTTCTAGACCTAAAGTTTAAATAAAACTTATCAATTAGTGGATCATCTCTGCTGTTTCCTCTGTTGTTTATTCAAGCGTGCCATACTTCTGTGTGAGCACTGTATAGAAAATTATTTAAATATATTCAATAAGCAAATAAATACAATAATCCAGGGCAAGTTTGCGTTCCCAACAGGGGGTCCGATTCACAAAGGTAAATTTACACTTTTGTGTAAGTTTAGTACTTTTCGGGATTCACAAAGGTAAACTTAGATCAAAAGTCTAGCTAAGTTTACCTTTGTGAATAGGGCCGGTGATGTTTTTACCTTTTAGATGTAAAATCACAGTACCAAGTACCGCATTACAATTAATTAATCATGTCCTTCTTCAGGCTCCAGTCACATGCCCATAGTGATGGATGTGAATTCATGGAAAAACGAAAACTGAGAAAACATGTTCGAGGAAACCAAATGATTGAAAAACAATTTTAAGGAAAGACAATTATAAGGAAATACAAATAAATCGAAAATGAAAGGAAACATTTTAAAGGGAAGGTAATTTTAAGGAAACATCCAAAATCGCACACTTGGGTAAAGATTAGGAGTAGTGAAGATATTTATGGTTTAGGGTTGGGTCATATTTAGGGGCGATGAGGGGTTTTTAGGGTTCTGGAATGTGTGAAGTTTAAGAGTGGCAGGGGCTTTTTAGGTATGGATGTAGTTTAAGCTAGTGAGGGGTTTTATGGATCAGTGGAGTTAAGGGGTGGTGATGGGTTTTTAGGGTTCAGGGATGGGTGACATCTGGGGTATAGAGCTTTTTTAGATTTTACTGAGGGATAGTGTTTAGCATTGGTGAGTGTTTTTAAGGTTCAGTCATGGGTAGAGTTTTGGGGTGGTGAAGGTATTTTAGTGTTTAGGAATGGATGGAGTTTAGGGTGGTGTGGGATTATAAGAGTTCAGGGATGGGGTAGTTTATATGTAGAAAGTGTTTTAGGGCTCAGGCATTGGGAAGTTTAGGGGTGGTTTGAGGTTTTATGGGTAATGAATGGGTGGTTTTCAGGGGTGGTGAGGGTTTTGGAGTTTAGGGATGAGTGGAGTTTAGGTGGTGTGGGATTTTAAGGGAACAGGGATGGGTTGGGAAAAAGTGGTTTTGGGGGTTCAGGAATGAGGGGAGTTTAAGGGGAGTGAGGGTATTTTAGGTTCAAAGATGGGTAGAGTTTAAGAGTGGAAAAGGTTTTAAGGGTTAAGGGATGGGTAGAGTTTAGGGTTAGAAAGGGCTTTTTAGGATTAAGGGATAGGTGGAGTTTAGGGGTGAGGGATGGGTATAGTTTATACGTTGGTAGGAATTTTTAGGGAACACCAATGGATTATGTTTGGAGTTAGTAAGGGTTCAGTGAATTAAAAGCATCCAAATTAATTGTTTGATTATGTAAAAGATATGCATCCAAAAATGTAAAAGATATACATCTGAAATAATATTCCGTGACCTAAAGGATCCAAATAAATACCTTCAACAAAAATGTTTCTGGAAGCAAGACCTGCAAACATTTCATGTACATCCTAAAAAATAGGTATGCAGAAGCCAATTTTGAAAAAAATACATTGTATGAAATTGTTTTTTATGAATTGGTAAATACAATTCATCCTGAAAATTTCCATTAAACCGTCTAGATGAAATAATTTCTCAGTAATGTAATTCCATTCGTTTTTCAGTGAAATCACATACAACCACCGAAAGATTCCTTTTAAGACACAAACAAGATTTGTGCGGCTGGAGTTGCAGCTACCTGCTTTCCCCCAATATATTTGTTTCTTAGTGAACGATATCACCTGAGCCGTTTCTCGTGGTAGGTCTTCTATAGTTAGCTACCTCTGGAGTCTGAAGGTGTGGCGCCTCTCCTGTGTAAGTGGTCCTGCTCCACACCCCTGTAACCTGATGGTTATTAAACAAAGCAAAGATCAAAAATTCCCTAAGCACAGAATTTTAGTAAATTACTTTATTGGATTTCCATTCTCTAACTTTAGATCCATTATCTGACACATGTAATTCATTTCTTGTTCTGTGGTTTTGTTGCCTTTAGTAAAGCACTTCACAAGACTTGTTGCTCTCTATATTTAGAAGGAAAACCAGGACTGTAATGTATATAGTGTGCACTGCCCTGGTCTGTGTGCCTTTACATGCTGGACTTCCACAATCTGTGATTCCCTCATGCAGTTTCAAAGTCCCCTAGTGGTACAGAAAGTGTGAATATGCCTGTTGCGCTTCGTGGGCCCTTTATGTAATATAGTCCAAAATTGCCATGAATAGAAAACTGGCCAGTGACAGCGTGCTTGCTGCTGGTTTATTAACATTTTTTAAAATAACATTCTGTCTTTACGCACATTACTGATGTTATGCTACTTTGTAAATTGGAAACTGAGGGCCTCATTTATGAGACCCTACCGACATTATTGTGCTGCCGGAGCGTCATTTTTTTGAAGTTCCTGTGGTGCCATGTGCCATTGGCATATTTAGAAGGCCACGTTACGTGGCTTATCATGGCCTTATAAATATGTGCCCCTTTCACAAGATAAAACTGAGTGAAAGGGGCATTCCATGGGTGTTGCTGGGGGCGTTCATAGCAACTTCCATGGCTTGTTGACACTGCCCCAGATTTACGAGAAATCGAAAGTCTGAGGCTGTTCCAAAAACTTAAACCTCCGCAGTTGAGGTGTAAGGGAGGCACAACGAGGAGAAATATCTTTATTTCTCATAATTTTTACTATATGTGCAGCCCACATAGAAAGAGGAAAAAGCCTCTTGTAATTGTTTTTTTTGCACAAAGGTTTCCCTTCCTGCACAAAAATAATCATCCCCAAATCACAGGCACCCTTGAACCATGGTGCAAAGGTGCCTGAGTTGCTGCTCTGCTCTTTTCTTTTGCCTTTAGCGCAGCACAGTAGCAAGGCCTGCTGCACTGCCCTACAGCAAAAAACCCATAAATGAGGTCCCTGGTTTTTATTTACTAACTTGTGACCCAGTATAGCTCAGCAAGTCACTTTGTGCACTGCACTGCATGACAGGGAAAGGATAGGAGTGCTCTGTATTTAAGTCAATATGAGGCATTCCTGCTGTTTCCCCTGTGATGGAGCCATTTTGGAAGCCTAGTTCCAACGCAGGCACCCTTGCACTGTGGTGGAAGGGTGCCTTCTTTGCATGCAGGATTGTTTTTGTGGAGGAAGGAGCCCTTTCCTGCACAAAAACATTCCTGAGAGGCATATTCCTCTTTCTATGTGTGCTGCAGAATGCGGCACACATAAACAGAGGAAGTAATGAGGAGAAATAAAGATATTTCTCCTCGTTATGCCTCACTCAAAAAGGCACATCTTTTTGGCGCATTCCCAGGTCTACCAGTTCTGCGGAATCTGTAAATTCAGCAAAAACCAAGGGAGTTGAGTGGGAACGCCTTCCCAGGGAAGAGTAAGACAATGCAGCAATTTGCACTGTGTTGCCTTACTCCAGATTTATGGAGCTACTCAGGGCTGCACAAAGTGACCTTGCGTAGCTTCATAAATCACATGTAAGGTGTGCGTCTCTCTTGCACCACATTGTGTGATACAAGAGTGACGCAAACCAGCTCATACACAGGTCCCTGTGTTTTATCTCTTTCACTTTCTCTAACCTTGACATTTCAGGCATCATCTTTATAATGGCAGCTGCTCATCTCTGCTATTCAGTGTCTAATTTCTGGTTGCTATCTATTTGAAGATGAATAATCATCTTGCAGGCACTATTAACAGTATAATTAAGATCCGAAGGTGTTTATTGATAAGGAATTGGCCTAATGGCTAGGGTGCCGACCTCAAATCTGGGGAACCGGGTTCAAGTCTCAGACAAGGACGCACAACATCCTGTGATTCTGGGCAAATCACTTAATCTCCCCGTGCCTAACAAAAATAAATGTGTCCTTGTGTAATGCAACTGGTACTCATGTAACGCGCTCTGATACCTGATACCTTCTGGTCAAGTTCGTGCTATATAAAACGCCGTAAAAATTTATTTTTTTTAAATTGACCCATTCAATTTTCACTTATTGGGGTAGGATCTTTCTAACCTGTTGCAGACTTAGATTTAGGGGTGAGAAAAGACTACCCGTACAGCTAAAAGTATTACTGAATAGACAGCATGTTGTGAACGGATGCTACGGATTGAACATTTATTAGGATATACACCATCATTGTTTCAAGATACACATCTTTCACTAAATCAATACAGAGGCAGTTTTAGCAATATTGTGAAAAAGACTCCAAGAAAAACATACCCTGAGGAAGACATAGGGTAGAAATGTATTGCCCATAAGAAACTGCTCGAGATAAAGTTATTGATTAATAACTGCATTTGTTTTCATTGTCATTTTTGTGGCCAGTTCTAGTTTGTATTTAAGTGTGATCATTCTCCTCCTATATTATTTTCTTTTGCATTTTTTCCCTTGCAACTTGTCGACTTGTTTTCCTCTTCTGGGCTTTGATCCAGTCATGAAAGTGACATGCAACACTTTTCAGCTTACTCATACTGACTGGGAACGACGGTTTAGGACACCAGTCACCTGGCACGGAGGAGAGACAGCCAAACAAAAAGGGTTCCTGTACTGGATCTTTTGGCGCCTCACTAGAGAGTGAAGACCTTGGGACTCCACTTGAACATTGATTCGACTTTATGCTCCTTGTGGGTTAGTACTTGGATCAGGCTGACTGGTGACAATCTCAGGTGCATTCAAAACTGATAGTAAATTGTTGTCTGACGTTAGAGAGGCCAAGTGATTAGTGAAACTCTTGAAACAAATTTAGTGCCAGGTCATAGGACCTGCGTGAGCCTACCATAATCCCCTCTGGCAGAGAGGTATTCACAAATGTATGTATTATGTATGGAAAACTAAAAAAAAAACAAAATGAAAGAAACAAATGAAAGTATGCATAATCCGGTGCATTGCTTTCCAAACATGTTCCTAAGATAATACTGAAAATCAGAGTTAAACTTTGTCAGCAGTGCCGTGGTTTTCATAAGAATGCGGTGGGAAGCACATAGAATTTGGCAAGAGGCATTTTTTTAAAAACGCACAGAACAAGTTCATCCTGTTTGGCATAATATAATTCTGCTGGGACGTTTTAGCAAAGGTTTTCCTTTTCATAGAATTGAAACTATTTGCACCAGGTTGTGAAAAATGTGTTATACACTTCTTGTCAGGAGTAAATGGTTTTACTACTGCTTAATTGTACACAAGTGCATACAATTACGTGGTAGCACGTGTTGGAGAGTGTTTTGCATTTAAAGTTTGTAAATGCCTTCTGGTAGAATATGGGTTGTTGGCTGAAGGGGGCTGTGAGTCCTTCTTAAGTAACCTCCACAATCCTTCTCAGGGCAAACAACAAGTGGTCGCTAAATTAACCAGTCTGGTAGCGTGGTACAAAAGCAGTCAGGCTTAATTTAACGGCAATGTGCAAATGTTGCAATTGGGTTCCGCCCATTCAGCACGCCCTGATTTTTTGCTTTTGGATCACCCGGTTTTGGACTTTTTACTGTGGTGAGTCTCACTGCAAGTGTCTTACCCACTGGAATCATATATTTCAAATGGACTGTGCTTGATTACCACCAGTGTCTGCCTTTTAAAATAAGGCTGCTACGACGCAGCAACGGTAAGGGGCACTTGGCTGGTTACAGGTGAACACGTGTGCACACAAGTGCGCACTCATGTGCAGGGTGCGTGTGGGAGACTACTGTTGTGCAGAGCCCAGTAACTGCACACAGGCAGCCTGGTGCAGAGGGGACTCTGCAGGATTAAATATTGATCTGGGGTAGGCCTTTTAATGTTAGTGCATACTGATAGGGAAAGTCAGAGTGATTTACTGTTTTGTAGGAGGTGACATTTTATTATACAGTTAGGGAGAAAACTGCCTTTCAGTGCATTTTTGCTTCCCTTTGGCCTACAGAGACCAGTGACGTCTTTTAATCGGGGTGTAACCTGTGTGAGAAAATGTAGATTTTCTACAGTCTGGCGAGCAGGAAATCTGGGTTTTATTAAAGACACGGAGGCTAATATTGTGCAAAAATATCTTTATTGCTACTATTCCACACAGAAGCTCCTTTAAAGAATATAAAACTATAGAATTCAGAACAAACAAAATCCCAGAACTCCTGAAACACAGCATTCGAAGAATTCAAACTTCTCCATCCTCATGGAAATCCTCACGATGCAATCCATGAAAACTGATCCTTCATGATCTCGTGGTACGAAGGACTTGATACTTTCAAACTTGACCATGAGCTAGGAGAAAACACAGTTAACCAGGGATGGGTAAATGGGAGGGATTATATTAGCCATTGCGTATTTAATAAAATCAAGATTTTCTGCCCACTAGGCTGCGGAAAATCTATATTTTATGGCAAGACCCGGAGGCTAACATTATGCAAGTTTAAATTATTTACAACAAACAACTTGCCGCATTTGCTACTGGTTTGAAAAAAATAATTCAAAAAATTACATCATTAGAGGAGTCCGCACAACGAAGAACATCTTGCAATGATCCTCTCATCATGTATGCCTTAAAACAGCCTCTCCTCTCACAAAATGAGCTCCACACATATTCACTTCCACTCCAGCGCTACCCATCACCTCTCGCACCCATCTAGCTAGCGTAGGTGAAGATACTGCCTTTTATTATTTCTTAAAGGAAATAAGCAACTGACTCACACCATCAGGCCTTACATCTGCCGATCATCTCTCATACTACTTCACACATCTCACTACACACAATTTCTCATTCTCTTTAAAATAGGGATAAAATATTAAAAAAGAATTACTTTTTGTTCTTTTTGGTAAATAAAAGCATACACCTTCCGGCAAAAAAACTCTGCTGGTAATGTCCAGAGCTTTCACATCTGACACCTTTCTGAACAAAATTAAACATAATAAGAAAGTCAGTTTGAAAGATAAATCCCTCAAGGACAAGGATACATTGTCTCCACAAGATAACAAAAACAGCAACACCTTAGAAACATCTCAAGCCGAATTATACCTAGATACAGGTGGTTTTGCAATTCTGATGCTACGCATAAGCCTGCGCATCAACACATCCTGCCCTACAGTTAATCTATTAACCAGGTCATGACCTGCAGCGATAGCAGATCTATGCACATTCACTGTTCTGTTTGCCAAACTGTCTGCAAATCTTTCTGACAGATAGTTAACCACTTCCACTGTGGACACTGAAATGGGATCAAAGTCCCTCTCCATACACCACCAAACCCATTTTTGCCATGCCAATCTATACATCCTCCATGTTCCTGGAGCCCAGAATTCTTTAATAAGTTCTGAAACTGCTCATGAAAGCCCCGGTACCTCCCATACTCTCCTGAAATTCTCCAAGCCACCAATCTCATCTGCTCTCAAATCACCAAATGTTGCTTTTCCCCTGTCAGGTCTCTCAACAGTGTCGAAAACCACGGTAGCAGAATGGGAAACTCCACTAACATCTCTAACAGAACTGGATACCACACTTGGACCCACCAAAGCAGAGTTGTCACAACAGTAGTCTCCTTCCACCCGCTAATAATCATGGTCACCTGAGCTATCATAGAAAATGAGGGAACGCATAAGGTATGAGAGCCGTCCAAATCTGCCTAAATGCGTCTATTCCAGCTGAATCCGGATCCAGTCTCCAACTGAAAAACTTATTTTTCTGTGCATTTAGTCTGTTGGCGAACAGATCCACACCAAACGACCCCCAAATCGTTTCCACCTGCAAAAACACCGACCTGTTCAACATTCAATTGCTCGAATAGTTGAAATTTCTTGAGAACCAATCCGCTTCAAAATTGGTCAATCCAGGAATTCGCTTGCACTCACAGGTTCCTAATCAGACAGTACTCCCAAAACAACCTTTGCTAAATCTGCCAAATCCTTAGATTTCAGACCCCCCAATTTGTTCACATACTGTACTGCTGAGACATTGTCAATGGGCAACAGCACTGTACACCTTACACCTTTCTGCGTGAAACATTTTATTGTAAATAAACCCGCTAATAATTCCAGGCAATTTATATGCAGCCTCTACTCCTCATTTGTCCAACGACCTCCTGTTGGAACTTCACCACACCATGCACCCCAACCATCTAAACTTGCATCCAATTCTATCACTAACTCTGGGTTCTCTTCAAAAATCAATTTCCCATTCCAAACCTCCTTGTTTAACATCCTCCATTTCCTTCACCTCTTCCGTGAGTATCAGATCCTGAGAATACCTCAAACCATTTCTTAGATGCATGGACTTTAATCTCTGCAAAGCCCAATAATTCAAAGGACCTGAAAAAATAGCCTGTATCGTGGATGATAGATGACCAACCACACAGGCAAGCATCATCAACCAAATTTTCCCCAGCGATAGTTCTCTCTTCAATCCCTTCCTTATCCTTTTCAATTTCTCTTTTGGAAGTTTTAAAATCGCCTCTACCATATTTACCAGAAAACCCAAAAACTGAGTCTCCTGATATGGCACCATTCAAGATTGTTCTCAATTGACAACAAAACCCAAACACTCTAGTAACCTGACTGTCATCCCTGTGTACTCCAACAAACGCAACCTGCTCTGATCCATGATCAATAAGTCGTCTAGGTAAATAATCAACCTCACTCCACTTTCTCTCAAGAATGACGCCACTGGTCGTAAAATTTTTGTAAAGTGCCATGGGGCCGATGAAAGACAAAAAGGAAGACACACAAATTTCTAAAACTTTCCGCCCTATCTGAACATGAGATACTTTTGATGGTGTTCCCAAACAGTAATAGTTAGATATGCATGCTTTAAATCAAGTTGAGTCAACCAGTCTCCTGTCTGTAAAATGTCCCTTTAAATGTGCATGCCTTCCATCTTGAAATGATGGTACACTACCCAACCGTTGAGACTTCTCAAATGTATAACCGGTCTCAGCCCTTTGTCCTTTTTCTCTAATAAGAAGATATTGCTTATAAAACCTTCTCTTTCCTGATAACATTCCACTATTGCTCCTTTCTCTTTCAATTCTACTCATGTACTACATCAATGATGCTCAGCACACTTGGACTTCCGAACCTATATGTAGAATACTGCGTTATTGTATGAATCTTGCTCAAAAACTGTTGTGAAGCGCTCCGATACCCTCGGGTCAGGCTAGCGCTATATAAATCTCCTTAATTACTTAAATTAATTCCTTAACTCTAGAACTTCTTTGTCCACTATCCTCGCCTGATCCACACTGAACTAAACTCCCCTTGACACTCAACTTTGAAACGGATCTCCAATAAAATCGATCTAATAATCCTGTACCGATTGCAGAACCCAGGAGTCCCTTGTTACCCGAAACCAATTGTTATAAAATTGGGCAAGTCTGCCGCCCAACTTTACTGGGGTACCTGATCCTCTGAACCTTCAATCACTCGGATCTCCACGTTCCCTAGAACGTTGTCTTTGAGGGCAGAAACTTCCTACTTTCCAGCCACTTTGTCCTTGTAAGGGGCCATATCCCCAGGAAAAAGAGGATCTCGTAATTCCCTGACCTCGGCTGGGAAATTGACCCCTTGATCTCCCAGTCCAACCAAAAACACCGTCACTGAAGACCCTCCTAATATCTCTATGAGATTTTTGGATGGAAGAGTATGCACCAACAAACTTATACATTGATTTAATAAAATCATCTCCGAAGAGAAGACCTTTAGCAGCAAATTAGCCAAATCAACCAACTTAGGGTCAATTTTCAACAAGATACTTTTCCTGTGCTCTACTGACAAAGCAGTATTAGTATTCCCTAATAAACAAATTGCCAGTTGCACCCATTGGCGTAGCTCCTCTGTATCCACATTCTCCTTATTCATGTGTGCTTCTTCAATCAAAACAAATATTTTTTCTAGATGGCCAGAGACATCCAAAAGCCAATCCTGGCACATACGCAGTCCCTTATCTAAACCCTTTCTGGGATCCCTACTGCCTTTACCAGTGAACACCATCATCTTTGGGTCTAGCTCTGGAGTTACCATAACCTTGTCCACTAAAGAGGGCCTTGGACATTCTGACCTCAATCTGACTCTAACCTCTTTTGCAATCTGTTTCCTTATCCATGAATGCATGTACTCAGCAACATGATCATGTGGTGTCCACTCCGGGGACAGACAGTGTCTAACCACGTATGGATCAAACATTGCCTCACCAGATGTATCCTTAATCATCCCAGATCAGATTCCTTTATATTCTCTTTCTTATGTTTTACCTCTATAATTTCCTTGTCTGACTCATCCGTACCAATGGCTGAAGAACAACTAATCTCCACTTCGGCACTACCTGATGACTCGTCACAGCAAACGGCTGAGTGTTTTCTATCTTTTGACCTGCTATCTTTCCTGGGACCTTTTGACTGTTCCCCATGTGTGTCCTCAACACCACCATGCCTAAAGCACACACCGGCACCCTGGTCTGCCAACGCGTTTTTTCACCTTTACGCTTGAGCAAAATCATCTGAAAGATACTTTCTCTTTTTTGCCACTTTACCTTTCTTCTTTGACTGGGATGTCTCCCCAGCTGACCAAAACCTTTCCTCCTCTGAAGCGGCCTTTGCACTTGCTAACAAAGCTTCTAATTTTTTCTCCATACACGAGTTTAAATCCTCAGACATTTTTTCTATGGATTTCTTCAATTTTTCTCCAAACTGAACTTCATTTAACTGGGATCTATCTTCGCTCATTTTATCCTCCTAATCAAACTATTCAAAATCAGACAAGAAAATATTTGAAACCAGACTTGGCCTGTCCCAACCAGACTCCACAAATAATAACCTGACCAAAAGGACCTTACTGTCAAACTGACTGAACGCTCTCTTTCAAATTCAACTGTCAATACCAACTATTCATCCGTAAAACACATCACACTGTCTATGGCACAGCTTTTCAAACTGTGTGGCGCGACACGGTACTGTGTTGCGCCCCATGTGTGGGTGTCTCGTGTGACGTGATCACGTCTACATCTGTGGACCGATATTAGGGGAATGCGAACTAAAAGCCTGAGTCAGGACGTGTTAGTGCGACGTGCAAGGCGAAAGGCGGAGCAGCAGTGGAGCGGAGTGGAGCCTCATGGTTCGGAGCTCGATTCCACTATACCGTGGTTCAGTGGGGCATTGTCCAAGTCTCAGCGGCGGTCTCAGCGGCGGACTGACTTGGGCCTCGATTTAACCAGCGAGAGGCCAGTGGAAGTATTGACCTCTCCGGGAGGGCTGTGGCGCTGCTCACGGCTCTGCCCTGAGTGCTTCTGAGCGTGTGGCCTTGTTGTGACGCAGTGGCCACGGAGTCACCTCTACCCCCATCCCAGGCACTCGGTAAGTGAGATTTCGACATTTAAAAACGTGATGGCATACAATTAATATGGCTCCAATCTTAGAGGTGTCATTTGTATCCCCTAGTGCTAGGTTACTTAACTAGTATGGCGCCAATCTCGGAGGTGAAGTTGTAACTACACTTCCGAGATTGGCGCCATACTAGTTAACTAACTTAGCACCAGTTTTCATTACGTTGTGCGGTTGTGCGACATGTTGCTGAGTAGTATCAGTGTGACTGATCCACACAAGCTTCAAATGTGTGCAAGTGTATTTTAATTTAGGGCCGGCCCTTAGCTCAGTTTAATGTCTCAGGCACCGTAAATGGCTGATACTAAAGAAACAAACATACAGAAGCCAATGCATTAACGCTGTTGGCATAAAATTAATATGGCGCCAATCTCGGAGGTGTAGTTTGTATCCCCTGGTGCTCGGTCACTTAACTAGTATGGCGCCAATCTTGGAGGTGTAGTTGTAACACTCCAAAGCTCTGGAGGAACCTGGGGTGTAAGTCCCCAGCCCTGGTGTCAGAACCCCTTTCAGATGGCCACAGGTCATGCAGGGGTTACTAGGTCCAACCGTGGTGGTTGAGGCCGTTCACTCCTGATGTTCCCAGGCCTGACCTACTATGGATCCTGAGTAGCTGGACCAAGTATCCCTTCTGCACTTGACTCTCAGTGGTAGCTGTGAACGAGCAGTCAACGGCTACCTCAGGGGGGAAGGGTTGATACAGGTAAGTGAACACGACTCATAACTCAAAGGGCAATAGTGTGAACAATAAATCAATGTCCATTCAAATACTTGTTTTTATAAGAAAAAGAAGTAATTTCTAACTCTACACATGCAAAGGAATAACAATGTGCATAAGCAACAACACAGTCTCCTTGAGTTTGGAGCACTAGTAGTTATCGGGTAAATCTCTGTCCCACCCTCTTCCTTGTAACATGTTCAGGGTTATTCCTCATTCACTGTTGACCGCATCCAGGAGATGCTCACTATTAGGCTAGACTCAAGAGTTCACCTTCAACACTTCAAGAATTAGTCAAAAGTGTCTATGGTGCCATAGCACCTTTAAGAGTGATTCAGCAGGACACAACATGCCTAATTCAAGTCTTACCCACTCTGCAGCACGGGAACATTCAGTGTTGCAGCAGGTGTCCTCATTAAGACACCTACCAGTTGTAATCCTGCTTGGAGAAGTCGGGCTGCTCACATCCCATGCAGCAGCACTTGGCGGCACAGGCTCTCCCTCCTGAACGGTGGTTCTGGCTTCTCCCCTTCTTGTAGTCCATTTCCAGACACTAAAATGTGATTTAGGGTCCTTTGGCCAGATGTACGACTGTTTTTTGTGGTCACAAGCGGGAAATCGGCCCGTTGTGAATGCAAATTAGGTCTGCTCTATTTACAAACCCTATTTTGCGAGTCGGTAATAGGTTGCGACTTGCTAATTGGAAGGGGTGTGCCAAGGGCGTCCCTTCCTAATAGCGACGCGCACTTCAATGTAAGATTGTTTTACGGCCGCAATTGTGGCCGCAAAACACTTGCAGTCCACCACCCATTTAAAATGGATGGTAAGCCACTCACAAATGGGAAGGACTCCCCAGGGTACCCCTTCCCCTTTGTGACTGGCAGTGAAAATATTTTTTAAGAGCAGGCAGTGGTTCTACTCATTTTTCTTTTTTTAAATGCATCCCATTTTCCTTCAAGGAAAACGGGCTGCTTTAAAAACTGCTTTATTTAAAAAGCAGTCACAGACATGGTGGTCTGCTGACCCCAGCAGGCCGTTATCTCTGGGAGTGCTAGCCATTCCACTGAGGTCGCAACTTGCACCTGCCACATGAATATTAATGAGGCAGGCAATTTGCGACCCCATTAGAACCCGCAAACAGTGTCTGAGACACTGTTTTGAATTCCAATTTGCGAGTCGCAAACTGCAAGTTGCAAAACGACGCAATTTGCGACTCGCAAATTGGAAGGGTCGTACATCATGCCCTTAGTCTTTGAAGATTTATGTTGAGGTTCTGCTTCTTTTGAAGTGTATATCTGTCTTTTTCTTCTTTCCTCTTTAAAGGCTGTCTGTCACAGCAGGCAAGACTACGAAACTGATTCCCTCACAACACAGTTCATAGGGGTGACCAGATATCACACTTGGATGTCAGCCATGGTGTTATGTGCATCAAAAGGTTAATCCTGGGCTCCCAGCCCTACTCTTTAAGATTACCTTATCAGCCTCATCTCCTTCCTGAGATGTGCCCAGGCCCTTTCCTTGTGATTATCACTGAATCAATGAGCAACTTTCTAAAGTGTAAAGGGAAGTCTTTCTCCCTTCCTCCAATGTGTCCCACCACGTTCTCAGGAATGCATCAATATACAAATCTGTCTGGAGGGACACTGTACCGTTACATGCACACATACATTCAGTTTACACATTCATTCTGCGTGCACTGTTCAGTACTGAAGCCTTTCTGTATTGCACCAGGGAGTGTGTGTGCTATTTGCAAACACACACACACTGCCAACACACACACTAACCATGTGCGCTGCACAACACTTCATCCTTCATGTATTGTACTTCATGCAAGCACACATACACCCAGTACATGATTTGATTGTGCATGCACTGCACAGCACTACATCTTTCATGTGTTGTATCCTCACAGGCATATATACTCTTAGTACATGCACTAACGACACAAGCACTAGACAGTATTGCTATATCCCTGGCTACACATGCATCCAGCAAAGAGGCACTACTCCTGTGCTGTGTAGTACTCCACATCTAACTGATGTAGGCCAAGAGTAATTGAGCACACAGTAGTGGAACTTTTAAAAAGGTGAGTGAGCCTGAAGTACTCACTCCAGTGATACAGGTTAAAAAGGGCCTCTTCACTACTGCTGATCACTCCAAAGTATGCTGCTACCACTGTGTTCGTGTTGCTTAATTCATGGTGAAGGGTGTAGCCTTCCACCACTATGAGGGTAGCACTTTAGGCACCTCTCCTGGTCCAACAAGACTGCAATCTGTGAGACACGCCTATGTCATGGCACACACATGCATGATCCGTTTTTACCTATGACAAAAAATCAGCATTAGGGATCCATATACCAGTACAGTTGGCTACTCAGGACAGGCGTACACATCTTCAACCATGCAGAGAACTGTTCCCTCCCAACCCCTGGGTTCCCTTCCCTGGCCCGGCCTGTCACTTGGAGCCTGGGACGTGGTCCCACAAGCATAGCTGACTGCCTAAGTTCAGAAGCTCTGACTGAGCCTTCAGTCAGAGCTGCAGTTGTCCCGGAGGTGGAAGCACTCAGCCCTGGGCTTCATTTTCTAGACTACTGTGTCCCAGAATACCTGGGACGGGCTTTCACAGACCCAGACATGACTCCCCTGCTTGGCCAAGTGAAAAAGTTCTGATCGGGCTACTGGGCCTGGGCTCCAATGTGTCCTGGAGTAGAAGACCCAGGACCTAAGCTCCCTTCCCTGGCCTATCCTGTAACTTAAACACTGGATCGGAGTCCTGCAGGCCCGATAAGCCTCCGCTGTCTGCCTGGGTTTAGGAATTCTGACTGGGCGCCAGGTCAGAGCTCCATTTGGCCTAGGGGTGGAAGCCCCCAGCCCTGGGCTCCATACTCTAGAACCACCATGTCCCACAGTGCCCGGGATAAGGTCCTGCAGGCCTTCTCCAGGTTAAGAAGCTGTGACTGGGCTTAGTGCTCCAGCTGGGCTTAGTTCTCCAGCTGGGCTCCATTTTCTAGCCTGCTCTGTCACTTGGAGCCCAGGATAGTGTTCCGCAGGTCTTGGCAGGGTTCCCCTCCTTAACCGAGTGAAAATGCCATCTTGTCGCTCATAGTATAGCTTATATGGACGGGCACGACATAAGAAGAAGTGTTGAGCCTAGATAGCCGTGCTGCCATGGAAGTCCTGATGAGGCCTCATTTGAGTGTTCTAGTCCAGCCAGGGCTCCAGGAGGTTGAATTCATTCTCTCAAGAATCCCCCTCCATCACTTGGTGTGCATGGATTACAACAAAAAAGGAAGATAGCCTTCCTTTGGAGTAGTTGGGACAAGGTACTAGGGACTCTCTTATTGTCTGGAGAATATCCCCAGGTGCTACAAGTGCCTGCTCTGGCCTACCCCAGGCCCCCAGGGACTCAGGTCTAACCAGGTCCATTGTTGCCTTCCAGCTCTGTATAATGGGCATTTCCCTTTAGCATCTCTTCCCAGAAAGCAAGCAGGGATGCAAAGCTGACATCCACATGCAGGGGATCGCTCAGTAATAACCTCACTTGTGCACCTTCTTAAGTAACAATGTAGGGTATTTGCTTCTGAGCAACCATAGATGGATTAACAGGCTACTCTCTTCGGGTTTCAGGTTGTCTGAAAAGGAGAAATACTCAAGAATTGTTGAGTCAAAACTAATGTTTCTGTTTTTTCATCGGTCACATTAATTTGCAAGAATGTATAAGAACAGAGGGAGGTTACAGAAAGCAAGAGGGCAAATGAGACGGATTTATGAGTAGTATCTGGTACAAACATAAATAACATTAGAATGTAGTTGAGGCTTACAGAGGAGGTTAGGCTGTGTTTAAAGGAAATGAGAGTTTGCAGGGTTCTATCAACATGGACCTCAACTGGCCTTAGCTAAGGGTAGCTCCTGCTACCCTGGTTCACCCTTTGGTAATCTCAGTATTGCCAATGCAGCACTGTCCTTGTAACCCCTGGCAGTAAAAGTCATGAATGCATACGGTTGTGGCGGGAAGAGAAATTAAAGAAGCCTTTGCATTCTGTAGCTCTTCCTCTTTGTCCTAAACCCTTGGCACCAGGGAGGAGGTGGTTCAGATATTGTGGTTCAGGTAAAGTATTGACCAAGTGATATTGACTTGTGTCAAATGGAGTGCAATTCAAACTTCTCCTTCTGGTGTTGTGGTAAACCATCTCCTGTTGCTCGTAGGTTCTTTTGAGGGTCCTCCATGAACCTTGGGAGCATTTAAGAATGCAGTAAAGGAAAGGGTCACTTACAGGTCCAACGAAAGAGTGTTTCAGTGTAGTTGAACATGCAGCAGAAGTGAGAAAGGTCTGAACTAGGACATAGTGCATGGAGATTTAAGGGGGAATAGGAATTGAAGGTGTCATGTGCCCAAGTTAGGCCTGGTAGGAAATAGTGCCAATTTACATGTACACGGTTCTTTCTTAAAGTTTGCTTCCCTTTGACGTGTTGACTTTTGACACACATTTGCATTTATGACACTAGGGTTAAGTTTCTAAGAAATACTGACCTTTCTGATACAGAATAACTTTGTGAGAACACTATCATACTGCCTTGTCACTATGTGCAAGGCCTTCACGTCCGTGATACAAATGTGTTTCTTGTTATGTCCATATGGCGACGCAGCTATCGGCAGAATACAAACAATAGGCAGCATGATCACAATCACGGCCCAAGGCAGGATGATCCTTTCGATATATATCCTTTGTTTCCAAATGCAATCAGAGGAGACACTTCTGCTGACTTTGAGGGGTCCCTGCATGCTGAAACGTTCGACTAGCAGCTAACTGACATCTCCGTGAGGAGTGTCCAGTTCGTGACCAAGACGGGGTCCTACATATTCTTACCCACCAGGTAAAGGGGTTAGATCATCCCAGAGGAGGTTTCTTGGCAGACCATATATTCACACACTGAACATGTAGGTTAAGGTTTGCATCATAGGAGTACACTGGAATGTTATAACTACTGTATATGTATGCATATATAAACTGTCTCAACAAGATTGTGGAACTCTTTGTTTTATTTACTGTTTTGACACTCATTATAAATTGTGTCTGCTTCTGTCTATTAAACGTTGCAGCACATATCTTCTGTACAAGAATCACTGTGGTTTAATAAATATTGAAAAACGTCCCTTTGTGTATTCTTTGTATATTTCACTGAGCAAAAGGTTCTAGGTCCATCATCACGATTCCTGAGGGAACAAGGTTGTCATTTTCAGTAGTTGCAAGAACTGTTTGCTCCCTGCCTAAGCTAAGGGGGGCTTACGGTGGCACTGTGAGCTAGCTGGTCCAAGGGACAACATATCCTGTGGAGGTGCATGTAATCAGTCTGGCACCATCATAAGTTTATGTCTTCCGCAAACGTGCAGTTCCTACTGATTTGCGGAAACTACATGACAAAGGATTGCAGTGTAGACAGCAGAATAGAGTGTAAATGCGTGGATCACTCTAAAGACCACTGAGAAAACCAAGAACAGGACCCTGTTGGGAGTCAAGAGGAAGTCTGCCTGAGAGCAACGGCAATATGTTGGCTGGATCTTGATACTTAAATGTGTGACAAAGATTATGGCCTTGTCTTGGTGGCTTAAATTTACTGAGCAAAATTGAAAAGGAAGCTGCAATTGTCGTTTTCTGATTTTAATCATGGACTTGGCTTGTTGAAAGGATATGTGTTGCCTCATTCTGCACATGTTGTAGATGTGGAAGCAGGCAGATGTCACAGAGGAGGTGACAAATGAGTGCAGTTTCATTTGGATGTTAAAGTGCAGAACAAGGTCGCTTACTGAGTATGAAGATGGGTGCTAGAAAGGAATGGAGAGGCAATGATATTGGTGTATTGAATGTGTGAAGTAGATGATAGTCTGAGCAGAATTCAGCATAAGAGAATAAAAGTCATCAAACGATGGCTGCCATGAAGCAGTTGGTCATTAGAGACTGTAGGTGGGATTGAAAATGACTAAACAGAATAAAATATATGTGTCATCAGCAAAACAGGTGGTGGGAGAATCCAAACTTTGAGACAAGGGCCTGGTGTTCTAGCTTTCTGGTCATAACCAAAAACTTATCTTGTGAACCAACCTAATTACTAGCAGGTCTGTATGCAAAACAAGACATCGGAGTGTGTTGCAGTCCAACCCATCACATTATTATTAGGTTGGTCATAAATTGCAACTCACTCCAATTGGTCACAGTCACAGGGATGTTGGCCTGCAAGGGTCAGTAGACCCCCATGCCTGTGATTGCTTTTAGATTAAGAAAACTTTTTTTTTAAATCCCTTTTTCCTATAAAGAATTGGGCTGCTTCAAAATTCGGTCACAAACCATTGATCAGTTACCAACATCTCAAATGAGATTGTAACTGATTTGCAAAGGGCCAGGGGCCGTATTACATATTGGCATTGTTTGCGCCCAGCGCACTTTTGAGAAGGTGGGCCGGGCGCTCACAATGCTAATGTGCCCCATTATGGTGAATGCGCTGCCCTCGGGGCAACCGTGAACTTGCGCAGACCTGGGGGCAGCGCATTCATCTGAAAACACAGAGCAGCTGCTCCGTGTTTTTACAGTGCAGGTGGCACCCGCCAGCACTTTTAAAGGGGATTAGAGATCCCCTTACAGGAGGGTGCAGTCAGTGACTGCACCCGCCTGCAAGGGGATGTCTGGGGGGTCCATGGGACACTCTTTACCCCCTGCAGAGGGCTGCTCTCAGTGGGTGCACTGACAGTGTGCCACTGACAGTGTGCCACTTTCTAAATGGTGTACTGTCAGTGCACTTTCTGAGGGCTTCTTTGACTCTGCGCCCGCGTCTGTAATATGGTGTGGGCGCAGAGTCAAAGGAATTCCCTCATTTGCATAGGGCACGCCCCTATGCAAATGAGGAAACACCCTCTGTTGATAGCGCTGGCGCTTTAATTGCACCAGCACTATCGGTATTATAGAAGGGGACGCACAAACGTCTGCGCCCCCTCCTATAATACCAAAGTGTCCCAGGGACGCGCAAAGCCGGCGCAAAAGCCCATTGCGCCCCCGGGGCACCTTATGTAATATGGCCCCAGGTGTACCTTTGGGGCACCTTTCCCTTGTACATTGTGGCTGCAGTGTTGGTGGAGAAAGCAGTGGTCCAGATGATCACTGCCTGATCCCTACAATATTTTCTCAATCAGAAAATGTTTTTTAGAGCAGCTTGGCTCCTTTAAGGAATGCGGTCTGCTTTAACCAATAGTATTCCCTTTCGGAGTGCAAACACAGGGATTGTGGTCTGCTATTTCTTGAAGATTACTATCCTTGTGTTCGTAGCCAATCACAGGTTGTCGCAAATAGAAAGACTAATATTGTGAATACAGAAACAATGGACTCAATCAATGTATCCAGGTTTTTCTGTTTTTTTTCCTCTCTGTGGAAGAAACCCTTTCAAAAGGGGAGTCTGGAAATGCTTGTTCGGTAACTCCTCTGAGCATTCCAATTAAACACTTGGAAACCAAGCCAAAAAACATATTTGCAAGAAGGAAATTCGACGTGTCTAATTCATTGTTTAGTAAGACCTGTGATGAAAAGGGTTATTGTTAGACCTGGCATCCTTGGAGTGGTTTTCCCCCTAACCTTTTGCCTTCAGACTTCCAGTTTTTTCTAACTTTGTTTTTGTTGGCTTTAGGACTCTGCGCACTTTACCACTGCTAACCAGTGCTAATGTGCTTTTGCTCATTCCCTTAAATATGGTAACATTGGCTTATACTCAATTGACATATTTAATTTACTTATATCCCTAGTAAACTGACATTACATGTGCCCAGGGCCTGTACATTAAATGGTACTAGTGGACCTGCAGCACTGGCTGTGCCATCCACTTATGTAGCACTTTAAACACATCTCAGGCATGCCATTACAGAGCCTGTGTGTGCAGTTTTTTAATCTGCCTTTCCAACCCTGCAAAGTAAGCCTTTTGGCAGGCCCAAACCTTTCTTTTTTAATACATATGTCACCCCTAGGGTAGGCCCTGGACACCCCAGAGGGCAGGATGCAGTGTACTTAAAAGGTAGGACATTTACTTTAAAGTTTTACATGTCTTGGTAGTGAAAAACTTTTTAATGTGTTTTTCACTACTGCAAGGCATATCTCTCCCATAGGATAACATTGGAGTTGCCGTATTATATTTTACAGTTGAAATTTACAAATGGGAATTGATAAGCAGTTCGTGTTTGGTGTCTCTGGATTCACAATTTAAAATCCTAATTTATGGTGAAGTCAGATTTTAAATTGCAATTCTGAAAATGCTCCTTTAAAAAAGTTGGCATTTTCCTGCCTTAGCCATTTGGTGCCTGCAGCCTGTCACTGGGTCACATGACTGGGTGTACCTGGCAGTTGGGCTTTGTGTTCTCCTCCTAGACAGCCACACACAATGGGAATCATAGGTGTGACTGGATAGGCCATCACTGGCAGGATGGTGGGAAGAGCTGAGCTCAGCCCCAATCACGCTTTAATAGGCTGTGTTCCGACTCCACACAAAGGGCTTATACCCCCTGTAGTTCGTCTGGAGCCAGGGCCAAGAAGTCAGGGTATCTGTGCACCTCGAAGGCCTTCTTCTAACAGCTTCTCCTCACTTCAAAGGCACAACTGTGAATACATCTAAGACACCAACTCTTCAGTCCACTGATGGACCTGTGGATACTCAGCCAGAAAGAAGGACTGCTGTGCTGCTAAAAGGACAGCCACTTTGCTGGACTGCTGCTCTGAAGGAGCTCTTGCCCTGCTCTGCTGATCTGCTGATTGCTGCCCTCTTGCCTGGAGAAGAAGAACTGGATCTGCAACTTCATCTTGAGCCCAGGACGCCAGAGTGACTACAAAGGCTAGTCTGCTGGTCTCCAGATCTGAGCTTCAGGAACATAAAAACTCCCGAACAATCTCCTGGACCCAGAGGCAGCATGTTCCTGACCCCCAAGCTGTTCCCATCAGGTCCTGGACCCTTGGCATGGCCCAGTGTGCTCAAATCAAGCTTTTGGGCTCTTTGCGACCATGAACGGACCCGTTCGCACTGAGACCGTGCTGCTGACACCCGAAATCAGCGTGAGCCACCATCAGCCCACCTCTTCGCAACACAGCATCGACCGCTCTCGGGGGACAGATTCTAGACCGACATCCCTGTATCTATCAGGATCGCCCCATTCCTGTTCCATTTTAGGAAAGAGGTGAAGACTCACCACTTAAAGAACACTGTATCTCAACGCACTAACCATCTACAACCCATCTTCCTCTCCTATTACTTGTTGATTTTATGGTTGTCTTTGACCATGTACATAATTCCACTGCCTTTTGACTAGGTTTTCTCTCTACAAATAGCATATACATACATACAATCTCTAAATTTGGTCACCAAACCTACATTCAGGGAATTGTAGCAATTAATTGTGCCACGGTCAGCATCACAATCAAAGCAATCATTTCACAATCCTAACAGGAAGTGGCACACCATTTTTTTCAATATTTCCATAGCATTCCCTCATTGGTCATCCTTTCAAGCAAGTTACGATAATCGTTTGGGTAAGACTGCAGACCTTAACTTGAGACCAATTATATATCTCAGTTATGCACAACAGATTGGCTTCATATGAACACTTTACCACTAGCCATTTTCCGGGCATATGGAACACCAGGCTTATGGCAGAAACATTCTTTCCCACCACACAGCTTCACTGTATTTACAACTAAGCATTTTTAATCCAGGGCAACAATTTTCACATCATTTCCCACTGTAAAATTCATTTTTTGCCACAGCCTCCTTATTTTATAACGCTTTTTCATTGCACATGTTTTGTTCTATGGCATCACTTAAGAACCATTATTTTACAAACTTGTAGTCATTTCACATTTTCTCCACAGCTATAACCAGAGTGGGGGCAGTTTAGTGACAGCCAAACTTCCCCTCAATAACACAAATGGAGATTTGTGAACGATATCAAGTCAAGTCAAGTCAACAAATACTTTTTTCGTCTATTTTGAGCCATAAAAGCAGCATAAAATCATACTATATTCATAGAACCATAAATATGTCTAAAAATTAATAATAAAACGTCATATAAGATTCTCAATACAAAAGTTCATATTAGTAAATATATAAAAAATATACAATATTAAATAACAGACTTTTTATCCATAAATACATAAAATCTAGTGAACAATATCGTTATATAAATAATTTGGACGTCCTTCTTTATTCTAGGGGCCACTGGAATTCTGCTGCAATAGAGGAACAAATTATGTGGCAGGGTTGACTAAATTAAAATGCAAAAAAAGACAAATTATTAGGCATAGTGTGGCATATCTCTATGTTGTCACTTTAACACACACTGCTGCCTGGGCAACAGTTTCACCTCGTTAGTGCCAGGTTACCATCTGAATAGAGAGAATAGCAGCGGAAAGGTGGCCTGATACATTTTACAAAAGACCTGTCACAGCGCAGGACCAAATGTGGTGCTTTTTAAGAACATTTTACTCCGTTTAAACTAGGACCTATTTGATAAAATCTGCAATTTACTCAGCAGATGGTGGATTATGCGGCAAGTGTGGAAAATCCATAATTATGCAGAAAAAAAGCAGCTGCAGAATCACATACTTCCAATGGCCCTGCTAACATGTAACTTTGCACAGTCGGCAGCAGCACAGAAATATTTTATAATCATGTAGGTTGCTTCTGTCTCCTTTGATCCTTTAGCATTCTATTATCCCGAAATATGCCTTATGCAGTCTCAAATTCATTTTACATGCGTTGATTATTTTGCGAGGTAGTTCTGTTAGCCCAAGGCAGGTATGTAGCTCCTAAGAGACACATGCACAGTCAGCGTTATCCTTGGTGTTAAATCACCCAATAGCTGACTTGCAGTCCGTGAAGTTGAAAAACATGGACCCAAATCCCGGCTTACACCCATGACCAATGTCTGTGATCCTGGGCATATCCGTTTACTTCAATGCGCCTCTTTTTATCGACTGTCAAATTTAGGAGTAACGTGAAGTAGTTTTGTTCAGAGTGTGCGGTATACAAAAACCTCGTTGGTATTATTGTATATTAGACTACAGTGTGTCACCTGATATAAGTATTAAATAACAGTGGACATCGCCAACTGAATTGTCTCTGGACTCCCCTTTAGAAATGTGACGGCTATCGGACAGGACGGCTGACTCTTTTTCAGTCAATGTTATATAAGTTTTAATATTCAAATGTATCTCTAATATAGAACTATGATTTAATTAACTAAATTTGAAAATCTCAAACATCAAAAATAAATAACTTTTTTTTATTTCACATTCCCTTGTATTAATTTTACATTAACTCGGTTAGGTGACATCCAAGAAGACAAATCTTTCGATGGGCCGTTCGTATTTTGGTTTTTATGGCGATACGTTTGCTCTCCTGATTGAATTCACTACTCTGTCCACTTCTAAGCGGTAGCGATACTCAAGGAACAAAGATGGCTCCCTCGAATTCAGGGTCATTTGTAAAATATCTACAAGTTAATATTAATGCAGGCTCTCCTGATATGTTTTACTTGCTCTAGGACTAAATGTACTTGGTACACGTTGCACGCGAGCATTAGGAAAAACAATATTTTTAATTTATGTTTGGTGTCTTGCTTGCTTCTAGCGCCACCTTGAGACGTACAAGAACATGCACAGGCTGAGAAACGCCATGTACGTTAAGTACATGGATCTTCTGAAGAAGAAAGTCGAAAAGCAGCGGATTCAGGTGCAAATGAGCGAGATCCAATGCAAGGCACCAATGGAACAGAAGGTATGTGCACGGGAACATACCAGTAAATACTTAGGGGCATATTTATGAGAGAGTTGCGTCATGTTTGTACCACACAACAATGTACATGCGTGGCGCAAAACCACCAAGTCAGATTTTTGAAGCCACGCAAAGCCACTTTTGCGTGGCACTGAGTAGCTTTAAAAATCTGGAGTTGCGTTACTTTACCCTGGGAAGGCGTACCATGGGCGTTGCATGAGTGTTCCCATGCCACTCCCATGGATATTTACGCATTCCCAGAATTACAAGAACTTGTAAACTTGAGGGTGCGCCAAAACCTTACTCCTTCACAGGGGAGCTACAGCAACGAGAAATGTCTCTATTTCTCCTTATTTCTTTCTTTTCTACAGCACACATTGAAAGAGGAATATGTCCCCCAGGATGTGCAGGAAGGTGCCCCTTCCTGCACAAAAACCACCCTGCATGCAACACAGGAATCCTTGCACCTAGGTGTAAGGATGACTACGTTGGTACCAGGCTGTCAAAAGGGCACCAGCACAAGGAAAAGGGCAGGAATGTGACTTAAATATGATGCATTTCTGCCCTTTCCCAGTAATGCAGTGCAGTGCAACCAGGTGACTTGCTGCACCGCGTCACAAGCTCATAAATGAGCCCCTTAGTGCTGCCTGTTTTTATGAGCAAAACAACTGGCAGGTAAAACCAGTTTCATACAGTTCTCAGCATTCTTTGGAAACATGGTTATTATCAATCTGTTTGCTTTAATAATTATTTAGAAATCATTTCAGAAGCTCTCAAATAATATTTAGGAGGTTTCTTCAAACAATGAATGTCATTGCTTTTCTTATTTTTTATATGGCATGGCTATAAAAATACAGGCCAGGCTATTAAAATCCTGGTCAGGTGGCACACCTACCTGTGGACACTCATAATGGGGAGATGGGGTGGCGACTAATGGATATGACGAGGAATACTAGGTTTCGGAGTAATAGAACTTAACATATGAGAATGAAAATCAATGGAAAACACCCCACCAAACCAGCAGTTGGAAATGCCACATGAAGGTGAGAGGAGTTGGCCTAATGGCTAGGGCTGTCGTCCTTGAATCTGGGGAATTGGGTTTGAGTCTCGACAACGACGCTGAACATCCTGTGATTCTGGGCAAATCACTTAATCTCCCCGTGCCTAACAAAAAAATGAATGTGTCCTCATGTAACGCAACTGGTGCTATATAAAGCGCTCTGATACCCGATACCTTCGGGTCAAGTTAATAAAAAAAGAAGTGAGGTGTGAGGAGATTACCACATAGCAGTATTGCGAATGCCCCTCAAAAAGTTATTTTTGAAAGCTGCCTAAAAAGCTGAGGACCCTATTTAAGAGGCTAGTAGTCACCTTGCTGCACTGCCCTGCATCGCAAGGAAAGGGCAGAAATGCACTGTATTTATCCAATACAGGGCATTTCTGTCCTTTCCTCTTTTGCTGGCACCGTTTTGGTAGCCTTCCACCAATGCAGGCACTCTTGCACCATGGTGCAAGGGTGCCTCTGTTGTAGGCAAGATTGGTTTTGTGCAGGAAGGGGTACCATCCTGCACAAAAACAATCCTGCGAGATGTTTTCCTCTTTCTATGTGTGCTGCAGAATATTTCATGGGAAGGTGTATCTTTTTGGCGCATTCCCTGGTTTACCAGGTTTGGTAAATCTGGATTGCATCAAAAACCATGTGAGTTGAGTGGGCACACCCATGTGATGCCCATGGATCAACTCCCTTGCGTATAATAATGCAATGCAGCGCTATGCACTGCATTGCATTACTCCAGATTTTTGAAGCCACTCAAAGGCATGTAAAGTGGCTTTGTTTAGCTTCAAAAATATGACTTATGGCTTGCATCGCTCTTTCACCACATTTCAACATAAATATGGCCCTAAATATCCTCCTGAGTGAGCACGAATGGGACCTGGCAAATCTACTCTTGCTGCTACTTAATATATAAGGGATAAAGTACCCCTGCCATACATCATTAGGATATTGCAAGTCGGCGAGGAGTTCAATAACCATATAGCGGAACGAGGCTGAACGCTAATGTCCTTTATAAGGTTATGTAACTGCGAGGTGACTTGCAATATCCTTATCATGTATGCCAGAGGGGTACTTTATCCCATAAAATACATGGTCACACCATCCCCCTTCCCACAAATACCTTAAAACCTCTGTGCGTAGCTCTTTCATAGGAAAGAGCCTGAACCAGAGACTGGATAAACTGGGAAATGGTCCTGCACTAGACTCACCCACAAGTGTCAGTTTATCCAGCTGACACGTGTTATATGAACTTTAATAATGGGTAGTGGGGAGTATAGGAACAACATTACAAAGAAAACTAATTAAGACAACAGCAAATAGATTGGTCTGATATGCTTAAATTTGCTTATTTCAACACAAAAACATTATGATCATCGAATGTTTACAACAGATCAAATGATATGCCTCAATTTTCAGGCTAAATATCTCTTTTCAAGACAGCAACCGTATAAGGGCTCTGGCAGCAGGCATTGCGATGTCAGAATTCGACTGTAATAACTTATAATAATAGAGTTCTGATGTCTTTTCTTTATTATCGGCAACTGGGTTCATCACAAGTCGCCGATTAGAAAGAAATTACAGACAGGTGACTATACAGGGATTACAGAATCACATGTTACATACAGATATCAAAACAGATCCAATGGCTGAGTGTCACAGAAGTTGGACATATTTCCTGCCTTAGAAGCCCACATGTAATGAATGAAGTATAGTTCTTAAAAAAGGGATCTCTAGACAAATACATGCTAAATGTTCTATGAACATCCAGATTGTGCAACCGGTGCTCAGAATCTGTGAAGGGAGACAGAAACCAGACTGGAAACTCTAACTCCTGCGAAGGATGGAGGACAGCAGGATGTAGTGCTGTGCAATGTGTGTATGATATATGCATGTGTTGAGTGTATGTGTGCCTGTGGGTAAACAACCTTCACCACGAAACCGTCACCCCACATGTTGTTACAATGCGGACATTAACCTGCAAATCGTAACAACAACTTGCGGAGGGGGGGAAGGTGTTGGATTTAAAATCCAACACCTTCCCTACTGTCCGCACAGACTGGAGTTGGAATAGTAAATTACACTATTCCAACATCCAGCACGCCCTTCCGCAAGTCGTTGTTACAAATTGCGAGATAATGGTATGCGTTGTTACAACACGGTCAGGGTAACAACTGCATTGTAACAACATGCAGGGTGACGGGCTGTGGAGAAAAGTGCCATATTCGTGCCTGTGGTATGAAGTGCAGTGCATGTATTCTGCCTGTGAATGGTAGTGTACATGGCTGACTCTGGGTTCCATTTTGGGAGACACTTGGCTGCATGGTGAAGTATGAGGAGGTAGAGGAATCCCCCCAGACAGATTTGTGCATTACTGCATTGCAGTAAGCTGGTGGGACAAACTGGAGAAAGCCAGAGACAAGCTATCCCATACATTCCAAAAGGTGCTCTTTGATTCGAAGAGCGGTCACAAGGAAGGGGCGTAGGTACATTTCAGGAAGAGGATGGGCTGATAAGAGAATCATAAAGAGGAGGGCTGCAGCCCTGCGCTAACCTTTTGATACATATATCACTGTGGCTGACATCCAGGTGTGCACTCCTAGTCACTCCCATGGTCTGTGTTGTGGGGCTATCAGCTTTGGAGTCACTCCTGCTGTGACAGACTGCTTTCTGGAGGTTGACAGGGCAGAGGAGTCAGCACTTCAAAAGGAAGCAGATCCCCAACATAAAGTTCAAAGACTCAGACTCTAAATCAGTTTTTTTAAATCTAGAAATGGACTACAAGAAAGGGAGGTCGAGACCCAAAACATTGCCAACTGTCAAGCAGTCAGTCGGGCTGTGCGAGGAAGAGAAGCTCTCCAAAACTTCTGCCTATGACCAGAGAGCTGGGGTCAAGGCCTGCTAGTCTCCCAGCTGGGTAAGAGGACACCACCCAAGGAATCCAAAGACCACCTGCTCTGAAGCCTTGAGCACCAGCCCTGACTGCCTATCAAGACGAGAGTACCCTGTGAGAAAGAGGAGAGTGTTGGAGAGAGTGAGGTCCAGAGGGGACTCCTGTCAAGTATAGTCCTTTAGTGAGGTGTGAGGAGATGACAGCAGCACCGATCGGGTTGTGGCGTGTGTGTTGGGAAAATGTGGTGACCCGAGTATGCCTGGAGAGGCCACCGTGAAGTGAACCATGATTGTTGCTGTGCTGAACGGTGTATTGCCTGTGCGCAGTGAGGAATCAGCAACCTCATATGCCGGGGTGGCTGCCATGAAGTGAGCTGTGATATCTGCTGTGCTGAATGGACCATGTACAGTGAGGGATTAGTATCCCTGTATGCCATGAGGGGCTGCTGTGAAGCGATTGCCATGCTGAGAGGGCCGTAGCCCAGTATTGCAGGAGGGGCATTTGTGAGTTATTCTGCTGTGCTGACCAGTTCAGAGCCTGTGTGCAGTGACATTGACCCCGTGCGCAGGAGGGGGTCATAGGGACCAAGTAAGAAGGGTGACCTGGTCAGGATCATCAACAGAGGAGAAAGACCACCGGACTAGCACCATGACAGAGGATTAGCATCAGGACCCTTGAAACACTCCCCCACCACCGGCCATAGGCAGGACCAAAGAACTTATCAGCTTGAAGGAGCCACGAGGACTCTCAGATCGCTGCAGTGGCAGGATCTTGTGTGAGGACCTCGAGGACCACTAAGTGCAACGCACCTGGGATGCGTGCAGTGAACTCACTTGAACCAGGCCACTGTCGCTTCAGCACTCGTGGATGGGCATGCACAGAACTCTATTCATCTAAATCTTGGACTTCAGGGGGGCCCCCATTCAGTCCAAGGCCAAAAAGCAGCCTCCCCATCCTGTCTTGTTTTGCATTGCACCACTTTTATGCTCCTCTTTCTCCCCCTCGATTATGGTTACATTGTCATCCTTCTCTTCCACATTTGGCGGCATTGGTGCAGAAAGCTCTTCTTGAGGAGGTGCTTGCTCTATTCTTAAGGCACCTACTTCACCTTCAGCGCATTTTAGATATATAACTTTGATCTCAGTGCAATGATTTAAATGGTTTACTGAGATGGGTGGCAGACTCTGGGCTTTAGTGCTACAGTGGTCAGGGCCACTTCTTTCCTGGGACCTAAGAGACTTCCACACATGACCATCACGGGACTGGATTACCAGCAACGATTATCTGCCTTGAGAAAGCCCATGGCCATCGGGCCACAAAGGCAAAACACGTGTTGGCTGTTCTTTCTTTCATGTGTGAAAATTCAGAATAAACACACCATGTTTGGAAACGATCATTGATTTCTGGAAATTATTCAATTTACGATAAACTCAATAAGAAGGCACAGTCCTCTAACAACTACTTAAACAATGATTTAAATGGGCCGCTACTCACTGGTACCAAGTACCACCACGTTTTAATTTTTTCCCCTTGAGTACCAGAACTTCTCCTTGGCCAAGGAGCACACTGGTAGCCTTAGGGGGCAGCCAGGCAGGGCAGGTTGGGTGGCATGGGTGACTGTGCAGCTGCACAGAAAGAGCTCTGCTCAACTGCTGCCTAAAAGGAAAAGTCTGCTAGAAGGGAGTGAGTGAGCCAATCTAGCCCTGAACGGAGTGGCTAGTGTATAATTCAGCAGCGGCTCCTTTGTATTGCTTTAGGGCTGCTTGGTGTTTTGGATGCCCTTCGACCATCTGTAATTGAAAGTGCAGCGTCCAATCAGACCCTGCACAGTCAATCACACTGTAGGTATGCGACACAGGGCCTGCCCCCTGCCATGTCTCAGAAACATTTGGAAAATTAAACATCATTCATTTACGGTGCGACACCCAAGCCTAGAGTGCACCTCCCAGGACTTGCCTCTGTGATGTAGCAAGGGTGGCTGGGGATGGCAGCCTGCCTGGGTGACATGAGTTTTGGGGGCAGTGCCCCCCCTCCCCCTGCTCTTACATGCAGGTGGCAAAGGAAGGGGCCGCCACGGGCAGCAAAGTGTCTAGCTACACCACTGACTTGCCTGCAGACAGCCGAGGAGGGGGATGGGTGGTGTATCATCCACTGCCTTGCATTGGCTGATCAACATTCAGCTGGGCATTCAGTTGTGAGACAGGCAGGCAGTCCATCATCATGCACACTACTGCCTCTACGAGTCCCAGCCCACCTGTGTCCATTTGACAAGTTTCACATAATCATCTAAATTGTAGTACTACTCGGATTAAGTTACATGCGTGCTCCACTTATTCCATTGGGTTTTCGAGAAGCATAGTGTGCTAAGGCATCCTGGGCATCCCCTAAATATTTCCATAACAGAACTGAGATTGAGATAGAGAACTTTAGACGACCTTGAGGGTTAAACTGAGTCTGCAGTTGTAGGGTTCATTCTTTTAATCAACAGAAGATCTGAAAATAGCACAATAAGCCTTTGGGCATCGAGCACTCTGCAGCTAAGTATTTTATGTTATGAGGTCCACCTACCAACAAAGATGTGGAATTAAATTCCCCTGCCCTTAAGATCAATGGTTTAATGTCTTCAGTTTAGTTGTCCAATCAGGCAGTGTAGCCAGTGTGTCGTGGGCCATAGTGCAAGGAAAGGAAAGCCACCTCCCAATGGCTGCTGTTCGAATTATAGCAATAATTAGGGATCACTGGACCCATCAGGCCTCTGGGCCATGGTGCACTGCACCTGCTGCACCAATAGAAGCTACATCCCTGGTCCATTGAAAAATTAACTCCATCCTCAGCTTGGTAATCTGCAACCTCATTTCATGTTTGTGAGCCTTTCCTTGTGTGCACACAATGCACTTTTGAGAGTTTATTGTGACAAGGGGTGCCCAACATAGGTCCGCAAGGGCCAGTTCCAGTCCAGGTTTTCAGGCTATCGATATAAGGTCTATGTACAAGCTAATTATCTGAATCAAATTGTGAGTGAGTGGTTGTGAATGTGTGTGAGTTTTTGTGAGTATATGTGAATAAATGTATTTAGTCTGGAGGTACGTCTCACAACCACCTCATAGATCACAGCCATGTCTGTGGGAGCCAGAGGCAGTATTGGCGGCATAAGTCAATCCTGCTGGGTTTGCCTGACAGAGGGTGAGAGGCAGATGCCTCGCAGAAGACAAGATAAAGCTTCACCATGCATTGGAGAGCAGGTGGAAAGTAAATACTGCAGAGGAGCAAGCAAGAGGTTGGGGGTTGGTCAAGCATGGATACCTGAGGGTGAACAGGCAGTGGATAATAAATCGACTTCCTGGCCACTGAGTAAGAGGTGTTGCATAAAATCTCATTGATTTTTAGAGGCTGAAGGAGATGGGCAAGAAAACACAGGGAAATTGAGTGGCTTGGAGAAGAGTGGTCTTCAAAATAATGCACACCCACACGATGCACACTGACTTTGATCCTTATGTCTAGGGTGATTGTGTCCAGTTGTAACCTCCTCGCATTCTTTTTTTAATTCAGGCACTTCCTCAAACCCTTGTACTACACTTTCTCTTAAGTGAGTCTCTCGCACCATAGGTGATCTTGAGCAGTTTGCTCTTACACCCTGTGATTAGGCTTGATGTTGCCCTATTTTCGAAAATATAATGATCTCAAAACTTAAAGTGACTCTCTAGTATAGAGAATAAAAACACAGGGCCATATTATCAAGGATGGCGTTAAAATTATCGCCGCTTTAGCGGCAGAAAACTGCCGCTAAAGCGGCGATAATGGGCTTGATAATATGCCCTTTAGAACTCCCATAGAAGCCCATGTTCACACCCGAACATGGGCTTCTATGGGAATTCACAAGGGCATATTATCAAGCCCATTATCGCCGCTTTAGCGGCAGTTTCCTGCTGCTACAGCAGCGATAATGTTAACGCCGTCCTTGATAATATGGCCCGCAGTTCTTTTAGCCCAGGCCATCATCTCTTAAAAACAGGTATTATAGATTGTTTGATGATGTCAAGTGGAGTTTTGATATATCTTGTAACAGTATTTACTGGATAGCACCTTTAATGTTTTAATTAATCCTAGCTAGCAATACACAGAGATGAGATTGCTTATTTTTTATATTGCTGTGAAATAAAGCTTTAATTACATTTTGTGAAAAGCAATGCAATCTTTAGAATTTGGGCCAGTATTACAGTCAGAGTCTCCTATGTCGTCTGAGGAAGGAGGAAACCTTCTTTGATGTATGACCCTTCCATATGAAACCCTTTTCTGAAACTAAGATGTATTTTTCCCAGTGTCTATGAATGTATTATCTTTAGTGATGTTTTAGGGGACATCTCAATGCAGAAAATTGTACTAATATCTCTTGTGCATCTCTCCGTAGCCCAGGAGTCCTGCTGCACCCTATAAAAATACCTAAAACGTCCTATGGTCTCCTAACCTTTCTTGTGCCCACTGTACCTACAATGTGTTGGATATATCCAGCCTTTACAAGCCATGCACATATTTTGCTTTCTTTATGCAAGCTGTACTTGACTCTTCCACAGATCCAGATTATGTGCTTTACTCAACCGGTAATCAGCTGCCCCACCATGTTCTCAACTGTTCTCGACTCTCCCACCCTGCACTTGCCTTGCCAAACCTTGCTTATTACATACTAGATGTGCTTTCACTCTGCACTGACCTATCGTGCTTGATTCACTGGCCCATCCTTCATCACCTCACTCAGGGGCCTACTTACAAGCCCTTTGCCCTGGTGCTGCGTCACTTTTTTTTTACGCAGCGGTGGCACAATCATGGCACAATCAGCGCGTCACTCTGCTCCAGATCTACAAACTGATGCATTGGGTCCAATGCGATGGTGCGTAGAGCCCTGCATCACATTATACATGCGCCAGGTATAATGTATGTAGGGTTTGCCGTTCCCAAGCAAAAAAGCCACGTAGAAGTCGTTCAGTGAAATTTACAACATTTCACTACATCACTCTATGGCTTGACTGTGCAGAATCCTGATGCCTGGTCATACCAAACATAAGGATTGCCACAAGGCTTTTACAATGGGACTCGTCTATGTGTTCTGACGCATTGCTGGAGTAGCGTCAGTTTAACGACCAACTCCAGCAATGCGTCACTTTTACACCAACAGATGCATCAGAATTTCTGATGCATCTGTTAAATCCTTGCGCCATGGAGCACTTGCACAGTTGAGTGCATCCATGGTGTTGCAAGGACATTTGGCGCAGGTGCAAAGAAACTGACGCATCAATGCAGATGCATTAGTTTCTTGTAAATCAGACCCTCAGTTCTCACCTGACCCAGCCAGGCGCGTAACACAGGGCCCCGCAGCCCCCGCGGTGCCAAGCTCCAGTGGGCCCCCTAAGCCCAGCACTCTGGCTGCAGAGATCCTGATTGAGCCTGGAGGGGGCCCCTCCACGTGCCTTGCAGGGAGGCCCCCTCGAGTTTCATTACGCCAGTGGATCCAGTCAGTGCAAGGCTTATCTGCCCTGCCCTGTGCATGCCTTGCTTACCCCGGAGCCCCGCTTCCTAGTTGTTCATCTCATTCACTTTGCGTTGACACAATCTAGCTCAACTCATCCCATTACATTAATCTCAACCATTTAAGTCCTTCATCACACCACTTTGGTTCCCTGTGGTCACTTCACTTACTCAATGCTCAGGTCAAGTACCTTGTGCTCCCATTGAGGGAGCTGTGGAGGGTCTTGATTGACCAAGGTGAGTGCGTGCTGTATCGTAGATGACGACTGCAGCAGTGGTGTAGTCTTCATTGTGGTGAAGACCAGATTGAAAAAGTTCCCTTTCATGTGGGTTGGTTCAGTGACATCAGTTTTGAAGTTTTCTATGGAAAAAGTGAAGAAAGCAACATAGAGAAAAAAATGATGTACAGATGGAAGGAGTAACCTAAGGTAAGGAAACCAAAAGGGCTACGTCTATCATTATCCAGGTTTCTTACTCAAAAGGCCCACAGTATCTATTGCTGTATACAATGGGAAAATCCGTATGACTTCTATGTTTGAGAGTGTCAAAGACAATCTGCATTGTTAAGAAAATACAAAAAAAATAACTGCATTCTTTTGTGCATGGTAGGGAAAAGCAAACACTCTACAGAACTGCTCGTTTTGTTTCCCGTTTAAAGCATTCTTTCGGGGTGGGTCCAAAGTTAGAAGAGACATTGAGGCCAGGTACTGTGGGAAGCGACACACACTGAGGTTCACATTTTCTAGCACTAGATGGCGCAACAGGCCCGTTCATAAATTTCAACAGGCATGCTAGCATTTTGGGAAACAAAAGACAATTACGGTTCACTTAAAATACTTCATAGATAAACGCAAGGTCAAGGTTACATCAGGTCCCTGGTTTTCCAGCTCGTTGCCAACCCTTCAAGCCACATATTACTCGTTATTCTAAGAAAAATCTCCAGAACAAGGGAAACCTCAAAACTGCATAGATTAAACACTGAAAGGTGAAATCCAGAGAGAAGTGTGCCTCCCGTAAAAATCCAGGGACCATATTTAGGGACGTAGCAAGCCGCATTGCTGCGCTGTGTGAAAGGGAAAGGACTGGAATGTGTTGTCTATAACACTATACGGCGCATTCCTGTCCCTTTAATAGTGCTGGCGCACGTTTTGCTGTCTAGCGCCAAAGCAGGCACCCTTGCATCATGGTGCAAGCGTGCCTGCGTTGTAGGCAGGACTGTTTTTGTGTGGAAAGGGACACCTTCCTGTACAAAAACAATCCTCAGAGACATTTTCCTCTTTCTTTGTGCGCTGCACACTGCAGCACACATAGAAAGGGGAAAAACAAGGCGAAATAAAGACATTTCTCCTCGTTGCTCCTCACCTGGGGAGGCGTAGCATTTTAACACATTCCTAGGTCTACTACTAATGGAAAATCTGTGAATGCGCCAAAATCAGAGGAATATGACACGTTATTTTGCATGCCATTACTTCGCATGCCATTACTACGCGGTTATTACTTAGCAATAACCGTTACTACGCAAGTTTTTAGTTTGCATACCATTATATTGAAAGTGTTAATGTATACGAAGTAAAAACTTGCCTAGTAATAAAAATGGTGTGCAGAATAACGTGTCATATTAAAAAAATACATTTAACCCCTTTTTTACACTACACTACCCTACACTAATAAAACACCACTACACTACCCTAAACCCTAAATCACTACCCCTGCACGAACATACGCATTCCCCTACACTAATTCACTACCCATCACAACCCCCCCGACACTACACTAACTACTAAAACAGTAACCTACACTACACTAACAACACAACACTACCCTAAACCCTAAAACACTACCGCCAGCACGACCCTGCCCTGTGCCCGAGTCCTGCCCCTACTCCGAAACAATACCCTGCAGGATCCCGACACCACCCTAAACCCTACAACAGTACCCTACACTACACAAACACTACAACACTACCCTAAAACACAACCCCAGCACAACCCTACCCCTCCTCCAAGTCCGTCCCCTTCACTTAAACACTACCCTGCACGACCCCCGAACACTACACTAAACCCTAAAACACTACCCTACACTACACAAGCACTACTACACTACCCTTAATCCTAAAACACTACCCCCAGCACGACCATGCCCCTACCCCCGTCCATCCCCTACACTGAAACACTACCCTGCACAATCCCCCGACACTACCCTAAACCCTGAAACACAACCTACACTACACAAACACTACAACAATACTCTAAACCCTAAAACACTACTCTAAGCACGACCCTGCCCCTACTCCCAGTCCTGCCCCTACACGCAAACACTTCCCTACACGACCCCCTGACACTACCCTAAACCCTAAAACACTACCCTATACTACACAAACACTACTACACTACCCTAATCCCTAAAACAAAACCCCAAGCACGACCCTGCCCCTGCCCCTAATCCGCTCCCTACACTTAAACACTACCCTGCACGACCCCCCCCCCCCGACACTACCCTACACTATTATTGAATTAGAGATAAAGGGTAATAGCAATCCCTAAGCAGGGATAAGTCGCACTTCTGGTGGAAAGAAACCCGTCACAAAAGCCAAAGAAATTAAAGCGCCTAAATAATATTCAAAGTAGGGGTGCTGTACACACTGATAGCACTGATTACCCAACAGTGCTGGTCAACAGATCAAAAACCTGTATCTAAACATGAGAATTGTTCAGTAATAGCACTTCCCTGATAAAGTTCCAGATGGCAATATCTGCCTCAGGTTTAGCAACAAAAGTACTTGTATTCACAAAAGAGTGTCCATTAATGCTGTGTGTTCATCTTCTTTTTATTCTTTATATACGAAAATTCCCAGCAGCAAGTAAGTGAAAAACAGGCCAACACGTGTTTCGTCTGTACCACAGTAGGTATTCAGACTTTATCAAGGCTGGAAAAAATGAAAGTATATACATATAATGAGACTTCATAAACAAGTTTTCACAAATGAGTTGTTATAAACATTTAGATATAACCAAAATGCTATAAATAAGCATGGAATTGTAAAGGATGAAAGAAAAGAAAAGAGAGAACCCAAATGTTAAAGCCAAGAAGCACGAAAGAACAGATAGCACCGAGCAGTGTGATCAACCAAGAAGAGGAAAAAATATAGTATAAATGATGGAACAAGTGTCAAATGAACTAGACTGGAATATCAGAGTCTGGACAAGAGTATGACAGTAAGATCCAAAAAGGACCCTCCATTGTTATGTGGTGCAAAAAATATATATTGCCCACCACCACAGATAACCAGAAGACATAGCAAAGTCTCCAGACTAAGAAAACTTGAGGCTCAATGGCTCATCAGACTTAGATCAGTAGACATGGGACTTAATGTCGATAGAGATCTACATGTTTTCTTAAGAGACTGATCACTACATTTGCAAATATACACTTTCTGCTTTCGTATCCTTGACTTTTACTATTTCTGCATTATTGCTATTTGCATGCTTATGTGTCACCTGCCAATATTTAAGGAATTTGATTATAACATTCAGGTCCTCATTTTTCTGATTTTGACTGTTTCTGTATTACTGATACTGACATGTCGTTTGTCTGTGAATCTTTATATGATGTGAATATAACAACTATGTGCTTGTGATAACACTGTTTCTTTCCACTTACAAGCTCTGTGGTTTTATATGTTTGTACACTTGTTTCACAATCTATAACATGACATTTTAATAGAAGTACTATGTCGTCTTATCTATCTCATGTTTGCAACTTTACATGTGCAATGTACATTCAAACTCTATGCACTGCTTAGTTATTATTTCTCTCTCCCTGTTTTCCTTCCTTTTTTTCTCTCTACTAAGGGTTTAATTTACCTTGTCTTTAACTTACACTGTGCTACACCTTTGTTTATATTAGCAGGTAGAAATAACCATCTTGATAACTATTATACCTTAACTTCATATCTTTCCACGTGTCTCAAATTAAATTTTTTCGCATTTCTTTAACACCTTCACCCAGTCGAGCACCTTTCCATTTTGGGCTACATCATTAATAGGATTAGTTTTCTACTGTCTATTTATCATTTGGTTTTTTTCATCGCTTAACATTTGCAAGGTATACTAATCATCTTTTGAGTTCACGCATTCGGTTATACATTGCATTTGCTGAACTCTAAACCTTCTGAGACGTCGCATATTTATGTCCAATACAGGTCACCTACATTATTCGACACTCAGATAAACACTTCAAGATGGCGCCCTTACATCGTCGATAAGTCTCTACGTCCATTACTTTTACTGGGGGACAGACCACGTGGTCCTACGTGATCACGTGATTTTTGCACGCACCCATTTTAACCTGAGTGAAGCTCTTTCCATGTTTCACCAGTTTACTATTGTAACTGACGACCGGTTCGCGTGCTGCTACAAACGCTCACAGGTATGTTTTGTTTTTGGATTCACACTGTCTTTTGATCTCCCTAGGGTTGAACCCTTGAATTGTGCTAATTGCTTCGTTACTTCGTAGCGTATTTGTTCGTATCTCTAATCTAGTTTATTTACTTTACTAATACTGGTCCCGCATATTTACATTTTGTTTCTTCAGGGAGCCGGCTTATCAAGGCGGGGCTGCCCTACTTACTATTATCACGGGCGCCGCTAGGACATGCGAGTAGCTGCTCTTCCAAATGAGACTTTGGACACATATACGTGCTCTGTCTATCTGTTTCAACCATATACCACTATACGTGAATTACATTTATACTTATGGAACTTAACTTTCACTGGATTTGTTTATACTCTGTACTAGCGGCATTACTTTTTTTCATTCTGTGGACAATTAAGACCACCCTTCACTTTGAATCCTTTGATTGATTCATCCTTCTGTATTTTTACACTTGTGATTCGGGTACCCAGCCGGGTTGGAATTATCACCGGCTGTGGGCAACCACCACGTACATACAACTTTTGTCAGCCCTGAAGGGTCGTGGGTTCATCTTTCCCCGACAAAACACGTGTCGGCTGGTTGCGTTTTTTCGAAGGATTAAAGAAAATCTGTTTCATCTGAAGAATTGTTATATTTTGTTGTTCCTACTGCTGTCATTTCTGACCTTTAACTTATATGTGTGCACAGGATTGCTAGAAAATTGTTTTGTTGTAGGGTCTTCCCTACACACATTAGGGGTTAAAAGGGTTTCCCCTACCTGTTTAGCACCATATTCACTTGTGTTTGCACATACTTTATACACAAATTTGCCGAGCGCCATTTCTTCCTATACACTAATACCCTTCTCTAGCACTTTGCGCATCAGCAGCCAACCCGTTGTTAAAAAGGTGTGTCGGAGTGTGGTAGAGGTGGTGTAGGAACTTAACATTATAAGTCACAGCCTGCAGTTGGGAGACAGTATTGCTGTCTGATGACAGATGTATATCCACTGGGCATCAGTGAGAGGTAGGTCTGTATACGACATACAAGCCGTGCAGGCTGCCGGAGTGGCATCTGGTGCGGATGTCTGCATGCCGAAGTATTGTCTAGTGACTAGCTTGTGTAGTGAAGAATTGGTCAATGTATGGTCCAGGGCTGGAAGTGACGGAGGAGGTGTAGGAAATGTGTTATGTAGAGTGTGACTGGAGGCCCGGATTTGGTGGTACAGCAGCCCCTCCACAGCAGTGGGAGACGCTGCAAAGAGGGGAGAGGGGGGCAGAAATTGATCCTCTGGATAGAGGTCAGAGAAAGCCATGAGGCCCCGCTCTTGGGTTCGCTTTCTGGCACCAGCGTCCATCAAGGATGGCAGCCTAGGATTACGTCTGAGCAGAATAGAAGGGGCCTATAGGTAAGGTAATCCGTTTCATGCTCATCTCTCGCATTCACCAGTGTTTACCTCCACCCTGGGGGCAGTGTTAAATGGCCAAGGGGCCTCTCGGTCTGCCTCACCTGCCACATGAGGCTGGAAGGGCATTGGGTAGAGCCAATAATGTAAATACTGTGCCTGTGCTCGCGATGCATAGAGTGTCAGGTGCGCCAAGACCAACCAGGGTGAGCTGTGGAGTTGTTTTTTTTTGTACAGAGTTTTATATAGCGCAGACTTCACCCAAATCAGGTTTCAGAGTGCTTTACATAGGACACGAGGACACATTCATTTTTGTTAGGCACAGGGACATTAAGTGATTTGCCCAGAATTACAGGATGTTCAGCGTCATTGCCGAGACTCGAACCCGGTACCCCAGATTCGAGGTCGACCGCCATAGCCTTTAAGCCAACTCCTCTCCAGTTAGGCTTTTCCACCTAACACGCACCTTTTTGCTTGCCCTGGTAAATGTAATTAAGTGAGCACTATTGTTTCATTGTAACGCCTGTTATCTATAGCCCTCAAAATCTACAAATGTTTGGTAGAAGGGGCTATTTGAAAAAAAAGTAACTTTTACAAGAAATAGCTCTAACAGTATACACGTCTGTGGGTGTGTAATATAATCCTACGACCTAGGTTGTTCAAATAAATGTAGCATATTGGGAGAATTTTCTTTTTTACGTTAAAATACACACATTCCACCGGGTGTGTGTGACGTTGCTCACCATGAATGTCTCACTACAGTGCTTTTTCCACTGTGTTGATTATGTGGGAGTCAGCCTTTGATAAGACACATTAGCCTTTAGCAACGCTTCGCTAAATATTTCTTTCGTTTCCCATATTTTTTATTGGGTTCACTAGTAGCTTGATAAAGTTAAACTGCAGGTTAGGAGAAGAATGTTGGGATCGTCGTTTGTTTTTCGGGGACACATTTTTAATGAGCCTGTTTTTTTTTGTATATCTTTCTTTCTTTCTTTCTTCTTTCTTTCTTTCTTTCTTTCTTTCTTTCTTTCTTTCTTTCTTTCTTTCTTTCTTTCTTCATTTATTCATTCATTGCAGTTTTATATTGCGCGAGCTCGACCCGAAGCTATTGGAGAGCCTCATATGAGCACCGGTGACATTATAACTGGTCAGATTCCCTTCGCGTTTCTTTATGTCGAACGTATTTTATTGTTGCTTTTGCTTGTGTTTGGAGTCGGGCCTATCAGCAAAAGAACTGCCGCGGGCGGCGTGGGTATGGGAGAAAGGAACGCGAGGCCTTCCTGCAAAAACCCCCTTTGCATGGGAAGCGCGAGGCAAGTGTCGGCACTGGGCAGGGTCCCCCGTCCGATGCTAATGAAGTGCCGAGGGACGCTTGCATCGCATCAGTATGCGCATAAAGTGCTGTCTGGCTCTGCCCTCAAATACACAAAACCAGCGCTTCAAAGGCAAGCCCTTCACGCCTCTCACTGGCCGCATCCTGAGCCCTTTATCCCGCTTTAAGAGCTTCCTTGGAATGATTTCCTCTCCCACCTCAGGACTAGTTTAACAGGCAAGTCCGAAGTAAAGTAGGATTAACTGACCACTGGGAGCAGCAGGACTCTCGGCTGGCTGAATGTCATGCGTGCCTGGTCCATACTTGCGAACACATTTTCGCTTATTTACGTTTACTCACACTGTCACACATATCATTATATATTGTGCATTTGCATTAGGCTTGGGCCCGTTTTTCCAGGGTTCTTTGCACCGTCCTAGTTTGGCACTTTTCTCTCCAAGGCCTTCATCTTCTAAAGTGCGCAGCCTAAATGAAATATTGAAATCGGGGTGGGGGGGGGGGGGGCATAACTTGGGTCACAACACTGGCTGAAGCTGAGTTGCTCTGCAATGGTTTCCACTTTTTTGAAAGAGCCCTTCTCCACTCCTTAACGGGAATTCTATTCAGACAATCTAAAATGGTTTTACAAAGGATTCAGTTGCAACATACGGACTTCTGGACACTGGGATACATGCGGGCATAGAAAAAAATAAGAAACAGTCTATTTCTTTAAAAAAAAAGTATCAGTAAAAGCCAACAAATACTATTGAGCACCATTGGCCGGTGGAGTTCCACTTCAGTTTCAACAGCAGAATATAGCTGGTAACTAAGGGACTTATTACGAGTTTGGTGGTCCTTCAGAGGACGCTGCAACTCGCCGTCCACTGTAGGATCGCCAAACCAGTGGTGCGATCGCCCTCCAGATCACGAGCTTCTGCCCGGTCTGGCAGGCAGTCCTGTGGCGGTTTGACAGCGGCAGTCTGGAGGCTCATAGAAGAGCCTAACATACAGAACGCCGCTCTCTGCATACATGCCACACCGTGCAGGAACTGGGGGTGGAAATTGAGGGGGGCACTACATGTGCAAAACCTGGGCCCTGAGGTGGCAGCGGGCACTATTAGGGCCGACTTAGTTGCCTCACTGCTATCCTTTTCATGATGGTCTCACCGCAATGGCAAGCGTGGTGGTGAGATCTACTCGAAATATGTTCAGCACTGTCGCTGCAACACCACCAGCATATTTCTGCCTCTGACTCCTACGCGAACGCCGCAGGATCCTTGCCAGTAACAGCGGTCCTGTGGCAGTCCGATAGCCGCAGTTATAATGCGGTGTGCCCACACTGCGGTGCTCGTCGGACCACCACCACGAGTCGAAATCGTAATCAGGCCCTAACATTGTGGGAAAAATATTGTAATGTCAAGAATAGTGGGGCTTATTATCAGAGGCAGGAATTATGTTTATTTTTTACTTTGTAGAAATTATTGATGTGAAATATATATTTATTTAATATAATTGCTTATGATATTTATTTTTGTTAATCTAATAGTTCTGATATCAATTGATTATTTTTAGTTTTTAATTTGTTTGAGTTTTATATGTATTAGATATTTTATCGGCTTTAGAGTTTTTTAAGAGTTCATTTTTTTTGCAGTTGTTGAATTTTGTAGTCGAGTTGTATGAACAGTGTTTTGATGTATATATATATATTTTGTTATTTGTTAATGCTTTCTAATTGGTAGTTGCTTAATTAATTATTTATGTAAATTATGTAAATCATTAGTTATTTAAAACCTTACTCATATTTTTCAAAAGTGGTTTTCCTTTTAATTTATTAGTTTTATTTCAAAGGGTATTTTAAGTGCTTTGTGTTTGTTATGTTTAATTTATTCTGATAATTCTATTATTTTTGTTTTTGTTTTTTTCTTTGACAGTTGTTGGGTTTGTAGGTGAATAGAGTGGGACATATATTATAAAAAAAGTTTGTCATTTATTAATATTTGTAATGGTTAGTTGGTTTCTCCGTTAATGATTTCAATTTTTATGTAATTATTTAATAGGTTGATAATATTTTCACGTAAAAAAATGTAATCGTAAATTTCATATATTAAGTAGTATTTTGAAGTCGTGTGCATGCGTGTTATGTTTAACTCTGCTATAATACTTACATTTCTTTATTTATGATTATATTATTTTTTTGGTGGGTCCTTGGATTTGTAGGTGGGTATGGATAGAAGCCTTTTATTATATATATGCTTCGTAATGTACTAATATTTGTATTTGTTAATTGGTTAATTAGTATATGAATTATATAAATTTTTTCATTTATTAGTTTGTTAATAATTATTTTCAATTGTTTTAATTCTTATTCAATATTGCATAGCTTCACTGATATTTGAGTTATATGTGTATCTTATGTTCAATATATCATGGTATTTAACTATTATCTATATTTTGTTTTCTATTTAATTTTTTGTGTGTTTTTGGGTTTGTAGGGTATTGCGGTGGGAAGTGTTTTTAAATATATATATATATATTACCACCTGGCTGTCGCCACTGTGTAGGTATAGTTAGGACCATGTTTCCATAGGAAAAGTATTTTTTATTTTCTCATAACTTTGGCACAGTTTGACAAATCTCCACAAAACTTTCCCAAAAAATGTTCATCCACATCAGCTCCTTCCTTGAAATTTTTTAAAGTAATCGATGAAGCAGGGGCCGAGATAAAGGGAGGTCCCAAAACACGTTTTATCCATTCAATTTTCCATTGAGATGCTGCAAAAGCGGCTGAATAGACCTATACCAAATTTGGCAGAACCATAGATGTTAGTGCAGAAAGAATGCTTTTTGTAATCCATTCAGTTTTTGAGAAATTACGGTTCAATGTTTTTGCATATATAGAGAAGCGAAGGGTCCAGAAGATGAGGTCTGATTGGCTGCTAACCACAAAGATGTGCTGCAGCCATTTTAGGTCTCTAGGGTCAGTCTACCTGTCCTATACAAAGATTAGAAAAACATATGGGGGAAGGGATACTTTACCACCATAGGCCTGGTTGGAGGGGGTCCCAGAGGAACCCCCTGACACCAAAAACAGCATTTTTTCAAAGCACCCTTTATGAGCGGATTTTACGATCTATGGTGGCGTCCTTTTCCTTTTTAAGCCCCCTGGGGTGGGTGAGGGCCCAGGAGGCTGACAGTTTGCCTTTTTATGCTTTTGCAGAGGGGGGGCATGTGTGGAACATTCCTCCCAGAGACATCTGAAGACCCCAGGGATCTCAACCCCCAGGGCGGATGGTCAATTAATAGGGAAGGGGATATGTGTCCCTCCTTCCGTGAACTTCCTGAAGGCCCCAGGGACCCTTTCCCCCTGGGCTGATCTCATTTTTTGGGAGAGGGGCATGAAACCCCCCTTACTAAACCATAGTACAGCCCTAGAGACGCCACCCCCAGGGCCCAAATGTTTTATTTGGCAAACTCTGTCTCCCAGCCCTGGTGGGAGCAGCAAACATTTCCTTTTCTTCCGAGCCCACAGCATGGGCAGGTAAGACCATTTGCAACCGCTGTGGGAGCACATCTGCTTCTGCAGGGCTGCAGTATAGTTGTTGCCTGCTGCCACCAGGATGGGTGCTTGCTGGTGTGCCGGCAGTGGACATGCACACCGCGCACTAATCTGGGTGCCCCGGGGGCGGCACCGTGCGCCCACCAAAAACAAAGAGTGTCCACCTTCCACTGGCACCCACAATGGTGTTGGCAGGAGAGCCTTTAGGGGCTGTGGGCCCATGTCACCCCCCACAGCACCCAAGAAAAAATTGTTGGAGCACCAAGACATCCCCCTGCATATGGGTTCAGTCTCTCGTTGCATTGGCCTGCAGGGGGGATGTCTAGCTCCTTTTTAAAATGCAGGCATGTTGCTGCTTGCACAGAGAAACAGAGCAGCTTTGAAGCAGGCACTCTGTATTTCCCTGAATATGCTGCCTCCAAGTCGCACTGTCCCTGCATGTAGGTCCTCACTATAACTTGCTATATGTTTTATCCTGCCTGGCGAGAGCATTTCTTAATCTTCCGCCAGACGGGTGCAAACAAGCCTTCACTGCCTTCAGCAGTGCGAGCAGGAAAGGTTAGTCTGCTCCAAGCTGGCAAGAGATTTTAAAAATGCTCCCACCGAGTTGGACTAGACTTCTGTTTTGCTGCCCGCATTCCTGTCATGTGCCCCCCTCCCCCAATGTTCATGGATTTGGCCCCGGGGGAGGGTTTCCCTGGAGCCTCTAAAGGCTTGGGGAGTGGGACCACACATCTTCCTCCTCTAATAATATATTTTTTGACCCCGGGTGATGGGGTCCCTGGGACCAGTAGTGGCTTGAGGAGGGGGTTGTGCAACCTCCTCCTCCGGCAGAAGGTTGGGGGCTTCCAGGGTGAGTTTGGATGGAGGGCCAAATCCATACTATGCACGGCCAAAGGCATGGCCCCTGCGAGGGGTTGGCCCCAGGGTAAGACAGCAGGGCAAACCCATGCCACATACGGCCAAAGGCCGTGTGCGACATTAGGTTGCTTGACTGCGAATGGCTGGCCACAGGGACTGACAGCAGCCATGCTATCCTACCAAGATATATATATATATTTCCACAGATACCGACCACACCTGAGACAAGCCTGCCATTATTACAAATCAACATTCTTTTGTAGTAAGGAACACCCTTTATTCTGCAAATCCACAATGGATTTTAGCTTCACAGAAGTCTAAAAATGTGCTTATCAATCATAGAAATAAATATAAGACTTGCATATTTTAAATAACAACCTATGTCTAATATATCTGCTAAAAAAGTTTTTGAAATGGATAATTTAGGTTTTTAATATACTTTTTAAAACTAGTTACTTTAATAGTGTTTTATTAAATGTTTTCAAGGTAGTTTGTCTATAGTTATCTAGTTCTTTTGATTGAATTAGTGTATTTATGTTATTTTTAGTTAGTGTCTCAATGGTAAATTTCACTCACAACGTTTGTAATTTAATTGAATGTTGCTTATTTTATTTTATAATACTTAGTGAGAACTCTCCCATTTCCAACAATTTCTATACTGTTGCTTACCTTGGAGTAGAAATAGTACACCTGACCTCCTCCAAAATACAGGACTTTCCACAAAGTTGTGCAGGTTAGAGTGGCAACAATAAATATAACCCCTACAAATTCCATCACTTTCCCAAAGAGAAAAATGTATTTTATAATTTTTGAAAAACAGCGATACAGTTAAGTTTTTAAAATGTTTTTGATCTGGTTATCAAATAATTAGGCCCTCATTACGACGTCGGGTGGACCGCTACCAATGACCGCTCAGTGGTGCTCCACCCCACATCTAGAGCAGCGGTCCGACCACCGGAATATTATCCCTGGGGGGCGGGGGTGGACAGTAATCCCTACAATGAAGGCAATTCCTGTGCAGCACCACTGTAGGGATTACGATGTCCATTTCCCACAGCCTTTACATGGCGGTCCCACCGTCATGGAAGGGCTGTTGGAAGGCGACTTTGGGGGACCCTATCAGGGATCTCATCCCCCGTGATCCACCGCTATGAAAGGCAGGGGGGCAGATGTGGAGCCAAAATGAATCGGATTCTGCAAGTCCGTATGACCGATTACGATGCTTCCCAACATCGTTCGGTCGGACTCGCATTGACTTCAATGGGAGCCTGTGTTCCGAACGAGGACACAGAATCCCATTGAAAAAAGGGGTGGTTGGAGAAAACCTTGTACCCCGTGGCGGGCACCCTATGGTGGCTGCCACATTGTGCATGGTTGGAAAGAGGGGTCCCTGGGGAACCACCTCAGGCTCCAACTAGACGCCTCTGGGTGAAGGGAGGCCTGCAACAGGCCCCCAAAAGACAGATTCCGATAGCCGTTTTGTGTCGGGCAGACCGAATCGGAACGGCTGTATGAGTGTCCTCAAAATATTCCAATAGGTGCTATAGTTTTTCTTGAATGGCCAAGTACAACGGACACTATTAATAAATCATAGTGGTTTATGACTTCTATCAGTGGTACATAGCTCAGGGCTCTTAGCTTTCATTTTAAATTTCCTATGCAGATTGTGCATTGGTAGTGTTGGTTTTTGGAGCCATCTCCATAAGACTTGAGTAAAATTATAATGTTTGTATGATGGCTTGTTCAGAGTTTATGATAATTGTCTTGTGGGTTACCATTATTGATTTTCTTTTTATTAATATTAGTAGTTTGTGGAGCTTTGCTTCTTGAAGGCTTGTTATGCCCCTTAACCCTTTCAGATACAAATCTTTACTTTATGGGGTTATATTTTAATTGATTTACTACAACCAAAATTACTAAAACATCCAGAATGTCTTAGGCTCTTATAAATTAATCTAAGACTGGGTACAGTGTTATAAAGAGATTGAGGGACGAACATGTTTTTATATTTTTTTATGATTATGGTTTTTAACTAACATTTTTTCAGTTATAATGTTTACTTCATTTTGGTGTTTTTCAGGTGTTTTCCTTTTATTGTGACTTACAGGGTCCTGATTTTTTTCACATTCAGTTTTCACTTTTTAATCCTTTTGGCCTGTCGTAGGGAACTATAAAGTAAAATACAAAAAGATAATTGTATATAGGTGTTTCGTTATTTAATATGTTTGTTATGATTGATGTATTAGGTTTATTTTGAAGCTAATTAATGTACTAATTAACTATGAGAAGTTTGAAGTGGTTATTTATAAGTGCCATCTGATGTTATGGAGATTCACGCTGGCTAAACGAGACATTGCTCGAAAGTGGAAGGCAGGGACTCCGCCATCGCTGTCAGCATGGAAAAATGGTCTTGATTTTAATATGGGTCTGGAGGTTCCTATTTTTAAAGCTTGAGGGTGTCCGCAGAAGCACTTTAAGATCTGGAGGAGGTGGGCAATTTATAGAGGCTTGTACCTAGAGCCCCCATCCATGGGGGATGTTGCTGTTATGGGTTAATTGGGCAGGAATGTGGTAGGGGATCTAGCGGGTCCAGCGGCATTTGTCATTTATGGGCGGGTGAATATCTGTTGTTCACTGTGTGGTGCAAGGACAGTGCACTGGATGGGGGGGGGGGTGTTTGTCTCTTTATTGTCTCTTTATTATTTCATTTCTGTAAAATGCATATATTAAAAGTCAACGCAATACTTCTATTGTATTGTGTAGCAGTCCGCCTCTTGGTACAGAGCTCTGCATTGCATTTGACGATTGACGCAATGAAAATTGTTGATAAAAAAAAAGAATTTTGAAGTGGTTTGCTGTTTTATTTTGCTGACGTATTTTCTGTTGACCTTTCCATCCAGACAGTCTCCTGTGAAGTTGGATTCAGGTATTGTAACTGCATGTACTAGCTTGGTTCATTCTTCTCTTCTTTATTGGTAGCCTTTTTTTTAATATTGCTTTGTTTCTCTTTGTTAACTGTTTTTCTGTTCAATTTGGTGGGTTAAATATCTTGGTAAGAGTTCCAATTGTTTTGACCTTTTATAAAAGATAATAATGTTTTTTTTCTCTCTGTAACTAAATATATTTTTTATTTTCATTTTTATTTTATGTCATAGTTTACTTACCAATATTTTGGTGTTCGATATTTAGTAAGTGTTTAATTGTTTTCACCGTGTCCTTAGTTTTTTACTTTCTGTATTTTTCCATTCAATAATTTTTGTTTTACCATATTTTCATTGACAATAGTTTTGTTGTCAATATTTTTGGTGTTTGTAGAGGAGTTTGAAAGCATTAGTACTAGGGTTATTAAAGTTTTTGGAATACTTTGATATCACAATGTTTTTTACTTGATATTTCATCAAACAACTGTAATTTTTCTAGAATCAACTGAACTTTTCACAATATCTGTCCACTAAATGCACAAATACCATACACGAGCAAGTTCATGCAGTAGTACATATCCTCAAGCAGTCCGCTGAAATTTCCATCAGTACTGGTGTTGGTTTCAGTATTTGCCATTTATAATACAATGGCGAGTAACCTGCTGATTTAACTGAATGCCCCTTTAAAGAGGGGCCAGGAAAGTGCATCATGGACCTCATTGAAACTCTCCGGTGGCCCCAAGTTCTATGTCAAGAGGCTGGCATTCAGCCAGGTCTGGCATTTTAGGCCTTGTATACTGGAGCTTGCAGTTGTACATGTGTTTTAAAGTTTCAGGGTGCTGACTGCCATTTACTACGGTCAAACCCATGACGTAGGGCCTGTTGATGGCTATGCAACAATGCTAACTGAAACAAAGCCCTGATAAATTAGCAATTATACAATTGTGTTTTATTCCAAATGGACTATGAAACATTCTCACCATCACTTCTTTTGAAATATATTCGTATTGCTACAGAAACCCCAGGATGTCCAGCATTAGTTATGAATAGCTCAGTCATGTCTTTTTTTTGTTCTACCCTCTGGTACTTATAGTTGTGAAATAAGTCCTGCATAAATTATACTTCCCTCATACAAATAAAAAATTTACTTCTTTCCCAATTCATGAGTTGTGGACGGCACTTCCACAGATACACTGCACCAGTGTTTGACCCATGACAATACTGACGTGTTTATTACTTTCACTGCTACCTTACGGCTACTTTTATTTTGTGACCATGTGGCAAGAATCCAGAGAACACTGCATTTTTTGTTTGTTTTTTTTGTTTGTAGATTTCCGCCTTTAAAAATGTATGGGGGATTGTCCCATGTCCCTGCTTCCTTTTGTTTTATGAGGACATGCCCCATGCCTATTTTTTAGGGGAAGTCCCCCATACACCCACCCTCTCTTGTCACCATGATGTGACATTTTGCCCCATGCATCTGTCATGTTATTTGTGAATGTGGTGGAGGGTAGGTGACAAAATGTCAGTTTGAGGTAAGGACATTGCACACAGGCTGCATACCTCACTGAAGGTCTCATATGGCCCACTCCGTTCTTACTTCCCCAATACATACCAACTGTTCCAATTCCCTTTACTTCACTGCGCATCCCCAACTGGAACTGCTCAAAATATCCAAATGGTCACCCCACCCTCCTCCAAATCTCCACATCTCCAGCATCCATCAAAACCCCTAAGGTGCCAGTTTCGATGTCAGACTGACCTGAGTCCGTCTGACATCGATCAACCGATTGCTTTTTTGACCCTGTCCCATATTTACAAGGATGGGACGGCATCAAAAACTAAGGCCAAGTAAAACCTGATCTTAGGATGGTGATATGAAGGAGAACTTATTAATTTCTTCTTGTATTTTGCTCTTTCTATGTGTGCTGCATTCTGCAGCACACATAGAAACAGTACATCGCCTTTAAAGATTGTTTATGTGCAGACACAGAGTTATGGTCTTACATCCAAATATTAGCCAATATTATCTATGAAGAAAAAACAAACATTTATCTAATAACAAATCCTCACCCACCACTCTCTCCTGAATCCAGATAATATAAAAAACATAGTATAGGGGATGTGTTACATATATAGTGCAGTCCAGGTGACCTGAAAATAAAGATTCTTGTTGTTACAAACAGTATCTAACCATGTGAAATGTGGAAGGGAACATTTCACCAGACCACGTATCAGATTTACCCTCTAAGTCCTGTAATATGATGTCCCAGAGGTCCAGAAGGGTGCCTTTAATATGTCTCCTTCTTACTGTTATTAATGTGGCTAGCTCAGTTTTCCACTGCTTCAAAACATCGTGCATCCTTTTGTGCTTCTTAGGGGCGTTCTTGGCTTTCCATTTCATTGCTTGGTTGCCCCTAACAATCACTAATGCCAAATCAATAAATCTGTAAGTCTATCTTTGAGGTTTAGTTCTATGAAGCAACCCCAAGAAACATTGCTGATGATTTAATGAAATTTCCAGATCCACAAGGTATTTAATGATATTTGATATGTTTCTCCGGTATGCTTGTGTGTGACAACATTCCCAGATCATATGATAAAATCTGGCTTCAACCGGTCGGCATCTTGAACACTAGTCATCTGCCCCTTATACATCTTTGAGATTCTATAAGGAGACTCATATTTCTGATACATGTAATTGATCTGGGTGAATTTAAATCTGGCATTTCTAGTGACAGATTTGGCATACTCCAAGACCTTTGTCTAATCATCACCTTACATCTCCTATCCCATGGATTACTCCCAAATCCGTCTAGTCCTGATGGTGCTAGCCTGGAAGGTTATAGCTAATAATGTACACAGAAAGGGCACTGTGTGAAAACTAGTCCCTAGTATAAGCAGCGTTGATAACACATCTGTTCGAGATGGCTCTGCAGGTAGACTAGGCCAGGTCCCCTTAAGTCTGAAACAATGCACTCTGTGCCATAAATAACCCTGCACTAAGATTGAATCGCTTAGTAAGAATATGAAACTGCATATACATATCATAAGCAAATATGACCCCCACAGTATGAATCCTACTCGCCTATCAAAAAACGTAGTAAGTAGGTCAACTTTCAGAAAATTCCACAGAGGTTCATTTTGGGCATACGTGTTGGTCTCACGAAAATGTGTGTATATCGAAGCCAGCATTGTTTAACCACCCTGAGTGGTTTTGGTAAATCTCTTAGAGGTATCACCAGTTTCTAGAAACACATTAAGCAGTGTGGAACCCCTAAGACATGATGTGATCACGGGTGTATCACGCTTGTATGACTCACCTATCTATCTTCCCAACGAGACCAATTGTGCTGACAGATAATATATTTCTAATGACAGTAATCTCCTAACCTCCATGAGTTGTGGTAACATCATTTTTCTTATCACCAATATCTTTGGTTTGTTAGCCGAGACTAAATCTGACCTAAAAAACAATTGTTTCATTGTTACCACAAGTGGCTGAAAAAAATATGAAAGTTCTGGTAATACCAATATCTTGACAATGGCCAACCTGCCCATCTGGAAAATGAAAAGCCCTTTCCAGAATCCCGCAGATGAACAAATTGAGGCAACTGCTATACCAAGAGTGCCTTGAATTAATTGTCCATCCTTGTGATTTATCCAGATGTAAAAGTGTCATGGGACCAAGATATCTTGATGTCCTTGTCCACCAAGGTCACTTAATCAAGAATGCATTGATAAGAAAAATCTAAACTTACTCCAATTTATCTCCAAACCCAAGACCTCCCCAAAATGTGACAGCACTGACACTATGTCTGGAAGACTCCTACTCGCATAACAGAGATACAATAATGCATCATCTGCATTTTGGGTAACAATTTGTGGATCGTTCATCGGAGTAATACCCCAGTCGTATGCTCTGTCTCAGAGTGCTTACTCCATCGCCAGTGCAAAAATCAGTGGAGAAAGTTGGCAGCCTGACAGGTACCCTTATAAACATTCCAACCTTCCGAGAAGGTCACTCCAGTTTGAACTTTTGCAATCAGCTTGGCGTACAATAATTTTACCTATTTCAAAAATCTTATCCCAATCCCATACAACACAACACATCGAACAGAAAGGACCAGGGTAAAGTATCAAAGGCCCTTCCTATTTCAAAACATACTACCTTCCACTACCCATATGTTTGTTACAAAGGAATAAACCACACTGGTCTAGATGCACCAAACAGCCAGCTGGGGCTGCCAGCCGATTGGCCAGTAATTTCCAGAGGCTTTGGTACTCTCTGTTGAGAATGAACAACTGTCTGTATGACTGGATGTCTAGTGGGCTCCATCCTGGCTTCAGGAGCACAAAAATCATCGACCAGCAAGTTGTTTCGTGTCGGACCCTTTTCTGAACTGCATCCTGGTACATTAACAGAAATTTGGGGACTAAATGGGCCCTATATAAATTGAATAAAAATCAGATAATTACACATCTGTACCAGTGTTTTTCCTTGTCCCAGCATATCAATAGTTGCATTAATTTATTATGTTGTTATGAGACCTTCTAACGATTCCCTCTGGGTAGCATTTAGTGTGGGTAAGGTCATGACCTGCACCTTTGTCTATGTATCGCAATGTCCTTCGGGCCGAATATAGTGACTTATAGAAGTATGTGAATACTCCATTAATTAATTTCTGTGTATGTACTATGTTGCTGTCAGCTATTGTTATGTAACAGAGTGGAAATTTATCGAAGGCAGCACGTAATACCCAAGCCAACATCTGCCCTGCTCTGTCATCTTCTGCATGTTGATGACTTAGGTACTCCTTAGAGTGGACACAACTCAAGCTCTCTACGAGGTTTAGATATTCTTTATGCATCTCTTCATTACACATAAATATGTCGGGCTGTGCATCATTGCCTTCTTGAGATCCTTGAGTACCTCTTCTTCATATCTGGTGCATAGTAGTCTGGTAGCCCCATATGCTGTTTTAAAGCACAGTCGTCTAATGATCACTTTAAAGGAGTTATGCTCCATGGATACATTATTAATCAACCCCTCATTCTCTTGAGAGTAATGAGTAATGCAGAACCCCACCACTTCCCTAAACACGGCATCCAAAGGGATCAAAAATGTAATCCCCATGTGGGGGATCAGAGTTTGACTCCTAAGTTCAGCATTAACATCAATGGACTGTGGTCCAATAGCCTACGGCCCAGATACTTCGCTCCACACAGCTCGTAATTTCCATTCAGCCTGGACAGAAATGTGTCTAGTCTGGCATGAAGATCATGCACCTGCGAATAAGAGGAGAACTCAGTGCTCTCCTGGTATTGGACCCTCCAGGTTTCAAATAAGTTCTGCTGTTTTGCCCATTCCCCAAAGTGCGATGCCAGGGACCTAGCATGGGAGCCTTACGGCAGTGATATAGATCTGTCTTTTACCACATCCATGACCATATTTTAGAGACCCATTCCATCACGTAAAATTTGTTTTGTGCCAACAACGTATAAGGATTAAGGGTTTCCAAATATCGAGTGTGATTAGCATTCAGTGCATACAAGCTTATCATCTTCAATATTCAAGTGTGTCGTATCTGCCTTAAAAGGCACTTCAGATGAGATCCATATTAGTGCACCTCTAATGAATGATGAATTCAGGTGTCATACAGCTGCCCATGCCATTTCTGTTGCAGTTTGATGATTTCCGTGCAGGTAAGACGTGTTTCCTGCAAGCATGCAACCTGGACCCTCTTGCGGCGCAGATAACTAATCACTTTGGCATTTCAATGGTGTGCCCAATACCCTAACATTCCAAGTTATACATTTAAGTATACATTTAGTATGTGTTGAATGTATAGGCAAAACTATGTGTTGGTGAAGAGTTTTTGAGTGTAGTGTTGCTCCCAATGTCTCTCCAAGAATGTATACAAAAAAGTGATGGATGGAATGCTTAAATAAATCTCCGCCACTGGTAATCACTCAGGCCGCATCCTAGTCCGTCATTATTTTGCACACCAAGTCACTTCAGTTTGGATCGACACATATGCAAACCAGTCTTGACTGTGCTCCAATGGGAACAGTCCAGGTAAAAATGCCAGACCAGGTTCTCCCTGAACCAGAATGTAAGCAACCCTGAACTGGTTTTGCTCTTATTAGAGCTCATTAGCCAGGTATAGCTTGGTTCTAGTGGCACGGTGTGCACAGGACCCACTTCTGGGCATACCTGTCCCATGTAGGGTATCACAAGCTTTGATCAGAGCTTCTGCCCATGTTCTCCATGTGTGATTAAATGGAATAGTTTCTTGGAAATTCCCCTTGAAAACTACTTTCATAAATCTTGATCACCTTCTGTCACTGATAGCTTCTGCTGACAACTTTGAAAACTGAATGGTGACATCAAGACTATTCATTGTGTTTCCATCTTGAAGAACCTGTCCGATTATTGACCAAAGGGTAATAAAGTTGACATCAATGACAAACAGATTGTCTTGATCAAAGACTTAACCCATTCACAGAGTAAATCATAACAGTACTGGCAGAGATCTCTGCCTAAACATACTTTGTGTTTTTTCCCCCCCAAGCACGCCTGGAAAGCTTCATCAGAGAAAATCCTGGGGAGATCCATCCCCCTTTCTATCAGCATCCTGGAAGGGGATTTTCTCCAACCCTTGGCCAGAGTAAATCTCTATAGCTGAGGTCCTGCCAACCATATTAAAGGTTTCCTCTCTGCTACAGTTTTCATGGCGGTTCCACTGCCATGAAAACTGTGGCGCAGAAGAAACAAAGAGGACCCTACAGGGCCCCTGCTGCCTCACGCCATGTGGATGCATGCCCACCAGTTCCTGCATGGCATGGACTTTACAGTCCATGCTGTGCAGAAACTGTTTTTGGCGTTCCCATTGCAGTGCCCATTTTCTGAGGCACCGGTGCCCATTTTCTGAGGCACTGCCATGGGAACGTAAAAAAAAAGCCCGCCAGACACGAAAAACACTCGTAATCTGGCAGGCAGCCCACCCACAGATTTGGTGGTGCAGCTGGGGGGGCGGACCCGGCGCCGCACCGCCAATCTCATAAGCACATTAAGTCACAAACATGACAGATATCTTGTCTGCTTTATTAAAAGTGCATTATATCATACGGAATTTGCAATAAGGTGGACGGCTTATCTGTCACAATTGTGATGGAGTACGCATCTGCCAAGCTCTAACTCAGGGTCTGTGATTCTAATAAATCATTATCTATTAACATTCTGCAACCATGAGCACTTTAAGTAAATAAGCATTGGCAAAGCCAATTGCTCTGCTGTCGACAGCCAGTACAATGCTTGCTTTGTTTTATCATGATTAATAGAAAAATATAGTGGCAGCTGACACCATGAAAATATGGTGAGGCATGATGCATAAAGGATTTGTCCTGACCGGTGTATCTCTGGCAGGAAAGGAGAGCAAAGGACGTCCTTCCTGCCTAGTAAACGCGAACCCAACCAATACTGGAGCTGCTCTCATGCTGTTTTCAGCATGAGAGCAGCTCCAGGATTGGTTGGAGCAGGCTAACCCAGCTCTCATTTTGAGGTTGGGTCATGTTCCAACTGGGTCTGCTTGGTCTACAGTGCGCATGTCATGCTGGCTGTTGCAAGACAGACAGCCAATCTGACATGCGCACTGCATGGGCATCAGTGCCATCCTGTAATTGCAGGATTAGCCCCGCACCCTAACCTCACTCTCAGACTGTACACAGAGTGAGCTGGGGGCAATTAAAATGGCATGGCAATGCCATTTTATTTGTTTTTACCTGCTGCACTTGCAGCAGGCAGGGTGACACTCCTCCACCCTTTAGGAGGAACCGCTCCTGGAAAAATGTATTGTTGGGGAGGATGCTGGACCATCATCAGTCTAAAAATAAACAGAAGCAGAAATCAAAAACACATGGCCATAGTAGTCTCTGGTACTGAAGGGATCTACTTTGTGTGTGTGTATGTACTCATTGTAAAAGGAAACATTATCCTCACTGGAAGTGAAGTGAGCCAATGGCCGAAGTTGGCTGACCCATTCCCTCCATGCTCATGCTGTAAAGGTTTGTAGAAAAATGTGAATGTCACAATAACAGACCAATAGATGTAGATGGCTGACCAAAAGACCCTAGAAATAAGCATATTGCACATATACTTTTAGTAAAATCAACATGTTTTGGCAAATGCCAGATCTAAAAATAAAGAATAGTTTTTAAAAAAGAACACTGAGTCAACTGGGTCAATATTCATGTGATGTGGTGTCCTGTGGCGCCATCAAGTTGAGAGGCAAACTAACTCTCTCTGGTCAATGGGTGAAATCATATGCAATGGGCGAAATTATGCCACGGCCTATAGGAGTTAGAAATATCCAACACGCCAACATCAAGTGTAGTGCAAATTAGGATTTCCAGGGTCAGGTACTTTGCTGCTGGACTAGTTTAGATGTTCTGCCCAGGAGGTTGGGGAGTGAGGGGTGAAGAGAGATCACATAATCCCAATTCTCTTTTCTTTCCTAAACTAAAGAGAGGTATTCTTCGCAGGCAGTAATTGCCGCTTCTAATGACACAAACTTGAAGGGGAATAGAAAAAAAAACTACAAACAGGTTTATGGTCTTATCTGCAAGGGTCTGCGGTTACAAACTGCTAAGCAAATGAAATGGCCCCTTGTTTCCTAAACCTGCATTGTGAGTGCAGTGTCAAAGCGCGGGAGGCGGGGCCAGAGCAGCGGGCACCGCGAGGGAACCCTGCTGGGTCCTAATTGGTCACCGCTGTCTTTAATGGCTTCCTGTGGCTGAGTGTTTGCTCGTCATTTGTTCTGTGCTGATGTTCCTTGGTTTCTGAAAACTTTAAAGCTGACTAAAATATTGTCTTCCTTTCTCTCTTCCAGGCTACCTCCGAGCAGCAACTGCCCCGTGTAAAGCTCTCCCACGAGCTGAAGTACTTGGAGGCAGTCCCAAAGTCCAATAACTACCTGGTATGCTCTTCATGCACAATTATTTTACAATTATTGACTTTTTTTGTATGTTTATCTCTATTCTTGCTAAATGGCTCAGAAAGCAAAGACCTCCGAGTTAAATTAAGTTGACCTATGTCGAAGGTATTTCACAGTTTGAATTATAGTGTCGTTTTCATGAAATATTAAAAGGTAAAAACGCAAAAGTTACTTTCATGTTTGTAGGGGGTGCATGGTTTTACGTTATTGTTCCTCGTCACCGACATATCATCGTCTTTCGAAGTAGATAACGAGAGGGTTGGTGTAAAACAGATGAAAGAAAGTTTTTATTTTCTATAGATTGGCAGATTGTTGCACTGTTTTTAGGAAGACAGACTAACTTTCAGTACAAAACTATACGGCAGATGTGCGTTTTGGTAACTAAATTGTTGACCGTGGAATAGGACTAGACTTCTAACCTTGGCTCTCAAACTGATCCTCATGGTGTCCTGAGCAAATCACTTCCGATGCCTCTGTACCACTGCCTGCAAAGCGGGGGTTCTTTAAGTGAAGCACAGCGCCATGATTTTTTTGCCAAAAATAGTCACTTATTTTGCTGCCATGGAAGACCTAAAATAGCATGCCCATTACAAAATTTGGGACACTGTGCCATGTAACAAAGGGTATAAAAACAGCACCACGGCAGGTAGTTTATCTATTCTGTTCCATGTCCTGTATTAAAATGAGACAATCCAATTCATTACAACGTATCTAAAGTATGTTTTATGGTTCCTTTGTTACATTTCAGTTTTCAAAGGTTTTTGGCAGACTGGAAGCCTTTCGGGAATAGCTGTTAAGGGTACCTCTCATACAAAAACTAACCCGGAACACTAAATACTCTATTGCAAATATCTTGGGCTTGGAGGACCCTTATTCACCATAGAAGCTTTGCTCCACAAAGGGGCTTGATTGCCGATGCCAGTAACTGCAAAGGTACCCGTCAGTTTTCGGATCCTGTCCCCAGACTGGCTATGGCCTGTGCACGGCCTGTGATGTGTCTAGACTTGGCTCCACTTATAAGCCAGAGACCCTGGTTGAAATTATAAAGGGTCGCATTTTAATTTACAAAGTTGCTAACACAGCAGTTTCAAAATAAATATTGAAATATGTTTGTTATGACCCAGTAATGATAACGTTAAAATTAATGAAGTCACGCAAAATAGGCTGAGGATGGGCAGTTCTGGGACCCTTTCCACTTCACTAAAAAAAATGATACACGAATTCTATATCTTTGTACAGTATGGGTGATATTTATTTACAACAAAAAGAATCAATGACTCCTTTCAATTTACAGTATACATTCATTAAAACTGATAACAATGTCACCCTAACACATGAATGTAAGATATGTAAAAAAAAAATCAGCAACTTTCAAATTAGATACTTATATAAATCAGAATGCAGCAAAATGTTTGTACATTTTTTAGGCCATTGTTGCCCGGAACGCATATCATAGTTTTGAAATGGGCCAATCCAAGATCCTTAGCAGTCTTTACCCTCACCAGCATGACCCTTAAAAACGAAGATGGAACAAACATCCTCGTGCTCGAGGGCCCAAACCGCCTTCGTATACCCATACTCTGAGGTCGATCTTTGGCAACCACCCTTACATGCTCCACCCTGGACCGGATTCTTTCTTTTGTCCCTAAGCCCCAGGGCCTGGGGCCACATGGGTCAGAAGCATGGACCCCAGTCTTATGTCCCTCAAAAGTACCAGCTCCTTTGTAGCCCACATTTGGAGGAAAACATGTTCATGCAGGGCCTCATCGTATTCCTCAAGATATAAAGTTCCCTAATAGTATTACTAGCCAGCTGGAGTACTAGCCCCGCCATCCCCCTCTACCAAAGAGGAAATCATAATACTCAAATAAATAAACTCCTCAAAGTAACAGCCATGGCCCATGCAGTTAAGAGCGGTGGGCTGGGGGCGGAGGGGGGTGGGATTTCGACAGACGATGACGAGGGAAAATTAATTATTTCTTTAAACCCCCCCCAACCTGCCCCACCGCTCTTACCTGCACGGGCCATGGCTGCAAACCAAACCCAGCTTAACTGGCACATATTTGCTCTGTCTTCTTCCCCCAAACGTTTTATAAAGAACAAGGGTACCCCAATATACGAACCTGGGGTGGTAAAGTGTGAAGAGAAACACAATGGTTCTAAATGGCCTAAAAAGGTCCAAGTTAGAAAAACCTTAAAAATGGGTAAGCGTATGAATAAAGGTTTTTTTAAATTAATTTTAAAGAGAAAGAGCGATAGTTAATATAGAGCAGGGACAAGAAGGTCACGGTATAACAGATATTTTATTACACAGTGAAACAAATTCAGGTGCTCACATACTCAGTGACAATAAGCGTGACATAGAAAGTGAAAGTGAACTTTAAAAGAAGACATCGCATTGACAACAAGAATTGAACCACTTTCTTTTTAACTTAATATGATGGGTTCATGTTGTAAGCGGTCGACGACCTTTCGAACTCAGTTAGTTGAGTTCATCTTCAGGACAAAAAAGTGAGCATCTATAATTGTCAATGTAGATATAAGGAAGGGGTCGAGTATATCAACTTGGAATATGGTAAATGGATCACGAGATTTCATGTGCAAATTAATGCATCATAGTGGGGCCCTTTGTCATAGCAGGAGGCTTGGGAAACCTTATGAATTCATTATATCGGGACCTCTGAGAGTCAGGTGCCGTGTGGATTTAATTTTTTCTACGCTGGAATTGCATTAAATGCTAGCCTCCCGGTAAGAAAAGAACGAGTCCTGTTCAAGTGCTGCTTGGCCTTGAACAGGACTCGTTCTTTTCTTACCGGGAGGCTAGCATTTTTTTTTTTTTTTTTTTTTTTTTGAAACCGTTTATTGCAGTTCGTAAAAGTTACAGGTATGGGCCTACAACCATCCGGCCGGCCGCTAGAATGACAAAAACATATTGCACACTTACAGTAAAAAGTCTCTAGGCAGTGCAGAGCAGTGAAACAGGAGTAATCAATGGTGCAGGCCACACAGCTCCAAGCCCACAGTACGGTTCCCTTTTCTTGAAACAAAACAACACCAAAAAACCACACCCGCAAGGCAACCCGCGATCCAAAATAACAGCACGTGCTCCATAAGTGGGGGATCCAAACCAGCAGCAGAACTCTGGAGAGGGGAATGGGAATAGATCAGGGACTGGGGGACCGCGCGCCCGCGGCTGAGGGAGGGGGGCCGTCTAGGGAGACGGAGCAGGCGAGGCAGCCGGTAGCAGTGGTGGCTCACAAATACCCCCGCGGTAGGCGTTCCAGGGGCCCCAGAGTTTCACCCACGCCCCAGGCTTACCTCTCGCCACATACACCACCTTTTCACGAAACATACACCAATCCATATGCTCTTTCCAGGCCGACACCGCAGGGGGCCTCTGGGATCCCCACAATTGAGCAATGTCGCGCTTGGCTATCATGTATCCCAGAGTCACCCACCGCGTCTGCGGGACCGAATAGTCATTCGGTTCCCATACATTCAGCAAGCATCTCCTCGCTTCAGGCAGCAGCGCAACACGCGTCACCACACGCAGGACCTCAAGCACACCACGCCAGAATCGTCCACCTTCGGGCACTCCCACAGTATATGCATGAAAGTCGCCAACGCACCACAGCCACGCTTACACATTCCGTCACCAGCAAAACCCATACGCAGAAGCCTTGGCCCCGTCACGTAAACCCGGTGAAGGATCTTGAGCTGGACGAAACGAAGGCGAGCCGGGATGGCCACCTCTTTCGGAGAGGCCACCGCGGAAATCCAATCCTCATCGTCCAGCTCCAGCCCGTCGGCAACCCAAGCCTCGCGGAGATTAGTCAGCAGGCACGATCTATCGTTGATCAGTTTTTTGTATATGAGGGAGATCGTACTGTCCGGGACATGGCCATCTAGGACTCTGTCCTCCAGGGGGGAAGACTCCGGAATGGATGCGACATCCGGGAAGACGGAGCCCAGCGCATGCCGGACCTGTAGGTACCGAAAGTACTCACTGCCCTGCAGCTGGAACTCCGCCTGCAGCGTCTCAAAAGTTTTGAATCCCCCCCTCGTCCAGAGATCTCCCACTGTGCTGATTCCGATCGTGTCCCACTTCTCGAAGCCCTTCGATGTCCACAGGGAGCCCAACCTCTCAGACGCATATAGCGGTGACGCCCGGGTCAAACGGTCCTTCCACCCCATAGCTGCATTAGCCGCGTGCCAGACACGCACCATGACACGCGTCGGCCCCGTCAGACGGGAGTCGGGCGCGCCAGAGTAGAGCACTCGATTGTAATCGCCACCGGGCAGGAGCATCTTATCCATCTCAAATGCCGGGTTCAAGGCGGGCCCGTAAAGGCCATGATTAATTGCAGCTAGTTGGGAGGCCCAGTAATACCGTTTAATGTCAGGGAGGGCGACCCCCCCGTCGTACCACGGGAGCGTCAATTTAGCCAGAGCAATGCGCGGCCTCCCGTCCCAGAACAGGCGCCGCTGGAGGCCCTCCACCTCACGGAAATAGCGTGCCGGGACCAAGTCCATAGTATTCTGGAGGGCGTAGAGGAAGCGTGGCAGGGACATCATTTTAAACAAGGCCGCTCGGCCGAGCGGCGAGAGCGGCAGACGCCGCCAGCGCACCACGTCCTCCCTCAAACGCCGGAGGGGGGGTAACAAATTCCGCTCATAGCGGGCCTCCGGGTCAAGAGTGATATAGATACCCAGGTACCGAAAACCTTGGGAGGCAATCTGGATCGGACAGTCCCGTGGTAAGGCCGGAGCCTCCCCGGAAAGCACATATACACAGGATTTCGCCCAGTTGATGACCAGGCCTGAGTTGCGACCGAATGAACTCAAAACATCCACCAGGACGATCAGTGATTTACGCGGGGAGGCGAGATACAGAAGGATATCGTCAGCATAGAGGGACACACGGTCCTCATGCTCGGGAGTCCAGCGGAGACCACGGATAGAAGGGTGCCACCGCAGCCACTCCGCCAGGGGCTCCAGGGCCAGAGCAAACAGAAGAGGCGACAGGGGGCAGCCCTGTCGCGTACCCCTCCCCAGCGCGAATGGGGCCGAGACTCGCCCATTCACTACGACCTGCGCCAATGGGCCCGAATATAGCAATTTGACCCAGCTAATGAAACCCGGGCCAAACCCGAATTTTGCCAGCATCGCCCAGATGTATGGCCATTCAAGCGTATCAAACGCCATGGTGGCGTCCAAGGACGCCAAGATGGCCGGCTCCCGCACAAATGGGACACGCGCGAGCACCCCGTGCAAGCGCCGCAGATTGAGCGCCGTGTTACGGTGCGGTATAAAGCCAGATTGGTCTTGGTGGACCAAATCGCCCACCACGCCAACCAACCTGTTGGCCAACACCTTGGCGAGGATTTTGGGCTCCGCGTTCAAAAGCGAAATCGGCCTATAGGATGTGACCCGTTCACGGGGCCTCCCCTCCTTGTGGATCACCACAATTGTGGCTAGACGCTGGTCCGGCGGGAGGGAACCCCGCGAGTGGGCCGCCAGGAACATCGCGCGCAGGTGGGGCGCCAACACATCCGGGCGTAGCTTGTAGAGCTCAATGGGAATACCATTGGGGCCCATGGCCTTGCCGGATGCAACCGAGCGAATAGCCAAGGCAATTTCGTCCGAGGTGGGAGGGGCGTCCAGCGAATCCCTGTCCTCCACCGTTAGGGAGGGCAGTGCGATGTCCCGAAGCAGGGCATGGGAGTCCGCCTCCGAGCAGGGGGAAACCGGGGAGTAGACTTCGCGGAAATAATCCGCGAAGCAGGAGACAATGGCTTCCGGCTCAGTGACACACGCACCATCAACACTCTCAATCAAAGGCACCACACGGCTCGCTCTCTCCCTCTTATCCAACCACGCAATCAATTTGCCAGCCTTATCACCCACATCATACAATCGCCCCTGCTGCTCTCTACTGAGGCCCCTGGCCGCCTCCGTGACGAGGGCCCGATAGGCCGCCTGCTTTAGGTGTAGAACATGCAACTTGTCGTCTGTTACCCCGCTTCCCAGGGCACCCTCCAGTTCTGCAATCTCGGCCTCTACCCGGGTCACCTCCTCCCGCTCGCGCCGCCGGGCATGGGAGATAAAGGAGAGGGCCTCCCCTCTAAGGACTACCTTGAAAGCCTCCCACAGGGAGATGGCCGAAGAGACCGACCCCACATTCTCATCGAAATATCGCTGTAGGGATTTGATCAAATCGGCACGAATGGTGGGGTCGCGCAAATACCATGCATTGATTGGGGCCACCCTGCCATCCCCCCTCGGGAAGACATCGAGATGCAACAACAATGGGGAGTGGTCTGAGATACCCCGCGCCAGATGGCGCACCTCCCCCACCCTCCCTGCGTGGGCCGCCGGGACAAGGATGTAATCAAGCCGCGAGAGGCTACCATGGGCACCCGAGTGGAAGGTGTACTGTCGCAATGCAGGATGCTTTAATCGCCAGCAATCCACCAGGCCCAGCGTGTCCAGAAGGCCGGGCAGCCACGCCTGTGCCCGGGGGAGGTCCCTAGGGGGATGGCGATCCATAGACCCAGAGGCTACCGCATTAAAATCCCCTCCAACCACCAGCAGGCCACTCGGAAGGTCCAGAAGGAGGCGCCCCAGGTCCGCAAATGTGGTGGCTTGTAACCCAGGCGGGACGTGCACTGATATAAAGATAAACACTCTACCCTCCATTCTTCCCACCAGAACCGTGTAGCGTCCCCTCTCATCATGGCGCACCTCATCAATCTCCAACGGGAGCGAGTTCTTGATCATAATACCCACCCCCCGCGAGCCCGAGGTGAAGCCAGAATGGGCCGCCAAACGATATCCCCGCCGGTTCATTGCATGAAAGGAGTTACCTATAAGGTGCGTCTCCTGCAGGAAGACAACATCTGGTGAAATACGTTTTAAGTACTGCAGGACCACACCACGCTTAATCCTATCCCCCAGGCCGTTAACGTTCCATGACAACACAGCCAAATCCCTACCCCCCATCATACGTCGAAACAATCGGTCGTCCCCCATCGAGCATCCTAAAAACAACAACATAGTAGCGGGTTTGCCCTGCGGTGCTAACAAACAACACACCCCCCCCACCCCCCGGTCCCAACAAAACTCCCCCCTCCCTGCACCCCTGCATGAGCCCAGACAGCCCCCCCAAAGTGCAGTGTGCCTGTCACCCCATAGCTAAAATACTAACTAGTCCCCCAGAGGAGGAGGGAAGCCCCCAACAGACCCCGCACGACCTCCATAGGAGGGGAAAATACGCAATCAATAAATGGTGAAGGAACAACGTCCAGAGCAAGGCCTATGCAGTCACCCCTCAATTCTGCTCCGGCGGGCCCTCCTCGCCAGCCGCGCCCCCCCCGCCCCCCCGGCCCCGATCTCCAGGCAGAGTGTCCAGCCAGTCCCCAGCCGCCTCGGGCCGGTCGAAGAAGTGCGTGCGACCATCCACCTCTACCCTCAGCTTAGCTGGAAAGAGCATTGAGTACTTGAGGTTCAGGTCCCTCAGGCGACGTTTAACACCAAGAAAGCTCTGCCGCTGCTTCTGGACCGCCGGGGTAAAGTCTGGGTAGAAATGTACCTCCATGTTGTCAAGCTTGACCGGTCCCTGTTGTCTGGAGGTCTGGAGGATAGCATCTCTGTCCCGGAAATTAAAAATCCGGGCAATGAGAGGCCGCGGCGGGGCACCAGTCTTAGGTCTGCCCCCGGGGACCCGGTGAGCACGCTCCACCGCAAAAAGCTTACTCAGCCCCCGGGGCTGGAGATGGGTCAGGATCAACTCTTCCACGAAAAGATCCGCCGCCTCCGCCTCTCGTCCCTCCGGCACCCCCACAATACGGACATTATTCCTCCGGGCCCGACCCTCGGAGTCCTCCAGTCGCCGGTCCATCAGGGCGCTCGCCTGGCCAAGCCGGCGCACCTCCTTCTGGAGGACCACCACGTCTGTCGTGAGGCTCGTCGTGGTCTGGGCCAGGGAGTCGACTCGGTCGTTTGTTTTGGACAAGTCTGCCCTCACAAGGCTCACATCCACCAGGACCGAGTCTATTTTTTGCGCTAAGGTGTCGAAACGCTGGTCCACCGAGGCCTTCATCTCTGCGATGGCGCCCATGACGTCCCGGAGGGTCAGATCCACCGGATGAGCGGATGCCTCCGCCGGGCCCACCGGGGATGCACGCGATGTCTCCGGAGAACCCTTCTGGAGCGTGTAGCGGTCCATACTGTTGGCCTGGTGCGCCGTGCCACGGCGGGTCGTCTTCACCTTCGCCCGGTCGCCATCTTGTTTGGTGGACATGCTGGCTCTTCCACCGTCGTGCCAAGCACCCCAAACGGGCCGCTATACCAAGTCACGGGTGCCAGGGGGGGGGCAGGGGCGACCACCGAACCGCGGGTCAACCCACCGCCGGCGGGTCAGCCGGGCTCCTGGACAAGGCCACACCACCACACCCCGCTCCGCAGTCCGACCCCGCTTGAGAGCTAGGAGGGCGCAAAAGCGAAAGTGAAAGTGCGGGGTACGCCAGTCGCCCAGCCCCGTTCGCCGCTGTTATTCACTTTGTCCCCGGATCGCCCCACTACTCCAATCCGGGGGGCCGGCGAGGAGAAGGCCACAACCTTCGATCGATGCTCCCACCGGCGTCTGGGGTCCGATTCGAGCCCAAAAAACGGGTGGCGCCTCAGCTCCGGTTCCCCAACACAGTCCCCTCAACAAGGACAGGATATCGCCAGGATTAATTCAGGAGGTCGCGGAGGTCCTCGGGAGCCTCGCACCTACGCGGCCATCTTGGTTGCGCGCTAGGCTCCTCCCCGGAGGCTAGCATTTAATGCAATTCCAGCGTAGAAAAAATTAAATCCACACGGCACCTGACTCTCAGAGGTCCCGATATAATGAATTCATAAGGTTTCCCAAGCCTCCTGCTATGACAAAGGGCCCCACTATGATGCATTAATTTGCACATGAAATCTCGTGATCCATTTACCATACTCCAAGTTGATATACTCGACCCCTTCCTTATATCTACATTGACAATTATAGATGCTCACTTTTTTGTCCTGAAGATGAACTCAACTAACTGAGTTCGAAAGGTCGTCGACCGCTTACAACATGAACCCATCATATTAAGTTAAAAAGAAAGTGGTTCAATTCTTGTTGTCAATGCGATGTCTTCTTTTAAAGTTCACTTTCACTTTCTATGTCACGCTTATTGTCACTGAGTATGTGAGCACCTGAATTTGTTTCACTGTGTAATAAAATATCTGTTATACCGTGACCTTCTTGTTCCTGCTCTATATTAACTATCGCTCTTTCTCTTTAAAATTAATTTCAAAAAACCTTTATTCATACGCTTACCCATTTTTAAGGTTTTTCTAACTTGGACCTTTTTAGGCCATTTAGAACCATTGTGTTTCTCTTCACTTCTTCCCCCAAACAGCAACTGAAAGTTGGTATGGTGGATGGGTTTTTAACACAAAGTTGTTTGTTAGGTCTGGGAGGCATTAAGTGGGCAGGCAGTGAGATCGCCACCTCAAGCCCTTACAGGACTTAATAGCCTCGCTGGTTCTCCCCTATATTCCTCTGTCATCCACCAGTAACCAGCTTCTGGTCACCTTCCCCTCATACCAATTGCAGTCGTTTTCTCCCAGAGGTTAAACCCTGCTCCACATAGGCGTGGTAAAAGCCAGAAGCACATCAATCAATGCTCACTTCAAATTGACCATTCCAGAGACGCAGTGAACACCCACCCACACAAAACTTTTGCATACCCTTGGGAGGACAAGGTATGAAAGTAACAGGCATATGGTCAGTTAGGAAAATAACCTGAATTAATCAAGAGAAGGATCACAATCTGCCACAAGGGCAACTGAGACACGCATTCTTCCACTCTGAACAGGAATGAAGCTGTAAAAATCCTAGCATGTTCATGTACACATCCATACCCTGCACAAAGGCACACTTTGATCTCTCCTGTTCAGCAAAGCAGCCCATATGTAAATGGACCCACTCTCCTAAGATTTGTTTAAACAAGAAGTTGTTGCCTTACCCCTGTATTAGTTGTGGATTACTCATGAGTTTACAAGAATGATTGATTAGTTGTGTCTTACTGGAGACTTAGATTTATTGTACTCATACATTTCCAGGAGTAAGACATATTTCCTAATAAACCTGAACCTCAAAGTTTTTTTTCTGTTTCACTCTAAGAAATCCATGGGCAGGAAATAACAAATTAGATCACTAGTATCCTCTATCCATCTTAATCCTTTTCTTTAGATCATCGAACTACAGGACGAGCTCACCAGAAGAGGAATCCTCAAGAGCAGGGGAGATTTTGAAGTATTTCACCAATTAATACAGGCTGGAGCGGAGGGTGCACAGCTCAAGGATACCCTTCAGGATGTGAAATCAAAGAGTTAGTTTCTTGTACATTTTTATTTGCTCATAATTACTCTTGAATTAAAATGTGCTTGTGCTTCGAATCACTTATGTTGGGCGTTTTGAAAATAAAAAATCTGTAAATAAGAGATTATTTCTCTGATCTATGGAGCTATTACGAGCTCTCTTCATTTCCTTATGCTTCCACAGGTAAGCGCAGACTTCTAAAGTGACTCAGGTTGGAGAAATGTAATTGGATCAGTTGAACACAAAATGAGGGGGGCTGCTTCATTCAAGATCAGGGACCCAAAACCAACTCTGTGTTCTGTAACTGTCCAACTGCTAGCACTGAGAACCAGTAGCGTCCCGTGGTGGGAGTGCTGCCGGGTGCTGACGTGGGGCGGGGGGTGTAGTAAACTGTGGATTATGGCCGCACAGAGGTAAGTACACAAACAAATAAATAAAACGAATTTCAGTGCTCGCGCTGCATCACCAAATGCGATGCAGCGCGCGCAATGAATTTGTTTTATTTATTTGTTTATGTACTTACCTCTGTGCGGCCGTATTCCGCAGTTTACTACCCCCAACCCTGCCCCTTCCCACCCCATGTCAGTGCCCGGCAGCACTCCCACCATGAGCCGCTACTGCTGAGAACTAGGTAAGGCTACCTCATAGTCAATCAGAGGCCTTGGGTCGAATGCCTCGTCATATACTGAATTGTGGAGACTCTGTACACTTGCAGGTCAGCATCGGCCCACTGTATGTCCCGCATTAAGCTGTTTGTTAGTAGAGGATGAAGGGCAAGGTCAGACTGGGGCAGAAAATAGGCCAGGTACCAAATTAAAAGTGGTCCCCCATTAGTGAATTAAAAAACGAAAAAAGTGGCCCATGTTTGCAATTGAGGCAGTTTTGGACTTGTAAAGATACGCTGTATAAGTGTGTTGCTAGGTAAATAAGATCTGTGGTTGCTGCAGATAATGTTTGAGGAAAATCAACAGTAAAACCGTCCCAGGAGACTGTAGTAATGACACAGGAGGCTTAAATGTGGCAATAAGCTTGAAGTTTATTCTTAAGTCTTCGGCACCCACAACCAGACGCTCCCGCTGCGCACCAGGATTTCCGACAACTGATTAACGTTGTCAGGACCCTGGAACACACCGAGCGGCATCCGATCATGGAACCCTTTTTAAAAGAACACATTGAAAGAGCGAGACATCCTCGTGCCGGGGTACCAGCACGAGCATGCAGTAACCACACACTATAACTTCTCCCTCTCCACAAGGAACAAAGTGAAGAGGCAAAAACATAACAAAGAACGTTGATAAGAGGTGAAACAAAAACTATTAAAGAAGATTGATCAGGCAAAATTATGAAGAAATATAAATATCATGACAAAACATAATCATTCAATTTGGAAGGTAATTTTCTACAACGAACTTCGAATTCCGGTGGTAAAGAATAGGTGTCAGAAGAGATCACAGCGGTGTCAGAGGCAGAGGCACATACTGGGCTAGAATGTGCAACGGGAGTCTGGGATGTGGAAGAACTTTCAACATCAGTTGCTGGATCATGTAACCAATAGGACCAGTCACAATGCTCAAATTCCTTTTTAGTTAAATTAAGTAAGGAATGAGCCTGTGAAACAGAAAGATGTACAAGAGATCTTTTGTTCCACCATCCTTTAATACCAAGTAAAGCTGAACCTCTGCTGACACCAGTGACTTGTACCGGTGGGGAGAATTTAAATAAACCTTTTGTTACTCTTTTGGGATTTTTGATGAGAACCCAATCACCAACTTTCAATTCGAGCGTGTCAAAAGTTTTTGCAGAGTCATGCATGGACTTCATGAGATTTTGTTTTTGTAAAACTTTGGATGCTAAATCTTGATGGCCATCAATGCTCTTGTTGTGTTTGTTAAGTAAGCAACTAGAACACAAACTTGTGTGAACAGTCCTACTTCTTAAAAGGGAAAAAGGGGAAACACCTGTGGTAAAATGAGGGGAAATATTATAAGACCACAGCTTGGCTTCAAAGAAATCTTGTACATCTTGATGAGAAGAAATGGCTGTTTGAATGGCATCCTTAACTAACCTGTTTGCCCTTTTCACCAAACCATTCGAGGTTGGTGAATATAGAGCGACCTTATAATGTTTGACATCACGCTCAGCTAGGAATGAACCACATTTCTCAGAAATGAAATGTGTGCCATTGTCTGTAACAATAACAGAAGGTGAACCTTCTACCGAAAATATTTTTTTAAAGAACTTAATGGCATTGAAGGAATTGGCTGAATCACAAAACATATGGTAAACCCATTTAGAGTGATGATCAATGAACAAGATGAGAAATTTTAGGTCATGTGGGAGAAGATCATAAGGTCCAGAAAAGTCTAAACCAACTTTTTCCCAAGGTTTATTGGGAAAAGGAACAGGATGTAAAGGAGTGTTCATAACTTTCAATTTTTTGTCAGATAAAAGACATTCAGGGCATCATTCTGTGTAAAACTTAACCTGAGATTCAAGAGATGGCCACCAATAGTGTGACTTAATAAGTTGTGAAGTCTTTGAAATTCCAAGATGACCTTGGTGTGCAAATTTAATGATGTCATTTCTAAGACTGGACAGGGGACCAAAAGAATCATGTCTCATCACCATACCATTGACCAAGGATAATTCAGATGCAACCATGGTGAAGGCTTTCAACTCATTGGAAAGTTTCCTATTTTCTGGCCATCCCTTAACAATATAATCAATTACAAGTTTTAGATTTTCATCTTTGTTGTGTGCTTCCAACCAGGAATGTTCAGTAATGTTAGGACACAATTTAACAGCATCTAGAGCAGTGACCACACATTCTGTGTCTTCTAAATCCTCAATTTCTGAAGGATCATGAAAAGCCATGCTTGAAAGGCAATCAGCCCTAAAGTTTCTCCCGCTAGAAATATGTTTTATAGAGAAGTGAAATTCCTGTAACTTGGAAAGCAGTCTAACAAGCTTGGCAGAAGCTTTACCAAGTCCATTACCATTGAGTAACTGCGTGAGGGGTTTGTGATTCGTAAACAGATCAAATACACGCCCCCAAATGTAATATTTAAATTTATCGATAGCCCAAACACAGGCGAGAGATTCGCGTTCAATAGTGCTATAATGGGTTTCAGATGGTTTAAGCATTCTTGATGAAAAAGCTATGGTGTGCTCTTTTCCTGAGACCCATTGGACAAGAACAGCCCCCAATCATGTGAGACTGGCATCCACCACTATGAAACTCTTTGAAGAATCATGAAAGGGATGCAGGGCAGGTGCTTCGACAATGAACTTTTTGACTTGATCAAATGAAGAAGAAATCTCTTCTGACCAATCAAACTTGGAGCCTTTGCGCAAAAGGGCACGCAATGGCTCAACCGTTTCAGCATATCCTTTGACAAAACGGGCGTAGTAATCTGCTAGGCCTAAGAACGATCAAAGTGAGTCTTTGTCTTTGGGTGGAGTAGCGTGGCTGATGGCTTTAATGAGGGATACTTTGGGTTTGATTCCTTCTGGAGACAAGGTATGACCCAAATAATTCAATTGCTGCGTAGCAAATTTATATTTTTCGGCCCTAATTGTCATGCCTGCCTCATCTAACCTTGTCAACACTGAAGACAAATTGGACAAGTGTGATTCCCAGTTATCAGAAAAAACCAAAATGCCATCTTGGTAGGCCTGGACCCCCGGCATGTTTTGAAAACGATTGTCCATAATCTTTTGGAAAACATTGGCCGCGGAGGCCAGGCCAAAGGGGAGTCTGAGGTACTTGTAAACCCCGAAAGGTGCGATGAACGTGGTGTACTCTTGTGAATCTGCAGTTAAAGGTACCTGGTGGTAGGCTGAACGCAAGTCAATGATTGAAAAAAAGTTTGCTCCCCCAGGTTTGCAAGAACTTAATGAATTTTAGGGAGGGGGTGACAGTTAATCAAGATGTTCTTATTTAATGTGCGCAAGTCCGCACATAATCTGACCTCTCCAGATTTCTTTCAGACAATGACGATGGGAGAAACCCACTCTCAGGAGTCAGAAGGAGCAATAACACCATCATCACGCAAAGATTTAAAAAAAGACTTGATTTCATCCTTCGCACTAAGAGGCAAAGGACGAACCTTGTGGACAAAGGGTTGAGCTTGTGGCTTAAGTCTAATTTAGTGTAGGAAACCTTTGACAGTCCCCAATTTATTCAAAAAAGTCTGGTAAATGTATCCAGAACTTTTTAAAGGTCAGAGGTGTGATCAGTGAGACATAAGCAATCAGTTCTAGGGTGTGGATAATTTCTAGACCCAGCAGGACTATAGCCTTGAGGAGGATCACCAAGAGTGATTGGGTTTTCAGAGCCCGGAACAAGACGTAAACCCATTTTGGCAAGGTCTTGCCAACCAATGATGTTGCGTCCTCTGACTGCAACATATACCTTTGTAAAAATGGACCTTTCTAAACATTCTAATCTTGAATTGAAGTAGCCTAGCATGTCTATCTCAAATTCGCCAAAAGCTTTTGGGTTGACGTCAGTTTGGAATAAGGATATGGATCCTTGCCATTTCTCATGAAACATGACATCTGATAATATAGTTATTGGTGATCCAGAATCTGCCATGATAGGAATCTCTATATTCCCAAAAAATGCCGTACCTATAGGTCCTTTGACAAAATGAGGAGTAAAAACAGAGTTACATTCAATTGATACAATCATATCTTGAAAATGATGTGTACAATCATCAACAGTTCAGAATATTCAATACTGTTGATTCTGGTAGGTCTTTTAGAAGATCTACATGATCCTTGAAAATGCCCTATTTTCTTACATAGTACACATCTTTTCCCAAGAGCAGGACAAATGGGGTGGTTTCCCAGGTGTGATTTTGATCCACATCTGTAACAAAAAGTGTTACCTTTTTTTACAAATTGTCTGAATGGTTTGTTAGTAACCACAGCATTAACAGAATTAACAATGTCTTGCACACGAGTTTTACAAGAGTTGAGAGATTGATCATTTTGAAGAACTTTGGATGTGATGATGGACCTCTCAATACTCTTGGCAATATCTATTGTTTCTTGCAGTGTAGGTTTCCTGCAGCTGAGTAGGCGTTCTTGTATTTTCCTGGAATAGCAAGCAAAGACAAATTGATCACGAATATAAATGTCTGGATCTGCCTCAAATTCACAAGTCGAAGCTAAAACTCGCAATTGCGCAATATATTCTTCAACTGTTTCATCTTCACGTTGTTTTCTCCTAAAGAAGTTGTGTCTTTCAAGCATTATATTTGACTCTTCGTCATAATGTCTTGCTAGACAAGATAACTCTTCCTTATAAGAATTCCAATGCTCTGCATCACCTGCTTCTCCACTAGGTGTGGGAAATTTGGGTAAATTCTCGAAGACATGCTGTGCCGCAAGACCTAGACAACCGTACAAGATTGCAACTTTACGTTCCGGATAAAACTTGACAGCATCAATGGCAACGATGTGATTCTCAAAAGCTTTTATCCATTGACGCCATGGAATACTGGGTTTGCCAGGTTGTTGCAAAAAGGGAGGAGGTTGCGCAAATGGGTGCTAAAAGCCTGACTAATTTCTTTATTCCTTCTTCGGACGAGCTCCAGCGGATGTGTCGCTCCATTAAGTCAGGATCCCCTCGAGACCATGCATCTCCCAAACTGCTTGCAGAGAGTATTGAGATCCTTGAACCTTATATTAGAGATGTTCTGGAACTCTCCTTCAGTTCCGGCATCGTACCTCAAAGCTGGAAACAGGCTGTAGTACTCCCGCTCCAAAAAAAACCTAACTTCAGCTGGGACAGGATGGACAATCTCCGACCCATCTCACTCCTCCCCTACATGGCAAAAGTGGCAGAAAAGGTGGCTAATCTTCAACTTATGGCCTTTGTGGAGAAAGCCAACTTGCTTCACACCACTCAGTTTGGCTTTCGTGCCCGCCACTCTACGGAGTCTGCATTACTCATGGCCACTGAGACCATTAGGAAAGGGGTCGATGAGGGGCACACTATGGCCCTCATTCTACTTGACCTTAGTGCAGCTTTTGACACTGTAGCACATTTCACCTTGCTACAGTGTCTTAATAAAGGAGAAATCATGGGCTCAGCGCTCAGGTGGATCCAATCTTTCCTCACTGACAGGGGTTTTCAGGTCAGACAGGGAGAACATTACTCTCGTATGGTCACTCTTGATCAAGGGGTTCCTCAGGGCTCTGCCCTGAGCCCCACCCTGTTCAACCTTTATGTCTCCCCTGTTGCTACTATTGTGGAAAGTTACGATCTTCAACTAGTGTCATACGCTGATGACACACAGCTGGTCATCTCGCTGTCACGAGCACCTGATGTTGCGGCATCCAGCTTCAGTGCCTGCATGCAGGAGCTTGCATCCTGGATGTCTAATAACTGCCTGAAGCTGAATGGGTCCAAAACTGAAGTGCTCGTGGTGGGAGGTGTACCAAATGTGTGGTCATCGGCCTGGTGGCCAGCATGCCTGGGCTCCACTCCAGTGCCTTGTCAACAGGCAAAAAACCTGGGAGTGATGTTTGATATTGAACTTTCATTCACTCCCCAGATTAATCTGGTGGTTGGAATATGCTTCGGCATGCTTAAGAGCCTAAGGAAGATTCTTGATCTACTCCCAGTCAGTGCCAGGCAGACCCTTGTACATGCTTTGGTCACACCCAGACTCGATTATTCTAACCTCCTGTATCTGGGTGTTACAGCGAGAAGCCTTAAGCGTCTCCAGGTACTTCAAAATGCCACAGCCCGGTTGGTACTGAGGCTTCCTAGAAGAACGCCCTCTAAAGATGCCTTGAAGTCCCTTCACTGGCTTCCGGTCAGGGAGAGGATTATCTTCAAGGCACTCTGCATGTGTCATCGCATTATAATGGACAGGGCGCCTGCACCCCTTCACAACCTCATTACCCCTTATAGACCGGAGCGGATGCTCAGATCCTCGGGCACTGGACTAGTAGCCGTCCCCAAAATTCGTAAAGCTCGAATGGGGGGGAGATCTTTCAGGCTTCTTGCAGCCAAAAATTGGAACATGCTCCCGATGGAGCTGCGCCTCGAACCCTCAGAGACTAAATTTCGCAAAGCATTAAAAACTCACCTCTTCCACTCAGCAATGATGTGACCTCCTTGCTCTAGCCGCCTCTCATTTCTTTTCAGCGCGGGGACACGCCAGGGTGCGTAACCATGCGCTTTATAAACTTCCATAATAATAATAATAAATTGTTGAGAGGTAGCCATGGATGAAGATTGAATGAGCTAATAAACTATGAATAATGAGGAATCACCGTAATAAAGTTAAAACACAATTTTTCCATAAAGTACACATGAACAAATAAACAAAATGGAAATAATCAGTAAATGGATGGTTACATGATGAGAAATGTCAACAATTTTCTCAGGTTTAAAATCAGCACAAAATAGTTAATAGTGATGAGCCTATCACCGAATAAGAAGGCTCAGAATGAGACAACCTGCAAAGTTTGAAATTAAAACAAAAGGTGTGCCTGTCACCGTTAAATCGTGCAGGCTATGTGATTCTACAAGTGCTGAAAGTTTTAAAATAAAGCGAAGAGGGTGTGCCTGTCACCGCGAAAGCGTGCAGGCTAGATCCTACCTTTAACTTGCTTCAGACGCGTCTTTTACAGTGTTGTGGCGAGGATAATGGGAGCGATGAGTTGCCAGGCAACCAGAAAAGCTGAAATGGCCGACTACGTGAAGACGCTTGCAGCGTCAGTAAGCTGCGTCAGAGGGCGTCAATGACAATCGGTGATTTGCTCCCGTTGCTATGGAGACCAATCCCGAAGTACCTGACGTCATCTAGCAGCTTCCGTAATTTCTCCGAAATTGTCGGGGAGACGTGGTGAATGAAGCAGGAACCGCCTGTGGTTTTCAGCTCGAGTAGGAAGTTCAGTGAAGAAAAATTAGCGAGGCTCATCAAGGAAATGCCGAGGAGGAGGAGCTTTGGCTGGTGGGTGCTGGACACATAGCTTCGTCCACTCGTTGCCAAATGTAGTGAGGAGACTGGAGTCTTAAATGTGGCAATAAGCTTGAAGTTTATTCTTAAGTCTTCGGCACCCACAACCAGACGCTCCCGCTTTGCACCAGGATTCCCGACAACTGATTAACGTTGTCAGAACCCTGGAACACACCGAGCGGCGTCCGATCATGGAACCCTTTTTAAAAGAACACATTGAAAGAGCGAGACATCCTCGTGCCGGGGTACCAACACGAGGATGCAGTAACCACACACTACAGAGACCATAAACCAGGCCCACAAACAGCCCAAAAAACAGCCTGCACACTGACCCTCTAGGCCAGTCCGACCTTGACAAAGGGTTACGATCTGTGTCCTTAAATCTCCTACTGGTTTTGGTACATGAATCTCGCAGTAGCTCACAGCTCAGCTCAGCTAAGCTCCCACCATCATTGTGTGTCTATGCCCTTGCCTGCGTGAACAGGAAGATATACTCTTATGCAGTGTCTTGCTCTTCAGTAGATGGGTACTCTAAGACCCGCATATAAAGCCTCTCTGTCTGTGAATGCAGCAAATTGTAAAACACAACGTAGCAGATTCATGTTGTGCATCAAATGTGTCCTCCCCTTCCACTGTTTTTTTATCATTTAATAATATTTATTTTTTATTATAAACGTTTGTCTTGCATTTAGTTATTTAAATCCTAATTATGGAGTCTTTTTTCATATTTATCAAAGTCCTTTCTGCCAAAATCTTACTGTGTTCTCCTTTGAGATAAAATTGCTATCATACTTAGCACATCTTAGCTAATCTACATACACCCTTAAGCAATATTTTCAAGTGTTTCTCCTCAATATTTACCCTTCCAGTGTCGTAATTTTGTATTTTAGCTACAATAAGTGGTGGAAAAATGCTCACCTGTAGTAAAGCTTCTATGACTTACTAGTAATCTCATTACTCTGATTCATTACCCAATTCTACTTCCTCGTCCCAGGCCTTCAATTATGAAGAGTCCATATATTGGAAGCAGGAACCCCACTTCCACCCAAAATAAAAAGTTTAAACTTCCTCTCCTTAATGTGTGTCTGTAAAGGGTCACGGGTCCCCCAAAACCCCCTGAGATGACTTGCAAAGCAGCTGACCTGACTGTGATCGAAGCAGGGCACACTTGAGAGAGTCAGGAGGGTCATAACGGGGGAGTAAAATAGGAGTGGGAGATTACGGGCAGGTAAAGGAAGCATTATTTAATGATCTACCAAAGCAGGCATTGGTGCCTTTCAAGGTAGACAACTAGAAAGAGCAAAGTCCTGGCACAAACAAGGAAAGATCAAACCCAGATGGCCAGGAAGCAAGGAAGGAATACACCAGAGCAAAATCATGCCCAGAGGAATGTCTAGGCCAGCCAGCTCAGCAAGAGGTTTGCTGGAGAACCCCCAACAGTCAAAAATAAGTAGGCGGGCAGGACCCATTCATGAAAAGCCATGTCCCTACTAGAAGAATAAAATAAACTCCTGATCCCACTTCAACAGTTCCCAGAAACCAACGCAAAACCGGGATGGAGGGGCATGAAGAGGGTCCAAGGAATACATGGGAGCAACAACAATCTGTTGTGACCAAACTGTTGCCATTCCTTCTCCTTAGCTACATCTTCTCTACTGCTCAGCCAGGATGAGTGCTGGAGTGCTTGGTGATGAATGGAATGCTGAAGGGTTGGTGATGTCATAGAAGCATGAGTGCCTGGTGATGTGCTGAGTGTCAGTTGTAGTGTACAGGCTGAGCAGCAGGAAGGCTGCTCCTGATGGGACTATCTGTTATCATCTACCTAGTTACCTGGAACATCCCTTGTAACTAAACTTAAATAAACAATTGGGGAGAGGAGTTGGCCTAACGGCTAGGGCGGTCGACCCCGAATCTGGGGAACCGGGTTCGAGTCTCGGCAATGATGCTGAACATCCTGTGATTCTGGACAAATCACTTAATCTCCCCGTGCCTTACAAAAAAATGAATGTGTCCTCATGTAACGTAACTGGTGCTATGTAAAGCGCTGTGATACCCGATACCTTCGGGTCAAGTTCACGCTATATAAAACTCCGTAAAAATTTTTTACTTTGTATTACAAAATTTTGGCGGTTATTTGACAAGAGCATACGTTTTGGGTAAGACAGACTGTATATGAAGCTACTGAAGAAACTGGAACTAAGGAATCTACTGAAGAAACTGGATGTAAGGAACCTGAGGGAAAAACAACGCCCTGGTCAGCCCCACCAGTGTCCCTCATCACCTGGAATGCCAGCAGTCTGGGGTGTTTGACCTTCTTGACAACAATGAACTTTATGTATTGAAGTCAACTAGCCTGCTTGTCTACGTGCCCTGATGTGTTTGATTTCAACAAGTGGTGGAAACCCTTTGAGTTGCTGTAAGTGTACACAGAACTGCTTACTGAGTCAGATAGTGCAACTGGCAGTACTTCTTTGATTTAATCAAACAGCCAGCGTTGATCTGTTTTGTGTGGATGACACAGAGCTGATGCGTGTATTTGGAGGCAATCGGCAGCGTTTACTTTGAAGTTATCAAACGGGGTTTGGTGTGATGAAACAGCTGCTCGTTACCTGTGGTACTAATGGTGAAGGTGCTGTGGAAATTATTAATAACGGTAAGTTCTGCAATGCTGTGGGGGCATTCTAACTCAGACTTTGGCTTGTTGAGGGTAGCGCGGAGTGCATGCCCTTTTACCGTTGGGTTTTGCAGGATTCAAATGGCCACAAGACTGTCATCTATGTATGGCTCGTGTCCACTTACCAGGATGTGAGGCGGCGTTCGAAAATGCCAACGTGCGCTGCACTGCATCATGGATGTGTCCTCTCCTGCTGCCACCCAAGTCTTCGCTGTGAGCACTGTGATGCACTCTGAATGAGTTAGCACCAAGCATAACTTGGCGGTGGACCTTCACTCTTGGTGAAGTTACGAGACAATGAGGATAGTGCGTCATCACCGTGATGACTGCTGGGAGGTCACCAACTAGACCGCGCTCTGTCCGCGCACTGCTTGTTCTAAGGTTACAGAAAGTGGTGTGCGGCATGCATCGGTAGCATGAGCGGGAGCGGATTTGTGTTGTGCGGCGGCATTTATTCCATCTGCCAATCGAGATAAGGTTTGTCCAACTTGAACATGCGGTGAGGTATAGACCTGACAGGGGAATAAGAGATAAGGGAAGATTGATGCTCTTGCACAATACTTTGAATTGGAAACTGAGTGGTGTTTTGTTTCTCGGGTGAGGGATCGCTCACCAGGGGAATTTGAAATATTTTTTGGACTGCCTATACTTTCCCTAGTTTGCTGATGATGTTTTATTACGTTAAATATTTTATTTCAGTGGTCATTAAACTGCAATGTCTATTTCATGCCATAAGCAGCTTCTGTTCATGTTGATGCTTGCTAGTCTTATTATTGGTTTGCTTGTTCATTGTTTATGTTATATGGTGATGTATGGGGGATATATATGCTATTCTGTTTTTCCTGCTAAAGTTTATGCTAAATGTGAGTTGATTTGACTCTTTCTCAATGATTATAGAGTCTTGTATGCTGGCTTGCGGTCTTGTGTGTTTAAAAATGCTGTGCGTGTTGTGAGGTTTTGCCTTCTAGTTTGTAGTTGTAAGGTTGTGATTACACTAGTACGGAGTTGTAGGGTGGTGAGTACCCTAATACTGACCTGTAGGGTTGTCAGTACCCTAGTACAGAGTTGTAGGGTGGTGGGTACCCATGTACAAAGTTGTAGGGTGGTGAGTACCCTAGTACAGAGATTTTGGGTGGTGAGTCCCGTAGTACACAGCTGTAGGGTTGTGAGTACCCTAGTACAGAGTTGTAGGGTTGTGAGTACCCTAGTACAGAGTTGTAGGGCTGTGTTCACCTCAGTGCTGAGTTGGTCTTTCCCAGTGTTGAGTTGCAGGTGTGTGTATTTGTTACTGTGTGAAATGTGTTTAAAGGTCAGAGGTGTGATCAGTGAGACATAAGCAATCAGTTCTAGGGTGTGGATAATTTCTAGACACAGCAGGACTATAGCCTTGAGGAGGATCACCAAGAGTGATTGGGTTTTCAGAGCCCGGAACAAGACGTAAACCCATTTTGGCAAGGTCTTGCCAACCAATGATGTTGCGTCCTCTGACTGCAACATATACCTTTGTAAAAATGGACCTTTCTAAACATTCTAATCTTGAATTGAAGTAGCCTAGCATGTCTATCTCAAACTCGCCAAAAGCTTTTGGGTTGACGTCAGTTTGGAATAAGGATATGGATCCTTGCCATTTCTCATGAAACATGACATCTGATAATATAGTTATTGGTGATCCAGAATCTGCCATGATAGGAATCTCTATATTTCCAAAAAATGCCGTACCTATAGGTCCTTTGACAAAATGAGGAGTAAAAACAGAGTTACATTCAATTGATACAATCATATCTTGAAAATGATGTGTACAATCATCAACAGTTCAGAATATTCAATACTGTTGATTCTGGTAGGTGTTTTAGAAGATCTACATGATCCTTGAAAATGCCCTATTTTCTTACATAGTACACATCTTTTCCCAAGAGCAGGACAAATGGGGTGGTTTCCCAGGTGTGATTTTGATCCACATCTGTAACAAAAAGTGTTACCTTTTTTTACAAATTGTCTGAATGGTTTGTTAGTAACCACAGCATTAACAGAATTAACAATGTCTTGCACGCGAGTTTTACAAGAGTTGAGAGATTGATCATTTTGAAGAACTTTGGATGTGATGATGGACCTCTCAATACTCTTGGCAATATCTATTGTTTCTTGCAGTGTAGGTTTCCTGCAGCTGAGTAGGCGTTCTTGTATTTTCCTGGAATAGCAAGCAAAGACAAATTGATCACGAATATAAATGTCTGGATCTGCCTCAAATTCACAAGTCGAAGCTAAAACTCGCAATTGCGCAATATATTCTTCAACTGTTTCATCTTCACGTTGTTTTCTCCTAAAGAAGTTGTGTCTTTCAAGCATTATATTTGACTCTTCGTCATAATGTCTTGCTAGACAAGATAACTCTTCCTTATAAGAATTCCAATGCTCTGCATCACCTGCTTCTCCACTAGGTGTGGAAAATTTGGGTAAATTCTCGAAGACATGCTGTGCCGAAAGACCTAGTCAACCGTTCAAGATTGCAACTTTACGTTCCGGATAAAACTTGACAGCATCAATGGCAACGATGTGATTCTCAAAAGCTTTTATCCATTGACACCATGGAATACTGGGTTTGCCAGGTTGTTGCAAAAAGGGAGGAGGTTGCGCAAATGGGTGCTAAAAGCCTGACTAATTTCTTTATTCCTTCTTCGGACGAGCTCCAGCGGATCTGTCGCTCCATTAAGTCAGGATCCCCTCGAGACCCTGCATCTCCCAAACTGCTTGCAGAGAGTATTGAGATCCTTGAACCTTATATTAGAGATGTTCTGGAACTCTCCTTCAGTTCCGGCATCGTACCTCAAAGCTGGAAACAGGCTGTAGTACTCCCGCTCCAAAAAAAACCTAACTTCAGCTGGGACAGGATGGACAATCTCCGACCCATCTCACTCCTCCCCTACATGGCAAAAGTGGCAGAAAAGGTGGCTAATCTTCAACTTATGGCCTTTGTGGAGAAAGCCAACTTGCTTCACACCACTCAGTTTGGCTTTCGTGCCCGCCACTCTACGGAGTCTGCATTACTCATGGCCACTGAGACCATTAGGAAAGGGGTCGATGAGGGGCACACTATGGCCCTCATTCTACTTGACCTTAGTGCAGCTTTTGACACTGTAGCACATTTCACCTTGCTACAGTGTCTTAATAAAGGAGGAATCATGGGCTCAGCGCTCAGGTGGATCCAATCTTTCCGCACTGACAGGGGTTTTCAGGTCAGACAGGGAGAACATTACTCTCGTATGGTCACTCTTGATCAAGGGGTTCCTCAGGGCTCTGCCCTGAGCCCCACCCTGTTCAACCTTTATGTCTCCCCTGTTGCTACTATTGTGGAAAGTTACGATCTTCAACTAGTGTCATACGCTGATGACACACAGCTGGTCATCTCGCTGTCACGAGCACCTGATGTTGCGGCATCCAGCTTCAGTGCCTGCATGCAGGAGCTTGCATCCTGGATGTCTAATAACTGCCTGAAGCTGAATGGGTCCAAAACTGAAGTGCTCGTGGTGGGAGGTGTACCAAATGTGTGGTCATCGGCCTGGTGGCCAGCATGCCTGGGCTCCACTCCAGTGCCTTGTCAACAGGCAAAAAACCTGGGAGTGATGTTTGATATTGACCTTTCATTCACTCCCCAGATTAATCTGGTGGTTGGAATATGCTTCGGCATGCTTAAGAGCCTAAGGAAGATTCTTGATCTACTCCCAGTCAGTGCCAGGCAGACCCTTGTACATGCTTTGGTCACACCCAGACTCGATTATTCTAACCTCCTGTATCTGGGTGTTACAGCGAGAAGCCTTAAGCGTCTCCAGGTACTTCAAAATGCCACAGCCCGGTTGGTACTGAGGCTTCCTAGAAGAACGCCCTCTAAAGATGCCTTGAAGTCCCTTCACTGGCTTCCGGTCAGGGAGAGGATTATCTTCAAGGCACTCTGCATGTGTCATCGCATTATAATGGACAGGGCGCCTGCACCCCTTCACAACCTCATTACCCCTTATAGACCGGAGCGGATGCTCAGATCCTCGGGCACTGGACTAGTAGCCGTCCCCAAAATTCGTAAAGCTCGAATGGGGGGGAGATCTTTCAGGCTTCTTGCAGCCAAAAATTGGAACATGCTCCCGATGGAGCTGCGCCTCGAACCCTCAGAGACTAAATTTCGCAAAGCATTAAAAACTCACCTCTTCCACTCAGCAATGATGTGACCTCCTTGCTCTAGCCGCCTCTCATTTCTTTTCAGCGCGGGGACACGCCAGGGTGCGTAACCATGCGCTTTATAAACTTCCATAATAATAATAATAAATTGTTGAGAGGTAGCCATGGATGAAGATTGAATGAGCTAATAAACTATGAATAATGAGGAATCACCGTAATAAAGTTAAAACACAATTTTTCCATAAAGTACACATGAACAAATAAACAAAATGGAAATAATCAGTAAATGGATGGTTAAATGATGAGAAATGTCAACAATTTTCTCAGGTTTAAAATCAGCACAAAATAGTTAATAGTGATGAGCCTATCACCGAATAAGAAGGCTCAGAATGAGACAACCTGCAAAGTTTGAAATTAAAACAAAAGGTGTGCCTGTCACCGTTAAATCGTGCAGGCTATGTGATTCTACAAGTGCTGAAAGTTTTAAAATAAAGCGAAGAGGGTGTGCCTGTCACCGCGAAAGCGTGCAGGCTAGATCCTACCTTTAACTTGCTTCGGACGCGTCTTTTACAGTGTTGTGGCGAGGATAATGGGAGCGATGAGTTGCCAGGCAACCAGAAAAGCTGAAATGGCCGACTACGTGAAGACGCTTGCAGCGTCAGTAAGCTGCGTCAGAGGGCGTCAATGACAATCGGTGATTTGCTCCCGTTGCTATGGAGACCAATCCCGAAGTACCTGACGTCATCTAGCAGCTTCCGTAATTTCTCCGAAATTGTCGGGGAGACGTGGTGAATGAAGCAGGAACCGCCTGTGGTTTTCAGCTCGAGTAGGAAGTTCAGTGAAGAAAAATTAGCGAGGCTCATCAAGGAAATGCCGAGGAGGAGGAGCTTTGGCTGGTGGGTGCTGGACACATAGCTTCGTCCACTCGTTGCCAAATGTAGTGAGGAGACTGGAGTCTTAAATGTGGCAATAAGCTTGAAGTTTATTCTTAAGTCTTCGGCACCCACAACCAGACGCTCCCGCTTTGCACCAGGATTCCCGACAACTGATTAACGTTGTCAGAACCCTGGAACACACCGAGCGGCGTCCGATCATGGAACCCTTTTTAAAAGAACACATTGAAAGAGCGAGACATCCTCGTGCCGGGGTACCAACACGAGGATGCAGTAACCACACACTACAGAGACCATAAACCAGGCCCACAAACAGCCCAAAAAACAGCCTGCACACTGACCCTCTAGGCCAGTCCGACCTTGACAAAGGGTTACGATCTGTGTCCTTAAATCTCCTACTGGTTTTGGTACATGAATCTCGCAGTAGCTCACAGCTCAGCTCAGCTAAGCTCCCACCATCATTGTGTGTCTATGCCCTTGCCTGCGTGAACAGGAAGATATACTCTTATGCAGTGTCTTGCTCTTCAGTAGATGGGTACTCTAAGACCCGCATATAAAGCCTCTCTGTCTGTGAATGCAGCAAATTGTAAAACACAACGTAGCAGATTCATGTTGTGCATCAAATGTGTCCTCCCCTTCCACTGTTTTTTTATCATTTAATAATATTTATTTTTTATTATAAACGTTTGTCTTGCATTTAGTTATTTAAATCCTAATTATGGAGTCTTTTTTCATATTTATCAAAGTCCTTTCTGCCAAAATCTTACTGTGTTCTCCTTTGAGATAAAATTGCTATCATACTTAGCACATCTTAGCTAATCTACATACACCCTTAAGCAATATTTTCAAGTGTTTCTCCTCAATATTTACCCTTCCAGTGTCGTAATTTTGTATTTTAGCTACAATAAGTGGTGGAAAAATGCTCACCTGTAGTAAAGCTTCTATGACTTACTAGTAATCTCATTACTCTGATTCATTACCCAATTCTACTTCCTCGTCCCAGGCCTTCAATTATGAAGAGTCCATATATTGGAAGCAGGAACCCCACTTCCACCCAAAATAAAAAGTTTAAACTTCCTCTCCTTAATGTGTGTCTGTAAAGGGTCACGGGTCCCCCAAAACCCCCTGAGATGACTTGCAAAGCAGCTGACCTGACTGTGATCGAAGCAGGGCACACTTGAGAGAGTCAGGAGGGTCGTAACGGGGGAGTAAAATAGGAGTGGGAGATTACGGGCAAATAAAGGAAGCATTATTTCATGATCTACCAAAGCAGGCATTGGTGCCTTTCAAGGTAGACAACTAGAAAGAGCAAAGTCCTGGCACAAACAAGAAAAGATCAAAACCAGATGGCCAGGAAGCATGGAAGGAATACACCAGAGCAAAATCATGCCCAGAGGAATGTCTAGGCCAGCCAGCTCAGCAGAAGGTTTGCTGGAGAACCCCCAACAGTCAAAAATAAGTAGGCGGGCAGGACCCATTCATGAAAAGCCATGTCCCTACTAGAAGAATAAAATAAACTCCTGATCCCACTTCAACAGTTCCCAGAAACCAACGCAAAACCGGGATGGAGGGGCATGAAGAGGGTCCAAGGAATACATGGGAACAACAACAATCTGTTGTGACCAAACTGTTGCCATTCCTTCTCCTTAGCTACATCTTCTCTACTCCTCAGCCAGGATGAGTGCTGGAGTGCTTGGTGATGAATGGAATGCTGAAGGGTTGGTGATGTCATAGAAGCATGAGTGCCTGGTGATGTGCTGAGTGTCAGTTGGAGTGTACAGGCTGAGCAGCAGGAAGGCTGATATCTGTTATCATCTACCTAGTTACCTGGAACATCCCTTGTAACTAAACTTAAATAAACAATTGGGGAGAGGAGTTGGCCTAACGGCTAGGGCGGTCGACCCCGAATCTGGGGAACCGGGTTCGAGTCTCGGCAATGATGCTGAACATCCTGTGATTCTGGACAAATCACTTAATCTCCCCGTGCCTTACAAAAAAATGAATGTGTCCTCATGTAACGTAACTGGTGCTATGTAAGGCGCTCTGATACCCGATACCTTCGGGTCAAGTTCACGCTATATAAAACTCCGTAAAAAAAAATTACTTTGTATTACAAAATTTTGGCGGTTATTTGACAAGAGCATACGTTTTGGGTAAGACAGACTGTATATGAAGCTACTGAAGAAACTGGAACTAAGGATTCTACTGAAGAAACTGGATGTAAGGAACCTGAGGGAAAAACAACGCCCTGGTCAGCCCCACCAGTGTCCCTCATCACCTGGAATGCCAGCAGTCTGGGGTGTTTGACCTTCTTGACAACAATGAACTTTATGTATTGAAGTCAACTAGCCTGCTTGTCTACGTGCCCTGATGTGTTTGATTTCAACAAGTGGTGGAAACCCTTTGAGTTGCTGTAAGTGTACACAGAACTGCTTACTGAGTCAGATAGTGCAACTGGCAGTACTTCTTTGATTTAATCAAACAGCCAGCGTTGATCTGTTTTGTGTGGATGACACAGAGCTGATGCGTGTATTTGGAGGCAATCGGCAGCGTTTACTTTGAAGTTATCAAACGGGGTTTGGTGTGATGAAACAGCTGCTCGTTACCTGTGGTACTAATGGTGAAGGTGCTGTGGAAATTATTAGTAACGGTAAGTTCTGCAATGCTGTGGGGGCATTCTAACTCAGACTTTGGCTTGTTGAGGGTAGCGCGGAGTGCATGCCCTTTTACCGTTGGGTTTTGCAGGATTCAAATGGCCACAAGACTGTCATCTATGTATGGCTCGTGTCCACTTACCAGGATGTGAGGCGGCGTTCGAAAATGCCAACGTGCGCTGCACTGCATCATGGATGTGTCCTCTCCTGCTGCCACCCAAGTCTTCGCTGTGAGCACTGTGATGCACTCTGAATGAGTTAGCACCAAGCATAACTTGGCGGTGGACCTTCACCCTTGGTGAAGTTATGAGACAATGAGGATAGTGCGTCATCACCGTGATGACTGCTGGGAGGTCACCAACTAGACCGCGCTCTGTCCGCGCACTGCTTGTTCTAAGGTTACAGAAAGTGGTGTGCGGCATGCATCGGTAGCATGAGCGGGAGCGGATTTGTGTTGTGCGGCGGCATTTATTCCATCTGCCAATCGAGATAAGGTTTGTCCAACTTGAACATGCGGTGAGGTATAGACCTGACAGGGGAATAAGAGATAAGGGAAGATTGATGCTCTTGCACAATACTTTGAATTGGAAACTGAGTGGTGTTTTGTTTCTCGGGTGAGGGATCGCTCACCAGGGGAATTTGAAATATTTTTTGGATTGCCTATACTTTCCCTAGTTTGCTGATGATGTTTTATTACGTTAAATATTTTATTTCAGTGGGCATTAAACTGCAATGTCTATTTCATGCCATAAGCAGCTTCTGTTCATGTTGATGCTTGCTAGTCTTATTATTGGTTTGCTTGTTCATTGTTTATGTTATATGGTGATGTATGGGGGATATATATGCTATTCTGTTTTTCCTGCTAAAGTTTATGCTAAATGTGAGTTGATTTGACTCTTTCTCAATGATTATAGAGTCTTGTATGCTGGCTTGCGGTCTTGTGTGTTTAAAAATGCTGTGCGTGTTGTGAGGTTTTGCCTTCTTGTTTGTAGCTGTAAGGTTGTGATTACACTAGTACGGAGTTGTAGGGTGGTGAGTACCCTAATACTGACCTGTAGGGTTGTCAGTACCCTAGTACAGAGTTTTAGGGTGGTGGGTACCCATGTACAAAGTTGTAGGGTGGTGAGTACCCTAGTACAGAGATTTTGGGTGGTGAGTCCCGTAGTACACAGCTGTAGGGTTGTGAGTACCCTAGTACAGAGTTGTAGGGTTGTGAGTACCCTAGTACAGAGTTGTAGGGCTGTGTTCACCTCAGTGCTGAGTTGGTCTTTCCCAGTGTTGAGTTGCAGGTGTGTGTATTTGTTACTGTGTGAAATGTGTTGCCTGAGATTCTTGTTGGGTGAGAGGTATAGGGTGTGGTGTGTGTTACGCCACGTCCTCTTTAGTCTCGGTATGCTTCCAGATTTATGTTCCCTAAGGAAGGGGGATGGGGTATATCTAAATGCATTTAATTGATTCAGTAGGTGTTGATTACTTTAGGAGTTATTGTTTGCTCAGGAATATTCTGTCAATTCCATCATGATTTTAATGCATGTATGCATTAGGAATGTTCCATCAATCATTTGTGAATTTAAAGTGTTTATTTGTTTGGCAATGAAACTTGATCTTCAATTTTCTTGCTTTTGAGTCATATGTATGTATCTGTTCTTTGCATGATTTTTGTTTATAGTTTCCCTAAGGAAAGGGGACATGTTGTGACTTAAATGCTTCCATTCCTTTTTCTTAGCTACATCTTCCCTACTGCTCAACCAGGATGAGTGGTGGAGTGCTTGGTGATGAATGGAATGCTGAATGCTTGGTGATGTCATAGAATGCATGGATGCCTGGTGATGTGCTGAGTGTCGGTTGGAGTGTGCAAGTTGAGCAGCAGGGAGGCTGCTCCTGGTGAGGCTATCTGTTATCATCTACATACTTACTTGGAACATTCCTTGTGACTAAGCTTAAATAAACAATCTTCAGAACATACACCTCGGCTAATGGACTTTCAGATAGCAAGAGGTGCAAACTTATAGGAGAACAATAAAACACAAGGAAACCCAGACAAAACTGGACAGTGATGCAAGGGAGGAACAAAAAACACAAAAGCTGATAGGGGCAGGAAATATCATCCTAAAACACTTGCCCAAAAATGGGTGAGAGTGGACCAGAAACCCAAGAGAGAGACAAAGTTGGAGGAGCATACACTAAGTAAAAAATCACAAGGAGAAAACCTAAAAAGAAATCCTCAGGACCAAGCCTAATAGAAACCAAGTGCAGTCTTCAAAAAAAGGCCAACAAATGCAGTAGTCCACACCAGAACACAAGCATCCTGTATCTTAGCAAAACCCAGCCCCAACATAAACAGGAAACCATTAAACACTAAACGTCACACAAGAAAAAACAGGGTGGGGGGTCAAGCCAATATGAAGCAGTCCTACCCAAAGAATGCGGTTAACCCCAAGCAATAGCCTGGATCACCAAGGGAGTTAAAAGAGTGAACGTGGAGCACACAGAGAAAGCCCAACCCAAGCCCAAATATGTAATATGGTGCATTTGTCCAGCCCTCCAACAATCCCACTCCGCAAACAAATAAATGCTCTGGACAGGAAGTGCTGCAGGTTGGAAAAAGGAGGCAAAGGTGTCTGCCCCATAATAACAAAGCCACTGCAGAATGCACCCAAACCCAACACAAGTAAAGATTAATAAAGGGAGGATGGGGTACATACCTTGAATTAATAAGTACATGGAAGGTACATATGTAAAATAATGGCAATATATGTAGATTTAAGTTGGATTTAATAAACTCAGACTTTCAAGTATTGCTGTACTTTAAGCTAATTTATTTGTTTTTATAATTTATTTTTGTTATTCAATAGTGAACAATGGTAGATAAAACATGTATCATAAAAATGTACTTATTTTTTCAGTGACCTATATATGTGTTAAACATAGAATAATATAACCATAAGTAATATGTACATTCGTTAAGCAGAACTAACAAATATCTATATATCTATAAACATAATTATTATACACATTTATTCAAAGGAATACACATATATAGGTACACATAAATAGTCCAAATAAATGCTTATATACACATGGATAAGCAGTATATTTATGTTTGAGTATGGTGGTTATGTGAGGAAGAGCCAACTCATGAGTAGTCTTCTGAAGATATGGTAGTTATATGTGGATCTTTTGTTTGGGGTAAAAGGGTTACATAGTTTGGCTTCTTGAACAGAGGAGGTGCCACCTATGTTTTTTTCTTGTATGGTGGGATTTTGAGGCGAGGTGCCAATCTAGAGTGGAGGCTCGTTTGTTGAATGTATTTGGTGATTTTATTCCTGATGAAGAGCGGCCCTGTTTGACGTATCACTTTGTGGGTGATATAAAGCAGCTTGAATGTGGATCTTCTGGCAACCAGTAACCAATGTAGGGCATTCTAGGCAGGGGTGATGTGGGCTTGTGGCTTTATATGTAAGAGTAGTCTGGCAGCAGAGTTCCAAATCTGTTGTTGTCTTTTCATAGTTGTTAAAAAGGATCTGTGGAAGAGGCTATTGGTAAAATCCAGTTTAGACAGAACAAGAGAGCTAGTAACCTGGACCTTGTGTGGAAATCACAGGTGGGGGAAGATGCCTCAGAGTTTTTTAGTAATGAAGTTTGATTTTGCTAGTTTGTCGACTTGGGCATTTATTTATAGCTTGGAGTCCATAGTAATTCCAAGGTTTCTTACTTCCTTAGATACTTTAGGCAGTGTTCCCAGATCGTGAGGCCAGGCGACTAGTGGGTCATAATTTTTCCCATCACCACATGTGAGTATTACAGTTTTGGAAGCATTCAATTTGAGATGGCTCCATGTCATCCACTGATCAACGGCTCTGTGGCAATTGAAAGTTTGTGAGTTTCTAATGTCTTTGGGGATCCCCAGCTTAAGGAGTATTTGTCTGTCATCTGCATAGTTATAGCATGTGTGGTGAACTTCATTGATCAGTGCTGGTAATGATTTCATGTAGATGTTGAAAAGCATGGGTGAGATGATAGAGCCTTGAGGGACTGCCTGCTTTTGCGAGGTACGGTTTGGATGAGGAAGGGGTGGTATGGATGACATTAGTTCTGTTTTGAAGGTAGGATGCGATCCAGTTGAGAGCAGTCCCCTATATGCCAGCTTTGTAGAGTCTTTTTATTAGAGTGTCATGGTCAACCGTGTCAAAGGAAGCTGAGGGGTCCAAAAAAAGCAGTGTAGCAACCTTGTTCCAGTCAACTGTGTTCTTACGATCATCCCAGATGGCAATGAGGACAGATTCTGTGCCTCTTCCTAGATGGGATCCTGTTTGGAAGTCTGGATGTATGGAATTATCTTCAATACATTGTGACATCTGGGCAAATGCTGCTCTTTCTATCAGTTTGCCCAGGAAAGGTCCATTTGTAATCGGTCTGTAGTTGTCAGGGTTAAGTGGGTCCAGGTTTGTTTCCTTTAGTAATGGCCGTATTTATGACTTTTTTAGATCTTCTGGAAATATTCCTGTAGTTAAGGAATTGTTGATGATTCTTTTTACTGGTGTGGCAGCAGAAGTAATTAGAAGAGTTTTCTTGAAGGTTTGTGGTAGACATGGGTCAGAAGGCATGCCAGCAGGCCTGATTGCTTTGGCCAGGTCCATAAATTCATTGTGTGATAGTTGTTGGAAAAAATACAGAGGCTGGGTTAGCCTACTGTTGGGGGGAGTTGGTGCTGGTGCTTTTTCTTTGTTTTAACTAGGGTTCCAACGTGTCTGCTTTGGCCATGTAATGATTTGCCTGTTTGTGAATGCTTGAGTAATGGGATGAGCTCCTTCTTTTTTGAGCCAGGTGCGTTGCAGCTTTGAATTTGCTGGTTTATCTCTTTTATCTCTGTATTTCTCCAATGTGCCTGTTTCCTTTTGTTCTGTTCTTTTGTTCTTAATGGTATTAGGATATCGGGAGCTTCCTGTAGCCCCTTGTATAGATTTTGAATGGAATATATTGTGCCTAGATCTGTCCTGGATGTTAGTTGTGTTTCTAAGTGTTCCAAATTTAGTTTGTTCCACAGTCGATAGGTGGATGCATGTAAGGTGGTTTTAGGTGTTGTGCTTTGTGTTGTTTTATGTTGGAAAACAAGCAAATGGTGGTCTGACCATGTGACTGGAGTATTTGTGTGAAAGGTAACTCGTTCTGGATTTGCAAAAACTACATCGCGAATGTGTCCAGCGATGTATGTGGGTTTGTGAATGATCTAATGCAGGGTCACTGTGTCTAGGCCAGTGATGATTGTTTTTGGATGGGGCATATTGGGTTTGTCAAACCAAATGATTAGGTCACCAAGAATGCATAGGTTGGAGTGTAATGTTATAAGGTTTGAAACTGTGTCTAGAAGTGTGTCTGGGAAAGTTGTAATGCTTGGTGGAGGTCTGTAAATGAGTAGGAAGTTACAGGAGGAAGATGGTGTAGGGTTGCATCTGGTGATGAGGGTCTACCTACCTTGTATGGAGACGTCATCAGCTTTAGTGATATTTAATGTTTTCTTGAATACAAGAGCTAGGCCACCTCCTCTTTTGCCTATATGATTTTGTGTGATGATTTTGTGTGATAGTAGGCTTCATGCAACACTGGAGCCATGTCATCTCACAACCATGATTCAGTTATGAAGAGTAAGTCAGGTTGTGTGTCAGTGACAAGGTCGCAGATGTGATGCTTGTTTTTTAGAGTGATTGAGCATTTTATAGTAGGCAATTTAGAGAATGTGTTTTGGTGATGGTGTGACTTTGTTTTGTAGAAGAGTGAGCAGTGTTTTGTGGACTTGTAGCAGGTGTGTCCTTAGCGCTGGTATTAGCTGTATGAGATAGCAATAGTGTAGCTGTTCTGTATCGTATTCCTCATCCAGCAGGCTAAGAAGGCATTTTGATGTGTCTGCTTGTGTAGGTGGTGGAGATGGTTGTTGAGAGTGAGTTGGTGATCTGTGTTGTTTTTGTAGATTAGCCTTGTGCAATATACATGGAGATGCGAAGTTGTGAAGAGTGGCATATTGTTTACTTTGTTTGTGTCTGTTTAGGGGGGAAGGCGTATGAGTTAAGGGTGGTGGTGTAACATGGGTCAAGTTGTAAGGTTCTAAAGTGTCCAATAGATGAGAGGCGGTTAAAAGAGACTTGATGTGCTGCTGTATATGTTTTAGGTGTGGGGTAAGAGAGAACGCTGGTTAAAGGTGTGTGTTATTTGTGTAGTCAGGATGGTGGTATGGGTGTATGGTTCTAGTTTGTGAAGGAAAGTATTATGAGGTAGTGTGTGTGTTTGTGTGTGAGGTTTTGTTGTGCTGGTGTGTGTGTATTATCTTTTGTATTTGATGAATAGTAAGAGGAGGTGATGATGTATTTGTTTTCAGAGAAGTATTTGTATGTAAAGTATTGTTGGCGAGTGGAAGCTGCAAGGTAAAGGGGGGGTGAAATCTTTTAGAAAATAGTCTATGTGGTGTATGAGAAGGGATGAACAAGAGTTAAAAGTGTTTGTGTTAGCTTTGATTGCTTAAAGAGGTAATATGTGTGCTGCATGGGAGTGCAAGGGTTGTGTAGTTGTTTTTTTTTGGTAAAAAGAAGAGGAGGGTTTGGTGGATGAATAGATGGAAGGCTGAGTATAGGTGTGATGGTGACAGAAAGGGCTTGTTAGGAGTTGTGTCTGGATGGGATATAGTTACATATGGTGTGGATTTGGCATTAGAACAACGGGGATTGAGGCAAGACAAAATTGCACCTATCTCTAGTGTATTTGTTATCCGAAAAAGTAAGGTGCTAGGGACCGGAGTTTCATAACCCCTAAAACACCTAAGACTCAAATACCTCAATTTATCACAAGCAATATACAATGGTCCAGCACTCTTAATATTAAATAATATTCTGTAAGTATGACACAATTCTTCAAAGTAATGGCAATTCAAAAAGTGTTGTTTCCATCAAGTTCTTTATTCATAACTTTGTTTTTTCAACACGATAAAAGACCGTAGCCAATGCGTTTCGTCCTCTCAGACTTCTTCAGGGCAAAAAGAACATTTGCTTGCGGTCTGTACTGTGATTCAAAGAGTACTTTCTCCCTTTCTTGATTCCATAAAATGTAATTGTATCTTCAGTTAAAGTGCACTGTTGCAATCCTAGTTATATATTCGATTGTTTAATTCCCATGGTAGATGGTCAGTCAATCTCAGCCATCCTCCGTGTTTCTTTTCCAAAAAGATGAGCGAGGCACCGCTCCCCTCCAAAAGGCAGAAGTGATATACTTACAGAATATTATTTAATATTAAAAGTGCTGGACCATTGTATATTGCTTATGGTGTGGATATGGGTTGTGCTGATGATGAGTGGATTGGTTAGTGGCATAGGATAGAGTTTTTCTGTGTGAGTGAAGGTGCAAATGTGTGGTAGTTGGGGTAGAAAGATCTATAGGTGTGGTTTGTGGGTTACCGTCAAATCAAGAAGACATTGGGGACCAAGTTCAATCCAATTTCAGATGTCAACTATGAAAGGTACATGTTCAACCATGCAAGACAGCAACCTGGTGAGATGATGAATGTGTATGTTGAGACTTAATACACTTACAAAGCACTTCAAGTTTAATTAATTCAAGGATAAAGAAGCCATGCATCTTAGAGTTATTGATAGTTGCCTCTCCGACTCATTACGACAACGAATGCTGAGAGCGGAGGAACATGCTGACCAACAAGCTGCTGATATGGAAGCTGGAACAACTCAAAATAAATCAGCATTGAGCAGTAAAACAAGTCAGAGGCCCAGTAGTGATGTTTCCAAAGAAAAAGAAATTGTGTTTCTGCTGTTAATTCTTCTTTCCACATGAAGGTAAATGTCCTGCTTTGGACAAATATGCAAAGGTTTCAGGAAGGAAAACCATTTCATAACGGTTTGCAAAGCAAAACAGAAACTAATTGCGTCACAAAGAGAAGAGAATATAAGCGCAAGAAAGTTACAGAAGCACTCTAGCCAATCAAACAGGGCCTAAAAACAACATCGACTAAGGCAAGTGGAAATGAAACAAAGGTGATTGTTATAAAATTCATCATGAAACAGGTCATTGACATCATCATCGAGTGACGGTGAGGAAAATGGATATGCGCTAGTGATGTCGTCACAGATCGACATGCGCATGTAGGATTGGTTGCTTGCAAGAAAAGACAAAAGTTTGAAAAGAATTACCACATGAAACAACAAAGTTCCTTTGGACATTGTCCTAAAATTACGCATCAGGTGAATGGGTGCCCTACAGCTTTCATTATAGACAGTGCTGTGTCGATAAACATTATGCTGGCAGAAAATTACAAAGAACTTTCTCCGATACCCCATCTCACACCGTTAGGAACCAAGGTGTATACCTGGGCAGCTTCTACACCCTTGCGGAGTAAAGGAGTACTTTGTTGCTGTTTTGGCAGCCTACCACCAACCCAGGTACCCTTACACCTTGGTGCAAGGGTGCCTGTGTTGTAGGCAGGATTGCTTTTGTACACATAAACAATCAATAGAGGCATTTTCCTCTTTCCATGTGTGCTGCATAATGCAGCACACATAGAAAGAGGAAAGAACAAGGAGAAATAAAGATATTTCTCCTTGTAATTCCTCGCCTGGGGAGGATTATCTTTGTAGCACATTCCCAGAATGCATCAAAAACATGGAATATGTGTGGGAGCACTCACCACAACATTCATGGAACGCCTCCCTTGTGCAGAGTAATGCAGCGCAGTGATTTGAGTTGCATTGCATTACTCCATATTTTTGAAGCCATTCAGATCCATGCAAAGTGGCTTTGCGTTGCTTCAAAAATATGACTTAGAGCTCTGCTTCATGCATGCACCATGTTGCGTTGTTCAAACATGATGCACAGTTCTCATAAATATGCCCCTCAAGTTTTGGTGTGTCATCAGCTACAGAAAACTTTCAAGGTGTCATTCATCGACTAATTCAGCATGTCACACATGCTTTTTACCACAGTGATAATAGACAGGTGTTTGCGGCTACACGAAAGGCACATGACATAGCACTCACATAAGTATGCAGTCTGCTTGCTGATGCAGGTCTCACACTAAATGCTGAGAAGTGTGAATTTCACAAAAACAGAAATAAATTATTTGGACTTATCTTCTCTGAAAAGGGGGTGACTGCTAACCACGAAAAGGAACAAGCATTGTCATCTACTTGCCCTCCAGAAGATGTGACCATGCTGCGATCCTTCTTAGGCATGGCCAGCTACATTTCCAGGTACATTTGTGAGTTTGCCACTGTGAGTGCCCCTCTAGGAGAATTAACAAAAGTGAGATGTTCTGTGTGAACGTTCATCTGTGAGTGACTGAAATGCAACTGAAATGGTTTACTTTGATCTGAAATTGCATACAGAGATTGTGATGGATGCAAGCCTGATGGGGTTGGGAGCGATCCTCGCCCAACATAATGGATAACCCGATGCTCAGCCGGATTCCATCTCAGACTGAATATGATTATTTTCAACTGGAGAAAGAAAGCTTGGCTGTAGTATGGGCATGTGAACACTTCCATGTGCTTCTGTACGGAAAGCTTTTCACCCTTGTTACAGAATATCATGTGTTTTCACAATTTTTGGAAATCAAAAGCCAAGATGCCCCCTCGCATCGAAAGATGGTGTTGCGTCTGCAGGAGTATGATTAGACTATTATGCACAAACCGGGGTACGATCAAAACCGTGCAGACTACTTTTCACGAGTGCCACTACAGCGTCATAGCACTATGTCCAAGGCTGCTAAGGCATACATCAATTTCATAGTAAAGTCAAGTGTACCTGCAGCTCTTTCTTTTGAACAGATTCTGGCAACTACTAATACTGACAAAGAGATTCTTAAGCTCAAGGAAATCATTACAATACAAACATGGAGGAAGCATATTCGAGCACTTACAGATGATGTTGAGTACCAGAAATTTAAAAATGTTCGTGAAGAATGTTCTGCTTCAAATGATGATGTCATACTAAGACAAGCAAGAATAGTTATCCCTGAAAGCCTGAGGCAGCAAGTTGTTGAACTGGTGCACGAAGGCATCATGGCATTGCTGCAACTAAAACAGCCCTCAGGGATCGAATGTGGTTCCCACATCTTGATGAATGAGTTGAAAGGGAGCTTAAAGCTTGTAATCTGTGCTGATCTACCTAAGCAAGCCTGGGAGAGGTTTACTGTTGGTTTCTTTGGACCACTCAACAACAGACATCATATCATGGTATTTGTCAATGAGTACTCGCATGACTTAGCATCAACCACACATGACCAAGTCATCGAAAGGCTGAATTACATTCTCACAACATGGGGTGTTCCCTCCATTCTCAAATCTGACAAAGGTCCACCCTTCAATAGCAGAGGTCTCAAAGACATTATTAATCGTTTGAGCATCAAACATCAGAAAAGTACACCTTTCTGGCAACAGGCAAATGGTGCTGTGGAACGATTTATGAGCACTTTGAAAAGGGTGGTTCAATGTGCTGCACTGGAGGATATGGTCCTCAAATTTGCTCTGCACCCAACCCTACGTGCCTACCATTCCACTCCTCATTCCACAACAGGAGACAGTCCTGCCACCTTGCTGTTCCAGAGAGCTCTTGGAATGAAGATACCTCAATGGATCGCCAGCCGGTCAATAGGCCCTGAGGAGATTCATGTCATTGACACCTCTCACAAATGCAAAATGAAGGCCTATGCCGACAAGGGCCGACATGCTTGAGACACAGTTTTCAAGAAAGACCGAATACTTGTTAGGCAAAAGTGGGCACGCAAGACGGACACTCTGTTTGATGCTGAACCGCTAAGAGTTGTAGTAAGCAAAGGACATATGGTAACTGCTCAATGACCTAGAAAATCCATAACTATAAACTCATCACACTTTAAGCCTTTGCCTGATGTTCGTCAGCTCCAGACCTCGCAAGTGAGGCAACTCCACTTGAGTGCCCAAGTCAATCATCCAACTCTTCTCCAGAGATGCCAGATGAAGGCGCCCCTCCTCTATCTCATACAACTAGATCTGGAAGGACGGTGCAAGCACCTCAACTACTCATCGAGGAGTTGTAATGTGTATAATATATTTGTTCGTACCTTTTATTTAACGGGAGGATGTTGTGTCCTGTTTTTATGTGCATGAGGTCTCTAGTGGCCCTTAGCAGACTCCTTACAAGTACTATGTAATCTTATGGGTGTGGCTGGGTGTGGTTAATAAAGTTTCTGATGCATTGTGTTCAGTTAACAGTTTCATGCTGAAGAATAAAGAAGTGCAAACCAGAGCTCCGTGGGTGGCATGGTCTGTTATATGCTCTCCGGCTAGGGAGGACGCTGCAGTCATGTATCACTTTGTCCACAGCTGAGACCAACCGGACCACGATCAAGTGGAATGTATATTGCTCCAGATGGGAGGCCATACACTACTGTAATACAAATTCGGGAAGAAACTTGGAGCAGGATGAGAATCACCTTGATAGGAAACTATAGCTAACATCAAATAACTGGTGAGCACCTTTCCTCCACCCAAAGAGACACATGCTTTTGGGGTTGGTTCAGGAAAATGTGCATTTGGATGCTCTCAGGTCCATTTTTAGCAACAAAGGGTTTTCAGCCTTCATTGTCAACAGCTACTAGAGGGGTTTGTGATGTGATCCATCTGGACAAGAAGCCACACCTCAAACAAGTGAGGCCCGAATCTCTTGAATATTCACACAAGAGCATACAACTGTTTCTAATAGCAGCCCAGTAATGTGGCTGATAAAAGACATTGGATGCTTATTCCTTTATCTTTTAATAAGGAGTGCCCCAACTCCCTTATCAGAAGCATACATTTGGACTTTAGCGAGGAATCTTCAGGAATGGATGCACAACACAGTGAGTTATTGAGACTTTCAAATGTCTTATCACTCTTTAATCCAGAACATTTTTCTGGTCCTTTCTTAGATGTCAGGACAGTTAGACGTACTACTATGGTCCCATAATTGGCTACACAGTTCCAGTAATACCCAGTGAGAACCCAATTGGCCCTCTCATAGGTCTGGGCAGTGGGGACCTTCACTGTCCCTTTGGTGCCCTGGGTAGCCCAAAGAGGACATGAATGCTTCTTGCACTTGGTTGCCTGGATGGCCAGTTTCACCCCTGTATCACAAACAGCATCTTTTTTCTAAGCGTCTAAAGTTATTTCTCCAGACATTGCATAGCACAGCAATACTTTCCAGATGGAACACACACAACTTTTCTAGGCCAGACGTGTGGTAGGCTAGTGTGATGTCACAAAAGCTAATGGAATTTCTATATAATGCTTAGCGCTGGACCAATTCAGATAGAGATTACAGCAACCACCTATCTCAAATCAAATTTGTGAAGAGTGTTGCCAATGATTGTTTTAAAATGGAGGGCTGACTGCCTCCTGATTTCTTGGAAACAGGTAATGTAGTCTATATCCGAGTTCACAGTTAGAAAGGTTTATTTGACACATAGAGGTCATATATGGGGCGACAACGCATCAGTCTTTCTCAGCAAGCAGGCAATGGCCTTTATTATTTCAGTAGGCAGAGGCCAGCATCCCATAGCACATACTCACAGCCTTTGTACACTTTAAAATATTAGCACAGGAATACAGAGTAGTATACTTGGCTATCGTTTATTACTTAACATTAGTGCCGATTTTCTGATACAGTTTTAATAAAATGGGCACACATAGGACAGTAGCCAATGCTGTAATATGTCATTTTGTCTCGACAGTGTCTAAGTCTTTAATTTCGCTTCGGTACCCAAGAGACAGCAAACAGAAACAATCCTATGACCCATCAACCAAGCAAGCACAGGGACAGCTGGATAATGTGAGTAAATCTTCTCCATGTTTAAAAGTCTCAATCTTTCCAGGGTACTTTCTTTATATGTCTGGCTTGACAGTGCAACTGACTGCTAGACGAATGATATCTAACATAGAGAGTGAGCTCAGGGTCAGCCTTCATCAACAATTAACTTATTTGTGTCAGCTCTCTTCAACCATTGATTAAAAGGATTGTCAATCACATCTTCACTCCTGTTGGAAGATGTTTTCTTTTATTGCCATGTTGAATTGTCAGTGTATCATTCAAACTCCTATCAGGACTATTTTTCATCTGAAAACAACTCAAGTGTCATCATTTAGTCTCATTCCATTCTTTCTTCACACAAGCATTCTTCACATATAGCAAATATTTTTACATTGTATTTGACTGTAGCAGGCCTTTTTTTAATTAATTTGTCAGGGCTCATGTGCAATACTAGTGCAATCCCATGCCCTCCTCTGTCAGTTTTAGTCGAACTGCCCTCCAGTTATCTTCCCTTGTCCCTTGTGCAGTGGAGAATCACATTTCCTAACATCACATAAATCACTGCCCCCCCGGCCAACTGGTCTTCTCTAGGGCTCAAATGCCCTATGTCCAAAGTGTCAGGGCGCGCTAAAAATGCAGCAGAATCCAAAGTGCGCCATTGCGCTGGGGCAAAGGAGTGCAACTCACTCCTATCTCTGAAAACCTGCCCCCCCAAAGAACTGTGGCCTAAAGATAGCAGCTGGCACTAAGTGCTGTGCAGCTGTGAAGAATAAGGCCTGGCACCACTGTGCCTTCCTCTTCTGTCCCACTCATGGACTTCTGAATCAATTATGCCCAAATCGCGGCAGCTGCCCGCGCTGGTGCGGCGCAGCTGTGGCACTTTTCATAAAGGGGTCCCGGCACCTTTGTGCCCACTGGACCCCCACGTAACACTAAACACATGCCTCCATTGTTGGGGCAGCCCGCTCTCTTGCGGAACCGCCCAGGCACCGACAATGTGCCTCGATATGCCCCCAAGTCACTGGGGCCCTTGGGCCTATAATTAACTGAAAACTGCCCCCTCGTTGGAGCCACGTGGGCTCTGGACTCAAAACATGCCCCTCGATGGAGCCACGCGGGCTCTGGACTCAAAACATGCCCCTCGATGGAGCGGCCCGCTGCCAGACGGGGCCGCTCAGACTCTGTGCCTCTATCGGCACCACACAACTTGAGCCCCCACTCACTGAGACTCACTGGTGCCGCTCTCAGTCTCCTCGGGTCTCCTCTCGGCGCTGGGGGCGAAGGCAGGGCTCTCCAGGCTCTTCTCCCTTGGTGGCGCCCGCGGGGCTCTCCTTCACTCAAGGGAGTCCCGCGCAGGCAGGCACCGCCCTCCGGGAACGCCTCTCCTCTTCACCCGGGCCCCCTCCTGGGACCCGGGACTTCTCTGACTTCACCCGGGCACCCTCCTGGGACTCAGCACTTCGCTCGATAAGGCCAGCACCATGCGGGGCTTCCCTTACTCACGGGAGCCCAGCGCTGCCCTCTGCGGCCTCGGCCGCCTTGCTGGACTTCCTCCTTCTGCCTGCAGGCTCTGGCCCAAGTCAGGCAGATGTGCCTGACTTCCGCTTCGCGAAGAGGGCCGTGGCGGTGATTTTTCCATCGTAGAATGTGGGGTAGGCACTCGCCAGTTTAAATATCATAACACACCAGCGGAGTGGGCACCCGCCATATTAAACAAGCATTGGCATAGCCAATAGGTCTCGCCTTTGGGACCTTATAAGTGTTTAGCTTAGGGTCCCAAAAGCGAGACCTATTGGCTATGCCAAGCCGCCGTGTGGCCGCAAAAGTGAAAGTGATCGCCATCGCGATCAAACATCAAAGCGGCCGTGCGGCCGAAAGTGAAAGTAATCGCGGTAAAAGAGGCGCGCGTGCCCGCGCACATGCACTGTAGCTCTAGGCTGGCCTGGTAGCACTTTTTGGAGCCCTCTCAATACGTCTCGCCAGACCAGCGCATGCGCTGGGTCAGGCGAGACCTAAAAACAGTATATGCGGGGTGGGCACCCGCAATCCATGAATATCTCTGAAGCGGGGTGGGCACTCACTCGGCAGCAAATTGGGGGGAATCCCTACGCCGGGGATTCCCTCTCTTTGTCATGCAGTGCAGTGCTGCAAAGCCCACGCGTTCCTCTCTCCTTGGGGAAGTTTAAGCAGATAAAGCACAGCGCCCACGAGGCACTAGTTGCACAAAGTCCTGGAAGATGAAGGGGCCAATGCTGGGCCCAGGGAGGCAGCCCTCCTGGCACGTCCTCCTAGCCCCCAGCAGCAGCACACCCCCGCAGGTTTAGGAACTGGTCCAGAACATTTTCATGGGGTCACAGCCCCTATATTTATACCCAAAATTCCTTTGTCTGTAGTGCAGGGCATGGGGGAACCAGATGCAACTGGTTCAGGGGGGATTTGGAGCACCTTGTTTTCCAAGCTCCTTTTCCCCTTTGTCAGGTGGGGGCTAGGTGATCAGACACACCACAGGGGGTGGGGCCAGCATTGTACAGCACAGGCACCATCCTATTCAGAGTCAGGAGATTACCCCTCCCACTACTCCTAGCGCAGATGTCCTATTCAGCCCAGCGCTGACTCACCCTGCCCCTCCTGGAGCCACACACACCTCCCAGCCCTTGTCACTAACAAGCTAGACATGCAATTCACATCAGGCAGGCAGACACATAGCACACAGAAAAGCCAACTTTTAAAGTGGCATTTCTCCACCAGTCATCATAAATCTGCGCACACCATTGCGCAGTATTTATTCTCACGAATTCATACATACTAAACTCGACCCTGCTGCTCCTCTCATACCAGGAATTACTACTGACACACCTTATCAGATAATCCCCCATGCATTCCTATGGGAGGGCAGGCCAACCTTACCAATGTAACACAGAGAGCGCACGCACTTTACACTGGACCACAGTGCTAAAGTGCTCAGAGACCTAAAACCACCAACACCATGTCAGAACTTAAAGGCAAAAGGTTTAGGGGTGAACCTGCCAAAAAGGACCAAGCCCAACACAGAAATAAAGCAATAATCTGTGTTGAATGGGTTTGTGTAGGTAGGACACTGTGCACTGCACCTGCTGCACAAATGGAAGCTACGGTCTAGTAAGTGCAGTGTGGGACCGGGGATGAAGGATGGGGGTGTGTTAGTGGTGGCTGGGAAGTGAAGAATGATGACAGGTAGTTGAGATGTCACTACAACGCTGGTACCATACTTTGTAGTTAACAACGGAGCCAAGTACACAATGTGTGGAAGTGCGTAGTGGAGTGGACAGTGTACAATGCCTCCAGTGCCAGGAAGGAAACGGGCTCCTTGGTTCCTGCTTAAAATTTAAAATGAAGCAATAGTCTGTGTTCAATATGTCCCTGGTGCCACTGCACATGCTGCATGAATAAAAAGCGTTCCTCTGGAAGTGTAGGTGTAAAGGCTATGGATAGAAGACGGAGGGGCATGCAGGGGTGTTCTTAAATGAGTAATGGTGGGGAGTAGTTATTGCTACAGAAGCACGTGTATGTGGAATTTGTAGGTAAAAATCCAAGCAGGCACAACATATTTTAACAAACAGGGACAGCGTTGCTGCTGCAACATCCTGTGATTCTGTGCAAGTCACTCATTTCTCTGTGTCTAAAAAAATTAATCTATCATCCGCATGTTACATGATGTACTATTTAAAGGTTATGTTACAGCTTTGTAAATGGAACATAGGAGGGACACCAATGGGCTCCATGAGGAGATTGAAGACTGCCAAAAGCAAAGTAAACACCAAGCGCTCTGGAAGGCAGCTTGACATTTGACCTCTGTCTTTGAATGCATAGAAAATGTGATGAGATAAGAACAAGATTTACAGGCCTGTTTACAGAAAAGAAGCACTCGGAAGGATACTAGTAAATAAGGTTTTGACATGGGAGGGACAAAGTGAACCTGGAGAGCCTAAGCCAGCAAATGGAAAGCAAAAAAATGTGACTTACAAATCACAAAGCCAATGGCAAGCTATTGACAGAATGCATTCCCAGGTCAACTTTCTGAAACTCCCCAAGATCTCTTTCACATACCACACAGATTTTCTGTCTGGTAGGCTGCGACCTAAAAAGGTTACTCTCTAGTTAGCTAGGACCACACCACCACATTGGTCAAAGATGCAAATTGTGATCAAGAAACTGCTGATGCATTAGAGCCTCTGCAAAAGATAAGTAGAAGTATTCCTCGAGCAAGAGTGGACATTTAACTCCAGCATGCCTACTAACTGCGGAGTCTGAAATTAATATGGTATGCTGTCTTCCTGCCTGCCAAAGCAAATATGCATGATACAAGAATCCCAACAATATGATTTTTGGAGGAGGACTTCTCAGACTTAAAGCAGCAAGCAGAGCTCCCCTCGATTTCTGTCTAGCAGATGTCAAATGAAATCTGCAGTGACTAATAAACTTATGAGTGCCACCTTCCAATGGCTTTCCCAGTACCTCCTATTTTGCTATTGCATGTTCTGATGCAGTCTGCAACTCCTTTATCTGCTGTGATGCCTGTCATTGATTTTCCTCTGTGCCCGATGCTTACCCTGCTTCTTGCATACACCTTAGCATTCAAATCTGTACTGACAGCGCCACAGGATGATCTCACCTGTGTCATGGTCGCACTGCCAGGCTTGCGTGCACTTGGAAAATACTTTGTGGAAAACGTTGGGATGATGATCTTTGAACATCTGTCCACTTATCATGCCACACAGTCACATTGATGTCCTCAAGTAAATGATGTCTCTTTGTGCTTGAAGATAGACATTATCACTGTATTTTCAGTCTGCATTAACATCACATTTATCTATGCTTCTACATAAGGCCTGGTTCTTCCAACTTCCCCCGTAGATGCTGGAGCAAAGTCACCGTAGACCAACTCCAGACAAACCTCGCACTCAGCCCACCCACCGACCCCTCCAACCCCGATGACGACGCCCGCAATCTCAGACGATGGATGGACGACTGCGCCAACACCTTAGCCCCGCTGAAAAAAACAACCTACAAAAACACCAGCAAGAGAGCCAGCTGGTTCACCCCGGAACTCCTAGCATCCAAGCGCACCTGCCGGAAACTGGAGAACAAATGGCACAGCGAGAAGACGCCGGACAGCCGCACAGCCCACAGAAACGCCATCCGCAACCATCATCACCTCATCAGTTCCGCCAAGAGGACCTCCTTCAAAGACCGCCTCGACAACAACGCACACAACAGCAAGGAGCTCTTCAGCATCGTGAAGGAACTCTCCAACCCCAGCTCCAACGCCAATGACATCCCGCCGACGCAAGCCCTGTGTGAATCCCTTGCCACCTTCTTCCACAGCAAGATTGCCGACATCCACGACAGCTTCGACTCCCGGACGAACCCAACAGGCCCGACACATCAGACCTGCTGCACCCCATCGACCACGACCCCCTGACAGCCTGGGTCAACGTGAACATGAAGGACACAACCAAGACCATCGGCACAATCCACTCCGGCTCCCCATCAGACCCTTTTCCACACCACATCTTCAACAAATCCGGCAGCTCCATCGCACCCCACCTGCGCAACATCATCAACCTCTCCTTCGAGACCGCGACCTTCCCAGAGAGCTGGAAACATGCCGAGATCACCGCCCTACTCAAAAAACCCAAGCGGACCCGAGCGACCTCAAGAACTTCCGGCCCATCTCCCTGCTTCCATTCCCAGCTAAGGTCATCGAGAAGATCGTCAACAGACAGCTCACCCGCTACCTCGAACATAACAGCATTATGGACCCCTCCCAATCAGGATTCCGCAGCAACCACAGCACCAAGACCGCCCTCATCGTCGCCACAGATGACATCAGGATCCTGCTGGACAATGGCGAGACGGCGGCCCTCATCCTCCTGGACCTTTCCGCCGCCTTCGACACTGTCTGCCACCACACACTACGCACACGCCTCCACGACGCAGAGATCCGAGACAAGGCCCTGGATTGGACCACCTCCTTCCTCTCTGGCAGAACCCAGAGCATCCGCCTCCCCCATTCCGATCCGAAGCCTCCGAGATCATCTGCGGCGTACCCCAGGGATCTTCCCTCAGCCCGACACTGTTCAACATCTACATGGCTCCACTCGCACGCATCGCCCGACAGCACGGCCTCAACATAATCTCCTATGCCGACAACACTCAACTGATCCTCTCCCTCACCAAGGACCCCCTCACCGCCAAATCCAACCTCCACGAAGGAATGAAACCCATCGCCGACTGGATGAAGTGCAGCCGACTTAAGCTGAACACAGACAAGATGGAGATCCTCATCCTCGGCTCCAACCCATCAGCCTGGGACGACTCCTGGTGGCCCTCGTCACTAGGGGCACCCCTGACACCAACCGACCATGCACGCAACCTGGGAGTCATCCTCGACTCAACGCTCACCATGACCAAGCAAGTCAACTCAGTCTCCTCTTCCTGCTTCAGCACCCTCCGCATGCTCCGCAAGATCAACAGGTGGATCCCGACAGACACGAGAAGAACTGTCACCCAGGCCCTCGTCAGCAGCAGACTCGACTACTGAAATGCCCTCTACGCGGGAGCCCCGACCAAGCTCATCAAACAACTGCAAAGAATCCAAAACGCCTCTGCACGCCTGATCCTCGACATTCCACACCACAGCCACATCACCTCTCACCTGAAAAACCTGCACTGGCTCCCCGTCGACAAGAGAATCTCCTTCAAACTCCTGATCCACGCACACAAGGCACTCCACAAGACCGGTCCAGCCTACCTCAACAGTCGACTCTCCTTCTACGTTCCCAACCGTCACCTCCGGTCCGCCGACCTCTCCCTGACCACCGTCCCGCGCATCCGGAGAACCACCACCGGAGGCAGATCCTTCTCCCACCGCGCCGCCAAGATCTGGAACACCCTTCCCCTCAACCTACGACAGACCCAAGACCTGCTGACCTTCAGGAGACAACTCAAGACCTGGCTATTCGACTACTAGCGGCAACCCCCCCCCCTCCTCTCCCTCAGCGCCTTGAGACCCTCGCAGGTAAGTAGTGCGCTTTACAAATCTTGTGATTGATTGATTGATTGAACTTCAGACACCGGTACAACAGAGTATCAATATTCATCTACTAAGTCCACACATCTCCTAGAGGTCTTTTATTCACATTCAGGTCCTGTGAGTGGATTCCCTTGGTGTTCCTGGAAATACTCAGCAACATCCTATTTGTCTTTCGCTTTTGTCCTTCCCTATTGCTGCTGCACATCCCAAATTGCCATCTACAAACTAGCGCTTACCAGGTTTGGTTTACTACACCTCTATCAGCTTCCATATTCAGGGTTGTCTTGTTGAGGACCCCTGACTGAACCAGATATCTTAAAAATGGCTTAAGAACCTATTTTGGGGCATACCCAATACTATTATCATGTAAGTCACAATGCCATATTTGTTCCATCCTCATCTTCGTTCTCTAACCTTACTTATTCAATTTCCCCAACAGAGTCCTGAAGCATTTCTGTTGTTTTGGGGGGAAGTGGAATCAATTGGGTAAGATAACAAAAATACCCAGATTACTACACAAAGTCCATAAGGTCAAATATCTTAACAAACATTAAAATTCAAACTATAGCCATTTAAAAAGTTAAAATCGCGACCTTGCTGTGGTAGATTAAAGATTTAAATGCGCCCAATGTAGGATAAGGTACCCAATAACAAGTAAACAGCACACATTGGCAATGCCAATAGGTCTGGCTTCAAAGGAATATTGTATGGTAATGTGAAGCACTAAAAGTAAATAGCACAGGAATTGATATGTATTTGTGTGGAAGCAAAGAGCTGTAGAATAATGTTGGTGTAGGTTAAAAGGTCAGGTGACACTTGCACGCTCAAGCCAGGCCTAGTAATCTACGTAGGTAATGACTGCCATCTTCCCATATGTGCTGGTGCCAAAGAAAAACTACATAATCGATTTAGTTATCTAAGACACTTTAATTGCATTACGGAGTCATGTGTGTGTCCTTGAAAGTCCAAACCCACGCAGCTGGATAAATAAACATAATGATCACAGCTGTGATGAGGGCAAGCACTTTTTTTTGTGGAAGTACACATCTTCTGCCCAGTTAAAACATTTACTCATGGCTCCCAAAATATCTGGTGATTCTCACATAATTGTCTGGTGACTGCTGGGCTGTCAAACCAGATAAAAAAACACAAAAGACTCTCAAACACAGATGGTTACATACTTTGGCCCAGATTTACACATTTTTCATGCAACACAGCATCTAAATTTGTTGCACTTCACTCTGCAAGGTTGCACAGTGCCATATCTACAAACATTGGCCTGCTATCGGTGTCATCCCCGGTTTTGATGTAAAATCAGATTGCCTTGTGTGCTGCACAGTCTCACGCTATAGTGCTGAAGTGAGTGTGTGCTGTCAAGCATAGGATTTGTACTGGACTGCAGTGGTGTATAGTAGAGGTGTGTAGAGTGCATTGGCGTGAAGTGTGTGAAGTGCAGTGGCGTAGAGTGCTGCAGAGTAGAGTGGCGTAAAGAACATTGGTGCAGGGAAGAATAGAGTGGCGTAGAGTGCAGTGATGTAGAGTACAAGGGCATATAGTGCAGTGGTATAAAGTGTTGCAGAGTATATTATAGTGGCGTTAAGTGCAGTAGTGCAGAGTAGATTATCAAAGGGTGCAGTGGTGTAGAGTGCATTGGTTTTGAGTGTATTGTCATAGAGTGCATTGGTGTAGAGTGCAGTGGTGAAAAGTAGAGTGCAGTGGCGCTGAGTGCTGAGTGGCTATAGAGTAGATTGTTTCAGAGTAAAAGGGAGTGGTGGCAGGTAGAGTACAGTGGCATAGAGTGAAAAGTAGATTATTGTGGCCTAGGGTGGAGTGGTACAGAGTAGAGTGCAGTGGAATAAAGTTCAGTGTTGCAGAGTAGGGTGGCATAGAGTGAAGTGGTACAGAGTGAAGTTGTTAAGTGTGCAGTGGTGCATAGTAGATTTGTGTTGGGTAGAGTAACTTGGCATAGAGTAGTGTAGAGTAGAAGGGGTAGTGCAGTAATGTGGAGTGGTGCAAAGTTGAGTGGAGTAGGGTAAAATGCAAATATGTATAGTATGGTAGTGAAATGACCATTACATTTGCACAGACACAGTTTTAATGATAAAAGTATACAGCACACAAATGATGTATGGAAAAGTCATTATTTAGTGAATTGATTTGATTTCATCATGTTACAATATTCGTTTCCACCACACTTCAGAAAGACCAAACAAATTGCTTCATTTGTGTTTTTCGAATTCTGATATATCCTGAAATATCTGCACAGTCCATTTACAGACATTTACATTTTGTTGTGTGCAAGAAAAAAAATAACATCGTACAGCCTTACGTCCAGCACACCCCCAGTTGCCAGCATGATTGTCACATAAATACTCTCACTTTGAAGTCAGAGAATGAAAAGTAAACGCCAAGCCCCCTGGAAGACAGAGTCTTACATTTGACCCCTGTCTTTGAATGCACAGCAAATGTGACACGATAATTAAGAACAAGATTTAAAGGTCTTTTTACAGAAATCTAGCACTGGTGGACGAATGCTGCAAATATGGATTGGGCAGGGGACGGGAGAAGCTCAAGCGGGACAGCCTAAAACAAATAGAGCCAGTAAATAGAAGGTAAGTAAGTGTGAGTAGGTGTGGCACAGCGGCCAGAGCAGGTGACTCTGAAGTGCGGAGCTCACGGTTTGATTCCTGATGCCTGCGGCAGTTCAGCTCAGCATCATATGACTTTGGGCAATAGCTCACTTAATCACCCCGCCAGCCCCTCAGCGCCTGAAAACCCTGAGGGTTGATAAGTTTGCGCTTTCAAATGTGGAATTTTTAATTTAAGCCACAAAGCAAATGGTGAGCAATGGGGGAAAGGAATTCCCAGGGAAGCATTCCAAATGTCCCTAAAATGCTGTTAGCAAATCAGACAGCTGCACTGTCTGGTAGACTTCGACCTGAAAAGGGACATTCCGGAATGCCTAATATTGGAGAATGTTAGGGATGCAGAACTGGATAAAGAGAGCTGAGATTTTTCTGTACACTGTGTGCCCCCTTAGGAAAATTGACTTTTTACATTTCAAAAACATGGGAAACATTGTTTACAACGCGGGGATTACATCACAATGCCTTTACATCGTGGTTTGTACAATGCAAGTCGTTACAACGACTTGCGCTGGATGGCGCTCTAGGACAAGGAAAGGTATAATTTACTATCCAAAACCTTCCCTATTGTACGTAGACTGGAGTTGGAATTGTAAATTATACTACTCCTAAATCCAGCGCCCTCCAACTCAAGTCGTTGTAACGACTTGCGTTGTAAAAACCGCAATGTATTGTACCTCGATGTATATGTATGCGTTGTAACATCATACATCCCAAAAACATTTATTTAGAAATTCCAGGTTTGGCCCTGGGGTGATGTAAAAGATGTACCTCTGAGAAAGAATGGAAACATTGGTTAAAGGCAGCGCTGATTACTGCCCTAGCCCAATTTTCTACTGTGTTATGGTGCAGTTTTGCAACTGCGCCTTGGAAAAAAAGCAGAGAGGGAGAGGTTCCTCACACCTGGGTGCAATGTGCACATCATTCCAGCCTTCTGACAGGCCTGACAGTATATCTTGGTCTTGGCCTGTCAAGTGGCTGGGAAGGACGAAGGTTTAATTTGCTGTGCGCATTCTTTCGGTGGATACTACTTGCTCTGGAATTGAGTCGAAGGGCAGTATGAAGCTGGGCCCGTTATTCGTACTTCTTAAGCAAACACATTCTTGTCTAAATTAAAAATTACAAACTAGCTATTGAAAGTTGGTTTTAAAAGGAATTATTGCTCAGCAGCGTGAGTTGCAGTAATTTTACAGCAGGAAAACGGATCGAATATATTATTGCAAAAAATACTACGGGGCTTATTTATGAGCCCTTTGCGCCGCCGTTGTGTTACTTTTTGTGACGCTGCAGTGGCGTAAAAAATGCGCCATGTTGTGCCGTATTTACAAAGTTACGCATCTACGTAGATGCGTTACTTTGTAAAGCCCTGCACTACATTATACTTGTGTCAGGTAAAATGTAGGCAGGGTGGGCGTTACCCCACAAAAAAAGGATCGTAAAACTGTTGCAGTGAAATCTATGAGATTTCACTGCGACACTTAGAGGACGCCACTGCTTCAAATCCTTACGCCTGCCTCACAGCAGGTATGAGACTGTCACAGGTCCTTTCACAAGGGGCTTGCCACATGTGAAAGGACACATTGCTGGAGTTGCATCTGATTTCAGACAAACTCCAGCAATCTGCCATTTTTGCGCCTACAGATACATCAGGATTACTAACGGTCTGTAAATCCTTGCGACATGGAGCGCCGTACAGTAAATACACCACATCCATGGTGTCAAAAGGATGGTGTTAAGAGAAGTGTTGCATCTCTATTTTCCCACAAAATCGATGTGACACTTTTCCTAAATGAGGCCCTACATTTCGCCATACTTAAATGTAATTAAACTATTCATACCGAGCTACTTAAATTACAGAATCCAGTGCCAGATGTCTACATTGTTGTGTTTAGCTTGTAATTAGTTCTTACAGTAGGAGCTGTTCTTTCGGAAGCAAGAGTGTGGTAGGAGGATGCTGGCTCTGCCAGGGGCCCAGCTGTCAAAGGTGCATCAGGTGCAGTGGCACCAGATCCTATTGGAGTGAGAGGCCTGCTGCACAAAAATTATATCCCCACTTCACCACCTATGAAGGGGAATTGGAACCGTTATTTTCGTGCTTGTGTTGTCACTCACGTCTCGGCAGAGGTAATAGGTGCTATAAAAATGCAGCTCACAATAAGCCAGGTAGCGCTGTGGTCATCAGCCAGCAAATGCCGCGAACTGTCATAGGTTTTAGCCTCAGAACATTAAAGGATAGCACCTTTGTGCATTTATTTTAACACCATTTCCAAAATTATGTGGGACATTAAAATATGTGTGTACATGCATTTTCTCATGTGAATGAAAAATTGCTATTAGACGGAAAAAAAAGTCTGATTGGTTTCATTAATGTATTGTATTTAAACAGCACATAAATAGCGGAAGGCTTTTTCACGCTGGCCGAAAAGAGGGTGACAGACCCCCACTCTAACAGTGTCACCTTATTTTATAACGAGCTAAATCTTCAACTAGTGACGAAATTAAAGATGTTTTTTAGCTGCACGGGTGGAGGTTGCGGAATTCCTCAGCTGAGCTACCTGTACTGAAAAGTATAGTCATCTGCAAGTGTTTGTGCTTGAAAGCAGTGCAGCTCATGGCCTGGGATCATGGTGTATGAATGAAACATATAGGGCCATATGTAGGAAGCCTAATACCGGTCGGTAACGGCCGATTTTCGGTAAATATCCCGTTACCGACCGGTATTTAGGCTTTTGGTATGTAGGGGGCATATTTCAGGATTCGGTAATTTACCGAATCGGTAAAATTACCGAATCGGTAAATACCGAATCCTGAAATGATATGTAGGGGGAGTGTGTCATTGGTGTGGGGATTCGTTATTTACCACCAACTAAAAGTTGATGGTAAATGACGAATACCTGTGAAAAGCATTTTTTTTCCATTTGAAGTGTGCAATGTGGCAGACATACATGCCCTTAGGGCATGTATGTGCGCCACATGTGCACACATGGACGAATCAGGGGTGCAACAGGGTGTCAATGTGACACCCTGCCACCCATGATGATGCCTCCCCCATTACCGATTCGGTATTTACCGAATCGGTAATGGCAACTGGCTTCCCATTCATTCCTATGGGCCTCCAGGCCCATAGGAATGAATGGGAAGCCAGTTGCCATTACCGAATCGGTAAATACCGATTCTAAAATACCGACATATACCGAATCGGTAATTATTTACCTACATTACATTTACCGATTCATAAATACCGAATCAGTAAAATTCGGTATTTAAGAATCGGTAAATGTAATTTACCTACATATGGCCCATAGTGCCCGGAGACCACCATTCTGGACCACGCCCCCCTCCCACACAGCTGAATCCATGACGAGATACTACCACTCAGCCATGGGTGAAATAGATTATGTTTATTAACAACATAGTTGAAACATGAGGATCCTAAAATCACACAGAAAATGTAAACAGTTACAGAAATTATCAAGACGAGCACATTGCACTACTTGGTGAACAATGTACAAATCAGGCATCTAAGAAAGTAGGCAATCAAAATAGTTGTCAGAACCCCATGCAGAGGGCCACGGGGCAAGCAGGGGCTACTAGGCCCAACGGTGGGGGTTGAGGTATTTTACTCCTGATGTCCCTGGGCCTGACCTACAATGGGTCATTAGCAACTGGGCCAAGTACCCCTTCCGCACTTGACTCTCAGTGGTAGTGCAGGTAGAGCAGGCCAAGGTTTCTCTGGGGTGGCAGACACAGGGGGGGGGGGTGAACACTGGCTCACAAACCAAAATAGGCGCAGCAGAACCAATAAATGATTGTCTAGGTACATACTTGCTTTTATGAAAAAATGAGTTTTTATATACGTCCCCAAAGTAAAATACGACATTCAACAAACCACATACATTGCCCTCTGACGTCAGGGCTCTAGTGTTTTATAGTCGGGCCCCTGAGTCCCCCTCCCCTCAAGCTAGTGGCAGTGGTTATTCACCATTCAATATAGGCAACATTCAGGATAAGCCCCACTAGTAGTCTGAGCCTCAAGTGTCTCACTCCCAGGGCTTTAAGTGGGCCGGGTCTCACCGGTGCCGAGCACCGGAAGTTTTTAAAAGGAGGCCTCGAAACGGGTCTCTATCGGGCTCTGTTTTGGGCCCTGGCACAGGCGGTCCATTTCTTTCAGGACTGCAGTGACAGCAGGCACATTGATGTGCGCGTGCTCACACTGCTCACTTCTCACTAATGGAGAAGTTACGGCATGACGTCGTGCCAGGTGAGCGTTGTAGGGGAAGGGAAATCTTTTAAAGAGTGTAATTTTGTCTCTGGATTTCCCTTGTCTTTTTGAAACTCAGGAGCAGCAACTTTGTTGTGGTGTCACAGGGGCTTTAAGAGGAAGCTTTTTCAATATTATATACAAGCCATAGTTACTGCTTATTTAACTTATGCAACTAGCAACAATTGACAAAGCCAATAGTCCTGACTTTTTGTAGGTGTGATGTTACTTGTTGTAGCATATATCTGAATGCAGTGACAGAAACAGCAAAATACAAAGCGGGTGGCACACTATGCTAAGCACAGATTTTTAGCTTAAGTGTTTTTAAGCCACGCCCTTAATTACATTGGCCACGCCACTTTGAGAGACGCCCCAGTTTTTTCATCCTACTTAAAGCCCTGCTCACTCTGACTCCGTTTTAAAGTCAAAAGTGTAATAGCGCTGCAGCACTATCTGGCAAGCAAGTTCCCCTCAGGCCATCTTGCCTGAAAACAGTCAAGCAACCAGAGTCTCTGAGCACGCCACCTCTGCGGACGCTGGAGCTGCAGCGGCTGTCTCTGGTAAGTCTTTCTCATGATGCTGAGGCGGGCTGAGCTTGGCTGGTCTAGAGTGACCCCACACATGTTACTGCAGCTGCAGCAGCTGGGTGTGGGGAGGCGGGTGGTTTTTCTCATAGCTCCTCCAAGCTGGGTAAGATATTTGCTTATCCCCATATGCAGTGGAGGGTGGGGTTGAACATTCTGGCACTGGTTCTCTGTCATGGTTCAAGTCTACTAGAGTCAACAAAGCGGCTTCTCTCCTCCGATAACAATCCCTAACAGCCACTTTTTGCTTGCTCCCAGCGGCCCCCTCTGGCATACAAGGTCACCATCCTTCCATTGACCACACAGGCTACGGCCTGATCAGCACAGCAGCAGTCTTCACTGTGGCACCCTTTGCATAGAGGGTTACTGAATTAACACCACACACAGGCTATAGCCAGCTCGGCACAGCAGCACACTTCACAGTGGCCCCACCTGGTATACCGGATCGCCAACTTCTCACTGGACACAGGTGATAGCTGTTTGGTGCAGTAACAATCATGGCTCACTTCACGTGAGCCCTCCTTTGGCATTCAGAGGTTGTCGACTTTTCCTGCACAAGGCAATGACCCAATCAGTGCACCAGCCATCTCCTCACACCTCGCTAAGGGAATGCACTCGCCAGGATTCCCTACTGGACATCACTCTCCTCTTCCTCACAGGACACACTGGTCTTGGAAAGCAGGTAGGTGCTCCAGGCTTCAGGGCTGTGATCTTCGATTCTCTGGGTGATGTAACCTCACCCAACTGGGAGACTAGCAGGCCTTGGCCCCTAATCCTTGTCTCAGGCGGAAGTCTTGCAGAGCTTCTCCTCCTCACACAGCCCGACTGGCTGCTTGACAGTTGCCAATTTTTTGAGATCTCAAGCTCCTTTTCTTATAGTTCATTTCTAGACACCAAATCTGATTTAGAGCCTGAGGGCCCGATTCACAGAAGTAATCTGAGACAAAATCCTAAACTTACTACTTTTGGTATTCACAGAAGGTATTTAGTAGTAGTAAAGTTAGGATTTTGTCTGCAGTCTGTCTTAAGTCTGTCTTAAGTCTGTCTTAAGTCTGTCTTAAGTCTGTCTTAAGTCTGTCCTAAGTTTGTCTTAAGTCTGTCTTAAGCCTGTCTTGAGTCTGTCTTAAGTCTGTCTTAAGTCAAACTTAAGACAAAATCCTAACTTTACTACTACTAAATGCCTTCTGTAAATACCAAAAGTAGTAAGTTTAGGATTTTGTCTCAGATTAGTTCTGTGAATCGGCCCCTGAGTCTTTGAAGTTTATGTTGGGGATCTCCTTCTTTTGAAGTGCCCACTCCTAGGTTCTCTCTTCCTCCAGACAACTGTCTGTCCAGCAGGAGTGACTCCAAAGCTGATATCACCCCAACACAGCCATGGAAGCGACTAGAGGTTCACAGCTGGATGGCAGACACACTGATTTGTGTAGCAAATGGTTGCCCCTGGGCCTCCGACCTATTCTTTATATTTCCCTCATCAGTCCCTTCTTGTTCCTGAAATTTGCCCAGGCCCCTTCCTTTTGACCTCTGTCTGAATCAAAGAACACCCTTGGAAGTGTACTAGAGAGCATGGCTCTGCCTTTCTCCAGTGTGTTCCACCAGCTTGCAGGAATAAAGCAATACACACATCTGACTTGGAGGATTCATCTATCTCATGTTCTTATGTTTCTCCATTCCGCGCTGGGTCTTCCAAACTGGAACCCAGAGTCTTCCATGTATTGTACACTTCACAGGCATACATACACCCATCACATGCATACACGCACTGCATGACACGCTTCATGTACTGTACCATTCGCAGCCACACATACACCCGGCACATGCATATAATATATATGTGCTGCACATAACTGCATCCTTTATGTATTGCACCACTCATAGGCACGCATACACCCAGTACAGGCAGATAATCTACATGCACTGCTCAGTACAGCAGTTTTCAAGTACTGAAACATTCACAGGCAAACATACACTGAGCACTTGAATATTACACATCCACTGAACAGCACTACAAGCCAAACCGATGTAAGCCAAGGTTGAGTTAATCACACAGCAGCAGAACTTTAAATGAGGGTACCTGTAGGCCTCACTCCAGTGACACAGTTGAAAAAGACCTGGTTACTCCTACTGTTCACTACACAGTATGCTGCCACCACTTCATTTGTGCTGCTTAACTCCTGGTAAATATTGACAATAAATAGAAAGCGGTTCTGCCATGTAGCAAGAAATTTCTTCAGAAAAATCTTTAACTAATTCCTCTCAAAGGTAGGAACATCAATTAAGGATACACAACACATTGACCATGAACATAGACTTCAACTCAAAAATGACAAACACTCAATTCAAATAGAAAAACTTGTGTGCGATATAATGTAATCCATATACCGTATTTGTTTAAAGACATATTATTTCAGATATCAGACATGACAATATACATTAGACGTTACATAACAGTGAGAATACAAATATCAAACACAAAATTAAATCAGGTACATATGTGAAATATGACAAAAAAGAAACAAATTATACATAAAAAACACCAAATAAACTTGTAGTAGCATCCTAATCTTTTTGTACTAATAGCTCTAAATAGACGTGTGATTATTATTTCATATGCAGCTTCATCTATTTGGCAGTGAAAGCTTATGTAATCAACATCGATGTTTCGACCCCTTATATCTGAGTGAGAATAAACAGCATCACCATGGGGTCTTCATCAGGACTGTAAACCAAAAGTGTATATGGCCTGTCTGGAAAAAATCTCAGTAAAATCAAAGATGGTATAATGGGTGAATCGCACACTCGTCCAATAGTATTAAACCAAACCTTAGAGCCTGGAATATATGGAAAGGAGTCAATATGATATGCATTTGTTGCTCCTGGTATAATTGTGTTCATTTCTATCCAACAATAGTGGCTGAGAAGATTGCCCTTCAGTGGCAAATACTGTGGATTGATTCTTCACCACTGATTCCCATCTCCAAGAAATCAAGGAAGCACCAGTTGCTCCTTGTTTAAACGTGCGTATTCTAACCCACTGTAAGAGGTAAATACCATTGCCCTTCAGTGCGATAAATATCGAATTTACTCCTATTGGACGAGTGTGCGATTCACCCATTATACCATTTTTGATTTTACAGCAAAAATCCAATAGGCGGAACCAGAGATTTGAATTTTAAATGTTTAAATAGGAATACTGTCAAGATGCTTAAAGTGACAATGATATCAGTGGTTGTGGTAGACTTGGACCTAGACACATTTTGATGCCGACCACAATTGAGCACAGTTCAGATACACCAATCAGGTTTGTCCTCATCAAAGATTTTACCTTCTAACTTTAGTCCTTTAAGTCTCAATCCACAACAGGAATACACTTCTAAAGTCCCCCTAGGATCTCAAAGGAGACACTTAGAGATTCACAGGGTGTCAGACAGAGGCTAAATAGCAGGGTCCAGTCCATGTCCAGGAAAAGGCCTTCTGTAACTTGTTGTGTCCCTGTGGCTTTAACAAAGGTTCCGCCCTTGTACACTTGGAGCCTACTTTGTTATCCTTGGTACAAGCAAGAGACGTCCAGTCCATCAGGGCTGTTCTCAGGTCACAGACAACAGGCAAAGTCCTCTTCTGAACTTCATCAGGTCCAGGGGTGTTCAGAAGTGGTTGCCTGGAGATGCCACATGTATGCTTGGCAAAGGCTAGTGGGTGGGATTGACTCCTGGGCTCACCATAACCAATGGGATAAAAGCTACTGGGTCCAATGCTACCCAATTTGGGCATTTTAAGATGACGAAAGTCTTTGACCACACTAAACTTGCGCTCTGTGGTCTAGGAATTTGTGTGGGAAATGTACAAATGTTGCAATACATTACAATGTAATAATATGTTAATTCGTGTGTCCTTCCTCATCTAACACTAAAATCCAGTTTAGGGCAGTAACTGTTCCCACAATAAACCTATAAACAGAAGTCTGGTAGACAAAAGTGGGATTTTCCCTGAGCCAGATAGTAGATAGACACGAATTGATTTGGCATTCTGTTTCCCTTCCTTTCATGTGTGTCCCCAGTGTTATATGTATAAACCCAATAACATATGTCTAGTTGAACAAAGCAGGTCCTTCAGCAACCAGACAGTGGATACACAAGAAATGTTTTGGCACCCAGTTTCCCTTCCTTTCAAGTGTGCCCCTAGTGTTATATGTAAACCCAACAGACCTGTCAAGTAGGATTGACTCAAACAGGATTTAACACTCTAATTTCTAAAAGCATACTCATAGTCCCACCCTGCATATTGTGTCTTAGGTTCAGAGGAGTCATCCCTGCCCATGCAGGTCAGTCTATTATTTGTTCCTGGTTATTATTTCACACCTTTTCACACCTATTCAAATGCTAATAACTGGCTGGCAGAAGTGTAAGAGCAAATGCAAAATTAGTCTCCGGGAACTTCGGGCAGGAAAGAGATAGCTTTCAAAAAGTTACTTTTCCTGACTATTCCTTAAAAATCCAACTTAACCACTCAGTAGGCTTTTTAATACCTATTAAAAAATAGTTATTTCATTATTTTTCTGGCTAGTCCCATTCGGGAAATACAATATTGGGATTTTTAGTTTGTTCTCTGTTTTTCTACATAGGACAGCTAGGCCTGCCACATTGTAAAATAGCATTTGGGTGCTAGTTGCTGCAAGGACATATTAATATTATATTTCTACATGTCCTACTTTTAGATACCATGCGTTTTGACTTGTAGGCGATAAGACATACTTCGAGGTGGCATATTAATATTTAAATGGGAGATTTTGACCAGTCAAAAGGGTTATTTTGATAGGTCGAATTGCAGTTTTTACATTGCTACAGTCAGGCTGCATTGTAGGCCTGAAGCCATGTTTTACGCTGTCACTGTAGTTGATGGCACAATAGGAGCTGAAGTTCACTAGTGACATCTCAATTACAGGCTCTGCGTAAACTTTGTACCATGCACTAGGAATTTATAGGTAAGTTACATTTGCCAATTAGGAATATGTCATTTCAATCATGTTTGAAGGAGGAGCACAGTCACTTATTTACTACTGGTTAAAAAAAAACAGCAAAAATATAGGGTCCAGCAAAAGGGGAAAAATCCAGGGTGACCACGCAGAAAAGTTTGATTTCCTGCAACCTCCATAGTCACTTCCATAACGCTAAGAGGCAAATGGCTCAATAACCCTGCAGCTGTTTCTTCAAGAATAACCTGTCAACCTCACAGGTAAGCTGATGTAATGCAGATCACACTAGTACAACCATGTCTAGAGAGCCAATCTGAGCAAAGTGCTTCAAAATCTAAGGAAAGTCAGAAGGTAAGGCGGCGACTGTAGCAGACACATCCACGTACGAAGGTACATGTAAACATTTTTGCAGTATCAATGCTCAAGCACTACGCCTTGAGTACAGGGCAATTATCTTTCTCCACCTCTTTCTTTATGTGTAACTCTGTCTGATTTATTCTGACCCTTCCATCCTCCAGTTCTAACTATTAGACATCATAACACTCGTGGATGGTAGCCATTAAAAAACAAGGGCTGGGGTCAGTCCAAGGGAAGCTTTCTCCTTCTGCTCAACCAGATGCTGTTAAAAAGATTCTAGGAGTGAAACTTGTTTCCTTTTTCTTTTAGCAGTTCAACTTGTAAAAATAATTGGTTCCTCCACACATATTGCCCCCAGCTCACACTCCTCGATTTCTACAACATGATCCATTTTTACCATAGATATTAACAGCTGAATTTTTGTGGTATAATAACATGTTTGTTCAGGCTCAAATCACACCACTAGCTGTTACCCTATCCATGCAGTAACAAGGACCACCTAGTGCTGTCAAAAGAAAGAGTTCTGGTGTTCCCCAAAAACAAAGGGGGATATTAGCAAGGGCCTTATCGCCGCTTTAGTGGCACTTTTGGTCGCTAAAGCGGCGATATTTCTATCGCCCTATTAGCAAGCTGTCGCTAACAGCTATTAGAGACAGCTTTATGGCGAAAGCGACCGTTTTGGTGCCGCTTTGCATGTCAGCGATATATATCGCTAATGACATGCAAAGTAGGCGTTCCCAACTTAAAGCGACTTTAAACAGTTGCAAACCCAGCTTCCCCCTATTAGCAATGCCCGCGAAGCGATAAAAAAATTTGCGCTAATCGCGAATATCAGCTTAAAACCTGACTTAACTATTCTAGTCAATGGGAGGTGGATTGTAAGGTTAAGTCCTCACCTGCCTATTAGCAAGTTTTTCATTAGCGCGTTGGATTTATCGCTGGATTTCTTGCGCTATTGCTGGGTTTCGCCGCTATCGCTGGATTTTCTATCACCTTGGAGATAAGCGTTGATAATAACGCGTTATCTCCGCGATTAAATCCAGCGATAGCCGGAATTAAATAAAACAACGCTAAGCGCGCTTTGCGATAATTATCGCAATTTCTTGGAAAGTTTCTAAGTACTTGCTCTGTGGCAGGATTTTGGTCGCCCAAGCATCCTTTAATCTCCAGGAAGATTTGGAGAGAGTGTAAACTGAGCATCATAACAACACAGTTATCACAGTTCCATAAACAATTGGAATATCTAGGTGGAAGTGAGAGGGTGCAACTCTTTAATAACCCATAGAAATATGTATACATATATTTATGTTCGAAATTGGAATTGATCCATAGAAAGTTCACATTTTACAATAGTACTAGCTACAATAAAATATAGCGAAAACAAGGACTCTTGGTTATACACATTGCATACTGTTTGCAATCGCTATATAATTGCTAACATCAGATCACTACTGAAAACAAAAAAGATGACACTTTAGCATAGCAACTACTAAAAAGCTGGAATGGTCAAAACCATGGTTGTCAACTTATTCGGATCACAATTGCTAACCGATCATTATCAAAATGCTGTGAAATGGAGGATCACAATCCCCCCTCCAATTAAATACTTTGTAACAGTTTCACAAACTTTACTATTTACAGTCCTGAAGATCACAAACACCGAAAAAAAGCGGAAAACAAAGAAATCATAATGGAAATGTCCAATCCAGTGTATCAATTACCTGCAAAGCAAAGTTTAGAGTACATGAAATTGAGCTGTTGCTGTGGCCTGGACAGTGGCGGCTCTTCTGCTAAGGCAGAGGAGCGTCGCCCCACTGCTCAGCAAGCAGTGTAAAAAAGAAAAAGAAAATGATAATAATAAGAGTTACTATAATTTTCTTTTTTATTTGCTGGACTCGGACCCAGGACCGGTGGGGCGGGTCTAGGCTGCCACCATTAGAGCAGAGCGAGGAGTAGTTTGCACTCCTCTAAGTGCGCATGATGGTTTGGCCAGCCCTCTTGTGTCATTAGCACTTAGAATGTTCTCCACTGGGCTGTGTTGCACAGTCCAGTGGAGAACATGCCCAGGCTCCCAGGCATTGTCTGAGCGGCCTGTTTGGCTACTCAGACCAATCACGACGCTGTTTATGCAGCATCGTGATTGGCTGGGAGAGGCAGGGAGTCTGGGTGCTTCCGGTTCTGCGTGGAGGAGAAGTGGCTGCGACGGTGACAGATAAGTTTCTTTTTTATTATTTTTTCATCCCCCGCCTCACCACCCTGTTTCGAGGCAGCCGCCACTGGGCCTGGAGGTTAGGGCCTTCTCCCAGTTTATGGTTAGGTAGTATTGATACATAAAAATGGAAATATCCTCCCACCTGAGGTACGTAGAGGCTCGGGGTCAGTTGCTGCTCTCTCAAGGGGAACCACCCGTAACAATGAAGGGGTTAAGATGGCAGTCTGGTCCTCATCAATTGACCATGCGGGTATCTTTCGATCTGGCTAATTTTTAAGCCAACTGGGTACTGGACGGGTGCCATCTCAACATGCCCAAAGAAACAAAAAAATAACAAATGGTGGTCCAGAGAGCGACTTGTATCACCAGAAGTGTCAAGTCTCAGGTCCCCTGCTGTTGTAGCAATAGTTCTTGAGTGCCCTCCACTGATCTCTGGTGGGGGCTAGAGAGGGCTTTCACGTGCTTGGTCCACTTGTATTAATCTCTTGGTCTGAAAGGCGGCATCCATACAGGGAAGGAAAGAAGGTGCGTTGGCCAGTGGAGCTCAGGGGGGCCATCAGGTCTGTTCCTGTGCATAGATGGTGAAGGGGGCTACCACTTGTGCTCAAGGACAATTAGGAAAGAGGAGATGAGAAGCTGAGAAGCTGGCATGCAGAGGCCTGTGTGAGGGATATCTCAGTGGAGCGGTGTTGGAAGGCGTTCACCAGGGAGGCTGCGGAATGCGTTCCTGACCCCCCGAGGACCCACCTCTCCCATAGTTAGGCCAAGCAAGAGCGGGGAGGCCCTTCCTGGGAGGGTCTCATACCTAGGATCGCACACGCTGAGCTTACACTCTTCTGATAGAGGGACACCACACAGTAGTTCTTCGTAAGACAATATACTTTATCGTTTGTTTGTAAGGGATCTTTATAATCCGGAAGGCGGGTATAGAATTAGTGCCACAAGCGGCGGCGATCTCGTGATGGGGGTGTGGGGGTAGCGGGACAGTCTTTGAATCAGTGACTCTGCGGAGTATCCTGCGCACAGCTCTCAATCCTCGAGCTGAGGGGATGTTGCTTCTCTCTGCAATCTCTGCCAATTCTCTTGGAGGAGGGTGCCGCGAGTCACTCAGCAGGCACAGGTGGTTCGTAGTTCGGGGAGCCGCGACAGCGTCAGCAGGGCTCAGATGGTTCAGAGGTCGGGGAGCCGCGACAGCGTCAGCAGGGCTCAGATGGTTCAGAGTTCGGGGAGCCGCGACAGCGTCAGCAGGGCTCAGATGGTTCAGAGTTCGGGGAGCCGCGACAGCGTCAGCAGGGCTCAGATGGTTCAGAGTTCGGGTAGCGTTCTTCGGTTCGGGGAGCGATCGAGCCGCGACCAGGTCAGCAGGCTCTCGTCAGTCCAGGTCTTCTCTGCCTCCCGTCCCTTCCGCACCCCTTGTTATACTTCCCCTCCTCTTTGAAGTCCGGAGTCCTCGCCGAGAGGGGTCTTGGTGCCTGGGGGCGGTGTGTCGGGGCTTCCTGTCGCTCGGCCCTTTTGATCTGTTCAGGTGGGTCCGGGAGGGACTCCAGACACCCAGCAGGTGAGGCCGCCTGGTGGCCGATCGAAACCGTCCTTGGGGAAGAGACCAGAGGTGTGACAGGGTCGGCGCCTCTCGGTCTGGCTTGGGGGGTTCCTCTCTCCCTCGGCCAGGCATGCGTATTGGGGTCGGGCCGGCCACCGGGATGTTGGGCCGGGGCGGCCGGAAGTCTGGCACATCGTGGATCGGTGCGGTTGCAGGGTGGCTTGCTGGTCGGGAAGGCCCATGCCACGAGGCCGGTCTCACAAGCGGTGCACCTGAAACGATTGGAAACGGAAGAGCATCTGACGTCACTCCCAATTACTGTCCGTTTTTTTGCAAATCCCATTGGGTTTCATGTTTTCATAGATATATTTTCAAACCAAACTCTTCTCACCAAAATCGAGTGTTTCACTTTAATTCTGTTTTTTTACTTATGAATAACCCTTGATATTTTCTTTTTACTGTAGCAGGACTGGTAGATCAGTTGGCATTCTTCTTCTTTTTTTTTTTTTACATTGCAGCTGGTCGTTTTTCTCAATTTTACAAGTCTTGCTCGTTTGAATACTCTGAAATGACTTTTTTCTGTAATTGGTTTTCAGTGCCGCGGAGGATTAGTGGGGGTGACACCAAACTGCGAGCGCCCTTTCATCCTGCCCTCTGTCTGAACGGTGGCCACATGGCTCCTGTGTGCACGGCCTGGCCCGGGACAAATAAGCGCCAGATACGAGGCAGCTTGTGCTGCAGGTCCGTCCAGCAAAGAGTCTTTTCACAGACAGGTGAGAGAAGGATAAAGCCGAGGAAGGAAGGACCCCTCCTTTAATGGGCAGAAGTGTCAGTTTAAATTGCATTTAAAAACCGACGTCTGGCCGTTAACCTGCCGTCCTGAGAATTTTAATCATTAGGCCAGGCCTTCGGCTGCCTAATTTGCGCTTTCGTGGACTCCTTTTCATCCATTAGGGAGGTAGAAGCTGTGCTCTTTCAAAAAGACAAGATTGCTTATTTACAAGCCTCTTGCGCCGCCGGTGCGTCACTTTTTCCTACTTTAAAAGTGAACCACGGTGGCGCAAGGAGCTTGTAAATAGGTCCCAAGGTTCCTTTCATTCTGCGCTCATAGTAAAAAAAATTAATAAGAACCGCTATGCATACCTTGAACAATCATTAATTTTATAGACGTGATTTGCTAAGCACCTTTGTAGAACCAGCTATGTCACCATCAGATATGTTGCAGGTCAAACAAGAAAGTCCAATACATTTCACACCTTCGATTTGGCAAAGAATAGCATGTATTATCAGATAGACATGTAGCACTCTGATAAATACGTAAAATGCCAGATATTTCCCATACAGTCAAATGTGCCACAAACCAGGAGATATGTTCAATACCATCAACTATTTCACAGACTGTCATACCTCACAGAGTGTTGCCTTACGGATTTGGCGTAAATCATGTTTTTGTTTACAAATGATATACTGCATTTTTTTAGTGTCAGCTTGTTTATACTGTATTTGTACAGTGCGCATTCTGCAAAGAAACCGTGATGCTATGCGCCAAGGGCCTCATTATGAGTTTGGCGGTCCAACTGCCCGACCGCCGTGGCCGAGGTCTCGAGAAGACCGCAGAGCCGGCGGTCTTTCGATTGCAGTATTATAAGTTGACCACGGGGCTAGCAGCGGTCTTCCTGGCGACGGTCAATGGTTTTCCATATTTATCAGTGGCTGTGTGTAGATTTCGACTGCACATGTCGGATGTACACATATGCATGATACAAGTGGAAAAATACCACCTATCAATTGCCGGAGTCTGGTGCATATGTGGCCAGTCCAGTCAATGTGTATATGTTAAAAAACGCACTTAACCTTTATTTTGCCGCAAACAGGGTCGTATCATTCGGGGTGAAGATGCTGCTGTGAAGCACCCCAAATCCTTTGATTCCGCCGACTCAAAGCCGACAGTCCCATCACCGCAGTCGGCTCATGGGAAAGCTAACTCGTAATACGGTTTGCAGTGAAACCTCTCTGTACTGCCTCTATGGCAGCTGCTTTACCCCGACCGCAGCCGCAACGGTCTGCGGATGGCTGATGGTGTTAGTGGTTTGCTGGCAGTCTTTCCAACAGCAATCCGACAATCTCATAATACGGCAGTCGGACGGCCTAGGTCTCAGTGGTCGGACCTCACTGCGGGCACTGGCGGTTCATGGACCGTCGAACACACAATCAGGCCCTAAGCCTTTCATTGTATGTGCATGTACACAAGAGAGGTCTCTGTAACAATGAATGATTTTAGCAAAAATAAATAATTACAGAGAGGACGCTTACAAAAGAACAGTTTTTGTTGGCGGGAACATCTTGAAATGCCTTCTTGTTCCTACAGTTCATGAGAGGTGGGCGAGCCACTGAAAGCTCGAGCCAGAGTTCAGTCTGATGGCCGGCTGTGGCCCAGCTAGAGGTCCTCTTGGACGCTCAAGCCTAAAGTGAGCCGAGCATTCACGCAGCTTCAGTCTGCCACCTGCGCTGTACCCTCACGCGCCAAGAATAATAGACACAGCACCTTTGATATAAAACAGACAAGAAAAAGAGATACTCTTTTAGTGGCTGAACTGTACAAGGTGGAGCTAGAAAGTCTAGGATCAATCCAGATTTCCTGCTTCATAAAACTGGGTGACCCTTGACAAATATTTTATTTACAGAGCCTCTTTTTTATATAATTATCACATATAAGAGCGCCTTCAAATATGCAAGCTTAGGATGTGGGCTGTAGGAAAATGTATTGTTTTTGATTTAATACCTTATAAAGTTGCTCCATGTAAAAATCTAGGCCACATATTATGGTGTGCATATGACAAGTGACTTGTCCTTTAGTTCAACGACGATATTGTTGCCTCTCAATGCAGTGATATAATCAGATGTACTAAGGTGACAAGCTTCCGCCTGTTAAAGAAATACACTTTTTGCATTTTGAAGAAACTTTGTCATATTTTTACCAAATATGTGTTGTATGATTTACATGTCAAAAAATGTCAGGGCTCGGCTCATGCACGGACTCGTAGAGCTCAGCAACACAATCGGATCAGCTCTGGCTCGGCTCTCCCTGTTAATTTGCTGGCTCGACCACCTCTACAGTTAACCCTATAGTTGTGATATACAACTGCTTTCACTACAGTCACATTTTCAGTTCATTGCCTTTTAGAATAGAAAAGCTTTACTTGCAAGTACTGCCTAGCATGGCAGACCCTTGCTGGGAAATATGAATTGAGAGACTAGTCCTTAAAAGCTAGGGTGATCGTCACTGTGATCTGGCAGTCCAATTGCGGACAGGCTGTCATGTCAGGTTTCTCTGCCCAGAGAGACAGCTGAGTCGAAAATCAAGTGGTTCCCTGCCCTCTATCTGGAGTGAGGGAATCACAAGATTGCTTGGTTTGGAATCTGCTCTTTTTTAGCAGATGCTTTTAAATTACTGTCTCAGTTCAAAGACTATTCAGGAAAATAATAGGGTGGCCTGGGAAGGCCTACTGACTACTACAGTATATGTTTTGATTAATAAAACAGTGCACACACAGGCATGACCCTTGTAAGTAAGAAACTCAGTAATTCCCCTGACTCTAAGTGACATGAGGACACCAAAAGTTTAATTGGGCAAAAGGTCTGCTAATTTATGGCAAAGCTCCCACTCCGCCACAGAACAAACAAGCATTGGCACAGTCAATAGGTCTCGCCTTGGGGACCTTATGTGTTTAGGCAGAATTTTTGGCTATGTTGTAGAGCATTGTGGCTGCTGTGCATTATGTTGAAAAGTTATAATACAAAGTGTTAATCATTTTTGTTACCTTTATAGAAACGAAGATGACATTGTATATAACTGAAAAACCTTATTAAAAAAAGATTTAATTAAAAAATGTCTTCTATTTTTTTGTACTTGCATGTGGCGTGTAATTATGTGGCACTTAGTGGTATTATTTGGAGTGTATGTTGCATTGAATGCAGTGTATTTATGTAGCATATCATTATGTGTCACTGAGTGGTATTGTTTGGAGTGCATGATGCATTGAGTGTAGTGTAATTATGTTGTATATAATTATGTGGCACTGAGTGGTATTGTGTGGAGTGTATGTTGTATTTAGTAGTGTTTAATTATATGGTGTGCAATTATGTGGCATTTAGTGGTCTTTGGAGTGTATGTTGCATTGAGTGCAGTCTAACAAACCTGGATGAAATGTGCTCCTTCTTACTTCATTTCCAAGGAATGCTTTTTATAGATGCCTTTTAGTTTGACAAACATAACCACCTCTAATACACCATATCACCTTCATAAAGAGAAAAACATTACTAGCCTGTGCTGTAATAACCAGCAGATCTCTGTCCTCGTTCACAGGTTTATTTAATTTATTCATTTAAAAAGATTTATATAGCGCAAACATGACCCTTGCGGGTGTCAGAGGTGCCAGAACAACATGTGATACACAACTCGATAGCAGAGGGAATGGAACTACTTTGTAAGTGGACTAAAACAATTTCTCCCGTATCGAATGTTGGAATCAATATGTGAGTGGAGCCAAAGCTCTTCTCTTAGTTGTGCTTCCTAAAGCTTTTTTTCTGATGAGGATTAGGCCTGGGCAAAATTTCCGTTCCGTTCGCGGAATTTGCGATAATTTGGCATTTCCGCGTTCCGCGGAGAGCGCGGAAATGTCAAAATTTCCGCTTTCCGCAGCTTTGCGATAATTTGGTTCTTGCTCGCGCTGTAAAATAATACATTCTCGCGCGCGCGCGATCGCCTTACCTGAATCCCCGCGTTCGCCAACAAGTTTTTCCAATCCGGTCGCGTTCTCCATGAGATGTTGTATTGTTTTAGCCATTTGCGCTGTCTCGCGACAGTTCACGTCCGTAGTGACGTCATGCGTCGCGCGATCACGTCTTTCTTCTCGCAATCATGCACCGCGAGACAACTGAAAACAAGATGGCCGCGCCCGCGAGCAACCGCAGGTGTAAGTTAGCGACCCGCAACCATGCAGAAGATATCGCGAACGGGCGGGAAAAAAACTTCCGCATCTTCGCGATATTTCCGCTTGTTTGCGGAGATTTTTAACATTTTCGCGATAATTTGCGAAAGTCGCTTTCGCAAATTCCGCCCACCCCTAATGAGGATCTAGACAGCTGCAGCCAGTGGCATCTAATGTGGGTCCATAATTGACAGATCCATCAGCTTTTAATTATATCAACCAGTGGTTAATTTGTAAAAAAAAAAAAAAAAGTGCCAGGGCGCTTGTCAGGATGCAGCTTGCCCCCTGACAAGCGCTTCCAGAACCGACTGTCAACCCTGAAAGAGGAGCGAGGGTGTGGCTTAATGACCAGAGCTGCTGACTTCAGAGCTGGGCAACCAGGTTCGAGCCTCGGGTCGGCTCAAAATCCTGTGATCTCCCCATGCCTCATAAATGATTGTGAATGTGTCCTGAACTGGTGCTTGTGCAAAGTACCGGTGTTGATGATTAAGTGCTGGTGCTGAGCACCGGAAACCACTGGCAATACAGACCTTATGTGGTTACCAAATTATATATTTGGTTCACGTGCCCATTGGGGCCCTGTTCGTACTTTACAACATACAAAAATGAATAGTTCAGCCCATAGGCAAGTGGCGACCTCTGTAGTTTCAGTATTGTCAGTCACAAACAATCCTTCTTTGAAGCAACCTGGTGGTGCCACTTTACTTGAAATAGCCAGGCTATTGTCTTTGTCAATGCTTGTTGGCAGAGGCATCTATACAGGTGTCAAGACTTGTACATGGGCATAGCCAGCAATATTGTAACTCATGCTAATAAAGGAAATACATTTCTAGGTTGCTGCTATTTGTCATGACGCAAGCGCATGCATGCCTCATGACGCGTGCGTTGTCACGTGTATACACATGCATCCTAACATATGGCAGTCATATTTAGTTTACTATTCTAACATGGCAGAAGATGGCAATGTACATTAAAATGGTAAAAAGGAAAATGAATGGGCATAAGGCCAGCAAAAAAAGACATATGCAGTACAGCAGAATTTGGCAACTGCCGGCCTTCAGTGATTTTTTTTTTTTTAAGCTGAAAATTAAGAAACAAAAATTAAACCACAGGCAGTTAGATGGGGAACTGGACAGGAAGCATTGGGGGAACGAGATGCATTGTTTAAAGAAATAACAATGTGTGTGCCAAATTGTGTTTGTCTTACGAATACAAAGAAAAATAATAGCTTGACAAATATAGTCTAGCTTACAAACTATTAGATGCACAAAATATGCTGCTATACTTAATTACAAAGAAAAGTGTGTGCCAGTTCTTATACAATATATAAATAACCCCTGATGCATAATTTAGTGCAGATAAAAAAGTAGTCACCACCCTTGAATGCCTAGCACCAAACTATGACAAATTCAAATCTTATTTGAGAATCGACTCATTCACTAATTGAGGTTAAATAATTGTTTGTATCACTCTTGGTCAAAGAGCTGAAGTTTCACGGTATGATATTTAATCATTGGAGTATTGACGTCTCACGTTAAATAAACATAAATGGGACCTGCAGAGGGTTGTGAGGTGTTTTTTGCTTCTTAAGAAAATCAGATCAGAACACAGGCAAAGTTAGTGCAGACTACAAACGGAACTGAGCACTCGGCATGCACAATATGTCATCGCGCAGTAAGAGGATGCACCTCGGGGGCACGCATGCTGCCTGTGAGAAAATTGCCTCTCTGTGGTGAGTGACCGTGAGGGGGTTGCTTCTCATGACCTCTTTGAGTGTGTACTTGGTACTCAGCAGTTAGACATGGGAGTTTTACACTCATTTGGAAAACCAAGCACTTGCAGCTGTGCACTCTGCTGTAACGCCTCAAGTCCCTCAGGAAGTGCTTGCTTGACATCATTACTGAGCTGCGATCTTGTGAACTTCGAGAGGGATTCGAACTCATCCAGTCGAGAGCTGCCGTGCGCTGAACTTACCGTCAGTGCTCACAGAGTGAATATTATCAAACTCACCTTAGGTTTCTTTCCTGATAATAAAGCAGATGTAAAACTTGCGTAAATTTAGGCGGCCAAACACAAGCAGGCACTGTTAGTATCCTGATATAAACAAGCAGGGCAGCGCGGCGATCGCAAACGCGCTAATAACGCGTGCACGCTACAAGTGCAAACCAACGCGACCTGCGCTGACCGCCATCTGTGTCCAATTAAGATAATTGGTTACAGGTGGCGCTGCTATTCACCCCCGCGGACCTAGGCCAAGGCAGAGCGAAGGCTGGCCATGTACCGGCCTTTGGCCAATTGCATGCTGTCTTTCTTAGAAAGACGCATGCAAAGGCCAATAGGTGGGATCTTAAAAAAAAGCACACGCACAAGCGTGTGATTAAAGTTAAAAAGCCCTTACTTAAAGTCTCGCAGCGCAGCGCATGTGCGCTGGCTCAGGCAAGACCTAAAAAGGCCCTCTGTGTCTCGATTGGTTTGCTCTTATCACTGAGTGTGTCTTATGGACTGGGGCACAAGCCTATTCAATTTTAGATCTAGAAGAGACTCTCCAAACAAAGAGATTTGAGGATAAATCCTGATGAGGAAATACCCTAAGAGGTCAGGTGGAGTTAATGTGTGCAGAGAGGCAGGAGTCCAGCTCCAATTGTTTATTCGTGTGACCGTGGGTGCTGTATCTGGCCTCGTGGTGTAAGACCCAGGTTCTATCTCTCGTTTTTAGGTCTCGCCTAACCTAGCGCATGCGCTGGTCTGGCGAGACTTATTGAGAGGGCTCCAAAAAGTGCTACCAGGCCAGCCTAGAGCTACAGTGCATGTGCATGGGCGCGCACGCCGCGCTTTACTGCGATTACTTTCACTTTTGCGGCCGAGCCAATAGGTCTCGCTTTTGGGACCTTATAAGTATTTAGTTATGCAACTGTTGCATAGCTAAACACTTACAAGGTCCCAGGGGCGAGACCTATTGGCTATGCCAATGCTTGTTTATCTTCACTGTCAAAACTGTGGCACTCTGCATTTGATAGCTTTCTGCTGCTGCTATTTGTTACACCAGAAATGTTGGAACAAAACGGAAACGTTTTGCATCTTGCAATTTACAAGTTGTCCCTAAAGTTTGAAAACTTGGCTTCAGTCCTTATTTGGCCTAGATCACTGAACTTTCACCAGAACAGCCACACAGATTAGAATAAGACTTACGGCTTTACTATGAGTTTGTCGGTGCAGGCGCGGGACCACCACATTCCTGCACCACCAAACCTGTGTAGGAATAGCCCGCCAGATCAGGAGTTTTCTCCTGGTCTGGCTGGAGGGTCTTTTGGCGTTCCCATGGCAGTGCCTATGAAATAGGCACCGAAATGGCAACGTCAAAGGCAGTACCTGCATGGCATGGACTGCTGCAGTCCATGCCGTGCAGGTATGGTGTGCATGCACACTCAGGGGCACATGTTGTGCTCCACTGCGTGCATCGACATGGTGTGAGGCTTTGTTTCCTCACCGCCACACTTTGCATGTCGGTCGCACTGCCATGAAAAGTGTGGCAGTGAGAAAACTCATAATGTGCTTGGCAGGGCCACAGCGGCCCTGCTAAGCATATTGCAGCCTCAGGACCGCCGTGCAACCGCCAGGAAACAGCGGTTTCTTGGCGGTTGTGGCAGTTGCGGTGGTGCCAGAGTGGCCCGACTGCCCTAGTCATAATAGGGCAGCCAGAAGACTGCCAATGTGAGTCTGGCGGTCCGTGGACCACCAGACTCATATTAAGGCCCTCAGACGTGAAAGGTCAGGCCTAAAAAAGGCTAAAAGAGCATAGGCTGGGGATATTCAAGGCTAGGAGTGAGCTGGATGTTGTTTGTGAGCAACCAATCAAGCTTTTCCCTTTAAACCATGAGAAGTTTCGATCCAAGATTCTGCAAGAACATATGGAAATGAAAAAGCGTCCACCTATTACTCTTTAACCCTCACTATTTCCCTCCCCGTCTCTCTTCCCACCTTCCTATTCACACTAGTTTCTGCAGGAAGAATATTAATTTGAGAGAAATATCAAATATGGAAAGATAGGGCTGCACTATTTCATCTGTTGACACTATAGGAGGGAAGCAGGAGAGCTAGGGATAAGCAAATGGGTAAGCAAAAGGTAAACCTTCACTCGAGAAGTTGGAAATGTCGTTCACCTCAGTGAAGCAGGCAATTTTTTCTGATTTCAGCAAGATGAAATTTCCCTGTCCACTGCACAACTGGGGTGTTTTTCAGTCACAATATATTTCACCCATTAAGGCCAATATATAGGCCCTTGGATAAAAATGTAGGATGGAGCAGGGTTGCGGATCCTGGAGTAAGAGTGATTTGCTGCAATTGGGACTAGGCTGGGCTGGGAAAACTCCTGCAAAGGAACTTTGCTTGGCAGCAGGAGTGCAACAACCAGGTGATGATGCTCAAGATATGCCAGGAGTAGGAACTATGACAGGAAATTGCTTCTAGGAACCTCCCATTCACCTGCTTCTCTCTCGCCGCAGTAGACACATGTTCCGACTGCTCCATTACCTCAAAACTCTATCATACAAAATGGTAGTGGAAGGGTAGAGAATTCTCCCAAGGAGCTTTTCCTTGAAATCTATCCCAGAAAGAAAGGAACTCCTTTGATGGTGCCTGCAATCACAATATACCCTGCTTGCACCTTTGGGTTTTTCAGTGTATCTAAAGGTAGATCATTCAGATGCTCATTAGGGCTTCCGCTGCAGATCTAGAGGTGCACCACATCAGCACTGAATCCACCATCTCAATGAGCTATGTAGCCGGCAGTTGCTAACTTTTCATTCAAGTCATGATCCTGCTGGTTTCCCTTGATGTGAAGCTCACCCATTCACCATGCACCCCCAAGACTAGACAAGGAATGCTGCTGGAGCTCCAAGCAGTCAGTCTCATCCTCCTTGCACGTTTCCTTGACCAACAAATTGAGAATTGTAAGAAATTCCACCAACAAATTCCACCAACAAATTGAGAATTGTAAGAAATTTGCACTAAGTTCCAAGAAACAACTTATGGACTCATGAAGTTATAACTGGAGATGGAACACTTTAGTGGCAAAAAGCTGGACTTGGTTGCACACTACTTATGAATTAGCCTTTACTTCTATGTGATACAGTGTGGGTAAAACCAAGAGGTGGAACATCCTCCCTCAACACAACTGAGCCTCCACCTCAATTCTCAAGTTCCGCAAGAAGCTGAAGACCTGGCTCTTCAGAGGAGCACTTTGGGGACTACACACCTGCCCAAGCGCCTGGGTACCCTCTTGGGTGATTAGTGCACTGTACAAATCAATATAACATAGCATAACATAAAATAAAATGTGTTTATCAATGTAGGGCCACTGGGGGTAATTACTAGTGACCAAAACCCTTGTTTCTGACACAACATTTTATGTGAAGACTGTAATACAGAATCCCCATATATATAATAAGTGAGATAGCTCAGCCTCTTAATTTGTTAAAAATGAGTCTTCCCATTAATCTCCTGGATGGTTTACTGTTTGATTTCGGAAATAAAAGAATAATCAAGAATTGTATCTTGTGTTTAGAACTAAGGTGTGCTTCATAAAGATAAAATGTCTAAGACAGGGTTACTTTTTTTCTTTCTTCCTGGAAGAACAGGAGTAAAAGTCTCATACAGAGAAGCCTGTATGTCTATTGGAATATACTGTCCTCATTTTCAGAAGGATGAGGACCTATGAGCAACAGTGGATGGCATGACAGCCAAGCAGTGGAAAGGCGCTTTGTAAACAGCTGTCCTGTATGCCAATGAGTATGGCTATTCATTTAAAGTACTTTTCAACTTTTTAGTTAGAGCCTAGAAGTGGTTGTCTGATGAAATAAAACTAAAATAATATTGGTGACAAAAATATTACCAAACAAATATCAACATTATATACCTGGTATGTAAAGACAAAAACATTGACAACAAAAATATACAAAACCACAATATTGTTAGAAAATATCAGTGACAAAAATATCACACAAAAAGATTTCAAGGACACAAATATTAACATTCTATACCTTGCATGTAACGACATAAATGTTGACAAAAAAAATATAGAAGACCACAATATTGTTAGGAAATAGGTAAGTATATTGAATTTTTATTTTTAGAGACTACATTAACTTTAAAACATATAGTACCTTTAAAAATATTATTACTTTTAAAATAGATGTACTTATAAAATAAAAACTATATACAAAATGTTAACTTATAAACATAACATAAACATATATACTTTAAACAAATCTCACAAAAATTAATTTCGTTGCATGCACTGCATCGCATTTGGGGATGCAGTGCACACAACGATATTTGTTTTATTAATTTATATGTTTACTTACCTGTGAACCTCCGTAATCCATAGTTTACTACCCCCACCCTGCCCCTCCCCCTCCCCACGTCACCGCCCTGCAGGTACTCCTACTACCGACCGCGGCTGCTGTAGGGTTCAAATTCATGTTTCTCACTCCAAAGTGGCCAACAGCAGGCTCAGTGTTGGGCATTGGATGGGATAGATTTACTGTTCCCACTCCAACGTGAGCAAAAGTAGAGAATGTGTTTGACATTGGAGGGTCAGATTTAGTATTCCCACTCCAATCTAAGCAGAAGTAGGGAAAGTGCTGTTCTCTGCAAGTTTTGTATGCAATAATCCCACTCTTAGGTTTTTTTGTTTTTTTAATACAACATTTTAATATAGACCAAAATTTCAATTTTCAAATATCTTTAGAATAATTAATTCATTAAATATAACACAAACACAATTAAAATATTAAATACACATTTTATATAATAAATAAAATACACATTTTTTAAAAAATATTTTCAATTAAAGCACTTGCTAGCCTGCTATCCTATTGTAAAAACGAATACTGAAATCAATTAAAATCAATGCAAACTATAAATAATGATGAACTAATAGTGCTCAACAATTAAACAAAACGATTATTATTAATATAAGTAATAAATAAAAAGATAATGAACACAATTAAGAATAAATAAATTATTCAACCAATTCACAATTAATTAAAAATAAACTAATAATATTAATTAAAATAACAATTAATTCACACAATTAGCAATTAAATAAAACATTAAATTAGAAATTAAATAAAAAATAAGAATTTATATATTAAAAACTTCCACTATAAAGCCCTACAAACCCAACAACCTGCTACTAAGTTGACAATTTCTAAATAAATTAAAAATATTTCTATTGCATATTGAAATTTACAAAATATACTAAAACAAATCAAACACAAACATTAAAATACTAACAATTTATAATAATAAAATAACTAAAATGTATTAGACAAAAAAATTATATATTTAACTATATGAAACAAAATATTATAAACAATGTAATTTTTAAAAACAACAACATTAACATGACGAATATCCCATCCGCCTTGTTTCAAAATTCCTTAGCATATAATGCACATTTTATATAGGACGAGTGGGATATCTGTCACCAATTTGATGGAGTAACCTATCCGTCAAACTCAAAATTAAGCCCTAAATACCTAGATACATGATATTCTTAACTTCTGTGTTCTGTCCCACGATATTCTTGACTTCACAATATGTGTGTCTTGCAATAATTTATACATTATATTTTATCTGAAACCCTTAGAGGCAGTGTACATATATACATAAATAAATAGCAGTGCTTTGGTCTAGCCCTCTTCCTCCGTTGGTGTCATCAACTATCTTTCACATTTTGATTCTGCCTAGCAGGGCATAAAGCATGGAGCTATGTGCCAGCCTATTTCAGTGATCAGCTTTTGTGCACTGTGAGTAATGGCACACATCATACATGTGCACATCCTCCAAGAAAAAAGTACACTTCAGTGCCAGGGCCTGTGGGCCAACATATAGCCAAACTTTTTTCCATTCATTATGCATAGATTTTAAGCATACTTTTGTGTTTAAACTATATCTGCAGGTGGCTATAATTCAAACACAATGGTACCTTTTCTTTATGCCAATAAAAATACATATTCATGTGATGTGCATTAAAACTAAAATGGTATCTATACATATTCTAAGAACACCTGTATGCTAGAAAACATGTGTACTGTTTTATACAAATATAGGTGAAGGTTATTTTCTAGATACATATTTATTGCAAGCAAAAGTCCATCATGTCTGGGTTGTGGAATTTTTTTTCCCTTTATTTTTTATTTGTGTGGCATATGTATGCAATATAAAATGTTCACTGCACTAGTTTGTTAAGGCCTGACAAACTGACTTTGCCTTTGCAACCTAGACACAAAAGGCATTGCCCTGTGGGAAATATATTTATGGGATATGAGCAGGTCCCAGGATAAAGCAACAGAGGAGGACCAAATTATGCGCAAGGTTGACTAGATTATGCTGCGAGAAATGGCGAATTATGTGGCATAATGTGGCACATTTTGTGATAGTATTACTTCATTATTTTGTCTTTTCTGCACGTGGTAACGGTGTCGGGGAAAAGATTTCATCATATTAGGATCAATTTAACAACCAATACAGCAATATGCAACCGAAAGATAAACAGTCAGCCTTTGTGAAAAGCCTTCTGGTGGGCAGGAACTCAGTCACCGTGTGTTTTTTCTTCACTTTTGATACATTTGATACCTTTTTTGTTAAAAGCTACATATTATGCAAGAGATGATGGATTGTGTGGCAAATGCGGCAAAACCAAAAATTGCCGTGTCTGAAGAATAGCATCATTCCAGTGGCCCTAGTTAAGAGTCGGTCTTAGAGTCAGCTGGAAATCTCGACTGTCACGATGAAGAGGCTGTAGACACCCACCTTGGGCTATCGGACACCAGCTATCAAGTGCAGCCCTGTGCATGAAGGGTGTATACAAAAGCAGATGCAGCCTCCATACTTGTCAACGAGCTTTTAATTCCACTAGGTAGGGGCCTGTGTCGTGTTAATAAGGCTGTGCAACCCCTGACGGCACCGGAGAGGCTGACATTAGGGCGGGGCTAGAATCCTGGCAATGGCTGTGCTGACGAGGCTTCTCCAAGTGTGAACTCTCGCGGTTCCATCTGTAAATATGGCGCGCTGCAGGTAGCGCTCTGTCCCGCCTTGCCAGGGCTGTGTTTCTCAGCTCCCTGGGAAACTCGAAGTGAGCGTGTGAATTGTTTCTTATCGATATCACATCGGTTCAAGAAGCCGTTGTTTTCTTTTCTGGGGAGCAGCCTGCACGCTACCCTCACAGTACCAGGTTAGCAGTTAATTTATATACAAGGAGGCCCTAGATTGAAGAGTGTAGATCAGTTAAAGGAAGCCAACAGTTATAGCAACAACAGGTGAAGCAAGCTTCCGCTGTGCGCTTCATTTGAAATAACTGTGCGAACAGCTGGGGAGGATTCGATCGTTTTCTTGCTCTTAGTTACACATTTAATTTTTTTTTATTTCAGTTGAATTTTTTTTTATATATATACTTAGGTGTAAAAGGTTGTAAATTCGGGTGTACATTCGAGTATATGTTCGTCAAATACTTTTTGCTGCAGAAAGGAATAAAGCAGTTCTTGTCATAATCCGCGAAAAGCGACGTAAATCGCAGAAAGGCGGGAAAACTCTTCGAAAAGAGGACAAGGGTGAGCAGAGTTCAGGACATCAACAACACCGAATCCGTTGTGTAGGGCTAGAAAGAAGAAGAGTAGTATTGTAGTAGTAGTCGTACTTTAGTAGTACAATAGTAGTAGTACAGTAGTATTAGTAACAGTAGAAGTACTGTAGTAGTAGTAGAAGTACTGTAGTAGCAGTAACACTGTAGTAGTACAGTGGTAGTAGAACTGTAGTAGTACAGCTCAAGTAGTAGTACTGTAGTAACTGTAGTAACAGTAGTGGTAGTACTAGTAGTACTGTAGTAGTACCGTAGTAATAGTAGTACAGCAGTAGTAGTAGTAGTACTGTAGTAGTAGCACTGTAGTATTACTGTAGTAATAGTAGTGGTAGTACTGTAGTAGTAGTAGTGCTGTAGAAATGGTAATAGAAGTACTGTAGCAGTAGTAGTAGCACTAGTAGTACAGTAGGTGTAGTAGTAATGTAGTAGTACAATAGTTGTAATGTGGTACTGGTATGGTAGTACTGTAGTAGTAGTAATAGTAGAACTGTACTATATCAGGGCCCATAGTTTTTCTTAGAAGCCTGTCAGCAGACCTGCCGAATTCCAGGATGGTAGAATATCAGGGCTGATTCCACCTCCCGCCTCTTATGTCCACCTCCCCTCTACTCCCTGTCTCCTTATCTCACTTTTCCACACTAAGCACTGCACTTTTTACCTCTACATTCTGTACTGCCCTGGTTTGTGTCTGACCACACCCTAGCATGGTGTGCCAAGGTAGGTGGCGGCTGTCTGCATGTGCAGTGCTGACTGAAGCTGCAGCACGCCCACCATCCGTGTTTGTCTGCAGGTTATACCACCCATCGAGTGATATACATTAGGGCACCTCCAGGGGGGTGGGGGGGGGGTGTTGTTGGTGTTCATGTTCATTAATATGAAGCATGTGTTAAGAAATCAAATACCCCCATCAGCATAGTGCCGTACTCATATGAAATGGTGGGAATTATAACTATGGCATGTGCACCTACATTCTATGTTAAACAAGCATTGGTAAAGTCATTAGTTGAACATTGACTTTTAAAAAGGCTGCTGCAGTAAAAAAAACATTTGCTATCTATGTGCAATGCATTTATGAGAAAATGTTTTAATGTGCAATGATTCAATGTACTTTTGAGAAGCATAGTAGATAGCAACGCATGCATTCCATAGCAGGAGGTATACTACACCACACACCTAATAGCATGAAGTGAGAACGAATTACTCCTCTGGGTGGAGCCAAACCCCACTCTATCTATATTTTAAAACATTGGTGTCAACTGGACTGTCAAACCAGGCCTACAGAGGGGCTCTTTGACCCTTCTTTAATACCAGCTGCTCCCCCGCAGGACAGAGGGCCCAAAAGACAAGTTACACGGTGAGCACAGATGAAGTAGTCCGGCCCCAGAATCTCCCCGTTTCTTCAAGGGACCTTCAGAAACTCCTTTGCATAGCACCAAGACACTGCCTATCCACACCTATCTGCATTTAAAAAAAAAATATGTGGCCTAAAACTGAATGAATATATCACTATAATAGTGCACAGAAAAACAAATCTGAGTTTTGCTGAGGCGGGTGGCTGACCTAAGCCCTGCGCATTGAGACGTGAAGGTATTGCTAATGATGTGCGAGGTCTCAGAAATGTATCACGGCGCCGTAGCTGGCACCTGGCAACATTGCGCACTGTGGTGCTGGCACACTTTGGCTGCTGAGTGCAAAAATCCCCCCAGGGCTGCCGCTTGCAAGCAGGGCGAGGCGTTTACTCCAAAGGCTGCCCAACACAGGTTCACACTAAGCTTTCTTCTAAACGGAAGGCCTCAAAATCCTACATGGTAACCTTTATTTTTAATCCTTTTTGAGCCTTCAACCCCTGTACAGTTACTCAACTTCATTTTCATTTATTAATACAACTATTATTCACGTTTTTAAATTCCCTCTGGGTGCTAGGTAACCATGCATTGCGTTGTAATTCCGTCATCACAAATGTAAATTACCGTAATTACACAATATCTATCCTTGCGCCTGATCGCAGAGGCCTTCGAGCTTTGTTTGCCTGACTTCTGTCCTCGAGCGTTAACTTCTAATATAATTATCTCCTGGAAGACGGGGGCTCAAGCGTACATCACGTCATATTGTCATTTTTACAATTATCGACAGTATTATGCATTGAGAAATGAGGCAACGCACGCTGCCACCCGCATCAAGTGCTATTGTTTTCAAGTAAACCTTGGTTATGCAATGTTTTGTGACTAGCAGGTATGGGGTTGCGTTCACTTCTACGAGGGAGTCCGTTCCCACCTCATATCACCCACTTAGCATCAAAGATTTCAAAATGTGCGACACAATGCCATTGATTTCTGCGCTCGCAAAGGCTTTTGTCGCAAAAAAAAAGATGTGCATGAAAGTGGATCAATGTTATCACGCACGTCGCTTTGCATCACACAAAGGCTCTCTTTAGTACACCTGGGCCAAGTTCGGAAATAAATATTATTGCGTCCTGCTGCAACCCCTAGGTTCCTCATTGGCCCCGAATCGACAGCTCAGAGGTGTGCGGGAATGAAATAAACTTTCTATATATAGCAGTTCCGCGCAGAACCACATGTTATAATGCAAAAATGAAGAGCAAAATATGGCTTCCATGTATTCTTCCCCATTTGTGATGCTTCTCTATGTTCTTAGATGTGGCTAGACGCCAAGACTGTGGATGGCGTGGAAGGCGGAAGTCAGGCATCCGGGGGTGGCGTGGAAGGCGGAAGTCCGGCATCCGGGGGTGGCGTGGAATGCAGAATTGAGGCATCAGGACCACCGCAAAAAGTGGGTGCAAGCTTACTTGCTACTGAGTTATGTATTGGTATGCCACACACTATTTTAGAACGCATTTCTGTTGAGTACATTATCAATATGCTAATTATTAGTTCATTAATCAAAATGCAAATTATTTTCCCGCCTGGCTATCAATATTCTACTGTGGGCTAAAAAGTGACTATTTTCTCTTACAGATCCCAGTGCCCTTTGAACTCCGGGCTCATCCCTTCGGCAAACACAAGGAGTCTCATGAAGAAACCGAGAAAACGTATCCCAAAGTAGGTGACAAAACTGTAGGGATTAGTCGCTCTCTGTCACCTGGATCTCTCAGCTGGCCACACATTGAGCTCGCGCCAAGAGCTATGGCTAATACTTAATTTCTACTCCTTCTAATTGCTTTCTGTGTCCTTACATAAGCAGGTGTTGAAAAGCTATCGTTTCCCAGTTTAACAGATCTCAAACGGATGCAGGCCCCCTCTGGTCCCAGTTTCCTTCATCTTGCTCTGCTAGAAAACAGTGTGTCAGTGAGGGAACCCTCCGCCCTTCTTGGTTACCGTACTGTGCATAATCAACACACCGGACGTGTGTGAACTGTGTCCTTTCTTTCTTTTTGCAATTTTACATAGCGTGAGCAAGACCCAAAGGTATTGGAGATTAAAACCCAGATTTTCCAAAAACACGCAACGCAGCAGCCAAAAATGCTGCGCTGTGTGACAGGAAGGGAGCAGGAGAGCGTCATATCGGGAGACGATGTAGCTTTAGGGCTAGAGCAGTCGACCTCGAAACTGAGGAACCGGGTTCGAGTCTCAGCAAGGACGCTCAACATCCTGTGATTATGGGCTAATCCCTTAATCTCCCGTGCCTAACAAAAAAATAAAAATAGTAAATGTGTTCAACTGTAAGAAAACTGGTGCTCCCGATGTCTCGGGTCTAGTTCGCGCTATATAAAACTCTAAAAAAATTAATTTACAGAGATATGGCTCTCTCTTGCCCTCTCCCTCTAGTGCCGGCAGTGATTTCAGCTGCCAGGCTCTATGTACACACCTTAGTGCTATATAAGGTGTGTGAGTGAGTCTAGAATAGGTTTTGTACAAAATACTATGCCTAGACACGTTTAAACAATTTTCCTACTTTGTATCTGTGCTGCACAGTGCAGCATGCATTCAAAGTTGGAAAAGAAAGGAGAAATGAAAACATTTCTCCTGTTAACGCCTCTTTTCAGATGGTGTTAACTTTTGGTGCTAAACCCTGTCTACAATTGTTTATAGATAGGGTTTTGGGTCAAAAGGCATCGATCGTTGCACAGGAACAACACACATGTACCACCCATGTACTTACCCCTTGGTGCTAAGTAGCGCAAAGCAATGCTTCACACCCCTTTGCGTTACTTGTAGGGTACTTTCCAACGCAAAACAAGTTTTGAGCTGGAAATTAAATTGGTAAAAAAAAAAAAAATGTGCTGGTTAGCATCACTTTTGTGACACTAACCTAGCGCAAAATGTTTGAAAATCTGCCCGTAGGTGACTTGCTCAGAATCACAGAATGTTGAGCCGATGCAATGACTCAAACCTGTTCCCCAGTTCTTAAGTTGGCAGCTCTGGCAGTTACTCCACATCCACAGATACATACCACTCTTTATGGATTCCGAAATCAAATGGTTGTAACCACGTGTGTGACATGTCATTATGTGTGTCCTATCCACATTCCTGTTTGCTTAAGGTTTATGTGCAGGTGCCGACGGCAAAAAAAAGGTAAAGCGCAACTCTGGCCCTCACGCACACGTCTGCTCTACCCCGTAACAGATACACTTCCATCCATGGCACTCCCACAGAGTAGCGTGCTACACGTCCCTAAAAGCGCTTCAGCACCACATCATTGGTAAGAAGCGGTATATAAATACAACGCAATTACAACACCACGAAATAGAAACATATTCAGTGCCTTTAAGTTGAGGTTTGTTGCTTTCTGTTTTACAGACCATCTCACCGCTGCAATTCAGCATCTTTTTTTCCCTTTCCACTGCTCTTTTGGGAAACTGGAGCAAAGCAAAGGCCGGAGCTGCATCAATGCAATTCTAAGCAATGCTTCTCTAGCTAGGGGGTACCTGATTACCAACACTGGAAGTATAATACAGGTCAAAGACTTGCAAAAGGAGAAACAAGTATTGGCAAAGCCAATGGGCCTTTACTCTAAAAGGCTGAGCTACTGGCTTTGTAAAACCTTGTTGCAATTTCAATGCATGTGCATGCATCAGGACGAGCACACTCATGGCTGGCAATCTTCCAATGGGGTTTCCATTAAACAAAACCCATTCCAAGATAGTTGGCAATGTGCAGGCTTATGTTGTGATGTGTGGTGAGTGCATCATGATGAGTACAGATGCATGAGTCGCGAAGCAGACATCCTTTTTAAATGTAACTTTGTAACATATGACAGCAACCGTATTTAAAAACGAGAAAACAAACTATGCACAAACCGGGAATTAAGCATCCTGATAGCACTTTGCAGCTGTTGGGCTGTGGTAAAAAGAAATAAAAATAATTAAAATTGGAAGAAGTATCAGGAAGCAGGAGAGATGGAATGAAAAGATCATGTGGGGGAAATAGGAAACATGCAGTGGGAGAGCAGAAGGATGTACGTGAATTCCCATGGAGTGCTGAATGTAAAATAATAAAAAGGAGACCCCCAAGAATGCAGTAGAAGGGTACAACTTGTCTAATCAGAACAGTGTGAGACTGAAATGCTCCTGGGTGGAACAAACATAAAAAAAAGGGAGGGAAGCCATTAAATTAGATAGACAACAAAGCCATTCAGTCATGATCAAACACTGACCCACAGACCACTCTAAGGCCCTTAGGGCCACATTACGATGGCGGTCGGACAAACGTCCAACCACCATCACAGCGGGAGTGGGACCAGCCGACAAGTAGTCCAGCCGGCCAGATTAGGATGCAACCGCCATGTAGGCGGTCGGAAAAATCCCTTTTTCTAGTGTTGCTTGTGCTGTCGACCAGAAAAGGGCCGCAGCACAAGCTGCAAAAGAAAAAGGGATATTTTGAAACTTCCATGCACCATGTGGGAGCTGGAAAATGGTGCATGGATGTTTGGGGGTGCACCACATGAGCCCCCCAGGACACATAGCGGAGGCCAAGGGGGACGGGGTCCCCAAATGTCCTTTACAGCTGCCTGTTCATGGTGGTCAGGCAGTCGGAAAGGAATATCCTAAACCCTACTTGGGCACCGCCCCCATTGTAGAGATTAGGAATCCGACCGCTGTCCAGACGGGATCTTTGATCCTGTCAGAGGCGGCTCACCTACTCGGGGTATGCTCGCCATCGTAATGAAGGCCTAAATGTCTGCCTTCAGTCATCTAAAGCTGCCTGTAGCCAAGACCTAAAACTGACAGCTGTGCCTTGCTAGGTGAGGATACATAGCATTACTGTTATTTTGTTTTACTCTAGATACACCAACATTACGTTGATTTAAATGTTCGCCCATTTCAAAAGAATGCAGAATACATAATTTTTAGGCCTGTTTGCAAGATGGAATGTTAGCTTACATTGGGCTTAGAGTCTGATCATTGTTTATCATTGGATGGTTTATTGTCACTTTCACTTGCTCGCTTCTTAGTCAATAGCTTGTGTGTGCTTTACATCTTCATGCGTTTGTCCGCCCCCCGGAGCATAGATGCATTTACTTATGTCCTTCCACTGCCCATTTTTGAGGTACTACGTTTTTCCATTTGACTCAGCACAGCACAACAGTGCATGTGTTTTCTAGCTGTCTGCCCTATGTATTTCCCGCCCACCACCATGCTCATGTTGCTTTTTCTTTCCCTATGTGCTTGTACCCGCACTGATGCACTCAACCTCGTGTGCTTCTCCCCAAGGCTTTAAGTGGGATAAAAAAAGTTGGAGGTTTCTAAAAGGGGCATTGCCTATGTAAATATAGGCATGGCTTAAAACGTTAACTACATTTTTGTGTCCTCTATAGTGTGGCCTCTGAATGGTATTTTGGTTCGTGTCTAAGCATCTGTTATTGCATGCTGATATATAACACAACAATCGACACTAAAACCAGTCAGAACCATTGGCTTGGCTAATGGGTGTCTCTGTGTGCTCTACAGAGAACCCAAGGACTGGATAACCAGGTATTCCGAACAACATTTTGACCCACTGGCAGGCACTGTGAGAAACTCGCACTGCTTCAGCCTCAACTCCAAAGCTCTTAATCGTGTCCTGATACCTCACCTTGAGGAGACTCAGTTCAAAGTATGCGCTATACAAGAGGAATATGCTGCATTAAAAAAAATACAACATTCTTCAAATAGCTAACATTCTTATAGAGTGCAAGATTAAGTAAAACATGTGAAAAATAAATAGGGACTAAATCACTTAACGTTTTTGACATTCAATATTCTGAAATCCATGAGTGTCTTTTCTTGTAAAGTTAAGGTCATGAATATAGGGCCCTACAGGAACCTGTTTCCATGTCCAATACTACCGGGTCTGAGACCCAGATGGGCCCAACCCTCCTAAAGCCCTGATTCGCCCACGTCGTTGCCTTCTCGCTTGTGTGCTTCTCCACCCAACCTCCACATTGCACTCTCTCATCCGTTTGCATCCCCGCTCCTTGTTCCTCTCTCTGTTTGCTTCCCTCCTTGTGCCCTTCATGTTGCTTCCCCCCCACCCACACCTGTGTTGCTGCCTTGCCCTCCTGTTGCTTCACCACTCCCACACTTCATGATTGTGCCCCCGTGCAGCTTTCCCAACTCGCATTGCTTCCTCCCACTCGCTGGCTGTACTTTTATTTAGTTTATTATATTTTTTTACCGATATAACAAGAATAAAGAAAAGTGCTTGCATCATTTTGTAGGCACATGCATGCTTGTTGCTCACACCTTAAAAAGTATGTGGCCAGCCATGTCACAGGATATTTTCTCTTTTGTATCCATTCTACACACCAGGGATGCTGTACAGCATGGCTAAAACAGTTGGCAAACCCAATTGGATCCAAAGGCGAGACCTATCTGCTTTGACAATGCTGATTGTTTGATGTATTGCTAAAGCAAGATTGAGGTATTATGAAGTTACATATTTCCCATTTCCAAGTCATGCATTCCAACTCAAAATAAAAGTTAACCACTTTTTATTTATAAGAATTTATTTTAGTTGGTATTTTATTAGGAACTAACGTGTTAAAAATTAGTATGCCCATAGAAAAAAAAACTTCTACGCCCTCTCCAGGTCACTCTGTCTATCTTCATGTCTGCTTCCTATTGTCTAAAGGATGTAGTTGTCATTGTACGTATAATTTTGGACCAAACGTCATAGTTATATTTTTATACAGTTCATTGGAAAGTTGCTTGGGACCTAATGGTTAAAGTCTAGGCACTTGGGGGCATATTTACAGCAAAAGTGGCTGAGCGGGGTTAACTCCAAATTAGACAACGCTGCAATCCGTCACTTTAGAAACGCAGGAATGCACCATATTTACAATAATATGGTGCACCCATGTATTTCTGCCTGTGCTGGCGCTAAATTGAGCTGCTTAGCGCCAACGCAGGCACCCTTGCTCCATAGTGCAAATGTGCCTGCGTTGAGGGAATTATTGTTTATGTGCAGGAAGGTGTCCCTTCCTGCACATAAACAATCCAGAGTGGCAATTTGAAACTCCTATGTGTGCTGCATTGTGCAGCATACATAGAATTTGTAAATCGTCATTTTTCAAAATGATTGTTTATGTGCAGGAAGGGACACCATTCTGCACATAAACAATCATTCTTAGCGTTTTGCTGTTTCTACATGTGCTGCAGAATGCAGCACACATTGAAACAACAAAAACGAGGAGAAATTAACCATTTCTCCTCGTTTTGCCATGCAAAGACCAGATTTACCTGGTCTTCATTTTGGCTCTGCCCCATATTTACGCCACCCTTGTGAATATGAGGCAGCATCAAAATCAATGGGTGTTGTGGCGAAACGCCCACCGCAACACCTATTGCCCACCCCTTTCAATCTAAGTATAGCTTGAAAGGGTGCCTTATTTAAAAGGCGGCGTTAAGCCACATTAAGTGGCTAAATGCTGCCTAGTAAATGAGGCATAGCCCCTATCGCCACAGGAACGTCTTTAAAAGTGACGTTTCTGTGGTGATGTGTGTGGAAGTGTAATGTCGCGCTCTAGCCATGTAGCGCGCGAGGACAGCGCTAATGAGCAGTGCGCATGCGCGAGTCGCGGAATCGACCGCGCGGTCATGTCTTGCCCGGCGGTCTCTCACAGAGATGGAATAAAGCAGTTATTGACCCCCAAACCCACCGTATCCAAGTGTCTTCTTTCAGGTAGACCTACAACATTACAGTGGCGACGAGTTAAGGGATCTTAAAGAACGTGGTGAAGAGAATTGAGAGACCATACCCACCACTCCTGCAAGCACAGGCCAGCCTGGAAGCCACCACTGGGGACTGCAAGTAGCAAGACCATCTTTGAGGTGCACATAACCGAGGGAGAGCGTGGCAGAGGCAATAAGAACAGGCAGGAGCCAACCACAGGGTGAGAAACCGGCAAGGGGGTAGAAGGCAAGACAAGGTCAGAGAAGACTCCAAACCATCGGGAACCTGGCGGAGACAGCAGCACGCAGAGATGGGGGAGCAGAAGAAACACGACAGGAGCAGGCACAGGAAGGAAGCGCGGACGCGCCAGGCAGTCCAAGAGGCCCAGGGGCGGCACCAGAAAGACGCGCCGAGATGAGCGAACAAGGATCTTCGCTGACGACACCAATCCCGTTCCTGCCGAGACCGGGAGAACCCCAAATGAAGTGGGAGGATTGGCGAGAGTATTTCAAGAACTATATCGCAGCGCTAGAAGGCGAAAACGGAGAACCGTTCCCCAGCGCGAGGAAGAAACAGATTCTCCTGCACAACTTAGGCCCGGAAGGCATAAGAGTTTTTAAGAACCTGGTCCCCACACCCAGATATGCTGCCGACGATGACGTATTTAAGCACGCCATTGAGGATCTCGACACCCACTACCGCCCGGCGGTGAGTGTTTCCATTGACCGATACAATTTCCAACAACGGAAACAAGAGACCGGTGAATCCATAGACGATTATGTGGCAACGTTGAGAAAGTTAGCGGTGACATGCAAGTATGGAGTGCTGCATGATGAGTTCATAAAAGATCAGATAGTCATGCACACCACCAACAAAAGTGAGCAAGACAAGCTGTGGGCAAACAGTGAGGCGTTACTAAAAGAAGTAATTACCATGGTAAAAAAGCGGAATTGACAAAAAGGTGCGCGGATGCAGCAAAAAGGGAGACGCTCCAGAAGACCATGGTGAACAAAGTCGACGACGGCGAACCACAGGGAAGGAGCAAAACCATGTCTCCGGAAGGTAAAGGACCAACTAAATGGAAAGGGAAACAGGGGCAAACATGGAAGCAGAATAGAGACAACAACGGGTCATGGTACAGGTGCGGAATTCAAGCACATGCAGCCCAAGACAAACGTTGCCTTGCGTTTCGAGCGAAGTGTATGTTCTGTGGCATAATTGGACACTATGAAAAGGTTTGTCGACGAAAAACAAAGAGACCGATGGTGAAGTACGTGATGCAAGATCAACAGGAGGAAGAAGAAGAACAAGAGGAAGACGACGGGGTACTATGTGTAGAGGACCAATTGATGGAAAGCGCTCCCGCAAACCGCAATGTGACATGGTCATAGGAGGAGTGAGAATCAAGATAGTAATAGACTCGGGATCCCCATACACTATTATCCAAAGAGCAGTGTGGAAGGACGAATTTGAGCCCAGGTTGGGATCAAGGCTAGAACCACCAGATATACGACCAGTATCGTATATAGGTGAACCGATTCCCATGGTGGGATACAGGAAGTTGATCTTCGAATTCAGAGGAAGAATTGCGGAGTGCAAACTATATGTAGCGGAGAAGGGCCCATCCGTCCTAGGATGGATGGATCAAGGTGATCTAGGGATCAAGTTGGACCCAGGAGGAGACACCCAAGTGCTTATGACAGCGCCCGGGAGCTGGCCGGGACTGGAAGAGATGAATAGCAAATTCCCCAAGGTATTTGGAGGGAAGGTCGGGAAACTGGAGAAATTCACACACCAGATCGTACTCAAAGAGAACTCCAGACCATTACCGCTTCCTTGGTAGTGGCAATGAACCCAAATGGGAAAGTCCGCCTGTGTGTGGACCTTCGAGAACTGAACAAATGCCTAATCGTGGAAAAATTCCCATTACCTCGTATCGAAGAAATGTTGTCCAAGACCAAGGTAGTAAAGTGGTTCTCCACCATTGACCTTACTTCGGCCTATCACCAGATAGACCTACATCCGACAAGCCGGAAACTGACATCTTTTATAACACCCTTTGGATGCTACCAATTTCGCAGAATGCCGTTCGGCCTCGCCTCAGCAGCGGCGGTGTTCCAGAAATTAATGCATCGCCTATTCCAGGACATCGAGGGCATTCAGTACTTCCAAGATGACATTCTGGTGATGGGGACAGATCGAAAAAACCATGATGAGAAGCTGGATAAGGTACTCCGTGTGCTAGAAAAAAACGGCCTGACCGCGGAATGGGAGAAGTGCCGACTGGGAATGACGGCTATCACCTACCTGGGTCATGAAATAGGAGGACAAGGCATCACGCCTAAACGCGCAAATGTGGATGCGATATGCAATGCTAAGGCCCCATCCAGCAAAGAAGAGGTGCGATCCTTCCTGGGGATGGCAGAATATTACAGCAAGTTTGTGCAACATTTTGCTACCAAGACACACCACCTACGACAATTAACAAGGGACAAAACAGTATACAAGTGGACAGAGGAAACACAAAAGGAATTTGAAACCCTGAAGAAAGCCATCAGCCAAGCAGTGTCACTGCAAGGATATGACCCGCTCGGTCGATCAGTGCTGACGACGGATGCCAGCGGGAAAGGACTGGGGGCAGTCCTCATGCAGGAGAGGAGAGATGGAACGACGGAGACCCTCAGTTTCGCATCAAGAACGCTATCACCCACTGAACAGAAATACAGCGTAATCGAGAAGGAGATGCTTGCGGTGGTGTGGGCCATGGGGAAGTTCCGCCAATTTCTATGAGGCACAAGGTTCAAACTCAAAACGGATCATAAGCCACTAGTCAAAGTGCTCACCTCGAGTGGGCATGCCAGTGCCACACCCCGCATCGCAAAAATGACACTCAAGTTACTAGAGTACAGGTATGATGTGGAGTACATACCGGGGACACGTAACAAAGTAGCAGATTACCTTAGTAGAGCGGCAGCCATGGAAGAAGCCCCGAACACAACAATAGAAGAAGAAGAAATGGTAGCGGTGATGGAATATCCAGAAAGAGTGATAAGTAAGCAGGACTGGACCCTAGCGTACGAAGAAGACAGGGAGATTAGCGAAGTCAAAGAGAACATAATACATGGATGGCCTGAGAAAAAACGGCTAGGTGAGGCACTCAGGAAATACTACGAAGTCAGGGAGGAACTATCAGTGGGGGACAAAGGTATATTCCTGTACAGAGGTGATAAAGTAGTTCCCCCGGCAGCGTTAGTTTCTCGACTGGTCACGCTACTACACGAAGGACACCTAGGAATAGTAAAAACCAAAGCGAGAGCGAAGCACATGTACTGGTGGCCAGGAATGGACGCACAAGTGGAAAGGCATGTGAGAGAATGCGATCAGTGCCGAAGAGCGGACAAAACACTGAATCCCCTAAGACCAGCTTTGGGGAAGTTCACACTACAGAGTGGCCCGTGGGAAGAAGTGGCTGTGGACGTGCTGGGACCCGTGCTGGACAACCATGGAACGCCCCAATACCTATGTGTGCTGGTCGACAAATATTCGAAGTGGCCAGAGATACCCATACAAGAAGTAATGGATGCAGAGACAGTGATTAAGTTTCTAACCGCCGTTTTCCTAAGGGAAGGTATTCCGAGAACCATCCTGAGTGACAATGGACCTCAATTCACGTCGGAAAAGTGGTACAAGTACGCCGAGAGGAACGGAATCAAACTACAACACACTGCAGTGTATCACCCGTCGAGTAATGGACAGGTGGAACGATTCTTATGGGGTCCATTCAAGCAGCCATCATGATGGGAAAGGATTTGGAGAAGGAGGTACAGAACATGATTTGGGCCTACCGCATCACCCCCACGGGCACGGGGTATAGCCCATTCCAAATCTTAAGAGGAAGAAACCCCTTCACCAAGGACAACGTGACATGGAGAGAGAAGACGATCACCAGTAAATGGTCTCCCGCAGTGGTACAGCACAATCTAGAGAAGGCCCAGAGGATATACACGGAGTACTACAATCAGAGGAGAAAAGTGAAGGAAACAACTCTGGAGAGAGGAGAATGGGTGAGAGTCAGATTAGCTATACGGAAAAGGAAGGGAGACAGCAAGTACAGTCCACCTCTACAGGTTAAGGAAGTGTACGAGAGGGCAGCATTGCTCAGCGATGGGAATGTGTGGTCCCAAGATCGCATGTCCAAATGCAACAAGATTCTAAGATGGCCCCTGGAAGAGAATAAAAGGACACAACAAGAACCTAAACCAAGCGAAACCGAAGGAAGTAAATCAGCCGAAGAAAGAGACACGAAGGCGGAAGAGAGCCGCGAGGAGCAGGAAGATCAAGGGACGATGGAGATGGAGGAACTGCAGGAAGTGGAGAGCGGTACCCCGAGGAGAACGAGGTACTCCCCGAGACAGGGTGGGGACCCCATCTAAGGATGGTACCCCAGATGCTTCCTCCACTCTGGTAAGGTGTACCAGAGCAGGCAGAGTGGTGGTAAGACCCGAGACTTTGATCTAGAGGGGAGCTAGCACCCTGCAAGGCTGTAAGGACAGTATATTCATTGGGCAATATAAAAGAGGGGAGATATGTAGTGTCGCGCTCTAGTCCTCGCACGCTACGTGGCGCGCGAGGACAGCGCTAATGAGCAGTGCGCATGCGTGAGTCGCGGAATCGACCGCACGGTCGTGTCTTGCCCGGCGCTCTCTCACAGAGATGGAATAAAGCAGTTATTGACCCCCAAACCTACCGTATCCAAGTGTCATCTTTCAGGTAGACCTACAACATTACATGAAGGTTACTGGTTTAAGTTCTCCTTTCTCTGTTGTCAAGAGTCTGATTAAAGGTGTGTTCCGTTAGAAAGAATTTTAAAGTTAAATGAATACATCATAGGTTAATTGTTTTAATACTGCAACAATATGTCTAAAATGGTGTTTCCTAATAGAATAGTTAGGTAAAAGTATGTTTTTATTGCTTAGAAGATATTTTTGGCTGGCAGTTTGGCTGCAAATTGTTGGTAAATTATGAAAACAATTATATCTCGCTGTCTCCCCTTCCCTCTCGCTCTCCCCCTCTCTTTTTCTCTTTCTCTTTCTCTCTCTCTTCTTCCCTACTCTATAAAAAATTTATAATGTCAGTGGTGAGTCTAGATGTATAGTTCATATACAAATTGACTATTTTTGATCCTTTTTAATGTGGCCTCATTTTCTCTGTCACACATTTAAAAGATCATGGTATGAACTTTGAGCCACATTCACAGTTTGATGGGAGAACACTACTTCCTTCCCCCACCACCCACTTTCAACCCTGGGAACTTATACACAGAGCGAAGCTGGTAGCTAAATCCCACTACCATTATAACCTACAGGATTAGGAGGCCAAGTAAGCCTCATCATACTCTGATGTAAGTATTTAGACTACAGTGGCCAGGGCAAGAGTTGGGCCCTGCCAGTACAGAGCTAGTGGCAAGACTTTCATACCACTCCTCCAGGCCTCTGAAAATCTCTGGGGTACATTGCCATTAAGAGAGTTAATAGTCTTCTTGTCCTGGACACAGAGCTCAGGGTTATCTACTTAGATAACCTTCACCAGGGTTTGTGGACACCCTTAGGACTTCAGGTAAATCACAGGGATCCGCCCAAGGCTTTAAATGCTGAATGAACAGTGAACTTAGGGAAACCACAGCACATTCCCCATGGCTGTAGATTGAGCACACTCCAAGAGCAGGGTAATTCAAGATTATTACCATGTCCTCAGGGCCTAGTGAAGCTCTTCAATTTCCTCAGTATGGCCATGCATGTGTGCATATGTCATAGGCAGCAGGTACGTTCCTTTATCCCAGGTGGATATTCACCCTCACCAGTTTCCATCTTTGAAAGGGAGTCAATTGTTGTTCGTTTTGTTCTAATGAGCGAGGGGTTCTGGAAGGAGGTCGATTGCAGAACTGAGCCTCTCAACTAGAAACATCATAAACTTTATCCTGTTCTTCTGTAATGGCTTTAATTGATTCTCAACCTGTTGTTTGACTTCTCAGTGTGGAAAAATGAGAGGGAGAAAACAAGGCAGCATTGGGCAGTTTAAGTCTAAGAGAATAAGATCTGTAGAACCACATGTCTAGCTTAAACAGTGCATTGAGAGGAGGCCTCAGGGCTCAATTCACAAATGTAAACTTAGACCTGAAGTTTAAGGTCTAAGTTTACCTATGTGAATTGGGTCCTTAGACTTCAGGTCTAAACTTAGATGCCAGGTTTAAGTTTACATTTTTGAATCGGGCCCTCTGTGTCTGCAGAGCTCTTGTAAGGTAGCCCACATAGCCACCCTGCATTTTTGTCTAACATGCACTGGGCTGCAGAACTCCACCGAAGCTGCCTTGGCTCAGATGGACTGTGTCGGATACCAGATGCTGAGTCTGTCATAGCAGTGGGAGATGCAAAAAGTGCCCCTCCGATAACGACAGTGTTCACCGCTGCTCTGCCAGGATCACTGCATTAAAACGATTAAGAAATTGGTCTTTAGAATGCTAGTTCAGTTCACGTAAAAACGTAAGGTGTGACTTCAAAGATAGTCTTTGGCATGCAGTGTGGTAAAAATGTAGGGAGAAAGAATACCTCATTGAAGTGAAACACAATCAACACCCTGAAAACAGAAGTGGTATGAGTCCTCTGGAACACTGTCTGAGTGGGACATGGTGTACTGTTCAGAGGCACAGGGACCTGACACTTAGAAAATAAACCTGGCCAAAGTTATGGTGATTAGGAAGGAATACTTCCAAGAGAGGAGTTGTAAGCCATACATAGGAATGGATTCAAGGGGTCTGTAAATGAATACGATTAGGAGTAAGGTGAGATCCTAAGAGGCTGTAGGGTGCCTGACTAAATGGGAGAGGCCTATAAACTGTTTATATTTTGCTTGAGGTCCTAATTGGCAGGGTAGAAAGATTCTTCTGACCTGTTTCGGTAGGCCCTCATGATACAAAGCTTAGATGTCTCAATTTAGGTGGCTAATTTGACTGGATATCTGGAAAAAGACATGACATAATTCAGTGACCACGTGAGCCATTTGATATTGAATAGCAGAACCCTTGCAACTTGCTCTGGAACTGTATTCTGGTGGTGGTCTTTCCACCTGCTGTCAGGCTGCATAGGTTCTCAGAAGAGAGGCTGGGGAGAAGAAGATTAGCTCCTCAAGAATCAGGAGCTGAAGCTGAGTGATGGTAGACTTGGAGGACAGTCCCTCCCACCGTCAATGGACAGAAGGTCTCTTCTCTGTTTTTACTGAAGTATGGCTATCGGGTTTGGACTTTTCTATAAACGCCTCCTCTTGGTGAGTGAAGCTGAGGCGGAAGGAGACGGGCAACTGCCCGATGCTCAAAGCCAATGGAGTCTATGTTCTCGAGGGACAGGAAAGCCTTAACCAACTGAAAAGAGAATTATGGTCTGGCCAACAACATGTACAAGGAACCCATTGATTTTGCTGTGACATAGCCATGTTTTTTCTAGAGGGCCTAGTTGGTGAAGGAACTGAAAAAGTCAATGGAAGATTGATGTTTTCCCCCTAAGCCCTTGGCATAAGGTCTAAAGACGTCACCCCTTAGTGGTTTTGCATGGAACAATTACTGTTGATTGTCTGAGAAGTGTTGTAAAAGAGGTCAGGGAAATTAGCAGCTCCTGCTCAACTGCTTCTTTGCCAAGGTTCAGCATACACCTATATAAATCCTGGGCACAGTTCTGAATAACAGGTATGCAGCTCTGCAATATTCTACCGGTTTGGCCTGCAAGTCACTATGATGCCTTTGGCATTGGCCTGCGTGAAAGAATTCTAACTTGTATTGACTGAGACATCTTTTCACTGTATGCCACTTGACATTTTTCCTCATTGTGAGAGAATGATGGCTTGTCTTCCATCATGAAACAGACTGAGCAGAGGTGAATATGGGACTGAACTTGAGTGCCCAATATTTGCTGACCAAGTCTTGGAGACACTTTGGGGCAGACTTACATAAAACAAAGGCAACCCAGTGCAACAAGTAAAGTTGCTGCACCGTGTTGTGTGAATGGGATCGAGGTGAAAAGTGCCATATCTACTAAAATATGATGTTCTTCAGCTCTCTCCCTTCTCTGGTGCACTTGAGCCTGCCTAGCACCACTACAGCCACCCTTGCACTGTTATGGGTACGAATACCTTCCGGCACAAAAACAGTCCTTAGAGGCATATTCCTCTTTTTATGAGTGCTGCAGAATGCAGCATATGTGGACAAAGATTATACCGAGGAGAAATAAAGATATTTCACCTCGTTATGCTGCACTTGGGAAGGCGTAGCATTTTGACGCATTCCCAGGTTTACTAGCTTTAGTAAATCTGGGAATTCCCCAAAATCAATGGGTGGATGCATGTGAACGCCCATGCTCCACCCATGGAACGCCTTCCCACTGCAAGGTAACCATGGCATTGCTAAGTGCTGCGCTGTATTACTTTGAATTTGGTAAATCACACACAGCCATGAAAAATGGCTTTGCATGGCTTAGCAAATACAAAAAATTATTTTGCATCAGGGTTCCGTCACCTTTATGTGCAAAATCACAGTAAATCAGCCTCAAGGAGTGTGGCTTTTTCGTGTTCACCTCAGCCTAGTAGAGAGCATGGGTTTGATGATGAAGGCCACCACTGAGGCTTTCAATTATGTGTATATTCCCGCATTTTCTAGCAAAGAAATCACTGTCTTTTTGGGCAAAGCCTCAAGGATCTTGTCTAGCTTAAAGTAGTACCAGTTAATCTGGTGCAGATTCTTATAATGTCCTGGACTTGGTCTGATGCCAGTATCCATGTTATTATCCAGGTCCTCTAAGCATGTCCTCTTGCATGAGGGAACCACTCAGCCATTGCCTACTCCTGACTGTTCTGGATATAAGGGACTGGAAATTACCTGCTGTCATCCTAACGGGCCCAGAGCATGGCTCCGTGCAGTGGACTAATGGCATACTCCTATACCTCCGAGATCTGGATAAAGAGTGAAGACACTGGTCTCACTTACTCCTGGGTCTTATCCTGCTCCAGAGTTAAAATGACCTCCCAACAAGACTGAGGTTGATGGTTGGCATATTTAGTCGTCTGGTGCCTCTTGATGCCTTTGCTTCATTCTCTGCCCCTTATACCTCAAGGGAAAATGCAAGTACACCTAGACTCAGTAGAGGTAGGCCTCTTTGGCTTCTTCTTACAATAATGCTTCTTGTTTGCTTACTCTGTGGCCTTCTCCTTCTTCACTCCCCCCTCACCAAACAAGCGCTGGGCTTGACCATAGAGGCGGTGGTGAAGGTAGGCATTGGATGGATCATATTAGACTCGGACTCCAGAGGGGGTGCGCACAGAATGAGCTATGCTGTTCTCCCAGGAGTATTCCCCTACAGAAATCAGAGATGGCTGAGCTGCATCCGGAGCAGGAGATGTGTTTGATGCACAGCACCATACCCAGACAGACAGAGACTTAATTCTGTGGTGCGACCAGCGTTTTGGACCTCCGCACCCAGAAGGTTAGTGGAACTCAGTGCATCAGTCTCTGAGGCAATAGAGGGATTGGTCTATGAAGGGTTTTGACTCCCAAATATCTGGTATCCATATGCTGGACCATGACAATTGCCAGATACTGGTAGGTAAACAATTGCATTACCTTTATGGATTTACTTACACCAGTTGTATATGCCAATGAGGATGACATGTACACAGCAGCTGAGACGTTCCTTCTTGTGGTGTCTCACTGACACAAAGGTTGCCATGTCACTTAAGTGAGCCCTTGAGCTCACCTCTTCCTAGTAATGAAATTCAGTGTTTCTGATGACATGGTGCTACATTTACCCTGTTTACCTGCAAGCCAGACATTTTTAGAGGGACCTTATTACCATTGTAACACACAGAGCATTGGCAGGTCCTGGATGATTGTTCATCAAACAAGAGATACAGGGGTTTAATTATGAGCCCCTTTGGGGCAAAAATGATGTACCGGCAGTGCAAGGGGATGGTAAATAAGACAGGTAGGTCAGCTGCTACGAATGGTCGAAAAGATGATGCGCAGGCTGTGGCAGCTCCTCAGCTAAGACAGAGGAGCGTCGCCCCACTGCTCTCGGAGCAGTGTAGAAAATAGAAAAATGATAATAACAGAAGTTATTTCTGTTATTATCATTTTATTTTTTGTATCTGCCAGTTTGGGTGGGGCTTGGACTCCTGTTACTTTCAGGATGAGGAGTGGTTGTTGCACTCCAAAGTGCGCATGACTGATTGGCTGGCTCTCTCGGACCGGTCAAGCAGTCATGCGCATGTTGCATGTTCCTCACCAAGCTGCTTTACACAGCCTGGTGGGGGACATGCCCAGCCTCCCATTCCCCATCTAAGCACTGAGCCACGGCACTCAGACCAATCACGATGCTGCAGTGCAGCGTTGTGATTGGCTTAGGGGATGGAGCCTGTGTGCTTCCTAGTTCGGGCGGAGAGACGACAAGGGACGATGGAGGAGAGACAGCTGAGGACTCGAGCAAGGCAAGGAGGTAAGTTTTTTGTTGTTGTATTTTCATATGTTAAAGCCACGCCCTTAATTACATAGGCCCCACCCCTTTTAGAGACCCCTCCAACACCCATTTTACATCCCAATTATAGCCCTGCCCCCAACCATACAAAAGTGCACAAGAAGCTTGCATGCAATTTCCAAATTTTCAGGGCGTCACAAAGAACCCAACAAGTACTCCTAATAATCTACTTCACCCATTGATTGCTGATCTGTGTAACATTTATGAATGCAGAATTCCTCCATGTCTAAATTCACATGGGCCAGAATTATCATTCTTTCATGCAGCGCAAGGCAGCAAGCCTCCTTACTGCACTGTGCTGCGTGAAAGGACAGAAGAGCCATATTTACCATTACATGGCATATTTCTGTCCATTACTAGCCCTGGCACACTTTCAGCTGTCTAGCGCCAACTCAGGCACGCTTTCACCATGGTGCAAGTGTGCCTGAGTTGAAGGCATCATTGTTTTAGTGCAACAAGGGGCACCTTCCTGCACAAAAACAATCCTGAGAGGCATTTTCCTCTTTCTATGTGTGCTGCGAAAGAAGAAAACATGAGGGGAAATAAAGATATTTCTCCTTGTTACGCCTCACCTGGGAAAGCGTAGCATTTTGATGTATTTGCAGGTCCACCACTAACGGTAAAAATCTGGGAATGCGCCAAAATCAATGGGTGGATGCATGGGAACACCCTTCGCTCCACCCATGAAACGCCTCCCTGGGGCAGAGTACCGCAAGGCAGCGGTTTGCGCTGCCTTGTGTTACTCTAGACTTATCAAGCCATGTAGGGTCATGCAAGATGGCCCTGCATGGGTTGATAAATCTTACTTAGGTTTTGCGTCGCCCTTGCACCACCTTGTGTGGCGCAAGGGCAATGCTAAGCCTTGATAAATCCAGCCCCAAATGCGGAAATGCAATGCCAATATACACCTGTACATTTATTTTTTATCTATTTTCACTAAGAACATTTTATTTTCCTTTGGGGTACCCACTTTTCATAAATCCGCGTGAAACTCGATATATGAGGGTGTTCCCTCACTAATCTCACTGATGAACTGTACATATTCCTCCCTTAACTGGAGCAAATTTGTGCATGTTTCTAGGGTGGAAACTACTTGCAAGGGGTATGTGGATACTGATAAACACACCAGTTTGTTGGTGTTCACGAACTTTTGCAGTTATGCTAATTCATGAACAGCCACAACCCCACTCCTATGTGGAATGTCGAAATTCCATCATACTGGTGAAATTTCAGCCTCCACAAATGCACTTTACGTGCATTAAATTCCTCCAGTCCTGATTAAGTGTATCTGAAATAGAAAAAAAAACATTCAAAGTGATCATTTTCAGCAGCGGCTGCCATAAACAAAGGGTGGTGAGGTAGGGCAGGGGGGTTGCACGGGAGGGGTCGCACGGGGGAAGGAGGTGTTAGAAATAAATATTTTTTTTGTATGTACCTTTTGCCGCCTCCAGCTTTGCATCCACCACCTCTCCTCTTCCTGGGAACTAGCAGCCCCTAGTACCCAGCTGCTGGGACCCAGACTCCCATCCAATCCCCATGCTGCAGAGCAGGGATTGGTCTGAGCTGGCAGGAAAGACGCCCTGCTCAGACCAGGGAGTCTGTGGGGTTTTCCAGCCCGGCTGCTCAATGCAGCTGGGCTTGAGAAAACCTAAGTGCGCATGTGTGTTTTGGTCGGCCTGAGACGGCCAGCCAAAACACATGCGCGCACTTAGGGAGTGGAGTGCACATAGAACTCCTCCTCCCCCTCCCATGGTTAAGCCCCGCCCCTCCTAACACCACTGGCTAAGAGCCGGCAAACGCAAAATAAAACGATGCAAGAATATCGTTTTATTTTACATTTGCGGTCTCTGAGCCAGGCAGTGGGATGACGCTCCTCCGCCATTGCAGAGGAGCCACCACTGATCATTTTGTGCACCTAGGTTCAACTTAGATGCTGAAACTGCTTTGTGAATCCAGTCCTAAATATTTAAATGCCTTCATGGGCTTTGCCTCTCGATTTTCCTTCTCTCATCCAACTTAATGTCTGTTTTCCTCCCCCATGTACTTCTGCTCAAATTGTCCACTTTGTTCTGAGTGACGCCGAAGGTACTTGATTGGCTCTTGATTGGTCCACCCTCACGCTTTGTGCTTTTCATTGTATTGTTAAAATGATGCACTTGAACTAGTGGGTCCTACTTTGACTGTACAGTCCTTGTGTACCAGCTACTCTCTGTGTCGCGCTTTAGTGAAAGCAAATAGAAATGAATATGTGTAGATTTGCGAATGGTCATTTTACTCCATGTTCTCGTCTATCCTTATTGATATTCAACTTGTAATCACATGGGATCTCAGAGACAGCTAAAGTTTCCTTTTATGCTCTGTTTATAATTCAATGGTCCTCTGTTATTGAACATACTGTAGTCTCTTCCCAGCATGTTTATCTGGCTTAATTCTTGTAAAATGGCGGCCTTTATACGTTGGCTCATAGGGAAACCATTACTGAGGAAATACCTTGTGCGTTCTAGCACGTACACAAGTTTCTGTTCTTCTCACTTTTTTTTTTCCTGCATTACTCTATCCTTGTGCATGCTTTTTTTTTGCTACTAAGCTACTTTCACCAGCAGAATTATTTTATTTATATATTCAGCCATGTCAAACAGCAGAAAAATGTAGAGCATTGCAATAAAAATTTAAACACATTGGGCATCAACACCAGTGTGAACCATTCAATGAATTCATTCTCTGGGCCTAATTCATCTCTCCTCTTGGGCAGCGCTTTATGGAGTTTCTCACAGTGTATCACTCATAATTTATCATTTTTGTTGGTTCCGACAATGCTTGATTTGTAAAACAATGAAGTGGAGATGCCCAAAGTTTTTCTTAGGAGCGCGCCACCAGTGTTACTGAATATTGGAATTGCCAAATGGAAAATGGCATGGATGCCGTGTCTTGCTTCCACCTCATGCCTCTACTCCTACGACATCCTGTCTCTTTCTCTCACTCTGGTAGGTTCTTTTTCATCCCTGCTTTCACCCTTTGTCGCTGTTTTCCTATCTTTCTCTTCCATCTCCTTTCTCCCTTTCCTGTCTTTCTCTCTCCTCTCTCTTGATCTGTGCCAAAATCTGCTGATGAAAAAGAAGTCCAGGGCTAAAAACTGTGTGCAGGTGCCCACCACCTGCATCCACATGCCTAAATTAAGCCCTGCTCAACTCCTGCTCTGGTGCGTCTGTGTTCGTCGCTGTTCAGTACTTTTTTCGTACCCTTTGCTGTTTGGAGCACACCATCCTTCTTTTGTTGCGACACCACCACTGCGGCTTATGGGGCAAGACTCCATGTAGCCAACTTCTTGGCCCAATGTGACACTGGCTTGCCTGTGTTCTATTATGGCACATGCTGTGTGCCGCTGCCGCTCTGTTTACAAGCTTGGATGTAGCGTTCTGTGGACTGCTGCTCTGCTTCTTGTGACTTCCACTGTGGATTCAGAAGGGTTTTTTCCCCAAATGTCACCCAAGGATCACACAGACGTTACTGTCAGACAGTATGACCCAGATTTACAAAGGGCTTGCGTTACCCTGGCGCCACGCAAAGCAACGCAAGCCCTTAATTGGGATTTACTAAGCCACACAAAACCACCTTGCGTGGCTCTGCGTGGTTTAGTAAATCCAAGATAATGCAAGGCAGCGCATTACTCTGCCTTGCATTACCTTGTGCCAAGGAGGCGTTCCATGGGTGGAGTGTGGGCATTCCCACGCATCCATCCATGGAAGAGTTGTAAACCTGGGAATGCATCAAAATGAGGAGAAATATCTTTGTGTGATGCATGGCGTAACAAAAGTTGAGGGGGCCCCCCTGCAAGGTACACGGAAGGACCCCGCTCCGGATTTTATCTGGACCTCTCAGCCCTGAGTACAACTGTACTGAGGGGTCTGCAGGGGCCTGTGTTACGCCCCTGGGGTGATGCATTCAGCATGAAACATAGAAAAAGGATAATGCCTTTAAAGATAGTTTTTCTGCAGGAAGGTGTCCCTACCTGCACAAACAATATGCTGCATTGTAAAGCAGGCACCCTGGCACCATAGTGCAAGGGGTGCCAGGGTGCCTGTGCTAGCGCTATGCAGCACATAGTCTGCCAGCACAAGGAGGCAGCAGAAAAGCGTCATATCTTTGTAAATATGGTGCATTTCTGGTGTCTACCTTTCACTCAACACAACGCAGCAAGTTGCCTTGCTGCGCTGCGTGAAATGGTAGTAAATCTGCCCCTATCTATATTATGACGCTCCCAGGTACACTACAGTCCTCTCTCCTACCCCTCCTTGCCCAAATGCCCAGCTTCCTTTCACCCCTGGCCAGTTCCATTTTCTATCCCCACAGGGGAGTGTTCAGTGTGCAGTGGGGTACGGTTGCCCTTTGTCTTTGGTCAGCCCCAGGGTTTTAGCCTCAGCTTCTCTGTCCCCAGCTCCCGCTTGGCTTAGCCTGCTTTACCTTCTGTTTGTTCAGCAGTCTTTTGTCTTTTGTACACCTGCTGTACTCGCCTTCATTGTGCTGGTTGCTGTGTTTGTCGCTAGGGTGTTGGCCATAACCCTGAACAGGGTGAACCCTACGCTGCCGGGATGAAGGATTCTGCTCGCGTGGTGTTTCACCTCTCGTGTCCAGAGATATTTACCAAATCCCACCTGTGCCATCGCTGGGCATTGAACCGTCGTGGTACTGACTTTAATCCATGCTCTGTCCCTCGGGTTGGTCTCAGCCTGCCTTGACTCTAGCGGGTACCTGCCCGCGCCTGGCTTGCAAAAACTGTGCCTGTCTCTGCACTGCTAGTCTATGGATCGGCCTCACAGTGGCTTTTAGTCGCTCGACAAAACTAGTGTTCAAGTACCGTTGGAAAGTTGCAGATTTTTAAAGGTAATCCATTCAAGCGTTGTGCTGTCTATTTTTTAACGAAGTGTCTCTTCCGTCATAGATCTTTTTTCCTTTAAACGCAATTTACAAATCCAACTCCTGTGAATGTAATTCTTTGCTGATCGGTCTATTCAGGATTCCTTAAAGGGTCCAAACTATTTCAAGGAAGGATGCTTTCTCCCTTCTTTTTAGAAGTATTTTGTAAAGGAGAAATGCAACAGCAAACCCCGCGTTTGAGTGGTCCTATTCCATGTTTAGCAATTGCTGTGGAGCAAAATCTGCTACAATAATCCTCGCTGTTGGCAACCCAGATACTTTTTTCCTCATATCTATGCATCTTTAATTTGCATCATGTTGCAGCGCTGCATACTTCTCGTTGGTAATTCCAGTTAGTTCTTGATATTTTCTCTTCACTTTAATTTTTTATGTATTTTTCACCCATTTTGCCTGCCTCCTTTAAAAACTAGGCTTCACTTTTGCAACAAGTCGCACTCTGCATCTTGATCTGGTTAAGGATACAGGGAGGGCAGGAGGACTTTCTTAGCTGGAGAGGAGAAGAGGCTGCAACTTGGGAACTGCTTTGGATTTGAGATCATACGTGGTTTGTGCACACCAATACAGGTGCCACGTGTGTCATGATGGCTGTCACCTTGCGTTAATGAATGACTTGGTTGCATGCCTGCAACATCCATCGTTAATGCATTTCAATCTTCTAAGCGTGTTTTTGCCCTTGTAGCCTTAATAAATTCTTCCCATGTCTTTTTTTCTGGATTAGAGGCTTCTCGGATAGTGAGTAAGTCTATTCTAGCTGTAATGAGTGTCCATTTGAATTGTCTCGCTTTCCCTATATTTAATGACGTAAGTCTTGTTTGCAGCCGTGTTCCGTGCAGGTAACAGCGGTGGGGCGGGGTGGGCGGGGAGTGGGGGGGGGAATTTCGAGGGACGATTCAGAGGGAAAATTAAATAAAAAATTTGTATTTTCCCTCGTCATCGTCCATCGAAATCCATCCCAACCCGGCCCACCTCCCCACCACTGTTACCGGCACCGGGGCTGCTTGTTTGTTTAAAATAGATGTTGTAACTTAAATATATGCCAGTAGCAAGTTCAGTTTCCACTGAAGCCATATTTGAGTCCCACATGCATTTTCGTGGGGTGCTATCAGTGATCTGAAGAGATCTAACACAGAGACTTTAGACAAGGGGCTCCAGATCCTTGTTTGTTGCCCACAGTAAAGACCTCAATCAGGGCACCCACACTGTTCAGATTGACATCAAACATCATGAACAAGTCACTTAATAATAAACTAACAGATTCACCTAAAAACAGAATAGAACCAAACACAAGCCCGATGGATCATTAAAGTCCGAACCAGATTCCTCTCAGCCACAGAATACTTACAATCATAGATGGAAGGCAGGAGGATGACTCCCATTGGTGCTGCAAGACCATACCAATGGCAGCATGTGCGGCCTACAAATGCGTCTAATATGACACAGCATTCTAGAACAAGCATATCATCTTCTGATAGGCCTGGCTTCTCAAAGAACTCAGCTTGTCCCGCAACAGGACTCTTGATAATAAGTTGAAGAATTAATTGAAGTTGACAAACCACATGATGAAGCTTCTTTCGCGACTGGTGTGTGTATGCGGATGAAACGTGTCACTTGGTGCTGCACTATCAAGTGCCCTCTCCTGAACTCTTTCTCTATAATTAAATGGATGTTGTTTTCTTGAACCTAGCTGGATGAATTCGCATCAGGTTCCCTTTGAAATGTACATCAGTGATATGTGTTGATGGCTGGTAACCCCCTCTATGTGGACAAATAATTGTTCTGACTTCCATTATTGTGTTATTCTTACTTCCCTGGAGATGCAGGCAGGTGGCAGTAAAAGATTATTGCCCCCTCTGACAGGTTTGGCTAAATAAGTTCTGCTGCTGTTTTAACCAGGGTGGGTCCATATTCTTTCATTCTTTTGCTCACTGTGGTTGTCTCGGTTTTACAAGGAGTCTATGTGTCATCTAAACGAGTCAAAAGACAGCTCAGTTAATGGTTTATTGTGTAGAAATCCACAGAGTTGCTTCTCTGAGCAATTCCTGGTCGTTTGGTAGTTTGGTAACTTCCTGCCAGAAGCTAATATTGTCCGTTAATCTTTCCATTCATGGTTTGTGCCTCTCTCAATTCAGTTTTTTTCTTTCTGATAATGTGTTACCTCATCTGTGACTCGTGCTCTGAATTTGTTATAATGACCAGCTCTTAGGGAACTTCATACAACTGTCTTATTATTATTATTATTATTTTTGCATTTCTGTTTGACACCTCCTTCTGTGAGATGTTCTTCACTGTGCTTTCCCGGCATGCTTTTCCATAGCTACACAATGCCTGTCTCATCGACATGCTCAAACTTGAGCATTTGGTTCCTAGTTGTCTCTGTCGAGCCTACGCTATTCAGGCAAAGGCCCGCTTTCTGGATCTAAGACCAGTGATTTTAAGCAGTATAGGCCCCTAACCTGTGGAGGGTATCATAGTATTTTTATTTGTTGCATTTTATTGGGATGTTAACGATGTCTAAATCAAGTCCCACAGAGCAGCAGAACACTCTAGGGGCCAGATGTACAAACTATGTGTTGCAAAACACTGGTCGCAAGTTATGACCAGTATTTTTTGCAACCTGTGTGGAATTTTGCTAGCCAACCTGTGCATATGGAGACTCTGCAAGGTCACAGGCTGTGACCTGGATCAGTATCCAGTAATCACAGACAGAGCATTAATTTCATTGCAGTCATATTTTATGCCTATCACGAAAACACAGCAAATTTGGGGATTTTGAAATGCAAAGTGTAAGTGTGTTTGTTTGCTACATACTTTGTCAATCCAAGCCTTACAATCCTGGGGGTTCCGTTTTGCTGCTGCAATGCCTGGCAATGCTCATTTAACTCTGCACTCCTAATCTTTGGTATTGAGTCAGATAATGACTTTTAGAACCAGCTTTGTATGTGTTAGCATCTATGGCCTAGGGAGATGTCAATAGGCTTCATAATTGAGGAGCAATGGAGTATGTCCTACACTCAGAAGTGGGGTATGGAAACTCCTCGTACTATTTTCATGAAAGGTTATAAAAGTGAAGGGGTTTGTCTGATCAGTATGAAATAAACCAGTTCCTCCAACCATATAGTTTCAAGATACTCACTTTGGGAGGTTATGGCAGCTGTAAATCCCAACAACTGGCTGAGTTGCAAACTTAGGTTCCTGTATCTGTCCTGAGGAAACAAACGGAGTGCCCGTTAATTACTCTGATGCTCTAGGGCTTGTACATGCTGCATACAATTCTCAGTAAATAAATAACATTTGTTAAAATGTCACTCCAAAAGTGTCATCACCCATCCCCCTGTCAGTTCTTGGATTAGGGCGTAGGCTCTCAGTCTTCTAGCAGAGTGCTTTTTCCGCTTCCTGTAGCCCATAGTTTGCATTGACAACTGACTCATCAGAGTTCCGGGTAGTGCTCATTACATGAACCTTGCAAGAAGCACTTTGTACAACAAGTCCAAAACATCATTCCACATTTGGAGTTCTGAAGTTCAATGTGGTCTTCCAGGCTGTAAAGGTATTCCTACTAGTAAACATGTCCAGGGTGGTGATGGTCCACACCGATGATACCAAGGAATCCCGGGTCAACCAACCTGCACAGCTCTGCTAACTGCAGTGAACCTGTGGCAATGGATGATCACTGTGCACAAGACCCTTCTGTTGTCTCACATTGCTGGTCTTCATAATCAAAGAACAGACAACTTCTGCTGTTAACTTCCATCTCCCTATTAAAGAAAACTCCATCAATAAGTCCTTGACACAGTCTTTGAGGCTTGGAGACAACCTTGGCATAAAAACCCATTTAGTCCAGAAAAACTCCAGTTGAGATCAGTTCTCTTCATGGATAGACAGGGGTTCCAGAATCCTTGGTGAGGCCCAGATGTGTGCACCCCTACCTACCTCGGCTGAGTTTGAGTATCTTGTTCCTAGAGCCTTTGCCCAATTAGGCTTCTCCTCAGACAACATAGCCCTTCTAGTAGCTTTCAAGAAACTCTCCACTCAATCATAGTAAAAAGGCGAGTGGCTGAGGTTTTGGTACTGGGTCTTTCCTAAATCACCGATATGCTCATGTGCTTGGTGAATAAAATAGTATACTTTTACAGACATCTATCTGAGTCAGACTTCAATGGGACATCTGGAAAACCTAAATTGTGACCATTGGACCCTGTAGAAGATGGCTATGTAAAGTTACTCTCAAAACCACACAGGTTCTGTCTCCTCTAAAAGAAGCAAAACCCACCATTTTGGCTGAGAGATGGATGGATGCACACCTCTCAGGGGAAATTCAATGAAAATTGTACATCAGGAAAGGTTCCATCAGATTCTAAGCATATCATCACACCTATTGTCTCCTGAAATGGATCATGCAAGGTTTCAGGCACAAGGTCCAAGTAAAGCAGATATGCCATTAAGAAGATCACACTCTGTGACTGTCTGCTCGCCAAACTGGCAGGTCAGGGATTGTAGTAATAGCTGAGGAGTTACACGCAAACACCCCATGTCACCATCACATCCCAGAGATACTGCCATTCTCAGATCCTCTTTGTACCGTGTGCACTGAGCTACTGCACCAAGTAATATCGAAACAAGTATTGGTTAAAACCAATCGGTCAGCTTTAATGTGCAAAAGTATGCAACAGCAATCTTGCATACCTGTGTTCATCCATTAAAGCCAGACCTATTGGTAGTTTATGAAGCACAGTCAGAACACTTGAAACCCCCCGCACCTTGCCTCATAACCAGTCATTTCCTGGAGTGGCAGCCCCAATCTGTTCTACAATGGCTTGGGAGAGAGAAAGGTGCCGGAAGGCGAACATGGGTCAAAGGTTCTCCAATTGACAATGTTAGATCTGGGGGTCTCTAGTTGGCAGAGGCATACGCCTTAGACCAAATAGGGACCCTTGCTTCTAGTCAGGGTACAGGGACACACACGGTAGATAACCCCTGCTCACCCTCTAGGTAGCTTGGCTCGAGCAGTCAGGCTTATCCCCAAGGCAATGTGTAAGGTATTTGCACGTAGACACCACAATGATCCCCCCTCCGCACACCACAAACTTAGACCACACAGGTGAGTTATATCCAAAATAATATATCTTTATCTAGTTTCCGCAGTTGGAATCAAGCATCACAGGTTTACACGACAATCGCTTTCTTGGTTGGTCGGGATCGTCAGACGATAGTCTCTAGTCTCTTGAGTGATTCGATACTCACTGAGAATGAATCAATTTGTAGGCTCTCGATGTTTTAGGCAGCTACGTTGCTCCGGCGGTGTCACTGTGCTCGTTGCACGAGCGCTCCTCGGGCTGTTCGATGCAAGGATTCCACAACTCCCTCGACGAGCCCCCAGTGACGATGTCGACGTCACCGGAGTCAGCCACTCACTGCGCGGCTTCGTAGAGCAGGGAAATACGACTCTCGGTCTGCGTCAGGCCTCCGGGTCGCGGCAAGGCACGTGCCGATGAGCACGTCGATCTTCTTGATGCCGCAACCGGTGTCAGGCCCGGCTCGGTGCGGTACTCTCCAGCAAGACAGAGAGCAGCCAGCCCACCTCACAGGCAGATGTTGAGAAGCTTGGTGGAACAGTCCACGGTCCCTGCGGCACACAACAGCGCAGGTGGGACACAGCAGAGTCTTGAGTTCTTGGCAACCTTTCTATCCCTGGGTTGCGAAACAGGAGGCCAGCTCTTCTCAGGCCCTTGGAGATTCAGTTGAAGACACAGCACACAGCAAAGTCTTGTTTGGTCAAGTGGATAGGGTCAGCACACAGCAAGACCCCTTCTCCTCCTCAGCTTCAGTTGCACAGCAGAACAGGTCAGCCTTTAGAGCACACAGCACGGCAATCTTCCTTTAGTTCTTCAGCGGTCCGTCTTTCAGCAGAGGTTCCTCTTGATGGTCGAATCTGAAAATCTGTTGTCGGGGGTCTTGTACTTATACCCCTAAAAGTCTTTGAAGTCTTTGTGCAAGTGGGTCCTGAGCCCGGTCTGATCCAGTTCTGGGTGTTGTTGGAGCACTTTGTTTTCCTGGTTTCTACATTCTTTTCAGAGCGAGGGGCAGAGTCGTCAGCCGCCCAGCAGGAGGTGGAGCCAGCGGAGTGGCAGGCAGGCACAGCCCTATTCAATCCCAGGTGCTATCTCCTCCCTCCACTCTCCTTGCGATTGTCGCCATTCAGCAGAGGGCTGACTCGTCCAACCTCCCGGGGGATCCCCAGCCCCTGTCACTCTCAAACCAGACAGTCAATCCACAAGCGCGCCCATGCACACAGAAGGGTCAGACAAGAGAACAGCTATTCTCTAAAAAGTACTGTTCTCCAACTCAGGATTTAAAAACAATCTCTCCTAAAAGATGTGTTATTAAATGCTGAGCTCAGGGATATCAAACACTCATGTCTTATCTTGTTCGTATGAGAAGATAGGCGGATAGCCATCGGCACCCGCCTCCCTCATGTTAGCCTATGGAACAAGATAGCCTTGCAGTAGTGAACACACAAAATGGCCGGTGTTCCCTACCAGAACATGTTACCTGCACTAGTACATGCTCTACCTTCTACATACACTGCATCCTGCCCAGGGGGGTACCTTGGGCCTTCCATAGGGATGACTGACGTGTATGAAAAGGGAAGGGTTAGGCCCGGCCAGTGTGGACACTGGCCAGGGGGACATGGCAGTCCGGGGACTGCAGGCAGGCCTGCGGCGGCAGGCCTGAGACACTGTTTTAGGGCTACACAGGTGGGTGGCGCAATCAGCGCTGCAGACCCACTAGTAGCATCCGTCATCACCAGCCCTGGCACACACAGTGCACTTTACTAGGGACTTCATGGTGATACAGATATGCCAATCAGGTATATCCAATCGATACGATATTTTACACAGGGAGCACTTACACTCTGGCACTGATTAGCAGTGGCAGAGTGTCCAAAGCATCTAAACCAGCAAAACGAAATCCAGCACAGCATCAAAAATCCATGTAGCAGAGGCAAAAGATAGGGGAAAAACCCACGCCAAGGATGTCAGGTCTAACACGTGTCCCCTCCAGCTGAAAGCGGGGAGAACTACCCACCCTCTTGGGAGTTCTCATCGCTAAGGCGGAAAAACCTGGACAGACCATCAGCATTGGCGTGCTCTGTACCGGGACGGTGTTCCACCGTAAAGTCCATTCCCTGTAGGGAGATGGACCACCTCAACAGTTTTGGATTCTCACCCCTCATCTGCATTAGCCATCTGAGGGGCCTGTGGTCGGTCTGAACACGGAAGTGAGTCCCAAACAGGTAGGGCCTCAGCTTCTTCAGGGCCCAGACCACAGCAGCGCTCCACCTCTGTTCCCTGGGAAGTAGCCTCCTACTAATGAAAGCTACGGGTTGGTCCCCGCCCTCGTCGTCCATCTGTGAGAGTACTGCTCCCACGCCTTGCTCTGAAGCGTCTGTCTGCACTACGAACTCACTCGAAAAGTCAGGCGCCTTAAGCACCGGTGCTGTGCACATTGCAGTTTTCAGGGCATCAAAAGCAGTTTGACAGGCCTCGGTCCAATTCACTTTCCTGGGCTGATTTCTAGAGGTTAGTTCCGTCAAGGGGGCAACAATGGTGCCGTATCCCTTGATGAACCGTCTGTAATACCCGGTGAGTCCTAGAAAGGCTCTCACCTCTGTCTGCGTCTTGGGGGGTTCCCAAGCCAGAATGGTATCGATCTTCGCCTGTAGGGGCGCCACCTGGCCGCTCCCCACCTGGTGTCCCAAATACACCACTGATCCCTGCCCTATCTGGCACTTACTAGCCTTGATAGTGAGGCCTGCCTTCTGCAGCGCCCTCAACACTTCACAGAGGTGTTGCAAGTGTTCGTCCCAAGTGGAGCTGAACACAGCAATGTCATCCAGGTATGCGGCGCTGAATTGCTCCAGCCCGGTCAGTACCCGGTTGACCAGTCTCTGGAAGGTGGCAGGGGCATTCTTCAATCCAAAGGGCATGACTCGAAACTGGAAGTGCCCCTCTGGTGTTGAAAATGCCGACCTCTCCTTTGCCCCGTCAGTTAAGGCAATCTGCCAGTACCCCGACGTCAAATCGAAGGTGCTGAGGTACCGGGCAGCTCCTAACCGATCCACGAGCTCATCAGCTCTGGGGATGGGGTGCGCGTCAGTCTTGGTGACCGCATTGAGCCCGCGGTAGTCCACGCAAAACCGAAGTTCTGACGGGCCACCGGGTGTAGCAGATTTCTTGGGAACGAGGACCACTGGGCTAGCCCAGGGACTGCTAGAGGGCTCAATTACCCCTAACGCCAACATCTTGGAAACTTCTTCCTTGATGCTGGCCCTGACCTTGTCAGCTACTCTGTAAAACTTCTGTTTCACAGGCAGGCTATCTCCAGTGTCCACATCATGGACGCACCAATTGGTGACACCTGGTGTCAGGGAGAACAGGGAGGCAAACTGACCCAACACCTGACGACAGTCGCTCTGCTGCTCCGGGGTCAGTGTGGGCGAGAGGACCACACCATCTACTGACCCGTCTTGCTCCTTCGCTGCCAGGAGGTCAGGGAGTGGATCACTATCCTCTTCCCCACCGTCATCTGTAGCCATGAGCATCGTCACTTCAGACCTCTCGAAGTGGGGTTTGAGGCGGTTCACATGCAAGACTCTAAGGGGCTGCCTAGGAGTCTTCATGTTGATCAGGTAGGTCACCTCACTCTTGCGCTCTACCACCTCATATGGCCCGGTCCACTTGTCACGGAGCGCACAAGGCTCCACCGGCGCCATTACCCACACTTTCTGCCCGGGATGAAATTCTACCAGAGTGGTATTCTGGTCGTACCATCTTTTCATCTCCTCCTGGCTGGCTTCTAGGTTCTCCTGAGCGAGCTTCCTGAAGCGCTGCGTTTGGTTGCGGATGGCCAGCACATAGCTGAACACATCCTGGGGGGTCTTCCCACGGGATTTCTCCCACCCCTCCTTCACCAGTGTGAGAGGTCCTCTAACAGGGTGGCCATACAGCAGTTCAAAGGGGCTGAACCCTAAGGACTTCTGGGGCACCTCCCTGTAGGCAAACAACAGGCATGGTAACAAGACGTCCCACTTCCGTCTCATGGGCTCCGCTAGGCCCATGATCATACCCTTCAGGGTGCGGTTGAACCTTTCAACCAACCCATTTCCTTGAGGGTGGTAAGGAGTGGTGAACTTATACGTTACTCCACACTCCTCCCACAGAGACTTCATGTACCTAGAGATGAAGTTGGTACCCCGGTCGGAGACCACCTCTCGAGGGAATCCCACACGGGAAAAGATCCCCATCAATGCACGGCCCACCACGGGGGCTGTGATTGTCCTGAGAGGGACTGCTTCCGGGTACCGAGTGGCGTGATCCACCAAGACCAGGATAAACCTGTTGCCTAAGGCGGTCTTGGGATCCAGGGGCCCTACGATATCAATGCCCACCCGCTCGAAAGGGGTGCTCACTACAGGAAATGGCTGGAGGGGCGCCACGCACTTCCCTCCGCTCTTACCACTGGCTTGACAGGTTTGGCATGACTTACAAAAGGTACCGACGTGTTTCTTCATCTGGGGCCAGTAGAAGTGGGTGACAAGCCTGTGATAGGTCTTGTCTTGCCCCAGATGTCCTGCGAGAGGCACGTCGTGAGCCAGACCCAGTAAGAAGTTCCTGAAGCGCTCGGGTACCACCAGCACACGGGCTGCACCGGGCTCAGCGAACTTAGGCTCACTATACAGTAAGTCATCTTCCCAGTAGATCAAGTGTTCCTTGGACCCTAGGCCTGCTGCCTGGTCTGCAGCCTGCTGCCGCACACCAATGAGAGAAGGGCACTCCTTCTGAGCCTGGCAGAATTCCTCCCTGGAGGGGCCACCCTCTTGCTGCCAATGGGTCAGCTCAGGCAACTCCCCCAGTTCGGCCACCTGCTCCCCTGTAGGTTCCAGGGCATCCCCCTCAGGTTCTGCTTCCTCCTGGACCGTGGGAACAGCGGGGGCCGGTTTCCCGCGCCCTCTGCCCCTTCCTCTCCTGGCAGGTTCCTGGGCCATTGTTCTAGGCTCCAGCCCTACTAATTCACCCTTACTGGCTGTCATGGCACGTGTGGATACGCAGATCCACGCTGGCAGTCCTAGCATCTCCAAGTGAGTTCTGTGCTCTACGTCCTTCCATGGAGAACTCTCCAGGTCGTTACCCAACAGACAATCTACCGGTAAGGCATCACTGACACAGACTTCCAAGGCACCAGAGACTCCCCCCCATGTAAAGGGAACACGCGCCATCTTGCAGAGGCGAACTGAAGTGTCAGCTGCCACTACTGGGCGGAGCACATTGGGAATTACTTGCTCTTCAGACACCCACTGACACCTGACAGATGTCACACTAGCCCCGGTGTCTCTCAGAGCCTCTATCTCCCTCCCATTGATGGTCACCTTCTGCCCGTATTTCTTAGTGTTAGCGGGTATCAAGGCATCCCGGACCATCTCTTGGTCTCCTAACGAGACAAGGGTCATCATAGCTAATCCCTCTTCCCCACTGGAAATCAAATCCCCTCCCAAAGCTACACTAGCTAACCCTGGGACTGGAGCAGCAGCTGGTGCTGGGGGTTTGTTGGGACATTTAGGGGCGATGTGCCCCACTTCCCTACAAGCATAGCAAGTAGGCGGTGGTCTGTTGCCCTTAGGGGGCCAGGACCTCTTCGGCTTGGGGGCCCGGGACTCCTTCTCCTGGGAACTGTTTTGGGGCCCTTTAGAGAACTCCTTACTGTTACCCTTGTCCTCCCCACCTTTCTGCTGGGGACCCTGTCCACCCTTGGCTGGCATACTTACCACCCCTTTGTTGACCCTGGTGCTAGTCCAGCGGTCTGCCTCTTTAGCAAGCTCGCTGGGATCAGTTAACTTGCTGTCTAAAAGATGCTGGCGCAGCTCTGGAACACATAGACTACTCAAGTGCTCCCAACTAATCAAGTGACACAACCCCACATAATCAGTAACTTTGCTGCCCTTTATCCAACCTTCCAGTGCACGCGTGTACATACTCACACACTCCACCCACGTATTCGAATCAAGTTTCTTGAAGTTCCTAAACTTCTGTCGGTACTGTTCTGGTGTAAGCCCATACCTGAGGCATAAGGCCTCCTTCATCGTGGGGTAGGTTAAGGTCCCTGCTGCTTCTAAGGGTGCTAAGACATCCCTCCCAGAGGCCTCAAAATGCTTCCACAAACCCGCTCCCCAACTTTTCTCAGGCACTTCATTCATCTTCAAGGCAAGCTCATAGGATCTAAACCACGCATAGATATCCTCACCCCTCTGATAATTCTGCACCAAATCTTTCGGTATGTATACTTTACCCGCCTGTACTGGTTGTGCGCTGCCACCATTCGGACTGGACGCCACCTGTTTGGCTTTAATGTCCAGCTCCCTCATGCTCAACTCATGAGCCAACTGGAGTTTCTTCTCTTCCAAAGCAAGAGCATTCCTCCTCTCCTCCGCCTCTTTCTCACTGTCAAGGCGCAGTTTCCTTTCTTCCGCTTGAGCTTTGAGCTTAAAAAGTTCAATCTCATGGGCTCTAACCCTTTGGTTTTCCTCCAGCTCCTCTGGAGAGAGGCTCCTACTGGAATGGGTGCTGCCAGCCCTCGACGCTGGCCTGTTCACTGGCAGATCATCGGATCCAAATCCGTCCTCCGGTGTGCCATCCCCTTCCGTAGTTTCCTCGGTTGCGCCATTCTTGGCCTCCCACCAGGCCCTTAGAGCTTTCTGTAGCTCCGTCTTGTTGGCGCTGCCCTTCGCTGGGCATCCAAGCTGCTTGCAGAATTGCTTTAGTTGCTCCTTCTTATACTCGAGCAACTTTTTCACTTCAAATTGCAATTCCGACTCCTCGCCTACTCCATTCTGAGACATGATGCTTCGTCGATCCTCCAAGAATAGTCTTCGCAAAAAAAAACTTCGTGCGATGCAACTGCTTACTAGATTAGTGATGTACGAAGAATCACTGTAGGTCAAGTGCAAATACTGGTTCTAATCCGCACCGCTGCCACCAATGTTAGATCTGGGGGTCTCTAGTTGGCAGAGGCATACGCCTTAGACCAAATAGGGACCCTTGCTTCTAGTCAGGGTACAGGGACACACACGGTAGATAACCCCTGCTCACCCTCTAGGTAGCTTGGCTCGAGCAGTCAGGCTTATCCCCAAGGCAATGTGTAAGGTATTTGCACGTAGACACCACAATGATCCCCCCTCCGCACACCACAAACTTAGACCACACAGGTGAGTTATATCCAAAATAATATATCTTTATCTAGTTTCCGCAGTTGGAATCAAGCATCACAGGTTTACACGACAATCGCTTTCTTGGTTGGTCGGGATCGTCAGACGATAGTCTCTAGTCTCTTGAGTGATTCGATACTCACTGAGAATGAATCAATTTGTAGGCTCTCGATGTTTTAGGCAGCTACGTTGCTCCGGCGGTGTCACTGCGCTCGTTGCACGAGCGCTCCTCGGGCTGTTCGATGCAAGGATTCCACAACTCCCTCGACGAGCCCCCAGTGACGATGTCGACGTCACCGGAGTCAGCCACTCACTGCGCGGCTTCGTAGAGCAGGGAAATACGACTCTCGGTCTGCGTCAGGCCTCCGGGTCGCGGCAAGGCACGTGCCGATGAGCACGTCGATCTTCTTGATGCCGCAACCGGTGTCAGGCCCGGCTCGGTGCGGTACTCTCCAGCAAGACAGAGAGCAGCCAGCCCACCTCACAGGCAGATGTTGAGAAGCTTGGTGGAACAGTCCACGGTCCCTGCGGCACACAACAGCGCAGGTGGGACACAGCAGAGTCTTGAGTTCTTGGCAACCTTTCTATCCCTGGGTTGCGAAACAGGAGGCCAGCTCTTCTCAGGCCCTTGGAGATTCAGTTGAAGACACAGCACACAGCAAAGTCTTGTTTGGTCAAGTGGATAGGGTCAGCACACAGCAAGACCCCTTCTCCTCCTCAGCTTCAGTTGCACAGCAGAACAGGTCAGCCTTTAGAGCACACAGCACGGCAATCTTCCTTTAGTTCTTCAGCGGTCCGTCTTTCAGCAGAGGTTCCTCTTGATGGTCGAATCTGAAAATCTGTTGTCGGGGGTCTTGTACTTATACCCCTAAAAGTCTTTGAAGTCTTTGTGCAAGTGGGTCCTGAGCCCGGTCTGATCCAGTTCTGGGTGTTGTTGGAGCACTTTGTTTTCCTGGTTTCTACATTCTTTTCAGAGCGAGGGGCAGAGTCGTCAGCCGCCCAGCAGGAGGTGGAGCCAACGGAGTGGCAGGCAGGCACAGCCCTATTCAATCCCAGGTGCTATCTCCTCCCTCCACTCTCCTTGCGATTGTCGCCATTCAGCAGAGGGCTGACTCGTCCAACCTCCCGGGGGATCCCCAGCCCCTGTCACTCTCAAACCAGACAGTCAATCCACAAGCGCGCCCATGCACACAGAAGGGTCAGACAAGAGAACAGCTATTCTCTAAAAAGTACTGTTCTCCAACTCAGGATTTAAAAACAATCTCTCCTAAAAGATGTGTTATTAAATGCTGAGCTCAGGGATATCAAACACTCATGTCTTATCTTGTTCGTATGAGAAGATAGGCGGATAGCCATCGGCACCCGCCTCCCTCATGTTAGCCTATGGAACAAGATAGCCTTGCAGTAGTGAACACACAAAATGGCCGGTGTTCCCTACCAGAACATGTTACCTGCACTAGTACATGCTCTACCTTCTACATACACTGCATCCTGCCCAGGGGGGTACCTTGGGCCTTCCATAGGGATGACTGACGTGTATGAAAAGGGAAGGGTTAGGCCCGGCCAGTGTGGACACTGGCCAGGGGGACATGGCAGTCCGGGGACTGCAGGCAGGCCTGCGGCGGCAGGCCTGAGACACTGTTTTAGGGCTACACAGGTGGGTGGCGCAATCAGCGCTGCAGACCCACTAGTAGCATCCGTCATCACCAGCCCTGGCACACACAGTGCACTTTACTAGGGACTTCATGGTGATACAGATATGCCAATCAGGTATATCCAATCGATACGATATTTTACACAGGGAGCACTTACACTCTGGCACTGATTAGCAGTGGCAGAGTGTCCAAAGCATCTAAACCAGCAAAACGAAATCCAGCACAGCATCAAAAATCCATGTAGCAGAGGCAAAAGATAGGGGAAAAACCCACGCCAAGGATGTCAGGTCTAACAGACAAGAATTAACACATTCAATTATTTGGGTATATCCTTTGCAGCAATTGCTCATGGGTCAATCTTGTACAAAATGCTAGACTAAAAATGAGTAGGGTCTGCGAGGGCGTCTTCAGATGTTCAAGTAGGCTCAGTAGTCGCCCAATTACAGAAATTATTAATATATATAAAGACAAAGTATTGTGAGTTGCTATGTATGGAGTAGGCATCTGGAGATATGCGCTGAGTGGCCCTAAAAAGGGAGAGGAGAAGGCCTTCCTCAAGTGTCTGTTGAGTATCCCTACCTCTCTTTCGACGTATATTACTCTTAAAGAGGTTGGACTTAACTATCTAGAGGATTTACCCTTACTTAAGCTGAACCTGTTCTGGCGGTCAAACTGGGCCAAGACCAAAATGCCCTCCTTCATTAATATGGTCTGCCTTACACTTGATTTTGTTTTTAATATTCCCTGGCTCTCCTATATTAATGATACTCAAAAAAAGTTTCATGGCTCTCTTATGATTCGATCTTCATATAGTGTGTTGGCCCTGCATAAAAGTGAAATAAAATCTCTTTTCTTAGGCTCTAGATCTAAAAATAGGGCGCTTATTGAGTGTAGAAAACCTGTGGGTGCCTTATATATGTCAATTTCGTCCGGAGACGGCTTCCAACCCTATTTGTCTATGGTCTTACGCTCTCAGCACCGATTGGTTCTAACCAGGCTGTGGTTGGGAATGTTGCACTTTTTAGTCGCCTTCCCAGTAATGAAGCAATGACCTAGTAATGCGACTCCATGCCCATGTGATGGCATTTCAAAGAAGAGCGCTAAGCACTTCATTCTTTTTTTGTAGTTTTTATGATGAGTTGCAGAGATTTTATCTGAAACCACTTTTTATTGCAAATAATATCAGGAACCATAAAGCTGCCTTAAAATTCCTACTTGCACTGACAGACCATTTAATATGTTTTAGTATTGCTTCATTTATATGGGGCGTCGTATACATTAGGAAAATTTATTATGGAGCACATACATTTATTGCACTTTACTGTATTTTAAAAGCATATGATGAGTTGGAGGCATATCATCGAGATTCACTTTTCTAGGAACCATAAAGTGAAATTTACGGTTGCTCCCCAAGTTTGTTGCATATGTGTTTTGTATGTTGTATGTAACCCTTGTAGTGTTATATTTGTTTCGAACTGTAGCAATACTAATGTATGTTCTGTATATCCTACCACAAAATGGTGGACCTGGAATATCTTTATAGTCACTGTTTAACGATGCTTATCTTTTGTTTTATCTGCCCGGATGGATTGTATATCTTATTTAAAATGATTAACTAGTAATGTTGTATTATTGTTCTTCTATGGTCAATTTGTTTTGTACCGAATTTATTTTTTAATGGTTAAAACAAATTTAAAAGACTTCAGAGAAAAAACTAAGTAAAACTAATTGCTTTCTCTGTGAAACACATGTATGCCAAAAAAGTGCAATGTGTAAAGATTATGGGGCATTTATGACTTTTGTGGCACAAGGTAGCCTAGCAAGTCACCTTTCTACGCTGCTCTGCATTACAGGGAAAGGGCAGGAATGTGCCATATTTATCCAATTCAGCACATTCCTGTACCTTTCCCTCGCTCTGGGCCATTTTGGCAGCCTAGCGCCAATGCGGGCACGCTTGCACCATGGTGCAAGGGTGCCTGTGTTGCAGGCAAGATTGTTTTTGCACAGGAATGTGCACATTCCTGCACAAAAACAATCCTGAGAAGCTTTTTCCTCTTTCTATGTGTGCTGCAGAACGCAACACCCATCGAGAGAGAAAAGAAGAAGGAGAAATAAAGATGTTTCTCCTCAGTATGCCTCTCCTTGGAAGGCGTTAGATTTTGGTGCATTCCCAGGTTAACAAGTCCTTGAATATTTGGGCATGCGTCCAAATCCATGGATGTTGCGTGGGACCACCCACTGCAACGCCCATAGAACAGCTACCAAGGGTAGCACAACACGGTAATATGTGCTGCATTGTGCTACTCCAGATATATGAGGCCACTCAGAGCCACACAAATTGGCCATGCCTGGCTTCATAAATCTGACATAGAGGTTTGCATCTCTCATGTACCACAGTGCTTGGTGCAAACGCAACAACAGCTTTGCATAAATATGGCCCTCAGTGTATTTGTAAAAATGATAAATAAATAATAAATTAATAAAATAGAATTTTGAATGGCACACCCAGCAGGCAATAGTATGAGGCAAGCAAGAAATACTTCCAGTGCTTAATTTGAGCCAGTGCTTTCCGGTGCTGAGCACCAGCACTTAATTGGTTGCAGGTGCTCCGCACCGGCACCTAATTGTGAACACCATACTTAGAGCAGTCTACCACGTGGTGGTGCTGCTCATCTAATTTAGAGATGAGCGAAACAACGGTTGTTTAGGAATACAATATAGAATAAAATTGCTAAAACCTGCCTCCCCAGCCATTACTTTAGCTTTGGGGACCTCGAAAAATCTGAACTGTTGCATTTAAATGCGAGAGATATGGTTAGTAGTTGTTTTGGCAGTGATGACAAGGGTGATGGGTGGCGCAAGCTGCAGTGGCCTCCTGGTCAGAGCCCTGGCACTTCATATTTTACAAATTAAGCACTGAATACTTCCAAGCCCACTCAGTGTATATATCAAAGAATTGGTAACAATTTGTGTGTAAGCAGCTGTCTGTCAAACCAGACCTCAAAAAGAATTGGGCCAACTTTCTATTATCAACTCCTGGTACATGATATTCTGGAAAGAATGAAAGAATGAATTAAGTACATTTAACGCAAATTGAACGAAATTGAGCATTTTCAACAAAGAAGATAGCTTGATCTACCATTAAAACCAGAAACAAATAAAGTACACCATTCCTCTGACTGGTAATTAATTGCAGTTGTATGGCAAGTAAAACTGAAGCATGGATTAAATAAACATCATATCCCACCTTAATATTACAAGTATCTGGTAATCAACAAAGGGGAGAGGGAAGAGAGAGACTTGAGGTAGAGGGTTAAAGAGAAACAGAGCTGTGTAAGGGAAATGCCATGTTAGCAAGGCAAACAAATAATTGTTTAATGGCTGATTCATGTATGTATGTAATTATGAATGTATATGGGATTTCTTTGCAACAAACCTAATTAAAGGCAGCAGAGCACTGTGCAGGATCAAAGACAATCATAAAGTCAACAAGTGATCAGAGGGGTAGTTAGTTAGCTGTGTGGCTGGTGGACTTAATGCATTGTGATGTAGCAAATGCGTTGCGATCTAGTGATTCGTAGCTTTATTATGCTCACTCATATTTTAGTTTGCTGCTTTTTAGGACAGCATGGTTTGGTTTTTTCCGAGGTAGTTGCAGAGAAGGACTTTTGCAGTCTTCTAAAGTAGCATCCAAAACATGAATTAGCCCAACCATTGTTTTAATTCATTTACTTCTAATTAAACAAAATATTTAACAATGATTCTAACTGAGAGAAGTGATATGGAACAAATTAAGGGGGTGCCAGTGGTTGCGGGTGCTGGGCACCGGGACTCATTTCTGGGATCTGGGACTTATTTTCCAGACTTTGGCTCAGAGCACGAGAGATAAAGGAGCAGAAAAGGGAGAAAGAAAGATAAACATAGGGAAATCGTGTTAAGGGAGAAGACTGGGATGAAAAAGAACCTACAGCAGGGAGATACAAGGCAGCAAGTGTAAGCTGGTGGAGGAAGAAAGAGGCATAAGGTGGAATCAAAAACTAGGCAACCTTTTTATTTAGTAACACTTTGTGTCCAATCGTTTATTTATTTTTTAATTTTATTATTTACAAATTAAGCACTGTCCTAGGGTGGGTCTCTAAAAAATGCCTGCAAATCGAAGATCAAGGAAACAGCCACTTTATGAGCATCGCACCTTTCACTGAGGTATGCTGGAACTGAGACTCGATTTTCTCACACTACACTGTTACATTTAAACGAGGCAAACTAAAAAAACAATCATGGCAGATTGCAGAGAGAGGGCAAACACAAGCCAGCCTTGGCAGCGAGGAGGGCTGGCCAAGGCAATTAATCATTGCCACACTAAACTCTTCAGCAAGGCTGGGGAGAACCTTTTAAATATTTCACTGTGGCAAGACAGTTAAATCATGCTAGAAATGAATCAGTGAATACATTTGTAGCGTGCATGGCTACTCCAAGAGTTTCCTAGTGCTGTCCATACACGCAGGGACTACAGAAAGCTCGGAACAGCCAGGTTTTCAGGAGTTTTCAAAACTCCAACGCCGAGGAGCACCTACGAATTTTCATGGGGGGAGAGAATTCCACAAAGTTGGACCCAGAACAAAAAAGATCTGCCACCCTACCTTATTCGGATATAACAAGGCACAGTGGTAAGAAACTAATATCCAGAGGAAAGTTTATACCCAGGAGGAAAAAAAAATACACCAACGCCCTAAGGTATGATATTTTTTGTAACTTGATTATCGCCTCTCCTTTCTCGTGTGTATTTCTTCCCTACTGTTCAGCCAGGATGAGTGTTGGAAAGTGTGGTGATGTCATGGAATGCTTGGATGCCTGGGGGATGATTGAGTGTCGGTTGATGAGTGCAGGCTGAGCAGCAGGGAGCCTACTCCTGGTGGGGCTATTCACCATCTTACTTACCATCTTATCTACAAACTACATCTTCTGTAACTGGATTAATAAACTACCTTCTTGGAATTTACTACTTGGCTACATCTGGACTTCATTTACCTACCACAATATTCTATCACCATATAAGGCCTTATGCATAAAGCATAGTGCTTTAAAATGATTGTGCTTCTCCACAGTCAGCCAATGAAGCGACTGGAGGTGAGAAGCAACATAAGATTGTCTAGGAACATGGCAAAGCAGACATGTTGCACACGTTTGTACCAACTGAAGCCTTTTCAATGTGTTTTTTAGGTACACCCAAATAAAGTCCTTTATTATCATGATCCAGCCTAGAGACACAATCAAGACTTGAATCACCATTTTTTGTGCCGACAACGGAAGAAGCCAAAGAATTTTCTTGAGGCACTTAAGCAGCCAGAAGCAATAAGCCGCAATGTTAGAAATTTGGATGCCTATAGAGGACTTTTGATTCAGCCACATGCCCAAATTTGTAACAGCTTTACAAGGGGTGGAAATCAGTTCCCACCCTGTGTAAACACTGGCAAATGTTAAAATCATTCCTAAGGTATTCACACTGTTTTCTGTCAGTCCGTAGAAGGGCCCCTGGAAAGTCATTTTGCTAACTTAAAGGGGGATTGCAGACCACCGAATAGTTGGTTGACTTCAATGTCACGTCATTTTGTTGCTTCTCCTTGGTTAGGCTGTGCCAACTTCACGTCATCCCCGTTTGTTTGTCTTTCCCTTGGAGCATGCCACAAGTACTGCTTCTGTGCACAGTGTGTCCTTCCGCTCCTTGCACTTTTAGTTCCGGCCAACTTTGATACTATTTCTTGTACTTCCCACACTCCAAGCCTCCACTAGGAGACTTGAATTGCAGTTCCCAGTCAACTGCCTTCTCAGTTAAGCTGCGTCACAAGTAGGCTGTAGGATAGGATTTTAAAAAAAGGATAGGGTAAAACATAAAGCGCATTATACCCGAGGGTGTCCAGGCGCTGGGTAGATGGAGGAGTGGAGAGAAGCATGGAGCAGCCAACTAGGACTTTTCTAAAAGCCGGAAGAGATTTTGCGATGGAAATGGGGGAAGACAGGGAGTTCCAGAGTTTGGTGGCCGTTGCTGAGAAGGAGTGACTGCTCCATCTGGCCCTGCTGTATCTTGGAGAGATCAGTTTTTTCAGGGAGGAGGATCTCACGGTCCTCCTGTGGGGTATACCATTGGAGCATAGTATTCAACAGCAGCAAGCCTTTATTGTTCAAGGCCTTATATACCGTGCTCAGGAATTTGAAGTCGATGCGCTTCCTTATGGGGAGCCAGCGCAAGGCACGAATTCCCTTCCTGGCTGATCAGTGCTTTGAAATGTTAAGGATCAGCCTGGCCGCTGCGTTCTGAACAACCTGAAGCTTGTTCAGGGAAGCCGCATTGATGTTGAGGTACAGAGCATTGCAGTAATCAAGCCGGGAAGTGATTAGTGCAATGATGATGAACCGATGCAGTTCAGACGGAATGTATGGTAGCACCTTTCTAAGGGTTTTTAAGATATAGAAACAGGTGCTAACAGTACGGCTGACCTGAGCATCACAAGTCAACCCTCGTCGAAAGTGACCCCCAGAGGTTTTGCTGTGCTAACCAGGACAGGAAGGGGACCACAGTCTGCTGGCCACAAGGCATTCGACCAGATGGAATTCTGTGAGCCAAATACCAGTATCTCAATCTTGTCAGCATTAGTCTTAAGGGAGTTACCCTTCATCCAGCAGATAACGCTTGCCATGCACTGGTTGAATTTCTCTTCGACCAATTACAAATCATTTGAGATGGAAACAATGATTTGTATATCGTCCGCAAAGGGAATCACCTGGAACCCAAATGATCTCACCAACTCAGCCAGAGGGGTCACATAAATGTTAAAGAGGTCGAGCTCAATGAGGAACCCTGGGGGGACCCCACATGGAAGGCTGAAGGCCCTAGCTCTGAAACCTCGGCAGCTAAAGATGTTCGTTCTCCCTGACATGAAGCAGTGGAGAAGTTGCAAGGCCTTGCCGATAACTCCCACTTCCTGCAGAAGCTGAACCATGCGGGCTGGCGAGACGGTATCGAAAGACGGCGACAGGTCGAGCATAATCAGCACCGCTGATCCTCTCTGATCCACCTGCATGTGAATGTGATTAGCGGCTGCCATAAGAGCAGACTCGGTGCTCTGACTGGCGTGGAACCCATTCTGAGATTGATCTAAGATCTCCTGGCATTCAACGTGATTCATCAGCTCAGTGTTGATGAATTTCTCCAACATTTTGGCGGGGAGAAGGGAGATAGGGCAAAGGTTTTTCAGCTCTAACGGGTCGGTATTATTCTTTTAAGGAGTGGTGAGACAATAGCCTCCTTCCAGGTAGTCGCATAGCTACCGGATAGGAGAATGTTGTTAAACACCCTGCATCGAAAATTAGTTACAGGGTCAGAAACCAGTTTGAGTATGGAGGGCATACAAGGATCTGAAGGAGCGCCGGATTTAAGGCCCATTAGGAGGTCTTTAGTTTGCTGAACTGTAATTTGTGGGAAGGAGATAAGAGCATGCTTCTCTCGGTCTTGAGTGACCTCCTCAGTGTCAGGTTCTTCAGTTTCAGTAGGACTGAACTCCTGAAAAATCTTTAGGACCTTGTCCTGGACGTAAGTGGCTACTCTGTCACATAAATCTTGAGAGGGGGTTAACAACTGTGTCCCTGGAGGCTCAGAGATCTACTTGATGACCTTGAATAGCCTACTAGAGGAATTGTCTGCTGATAGGATCTTTTCGGTAAGGAAATGGGATTTGGCTTGGAAGATGGCGTGTTTGTATTTCTGCAGTAGAGATTTCTGCTTAGCATTTTCCCTTGTAAAGAGGTCCGCGCAACAATTACGTTCTTGTCTGCGGCAATCCCGCCTAAAGGATCTGAGCTCGTCTGAGAACCATTGAGCCGATAGTTTAGCTCTTCTAATGATGCATTTTTTAAACAGGGCCTCAGTGTCCAGGGCCATATTGATCCAATTGTGGAAAACATGTGCCGTGGGAGGGAACAGGGTGTGCCTCCCTTCACAGGCCAAGGCGGCCTCCCATTTAGTGGCTGTGAGCTTGTTCAGTCACCTACATCGTATGCACCTCAGTGTAGGACCCTCCTTCACTGTAATGGGGAGGGTATGACAGAATTTGAACTCAATCAACCAGTGGTCCGCCCAGCTGAGGGGCTGAACGGTCTCGATCACTAAGTTGTCATGGTTGGTGAAAATGCCATCCACGGTGTGCCCGACAGTATGGTTTGGAGATTGAACCAATTACTCAGATCCCAAGGATGTCATGAGCTCTAGGAAATGCACTAAATCACTGTCCTGTTTATTTTCCAAATTAAAATTAAAATCCCCTAAAACAGTGAAATGAGTGGAGGTAATAAATGGTTCCAATATTTTACACAATGTCTCTGTATACTTGGTTCTTGGGCCTGGCGGGCAGTATACTAGAAGGCCTGAAAAGTTATAATTGTCGGATAGCTTAATGCCAAATGAGGCTACTTCCAGTAGCGAACCAGGGTCACTGTCTATAGTGCTCAGGGTGCATCTAAGGGAGCCCTGAGCCACGAAGGCCAGGCTGCCACCTCTAAGGTCTAAGCAGTCACATCTGAGAATGATATAGCCAGGGGGAACAGCATCTGTCAGGTCGGGACCCGAGTTGTCCCTGGCCCACATCTCGGTGACAAAGAGGCAGTCCAAATTGAGTGTTTGGATAATCAGAGCAATTTCGGTTTTATTTACCAGGTGGGTAATTACCTCCAAAACTGCATGTTACTTGTCAAAATGAGGACTGTGGTGCTTTTAAATCATGAAATTCTGCATGTATCAAAAATGTACAGCTAATATTTTCACCAAATAAATTTCGGCAGATTTGACTGGCGATAATTTATCAGTAGAAAATTGTGAGGGGATGCGGAAATTGCAAATGACGAAATTTCGATCCCCGCGCAAACATGGCTTTGTGCAGGGATAGGAATTAAACGACCCACATAGAATCGGGACCTAAATCTCAATTAACTTTGCTTCTGGACCACGCTGGTGAGCGTGCATGCCTATCGTTGTCTCTTTTCAACACTACTCTGTGTCTGCTGCTGCCCCCCTGTGGTGTTTGTTTTAGTAGCGGTCTAGTTGATCACCGCTAGCCGCCTCCGAGACTTCCCCCCGGAAGCATACCACACATTGTAGCACCTTCTGGCCAGCCGTGGCCAGAGGGCTTAAATAAACGGGCCGGGGTCGCTCGGGACTTCCGGCCCACTCTAGTACCCAACCTCTGTGTCTGTGTCCCTCATTCCAGTGCGCAGGCCGACACTATGGCGCAACACCAGGCGCGATGTTCCCAATCCCCACACTAGCAACAAGGATGGGATCCGAAGAACCTGCCATCCCCCCAGCTGGCGCGAACGGTCCAACCAGGCGCGTCGACCTGTTGGAGCGACGATAAAACGCACCTGTGCCGCTGATACGTCAGCGCGTGAGGCCCCGGGAGGATCTGCTCGGCGGAGCAGGGTCGAGAAGTCACCGGCCGGTGGCTTGAGGTACAGCCAGAAACACCGCGCTCAACTCAGAGGTGGCATCCGAGCGTTAGGCAAGAGTGCGCTGGTGCTCCCGGTGAGGCCCTTGTAGAGCCTGCACTGAAGCCCAATGCGTGTGCATGCGCCGCAGCACCCTGCCACAATCAGCCTGGAACCATCAAGCTGACGCCCGGGCTGAAGCCAGCGGCACGCGCATGCGCAGAAGCACCCTGCCACGATCAGCCGAGGAAACCTCAAGCCCTGAACCACGATACTGACACGCCACGAATGCGCGCATGGTTAGCTCTCAGCCAGAAGAGCAAACTAGCATTGGCAAAGACAACTCGACAAATTGCCAGCAGCTACCACTAAAGCAAGCATAGCAAACAAGCATTGGTCAGGCTCACCACTCTGACCTTTGGTATCGCTTTGTTCGCCCTAAGTTGGCAGTGTATGCCCGGACGTGGGTCCCTTGCTCACTTTGCCACTGGATTCAAGATAGCCTGGCTGATGAGGGTTATGAACCCGAAACCGGTCCCAGGATGCGGGTTTCCGGTCCAGGGAAGACATGGCTTGGCAGTTCGGGCTGGACTGTTCCCATGAGGCACAGGGTCAGACTGATTTGCATATGGCCATGTCTGAACTGGGGTGGTGGAGTGAGCTAAAGAATGATGATGGATTAAACCCAGATCAGTTGACTGGGGGTGAGTGTTTGATTTGCTCAAACGCTCCGTCCATCATCCCCTTTGGTATCGCTTCATTCGCCCTAAGTTGGCAGGGTATGCCCAGACGTGGGTCCCTTGCTCACTTTGCCACTGGATTCAAGATAGCCTGGCTGATGAGGGTTATGAACCCGAAACCGGTCCCAGGATGCTTGTTTCCGGTCCAGGGAAGACATGGCTTGGCAGTTTGGGCTGGACGGTTCCCATGAGGCACAGGGTCAGACTGATTTGCATATGGTCATGTCTGAACTGGGGTGGTGGAGTAAGCTAAAGAATGATGATGGATTAAACCCAGATCAGTTGACTTGGGGTGAGTGTTTGATTTGTTCAAACACTCCGTCCATCATTCCCTTAGGTATCGCTTTGTTCGCCCTAAGTTGGCAGGGTATGCCCAGACGTGGGTCCCTTGCTCACTTTGCCACTGGATTCAAGATAGCCAGGCTGATGAGGGTTATGAACCAGAAACCAGTCTCAGGATGCTTATTTCCGGTCCAGGGAAGACATGGCTTGGCAGTTCGGGCTGGACTGTTCCCATGAGGCACAGGGTCAGACTGATTTGCATATGGCCATGTCTGAACTGGGGTGGTGGAGTGAGCTAAAGAATGATGATGGACTAAACCCAGATCAGTTGACTGGGGGTGAGTGTTTGATTTGCTCAAACGCTCCGTCCATCATCCCCTTTGGTATCACCACTCTGACGGGCATAGAACTGGAAAAAAAAGAACCATAAGCCAAGAGGACCGTCGTGCCACGCTCAACCATGACTGAACCAGCTGCAACAGCAGCAGCTCCACAACCAGTGCCTCGTGCAGCACCACCTGTGCATGTGCACTCTCAAGTTAGTGCACTGCCTCCTTTTAGTGAGCTGATTGATACTGCCACCGCATCCCCGAGGTGGAACGTGTGGTTCGGCCGCCTAGACAACTATTTTATCGCCACAAGGGAGACAGATGGCGCAGTTAAAAGGTCGCTGCTATTGCATTTTGCAGGGGAGGAAATCTATAAGCTATACGCGCACATGCCGAACACGGTAGCCCCCACGGACTACGAAGCTGCAGTCAGAGTGCTCAACGCTCATTTTGACCCCCAACTCAACCCCGACTATGAACGTTTTAAATTACGACAAGCCCGTCAAAGGGAGGGCAAATCCGTGGATGCCTTCCACGCACGTCTTAGAGAGCTGGCCAGCACATGCACTGAAGATGATCAAGCCAAAGAAGTACAGGCGTGGCGTAACTCATCCAGGGGTGCCGCAACAAAACCCTGAGGACCCTCATCCTCAGACAACCCCGCATCACCCTAGAAGACATGCTTGTCCTGGCACGCTCCCACGACCAGAAGTCAGAGCTATGGCCATGGAAGCAGCGCTTACCCCCCCCCCAGCTGAACAGGCGGTGGCGGTCAAGACAGAGCGAGTGGACGGAGCTCACACTCCAACTCGCGGAAGCCAGGGACGATGGCCCACCAGAAGACCACGACAATCACAGTGCGGATACTGTGGCAGGGAAGAACACGCTCCAAACGACTGCCCAGCAAAAGGCAAGACATGCTCAAAGTGCAGAATCCCCAATCACTTTTCGAGCGTATGCCGAGGTGGACTGCAAAACAGAGGGATCCCCGGACGAAGACCGCCGACAGGTCAGTGAGACACCTCTCACTAGACGAACCTGAAGCATCCAGGATGCCGAAGACACCGACACAACGTAGGCCATATATCGAAGACTCATCCACCAATGAAGAGGAAGGATGCTACCTCATATCCTTCGCAATTGACCTCAAGCTGAGGCGGCGTCCTCAGCCTACATGTGCCATCAAAATCGCAGGATCCCCCGTCACAGCCCTTATCGACACCAGAGCATCGGTGAACGTCATGGGGAGTCAACACTACAAAAAGCTGAACCCAAGGCCAGCACTCACACCATCCAAAGTGAGAATCCTCACGTACTGAAGCCAAACGCCACTTCCGCTGAAGGCGAAAATGACTGTCCAAGTGAAGTCGGAAAGCCACGAAGTCACAACAACATTTCATGTGGTCGACAGGGAAGCAGACATACTAGGGGGAGGCCACACTGCGGAAGACCTAAGCCTGGTGACATTCGCAAATGCCGTAAAGACACTACAGACAGAAGACATTCTAGAGTTTTTCCCACAGCTGTTCAAAGGATTGGGGAGCATGAAGCGACCACCAGTAAAACTACACATCAACACGTCGATAAAGCCTGTTGCCCTGCAACACCGGCGCATCCCGTTTCACTTACGACCGCTAGTGGAACAAGAACTACAAAAGCTTGAACAACAAGGGGTAATAGAAAAAGTCACTGGACCAACCCCTTGGGTGTCCCCCGTGGTCATAGCAGAAAAACCAAAGCAACCGGGGCAGATCAGACTCTGCATAGATATGCGAATGCCCAACCAGGCGATACAGAGAGAGAGACACCTAACACCGACAGTTGTCGACATCCTGGCTGACCTCAAGGGGTCCCGGTGGTTTTCCAAACTGGACCTCAACGCTGGATATCACCACCGAAGCCGAAGAAAGCAGGTACATCACCACCTTCTCAACGCGCCTGGGGCTCAGGCGTTACAAAAGACTGAACATTAGAATATCGTCGGCCGCAGAGATATTTCAGAATGCCGTGAGAGAAATTTTGTCCGGGCTTCAAGGAGTGCTAAATGTCAGCGATGACATGCTAATACACTCAGCGACACTCGAAGACCATCACCGTCAGCTCCGAGCCACCCTCCAGCGCCTCGCAGATCATGGCGTGACCCTCCACAAGAAGTGTCAATTTTTCAAAAAGTCCATCGAATTCTTCGGGAACGTCTTCAACCAGGAGGGGGTGAAGGTAGATCCCCAGAAGTCTCAAGCCATCCAGCTTTGCCCTGCTCCCACGACAGCGTCAGAAGTTTGGAGTTTCTTAGGCATGGCGACATACTGCGGGAGATTCATACCCAACCCCGCTACTATCGCAGAGCCTCTGCGAAGCCTGACGAAGAAAGACGCTGGATGGAGATGGGGCCAGGAAGAAGAAGCGTTCCGCAAGGTGAAGTCGGCCCTGCTAGAGAACACGACCATGGCCTACTTCGACACCACACGGCTAACAGAACTGATAGTGGATGTCAGTCTGGTGGGGCTGGGAGCCTTGCTGACACAGGAAACGGAACCAGGGACATGGATCCTGCTGGCGTTCACAAGCAAAGCGTTGACTGCAACGGATACGCGGTACTCGCAGATTGAACATGAAGCACTTGCCATCAAGTGGGCGTGCAACCACTTTCATCTATATATCAGCGGGCATCCGTTCCGCGTGGTAACTGACCATCAGCTGCTGCTCCCACTATTCAAAGGAACCGCCCCCCATCCGCCACCCAGAATTGAGAGATGGGTGATCCAGCTTCGGCACTACCAGCTAGAATTAGTTTACTGGCTGGGCGCGAAGAACCCAGTTGACATTTTGTCGCGCCATCCGGCCGATCCCGCAGAAGGAAATTCAGATTAAGAGAGGAAGACCGAAGATTTTGTGAACATGATCACTCAGTGGGCATGCCCAAAAGCCCTCACCATCTCAGAAATCGAAGCCCACACGCGAACCGACATGGTCCTCAAAAAAGTACTGGACGCGTTGCAGAAGGGCTCCTGGGCAGGTTTCCTCCACGACTTCAACGGATGGAACGAGTCAGACCGAACTCACCTAGGGAAAATCTGGAGAGTCCATGAAGAGCTAAGAGCCGCAGCAAGTGGCATAGTGTTGCGGGGGTCACGCATTGTTCTATCCCTGAGCCTCCAAGAGCGAGCTACTGCTCTGGCACTTGAAGGTCACCAAGGCATGAGAAGAATGAAATCCAGGATGAGGGAAAAAGTGTGGTTCCTTGGTCTGGAAGAAGCAGTGGACGACTTTGTGCGTGGGTGCCGAGCGTGCCAACTCGCTGGCAACCCGGAGTCACTGGCTCCCCTGATAACCGAAGACCCAGCTGCGTCGCCCTGGTCATGGTTGAGCCTTGACTTCGGGTGTTTTCCGGATGGGCGGATCACTGCTGTTCTGATCGATGGATACACGAAATACCCAGTCGTGGAAGTACTGCCCTCCACCGCGTTTGACCACCTCCTACCGTTGCTAGAGAAACCTTTTGCACTGTTTGGACTGCCACACGTAGTTAAGACAGACAATGGGCCCCTGTTCCAAGGAAGTGACTTCAAGGAATTCCTAACCTGGCTAGGGGTAAGACATCACCGCATCACCCCGCAATGGCCCCAGGCCAACGGTGAGGCCGAACGATTCATGCGGACCCTGAACAAAGTCTTACGCATAGCAGTGGCCGAACTATCAGACCCAGAAATCACTCTCCAGAAATTCCTGCGGGAGTACTGGAGCACCCCTCACTGCACAACCCGAGGTCCCCGTGGTCGCTGATGCTATCCGGACACAGGGGTGACACCATCCCGGTACCTGAGAACTGGGAGCCAGAACCTTACGATCCAGCCAACACTCAAGCCCGAAGGTCAGCGACCAACGAAAAAGCCAGTCGGCGGCGAAGAGCGCGAACCCGGCCAATGAAGCCTGGGTGTGTCGTCTTGGTAAGGAACCGTCGTCGAAAAATTCTGCATGCCCTATGAGCCAGGGCTCGTCAAGACAGTCAGGGGAACTGCTATTACCACTGAAAAGAACGGAGAAGTCATTACCCGAAATGTCTCATGGTTTAAAAGAATCTCTACTTCGGAAGGCGAAAGGCCAAGATCCGGGCCGTCCTGCAGCAGAGAGGGTATGTGTGAAAATGCAGGCCCGACCTATGCTGATGACCCATCTCCGAATCCGGCAGCGCCAGCACTGCCTCTCGACACGGGACCGGGAGACTTGCCCAGCGAAGTAGAAGCTGTCAGTCCGAGGACGAGTCGGACCACGCGTCAACATCGGTAGGGCCTAATCCCAAACCGAACCAAAGGCTTGCTGATTTTGTGTGTTAACCACTGTTTAATTTTGTTTTGTCTTTAACCGATTTGGGGTGGGATGTAGTGGTCTAGTTGATCACCACTAGCCGCCTCCGAGACCCCCACCCGGAAGCGTACCCACACATTGTAGCACCTTCTGGCCAGGCGTGGCCAGAGGGCTTAAATAAACGGGCCGGGGTCGCTCAGGACTTCCGGCCCACACTAGTACCCAACCTCTGTGTGTGTGTCCCTCATTCCAGTGCGCAGGCCGACGCTATGGCGCAACACCAGGCGTGATAATCCCAATCCCCACAGTTTTCACAGATTAAAAAATTGCAATTATATGCGAACAAGCAGTGACAATCCAGAAAGATATAAATGAGTGTTTATGTCGAAAGTTCTTTTGCGGGTCAATTAAAACTTTCAAGTAAGAACCCCATAAAAAATTGAAGATTTTGGCCCATAGACTCAATTTTTTGACCAAAGAAAAATAGAAACGCAACACCTTGATTGTGGAAATGTAAAAAAGTAGCCTAAGGAACCTGCGGGACAATAGAGAGGCTCACCTTCGAATGCTGGCCTCCCTTTCAGTGGCTCAGCATGACGCCACAGGCACGTCATTAACGGCCCTTCCGGTTTCCCCACTTTCTCCACAACAGCCTACCGCTCACCCTGTACAGCAGTTTATATGGACCGTGAGCAGAAGGGTTTGACGCCACGAAGCCTCGGCTCCCGCCAACAGCTGCTCTCGGCTGGGGCAGCCACGGCATTACAATGCGTTGGGCAATTGAAGCTTCACATTAGCACCTTTGAAGTTACTAAAATCTGACGCTGATCACTTCCTTTCCGTACCTTTCTCGGAGTGGAACCCGACCACTAAGATTCACAAGACCACGTAAACAACTTTCATGGGAAAAATGTGCCTTCAGTGCGGATGCGCATAATTTACATGACCACTTTCTGCACTCCACTTAATTTTATTGCATAGAAAATGTTACTAGAAATTACTCCTGCGCTATTTTTAGCTCGACGTCTGTGGCGAGGTAGGACCAGATGTGTCAAAAGGGTTTCCCCATTCTCTGTCTATGGGAAAAAGAGTTTGTACGTTTGTGCCCTAGTTCTTTATCTGTGGTAATACTCCTGTACAACAGTAAAGTACAGCACAATGGCCCATAACTGTGCGTACCACAGTAGTACCGCATCTAGAAACTCCAGTTGATCAGCTGCAAATAATTTTTACTGTATGCAGTCGGGGGATGTGGAATTTTACACAATTAAATATTTCTGTCAAGGCGAGGTACATATCTACTTTGTAATACAAATACTGGAACATGAAGACACTTGTACAGTGACATGCATGCCGGAACAGCAAGGTACGTATGCACACTGGGAGAGGCAGATATCAACATTCAAGGAGACACTGACACACACTGACAGGGAGACATCTATGCAGACACACTGGGCCAGGAACAAAATGAGAGTTTGAGTCAGGAAGACAAATGCAAAGGGACCGAGAAACGTACATGGACACCGGGATAGCTCCACCCACTCAACCTCTTTTCACTCTCACATAGTACCTCCCAACCATCTTATGCAGCACTGAAACCGGTCTATATTCCCAGAGCCGTGCGGTCGGTCATCGAACATCAGTGAATGCTCACAGCAGCACAAGTCCATTCCATTGGCTTCAGGGCACTAAACAAAAGCCAAGTAATAAAACAACTATAACACTGTATACAATAACGAGCTCTAAGAAGCAACTGGTATCAGCTGGAACCTGCTCCACAGCCCCACTCTCATTGGCCGAGCACCCTCGGAAGTACTTTCATGGCTAGGGATGTTAAAGGTCCCAGGCCCCGCTCTCTCCCCAGACCCTGCACTAGGCCTGGGCGTGAAATTCCGTGCCGCTCACGGAGTTTACAGAAATTTTCCCACTCTGCGTAGAGCGCGGGGAGCAGAGTTTTTTTCTCGCTTGAGCTCCCCAACATTAAGTTGTCAAGTGAAGAAAATCTTAATTTAGACCACCTCCTGATAAGATTTCTCAATGCAGGCGGTCGCGTATGGTCGCTACCGCGCGCGTTGAGAAACCTTCCATTCGTGTTGTGCAAGCTGTTGCATGAGCAGAACATCTACTCAAGAGGCAGAAAGAAGCAGCTCCCTCTTGCGCTGCATGTGGTGCATTTTGTGCTGATTTTACAACGTGAGACAACCACCCTATGCTAAAAATCAGCGCCAACCCCACAAAGTAACGCACTCCACCACTTGCGGAACTCCAGGTAGCACAACAGATTTTTTGGGTCACTTCGCAGAGTTCGAACTCTGCCCAGGCCTACTCGGCACCCTTCTGGTACCCTCCTCTCTCAAAGGATAGTATTTTTGGAAGTTGGTAGTGTTGAAAATTGAAATAACGATGTGAGTAAGCATTCACTAAAGACAAGAATTCCCCTTATATGACCGAGTTTCTCCCGTTATGTTGACCAAAGTATGGACTCCATTTTGTATTGTCATGCCTCCACGTGCGTGGCACGAGAAGAGTCCTATCTCCGTGTCAGTTGCTCTTGTAATCTGCCTAGTAACAGTCTATAAATAGTCCCTTTGTCCGTCTGGCGCATGCCCAGACTTGACCACATCTGTTATCAGTTATTCCTTGCTTGACCATGTTTTCGCGGGCTCAGGAAATTAGTTACTCCGCCCACATATTGATTCTGCATTGAAAATGTCCATAAAAGGCAACATTCCTTGCTTCATGTTGTATCCACCCACTTATGAGCCCCTCTGTTGTGTATAAAAGGGGACCGTGTACGCAAGTTCTTTGTGCTACCCTATGCAATACTGAAGAGTGTTGTATGGGTTGTAGGACCACCCTTAAGGGTTAATAAACTTTGTCTTTGTACTTTGCAGTTTCCGTGCCAACTTCCTTGTAGATTCCATTTGCAGGAGAGCGAACCCTTGTGTCCTGCTGGCCTAGCTGGGGCCGATATTCATCCATTGGCGCCCGTCACGTGGGGCTCATCGGCGACTCGGATGCTCGAAGGACTGGTCGTGACGAAGGTGAGGAATTTGGCCGGGGATGTGATCACTGCCAGAGGCACTTTAGTCCTGGCATCCCGAGGTTTTCTTCCTCCCCTTCCGAGCTGACCATCTGGGTAGCGCCGGTCCTCGACTGAGACCTCTTCTGTCGGTCCTGCCGTGACAGCCGTTTGGGCGAATTTTGGAGCTTGGCAGTTGGAATCTGGACACTCTTGATTGGTAAGAACCGCTATACGGTACTTGCTCCGAGTTTTTGAAACCGGGTTTGGCTATTTGAGTTTGATTTGTGATGACCGGTCATATCTTGTATTGGTTATTGTGAGAATATATGCGTTGCAACACATATAGGCAGGTAATGTGGAGATATTTCTCCGGAGCTGTGTAACTTTGAACGGCACAACGTTTAAGTGCCATTTTTGATAATACTGCATATTTTGCATTATTTTTGAGCATGCCTGCTTTTAGCGCACTCCGTAAGTGGTGCTGCTGCTTTGGAAACCGGTTAAACCTCGAGGAATCTGCTCCAGCTCCCCCAGAGGGGACTCCTAATAGGGATATGTATGTGAAGCATGGTCTTTCTTCCATAATGTACAGCGCAGTATGGAGGAAATATACCAGAAAGGATCCTGAGTTACGATGGCCTTTGTATGGGTCGTTTGATATGCGTAAGATTGAGTATGTGGAACAGTGTATGTGTAAACGGCGTGCTCGTCAAGACATGTTTGAGTGTGTCCGGTTATGGGTGAAGGAAGTGCGTGAGCGAGAGAAACGTGAAAAAGCGCTGTTTGATAAAGAGCAACGGAAGAATGATCATGTGCGAGCACAGGAAGCGAAGCGTCGGGAGGAAAGAGAACAGACGGAGAGGCAAGAGAAAGAGCGCAGGTTGCAAGTCTCGGGTCAATATGCTGTTCGTCAACCACTTTATCCTGTCCTTAATAATCCTGACGATGATTTTTATTTATTAGATCGCTCTCTGCCCCCTTATGTTGGCGCGTCTGCCCCGAGGTCACAGGATTCTGGATCGGTTTCGGATAAGGTAGACACGCGGTCCATGTTATCGGTTGACCGAATGAGTGAGCTTCGGCAAGTTTCTTTTCGTGCACTCAAGGGCAAGTTATCCCTTGCTGAGTTGTTGAATTCTTGGGAGAAGTGGCAGGATAGAGAGAAGTTGTATTTTTTGGGCCACTTTTCTGATGAAGTGATTACTGTCTTTCGGAAATATTCGGCAGTTTTTGAGCCTGATGATGTAATATTAGATGCTAAAGCATTGCGTAACGGTGTTTTTTCTCCCTCTAAGGCGCCTGATGCGGCTCGACGGCTGTTTGCATTGCGGGACGCAGCGAGTGACCTTAAAGAGAGAGCGCGCCTAAAAGCAGAGGAGGAAAAGCAGTCGGATTCACGTGTCGGTGATGACCAATCATCTACTTCCCACTCAGATAAGAGCGACCTAGTGCATGCTAAACCAATGCGAGAGGCGGCACCTTTGTATGTTCCTCCTAAAGGAGCGGGAACTAGTGCGGATATTACCTCCGCTGATGCTAAAGGATATTTTGTGTACAATTGGGTTTATACTCCTTGGCATAGGGCTGATGTTATGGCATTAAAAAATGCATTGCCTGATCCCCGCAAGAATCCAGCGGCTTTTTACGAAGAAGTCGAGGGGGCCTTGAATTCTTGCACTATGACCTTAGCAGATATAGATCTGTTCTTTGGGCTTATTTTACCACCGGATATGTGGCGATCCCTACGGAAGGTGGACGATGTTGCCGCTTTTAAGGCTCGGTGGTCTGAACTTGAGGATGAGGATAGGGAGAGGAAGCCCGCGCAGAAACCACCTCAGATTATCCTAGATCTCCCCGCTGCTATTTTGACCAAGTTAAAAACAATCATTCCCCCTAAAAAGATTGACTGGAATATGTTAGCTTCGTGTAAACAGAAAGTTGATGAATCAGTTGCAGATTTCTTTACGCGCTTTGAGGAGACATTTCATGATTTTAGTGGTCAGTCACTTACGGATGATACGGGTCGACACCTCTTTGCTGATAAATATGTGGCGAATTTACTACCGGCAATAGCAGCCCGCCTAAAAGCGAGTGAAAGTTCTTGGTCCACCGCGTCCCCGACAGCCCTCCTGACTATAGCTCAGTATTATGAGCGTCAGGAGCAAGAAGCGAAGGGGCAGGAGGAGAAGAAATCGAAAGATTTAAAAACGAAGGTGATGTTAGCGCAAGTGTATGGTCCGCCCCGTCGGGGTGTCAATAGAGGAAGGGGAGGATTTTATGGTCCTCCCTCGGGCCGATCTGATTTGAACAGGAATCAATGTGCGTATTGTAAACAATCGGGACACTGGGCCAGAGATTGCCCGGCGTTGTATGCTTTGCGTCAGGGACATAATCAGGGTGGCCCGAGAGGTAGAGGGGGTTTCTCGAATTTTAGAAGGAATTCTAACGATCACGCTCGTTTTGACCCTGCCGGGCAGCAACGAGATAGACCTAATGTCTTTGATCGACAAAACCAGTATCAAGTGTCAGGGACTGACCGCTCTGGGTACCATGATTCACAGCATGCATAGGAATGCGTTGGATGGGGGTTAGAATCAGTTGAGGTGCCGGTTGATCAGAAGGGTCCTTATGTATCAGCGGAGGTTTTGGGTTCTACTGATCAGTTCCTAGTAGATACAGAAGCGACTCGTAGTGCGCTGTCTAAACAATTGGTTCCGAGGGCTCCCCCATCTGGCTTAATGGTTACATCGGTAGGGTTTGACGGTACGCTCTCCCGAAGCCCTCTTTCTCGACCCCTCACATTTCAGGTTGATTCTTTTTCTGCACCCTGTCCGTTTTTGCTTGCCCCGAACACGCCGGACAACATTATGGGTCTTGATATGCTCAAGCACTTCAGAGCTACGATCCGCTGCTCCCCCGCTGGTGTGCGTGTGATATTAAATGATAATCACCCTCTGTCTGAACGGATGTGTGTGGTTGCAGAGGATACCGTGTTAGCAACTCTCCCCCGTACTTTGTGGGCCGTTTCGGATACCGATGTAGGACAGATGGTGATTCCGCCTGTCCATATTAGTGTCAAGAAGGGGGCGGTGTTACCACGCCTCCCGCAGTATCGTATTTCCCAGGAGGGGGAGGAGGCTCTTATACAGATTGTGCAGGATTTGATTAAGGTGGGAGTAGTGGAGGAAGTTCCCTACAACGTCTGTAATAGTCCGATTCTACCCATTTTGAAAAAGGATACGGATGCCAAAGTTTATCGGTTTATAATTGATTTGAGAGAAGTAAACAAGATCGTGATACCTCAGTATCCAGTGGTTTCTGATATCACGACGTTGCTTACTTTGGTCCCGCCTACGGCGACCACGTTTTCAGTCATTGATTTGAAAAATGCTTTTTTTTCGATTCCTATTCATCCCGATAGCCGATACCTTTTTGGTTTCACTCTGAATAATAGGTCTTATCGATTTTGTAGAGTTCCTCAGGGCTACACAGAAAGCCCTAGCATTTACAGTCAAGCTTTGAAAAGACAATTGGACTCCTTTGTTCTGCCCGAGGGTGTCGCCCTCATTCAATATGTCGATGACATCTTGTTGGCGGCTGACACTCCGGAGTTGTGTGAGAAGAGTACGTTATCCTTGCTTTCCTTTTTGGCATCCCACAATCACAAAGTATCTCGGAAGAAATTGCAGTTCTGTAGACCAAAGGTGACTTATCTGGGTCACCTTTTGTCTAAGGAGGGGCGTGCACTCACACCAGATCGTATCCAAGTAATTTTGGACACGCCAGCGCCTTCCACGCAGAAGGACGTGCGTGCATTTTTGGGTCTTGTTTCTTTTTGTAGGCAATGGATATTAGGGTTCTCACACATAGCCAAGCCATTATTAGCCCTTTTGACAAAAGACACACCTATTCCGCTTCCTTGGTCAAATGAGTGTGACGCTGCTTTCCAGCAATTACGACAGGCCCTTTGTTCAGCACCAGTGTGTCAAATGAGTGTGACGCTGCTTTCCAGCAATTACGACAGGCCCTTTGTTCAGCACCAGTGTTAGGGACCCCTGATTATACAAAACCTTTTTCGCTGTATGTGCATGAGAAAGATGGATGTGCATTATCAGTTTTAGTGCAGATGCACGGCGACAAGCAGCGCCCTTGTGCATATTTTTCGGCTGTACTTGATCCTGTTGCCCGAGCAATGCCTGGTTGTTTTCGCTCGGTTGCGGCGACAGCTGTGTCAATACGCCAAAGCGAGGGAATTGTGTTATCTCATAAGCTGTTGGTATTAGTCCCCCATGCTGTTGATGCCCTGCTTAATCAGACAAAGACGCAGCATTTGACCAGTGCCCGTTTAACGGGATATGAGCTGACGCTTTTGGCTCCTCATATTACGTTAAAGAGGTGTGTAACGTTAAATCCGGCCACATTGTTGCCGTTCCCCGAGACTCAGTCTGAAGCACGGAAAGCACATGACTGTATTCTTGTGACTGAGGAACAAACAAAGGGTCGTATTGATCTCCAGGATACGCCCTTTCCAGATGTAGATGGAGAACTGTGGGTGGACGGATCATGCCTGAAGCTACCAGATGGTACGACTTCAGCAGCGTATGCAATTACCACACTGCAAACAATAGTGGAGACAGCACGCATACCACAGAAATCAGCGCAAGCAGCGGAACTGATAGCATTAACACGAGCATGTGAGCTCAGTACAGGATTGTGTGTGAATGTTTATACAGATAGCCGTTATGCCTTCGGAGTAGCGCACGATTTCGGCCTGCTCTGGAAGGAGAGAGGGTTTCTGACGTCGCATGGAGTACAAATAATGCATGGAGAGTTAGTTCACAACCTTTTAACTGCATTGACATATCCGAGGAAAATTGCTATCATTAAATGTAGTTCCCATAAGAAAGTAGTTGATAAAGTTGGAGAAGGGAATGCGTTAGCAGACCGGGTGGCACGGGAGACTGCGATGCAGCCCGGTGCTACTGCCATGTATGTAGTGAAGTCGCAGGTAGAAAGATGGCACGACGTGAAGGGAGAAGTGCGGGAAATACAGAGGACCGCTTCTGATAAAGAACGGGAGCAATGGTCCAGTGAGGGAGAATTGGATGATGAGGGTTGTTGGAGAAATAAGCAGATGGATAGATGGAAGTTACCCACAGCTTTTGTACAACCTATGGTTCAGATGGCACATGGGCTAGCACATGTTGGAGCTTCCGCAATTGTAAAATTGCTTACCCAAGTCTGGGAGCATCCAGAGATTGCTAGCACGGCAAAGAGGGTGGTGCAGACCTGTATGATTTGCCTGAGGTACAACCCAGGAAAGGGTACTCGAACTCCAGCAGGAGGATTTGCGACACCTACTGCACCCTTTGAGGTTTTGCAGATGGATTATATCCAGCTTGAGCGCTGTAACAATTTGAAGAATGTTCTAGTAGTGGTATGTGCCTTTAGTAAATGGGTCGAGGCATACCCTACGAAAGATAATACTGCAATGACTACCGCCAAGATGCTATTGAAGGAGTTCTTCCCCCGATATGGTGTTTGTAGACTGCTGTGGAGTGATAACGGACCCCACTCCAGCGGATGTTATAAAGTATGTTCTGAAGGGTCTGGGCATCACTCAGAAGTTCCACGCAGTGTTTCACCCTCAGTCTGCAGGACTGGTCGAGAAGTATAATGGTACACTGAAGCTCAAGATCGCTAAGATCCAAGCTTCGACTTCCTTGACTTGGCCAGATGCTTTACCGCTGGCATTATTCTCAATTAGATCGATACCGCACTCTCGAACTGGTCTTACACCGTACGAGATTGTTTTTGGACGCCCAATGAATATTTGGGGTCCACCACGACCTAAGGCTGTGTATGATGTACCTTGAGTAATGATGAATGATTATCTGGCTCAGTTAACGGATAACTTGGTTTCTATTCATCAACAGGTCCGGGAGGCGCTCCCTGATCGGTCCACCGGCGAAGTTCACAGTCTCCGACCTGGAGACTATGTCATGGTGAAGATTTTTGAAAGGACGAACAGCTTAGAGCCGAGATGGGTTGGTCCTGAGCAAGTCCTACTTGCAACGAGGACGGCTGTGCGGGTTTCCAACCGAAAGAATTGGATTCATTCCCTGCACTGTCGCAAAGTGCCGCCCGGATTGGTGGAGCCTGCTGTATTGACCGACCATCGAGAAATTCTGACTGCAGAGAAAGGCCGTGCTGTGGAACCGAACGACACTAAGGAGCTCTTTCCGGACCACGTGATTCCTGGAGGAAGGCGATATCATCTCAGACCGAGGAAGTGAATTCTTCAGTTTCAGGACACGTTGTCAGAACGGCCCTTGGGTTAGTGAAACGGAGAGCCAATGAGGCAAGGGGGGGGGATCAGCCCTGCATTAGTGTAGCGACACCCGTCTTGGCCCGCTGGTGAAGAAATCGACCGCTGCCTAAGGGGAAGAGTTTTGACAACCTTTTAGTTTCAGGAAGATATTGATTTTTTTATTCTGACATGGAGAAAAAGAAAATCCTTTGTGCATCAGGTTTTATGTTTACAGTAGCTATTGTTGGGATAACCACATGGTTTGTGGAGGATGTGACTCCTGCTCGAAAGTTACTTGTGTTGACTACTCCAGTGCCTGAGGAGCACTACTTTTATACACTACCGTATCAAGAGTTGAAGCATCGTCAGTCTTATTTGAATAACACTTTCATCCAGATGTTGCATCACACCCATGTTGCCACCAATGCTACGAACTGTTGGATATGTGGCATGATGCCAGCTCACCAGAAGAAAGGAGGAACTCCGTTCATACCCCTTCCTTTCTCTCATAATGGCTCCTGTAGAGCATGGTACACTTTGCTTTTTGCCACCCGGAAACCTACAGTGGGACGGTTACTCTTCAGACTTAATAGGGAATGTCATCAGGATAAAGATGGATATCCGCAAGCGAATGGGACAATTTGGGAATGGGAAGAGTATCGACCAGACAATGAATCGATTCCCTATATTTTCACGAACACCAGAGACACTGTGGGAAAAGACCGATTTGTGATTCAAGTGGCACAAGCTCAAGCGGACCTGTGTGTCCAGAGTGTGGGTTATATTCCTGTTGGTGTTAGTGATTGCATCACTATTTTAAACATCGACGGGTTGAATAACAGTACCTTCTTAGCATCCCATAATACATACTTCGTATGTGGAAATAAAGGTTATTACCGTTTGCCAGCCGGTTGGTCTGGAGTATGTTATGTGGCATTTCTATTGCCTCCTGTATTCTTGGCACCTGCATCTTATCATAAAGATTTGAAGTTGTTGAATAATGTGACTGTAAATAGGTATAAACGTACTCTATCGATTGATGACGTGGATCAGACTGACACTAGTCTGCAGCAGTATATTGATTTTAATTTAGGATTGTTTTTCTTTGTTGGAGCTGCCCTAAATAGTAGGAAAGTTCGAAGGTTAACAAGAGTGGTAGAGGCTGTGACAAATCAAACCGCTGCTGCTCTTGGGAATCTTACGGAAGAATTACAGATTACTAGAATTGTTGCATTGCAGAATCCTATGGTGTTAGATGTTATGTTAGCTGACCGAGGTGGAGCATGTAAAATTATCGGAAGTAGTTGTTGTGTGTTCATCCCTGACCACACGCCGTCAGTCTATAATGCTATCAACAGGTTGCATAAAATTGCAGCTGAAATCCATACAGAAAACGGCACTTGGACCTTTTCTGGATGGTTTTGGGCATTGATCACTGCTTGGGGGTGGAAGGTCTTAACTGGTCTCTGTATCATTGTAGCAATTCTGTTTTCCTGTTGCATTTGTATTCAATGTGGCCCCTTACTCTGTTCCCTATGTGTATCACTCTGCATTCCTGATAAGAAAGCTATTGCCAATGTCACCCACCAGAAACATCTGACTAAAGAAATAGAAGAAATGATGAAAATTGATATATACGATGATTATCCTAACAAACCGGATGTCTTCAGTAAATGCTGAAAGGGTCGTCTGTTGAAAATTGAAATAACGATGTGAGTAAGCATTCACTAAAGACATGAATTCCCCTTATATGACCGAGTTTCTCCCGTTATGTTGACCAAAGTATGGACTCCATTTTGTATTGTCATGCCTCCACGTGCGTGGCACGAGAAGAGTCCTATCTCCGTGTCAGTTGCTCTTGTAATCTGCCTAGTAACAGTCTATAAATAGTCCCTTTGTCCGTCTGGCGCATGCCCAGACTTGACCACATCTGTTATCAGTTATTCCTTGCTTGACCATGTTTTCGCGGGCTCAGGAAATTAGTTACTCCGCCCACATATTGATTCTGTATTGAAAATGTCCATAAAAGGCAACATTCCTTGCTTCATGTTGTATCCACCCACTTATGAGCCCCTCTGTTGTGTATAAAAGGGGACCGTGTACGCAAGTTCTTTGTGCTACCCTATGCAATACTGAAGAGTGTTGTATGGGTTGTAGGACCACCCTTAAGGGTTAATAAACTTTGTCTTTGTACTTTGCAGTTTCCGTGCCAACTTCCTTGTAGATTCCATTTGCAGGAGAGCGAACCCTTGTGTCCTGCTGGCCTAGCTGGGGCCGATATTCATCAGTAGGCATGTTACAGGCTATAGGCAGGATAAACTACATATCTCAAAGACTCTTGCATAAAAGGAGAAATGGTTGTAAGGTGGGCATGAACCAGCAGACACCCAGGCAATGAAAGTTAAGTGAAAGAAGTGAACTGCTAACATGCATGTAGTCACTTCCAGGTTAGGCTAGCCATTTCTGGGGCAGTCTAGGCCGCAGGAGCACCTGAGCATGAAGGTAGCATGCAGAAGCAGTCTGGCAATTTTCTGTTGTGGTATATGGATTCCTGATTGGGCTAGTTTCCATTCACCTCTTATTTCTTGTTTCTCCTTTCTTGATCCCCATGTTAGCAGGTTTAGGCACGGTTCTTGTTTTGATTGATTGCTCTGTTTATGCATCCATCATTTGGAAATACTAACTCTCCATTATCCTGGGGTTCCACACCTGTGTTCTAGTCAGTGTGTGGCTGAATATAGTGTAATCCACCAATGAGATCAGTAAACATGTAAACATTTTGGTTTGGTTACTTCTCTGCACTTACTCACCCGCTAATTGTATGTTGATCTGTTACCACATCTCTCCTTAGTCTGCCAACCTCCTTGCTTATCCAAAGAAGCAGACATGTGCCACCTTTGTCACTCACTCTTCCCCCTTTTCCCATCATTCTCTCTGACTGATGAGTGTGTTTATTCTACTTATCAATCAATCAGGGAAATGTAAGCGCGCTACTCACCTGTGAGGGTCTCAAGGCGCTGGGGGGTCCTCAGATCTGTTTAGCCGAAGAGCCAGGTTTTGAGGGTCTTCCTTAAGGTGTTCAGTGAGGGGGTCGCGTCTGATGTCTGCTGGTAGCTCGTTCCAGGTCTTGTCTGCAATGTGAGAAAATGATCTTCCGCCTGCTCTGGCTCTGTGGATGCGCTGGGTTTTGGCCAGTGCGAGGTTGGAAGATCGGAGGTTTCTTTTGGGTACGTGGAAATTGATTCTGTCGTTCAGGTATTTGGGTCCGTTGTTGTGTAGGCATTTGTAGGCGTGAGTGAGGATTTTGAAAGTGACTCTTTTATCCACGGGGAGCCAGTGGAGACTTCGTAGGTGTTGGCTGATGTGTTCGTGTCGGGGGATGCAGAGGACGAGTCTGGCGGCGGTGTTCTGTATTGTCTGGAGTTTGCGGAGTAGGGACTTGTTGATGCCGGCATAGAGTGTCTTTCCATAGTCCAGTCTGCTGGTGATGAGTGCGTGGGTGACTGTCTTCCTTGACTCAGGGGGGATCCACTTGAAGGTCTTGCGGAGGATGCATTGGGTGTTGAAGCAGCTGGAGGTGACGGCGTTGACCAGTCGGTTTTGACAGTGACTGAGAGGAATGGAATTCTAGACAAACTGGCAGCAATTCACTCAAGTTTGACATGTTGGGTCTGATTCACAAAGGTAAACTTACTATTTTGGGTAAGTTTAAAATGTTTCTGCTATTCACAAATTCCGATTGAACCCGTGAGGGTCTCAAGGCGCTGACCTTAAGAAAATATGTTGTCCTACATATTGTTTACAAAAATATTGCCCTATTAGAGTTAATAATGGAAAATCTACTCTTAATGGGACAATATTTTTTAAAAGAATATCTAGTCCTTAATATTTATAACAGCTCTTTTTATCACTGACATTCTGGCATACAACCTGTCGGCAATACCCAGAAGGTGTACGCCACTGAGGCTTATGTTAGACCATGCAGATTAACTGAATAAATGTAATTTTTATTTCAAATGTATTAAGATTTTTCATGGAAAGGACTAGCACAAAGGAATGATAATGCTTTCAGGTCATGCTTTCTTTTAAAAATGAAGAAATAAACAGCTAGGTTAGAGGATCTTAGGGAAAATACCAACTCGAGCCAATCTGATTGTTCATCCAATCTGCCGCAGCTTTTTTTGCACCTGCAAGGTAAATCCTGGATAAAAGAACCCTTGAACCCTTGCTCATTGCCACAACTTCAGGACATTCCTGATAGGCACCATACACTCTCCCCTAGTCTGGATCCTCACTGGGTAACGGGTCATGTTTAATTTTTTCTACAATTGATCAAGATAGCATTTAAACAAATTCAGCAATTCTGTAAATAATTACCACAGTGTTAACAAAATTCACACATTACAGTCCAATTGGTTAGTAATCAACATAGCCTTTTTTTAAAATCAAAATATTGATTGTCTGAGCATGGCACATAAATAAAAATTGATTCTCTGAATGATGATGAATAATACATACATTAATTCACATTAAAGTATTCCACGAGATTGTCAAAACACTAAGATCTGAATTCTCTTTATCCTACTCGGACCGTACAGGTGTGAAACCACCTTTATCCCTGAAGGGTAGTCCCAACCCTCTGTACCACGGTCCCCCTGTGATGATCCCTCCCATCAAATACTAGGCTGCCAAAAGAAGGGCAAACAATGTGGGACCAAGGGCTACAGCCCTATAGCCTACACTCCTAAACTGTGAACCTATGCCCTAAACCGTGTCAATGTCCTTGCAGAACAAGGATAGCTGCCCATCACTTCAGTGCTGTCCTAACAAGTATTTGATGGAGAGTACATCTGTCCTTGGAGTCATTTATTGTTGCCTGCTACAATTCCACCTCCATCTCGTTAGACTTACAACTACCCCAAAATATAAGGGGCTGGGTGGATGGATATCATGCGGTCACATGGAGTAGTGAGCGCGTCTTCTTCTGGTGCTGACCTCACCATGGCTCACAAAATGGGGGAGCACAGGTCGTGGCCTGCACTAAATAACCCTCAGCTATTGCAGCAACAGAAGCGGAAGTGATGTGCTAATTGCAACAGTGACTTCCTGTTCCCTGTCCAGCGAATCACGAGACAAGGACCAGGAATTCATCCTGTGTTGCCCACAACCTTCTCTGCCTCTGGACAAAGAGTCACTCCATCAGGAGAGAGGTGTAAATCCTCGGGGTCCCAGACCCAGTGGTCGAAGTGGGCGGCATCTGCATGCCACAGCGTGCCCCTACTTCATTAATTCAATAGATTCTGTTCTCTTACTTTTTAATTGTAAAAATGTGTCCCAGAGCGGCAGAAATAGCCAATGCCTACAGATAAGCCTCAGCGTTCGGGAGTGGACGGGGGGGGTGGGTGGGATAGAGAAGGAAAGGACTCTGTCTTTTCCTTCTTGACCAGAGAAGACAAGGACAGTGTCCACTTCTGCTCTGCCACTGTCAGCAGCCCCCCACCCCACCCTCTCTCTTTCTTTCTTCCTCTTATTCCCTCTCTCTCTGTCTAGCTCCTACACATTCACTGACTGAAAACCCCAGTTTCAAGAAACGATTCTCACCCTCTCTTATCTCCTTTTGTTTATTTGTTCCCCTGTGAAATGGATTCAAAAAAGAAAAACACCTTTGTTGTAAATGTCGTCTTTTTTAGGTCTCGCATGGCGTTAGCAGCGCGCATGCGCTGCCCTCGACATGCCAGGGCCTTTTGGAATCGGTACAGTTTGGAAGCTGACTTTAAGCCACGCCCTTCTTTTCAATTGGTTAGCATCAGCGTTTATGTTAAACGCTGGCGCGTGATTGGCAATTGGGCTTTTTGGTTCCCACCTTGTCCACTTTTAGTACGGCCCATGTGGACAGGCAGACTCCATTTTTGTTCTACCTTGTAATTAAAACGCAGCTCGCAGCTTTGTCCAGTCTGCGCTTGAAGGCCAGACCGTGACAGAAGCGCGCGCTGTAAACCATGTCCAGTGTAATCCTTCTACGTCATCAATTCTTACTGTGGGATCGCGAGCGTTCTCCCTTGTAATTAAAACGCAGCTCGCAGCTTTGTCCAGTCTGCGCTTGAAGGCCACACCGTGACAGAAGCGTGCGCTGTAAACCATGTCCAGTGTAATCCTTCGACGTCATCTATTCTCACTGTGGGATCGCGAGCGCGAGCCCATTATCATTCTCATCACCGCACTTGAGAGCCTGCGCCCGGCCTCGCAGAAGCAGCCATCTGCTGCAGGATGAGGGGGTTTATTGCATTTCCTGGCCTCTTGAGGTTTTACTAACAGGGCGAAGTTTGATTCCTTTGGTTTGCTGGATTAGATGCAGACACCCTGTCCCTGAGCGCAGAACGCCACAAGGCTGCCTGGTCTGCTTTACGCTGTGGCAGTGGCTGCTTTGCAGCCATCTGCTGCAGGATGAGGGGGTTTATTGCATTTCCTGGCCTCTTGAGGTTTTACTAACAGGGCAAAGTTTGATTCCTTTGGTTTGGTGGATTAGATGCAGAAACCCTTGTACTTCCCTGCGGCGCCTCCCAGCTAAACCTTTATGCTGACCCTCCTATCTGTTTCACCCTTCCTCTCCATGCCCACCCCGTGCCTCTCTGATCCTCCTCCACAGTCCCTCGCTCCGGCCACTCTCACTCCACCGTGCGGCTCTCCCGATCTTTTCCAACCAACTTTTTTGCTTCCTGTCCGTCCGCCCTCATTCCCTACAAACATTATTTTTCTTTCTCCTCCTGACCACACAATCCTTGTCCTGCCCTTCACCCCGTCCTCTCTCTGTTCTCTCCCACCTATTTACTCTTAGCATATCCTCTGCCCTAACCCTCTCTACTGTCCCATGCGCCCTCGATCTGTCCCCCAGCGCTGCCCACGTCGCCATCCCCAAACTATCAACCGTCTCCGACACTTTTCCCCTTTCCCTCTTACACGCAAAGATGCCAAGTGTTTAGCAGCGCTTTAGTGGGATGAAATACGTGGCGTGCGTGTGCTCAACGACAGACAATGTCCAGACAGACAGACAGGTTTGGATAGAGAAGAGAATACACAGATAGTCAAATAGACAGAGAGGTCACTTTACCGGGAGAGGCCTTGGAAAGTGAGGGTCCTGGGCAATTGCCCATTTTGCCCTTGCCTTAAAACGTCTCTGCTCAAGGGCTGGTGTTTTGATACCTCTCTGCGCATTCCGTTATTGCTTCCATATATATAAAACACAACAACTGATATCCACGTAAAACTAGCAAGGACTATTTACTTTGTCAATGATTGTTAGTTTTTTAAGATAAGAGTAATAACAATGATTTTCTTGTAAATAATATTGAACATGTTTTAATTATGAGACCGTAAAGTAAACATTCTTAGAGCATACAAGATTAAACAAAGCACATGAAATTTAACAAGCATTTGGAATGCAATAGGTCTTCCATTTGTAAAGTTAGAGCTATTGATGTTATATATTACACTGTTTTTTTATTTATGTTTTTTTTGCAGTGGAGTATTTTTTTTTTTAAAGAAAGTAAGTGCACGCTATTAAGTATGGAAGCGTATGTGTAAGCAGGAGGCGCCGAGGGAGTGAAATCATAATTAGGTCAGTTGTGGGAAAAAAGGGAAGTGACGTGGCAAATTAGTGAGGGAAGAGAACAACACAGGTAAGTTGGTCCTGTGCTGAAAGCTAAAGCATGGACCCTGTGCATATTGAAGTTTGTGTAAGTGGGTGGGATGAGTATGGGGGGCTGTGACACAGGAGAGGAGGAATAACAAGCATTGAAAATGCAATAGGTCTCGCCTTTGATTAAGTTAAAGCCATTTACTTTGCTATTGGAATTGTATAGCAAAGCAAATGGCTTTAACTTAATGAAAGGCGAGACCTATTGCATTTTTAATGCTTGTTTTACATCTTTCTATTCCAAAGAGCAGCCTCTGGAATAGAAGGTTCAAAATATATATATTTTTAAAAATTGCTAAACAAAGCAAGACAGAGTGGTCGTAAAATGGCCAGATTGATTTTATTCACACACAAACACATCAGTGTCACATTACATAGTTTGCCAGTGAAGCGATACTTTTGTTTTCTTGTCTTTCTTTGAACAGCATTTTTTTGTCCGGGTGGAGAAGTGCACCAATGCTGGAGGTACTCCAATGCCTGATTGATGGGTGGATTGGAAAACAAAATGTGTACTGCAGCTCTGTGTACATGGATGTGGTCTTTTTAAACCATAGTGCTTGCCGTTTGTAAGAATATCAGCACTGGACATTGAAATGGGCCCTTCTGGGCCCTGTAGTCACGTCCTTAACTTTTAAGGCAACAGCACTCACGGATTTATGAATAGTGAGGGTAAAAGCATTAAGGTAACCATGTTGTTCCTGCTTACATTTCACATGCTCTTCACATCTCTGAGTGTTTGCTTTTTCCAGGATGTTGTTACTTTTTTTAGGCATCATATTGCTCTTGTCTAGTGCATATTTTGAATGGAGTCACGTCCAGGTGTTTATAGCGGAGCACAATCGGGTTGTAGTTGAAGGCAGTGTGAGTTTCTCTCAAAGGGGCAGTATGGTGTTCAGTGGGGGAGAGGATGTGGCACTATGGTCAAAGCTGCCGAATTTGGAACTGGGGAACCAGGTTCAGCCTTCATGACCAGCCGGTGGACCCTAGCGGTGGCAAGTGTGGGTTAACCTTGAAGGGCTGTCCACCAGAATCCATCCTGAAGTTCAACTCCAGTCTTTCCGGTAGGCCAATGAAGCAGCACACCCTAGAGCGACAGTGACTCTGTCACTGTGGTCACAGGACCCTTGAGAAGAGCCGGTTCTAGGGCGGTGCAACCGGTGTGACCGCACTGGGCGCTGACTTTGGGTGGGGCGTCACAACAATAAAAATATCATGATAACTCTGGTGATTAATGTTCTTCCTAGAGAGAGATTGGAGTTTTGTCTAGTGGAAGTTTTGACTCATAGAGCGCTGCGTTGGGCTTTGTGGGAGCGTAGCCGGAAGCAGACCTGAGCTAAGCGGAGCAGGAGAGAGGAGAGGGGAGCGGCCAGGCGTTTGACCGGGAAAGGGAGCAGGAGCTCATTTCTCCGAGCACAAGCACCTCTCCATAAAAAAATCCAATCAGGGGGCTCCTAGAATCTTCTTTTCCAACCACCTCTGGCCCAATCTCCGGCCCAACTATCTTCCAACCGTGATCGCCGCGAGTGTAGGACCCGTACTCAGCTCCTGCTGAGAGTGTGCCCATGGGGGACCACGGAGGCGCCCCGGCTAGGTCCGTGCAGCCTGCAGTTCGCTAAAGAGTGCCCCACTCACTCGGCATACGGCTGCAAGGAAGAATTGATGGTGATGACCTGGCACAGCATCTTGGACCGGATTAATAGGGATTAATTGTAGCAGCATTCAAAGCCTGAAAGGGAGTAGTGGCAGCAGCGGAGGAGGCTCTGAAACCGGCGGCAGCTGCCAAACGGACCCTAATGAGAGTAAAAGCTCTCACTTTTATCTGCCAGGGTAAGGCCGAGCCTCCCTCAAAAAACCACCCTCAGCAAAGCATGTCCATCTGCCAATACGGCCCCCTTAAAGTAAATCCCCTGTAAAGCTGCATTCTGAGTCAGGGTTAACCTGAGGGGCTCAAGGCGCTTAAGGGGGTCTGAAGAGGTTTCGTGGAGGTTGGCCTTACCCCCTTCAGACTACCCCTCTCCTAAAGCTCAGCACTTTACACGCAGTAACCAGCTATCATTGTAACATGGCCCTGCTGCAGGGGTGGGAAGGTGAAGGGGTAGGAAGTGGCTGCAAGCTCACTGCAACAAACGAGACAAGGAGGCAAGCGTGGCCAGAATTGTAGCTATCTCCCACACCAGGAAATCGGTGGGCAATATTACTTGGGATGCTGCCCTTAGTCGGCCGCCCATATTCTCTTTGGGGTGTCTGTTCCCCCCAAAAACGCATTAAATACGCGCTCAGCTATTCTCTTGAGTAGGAAAATAACAATAACATCGCCACATCAGCCTGAGGCAAATAAAGACAGCTGCCAAGAGCGCCCCTCAGGAACAAACCAGGCGAACCTTTCGCTCATTCCATCACTCGACCAATATGGCTTACAAAAAAACTCAGATCTCGAACAGTGCATATGAAAAGACAGGGTACGGCTCAATCCAGGAGAAAGAGTAAACACAAAGCATCTCATATCGGAGCTGTGCCAGGGACTGCAGATATAACAACATTTTTCACTAGCATGCCCAGAACAGTCGATCAATTAGCACCAGTAGAGCAGGGAATTCTACAGGAAGAAAAAACCAAGACAGAGGAACCAGATTGCGCCCAACCGACATTAATGGTTAACAACGACACACAAAAGGCAGTTAAACAAGGAAGCAAACAGGCAATGGACTGCAAAAAATGTGTAGCCTATGGTGGGGACCAGGCACAATTCCATAAAAAAACCAAATATAGCTTCGGAGGATCCTCCTGCAATTTTAGAAACCGATTATACCCTACCGGATATAAACATTTCACTGGGCCTTTATCAACTGTCACCTACAGCACCTAAGCAGACTCTACAACCACTCAATAGTACTCCAATTAATGCCACAGTCTGTACGGAAAACTGCTCACGATCGCCAGAACTTCCATTTTTCAATACATTGCAATCCCCAAACAAGCGAGAACCTATATCTAACGCCCTCTTCACATTACAGAGAATCTTGGAATCTATATTGGCTCTCCTCTAGAAGAATATGGTCAATTTGAACATGATTCTTGAAACGCAAACTGGAATACTTCAATATCTAATGGACAAATAAAGGAAAAACCAACTTCATCAAAATCCCAAAATTATAGTAAGTCGTCCAGAAAATATTGCGACTCGAGAAGAACAATGCCCAACTTCACCACCAATATCTGCTAACCATCTTACAGGAAAATGGCAAAAGACAACTCAAACAGAGGGATTGACTTAAAAAAATTGAAAAATAAGCACATAAACAATGAAGTCTACTCGCCACGCAAATTATTTGAGGAAACCAAGACAGAAAGCACCCCTCAACCCACAATGCCCTTGTTTCACATTTTTAAACAGAAGAGCCAGCAAGGATTGTTAATTCAAATACCAAAGAATGAGGATAGGAGCTCTACAGGTCTTTCAATCATAGAATAATTAAAGCTTACGGTAAAGCCAAAGAAAAAGAGAAACATCATTAAGGGGAATCATAATAAAAAAAGAGCAAAGCATAAAATCTCGAGACGATCGACCAGAATAGTAAAATTCTCACAAACACCTGAACCAATAGCTGAGAGTATTGAACAAATTATGAACATTTTAGAGACAACCCAAAATATAGATGGATATATCCTCCCACATGAAACCAAAGGGATACAGAAAAAATTAATCCCATTGGCATATCATATTTCAATAAAACAGTCAAAGGAATATCAGGATAGAATAAACTCAGGGAAAAAAGAAACTCAATCCTCTATTAAAATCACACACGGAAAGGGAAATCAAACCATCTCTTGCATACTGGAATTAACTGATCTTTTTCCCTGTGACATAACTCCTTTAAATCGTGGGAGAATATTAAACCTTCTGCATAGGATTCATCAACTTCATTCAGTTACAACTCGAGAAATATAACTAGTAGAGTTTCCGAATAAACTTAATTAACAGTGGCAACCGTGGAGTTTTGGTCCAACGTCATCCCATCTATCATTTTAAAAGAGAGAGATATCCTTCATAAAAATGGCTTAGATGTGGCTGAAGTTAACGTAATGGCTACACAGTACAACAGGCCCAAGGAAAACAACAAAAGTAAGTTCCACCCTCAGCATAACCACGGGAATTGGACTTCAGAAATTCAAATAAGTATGCTCGACGGATCATTAATAATATCAATCAATGAAGGCGAGTGACGAATTTGGAACCACGCTCCTTTAAAAATTGAGCCACAACCAAAAGAAAATCCCTGGTCCTGAATTTCAGTCAATTTGACAGCAACAAACAGGGAAACGCACAAACACTTCCTTTTTAGCAGAACTTTAAAGATTGTCTCTTGCAATATCGCTGGGAAAAGGCGAGAAAAGCTAGCCCTTATCCTAAAAAACTTCCCAGCGATACTATTGTTACAAGAAATGTGGTCAGTAGACACTTTTACTCATAGAAATTACTTTGTGTTCCACATTGCAGCTGAGCCCACAAAAAGGGGTCACGCAAAAGGAGGCCTTGCAATTCTTCTCAAGGAAGAAGTCTATTGGGATTTAGAAGTCATTGAATTATGTCTCCTGAATACCCAATGCGTTAAGATTAAACATCGAAACAAAAGCATGAATACCAACTAGGATTTGCTAATCTTCAACGTCTACATCCCACTGGGACCCCATTACAACTTTCTATTGGTAAAAATATTTGAGAAGATAGAAACAGCAATGGCCACTATAGGTTCTAATCGCCTGAGACTTCAATGGGAAAATGTCTAATGCTTTCCTGGACAATGGGGGAAAATGTGGAAAAGAGAAAGCCTGTTTTATCTCAAAACCACTATTCCCAACAAAGATAAAAGCCAATAAACAAGGGAAACTACTACTGTCTCAAGTGACTGCAATGAACGGAGTAATTTTAAACGGAAGAGTAGAAGGGGACATCCCAGCTGCCTACACTAAACTAGGCACCAACAGTTTATCTATCTTAGATTACGTCATCTGTAGCATGGACTTTTTTCTGAAAGTTCAATCTTTGAACGTACAGAGTACATATGAAAGCGACCATGCATTTTTATCTTTGGAAATAGAAGTCTTATTACAATCTACTACCCCATGGTCATTAGGTTCTCTGAATGGGTGTGCCCATTTAGATCCAAAAAATGCTAGAATTACTTGGAACTCTAAAGCAATTGAGATAATGAACACCGCAATCTCTGCTATGCTCTTAGATCCCTCTGATGAAGCAGTAAACCCTATAATTAACTACAAAGACACATTGTCCTCTGTCGTCGTATCCCTTCAGGAACTTTCTAACAGGCAAAAAAAGAGAAGGAGTCAACCAAAAGGAAAGAGCACAGATCACAAATCATCAACATTAAATACACTGATTTGATCGCAATTTCGAAACAAGACAGGAAGAAATAAAAAAGCTGAAAAAAATACAATGGAAAAAAGTGAAAAAACAGCAAAAGCAGAAAGATAGAAATTGGGTAGACATACAAATGGCATTAAAAAGTAAAAACAGTAAAGCATTCTGGAGCTTAGTCGCCAAACAAATGGGCATCAGGAAAACTATACAAGCACTCCCAATGTCAGCATTGACCTGAGAAAAACATATCCATAATTTGTACAAACTTAACTCACAGAAGGTAGGAAAATTGCATCAGCTGATTCATGGCAAGGATCAGTCTAATGTTGACACAACAGCCCTAACAAGTAAACAAATAGCTCATTTTATACAGGCTGCAAAATCTTCAGCAGCAAAGGGACCGGATAACATCCCGATTGAGGTTCTCCAATCAAACTCGGATGAGTGGAGCAAATTTTTATTCTCCCTATTCCTCCATTGTCTTGCAACGGGAGAAATTCCGAAATTATGGCGGGGGAGCATTGTGGGCCCTATTTTAAAAAAGGCTCCAGAACAGATCCAAAGGTCTATTGACAAATCGCACTATTAGATGCAACAGGGAAGATCTTTGCAGCCTGTGTCCTGGACCACCTGAAGCACTGGGCCTACTCCAGTGGAGTGATTCCTATGTCCCGCAGGATTTTGCTCAAAACATTCAGTAACAGATAATATTGTAATTATGTAAATGATTCTTGATAAATATGTTGTGTCACAATCACAAATTTTATACTGTGCTTTTATTGATTTTACCACGGCATTTGATAAGGTAGACATGTCAACACTATGGAAGAAACTGGTCAGGCTGGGAATTCCACATGACTTACTCACAATAATTATATCCCTCCATACAGCAACATGGTGCAGAGTCCAAATGGGGTAGTGAAGGACTTAACTAGACCAATTCCTACGTCGATGGGACTAAAACAAGGTTGTCTTCTCGCACCCTTAATTTCTCTTTATTTAAGCGACCTGCCGGAGTATTTTACTCAAGTAAGTCATTTCCCACCGAAATTAGCACTGTGTCCCATAAATATTTTAATGTACGTTGACAACATTGTGATATTAGATCTTACACCGATAGGACTCCAAAGAAACTTAAATGCAGTAAATTGCTATGCAAAAGGAAACTTTCTAGTCCCAAATATCTGGAAAACCAAAATGTTACCTTCTAGGGGAAAAAAGCGACTGTTACCTTTCAATTGGACATTCGGAGGAAAACCATTGGAGTCCGTTAAAGAATACACCTTTTTAGGTCAAATTTTCCCCAAACTTTACAGAATGTCTCCCATCTACATCACATAGGGTGAAAGGCAGATGCCCATATAGGGGCACTGCTTCCAGAAGCAGGCATTTCCAACCTTTGCTAGAGGTCTATTGTATGAAAATACCTCCCATTTTAATGTATGCATTAGAGTATATACATATCAAAACCTGGCAATGTGTAAAAACAAGAGAAGGAAATCTTCTATGCAAACTGGTAAAAGTAAATCAAGCTGTTCCCGTCCAAGCACTTCGCCTCGAGCTTTCCTTAGCTGGTACATATGCTAGGGCTATCTCGAATATAATAAGTTGGGCATATCACCTTTTACACGCTGATCCTGCATCTTTGAGGCACATTTTAAAATTTAAAACTGTCAGAGATGAGTGATATACTTTTAACAAGAATCTTAATATAGCTCTCAACCTGTCTCACTGCACAGTGGCACATTTACAAACTTGGACACCGGCACATCTGAAGCTGTTTCTAAAGAATCTAATACCAAGAATAGTCATTTGGCGGACCCGACCCCTTTGCATACGGTGATGTTCCGTTCGCAGAGCCGCCCGCGGGCTGGGATATATACAGTTGGTAGTACGGTGTGAGCCTGGGGAATGCTAAGCCGGCGGTTGGGTTTGGACTCCTTGTTTGCACCTTCGGTACCGTTGGCAGGACACCCGGCGCTGCCCTTTGCGGCAGAGACTAGTGTCGGCCAGCGGTCTCGCAAGCTGCAGGTGCACACACTGGGGAGGGCGTTCCCAGATGAGGTATGTATAAACTTGTACACCGATTTGGGTGATGAACACACAGGGCTCCTAGACAAGATGACCTATTATCAGTTGCGAGCAGCCATGCAGGCGAGATTTACGTAATTCCCGGTTGCCATGCCAACATTCCAGGTCCTGGAAGCATTTTTGTCAAATCCCTCTCCCTGCAAGCTTATAACCTGCCTGTATACCGGTATGCAAAGAGATTACCCTGTGCATGTGCTCCTGGCCCAGGGCGCTTGGGAGGTGAGCTTGGGAGCTCCTTTTGGGGAGGGAGTACGGACTTACTGCTGCACGCAGTCCAGGGACATGTCGCCCAATTACAGGCTCAGGCTAATCCATTTTAAGTTCCTCCACAGAATATAAAGGACCCCAGTATGGCTGTGCAGAGCAGGGTTGAGGGCGGACGCGTGTTGTGTGCGATTTGGGAAACATGAGGCTTCATTCATGCATCTCGCTTGGGAGTGTCTGGAGGTGGCAAGCTTCTGGGGCAGTGTGTCTGATGTCTTAGATGAAATGCTGGAATACAGGATAGAGCGATACCAAAGGGGATGATGGACGGAGCGCTTGAGCAAATCAAACACTCACACCCAGTCAACTGATCTGAGTTTAATCCATCATCATTCTTTAGCTCACTCCACCACCCCAGTTCAGACATGGCCATATGCAAATCAGTCTGACCCGGTGCCTCATGGGATCAGACCAGCCCGAACTCCCAAGCCACATCTTTCCTGGACCGGAAACAAGCATCCTGCGACCGGTTTCGGTTTCATAACCCTCATCAGCCAGGCTATCTTGAATCCAGTGGCAAAGTGAGCAAGGGACCCACGTCTGGGCATACCCTGCCAACTTAGGGCGAACAAAGCGATACCAAAGGGGATGATGGACGGAGCGCTTGAGCAAATCAAACACTCACACCCAGTCAACTGATCTGGGTTTAATCCATCATCATTCTTTAGCTCACTCCACCACCCCAGTTCAGACATGGCCATATGCAAATCAGTCTGACCCTGTGCCTCATGGTATCAGTCCAGCCCGAACTGCCACGTCTTCCATAGACCGGAAACAAGCATCCTGCGACCGGTTTCGGGTTCATAACCCTCATCAGCCAGGTTATCTTGAATCCAGTGGCAAAGTGAGCAAGGGACCCACGTCTGGGCATACCCTGCCAACTTAGGGCGAACAAAGCGATACCAAACGGGATGATGGACGGAGCGCTTGAGCAAATCGAACACTCACCCCCAGTCAACTAATCTGGGTTTAATCCATCATCATTCTTTAGGTCACTCCACCACCCCAGTTCAGATATGGCCATATGCAAATCAGTCTGACCCTGTGCCTCATGGGATCATTCCAGCCCGAACTGCCAAGCCACGTCTTCCCTGGACCAGAAACAAGCATCCTGCGATCGGTTTCGGGCTCATAACCCTCATCAGCCAGGCTATCTTGAATCCAGTGGCAAAGTGAGCAAGGGACCCACGTCTGGGCATACCCTGCCCACTTAGGACGAATAAAGCGATACCAAAGGGAATGATGGACGGAGCGCTTGAGCAAATCAAACACTCACACCCAGTCAACTGATCTGGGTTTAATTCATCATCATTCTTTAGCTCACTCCACCACCCCAGTTTAGACATGGCCATATGCAAATCAGTCTTACCCTGTGCCTCATGGGATCAGTCCATCCCGAACTGCCAAGCCACGTCTTCCCTGGACCGGAAACAAGCATCCTGCGACCGGTTTCGGGTTCATAACCCTCATCAGCCAGGTTATCTTGAATCCAGTGGCAAGGTGAGCAAGGGAGCCACGTCTGGGCATACCCTGCCAACTTAGGGCGAACAAAGCGATACCAAAGGGGATGTTGGACGGAGCGCTTGAGCAAATCGAACACTCACACCCAGTCAACTGCTCTGAGTTTAATCCATCATCAATCTTTAGCTCACTCCACCACCCCAGTTCAGACATGGCCATATGCAAATCAGTCTGACCATGTGCCTCATGGGATCAGTCCAGCCCGAACTGCCAAGCCACATCTTCCCTGGACCGGAAACAAGCATCCTGCGACCGGTTTCGGGCTCATAACCCTCATCAGCCAGGCTATCTTGAATCCAGTGGCAAAGTGAGCAAGGGACCCACGTCTGGGCATACCCTGCCAACTTAGGGCGAACAAAGCCATACCAAAGGGGATGATGGACGAAGCGCTTGAGCAAATCAAACACTCACACCCAGTCAACTGATCTGGGTTTAATCCATCATCATTCTTTAGCTCACTCCACCACCCCAGTTCAGACATGGCCATATGCAAATCAGTCTGACCCTGTGCCTCATGGTATCAGTCCAGCCCGAACTGCCAAGCCACGTCTTCCATAGACTGGAAACAAGCATCCTGCGACCGGTTTAGGGTTCATAACCCTCATCAGCCAGGTTATCTTGAATCCAGTGGCAAAGTGAGCAAGGGACCCACGTCTGGGCATACCATGCCAACTTAGGGCGAACAAAGCGATACCAAAGGGGATGATGGACGGAGCGCTTGAGCAAATCGAACACTCACACCCAGTCAACTAATCTGGGTTTAATCCATCATCATTCTTTAGCTCACTCCACCACCCCAGTTCAGACATGGCCATATGCAAATCAGTCTGACCCTGTGCCTCATGGGATCAGTCCAGCCCGAACTGCCAAGCCACGTCTTCCCTGGACCAGAAACAAGCATCCTGCGATCGGTTTCGGGTTCATAACCCTCATCAGCCAGGCTATCTTGAATCCAGTGGCAAAGTGAGCAAGGGACCCACGTCTGGGCATACCCTGCCCACTTAGGACGAATAAAGCGATACCAAAGGGGATGATGGACGGAGCGCTTGAGCAAATCAAACACTCACACCCAGTCAACTGATCTGGGTTTAATTCATCATCATTCTTTAGCTCACTCCACCACCCTAGTTCAGACATCGCCATATGCAAATCAGTCTGACCCTGTGCCTCATGGGATCAGTCCATCCCGAACTGCCAAGCCACGTCTTCCCTGGACCGGAAACAAGCATCCTGCGACCGGTTTCGGGTTCATAACCCTCATCAGCCAGGTTATCTTGAATCCAGTGGCAAGGTGAGCAAGGGACTCACGTCTGGGCATACCCTGCCAACTTAGGGCGAACAAAGCAATACCAAAGGGGATGTTGGACGGAGCGCTTGAGCAAATCAAACACTCACACCCAGTCAACTGATCTGGGTTTAATCATCCATCATCATTCTTTAGCTCACTCCACCACCCCAGTTCAGACATGGCCATATGCAAATCAGTCTGACCCTGTGCCTCATGGGATCAGTCCAACCCGAACTGCCAAGCCACGTCTTCCCTGGCCCAGAAACAAGCATCCTGCGATCGGTTTCGGGTTCATAACCCTCATCAGCCAGGCTATCTTGAATCCAGTGGCAAAGTGAGCAAGGGACCCACGTCTGGGCATACCCTGCCCACTTAGGGCGAACAAAGCGATACCAAAGGGGATGATGGATGGAGCGCTTGAGCAAATCAAACACTCACACCCAGTCAACTGATCTGGGTTTAATCCATCATCATTCTTTAGCTCACTCCACCACCCCAGTTCAGACATGGCCATATGCAAATCAGTCTGACCCTGTGCCTCATGGTATCAGTCCAGCCCGAACTGCCAAGCCACATCTTCCCTGGACCGGAAACAAGCATCCTGCGACCGGTTTCGGGCTCATAACCCTCATTAGCCAGGCTATCTTGAATCCAGTGGCAAAGTGAGCAAGGGACCCACGTCTGGGCATACCCTGCCAATTTAGGGCGAACAAAGCGATACCAAAGGGGATGATGGACGGAGCGCTTGAGCAAATCAAACACTCACACCCAGTCAACTGATCTGGGTTTAATCCATCATCATTCTTTAGCTCACTCCACCACCCCAGTTCAGACATGGCCATATGCAAATCAGTCTGACCCTGTGCCTCATGGGATCAGTCCAGCCCGAACTGCCAAGCCACATCTTCCCTGGACCGGAAACAAGCATCCGGCGACCGGTTTCGGGTTCATAACCCTCATCAGCCAGGCTATCTTGAATCCAGTGGCAAAGTGAGCAAGGGACCCACGTCTGAGCATACCCTGCCAACTTAGGGCGAACAAAGCGATACCAAAGGGGATGATGGACGAAGCACTTGAGCAAATCAAACACTCACACCCAGTCAACTGATCTGGGTTTAATCCATCATCATTCTTTAGCTCACTCCACCACCCCAGTTCAGACATGGCCATATGCAAATCAGTCTGACTCTGTGCCTCATGGGATCAGTCCAGCCCGAACTGCCAAGCCACGTCTTCCCTGGACCGAAACAAGCATCCGGCGACCGGTTTCGGGTTCATAACCCTCATCAGCCAGGCTATCTTGAATCCAGTGGCAAAGTGAGCAAGGGACCCACGTCTGGGCATACCCTGCCAACTTAGGGCGAACAAAGCGATACCAAAGGGGATGATGGACGAAGCGCTTGAGCAAATCAAACACTCACACCCAGTCAACTGATCTGGGTTTAATTCATCATCATTCTTTAGCTCACTCCACCACCCCAGTTCAGACATGGCCATATGCAAATCAGTCTGACTCTGTGCCTCATGGGATCAGTCCAGCCCGAACTGCCAAGCCATGTCTTCCCTGGACCGGAAACAAGCATCCTGCGACTGGTTTTGGGTTCATAACCCTCATCAGCCAGGCTATCTTGAATTCAGTGGCAAAGTGAGCAAGGGACCCACATCTGGGCATACCCTGCCAACTTAGGGCGAACAAAGCGATACCAAAGGGGATGATGGACGGACCGCTTGAGCAAATCAAACACTCACACCCAGTCAACTGATCTGGGTTTAATCCATCATCATTCTTTAGCTCACTCCACCACCCCAGTTCAGACATGGCCATATGCAAATCAGTCTGACCCTGTGCCTCATGGGATCAGTCCAGCCCGAACTGACAAGTCACGTCTTCCGTGGACTGGAAACAAGCATCCGGCGACCGCTTTTGGGTTCATAACCCTCATCAGCCAGGCTATCTTGAATCCAGTGGCAAAGTGAGCAAGGGACCCACGTCTGGGCATACCCTACCAACTTAGGGCGAACAAAGCGATACCAAAGGGGATGATGGACGAAGCGCTTGAGCAAATCAAACACTCACACCCAGTCAACTGATCTGGGTTTAATCCATCATCATTCTTTAGCTCACTCCACCACCCCAGTTCAGACATGGCCATATGCAAATCAGTCTGACTCTGTACCTCATGGGATCAGTCCAGCCCGAACTGCCAAGCCACGTCTTCCCTGGACCGGAAACAAGCATCCTGCGACCGGTTTGGGTTCATAACCCTCATCAGCCAGGCTATCTTGAATTCAGTGGCAAAGTGAGCAAGGGACCCACGTCTGGGCATACCCTGCCAACTCAGGGCGAACAAAGCGATACCAAAGGGGATGATGGACGGAGCGCTTGAGCAAATCAAACACTCACACCCAGTCAACTGATCTGGGTTTAATCCATCATCATTCTTTAGCTCACTCCACCACCCCAGTTCAGGCATGGCCATATGCAAATCAGTCTGACCCTGTGCCTCATCAGATCAGTCCAGCCCGAACTGCCAAATTACGTCTTCCCTGGACCGGAAACAAGCATCCTGCGACCTGTTTCGGGTTCATAACCCTCCTCAGCCAGGCTATCTTGAATCCAGTGGCAAAGTGAGCAAGGGACCCACGCTGGCATACCCTGCCAATTTAGGGAAAACAAAGCGATACCAAAGGGGATGATGGACGGAGCGCTTGAGCAAATCAAACACTCACACCCAGTCAACTGATCTGGGTTTAATTCATCATCATTCTTTAGCTCACTCCACCACCCTAGTTCAGACATCGCCATATGCAAATCAGTCTGACCCTGTGCCTCATGGGATCAGTCCATCCCGAACTGCCAAGCCACGTCTTCCCTGGACCGGAAACAAGCATCCTGCGACCGGTTTCGGGTTCATAACCCTCATCAGCCAGGTTATCTTGAATCCAGTGGCAAGGTGAGCAAGGGACCCACGTCTGGGCATACCCTGCCAACTTAGGGCGAACAAAGCAATACCAAAGGGGATGTTGGACGGAGCGCTTGAGCAAATCAAACACTCACACCCAGTCAACTGATCTGGGTTTAATCATCCATCATCATTCTTTAGCTCACTCCACCACCCCAGTTCAGACATGGCCATATGCAAATCAGTCTGACCCTGTGCCTCATGGGATCAGTCCAACCCGAACTGCCAAGCCACGCCTTCCCTGGCCCAGAAACAAGCATCCTGCGATCGGTTTCGGGTTCATAACCCTCACCAGCCAGGCTATCTTGAATCCAGTGGCAAAGTGAGCAAGGGACCCACGTCTGGGCATACCCTGCCCACTTAGGGCGAACAAAGCGATACCAAAGGGGATGATGGATGGAGCGCTTGAGCAAATCAAACACTCACACCCAGTCAACTGATCTGGGTTTAATCCATCATCATTCTTTAGCTCACGCCACCACCCCAGTTCAGACATGGCCATATGCAAATCAGTCTGACCCTGTGCCTCATGGTATCAGTCCAGCCCGAACTGCCAAGCCACATCTTCCCTGGACCGGACACAAGCATCCTGCGACCGGTTTCGGGCTCATAACCCTCATTAGCCAGGCTATCTTGAATCCAGTGGCAAAGTGAGCAAGGGACCCACGTCTGGGCATACCCTGCCAATTTAGGGCGAACAAAGCGATACCAAAGGGGATGATGGACGGAGCGCTTGAGCAAATCAAACACTCACACCCAGTCAACTGATCTGGGTTTAATCCATCATCATTCTTTAGCTCACTCCACCACCCCAGTTCAGACATGGCCATATGCAAATCAGTCTGACCCTGTGCCTCATGGGATCAGTCCAGCCCGAACTGCCAAGCCACATCTTCCCTGGACCGGAAACAAGCATCCGGCGACCGGTTTCGGGTTCATAACCCTCATCAGCCAGGCTATCTTGAATCCAGTGGCAAAGTGAGCAAGGGACCCACGTCTGAGCATACCCTGCCAACTTAGGGCGAACAAAGCGATACCAAAGGGGATGATGGACGAAGCACTTGAGCAAATCAAACACTCACACCCAGTCAACTGATCTGGGTTTAATCCATCATCATTCTTTAGCTCACTCCACCACCCCAGTTCAGACATGGCCATATGCAAATCAGTCTGACTCTGCCTCATGGGATCAGTCCAGCCCGAACTGCCAAGCCACGTCTTCCCTGGACCGAAACAAGCATCCGGCGACCGGTTTCGGGTTCATAACCCTCATCAGCCAGGCTATCTTGAATCCAGTGGCAAAGTGAGCAAGGGACCCACGTCTGGGCATACCCTGCCAACTTAGGGCGAACAAAGCGATACCAAAGGGGATGATGGACGAAGCGCTTGAGCAAATCAAACACTCACACCCAGTCAACTGATCTGGGTTTAATCCATCATCATTCTTTAGCTCACTCCACCACCCCAGTTCAGACATGGCCATATGCAAATCAGTCTGACTCTGTGCCTCAGGAGATCAGTCCAGCCCGAACTGCCAAGCCATGTCTTCCCTGGACCGGAAACAAGCATCCTGCGACCGGTTTCGGGTTCATAACCCTCATCAGCCAGGCTATCTTGAATTCAGTGGCAAAGTGAGCAAGGGACCCACGTCTGGGCATACCCTGCCAACTTAGGGCGAACAAAGCGATACCAAAGGGGATGATGGACGGAGCGCTTGAGCAAATCAAACACTCACACCCAGTCAACTGATCTGGGTTTAATCCATCATCATTCTTTAGCTCACTCCACCACCCCAGTTCAGACATGGCCATATGCAAATCAGTCTGACCCTGTGCCTCATGGGATCAGTCCAGCCCGAACTGACAAGCCACGTCTTCCGTGGACTGGAAACAAGCATCCGGCGACCGCTTTTGGGTTTATAACCCTCATCAGCCAGGCTATCTTGAATCCAGTGGCAAAGTGAGCAAGGGACCCACGTCTGGGCATACCCTACCAACTTAGGGCGAACAAAGCGATACCAAAGGGGATGATGGACGAAGCACTTGAGCAAATCAAACACTCACACCCAGTCAACTGATCTGGGTTTAATCCATCATCATTCTTTAGCTCACTCCACCACCCCAGTTCAGACATGGCCATATGCAAATCAGTCTGACTCTGTACCTCATGGGATCAGTCCAGCCCGAACTGCCAAGCCACGTCTTCCCTGGACCGGAAACAAGCATCCTGCGACCGGTTTCGGGTTCATAACCCTCATCAGCCAGGCTATCTTGAATTCAGTGGCAAAGTGAGCAAGGGACCCACGTCTGGGCATACCCTGCCAACTTAGGGCGAACAAAGCGATACCAAAGGGGATGATGGACGGAGCGCTTGAGCAAATCAAACACTCACACCCAGTCAACTGATCTGGGTTTAATCCATCATCATTCTTTAGCTCACTCCACCACCCCAGTTCAGACATGGCCATATGCAAATCAGTCTGACCCTGTGCCTCATGGGATCAGTCCAGCCCGAACTGCCAAGTCACGCCTTCCCTGGACCGGAAACAAGCATCCTGCGACCGGTTTCGGGTTCATAACCCTCCTCAGCCAGGCTATCTTGAATCCAGTGGCAAAGTGAGCAAGGGACCCACGTCTGGGCATACCCTGCCAACATAGGGAGAACAAAGCGATACCAAAGGGGATGATGGACGGAGCGCTTGAGCAAATTAAACACTCACACCCAGTCAACTGATCTGGGTTTAATCCATCATCATTTTTTAGCTCACTCCACATCCCCAGTTCCTGGCTGAAGAGAGGTGAAAGCCCGAAACCGGTCCTAGGATGCTTGTTTCCAGTTCAGGGAGGACCTGGCATGGCAGTTCGGTCTGGACTGTTCCCATGAGGCACAGGGTCAAGACTGATTTGCTCATGGCGGAGTTCAAACTGGAATGGCATGGTGAGCAAAAAAACAATGCATTTAGGCCCAGATATCTGTACTGGGGTTAATGTATGACATTGTTCTGCATTCGGTCCATCAACATTGTTTTTGGAATACAGGATAGAGCATGCCCCGCTGATTGCTTTGCTAGGCTACGTCAAACACTTTCCTAAAGGCATTAGAAGACTCGCTGCAATGCTACTGCTGCTAGGGAAAAGGAGGGCAGCGATGTGCTGGGGGCGTGACGAAAGCCGCGTAGGGTGACTAGCTCAGGGATGCAGCGTTTTGCCACACTCAGCTGTCCGAGTTTTGGGATTTGATGCCCACACAAGCACGTCCCCCTGGATATATGGGAGCCACTGCTCTGATTTTTACAAGCGCATCAAGATGGTCCGGCACAGGCCCCTGCCGTGGATGGGTAGGTGAGACTGAATGCGATACATGCTCAGCTGGGAGAATTTATCCCTTGCATATCCACTTCATTACCTTTGTTTTTCTCTCTACTTATGCTCCTTTTTTGACATTGCCAGAAAAGACACCCCCGAACCCCCATCTCTCCTCTCCTACTCCTTTCCCCTTCTTAAGATGTCTAGCTGTTTTCTTGCTGTTAAACGGCGATTGTAATTGCCAGAACAAAACAAAGGACTATCAGGACAGTGTGTGGGCCCAAGGGCTAGAGTACGCCCAGATGGACACTCTTTTATTTCCTGGAAGGGTACGGAGCCTTGTGGAAGGGATACACAAATGCACTTTATGTATTCCATTTATGCTTTTGTTCTACTTTCTGGCAAGGTCTAATTAAGATCTGTAAATCACCACCCAATGAATTAGCATGTTATCAATTTTATAAATTCCTAAATAGCTTTTTAAAGTTGTTTTAAAGTCTGTTACGATAAATGTTTTAAAATTATAAATGATCAAAGCGGTTTTTAAGGGTATTACAATCAACGTTTTAAAACTATGTGTATTTGTTGACCTCAGTAGAGGTCTATATCAAATAAACTTAAACTTGGAACTTAAACTTGAAACTTGACTCATAGAAAGGTAGTGCAGAGGGTTAATGTGCCTGCTGCAAAGAAAATGTACCATGCAGATCACAAAGTGCACATAATGTAAATAGGTCAGTGGGTTACTGCTTTTGTCAGGGAGAATCTTTTGTTACTTGCAGTTTATAAGTTAAAATCCAAACATAGCACAGTGAACTATTAACTGTCATTCAAGAGCTGCATGCAAACTGCAAGGTATAAATTATAGCATTATGGTTTTCCCCCAGTCATTGATTATCATAATGTTGCAAAAAGTGTTCATTTGGATAGAAATCAATACTAATTATTAAAGAGAGCCCCCAACCAGGGTATTACATTTTAAATTCAGTTTGTGTTTCTCCAGCTCAATCTCTATTAAACTATACTGCCTACTAGGTGTCATGTGACTCCTACACCTTGCAGTTCTTAGTCTTAAGTAACATTTCCTGTACAGTGATTTACACACTGTAATGTGTGTGATGCAGGGGCGGTTCCTTCGCTAAGGCGGAGGATCATCGCCCCACTGCCTTTCAGCGCAGCAAAAAAGGCAAAAATAAAATGATAATAACGCGATGTTATTATCATTTTATTTTTCTTTGTTGGGCTAGTTTTGTGGGGTGGGGCTAGGCTGCGCAGGGGGAGTGGTGGCACCCTCTTAAGTGAGCATGAATGTTTGATCGGCCCTCTGGGGCATGCATTACAGGCTGGGTCCCATTACCTATTTGAGTCCCGAACCACAGTACTCAGAACAATCACAATGCTACACTGTAGCGATGTGATTGGCTTAGGGGAGCCTATTTTGCTTCCTATTCGAACAGAAGCAGGAAGAGGATGGAGAGGAGGGAATAGAGGCACTGGCCGGCCATCCCGCAGGCCGGCAGGTAAGTGCTGTTTTTTATTTTTTTTTCTCCCCCACCTCCACCACTTCCCCCCTCCCTACCCCACTACTGCTTTGCGGGAGCAGCCACGAATGCTGTGATGTAAAGTGCTCTGACACCCTACACTGGTATGAGTGGTGCTGTAAATCAAATTAAATGCATCTGAGAGAGAGTGTGGTTATGGAGACTTGAGGATCACTGCTAAAGGGTAGGAGGGACAGAATCCGTGGCGGAGGTGATCATTGGGGGGCACCAACAAACATTGTTGCACCGGTAGTCATCAGCACAAAAGCCGGCCCTGCCCTTGAAGCCAGACCTCCTCACCCATTGAGAACCTGCATTGTGTCAGCAGTAGTAGCTGCAACTCGCCCGGGATAAGCAATACATGATTTGCACGCACGCCAAACTAATTTCGCAAACTTCACAATCTCTCTGCATTATGCACAAGCACTTTTAACATGTGCTGCCTTCTTTGGGGCCATTGGAATTATGCAGCAAAAGAGGACAAAATGATGCTGCAGTGTTGACTAAATTATTCAGAAAAAAGAGGACGCAGCGTTGTGAGAAGCCGGCTTGGTATATGGTATACACTTTTGTAAGTGGGCACCTTGCACCAATCCAGACAAACCTTATAGTGATTTTAGTGGTCTTAGACAACCTTAGAAAGCTCTCTAATTGGTAGCTGTGGAGAGCAGCCTTCAGGCTCAGTCCAGAAGGAGTGTAAAGCAGCTTGTTTTACTAGAAGGCAATCTTATAGGTATAGATTAAGTGAAAAAGAACCACACAGTATATTTATAAAAATATATATTTATTATAAGACACACACTAACACATACAGCTATCTCCTAGCCAGAGAAATACACAATGCACACAATACTTTTCAATAGAAACAGGTAAGTAGCACGAAATACACAGTGGTTCCAGGGGGAGACCAAACCATGTACTAAAACAGTGGAATGCGAACCACGACTCGAGTAAAGACTATACTCAGAAGACGTAGAAGTGCCGGGGACCCAAGGAACCACCTGAGGTAAGTAACCAGGAGGCCCACGGAGGCCATGTGCAGAGTGGGAACACAACCGTGGGATAAATGCAAGTCAATGGGTAAGTTGCGGTTGCAATTTTAAAGAAGAAGGACCCTTCCCAGGGGACCCTGAAGAAACCCTGTGGGGGACAGAAGGTTGGAGAGCCACCCCACCCGTTGATACCCTAGGAACCAGGATATCTACACCAGGGAAGCCGGGTGCATAGGTGTGAAGTGACGTCGGAAACCGCCATCGAACCCAATGAAGGACTTCAGGAAGATGCCGCCGCTGAAGAAGGTGAAAGTGTCCGGTGGAGTCCAAAGGTGGATTCAAGTTGATAAGTAACTGCAAGCAGAGGATACAGAGTCTATGCCACTCCGAAGTGACCTGGAGGCACGGAAGACGAATGCCCACCGATGTTGAGTGTTGCAGGAGAGAAAACAGTGACTTTGGAGCTGCAGCTGTGAGCATCAGGCAACGCTGTGGAAGACCAGGAGCCATTCATGAGCTGTCCCACGTCGGATGTCGAGAGTTGAGGGGTTGGTGTCCGTCGAGAGCACCAACAAGCCCTGGCAACTGGAAACAACGGGGAAAGCAAAGAAGGTGCAGTGTCGGGACCAGCAAGGTCCAGGTGATCCACCACAAGCAGGGGAGTCAGTGCAGGCCCGAGCAATCAGGGGAGCCCAAAGAATTCAAAGATGACCCTCAAGAGGACCCACAGTCTGGAGGCACTGGAGTTGCAAGCGGAACTCGAGCACCTCACCAAAGATGCAATCCCACGGTGCAAGAGTGCGGTGAGGATGAAGATCTTTGTCACAGGAGATGCTTGAGGTTGTGGCTACTTGGAGCCCAAAGATCTTGGTGGAAGGAAGCCAACAAGCCTTTGCAACTACTAGTCAAAGCAGGGCACAGGGTTCGGTTCCTGCGGCTCAGACGAGGGATTCTGGCCTCAAACTTGGTGAGATGACAGGGCAGGCCTTGAGGGATGTGAAGAATCACCACCTGTGTTGCTGAGCCTTTCGAGAGTGTGGGAGTCCAGGATGAGCAGACCGGTCAGCTTAGTTGCGGTGCTTGCAGATGCAGGGAAGTGACTCCTTCACTTCAAGGGAGATTCCTTCAGGCGTCTTGGATGCCCACAAGCCTTGGAAGGTATGGAGCACAGACACGGACGTTGCAGCAGACGAGCAGGGTGACCAGATCAGGATCAGCAGGAATCTTCCTAATTGTAGCCTTGATGCCCAGAGCGAAGTCCAGTGAAGTCCAGAGTGCCCAGACGGTCGAAGTAGAAGTGTTGTCTCAAAATGAATCTTGTCCCACAACAAATCTAGGGACCCACCCTCAGGTAAGTCCTTCAGTGCCCTAAAGAAAGGGTTGGGACAATTCAGAGTTGCCTCCCAGGGGAGGGGTCGGACAGTGGGGAGGATACTTCCACGTCCTTTGTCCAGTTTTGTGCCAGAGCGGGAGCCAACTGCTCCCTGAGCTGGTTTGAACTTGACTATGCAAGGAGGGCACCAAGTGTGCCCTTCAAGCAGACTAAGTGGCGCTAGCAAACGCTCTCACCTGGCCCCAATACACTAAACCCTGTCTGAGAGGTGGTCACACCTCCCTGAGTCAGGAAACCTATTGTTCTGCCTTCCCTTGCTTGAGCCTGGCTCAGCAGCAGTACAGCAGAATCGTGCCTCTGGTCGGCAGCAGCCATGTTGTGCTGTCCGGGTCTAGAAGACCAGTACCAGATGCACTGAGGGCCTCCCGGAGGAGCTTTACAGTGCATGGAATCCTACCCCCACACCATTTACAGTGTGGGGGTATGATTCCAACATGTTTGATAAAAAAACATGATAGGGTTTGTTACAGCCAGTTTAGAGATGGTTATCTCGTAATGACACGTGGCCACTCTATGTATCGAAATGGCTGATGCACTTACAATCCAGGAGAATAGACTCCGTAGTTTGTAGGGGTATCCTGCTCATTCTGGGTCACCCTCATGCTTAAAACCGAGCACCCTGCCTTCAGGATTGAAAGGCCTGCTTTAGGGGTGACATAGGTTTTAAGTGCAGTGACCTTAATTATAGGAAATCTATATCTGTCCTAAGTGGTGCTAGCACCAGCGTACACAGGCCGCAATGGCAGTCCTGTGGTTACCAATTGAGTGGTCTCCCATAGATGGCATAATACATGCTTCAGCCCATGGGGGGGCCCTTGGTGTACCAATGCTCTGGATACCTTATTACCATATTCTATGGACTGATAAGGTCACACCAGTATCCAATCTAGGAGGTATCTAAGTACGTACTATTACCAATTTAGGGGAGAAGCACAGAGACTAGTTTCCTGATTAGCAGGATCCGGTCAGACTAGTCAGAAACAGCATAGCAACAGCATAGCAACAGGCAAAAAGTAACCATAAAAGCAGATCCTACTTTCCCACAAGTGTAATGCAGTATTTTTTCTGATACTTTATTTTTACACATGCTAACAGTTTAAGAAAAGTTTTGCCTTATTAGTACCAGTGTAACATACAAATGCAGCAGTGAGAAAAGTGATCAGTCAACCTTTGCAAAGGGCCGTCCACTTTGCAGCATGACAAGTCACATTTTTTAGTAACTTTTGATCCGTTTGAGGTACAAACAATTTATTAGTTAAAAATTTCAGATTATGCAGCAGATGTTGTGTTATGTGGCAAATATGGCAGAGCTATAATTATATGGAAAATATTTGCAAATTAGGATATTTTGCCATTCATGTTTGAACTGCTCTTGTGGAAAAACAGAGGAGAAGTGCCGATGACAGAAACTCCATGGCTCTGAGACAAATGGCTTGTGCTTCCACTTTTAAGAGTAGTTGGCCCATTCTGTGAATGGAAACATATCCCATTTTGTGAATGTATTTTAATGTCAATTACCCATATTAAACCTTAAATAACTATGTGTATCCATTGGTTGAATTAAATAACATAATCAGTTGTAACTGGTCAGTGAAATGCCAAACAAATACTAGAAATTGGAATGTTTTGCGCATTCTGGCCACCCCTTTGACTCCGCCCACTGATCCCATCCTCGGGTTATTATGACACTCTGATTCTTCACCCACAGTTCCCCTACTTTTTTTTTCTCCCCACTTCGACCACTGCCTAGACCCTTGTGCTGCGCACCCCTATGGGGTGTGCTCTGTCCATTAGTGGAAAAAAGAAAAGTCCCCTTGCAGGACTATGAAAAAAACAAGTGTAGGCCATATCCCGATCAGGACCTACTTACTCTGCAGAAAATGTATGCTTCAGAAGCCCAAATATAGCACTTGATTTACGTCCTTTATTTTGAAGCACATCGCAACGCATCTTTCAAGCTCCTCTCACAGAATATGGACCTGGAAGGCCTGTCCAGTCCAACTGTGAGACATCTATTTTCAGTTTCGCTAAGAGATGAAGATTCCATAAAGGGATTCCTTGTATCAAATAGTATTTACCGAACTCCCAAGAAATAGTAAGTTTGACTAGGATGTGAAAAGCAGTTTCAATGTGGTTATATCTTCACACATTTCTGGAACAGATGAGTCATTTTAAATGTTTTATTTAACTGCTTTGATCACCATTTACCATCTTGATGGTCACTTCTCTCCAAAAAAATACTTTCACGTCCAAATCACTTGGTGGCCTCTCTTGGTTTGGTCTGCAGAAAATATCATGCATTAACTCCACTTCCTTGTTCAGGCCCTGACAAAAAGTCACTGAAAATTGCGTATTCTGAAAAAAAAAACAGCCAGAAACAAAACCTAGCAGTGTCTATAGGGGAGGAGATATTTGTAGTGATTGCCTCTCTAGTAGTGAACTCTCTGATTCTCCAGTACCAGCCTATTTAGAATGGCACAATAAAACGATTCAAACAAGAACATTTGAAGAAGCATATGCTAAAAGAGTTGGTGTTATTAAAAGATACACCAATGTATGGAAATATATGGAACAGGTGGAAAATCGGCAAGTGTAGGGGGAAATGCAATGGCTATTTTATTTTAGCATAATTGCACTTGGCTTTAGGTAAAAAAATGTACTTCATGGGATTTGAACGCAATGCACTTTATTAAATTGTATCTGATGGTGTTTTATCAATGTGTACTACAGCACAAGCCAACAAGTTAAACAAAAAATAATTGCACCTTTTGGGACTTGAATGCACGGCACTTTATTACATTTTATTTGAATATGCTTGCTTAATGTGCATGTTGCACTTTAGGAAAGGAAGGCATTGTGAATATCATCATTTCTGTTAAAGTCGCTTTAAATTTCTACGGCAACGGTGTCCATTTGTGAAATTGATTTTGTGAAATAGAAAACTGTTTTTAATCAATGTTTCTGCTCAATAAAAAAAATATATATAAAAAAGAAGATTGCATATTCTATACCTCTACCGTGGAGGGAGCTTAGGTGCTCTTGTTATTATCACATTGACTTATAAGGGCAGGAAAAGAATGATCTTTAAATGGTAGGAACTAGATTTCTCTGATTACTTCTGGGTTCCGGTCAGATGTTGCCGAGGGCAATGCTTAATATCCAAATTTTAACTTCACACGCGGCTCCTGCTGTAATAGGGAGGAAACCCCAATGATGAGCATTAGCAATGTAGGGAAAAAATTGTTACAAAAATAATTGTGTTAAGTGGGAGAAGGTGTGGGGCCCGTGGCGGAAATACAGGTGTGAGCACCACGAAACACAATCTTAACTGGAAGATTGGAGACTGACTCTCTCCTCAATGGTGCAATCAGGAAGTGTACAACTGTTAAATCCTGTAATGCCTTATTCCACTATTTGTATTGATCCACTGTATCATGTGAGCATGGCAAGGTACCCTCCAGATGTATTAAGGATACTTTGTTATATTCAGATATCAGCTCTGTACTTTCAGATTCTGTACTAAGTGATGAGCATGTTTAATAAAAAGAGTTAAAAAAATTGTGTTTAGAAGCAAAGGCCAATATAGTGTTGTGGATATGTCAAACAGCGATTCATGTATTCCTCCGAGAGGGAGTATTGCCACAACTCTGCAGAGAAAGGCTTCGGCTTGCTCACGCTGTCTCTTTGCTTGGGAGATAAATTGTGGGAGCGGTATAAATATCCTCTATAGTAGGAATGAGAGAGATACGACTGCCTATGATGTTATAGTGAGAGCAGCATAAGATGGTTGAGTGATGATGAGGAGCTGGAATAGCAGGTTACAAGCAGGTGGGAGTTATCAGTTGTCAGTGAACTGTAAGATAATGTTGCCCTATATATCATCATGTACAGCAAGATACATCCTGAAACATTAACCACAGAGTATGTTGACCTTCAGATATTTTAAAATGTACACAATGGCAAAGTCTTGTGGCGGCTCCCCCGATAAGGCGAAGGAGCATCGACCCACTGCCAGGAAGCAGCAAAATAAAGGAAAAAAGAAAATGATAATGACGCAATGTTATAATATTTGTATTTTTTCCTCCTGCTGCGGCAGCTTGCGTGAGGGGGCGGGGCGGGCTGCAGAGCAGGGGAGGAGTGGTAGACCACTCCTGTGTGCAATGACTATTTATTCGGCCCTCTCGGGCCACCCAAAACAGTCATGCGCACTTCCCTGTCCTCCATGCAGGCTGCATTACAGTCTGCATGGAGAACATGCCCACCCCTCCAGCCCCTGGCTGAGCTCCGTGTCACAGCGCTCAGACAAATCACAACACTGCATTGCAGCATTGTGATTGGCTGCGGGGAGCGTGCGAGCCTGGTGCTTCCTCACAAGAAGCCAGGAAGAGGATGGGACACATCAGAGGCGGTGAGGGCAGCAAGCCAGCCGGCCGGCTGGGAGGTAAGTGATTTTATTTCTCCGATTTAACCCCCCACGCCCCTCGCCCCCACCCGCCTCACTGCTGCTTCTAGGCAGCAGCCACGACAGGCTATGTCATAAGGCAATTTGTCAGCAAGATCTTCTGAGTGTTTCTTTAGGGTATAATCCAATATTTAATAAATAGAAACAGGAGGAGAATGAATGTGAAAAAACATGTTAGCCTTTGTGCAAGCAGGGTACTATAAGGAGAAAACTATGATGGTTTCTTGGCACTAGCCAAGACGTATACAGTCTTTCAAAAAGAACATCTTGAGGTAAGGCTGGGCCATAACCACAAGGCAGTTCTCTGAAAAGCTCCAGATTACAGACAGCTTCTTTTCATACTAATAGTCATGTAGTCACGATAGCTTATATCTTTTAATATATCTGTGCTGCAAAGTACCCATTGTGGCAATTTACTCCCATGAAACAAATGCGACCAGGAAGAAATTCCTAGTGCTTCTCCTACGGCTGAAAAGATTGGACATATGGTATGGTCTCCTAGAACCAGCAACTATGATAGTCACCCTGGATTGTAAAAAATGGGTATTTTGTGACCCTGCAGAGCTGAAACAATTCCTGTCTAAATAAGATGACTACATAATGTGTATCAGCTAAGCCGTACAGGGAGAAGTTTGTACCTCTCAGGGCTGACACCCAAACGCTAACCTGCTGTCTTAGGATCTACACGTTCAACATCCATGAGGTATAGAGATGTCTCTTGTGACAAGCCAGACAGAAGAGAACGCAGATCCACAGAGAGAAGTCATGATCACCTTTGAAACCATAAAAGCGCCAGATTTGTGCTGCTATAGTGAAGGTATAATATGGACATGGAAAACGTACTCCCTACCAGTGGCCCCGAACTACAGTGACCTACCTTTGCATCCAGTGGCTAAATACAAAAGTGAGAAATATAGCCCGCTGGGTAAAAGTGTTAGGTTTGAAGTGCAAAGTTTAACTAACTAGATTTATAGAATACACACCCTGGATTACTCACTATTGGGATGTCTGACCACTTAAATCAGACAACATGGATACACACTGCCAAGAGAACCCTGTCCATACAGTTTCACAAATTTAACGGTTTCACTATTTATACAAAATACAAAGATAGTGGTATTCTTAGCCCCTTGCAGCACAGATATTGTCTTCACTCAGAAGACACACCATCTAACATAAGAGACCACAAATCTTAAAAGGGACTAGGAGGGTCAGGTCATTTCATCTTATAATCACAAGCCAGATCAGAAGGAGGATGGCCCAGGGACAGCCTATAGGAGAAGAGGAGTCGCTATCCTCCTCCATAAACAATTGAAATCCAGGATCCCTCGGACATGAATAGAGCCAGACAGGAGATTTGTCTTTGCAAAACTCTTGATAAAAAAAACATATACTGGTGGTAGGATCAGTTCATGCACCCAATGCTCAGAAAAGCAGCATCCTATCACAACTGGCCAGATTCTCTATGCACAAGTTCTTGTCAGAGGTGACTGAAATACAACTCTACATCCAATACTGAACAGATCGGGCAGGCCGGACTTGTACGTAACCCCGATAGAAACAGGCTCAAAGATCTGATAATCTGACCAACCTGTGGCATCTTCAGGAACCAGGGACAGGCATTATACCTATTTTCATGCCCACATGCCATGGAAACAAAGATGGATTTCTTTCTATTTAACAGAAAAAAACTACCCAAGGTACAGCACAGTAGCGTAGGAACGGAGAGTTTATCAGACCATGCTCCGATCATGGTTTCTGTGGACCTTGGTATTGTTCTACTTAATATTAGGACCTGGCGAATGAACTCACACTTTTAACAACAACCACAGGAAAAAGGAAATCTATCCTTCAAGTTACAAGACTATTTAGATACGAACTTAGGCTTGGTGTAGTCTCAGCAAAACCTCTGTGTGGCAGGAAAAACCTACATTAGAGACCTGATGATCAGAGATGCTTTGTCGCAACAAGTAAAAACAAGACAGTAATGACTGAATCTGGAAGGCAAGATAGCAAAGCAACAAAGGGATTACAGGAGGACCCCCTCACATGAGACACTTCAGCTTCTAACCAGGACAAAATATGACTTGACTACATTATTTTCCAACAGGGCGGAGAAGGCACTTCAAAGGGTAAGAAGCAACAACTACGATCATGGTGAGAAAGTGAGCAGACTGCTTTTCTTGCACATGAAACAACAAGAAAATAACCCTACCATACCAGCGCTACGAAATCCCAGAGGCGCACTGCTGACTAATCCTCTTAAAATTATTAAGTAATTGGCATCCTTCTATGCATGTGTGTATGCCTCCAAGACAGAAACCAATATCAGGGGGATGGAAGAAACTGCTTTTCCTGCCTGCCATGCCAATACCTAAACTAATACTGGAGGACAGAGTCACTGAGGCAGAAGAATTCCCCGAAACTATAAAGTTGCTGAAAATCAGTAAGGCATCAGGCAAAGACGACTTTCACTTCGAGTTTTAGAAAGTCACATCATGACTGAAGTCTTTCGGAAGGCCACAGAATCAGGTAAATTTAGACCAGAATTAAATGAAACCTACATAGCATTAATCCCATAACCAGAGAGGGACACCTTGCTCTCGACAAACTAATTAGCTATCTCACTTCTAAAGGGTGATGTCAAGAATATGGCTAAAGAGTAATCTATAATAGACTGAGAACAGTGATCTCCTTTATACATTAAAATAAATTGGGATTTGCTCCAGGACAATCTTCGAGAAATCATCTAAGGACTCTCATGCACCTTCTCTTGTAGTCGTGCAATGATAATGAACAGAGGGTGCCCATTTACCTGGAAACAGAAATGGCCTTTTATCATGTGGTGTGGGGCTACCTCTTCCGAGTCAAGACAAAATCTTCTCAAAATGTTACGTGCCCTTTATTCTCTCCTGACTGCCCAGGTCAGCTGCAATGGGTTCCTTCCAAAACCAATCTCCGTCACTCGAGGGATGAGACAGGGATGCCCATGTTCTCCCTTCCTGTTCTAGATTGTACTGGAACCACTGGTGACTGCCATTCGGAGCAATAAGGTGATCCAAGGCATAGGGTCCCCAGCTGGGGACTTAAAGCTAATGCTGTACGTGAATGTTCAACACTCCGTCCATCATCCCCTTTGGTTTTGCTTTGTTCGCCCTAAGTTGGCAGGGTATGCCCAGACGTGGCTCCCTTGCTCACTTTGCCACTGGATTCAAGCTAGCCTGGCTGATGACGGCTGATTAGCCAGAAACCGGTCCCAGGATGCTTGTTTCCGGTCCAATAAAATAAATGGCTTGGCAGTTCGGACTGGACTGTTCCCATGAGGCACAGGGTCAGACTGATTTGCATATGGCCACGTCTGAACTGGGGTGGCAGAGTGAGCTAAAGAATGATGATGGATTAAACCCAGATCAGTTGACTGGGGGTGAGTGCTTGCAATGTTCAACACTCCATCCATCATCCCCTTTGGTTTTGTATTGCTGACCAGATTCTCCTCCTTTTGGTCTACAAAATAAACTGAAAAAATAGTAAAGCCATGCCAATGACACAATTGACCATGGTGGCCTCACTGATGTGATTACCTTTTAAATGGGTGCTAGGTAAGCCTAAATATCTGGGTCTGTTGGTCAGTAGATGATAATATGTCATTACTGATCGATCAGATGCAAAGAGAATTCCATAAATGGGGGAGTCTCCATCTCTCCTTATAGTGCATAAAGTGTCAAGATGACATTAACCTGCTCTTCAACTATACACTCAACATAATCCCCCTTTCTTCATCTCTCTTAAACTCCTGCAGTCAATAGATGGCCTAATCAAAGGGTATGTCTGAGGGAACATGCAACCCAAAATAGCCAAGTCAAATATGTATTCAGACACATTGTCAGGCAGCCTATGACTCCCTACTATATGGCACACCAAATATCACAACTGTCAAGCCATTTCCAAAGTGAATGGAGACCCCAGCAAGGAAGAATGGGGAGCTTTGCCAATTTTACCAGGGACATAATAGGATTGCAGTTAGAATCAGTATCAATAAACAAGAAAGATGTATACCTTCATCATAATTAATATTTTACATATAAAATGTGGGAGGGTTGAAAAATATTACATGAGTAAATTAAAATAGGCTCATGAAGCTGAGAACATCACCATCATCATTATAATGTACATTCTTGTGACCCGATTACAGTTAGCCTCATTAATTACAAAATGCGCATTAACTCCTGTTACTGCATACGTCACAATTATGAATTGTGAATAACTACCACAATCCCCTGTATTTTACTCTGATATACAGAACAGAAGGATTTTGATGCACTAAGCCCACAAATTCACGTTATGCTCCATTTTTGTAATGAAAAAATCAAAAGTAGGTGCTATTTATGCACCCAATAAAATCTGATCCCTGCAGTGTCGGCTGATATTGGGTGCAATACATATCACACCCTTTTCCAGACCTATCGTAATCAGGGCTTTGGCCTAGATGTGCATTATAGGAATTAGCATATCGATCTGTGAAGCGCAGACAGCAAAGTGGGGTTTCCTACTCAAACGTAGTACTAATAACATTTTGGTAGGTGCAATATCTGGTATGTGATTGTTTTAATACTGCAATTTTAGTCTGATTATTTCTTTACAAAAATGCATGCTTGTATTATTGTAGACAGAAATGATTACAAGGAAAAATGTAACTCTTGCAAAGCACATCTGAACATTTTCAGTTCCATCTGGCAAGAGTTGCTGATGAGTTGCTGTTGGAAATGAACCTTTCTAGGGTACTTTCCCTCAACATTTTGCTTTTCTCCTTCTCAGTTTTCCGTTGCTTTGGATTCTTGCCTTAGGACTTGGACGCGTTTAGCACTGCCGTGCAGTGTCAAAGCCCCGTCAAAGCCCTGTGCTCATCATGTACATACTGTGAAGCGGTGTATATATGATTGGCTGATTTGAGTTAGCTTAACCTTTGTCGTATGGTAAGACCTATAGCAGGAGCATCTATCTTGAATGTGCCTCCGTGGGCGTTCCATATTGGTTGTGCCTTCAATGTAGGTAGCTTATCGATTGGGCTACAGGTTTGCCCTGCTGGGGTTTGTGTGCACTTGTTACTGTTACTTGACTTGGCATTTACAAAGCTGTGCGCCAAGGTTCTGCATGTCTCCTGCTATATCGGAGTTCTCCCTGGTAGCGGGGTGCTGTGGCGGGAAGAGGTTGAGCAGGTGTGTGTATGTGTTACCTGAAAGAGACATGAATATCTATAGGGAAGAAGGACAGATTGATTGTTGACATCGAGTGCCGGAGGACAAGGAGAGATAGCGATTACAAAGCGGACAGAAACGTGCATAGGTCCATGCCTTAATGGCTGCTGGGAGTTGCAGTTCTGAATGAATCTGACCATTTGAGGCATGTATCGAGTGATATGGAATCCCTCTTTTTTACTTAGTGCATGCACGGGCTACGGTGCAACACACTGCTCTTGTTGTGGATTCTGTGTAGGGATATCTCCTTTTTCTGCCAGAAAACTATAAGAGGCACTTCTAAATCCACTTGCCAAATGAACGGTTGCGTCTGTTAAGATATTTTACTTTCGTCGTACTGACTGTAATCACCATCCATCCTGGGAGTGTGCTGGGTGACCACAACAGACATATACCTGGTCGCCGACTTCTTCCTTTGGGATGATCTTATCAAGGTTGGGTCCCCTTCTTCCCGGTAGCCAGTGGAAGTATTTTTCTATTACATACAGGAGTACATTGGAGTATATTGCTCCAGGTGATGAGCGATTGATTTCCATATACCTATTGATTGACATTTTTTCGTTGACGTATTTTTCTAAGTGTATGCTCCACGAGACACATTGTTTGCCCTGAGGAAGTTCCCTATAAGGGAATGAAACGCGTTGGCTGGATTGTCTTAAACCTAATGAATTTTTAAAGTATTTATGGAAAAAGAAGTGATTTTTCTACTTACATTGGCCTATTGGACTTCTTGAGCTGCGCACCCCCATTTGTTGCATTAGACACTGGGTGATGTGTTGGTACGATGGGGCCTGCTTCTTGTGTTGGATTAGCATAAGGGGGATGTACGGAAAGGCTGTCTAGCATTATTTCCAATGGGCAGAATAGCAACAGTATGTTGTTTGGTATTGATAAGTTCGTAATGGCGAATCCCCTCCGGTAGTGGCACTGGGTTCGACATTATGGTGATGAAAATGTCATTTTGGGAAAGAGGGCATTTTGATGCGTGTGGCTCTATGTACCTGGCGGCCTGTCTCCTAATTCACAACTTAGAGGGATTGTCAAAACTCAGAATTCCTAATAGGCCATAAACTAGAGGTTCATGGGAAACTGCAGACCTTTGACTCTGAAGAGGTTTTTTGGGATGGTTACATGGGGTGGAATTGGGACCTGCATTCCAAGGGGAAAGGTCTTGGCTTCAATAAAAATTGTGATAAAACCTCCCGGGGTCGGATGTCAGATAGGACAAAATTATAGAGAGGGCCTGAGCATTTCAAAGGTGGCCTTTTTAACTGATCTTATCTTCAAAGTCTATGGTGGGTATAATTACTGGGGCTTCTGCCTCCGAAAGTAGAAATACTTTTTGATTTGGAACCATACTACGCTGGTTCAATACTGGGACATTGACATGAGGAATCAATAGGGCAGAAGGGACTGCAACTGGACTATCCGCAGACTTGCGGTGGCTTGGAGCTTGTCGTGCTCCAAGAAGGGGACTATCACTTGGTGGATTTTGCCTGGACGTCGCTAGCCTGCTAATAGTGCCAACAGTTGTGGCCTGTGTCTCAAAGTACTCTCTGAAGGGGGGTGAGCTGGCCTCCTGTCCATGAGGTCCCAGGGACACAAAGGATCTCATTGTCTTTGGCCTCCAGATCGGGAGGACGACAGTGCCTGACATCGCAGTGTCTGTCTGAGGTCGTTGGCTCCCTTTCTCTGGACCCACGGCACAGGGTGCTTTGTTTTGGAAAATATCATGAGGAGACCCAAGTACTTTTGTGTGCCTTGTGGGCACCTGCAGCTGACTTCAGGGGATCTACGGCAGGTCACACCTCGCTTGAGGGGAAATCATTTCTCGTGATGGATAGAACGCCAACTTCCTGGGTCACAACCTTTTGTTACAGGGGAGATAACGATTCCACCCTTGTGCAGGTGCCGTCGGGCACCTGGGGGTCTAATTTGGATGGACGAAACTAAGTAACAGTTTCCTTCCGTGTTAGGTAGTTCAGATTGTATAGTCAGTAGCGTGCCAGCAGGGGCAACGGGTAGCGCTGGCTGGCAGAGTTGAAAGACTGAGGGGCTGGGTCACAAGGCGTAGTCAGAGACTAGTGACTGCTTGACCTTCCTGCAATGGGAAAGTTCGACAATTGTATATAAATGTAAAGTGTACATACAATGTGCGTTTCGTTGTGATTTCAAAAGAGAAGCTTGACAATTGCATATAACTATAAAGTCTATATACAGTGGGTGTCTTGTTTTGATTACAGTGCGTGTATGTAATACAAAAACAAGTGTTTTTATACATAAGGTGTGGAGTTTTTTTGTGGAGAACGCAGTGTAATTGCGAGGGGGGGGTGTTGTGCCAGCGCTTTACACTCGAGCCCTGAAGATAAGCCTGACTGCTCTGTGCCAAGCTACCAGAGGGTGACCACATTTATCGGACACGTGAATTGTACTCATCCTATTTGGAACGGTTGGTGCTGACTGGCTTCAATGTGTCTTAGCCAGCCCGAAACCACTGGGTCTAAAACATGCATCTAGCATTTATTCACTCTGACTTGTGTCCAGAACCTCACAACAGGTTCACAACATAACAGCATGGTAATAGATAACAAGGCGGCCATCAAAATTGAAGGACTAACATGACCAGCTCCCAGGACACTAAACAGTACATCTTGAACATGACCTACTATTACAATGACATTAACTTTTTCTGAGCTGCTTTGTCTGAAGGCTATCACAGGTGTGTGCCTTCAGTAAGATCACAGAGCTTTGTGGAAGATACTACCCGTTCAATTTTCATTTCGTTTTTCAATCTTTTTTTTTAAAAGTTTGGTCAACTTTCTATGAGATAATTTACTTAAATTCAAACATTTAATAGTGATCCATTTTCAGTGACTCCCCGGCTATAATGACATTTCCCTTTCATGAAAGCTCTGTAGAGGGGCTCAACCTTGTTAAGGGGTGCTGACTTTGAATGCTGCATAACGGATCAAATAGTAAAATAATTAAGTACATATGGGAGTAAACTCGCTCCCCCAAATATGCGGACCACTGGCCCAGGAAGCCACAAATTTCTAAGACCTAAACATAGACTGTGTCAATACCACTGAAGTCCTATGAACTTGCCATGCACAACTCCTTAAGTATTCTGAAGCGCTTAACTGCTATGCATCGACTAGCGAAGAACTCACTCCAGAATGTACCGAGCAGCAGAAATTCACCCCAGAATGCACTACTTACGGGTCGAATATCTATAATGGCACACTCAGGGTGCACCGGAATCTGCAGAGTTTGTCGAGCAAACGGAACAAGCGCATATGGAGAATTTCAGGAAAACCGAGGTGCATTATTTGAACTAAAGACAAGCAAGTTTTAAACGAGTTACTGGGGAGGTTGTGCATATCTTTAAACGTTTACAAATGGGTTCAGCTGAACATATATCTCATGTACCTGTAATCACTGTAATACATACTAAGTTTGGCTAACCCTGTGACAGAAATGCTAATGTATCTGTTAATTAAAATCAATAAAATACTTTGAAATAAAAAAAATATGCAGTTTCAAGGTAAAGCATAAATATGACCACCTATCCTTGAAATGTGTGTTAAAAGAAAAGGAAGTCTTTTTACAGCACAAGAATATATCAAATCTCTCAGTGGGCTTTGAGAAAAGATCCCTTTAATCCACATCACCAAATTGTGAGGTATTTCAAAGCAAGGAAATACAATGCAGGAATACAGCTGTATGAAGCTTTATTTCCAAAATCCAGTATATTCACCAAAGCCCGCTAAAAATGTACAAAGATGAGTCCAAGTATAGACTTCTGTCAAGCATGCAACTTGGGCAACAATTCTCCTGGGCAACAGTGGAATCACATCACCCCAAGAATGCAATGACATGCATGGGGACACTATGGGCCAGATGTACAACCCTTTTTTGCGGCCGCATATGGGAAATCCTCCCATTTGCGATCTCAGAGAAGGGTAATGGCATGTACAAATGCTATTTTGCGAGTCACTGACTCGCAAAATAGGGACCACTACCTGCCCTTAAAAAAAATGAAACTGTAAAGTTTAATTTTTTCTTTTTTAAATGCATCCAGTTCGCCTTTAAGAAAAACGGGATGCATTTAAAAAAATTAAAAAAAGATGGTGGTCTGCTGACCCCAGCAGGCCACCATCCCTGGGAGTGCTAGCCATTCCTAATTTGCGACCCCATTAGGAATCGCTAACAGTGTCTGAGACACTGTTCTACATTCCAATTTGCGAGTCGCATATTGCAAGTTGCAAATGTAACGCAATTTGCGAGTCGTGAATTGGTGGGCCGTACATCTGACACCAAGATACATATATTGAGTTAACGAGAACTCACAATGCAATAACAACATAACTTTCCACAAGAGTGTTTTCAATAAAGCGATATATTTAGTAACGGTCCAGCATTTTCTTACATGTATTTATCTGACAAGCTTTAATGGCTGAAAGTCATGATGTTAGGAAATTACTGAGGTATAAATGGAACTGCATCAATTGTTTGAAAGAAATCAAATTATCTGATTGTAAACTGATCAGGATTTACTGGTAAATAAAGACCGAAACAAAAAAATAAATGGCTGCATGTGGTAACGTGATTTGTTGTATATCTTTTATGTTTATTCATGTTAGAGCACAGGAGAAGAATGTTAGATAATATTCCATTAACCCCTTCCCTGCTCATGACGGAACCACTCCGTCATGAGCCACGGGTGCCGTGTGCTCATGACAGAGTGGTTCCGTCATGCTGCGGCCGTTGGCGGCCGCTCCGCCCACGCGGCGCTAATTCCCCGCCTGTGCGGGCGATTAGCGCCGTGGGCGGAGTCATGACGGAACCACTCCGTCATGAGCACAGCTCAACCGTGACTCATGACGGAGTGGTTCCGTCATGAGCACGGCGCCAGCGTAGTGCCCCCAAACCCCCCCCCAGCGCTGCGGCGGAATTCCTGCCGCAGCCAAGGGGTTAAAGGACTGAGCTGGAGGTGGTCCATGAGAGCAGTTGATAGTTTGTATGTGCCTCGGGCTGTAAGATATATTTACATATGTATTAAAACGTATTCCAGGAGTTTATTCCTACAAATGTGGTGATAAGGAGAAAACAAAAGTTGGTTCAAAAGCCCCAGATGCATACATGAGCTGAGCTGCATATACGGGCCCGATCCTGTGTGTGAGAGGTATGAGAGCAATTCGATTACAAAACGGTAGCATTATTACAAGCGTTAAGAACCCGATGCAGACAAGTGGCTTACGCTAGAAAGCGGGTGAGCGCATACCATTTCAATGAGCAATATAGGGTAAATAGTATTTAAAGCAACTGCTGTTACCATTACCTTCCAACGCTCATCTGCATGACATATGCTGATACGCATGGATGCGTGTCAATAACATCAATATGATCATTGTACACATATGTGGATTTACATGGCCTTTGGGGTCACACAACTTGCTGCCATCTTTCACTTAGACAATAATAGGTAAAGTGAAAACACATATATATTTCTTCATTTCTATACTGGCTTAGTTTGACAGTTACACAGCATGTGTGCTTTAAATTCATTGAATTTATCTGCTCTACAGGCATCCTTACCAGCAATAGGGGAACCCTCTAAGACATGGAAAGAGTGGAACGAATACTTTTGCAACTATATTTCAGCGTCTGACGAATTTACACCAGGAAAGAAAGAGAAAATCGTATTATGCTGACTAGGCCCTCAAGGGTTAAAAACATATAATCAAATCAAAATGTAGGTTAGACAAAATAGAGTTGGCGATGTTTTTGCACATGCATTGGAAGATCTTGATGCGCATTTTTCACTTGTGGTGTGTGTGTGTGGGCGTTGATAGGTATAAATGTTTCCAATGCAAACAAGGAAATAGTGAAAGTGTGGACAAGTATGTCTCAGCACTTACACCTTTGGTCATTACCTGTCGCTTTGGCATACTACAAGAGGAGTTTACACGTTACCAAATCATCAAGCATATCAGCACTCCTAACATACACAATAAATTGTGTGAACACTGTAATTGATGAGTAACTGGATTCTAAACAAGTTAACGTGATTAAAGTTGATAAGAAAGTTAATAAAAGTAATTATTTGACAAAGGTCACACATGTTACCAGTGACAGTAACATGAAAAATGGGATGGAGGATAAGCTTGGGTTATCAGAAATATGAAAATGTTATAGATGTGGCAGCTTAGAACATTTGGTGTTTTATAAGAAATGGCTTGCGAAGAATCGAAAATGTTTGATGTGTGGTGTTCTGGGTCATTATGCAAGGGAGTCCAGAAAAATGAAAGAAAACAAAGTAAAATATATTCAAAGAGGAAGAAGATTCAGGTGCTGATCTTCAAGATGATATAGATACTAATCGTGTTTTTTGTATTTGGGATGATGTATTAAAATGTTAAACATACCATAAGGAAATAAATGGTATGTGAATTGAGTTTGGAGGGGTAATGGTAAATGTGGTTGCGGATTCGGCAAGGAACATTTGGAACAACCAGATTTGAAAACGTAAATTCATAAAGGTGAGAGTGTTGATTTAATTGGGTTCAGACCTCTGGAACTTGTATTTAAAAATAGAAAGGCGGAGTGAAAACTATATACTTCAAAGAAAGATCCTTTGGTTCTTGGTTGGGCTAATCAGGATGATTTGGGAATAATTTTCGATCCCAATAGCCCAGAACTGGAATTGACTGTAAAAATTATGATAATGTTGGAGAGAAACTATTTAATGAATTTCCAAAAGTATTTTATGGAAAGGTCAGTTTTTTGAATGATTCGAATCATAAAATCGAATTGAAATCTACAGCAAAACTGAGTGTTCATAAAGTGAGACATATTCCTTTCTCTGTTTGGGAAGAGGTTTTGAAGGAATTAAAAAACTTAGTACAAAAAGTATAATTAAACAAGTTGAATCTGCAGAGTGGGTATCCCCTCTGCTGATGGTGAGACATTCCAATGTAAAAGTTAGAATATGTGTAGATCGTAGATAACTAAAACAAGCATTGGCATAGCCAATAGGTCTCGCCTCTGGGACCTTATAAGTGTTTAGCCATGCAACAGTTGCATAACTAAATACTTATAAGGTCCTGAAAGCGAGACCTATTGGCTATGCTAAGCGGCCGTGCGGCCGCGAAAGTGATCGCGATCAAACATCAAAGCAGCCGTGCGGTCGCGAAAGTGAAAGTAATCGCGGTAAAGCGCTGCGCCCGCGCACATGCACTGTAGCTCTAGGCTGGCCTGGTAGCACTTTTTGAAGCCCTCTCGATAAGTCTCGCCGGACCAGCGCATGCGCTGTGTCAGGCGAGACCTAAAAAAACCTACTAGTTGATCAGTACCCGTTCCCTACAGTTAATCAAATATTTGCCACCATGTAGCACATACACTGGTTCTCTACGTTGGATTTAAAATCCACATATCATCAAGTACCATTACATCCTGATTCTTTAATGTTAGGAACATTCATTGCACCCCTGTGATGTTTTCGATTTCTAAGAATACCTTTTATACTGGCATCTGCCACAACAGTGTTTCAGAGACTCAGGAGTAATTTGTTTGATGACATGAATGGGGTAATGTTTTTCAAGGACAACATGCTTATTATGGGAAAAACAAGAGAGGAGCATGATATGAGACTGAGACGAGTGTCGAGAATCTTAGAGGACAAAGGTCTGACTATTGAGTGTGGTAAATGTAAATTTGCCAGGGAGGAAGTGACATATCTGGAACACATCATTAGTGCTAAAGGTATTAATCCAAGCAAGTGTCAGTAGATGCTATTCAGAATGCTCCAGCTCCAAAGAGCTAGGAAGATGTAAGAGCATTCCTGGGATTAGGAGAGTTATATTCAAAATATGTTCAAAATTTAAAAAAAACATATTCCATTCGTAATTTACCCAGGTCTGAGTGATTTTCAGAAAGAATTTACAAGACTTAAAGCAGAAATTAGTACAGTAACATTTTTTAAAGGGATTAATCCTGCATGTAAAATTTGACTTACAGCTGATGCAAGTAAAAAAAAAAGAGTTAGGAGCAGTATTATCTCAATGTGTTGAGAATAAAAATGAGTGGGTTGTAGCAGTTGCTTCATGCATGTTGTCTCCGGTAGAAGAAAAATATTTAGTCATTAAGAGAGAGACTCTAGTGTGTGTATTTTTGCCAATATGTACGGGTTTATCATGTAGCTCCGAGAACAGATCACAAACTGTTAACAAAGTGCTCATTACTACTGGTTAGCAAAAGGCATCACTTAGGTTAGCAAGAATATCTATCAAACAATCAGATTTCAGTTATGATATACTCTGCATATTAAGAACAAAGTTCTTGATTTCTTAAATCAGATACCTTTAACTGTAAAGAATAATGATGAGCAATTTTTGGAACAAGGGTATGTTGCTGGACTATTTCATGAAAGAATGGATGGTATTAGTGGAAAGAACACATGTCCCAGGACAAAAGTATGAACAGAAGCTGGCCAGAGATGACAAGATTGGATAAGGATGAATGTATATTTTGGGAAGTGAGAAATTAATTGAGTGAAGAAAATTTGTACCCCCGGTAATGTTAGGAGGAAGTACTAGAATTTTGTCATGAAGGTATCACAAAGACTAAGCAGAGAACCACAAATGTGTATTGGTGGCCTGGTTTGGATTGTGACATCGAAAGGATAATAAGACAATGTATAGAATGTCATAAGTCTGACAAGTGTCAAAAGACTTCATATCCCCCTCTTTAGCCAATTTAATGCCAAAATACGTCATAGGAAAAGATTGGCATAGATGTAATGGTTCCGATAATTAATTAAGTCAATGATAGAAAATATGTCATTGTGGTTATGGATCATTTTTCAAAATGGCCAGAGATTGAAATTATGAGTAAGGCAGACAATGAGAGCATTCTGCAATTTCTGACCAAGGTATTCATGCAAGAGGTATTACAAAAATGTATCATTCTGATAAAGGACCGTAATTTGTTTCTGAGAAAGTTGGATTTTTAAAAAAAGGAATGGTATTATTCATAAAACGATCTCACTATATCCGTCTGAAGGGAATGGTTTAGTGGAATGCTTTAACTGTGTGATCAAATGTACCATTCAACTAGCTATGAGTAGTAAATTGAAATGGGCAATTGAGATTATGAAGATGTATTTATTTATTTATGGTATTTATAAAGCGCTCTGCAACCCTACGGGCATCCTGGCGCTGTGAGAGTATAACTGAGACAGATGTGCATCATGAGTAGGATGAGTGATCAGTTTGTTTCTAGGGTAATTAAACTTTGGGGAATAGCCGTGTCTTTACCTTTTTTCGAAATGCCATCAGTTCGCCTGTTTTCCTAATAGCAATAGGGAGGCTATTCCAGAGATGCCGCTATACTAAAGGCTCTGCCACCATGGGTGGCTTTCCTGATCCTAGGTATACTGATGAGATTAGTGGAGGAGGATCGAAGGGTCCGAGTGGGTTCATACCATTTACATTTATTTTGTAATGGTAAAGGGCCCACCCCATGCACTGCCTTAAAGACAGTGCATAGAGATTTGAAGAGGATCCTCTGATGCACGGGCAGCCAGTGTAGTTCAGCCAGTGCAAGAGTGGTGGAGGATCTTCGTCCTCGGGAAAGTGCCATTTTAGCTGCTGCCGCCTGGATGCTCTGAAGTCTGGAAATCAAATAAGCAGGAGATTCCAGTAACAGAGCGTTACAATAGTCCAGGCGGCTGAGAATAATGCTCCTGACTATGGTGGCTCTAGTCTGTGCTGGTAGGAGGGGCAGCAGCTTTCGAAGGCCTCGCATTAAGGCGAAGCAGCTGCTCACCTGCTTGTTGACATTGGTCTGTAGACTCAGGTTGTCATTAAAGCTGACCCCTAGGTTCCGCACTGATTTTACTGGAGTTAGTAGCTCCCCTGACTCCAGAGGCCAAAAGTCAGCAGGCAGGTTTCTAGCAATTCTACCTACTTTGCAGTGCATTATCTCGGTTTTACCACTATTGAACTGTAGGGGGTTACTATTTAGCCAGGATGCCATTTCCAGCATGCAGGTGTGGAAGGTCTCGAGTGAGTCTGCATGAACACCATCAAGAGAAATCATCAGCTGCGTGTCATCCGCATAGTTGATCACGCTAATGCTGTGAGCCTTGATGATGCCCATCAGGGGTTGCATGTAAACATTAAAAAGGATCGGACTGATCGCAGACCCCTGTGGGACCCCGTGTGGAACTGTAGCAAACTCAGACTGGTATGGAGGGAGTGCTACTGCCTGCCATCTGTCCGTCAGATAAGAGCGGAACCAATCGAGCGCAACTCCCTCAACTCCAAAGCTTTTCATCCTTGTCAGCAGGATGTCATGACTCACCGTATCGAATGCGGCGGACAGGTCCAGCAAAATTAAGATTGCTGATTCTCCCCTGTCCGCCCTCATTCGCAGGTTGTCCAGGACCATCAGCAGAGCTGACTCGGTCCCATGGGCTGGTCTGAAACCGAATTGCTCCTCTTCAAGGATGTTGTTAGTTTCCAGGAAGAGGGACAAAGATCTGCTGACCAGCCGTTCCATGATCTTAATTGGATACGGCAGGAGCGATATAGGTCGTTAGTTCTTATGGCAATTGGGGTCCAAGTTTGATTTTTTCAGTAGGGGGGTGACAACTGCCAATTTCCATTCTTTCGGTACGATACCTGTGTCGAGGGATTGATTGCATAGCTGACGAAGTACTGGAAAGAGTTCCACCCCAAATTCCTTTACTATTTTGTGAGGTAGGGGGTCCAGTGGGGATCCCGATGTTATATTTAGGGCTGCATGCGCAAATTCTTGTTCTATCGGAGTCTCGAATTTATCCAAGATAGCCTTTGGCATGGGGTGTCCTTCTTTTCCTTCGCTCTTCTTCCCGTTCTCCGTGCTGCTATTACGCTGCATTGAGGTGGGGGCATCCTTCATGCCCTCAATTATTTTGGTAATCTTTTCCTGGAAGAAGGAGGCCAAACCGTCACATAGTTCCTGTGAGGGCTTGATTTTGTTATTAGCACATTCAGGATGGGACAGATCTTTTACTATCCTAAAGATGTCACGCGACTTGTTGGAGCTTTTTAAGATTAGATCTGCAAAATAGTTTGCTTTGGCTGTGGTAATCTCTTTCTTGTACTGAGTTATTGTCTGCCTCCAGAGTAGTCTATCCTGCTCTATATAGTTTTTCCTCCAGTGCCTTTCTGCCTTTTTACATACGTTTTTCAGCTCTTTCAGTGTTTCCTTGTACCAGGGCGCAGAAGGGTTGTCTCTTTTTCTGATTACTTTCATCGGTGCGATATGATCAAGTTTCCTGGTTACCTCATCGCATAGTAGGCGATAGTTCGTGGTAATATCGTTCTCTGGGTTAAACAAGGTCCCCACTTGAAAGAGGTCAGTCCCCTCTTCCTTTTTTCTTTTTAATAGTCCCTTCCAGTCACGACTGATGAAGGTCCTGATCTGCATGTTTGCCAGTCCTATATTACCCAGAGTGTGGATATTGAATATTAAGAGATGGTGATCTGACCATCCTACTGGTTGTATTATTCCCATGGTTATAAGATCTTCTGCAGCGAAGATTAGGTCCAGAATATTTCCTTCCCTATGTGTGGGGGTGATTATCCATTGTTTTAGTCCTAAATTGGCACAGGATTGTGTGATGTTGTAAAGGGCCGTGTCTAGTTGGCCGTTGGTCCACAGGTTAAAATCTCCCAATATCAATAGTCTGCTATGGGAGATTGTCAGGTTGTTAATGACAGCGATCAATTCCTGCTGTTGCATAGCGTTAATGTACCCCGGTGGCCTGTAGCAGATTAGGCCAGTAAGACAATGGCCTGAATCATGCTTGATCGATATCCCAAGAACTTCAACACATGAGACCGTATCAATGTCCAATGTTGCAATGTTCAAATCTTCCCTGAAAATGATTCCCGTTCCTCCCCCTCGTCCCTCGGTCCTAGGTTTGTGAACAATCTTATACCCTACTGGGCATGCCGGCCCCAGCTCTGATTCTAGTCCAGCCACCGTCCATGTTTCAGTTAGAAACAGAATATCCAGGTTGCTGGATTCGATCAGTAGCTGTATCTCAGTGGCATGTTTTGGGAGGGATCTAACATTTAGTAACCCACTTGCCAGATGATGTGGGCATTTAGGATAACACCTAGTAATAGTACAGGTCAGAGCCCATTTGTTCTTATGAGGGGGTGTGAGCCCATTAGTAAGGATTTGGCTTGGTTTTCTGTAGCCAGACAGGTGGAATGGCCTCCAGAGAATGTAAAAAAGAAATTTGCATTGGCTAAAAAGGCCTTCAAGGTTTGTTATGACAAAAAACAAGCAGTGAAGGTTCCTCACATTGGAATTGCTGATTTGAATACTTTGTAAACATGGAAGATGTGGTTGTAGGGGGCTGGTGTTTACTGTTTTATATTTCTTCTATCTTTATGCATTGTTTTGACCACATCATAGTATTGGAACACTATGATGTGGTGCTCATTCCATGTCTTGTAGAATGTCCACCTTTGGTTGCTAGGAGAGAGTCATTAGATAGCTGGCTACTCATCCAGGCAGGCAGAGGTATCTGTGGTTCTTCCTTGTATTTTACTTGATTGTATCACATTTTGGTACCAGGGGTGGTGTAATCACTATTTTGTTGGAGCTTCCTTGAATCACTGGCCAACACTAATCTGCGCTGGAATCTAGTTCCAATTTCCCTGCTGTATGTATGTTCCAGACTCCGCTGCCAAAGTCAATATTAAAGTGCATGCCGCTGCTGGATATATTATTCTGGGCTCCAATCTTTGAAACTCATCAAAAGAAAAGGAAAATAAAGGTGCGTGCCGCAAGCATTTTGTAAGCAACGAGTTTTTGAAAGCTTTACTTTTGTGAAGTGTAACGTTTTTTAAATTTTGACCTTTGTCCTTAAATGAATTTACTGCAACGCTGAAAACAATAAGAAAATTGCATGCCGCCTGCGAGTTTTGGAACTTTATGTTGGTAGTGCGAGGCTCTTGACTCTTTTTTTTTTTTTACTTTATTTAACTTGTTTGGTTGATTGTACACAGATTTCAACAAACCTTTATACGCACATTTCCATATAATAGCAGAATCCAGTGACACATCAATCATGAATATCCATCTACAACAGTATGTGTAAACGAGCAAACAGCATACTAAAAGATGTAGATGGACCATACACAGAGCAAAATTACAATACAATAAGATCTTTGCTTCACGTTTCGCTATCACTATCAGAGGAAGCATTCTGATCAGTTCCATTTCCCATTGGGTTAAGAAGCTCCCTGCGTATTTCCCTCCAGGTTGCAATATCCTCTGCTAGTTCTTCGTCCTTTATAAATGCTTTCTCATGCAGCTTTTCAGCAAGAGACCACTTAAGTACATCCCTCATCCAGCTCTCCAATGTTGGCACTTGTGTACTCATCCAACCTATAGCTACCCTCTGTTTGGCCAATACCATGGTTAAATGCAGTAATTTATAAGCAATTTTACGTTTCTTGGGCTTTGGGATCTGCTCCAAGAGAAAATGAGCTAGATTTTGCTCTTGTGCAGTGTCAAGCTCGCTCCAGCCCCCAATGCAGTACCAATCTTGCTTTGCCATTGTGTGGTTGCATTCGCTTACCTGTGTTCAGCGCTGCTCTGCTTTCAGACGTAGATAACTTTATTGCTTCATCACTACCTGAACTTGTCACGGCAAGCAATGTGAGGCTACACCTGTGGAATGTAGTGCGCATGTGTGGGAGACTGCTGCGGCCCTTGTTGTCATGTGGCGGTATCCTGGCAATGCACAAGAATCATTCTATAGTGCCTCTTTTAGTTTAGCGGCATGGTGCAGGCACATGTTTCAACAGCGATTGGTATTTTCAGAAACATGCTGACTACTCAACGGGTTCCTTCCAGCGCAGCCACAACGGTGACAACTTTTATTATTTTATTTAGTTGTTTTGGGATCAGTGGGTGACGCCGGAGACCTACTTTGTTATTTTAATTTATTGTGTGAATTTTGTGTATATTAGTATATATATATATATATATATATATATATATATATATATATATCTCGGATGTGGTGTTATGCAGCATTCTTTTTGGGGAAGTTTACCTGGAGCAGTAATTCGAACCCCTTTTACACTATTATTGTCTCATTGGTATTATTTTACCATCCTTCACTGTAGATATCCAGATTTGGGGTCGTATTTCATTTAAATTCATTGTTGTTATTTGCTTCCTATACTTCTTATACTCATAGCAAATACACAAAATGTAATGCGACCACCTCCATTTTTATAAAGACTCGGTAATCCGGAAATAAAGTGGAGAAAATGACTACGTATCTTTGAGAACTATTTAGCTGCCATTGGTAATCTCACATATAATCCTGCCAGTACACTTGTCTTACTTTTTAATCCTTTGGGGTTAGCTGGCCAAAATGTTTTGATAATCCCCCTGCAATACCATCTCCGGGTTGTGATGCTGTATGGAATGCTTATATGGAGGCTAAAGAAAGACTAAAGTAACTATTTTGGGGGGAACCTAGCGTGATTTTGGAGAGGCCCACTTTCTGTAAACGTAAGCAAGCTTATGATGAATCGGTTCAAGAGAGATGTTGCCGCATTATGTGTCTTAGCTTGAACTTGCGAGTTTGAAAATTCAGTGGATATATACATCAGGAACCAATTCGTTTTCAATTGATTTTTTTTCAATACAGGGAAGGCTTCTTACTTGTAGGAAATTTCACTTTCAGAAGTTATTGATATTGCTAAAAGTAGTGAAAGGCCAATTGTTACAACTCAAGAAGTAGCCCATCAGGAAGGACATTCTCCTGTGTCTTTTATATCCGAAGAGAATACCATAGATGCTATCAAGACTGGGAAGAATAATAGTTTGCAGACCAGTTGTTATAGATGGGGTTCCAGAACCCATATTGGCAACATCTCATTCTGTCCCGCCATTGGGAAAAGATGCGTGAAATGCAGGAAAATTGGACATTTTCAGGCTGTATGTAGAGCTCATAATATGGGTACTCATTTTAGAACACATGATCCAGGTCTGCAGAGAAGTACCGATAGTGTTAACATGGTAGAAGCTGATGTTCAGAATTTCTCTAGTAAATTTGATATCCACGAAGGTGCAAGAAATGTTAACATGTTCGAAACTGATGTTAGAGCTGATGTTCAGGACTGTTCTAGGACATTTTCCAATGTTAAGGTGGAAAGTCCCGTTTGTCAAGGGGTGATAGGTGGAAATATCATCCAAGTTATGGCAGACTCTGGTGCACCAGTCGCCGTCCTGTCAGATAAGACTTTCTTTTCTCTTTGGTCTGTTTCCTATATATTGGAAGCTCCTGATATTTCTCCTAAAGCGGTTAGGGACAAGGAAATTGAGTTGCATGGGATATTTTACTCTGCTGTGGAAATATTAGGAGAGAGTGCCTGTACAAAAGTGTATGGTGGTGCCAAAGGCAAGGATTTGGTGGATGGATAGATTTTGCTAAACAGGAAATCCATTCAAAACCTGGTCACAAAACCCTTTTGTTCTGGGGGAAATCCCTGATGAGAGTAGAGTAGGGGTACCGCTTGTCTCTTTACCTAGTGTGCCTTGGCACACTGTTGCTTTGGATTTTGCCGACCCGTTCAAATTCTTACCTTCTTGTGACAAGTTTTTGTTGCTATTGATCGACTATAACTCAAAGTGGATTCATTATTCTTTTGTAGAATCTATTTCCACTCATTCTGTTATCTGTTTTCTTCAGGATGTTTTTAGTTTAGAAGGAACTCCCAAAGAAAGACTGACGGACTTGAGCACTCATTTTGTTTCTAGACAAATTATTAACTTTTCTTGGCAAATATGACTTTACACACTCTCAAGTAGCTCTGTATAGTCACTCTGATGATTTGGTAAAGAGGTCGGTCGGTTTTCTTAAGGAGGGCATTCACTCTGCTGTTTCTGCTGGTGTTTGAAGGACAGAGTTCCCACTTATCACTACATCCAGCATTCTATGTCAGGTTTCACCCCTTTGGAGTTATTAAGAGGGAGGAAAGGTAGATAAAATGTTTTTGTTAATGTTTTGAATTCCAAAATCGGAAATTTAGAATCCGATTATTTCTTTCAAAAGGAGGTGCAACTGAAACATATAAGAAAATAAAACAGTCATTCCATTTTTGACCATATCTCCAAGGGAGATTTTGCCACTGGAAATTGGGTCTTCTTTAGGAAGCCGTTTGAAGTGAAGAAGAGGAAAGATTGAGCGTGTTGGTAACAATGCTGTCTTATTACACAGTAGGGGTTGGTGGAATAAAAGCAGGTTGTTTCCGATTTCTGATACACGGATACAACTATACAATATATCACAACCTGCACTTGATAAAAAAACAGATTACCATGATTATCACACTCACATGGGTGATAAAAGAGCTACACATTGTTTGTCTAAAATTAATTTATCTTCTGATACTTCCAATGTACAGAATACTGAAAGTACTGATGGTGCTTAAGGGGTGTTGCAGGACATTGTTTGGAAATGAAATGACAGTTCAAAGTAATGTTTTTTTAACATAGATGTTTGTTGTGATGTTTTTAGGAGCGAGGTGCTGAATGTACTCAAGTTGTCTTGCAGGACAGTCGCATCCGGCATGGCTCACGGGTGGGAGGGGCGGGGGTTGCACAGGGAGGTCGCGCATGGGATGTTTCGTTTAATAATAATAGTTTAAAAAAAATTAAACTTACCTTTCTGCCGGCCGGGTCCCGCGTCTTCTCTGCTCCTGCTCTCCTGCCTCCGGCAGGAACAGTAAGCAGGCAGCCAATCTCCCTCCCCTAAGCCAATCACAACGCTGCAAGTATGGTTGTGATTGGTCGGGACCCCGCCCAGCCATGGAGAAGGGCAAAGTGCACATGACTGGTTTGGGCGGCTGACCAAACAGTCTTTGCGCACTCAGGAGTGGGCACACCACTCCTCCCCTGCCCTGCTCGCAGAGCAGCCTTGCCCACCCGCCCAACCGCAACCAAACATAAAATGGTAATAACTGAAAGTTATTACCATTTTATATTTCTGCTTCTTGCACTGCAAGAAAGCAGTGGGGCGACACTCCTCGGCCGCCCCTGTTGCAGGCTATGGGTGAAAAGATTGTTGATTGTAACATTGCTGTTTCTTCCGATGCTCCAACAGTGCAGGATAATACATTCATTCAGGGTATGCTGCAAAATGATATAGGAAATTTTATTCTTTCTAACACTGAAACTTTTTCCAGTGTTCCCAGAGTACGTGATACAGAATGTTCCCTAGGAATATAGCAGGATATTGGCTGGAAGCTCGTTGGTTCCATTTTACATGTTCCCATGTTTTCATGTTATTGCAGGATCCTGTTCCTGCAAGATGATTGTCCATAGTACCTGTTAGGTTTAGAGATTTTCATTTAGCTCAATTTGTTTTTCCTTTTATGGGGGTAAGGTGATGTAGTGGGCTGGTGTTAGACCTGGCTTTTTCAGAGGGTTTATTCCCAGACTTTTTGCTTTTTGGCCTAATGTTTCTGACTTGTTTTTGTTGGTTTTATGACTCTGGGCAATTTGCCACTGCTGATCAGTGCTCCAGTGAATATGCTCCCCCTGTAAATTGTTATGATGGATTAGTGTTTCCATGATTGGTTTATTTGGTTTACTGTTAAGTCCCTAGTACAGTGCACTCTGTGTGCCCAGGGCCTGTAAACCAAATGCTGCTAGTTGGCTCTCAGCACTGATGGTGCCACCTACACAAGCAGCTTTGCAACAGAGTCCCAGGTCGGCCATCTCGGTGCCTGTGTGCAGTCTAGTACTGCCATGTCGACCTGGCAAGTGCACCCACTTGCCAGGCCCTAGCCTTCCCTTTTCTTACATGTAAGTCACCCCTAAGGTAGGCTTGTGGGTAGGGTGCAGTGTATGTGAAAGGTAGGACATGCCCTGGTGTGTGTGGCATGGCCTGATAGTGAAATAATGCCAATTTCGTTTTTCACTATTGAGTGGGAGAGTTAAAAAAAACCTGCATACTTGCAGGATTTTTCTAATTGATTTTAGTAATTGTTTATTGTTTTGTTTTTTTGTAAAAGGGGAAGAATTGTTTTATCTCAAGGGCACACGCATGTTGCTGTGCTTTGTGCAAGCGGACGCCATACATTTTATTCTATGTACCATGTGTATCTGTGCATCTTCTGATCGCAATTACAAGTTCTGTTTTCCTGCATGCTGACATAACGTTGCAGTTTGACCAGTCAGCTCCAGGACAGAAGAGTTGGAGGGACGCTGGAGGATGGGCTCTTTGGATGAATAAAGGAATAAACGACACTGTGGATTACATGCCTTTGGATCTGCTCCATCTACACAGTGTACTTCATTTTAGTACACTATACAGAGAGCCAGCTTCCTACATGATTTGATCAGCATCACAAGATGTTTAGCCGAAGTGGGACTCGAACCTGTATCCACATATTGGCGCACAAGCCACTGGGCCACATCTCCTCTCTGCACATGAAAAACGGTACACTGCTATTATTAACATTCACAAAGTGAGAGCACATACCTTTAGCTCGTATTCATCCCCATTGCTATACAGGAAATAACAATTATGTTCTAACTAGTATAATATTTAGAATATTTTGGGGGAAAACCACACGTAATACCCACTGAAAATGGCATTTGCGTGGGTGTGTGTAATTGTACGCATTATGACTGCAAGGTTCTGAATTATCTGTTGCGAACTGAAATTTATAGCAACTCTAGTGTCTGATATGACTCTACGGACAAGGACATAAGAGGACATCCTGTATGGTAAACCGTAAGGAATTTAACTGCCATGTAAAGGAAAGAACAGCAAGGGCCTTCTGGTGTAATAAAAATAACATCAACCATTCCCTCCCTCTCTGTAGCTTAAATGCACTTTAAGGTTTCAAGATTGATGCCCCCTATCTATGGTTCATAACGCCTTCCACATCACGAGTTGTACTATCACCACTCCTGGATGGACCCTCAAAACTATGTATGCGTTGTATCTGTTGATTGGTTAGGTTGCCCCAATCACTCTGGGTGGACCTCTGAATTCATATATATTATGGCTCATAGTATAACTACTCATACCAATGGGTATCCAATACCTACAATGCTCGCTGTATAATGCTTATTACCAAAGGCCTTTCCTAACACTTCTGGGATGGACACATGCGGGCTTATACTATGGCTGCCAGTTAGATGTACATCCCTATGGGGTACTCCATTCCTCTCCTGGACAGACTTCTCAGAGCCAGTGCCATTGGTTGGTGGCATAATGCCTATTGTACGGGTTGCTCTCTGCCACAACCGGGTGAACTCCTCTGGCATATATCTACGACTGGTTATATAATGTTTGCCCTCTGTCTCGCAACAGTGCACCCTTCACAGTATACACTAAGACTAGTTATTTAATGCTCATCTCTATGGGTTGCTCCTTGCCAATCTAGGGTGAACTCCTCTGAGCCTATAGCATGGCTGTTTGTACAAAGCAAATTCCTATGAATATTTTCTATCAGTTGACAGTGAACATATCACTGCATTTACAATGGGTGGTGGTATAATACCCATTCCTGCTGATGTCTCCATGCTGGGGACATGGACTTATAAGAAAAAGAAGCCATGCAGATCAAAAAGCAAGTAAATACAGTAGACACATTATTAAACCTATTGCTCTGTGAGCTCTCAGCAGACTGTGAGGTGATTATTTACATAAAAGCTGCTGCTGTAACTGTTCCAAAAAACACACATAAGGTGATGGTGGGGATACTTGCAAAAAGTCTAACCCATGGCAATAGCTCGCAGCATTCCAACACATTGTTCTTTTGCACACCATGTCACCTCAGTTTGCACCCAGTCATATACAAATCACTCTGGACCCTTCTCCAATAGTAACAGTCCAGCCCAAACCACCAGGTCAGGAACTCCCTAACCAGAACACAAGCAACCCAAGACCTACTTTGCTCTGACTTGGGCTCTTCAATTCGGTGCAGTTTGGTTCTATAAACACAAGTACCATCAGTATGGAAACAGGATAAATTGGTCCTGCATCTCAAAATACCTTCTGCGGGCCCCCAAGGTGCTGTCTAATTTTAGACCTATATAAGCAGTTTTCGGATTTTCTATTAACCCATTAATTACTTCATTTAAAACAATGTGGATCTCGGGTTAAGTATAGCATGGAGACAGTACTGCTTGACGTGTCTGAATACATCACATTGACTCTGGATCAATCAGGAGTTTAGTGTTGATTTTACTTGATTTCTTTGCGACATTCAATACCGGTTCTCATGCAATCTTATTACAGCGCCTTGCTAATTTAGAGCTTGAGGGTGGAGCTCTAGATTGGATTAAATCTCTGCATAATAGAGGATAGTTATTGTGGTGGCCCCCTTATCCTCTGAGCCAAGGCTCCTTTCAGTTGGGGTGCCTCCGGGCTCTTCTCTAAGTCTAATACTGTTTAGCGTTTATCTGGCCCCGCTGACATCAGTAGTTGAATCATTTGGATTCTAGGTGGTGTCTTATGCCGAGTATATACCCAGTTACTCCTCTCTTTTGAGAAGGGGGGGCGAAGCTGTGGGTGGACATCTTAAGATCTGTCTTCAGGCAGTTTTTGAATGGCTTGTGCAAGTCAGCTAACGTGTAATATGGATAAGACTCAGATGTTATTGTTTGAGTCTTTCCAGTGGCAGATTTGTTGGCTTGAAATGTCACCCACACCACCTCTAAGTTTGATGGTTGTGGAGAATTTAGGGGTGAGGTTAGCCGACTTGTTGTCTTTCCAACCGCAGGTTTCCTACGTGGTAGGTCTGACATGGTTTGGATTGCTCCGAGCCTTCCAAAAGTTCTTTTCCTGCTTCCACTCAATTACAGAAAGGTTGTCCAGGCACTTATCTCCTCTAGGTTAGATTATGCTAACGCTCTGTTCCTTGGTCTTTCAGATTATTTGATTAGTAGACTACAGGTTGCGCAAAATGCCGCTGCACGTCTTATCTTCAAACTTCCTCACTGGACATATATTACGCCCTTTACTTGTTGTATGCTGCACTGGCTGCCAGTAAAGAAGAGCATTCTCTTCAAGACTTTAGTTTTGGCCCATAGGGCCTACTTTTCCGCTGGCCCTCAGTATCTGACTACTAGGTTGCAACATTATACCCCTTCAAAGGTTTTGCACTCTTCATTATCTTATTACTGTTGGTCTGTAGTGTCAGGACACTCTTTGGAGATAAAAACATTCATTCATTCATTAAGCGTGTCACTACAGAATTATCTGCCTAACTGCCATACCCTCTCTGGTGCTGTGATTGTTTTCCTCCTGTTAAGTAGCTACTGTTCCACACGCAACTGGTGTGCACACTTCCAACACACCTGAGCCTATATAGGGCACCATCCATGGAGGAGTGCAGTCGAGATTTCTGAGTGATGATGTCAACCGGTTAAGCACTCAAGATTTCTGAGTGATAGTGTAAATCTCAGCATGCACTGAGTAATAGTGCAAACGGGTGTGCAGTAAGGATCAGTGAATGATTGTGCAAATCTGAACACAAGTTAAATGTTCCAGGCTTGACATGCAAATCCAAAACATGGGTTTAGGATTAATTGCTGATTGTGCAATTCTGAACAAGCTTTCACAGGGGGTAATTTTGAGCAATCCCTAAGGACTAATGAATGATGGTGCAAAACAGAACATGCAATTAAGTTTTATGAGTATTGGCGTACACATGGGTATGCATTCAAGATTCTTGAGTGGTGGTGCAAATATCAGTATGCACTGATTATTAAGGATTGTGCAAATCTGGGTATGGCCTAATGATTGGCAAGTGGTAAACAAATCTAAAAATGCTCCAATAAAGTGAAATAGACCAAATGTAAACACGCAATAGGATTGCTGCCTTATGGCGCACATCTCCTCATGCATAAAGGATCAATGAGTGATAACGCAAATGTGGCCGTACAGCCATGACTTACAAGTGCTTGGCAAATTCAGGACAGCACGTAAAATTGCTGAGGTCAAACCTGACCAGGAACAAAACAGTAATAGTTGATGGTACAAATCTGAGCTTCTAAGGTTTCATTATCTACAGGGCACATGTGGTCAGGCAGCCATGACTTCCAAGTGCTGGTGTACATCTAGGACAGCACAGAAGATGTATTAGGGCAAACCTGAACAAGTATTAAACATTAATGAGTGATGGTGCAAATCTGAACAAGCATGAATGATTAATCGTGATGGGAAAAATTTGACCATGCATGCCGGTCCTAACACTTGGCACATTATCCACAATCCACACACAACTGGACTCACTCATAGGGCAATGTTTGCACTGGTATAAGCTTGGTTATTCCTGGCATATTGTAGACTCTCTTGGCACAGTGGTGCCACTTACAGTGCAATGTTTGAATGTACAAAATATTTGAAATGCTACGCATATTGTGGCAATTTCTGTCACAATCGCAACCACGTGTAATGTTTGCACTAACATCTTTGTGGTACTTCTGTAGTAGATATACTGTGGCTCTTCTTGCCACATTTATGCCTAGCACCAGTGGAACACTTGCAGTGGTACTGCCACTACTGTTGTGAGAGGCCTCAGCATGTAAGTTTGGTCTAACTGGTCTGCATCCATCCACACACTCACCGAATGCTTCACGCATCTCCCATTAAGGAATGATGTGCCCAGGGCCGGGCTGGGAACGCAACCCTGCCTTGGCAATTAAGTCCGGCCAGCCCCGGGTGGGCAGGGGAGGATGCTGGTGGAAAACACTGCTGCTGCTTTTGGTACAGGGCGGTACAAAAGGGGGTGGTGATGGACGGAGCATCAGAACCAATCAAACACTCACATCCAGTCAACAGATCTGGGTTTGATCCATCACCGTTCTTTAGCCCACTCAGCCACCTCAGTTCAGACCTGGCCATATGCAAATCAGTCTGACCCTGTGCCTCATGGGAACTGTCCAGCCCGAATTGCATATGGCCATGTCTGAACTGGGGTGGCAGAGTGGGCTAAAGAACGGTGATGGATCAAACCCAGATCTGTTGACTGGGTGTGAGTGTTTGATTGGTTCTGATGCTCCGTCCATCACCACCCCCTTTTGTACTGCTTTGTTCGCCATAAGTTGGCAGGGTATGCTCAGACGTGAGTCCCTTGCTCACTTTGCCACTGGATTCAAGCAAGCCTGGCTGAAGACGGCTGAAATGCCAGAAACCGGTCCTAGGAAGCTTGTTTCCGTTCCAGGGAAGGCATGGCTTGGCAGTTCGGGCTGGACTGTTCCCATGAGGCACGGGGTCAGACTGATTTGCATATGGCCATGTGTGAACTGGGGTGGCAGAGTGGGCTAAAGAACGGTGATGGATCAAACCCAGATCTGTTGACTGGGTGTGAGTGTTTGATTGGTTCTGATGCTCCGTCCATCACCACCCCCTTTTGTACTGCTTTTGGTACAGGGGGCAATATTACAGCACTGCTGCAAAACCATCCCCCTGTACCATAAACGTTCATAACCGAACCGAACTTGCCCCCACCCTCCTGGCCCACCGGGAAAATGCCCGGTGCACGCTAAGGCCAGTCCAGCCCTGGATGTGCCCAATCATTCTCTTGTCTAGCACACTGTTGACGTATTCTCACATACACTTTAATGCACAAGCACAACATGTTTTATAGCATTTAAATATTGAAGATATGTATTTATGATGAAATGCACTTTTTATCTTTGTTTTTATGCAGGTGATGTACGTTTTGTGGTTTGTATTTAACCAAATAAAGTACCTATTGATTGATTGACTCATTCTCACATACACTTTAATACACAACCACAAACAGCCGCACAGCCGCACAAGAGAAGAAGCACTTTTACTTATTTAAAAAAGCCAGGCCTATTGCTTTTACCAATGCCAATTGGTGTATAGCTTCCAGGGTAGTTTGTTGGGCTAGTGGGTCCTGCGCAACAAAGAGTATATCTTATAACCCTGGGCAGAGTATGTGGAGTGGCACTCCCCGGAGTTCCACAGAGGTAAAAAAAAACTGTGGAAATCCGCTCCGCTCACCTCGGTCCCACCATTTTTTTTTTAAAAAAGGGTCAAAAATCCCTCTCACCTTCTCTCTGGTGTCCGCGGGCCACCCTCCTCGCCGCCGTCCTCCTCCTTGCATTGCCGGCCGCAACCTCCTACATTTTACGTCTTGCATGGACTTCACGCAAGATGTAAAACATAGGGGGTTGCGACCGGCAACGCAAGGAGGAGGACGGCGGCAAGGAGGAGACACCGTGGCGCGGAGGAGGGCGGCACGCAGACGCCAGAGAGAAGGTAAGTGGGGTTTTTTACTCTTTTTTTTGGGCTGTGGCACAGTGGCTAATGGGCGTACTCCGCTCCGCCACAGAGTCGGAGTTTTGCCACAACTTCGCATTCCAAACAGAGCGCGGAGTTGGTAAAACTCTGCAAACTCCGCTGGCGGAGCGGAGTACGCCGCCCGGGGTTAATGTCTTATTAAATAACGTTATACCATCGGACTGAACATTTTTCATCACTTTTCAGATATGCACGGTTGGTGTATGGTCACCATTCTTTAAAGTGTTAAACTTTACACACATCAGTAGCTTCAGCTGGATGTGTAGAACTAAACATGAACGTGTCCTTCTGAAATGTAACTGGTGCTCGGTCCAATGCCTTCGGGTCGAGCTCGCGCTATATAAAACTGCAAACACACGAAAAGAAAAAAAAATGATGCCGCTCTAAGGATTTGGGTGCTCAATAGGCAACGCCAGCGCTGCAGTTTTTGGAATTGGGGGACCAGGTTGCAGCCCGGAGTCAGCTCAACATCCTGTAATTCCGGGCGAATTACTTAATTCTTTCTCACAGTACCTTAAAAACAGTGGGGCAAATTTACAAGCCCCTTACGCCACTTTTGCGTCACTTTTCCAATGTTAAAAGTGACGCAAAAGTTGCGCAAGGAGCTTGTAAATCTGCCCCAGTATATCTAGCTGTATGTAATGTGTTCTGGTGCTTATATAAAGCGCTCTCGTGCCCTTAGGCAAAGCTCGCGCCATATAAAAGTTTAAAAAACTGGCCACAAAAATACAGCTACATCACAACATAATGCCGTTCAGACTAATCGTGTTTTGAGCACAAAAATTACCAATAGGTTCCTATACCGCTGTCCTTTAGGGAGAGAGAACCCCAGCAGAGAAGTGTCTCTGGTTATCAATGGTTTGAGAGTAGAACCCCCAAAGTTCAAATTGGGGCTGTGGTCTGTCTGGGCCTCAATACACAACCCAGCTGTTTGAATAGATCCTTGTCTTTGAGTTTGAATATGAATGCGGCTTGTGGCCTTTCTTTTCCTGTGCTCATAGCAGGCCTCAACACCACCGCGTCTCTCTTCATCCATCTGCCACTCACCTCCAGTCTCTGGGGCAATGTGAATTTCTCCTACAGCCGAGCGTCCAGTTAACCGTGTTGGCTCTATGCCAAACACAAGACAATGAATTGAAATACAACATAATGCGGAATATTTAAGGCGCAAATGTTTATCGCTGTTTATGTGTTTTGTCCTTGTACCATGCAGCCATTTTATTTGGCACCGCTGTGCAGGTTTAAGATGTGTTGTCCTTTTACCCTGTGTCCGTTTTATTGGGCACAGCTGTGCACTTTGAATTGAGTCGACGTTTCCTTTGCTTCTGTATCTTGGCGCTTTGAAATAAGTACCGGGCTGACTAAACTTCCATTCTTTTCTGTCAGTGTCGAGTCTTTTCTGACAGTGTTCCTCCCTTCCTAATAGCGCTTTCTGCTTATGCCCACAGTTGCATTATTCACGCCTCGCCAACATGCAGATGATGACGACTGAGGAGTACAAACTCAAGGACGCGGTAAGTGCCCCAAAACAGAGCATTTTCCTAGGTGGGGGATAGGAAGGGAAAGTTTATTTGAGGCCCCAGCAATTAATCCGTCTGGGAGAGGAGCAAGGTGTCGGGGAATCAAAGTGAAATTCAAGACGGAGGCAGGCTGGGGTTTGGGGAGGGGGGGGGGGGGGGGGGAGCTGAGTGGCGAGAGGAAGCGGGGAACGCCACGCCTCTTTCTCATGGTAATAGTAATGAAGTCGGGCAGAGGAGCCCGGACAATGGGGCGTGTTACTGTACTATAAATATAAAACGGCTTCCTGCCGCCAGGAGTCAGGGCGCGCTTTTACAAGTCCTGATTAGCGAACTACAAAGCCAAGTTGGCGCTGGCCTTCATTGAGGAGTTTACAGTAGCGCTGCGTCATTGCTTCGCACGATCGGCCACGATCGTCTGCGGGGAAGGCGAGTCACCCTTTTTAAGCAACTAGAAGGTTTTAGAATTGTATTATACGCCAGTTCAGATCTGTGTGGAGAAAGATGGGAAGGCTCACGACTTTCTGTTTCCCCACAATGTCATTAATTGCCCTTTTTTTCTAATGAGCGCCTTGATCCATTTGTAAGGCGGTAGGATGATCAGGCTTTGAAAGCAGAAGGACTACAATTTTATATCAGCCACAAGGGCTCATCCACACAGAAAAAGACAACGAAGCACTATGTGACCAAATTACATGCAATGGTTAAACCTAGCTTCAGTGCAAGTAAATTAAATTGCCTTCTGATTAGAGCTGCTAACTTGTCGTGCCTTGGAACACATACAAACCTGCCTCAGTCTCTTTTCAGTTCTGAAAACTGCAATATGTGCTAAATTGGCGGAAATCTACCAGGGTTCCTGGTCAAAAACCAGGATTGTCCAGCAAATCCAGGACCCCCGGTCACCCTATAAGGATGCCTCTTCTTAGTTCATATTTGTTGAATACCTATTTGCCTGACAGTGACTGCCCTAATTGCTTTATTTCTCTCTTTGTTGAAAACTGATATCTTTACAGGCGCTGTCAATATGGTCTCATTAGCGAGCTACATCTTCAACCCACCCCCCAAAAAAAAAATCACACAACCAAGAGGCACAATACAAATTGCACAAAAATAACGGCCCCTAAAATATGAGAAACATTTTAGAAGGAAAAACTAAGATAGCAAAGCAGGTGATTGCCATGCATCCTCTTAAAATAATAAGAGTGGCATAGCAAATACACCTAACTATTCGAGGACAGGATAATTCAGTCTCCAAAGTCAAGTCCCCTTGCAGGGTGTATTTTTGGAAGGGCTTGTCTTTTTGCACGTGTGGAGAGTGAGAATAGAAGCATGTCAGGGTGCATCAATCAATCAGGGTTTGTAAAGCGTGGCTATTCACCCGTGAGGGTCTAAAAGTGCACGGGGTGGGGGCGCAGCGGATCAGACTAAGTGCTGAGTTCATCCGAAGAGCCAGGTCTTGAGGTCCTTCCTGACTTGCCTCAGCGAGGGTGATTTCCTGAGATGGAAGGGCAGGGTGTTCCATGTCTTGGAGGCGAGGTAGGGAAAGGATATTCCTCCGGTTCTGGTCTTGCGGATTCATGGGACGGTAGCCAGGGAAAGCTGGGCGGAGCAGGGGTGTCTGTTGGGAACGTGGAATGTGAGGCAGTGATTCAGGTATGCAGGTCCAATGTTGTGAAGGGCATTGCGTGGGTGAGGAGTTTGAAGGTTATTCTTCTGTCCACTGGGAGGCTGTGGAGTGTTGCGGAGGCGTTCAGTGATGTGGCCGTTATGGGGAATGTTGAGGAATAGTCTTGCTGCAGTGTTCTGGACATTCTGGAGTCTTCGAAGGAGTTTCTGGGTGACGCTGGCGTAGAGTGCGTTGCCGTAGTCATGTCTGCTGCTGGTGAGGGCATGGGTGACTGTCTTCCTGGATTCCGTGGGGGATCCATTAGAAGGTCTTTCAAAGCAGGTGGAGTGTGTTGAAGCAGGCTGAGGAGACGGTGTTTATCTGGTGGTCCATTGTGAGCAAGGAGTCCAGTACGATGCCACGGTGTTGTGTGTGGTTCGTAGGGGTAGGAGGACGTCCTAGAGCAGAGAGCCACCAGGAGTTGTCCAAGCGGAGGGGGAGGCTCCCAGGATGAATACTTCATCTTGTCCAAGTTGAGCTTCAGGCAGCTGTCCTTCATCCAGGCGGCATTGGCTTTTATTACTTCGTGGGAGTTGTTCCTGGCGACAGTGGGTTCTTTGGTGAGGGAGAGGATCAGCTGGGTGTCGTCGGCGTAGGAGGCAATGTTGAGCCCGTAATTCTGGCGATGGCTGCAAGGGGGCTATGTAGATGTTGAAGAGGGTGGGGCTGAGGGAGGAGCCCTGGGGTACTTCTCAGCTGATCTCTATCAGTTTCGAGACCTACGGTGGGAGTCTAAGCTGTTGTGTTCTGCCAGTGAGGAAGGAGCGGATCCAGTTGAGGGCCTTGTCTCGGATACCAGCGTTGTGGAGTGTTTTGGCTGGGTGCGGTTGGAGATGGTGTCGAAGGTACCCAAGAGGTCCAGTAGGATACATGCTTGCATGCTTTTAGTGCATTAGCATGTGCACCAGAGGCTGTAGAGCAATGGAAGATGGGAACTTTTCAACACATGCAACACCAGAGGGAGAGCATTTTACAGTCCAAAGTTCATTTGTTTTGCAACTTCCTTCCAGAAACTCACAGGAGAGGGTCCAAACATCTGAAAATCCAAAGGCTTTTTACAGTGCTTAATTTGTAATAGAATGAGTGCTGGTGCCAAAAACCCTACTCAGAAACTCTTGGTTGGTGCTTTTAAACATCAGCGCGCAGAGCAGCTGTGTACTCTTAAATCGACCTCCTGCCTCTTCCATCTATTACCTAGTGCTTAATTTGTGAAAAAAAGAGTGCTGGTGCCCGAAACTCTGCTCAGCAGCCCAAGGCCAGTGAAATTAAACGTTGCAAGCCAAATACCAAGGCTGTGTGGTCTTAAATCCACCTCTTGTCTCTTTAACGGGAAACAACCTTTACAATGCAGTCATTACACCGCACTACATTCACAACGTAGTCATTACATCACAACATCCTTTACAACGCATGTCACTACAACGCAGCCATTACATTGCATGTCACTGCAACGCATGTCATTACAACACATGTCACTACAACGCAGGCATTACATCGCATGTCATTACAATGCATACCATTACAATGCATAGTACCCCTACACTATCCAACACTTTATTATTTTTTTATTTTATTAAGTGTCTTATAGAGTACGAACTTGACCCGTTAGGGTATCAGAGCGCTTTACAAGGTTCATAGAGTTGTTCAAATAGGCTTAGAGACACAGAGTTTACAAATGGTTGGAGAGGGGCAGGGGTGCAGGGTACATGGGGGATAGGGGGACACATATGTACAATTTACATTTGCAGACACTCAAGACAAGGCCCCCCTAGTTCTTGGTGGAGTGAATAGGTAGTCCGAGGGAAAGGCGATAGTCGTAAGTTAATCAGGGTCTCTGTGGTGGTTGAAGGCAGAAATTAGGCAAGGAATTCACCCATGGGGGAAGTTTTGGCATCCTTTTTGAAGCGTGCCAGAGAAGGGATTCTTCTGATGGCGGGTGGGAGCGAGTTCCAAATTCTTGGTGCGGCCCCGGAGAAAGCCCGATTGTAAGGTTTTTTTTTCTCCAAAAATGGGCAGGTTGGAGCAAGAGGTCTCTGGTGGACCGGGAGTTTCTGATTCCTCCAGATACCACTAGTTTCTGTGCCAGATAAGCAGGGGAGTTTGCGTATAAAGCCTTGTGTGTAATGCATGCCAGTTTCAACTGTATTCTGGCCTCGAGGAGCAGCCAGTTCAAAGCTTTCAGATGTGGAGAGATGTTGTCGAATTTCCGTGAGCTGCTAAGATGTCTAGCGGCTGCGTTGAGGCAGGCTTTCAAAGGTGCCAGGGAGATCGTACACTTCTGTTGCACCTACTGGAGTTAGAATAGTAATTTTTACCCCTACACTATCCAACACTTACCCTACTGTTGCACCCACTGGAGTTAGAATAGTAATTTTTACCCCTACACTATCCAACACTTACCTTAAATGCAATTTAATGGTATGCGTTGTAATGGTATGATGCGATGTAATGGAATGCGTTGTAAGTGTAGTTTTAAAAAATGTGTTGTAATGGCATGCAATGTAAAATGATGCATTGTAAAGGATGTTGCAATGAAAAAACTGAGTTGTAAAGGCATGCTTTATAAATGTATGCATTGTAACGTCATACATTCCTCTTTAACCCACTATTAAATACCCTCTGTCCCTCTGTCTCAATCTTGCAGGTTCCTGCTTTCTCCGCACACATGACTGTTTTCCATCTTTCTCTTCCTCTGTCTTACCATTTGTTTTTCTCTCTTTCTTATTCTAAGGTATATGTCTGATGTGGTAAAAATAAATCCAGGTCCCCAAAAATGAGTGCCGGTGGCTCCCACATCCACTTTCCTAAAGAGCCAAGGGACACTCTGTGCAAGAGATGAACTCAGTAAATATCCCTGATAAAATAAAACACCTTTCCACCAGCTTTTTATAGTGTGAACATGACCCAAGGCCATTAAAGCACTTAACAACACAACTCATCCCTCCAATATTGAAAGAACTCCATAGAATGCCACTAGAAGCAAGAGCCAAGATCCAAATATGCTGTCTAGCCTACACAGGGCTACACCATAGCACGCCCAGCTTCCAGGAGACCTCCTGCCCATCTCAGGAGGCTCAAGACAATGATGGAGTAAGAGGCCTCATCTTAAAAATGCCGCAATTCAAATTCTCCCTTGCTCTGGAACGATCCTTTTCAGGTTCCGCCACCAGCTCCTGGAACTCTTCACCACTTCACCCGATAACAGCTCGGAACATCTTGAGCATTGGAAAAGTCTAAAGACTCACCTATTTAGATTCTTCCTTCAAGGTTCAAGCCCCGGAATCCCCCAAATACCTCTGGCTTGGCTACCCCATAATATTTATAGGAACTATTCATAATCCCTAATTGACCCAGGAAATGTTCTAAAGGTGATTGATTAACAGATCTAAGCCAATATACAATCTCCTCTTATTTTTATGGTATTTAACAGTATATTTCACCTGATTCCCATACCCTCTTTCTCCTGCACCCCCGATTTCTCCTCTTACCTCCGCTTTCCCTCCACTCAGCCCAGTTGCATCACTAGTGACTGTCATATGTTTTTTTAATCTTCATAGTGCCTGATAAATGAACATCTGACCTGTAGCTCAATTATACTTGTATGTATCTCTCATAGTTCTCTGGAAAGCGCCATATCTGTTGGAAAGAGCGCTATATAAAACCTTTAAACAAATTAACCAGACTATGTTACACACATTACGTTTTTTGGGGCACAGGAAGATTAAGTAATTTGCTCAGATTCATAGGATGTTGAGCCAAGGCCCGGATTCGAACCTGGTTCCCCATGGTCCAAGGTCTGCCTCTGTAGACACTAAGCACAACTAAGTAACCGAAAGCAAATACAAACGCATCAATGATGGAGACTAAAAACTAAATCTTCACTATATATAACTGCAATGCTTAGAAAGAATACCTCCTCTTCCAATGTAGCTAGATAAGCATGGATTTCAGGAGTCCTTTATGGAAAACCCACTTCATCAGTAAGTTCTAATACAAAGCAATTACTCGCTAAAATCCCATGTATCACTGGACATTTGTAGACAGGCACCCTACGGAAAGCAAGGTCTGGAAAGAGGTACAGCAGACAAACACGGAAGAACAGCTGTTTGACAATGTACCCATATCTAGGTCCCTAGGCATTTACCACCTGGTCAGTCTATTATTGAGAACGATTTGATCAAAGCAGTATCAGCAAACAGTAGTACGTGATTGCTCACATTAGTTGAATCATTTTTCAGCGTTGTGTTTTTAGCAAAGTAGCACAATTTCAGTGAGCAAAGCCTAGTGACTGATTCGTGAAAAAATAGTGTTTAAAGTGATAACAACTCTTGTCGTTATGTCCCTGATTATGTTATGCTATACTTTACTTGTAGAGTGTACATACACAGATGCTTCGTGGCACTTTGGAAACAACAACCTTAAAACCTAATAGCAACCAGCAATAAGACAGAAGGATTATTAAAAAGCCAGGTTTCATTCGGCATCTAAAAGAGAGTAGATTTGTTTATGCTTGCAAACTCAATGAGCTAGTATCTCACAGTGTGACCACACCTTTAGAACAAGCATTGGCATAGCCAATAGGTCTCGCCTTTGGGACCTTATAAGTGTTTAGCCATGCAACAGTTGCATAACTAAATACTTATAAGGTCCCAAAAGCGAGACCTGGCTATGCCTAGCGGCCCTGCGGCCGCAAAAGTGAAAGTGATCGCGATCAAACATGAAAGCGGCCGCGAAAGTGAAAGTTATCGCGGTAAAGCGCGGTGCGCGCGCCCGCGCACATGCACTGTAGCTCTAGGCTGGCCTGGTAGCACTTTTTGGAGCCCTCTCAATAAGTCTCGCCAGACCAGCGCATGCGCTGGGTCAGGCGAGACCTAAAAAGCATGGTCTCCAAAAGTGACCATTTTGGGTCTTGCGTGGCAAGCAAGAATTGGTTTCCCAATCAGAGGGAGTGTGATAGTCGATAGAAAATATATTGGCCATGAAGGAGGCAGTGGCGGCTGGCACGGATTGGGGGTGGCGGGGAGGCAGGGGGTAGATAAAAAATAAAATCCTTATCGTGTGTCTCCTCCTCGTCCCTTCTGCTGGAAAATGGAACAGGAACCATCCAGGCTCCCCTGAGCCAATCACAACGTTGGTCTGAGTATCGTGGTTTGGTGCTCAGACGGGGACTGGAAGCGTGGGTATGTTCTCCACCCAGGCTGTAACGAAGCCTGGGTGGGGAATATGCTAAGTGCGCATGAAAGTTTGGCTAGCCCGAGACGGCCGGCCAAACTTTCATGCGTTCTTTGGGAGTGAATACCACTCCTCCCCTGCTGTGTCAGCAGAGCAGCCCCGCCTGGCAAAGTTGCCATGCCTGCAACAGGAATAAATAAAATGATAATAACATTGAGTTATTATCATTTTATTTTTCCTTACACTGCTGAAAAGCAGTGGGTTGACACTCCCCGGCCTTAGTGGAGGAGCCGCCACTGGAAGAAGGGTGATCTGAGGTGTAGGACTTTATGGAAAATTGTTGGGGCCTAAAGGCTACTCAAGATTGAACGGGACGCCAGTGTGGAGATTGCATCTGGTGACATATGCAGTCTTGTAGCAGTTTTTGTAAGCTCTTGTACTACAGCATTCTGAGGTAGTTGATGTCAATATAAGGTTTTGTCTGGAGACTCAAGTTAGATTGAATTCATGTAGTCAAGAGGATTCACTACTGGTGAATGGAAAGCGGAATTAATCCAGAGGAGAATCTTTTTTTGAGAAGGTAAACAGGTATGGCCCACATTGATGGTTTAGTTTTCCAGGGTCAGGCTGTGTTTCCTATGAGTGGGCAATAATTTTCCTGATCTCTCAAGGGTCAGAATTATGAGTTGTGCAGAGCTTATCGCACCCTTTAATTACCGGGTGTAATAACATTTGCACCCTACATTATTGCATGTGAATTTTGCCAGAATTTAATAGAGGAAAAGGGGAAATCACAACTAGCCTTTCAGTGATTGGGGAACTCACTGTGTGTGCCCATGCCTATTCTAATTGGTGGTGATATGGACTTTGGAGATGGAGGCAGGTCTGGGGTCATGTGACCTTTATTAATTACAATATACACCGGAGACTATACAAGAAATGTTAGAGATCTTTCCGATTTCTAAAATTCCCACAACACTCTTAGATGTATATGTTTTTTTGCATAAAGATACAAAACCCCATCATAGAGCAGAGATACCTCTTCTTCCAGGGTGAGTAGAGAAGCATGTTTTACAGGGCTTCTTGATGGAAAACACACTTTATAAGGTATTTATATTGCAAAGCAGTTAGTTGCTAAAAGGCAGAATCTCACTGGCCATTTGTAGGCAGTCATCTGTGTTTTAACTATACATTCTTCTCACAGTACCCTGAAAAATAGAGTATGTAATTAGTTGAAGGAAATTACACATTAGTTGGTGTTTTGCATGAATGTCAAATGTGCTTGCAATGCAGACGAGTAATCGGTTTAAAGTTCTTTATATATCTTATTCACACAGGATATTTTTTCCTTGTAGATTTAGATGCTTGAGCTGTTTTATTTCTAAAAGGCTCAGTTTTGTACTTTGAAATTACAAGACGTGTTTAGAGAGGGTAACCTTGAAACGAAAAAGAGAAAAATATTAAAAAGTGGAATATTGGTGACTGAAGCATGGTTACTTCCATAAACTGAGCTGTAGTTGGCAGACTTATGTGAGGGTGGTGTGCAAGCTATGCATGGCCTTAACACTATGCTTTTTATAAACAGGAATCACGTCAGCGTGAAGAAAGGAGCCTCCTACACGATAGGTATCTACGCAAGCTGCGCACCATGTACCATGTTTCTCTTAGCAACATGGCGTCCGCCAGAAGGTTCGTGGAAGATCTTTTGCAAATATTCATGCACATTTATCACCACCTGACCCTATCAGAGCAGCATTTACTTTGCAAAATGTAGAATATTTAGTCGCCCTATCTGCTATTCCAAGGCAGTCCCCCGTTTTCAGTGGCCAATGGTACAAATTGTACTAAGCATTGACTGCTAAATCCTTTCAACCATCTTGTGAGACTTGGGGTGCAAGGGGTTTCTGAAAACCCTTGATGCATTTTGGATGCCTGGAAGCTGCGGTGAGCCACGTGTGCCAACATTTGTTCTGAAGCATGCACTGAAGTGTTTTTGTTTAATAAGTAAACCAGGAAGCACTCTCTCCTGCCCGCCTCTGTCCCCTTGTGCAAAGAAGTGCTGTCCCTGTGGGCCCACTTGCCGGTGTGGTTTATCTATGAATCAGATTATTAATCGAGGGTAGCAAATGCCGTGGGTGCCATCAGGAGTTATAGTTAAAAAAAAAGGTAAAGACATTCCTGTGACAGAACTGTGTCACTCCAGACAAACACCTGAAAATGCATAGGGGGTTAAATGAAATTATGCCTCTGTACACCACCATGTTAAAAAAACATATATACGTTTTTCTGGATCAGATAAATTCACTGTTAGAAAACAGGTACATAATCTCCCTGAAAGCCACAGGGCAGTTGTGCATAAGGAATGAAAGAACCAACTTAGGTAAGAGCTTCATCCTATAAATTAGCCATTACTGCAATCACTGTTGGCCTCAGTGCCTCTCAGTTCCATGTGTATTTGACACAGGTATAGCCCCTCTTTGATGTCATGCGTAACTCGTACTATTCAATGTAGATCGTCTGCCTGGCATGGAACACTTCACCTCGACCAGGTTTCCGTCCTAAAACTGAAAGATGTGGCTTGGCAAAGTCCACTTTGCTTAGTGGAGTTTCTTCTCCTTTACCAATATCACATCGATTTTGTTGTTATTGTTCTCTGTTGTGGTAAATGAACTCTTTGAACTTAGAGCATGATTGTCTATTGTCTCTCCTGACCTTGCGTGACTCTATGATTTTGATCCTACTGCTTATTGTTACATTGTTTGCTTCCTGTATGCTTGTGGGGGCAATGAATGGCTCCCCTATGCCTGTTGGCTTCTGCTCTGGAACTAAGAGCCCACTCTGCTGCTCACTCGGCTTCTCCATGTAGTATCAGGGAGACACGGCGAGTGGAAAAGGCTCAGAGTACAGGTACATAATGAAGAGGCCCATGAACATCATTTGTGACTTGAGAAAACATCTCAGACCACATTTATTGTTCATAACATCACATTTTTCCAGTAAACGCAATCATAATTTAAAACATCACATGTATTACATACAATGCAATTTATCATAAATTTTTTCTCTCTGAACCGTTGACATTTATGATTGCCCATCGGCTAATTTCCCCCCCCCCCCCCACCATGCTTGTGCAAACAAAGAGCCCAGTCAAAAATCACAAAACACTGACCTATACTACCAGAAATTAGAAGTTTCTTTGACTCAGGGGAGCTTGATCCCCCTTACTGACCCAGCTGAAGTAATGTTAACATATCATTTCCTTGGATGAATGCATACACTTGTTTTGGTGCTTCTCCATATCACACTATCCCAATTGTAACATATTTCTCTTTTGTTGTGCTTAACAACTTTCTGCTGCCTTTACTAACTAAAGACAAAAAACGTAGCTGTCTTTGGCAGGAATGCGTACTGCTCCTAAAAATGTGTCCCCTCTTCTCTTCCTTGCACATGCAATGCTTGCAATTCCTCTCCGCATAGAGGGAAACAGAGCAGCAGCAAATCTATAATGTATAATGTAACTATTGCACATTATGTTATAGGTTTGTAATGTCTTACAAGTAGTACTTTGCATGTTTGGATTTCCCCTTTTTTCCTATCAATAAACTAAAACTGAAGAGAGACTGGATGTGCAGACTAATATATACCACCACATCGACATTACCTACATATTGACAAAACCTTTACATCGTCAAGACCATTACTTGGCCCTGTCATGACTGCAACCAACCAGATATACTATTCTAACTGCAGTCTCAACTATGCGGCCACTGAAGGAATATTGAGGATATGGGTAGTCGAGGTAAAACTCAAGTCAATATAATGGCTTTGTTGGTGTGAAGGTCTGTCCCTGTGATGGGGTGGACAATGCAGTCACTGACAGAGTCCTGCACATTGGCGCTTGCAGGAGGTGCAAACAGCGCCATTGGTATGTTTCAAGGAGCCTAATTCTTTGAACATCTCAGGTTAGAAGGACACTTTCGATGGAAGTTATATGTCGATTCATTCCCCTGCAAACTTAACAAGCAGTAACAAAAGACAGATTGGGCTGGGGGTGGGGGAGCTATCAGATATCTGCAGAGAAGTGGTTGAACTGTCCAGTTTCCATGATTGGTTTGGCATCTTTTCTGAAATGTACTAGTTCTGTCCCATTAATGTATAACAGCTCGGTGAAAAGTGTTAGCAATGTCCGTTACCAGTATCTGAGCCCTATTGAGAAGTGTGTTGGCACTGTGCTTGTGGATATGATGGCTCAGTGGCCTAATGGCTCCACTGCATGAACCAAACCAATGCTTAACCCATGGGCCCAATCAGCCTTTCATCCTTCTGAACGAAAAGCTGTTAAGTTGGGTAACATTAAACACCGGTCATCTCCAAGAGTCTCCTTGGTGTGAGCGAGCTCTCTACAAATAGGGCAGTTCCGTTACCAGTACATGAAAGCAGTGCTGCTCAGATCTGTTCATAATGTATCCTTTAGTGTGTGCAGCTGAGTTGATATGTGTAGGAAAGTGGGTTTCTGTTGCAGTAACCCCACACTTTTTGCCAGATTTCTGATGCACTTTGACTGAATGTGCTCTGGGTCCCTGCCAATCAGGTTCCCAGGGCCTGTGTTCTTTCCCATAACTGTTCCTTTGTTTTTACAATCGGCACACCCCTGGTCCACATGTAAGTCCCTTGTAAAAGGTACCACTGATACTAAAGGCCCTGTGACCAGAGAGGGTCTCTAAAGGTTGCAGCATGCATTGTGCCACCCTCAGAGACCCATCGCCAAAAACATTCCCACTGCCATTGTAGACTGTGTGTTTTGGTGCAGACAATTTTCTAAGAGTCGACATGGCACACGTCACTGTGTGCCATGCCCATAAACCAGTTCTTGTGGCATAGGTAAGTCACCCCTCCAGCAGGCCTCACAGCCCCAAGGCAGGTTGCACTATACCACAGGTGAGAGCATTGCTGCATAAGCAATATGCCCTACAGTGTCTGTGCCCATTCACAGACATTGTCAGTGGAGCCATATTGAGTACATGGGTTTGGGGATTATCATTATGAACTCCACAGCTCCATGATGGCTTTACTAAATGCTAAGGAGTTTGGTATCAAACTCCTCAGCATAATAAACCCACACTGATGCCATTGTTGGATTTATTACAAAATATACTCAGAGGGCATCTTAGAGACGCCCCTTGAAAAACGACCAACTCCTTCGTGTCCAGCTGACTGGTCTTCACCAGCCTGCCACACACAGACATGTTTCTGACTCCCTGAGGTGGGATCCCTTGTGGGTCAGGGACAAAGGCTGCTTGGGGTGGAGTTGCTTCACACCAACCCCCAAGCAGGAACGGCATTCAGGGCGGTGAGACTTAAAGGCTTCCGGCCCTTTGATATGCTAGCCAGGGTTTCTCCAGCTAGTGGAGATGCCCCCACCCTGACCAATGCCTACTTTTGGCGCCAAAGTCAGCGGGGATCTTAGTAGTCAGGAGATGTGTGCCCACTCTCTGCCATGACAACCCCGAAGGTGCCATGGACCGAGGTGACCCCCTCCTTAGAAAATCCTCAATCTTGAATTAAGGATTCTACACAATCAGGTTAGGGAATGCCCCCTCCCCAAAGGGAGGGGACATACTACGGGTGTAGTAACCCTATAAGGCAAGTAGCCCATTGGCTACCAGCTGCCAGTACCTGCAACACCCCTAAATTCAGTATTTAGGGGCACCCCTGAACTTTGGTCCTCCGATTCCTGCAACCTACAAAGAAGAAGGATGAAGATGACGCTGTGCAGCAAAGCTTGAAGACGACGACTGACTTGGTCCCAGCCCTACTGACATGTCTCCATCTTGAAGAGCATGCGAAGAATCCAGCGCATGTCCTGTGGTCAGCGATTTCCAAGAACCTCAGGAAAACTGCCATGCTTCAACAAAGACCAGATCTCATGACAGCGGATCTGCAACCCCTGCACACTCTGCACCCGGCACCCACGGCCCGAGTCTGAGTGGCTTACCTGTCCAGTAACATCTCCCCAGCGATCCAGACCTCGACTCCATTGGTGGCTGACCTCTCCTGGACCCTCCCGAAGTTGCCGGCAGTCTCAACATGAAGGGTCACCCTGACTGCGACCTGCCCCGGAAACAAAAATCAGACACCAAAAGGCACCCCTGCATCCTCAGCCTCCTGACCTTAGGGAGCCTAGCCAATGGTGCCCAGGCCTTGCCCTGCTTCCCAATTTACCTGTCCAGCCGGTGGGCCTTCATCCAGCCTGCTGACCCGAGTGTGCAGCCTCTTTGTGTGGCCGAGATCCTCCATTCGCTTGCCTTGGGCTCCAGACACTGATCTGCACCCAGCAGCCCCTGTGCCGATGGTGGTGTAGCTTTGGTGCTTGCTTGTGCCACGGTGCTTGCCTTAACCCCTGGGCCTGTGCCCTGAAACCGTGGGTACCTGCCTGCAAACTGCACCTCTTGTGGTTGCCCCCAGTCTCCATTGACGGACATTGGGCCCAGTGATCTCTGCACCTGGCTGCCCCAGTGCCGCTGGTGGTGCAGTATCTACCTTAAACTGAACCTTGCCCATTGTTGGTTTAAAACCCCCTTTTAGTATTATCTACTTAAACCTCTGAGGATCCACTGGACTCTGCACACTATACCTTACTTTGGTATAGTATATACAGAGTCAGCTTGCTACAATATGTGGCTAGTCCTTTGCAATGGTAACATGATTGGTTCCTAAGTACGTTTTAACATAACCACCACTTTGGTGTCTGTCGCTATGAGCTAAGAGCATGCATCAATGGTTCTGGATTGTAACTTTCACTCAGTCTTCCTCTTTAACAGAAGAAGCATTGGAATACTGTGTGTGGTTGCAGCATCAAATTAAGCAGGGATGGAATTCAAGGTAGTATTGTAGATAGGTAAGTTCATGCTATTTACAACCATGATAAAGTGATGAGAACGAATGGATCTCATGGAGAACATTGAGCTGTAGTTCACTCGTTGAAGACCAGAAGGGTTTAAAGGCTGGGGCTGCACACTAAAGCCAACACTGGGTATTTAAGGCTGATCTGCACTCGCAGAAGCTCCAAGTACATTCTTGGCACTGGGCAATGAAAAGTCAGCTCACAAATTTCATGCTCTAGCTTTCAACGTTTTCTACAGCAGGCCACAGTACTTCACAAGATTCTGAAAACATTATTTAGGTTTCGTTGAAATATTAATTCCATTCAGCAGTGGGGTAATCCTTGGTAAATTCGAAGGGCAATAGATTAGAAAGATCATAGAACATGGATTAACATTTTCATATGATGGATATATAATGAATTGCATGATTTGCGGCAAAATGGTGGCATGAACAGATCAGCTATATTGCTGTAGGCGTGATCTGTAGTACACGTGCCCGGGCATTTTAGGCTGTTGTTGCCTTTTATTTGCATAGGCTAGCTCTCCCTGTGGAGTAGGTGTCTGTGCCTGTGGCACATCTTGCCAGCATCCTAGTTAAAACATTGCTTGTTACTGTAATAGGCATTTACCTTGTTCAGTGAATGTTGTGCTTGTTGGAGGGATCTTAACTTCAGTGATATCGGTTCATGCGCGGTCAGCATTGTCAAAGGTAACATAACATGCCTTTGTGGGAAGACATTAGGGCCAAAAGTCATTTGATGTCACTACATGTGAGTTTTCTGGGTTAAAGTGTACGTGATGTCACTTCCGGTCATCCTGGAGCTTTGGTAATTTGATAGCCACGGGACAAAAGCTTGTGAATGGTGAGGCTAGCTCTGATGGCTCTGCCTGTGGCATATCTTGGCAGTACCCTAGTTAGAATAAAGTCAGTTACTAAAATAAACATGAATCTTCTTTAGTGAGTTTTGTATTATTTTATTAATCCTATATCTTTTGGGATTAATAACTTCAGCGTGTCACTTCATGTGATGTCTTCGGGGTCAAACATAATGACATTCCTTTCTGGAAGGACATTCTGGCCAAAAGGTCATTTGATGTCTCTTACTGTAATGTTGCTGGATTGCAGGATGTTTGACATCACTTCCAGCAACTCTGGACATTTGTTGAATTGAGGGCCATGGAGCCAAAGCTCGTGAATGGTGAGAACAGGAGTGAGTTGCATAGCCCCTCTATTGTAAAATTACTATGGGCCATTACTGGGGCTGAATGGGCCATAGCGGGCGCTGGGCGTTTTCCCGGTGGGCCATCAGGGGGCGGGACAATTTTGGACCGGTGGGGGGCGTATTTGTTACTGGCGTCCAGTTTTCCAGCAGCGCTGCGATATCGCCCCCTGTAACAAAAGCAGCAGCAATGTTCCTGAACCCCAACCGGGCTGGTCCGACTAAATTACCAGGTTTGGTTTGCGTTCCTAGTCCGGCCCTTGGACATTACTTCTTTCAATCTCTGTGCCTCAACGCCAGTGGTCGGGCGCACAGTGCCTGGATATTTTGTAGGCTTTGATACAGGCTTCCCTTGCAAGGTCTGTTGTGCTGACATTTCGTCTTCTTTCGGGATACTAAGGAGCATATTTACAAGCCCTGTGTACCACTGCAAAGTCAAATTTTGTGACGTTTGGGTGGTGCACAGGGCTTGCCATATCTATAAGGCCACGTAAAGCCACCCTGCGTGGCTTTTCATAGCCTTGTACATATGGAGTAAGGCAAAGCAGCGCAAGTCACTGCCTTGCCTTACTCTGCGGCAAAGAGGTGTTCCATGGGTGTTGCAGTGGGTGTTCCCATGCAACACCCATGGACTTTGATGTAGCCCCAGAATTCCAATATCTTTTAAACCTGGGGCAGCGCCAAAACCCTGTGCCTTCCTAGAGCAGGCGTAACAAGGAGAAATGTTTACATTTCTCTTTTTTTTCCTCTTTCCACGTATGCTGCATTCTGCAGCACACATGTAACCAAAATAATGACTCTTGTGATTGTTTTTGTGCAGGAAGGTATCTTTTACTGCACAAAATCAATCCTGCCAACAACACAGGCACCCTTGCACCATGATGCAAGGATGCCTTCTTTGGCACTCGGCTGCAAATTCTGCACTGGTGCAGGCAGAAAGGACAGCAATGCACCGTATCTTGTAAATACGGTTCATTCCTTCCTTGTAGGGCACTACAGCAAAATGGCTTGTGGCGCTGCCCTAAGCCAATTCTTTGTAAATATCCCCCTCGGTTTATTTCCGCCTTATGGGCAAGTTCATGCCGAGATCACAGACAGTGTTTTTCTTTCAGTCTCTATATTATCCGGGTCTCCAACTCTAACGAATCCAGTAATATGTGTTGCTTTTTGTGCGTCACTACGTATGCCGCATTACTATGGTTCAGAAAGCTTCCTTTAAAATGCTCGATTTGACCTGTTAACTTTCTGTCAGTGTTGCAACGATTGGACTTATTATCTCTTTTCTGGTCTAAAAGAAAGCTTACACTTCGAAGATCACAATACAACAGAGCAGAAGGCCTTTTTGTCCAGAGTATTACGTAATCAGAACTCGCGAGTTATGTTTTGACAGGGAGGGCGCCAGGTGAGGGGGTCCTGGCGTTCAGCAGACGTAGGCCGCGAGTTCTGCCGAAGCAGCGCCGCCGTCAAACCTGACAAGCACTAGTTCAGCTGCTGCTGTTCCGAATTAGTTTATAGCGCCTATCTACCGCCACTTAACAGAGCTAAATATAGTTGTCTAAGCAGGGAACACAGGAGGGGTCCGGAGCCTGTATGGTAATTTGGGGTAGTCGAGAGGTTGAGGGGGGCGGTTGAAATCCTACCTTGGGAAACCGCGAATACATTTATAATGACTTTCATCAAAGCCCCAGTAAACAGCACCGTAGCCTCCCAGGTGGACTCTGTCATTTCCAATTAAGTGAACCAAAAGTTGTAAAATGGAATCCCTGTCTCCCCGCGTGGATGCAGCATTTATTTCTTAAGCATGTGGGCGTTTATGCAAACACGGGAATGTGCTGTGTAAGCACTTCTTTCGACATGCGATCTTTTGACTTTATCATTTTGCCTGCACTATTCACAAGGAGAGAGCTGTGGGGCGTGGCTCTGCTATCTGAGGGGAACAAGCATTGGCGAAGCCAATAAGTCTCGTTTAAGTGAAAATTATTGGCTTTGCTAATATCTTTTAACCATGTTGTACAACAGCGTGGCTGCTGTTGAGCATGGCTAAAAGTTGGTGGCATGGCACAGAATAGAGTAGTGTAGAGAGAGGAGAGTGGAGTGGCGTAGACTATAGTACAGTGGCATAGGTTACAGTGGCATAGGGTTGGAGTGGCGTAGAGTAGAGTTGCATACAATAGAGTAGCGTAGAGTAGAGTGGTATAGAGTGGAGTGACAGAGTGGAGTGATGTAGAGTAGAATTGTGTGGAGTGACGAGTGGCATGGAGTGGCATAGAATAGAGTGGCGTAGAGTGGAGTAACGTAGAGTAGAGTGGAATGACGTTGAGTAGAGTGGCATAGAGTAGAGTAGACTAGAGTACAGTGGAGTGAAGTGGCATGGAGTCGAATGGAATGGCACTAGGTGGAGTAGAATGGAGTCAAGTGGAGTGGCATCACGTGGTGTAAAGTGGAGTAGCAAGCTCAAAATAAGCACAAGACAGTGCAGCCCATTGGCATGCGCTTGTCATAGTAGTTCACAACATTAAAGTGAAAAAACAAAACAGAAAATGCCACTCAAAGGGATGCACCGGTAGCAAACTGAAAGCAGACTAGGGGGCAGGTTTACTAAGATTTGACACTGTGTTTTCTTCACAAAAGTGACACAAATTGGTGCAAAATCTTCTTGTCTGATTTTTTTTTCTAACGATAAACTTGTTTAGCGCTGGAAATAACATAAAAGTAGCGCGAAGCAGCGCATAGTGCTGCTTTGCATTACTTAGCGCCAAGGGGCCATACCATGGGTGGGCCATGGGCATTCCCATGCTACCTCCCAAGGGTTCTGATGCTAAATCCAATTTACTAAATAAAGTAGACATGGTTTAGCATCTGGAAATAGCGCACCCTATAACCAGGCGCTATGAAGGAGAACTGCTTATTTTCTCTGTTATTTTCCGACTTTGCATGTGCGCTGCACTGTACAGCACACATACAAAGTGGGCAATGTGTAAAATTAGTCTAAGCATAGTATATTGTACTGGAAGGGTGTCCTTCCAGTACAAAACCTATGCTTGACTCACAGAGACACCCTTGCACTATGGCGCAAAGGTGTCTCGGTGGCACATGGCAGCTGATTTCAGCACCGCCACTAGGGAGAGAGTAGGAGAGTGCCGTATTTCAGTAAATGTGGCGCTCACCTGCTCTCTCCTTCTCATACAGTGCAGCACAGCATTTGCAGCTGCTCAACTGCGCTGCATGAGAAATTGGTAAATCTAGTACTTAATGTCTCCCTTTTACAAGAATGCACTAGGCCCCGCTTCCTCAATTTACTTAGAGCCTGGTCAGTTGAGGCTTATTTCACAATGCAAATGTCATGATCAATGGCATTGTTGACCGAAAATCCTTTTGGGGCTGACAAATTGTGAATTAGCCCAAACTGACCAGCTGCTATTACAGCACAATTTCCAAGGATGAACACTCCACAAAATCTTGCAGTGGGGGGATGCAAAAGGGCCTGCAGTCCTCCCTGAGTTCCCGTCTTCATGCAATTTTTAACAACCACTCCTGTGTGATGGTGAACTGATAACCTGTGCCTACCAGTGCATTAAATGGGTGGGTACTGTCCAGTACTGAGTAGCTGCAGTTCTTTAAATTGAAGAGGAGAGTACTTGACTTCTCAGAACTTCGGCACTACATTTTTCGGGAGAGTATCAACACTTCTCAGGAGCACACAGGTACTCTAAATAGTGATTAGGAGCAAACAGGTACTCTAAATAGTCATTAGCTGCACAGTAATATTTCCATTTAAAGCTCTGGTTCCTACAGTCAGTATTGGGGGGGGACAGTTGAGGCAGGTATCCTGAAACCTTAGGTCCTGAGCCGATTATTTGCTGGCATACAAATTGAGCCAATGTAAAAGCCTGCCTAACCATACCTGTGTAGGATGTTCAAAACAAGCAGGTGCCCTGTCTGTGCCTTTCCGGGCCCTGAGGTCACGGGAGCAAACAGGGTGCACCAAAGATGACACTGCCTTAACATGCCTTGATCTCGCAACAACAGGAACACAGATGACATGCACATCACATCACTCACTTCCTCACTCACCGGTCTTTTGTAGTGCGAGACGGGCTGCCCAAAACGCTGCATTACTCCCTGTGGGACTCCCTCCTGGTTCTTGCTCTAGGCCAAAGAGTCGCGAGGGGAGTAATTGGGTCTGACTGGGGTGGTACTTTGTTCAAACTCAGTCACTGGTAATTATTAGGGCCTCGTTCTAGTCCATCTTTTTTTGCCCAATAAAAAGAGTTCAGCCTGAACTACCTGGGAAGTTATTTCACTCTAAATATATCAATCAAGCAGTACTTATATAGCGTGGCTTATCACCCAATAGGGTATCCAGGTGCTGTGCTGTGTGTGCATCAGTCGAAGAGCCAAGTCTTGAGTCCCTTCCTTAAGTGGGTCAGCGAGGTGAAGTATAGAGGTCGAGGCGAAGGTAGTTCCAGAACTTGGTGGCAAGTTGGGAGAAGGAGTGTCCTCCGAAGCGGCAGCGGCGGATGCATGGTATCTATGCCAGGGCACGGTGAGCAGATTGGAGGTTCCTGGCTGGTCGTGGAAATTCAGGCCTTGGTTCATGTAAGCGAGTTCTTGGTCATGGAGGGCTTTGTAGGCGTGGGTCAGAACCTTGAATTGACATCTCTTCTGGATGGAGAGCCAGTGGAGGACCTTCAGGTGCTGGGTAATGTGGGTCCTCTTGAGCAGGTTGAGGATCAGTCTTGCTGATGCATTCTGGATTGCCTGGAGTCTTTTCATGAGTTCAGTGGTGGTGCCTGCATAGAGTGTGTTGCCGTAGTCCAGCCAGCTGGTGATGAGGGCTTGCGTCACCATTTTCCTGGTGCTGATGGGGAGCCATTTGAAGACTATGGGGAGAGTGTGGAAGCAGGCTGAGGAGATGGTGTTGACCTGAAGTTTCATAGAGAGTTCACTGTCCAGGATTGTGTGAGGTTGCGGGCATGATCTTTCAGAGCGGGGGTAGGTCTGAGTTCCAATGGCCACGAGGAGTCATTCTAGAGGGCTGTATGTCTGCCAAAGATCAGAATTTCGGTCTTGTCTGTGTTGAGCTTCAAGAAGTTGTTCTTCATCCAGGCTGCAACGCTCTTCATACAGTTGTGGAGGGTGGGTCCGCTGAGAGCGAGAGGACGAGCATGGTAATATCAGCATAGGAAATGTGATGATGTTGTGGGTTTTTGACGATGTCTGCGAGTGGTGTCATGTAGATGTTGAAGATGGTTGGATTGAGTAATGAGTCTTGAAGGACGCCACAGATGGTGTGCTTGTGTTGCGGGGTGAAGGGAGTGAGACGGGTTCTCTGGGTGCGCCCCGTGAGAAAGGATGCCATCTATCTGAGCACGTCGTCTGTGATTCCTATCTGGCACAATCTATAGACGTGTGTTTGGTGGGAGACCATATCGAAGGGTGCGGAGAGGTAGAGCAGGATCAGGGTTGCTGATTCTCCCCTGTCAAGTAGGATGTGGATGTCGTCTGTTGCAGCAATCAGGTCTGTCTCAGTACTGTGATTGGCTTTGAAACCTGCTTGGGAAGGGTCCAGCAAGTTGGTTCTTTCCAGGTGTTTGGGGCTGATGGCCTTCTTCACGCTTATGGTGGGAAAAGTGAAGCTAGAAGTTTGTGTGTTTTTTATGAAAACCAAGAGTTGACTAAAAGTGCCCTTTAACACATGGAGTAAGTTGATACCTTAGTGGAAATCTATGCAATTGGTTGAATTTTGAATACTCCACAAGGCTTAAATGTTTATGGCAATTATCTACTTGGAGGTACACATCTGGCCCTTCCACAGAACACACAGCTCTCTCCATCTATGCCCCTTTCTACAATTCATACCTGGTCCAGCATGCAACCCACTATACAAGGTGACAGCACCGCAAGTTCTCACGAGTGGCAACCACGTAGAAATACTAACCACAATGCGCAGCCACATCTGCCCTTTGCTATTTGTCCCTGACCTCTATTGTCTCATTATGTGATCCCTGGTCTCAGACCTGTTAAGTCCACCCCATAATTACTGACACCAGGGGTACAGGTAACCCCAGAAAGACAGAGTTAAAGGAGATTGTATCTGGAACTCTGTTGTGTTCATAGAAATGAGGAATAATCAGGAAACAGACAATTCTGGGTCTGGATCCACTGTAGTTTATATTGACCCCCAGCAGTTTTACCTAGAACTTTTGGCTTCTTCCAGCAGCCAGAGCCCCCGGGTGAAATGTACCAGGTCTCCAGATTTACAGCACACCTTGTAGTTCTTGATAGAACCAATCAGCCCCATCTGCAGTTCCATGAACCATGAACCTTCCTAGCCACAGATTGGCATTCTCAGGTTTTCTCACGATAAGCTTGGGGCTCTGGTGAGCCATACCCACAATTCACTCCTTCCTCATTCCTTTCCTCGTTACTGTTTTTCTGTCCGAGATTCTTACAAGTATTTTAGTAAATGTTTTATCTTTGTTAAGAATTGGTGTCTTATTGAAATATGCCTCTTCAATGTCCTTGCATGACACTTCCATAGCCAAGCAGCAAACAGGAGGTGACTAGCGCCACCAAATTCCTCAATGGGAATTGGAATACGGATTAAATACATCATCAGTTCCACTGAATTACACTAACACCGAAGAAGGAATTTGTGTATTTGTGAGAAAACAGTTTATTATACATGGATTGAACAAAGTACAAAGCTGCAAACGTGGCTTTGGTGCCCTTCAAAAGCACAGAGCTCCAACTGTTCATTGCACAAGATAAGAGACTGTGTCCATTTCTTCTGGCATGGGCTCTACCCCTGTCCACTGGCATTCTTCTTGATGTTTCGCCAAAAGAAGCGTGGGAGTTGCAAACCTCACAGAATCGGGGAATCTATTCATGCAACCGAGTAGCGCTATTCTGGGATCCAGCTGCACTTCTATTTTAATCGTCTCAGAGATAGAGGCCAGTTCTTGTATCCAGTGGGCCTGGACCACACCTGCAGCCTCAGGCAAAGTGCAGAAAGTCGGATTCTGGCATTTCATATTGATTACAATTGGAATCCCTTCTGGCTTTGGTGGTGGGATATAATATCCCCTATGTAGGACGATGTAGGAATTTAAAATAAATAAAACAAAGTATGCTGCTGGGGGCCAGCGTACCAGATTGTGTGCAACAGTATTTCCATTCTGTTACCGTGATTTCCTCACCCTGTTTGTCAGACCACTTATTTTTAGCTGAAGCGGATGTAATAGGGGCCTCCTCCTGTAGAAATCTATAGATTAATGATACCAGACACTTAGTCAATTTCGCATCAGTTAACTCATCCAGTCTCATTACATATTGGATACCTTCCTGCTGTAGCTTCTGTTTGGGTGGCATACATTTCCTCCTTGCCTGTTGCATTGTCACTGGGAGGCCTGGGAAGCATGTGATGGAATTGTTATCTGGGATCTGGTTGTGCTTTTCACAAGCCAGATGCAAGACTGCATCCTTGTCTCTGGGGTTGAGAATCTGAGCAATTATACGACGGGCGAGTGCCCCGGCGATGATCAGGGGCCCAGCGTCCTATTATTATTCCACTATTAACAGCTTGGAGAATAATTCCGCCCCGATCAGGAACACCCGCATTTTGTCAATGTAGTCTCTGGAACTGCAGGTATCTGTAGCTTGTTGGATCTAGATCTCGCTTTTAGGGTTTCATTCATGAAGCTATAATGTGCAGGACTTTTTCCATGCTGAGCAGTTTTTTGTGTTCCTTGACAAACCCGCCCTCTGCCTCCAGGACGCGATGTTCTGCCATTGGCCTTCTGCTGTGCTTTCCCAGCTTCTATAAGTTGGTTTCACTTCTACAGTTTAATGCATCCATCTTATCATCAATTGAAGTGAGGCTCTGCTGCGTGTTCCACAGTAGGGACCAGACATCTTCAGTGCCTGAACCACTAGCCCCAGCAACAGTCCCTGAAGCACCACCCATCTCTGCTAACCTGGTGCTCTACTGAGCTTCTTACTTCAGTTTGGTATCCACCTCTCCATGAGTGTGTGCCGCGAGGTGTTCCCAAGATACAAATACTCCTCCCCAGTAGCACTTCTGGCCTGAGCCCTATTGGGATGCGGGGGGGGGGGGGGCTCCTCCGAATGACAAGTACTCCTTTACCTACGGGATCCTCTTCAAGTCTCCATCTCTGTCCAGCCTCCACAACCCAACGTATTCAGATGTGAAACTATGAAGGCAGTCTGAAGCTGCTTAAGTCCAACCCAATGTGCCAGCAACATATTCTCTCCAGTTAGGCTGCCATGTTTACTTGTTAGGCCCATGCAGGGCCAGCCTTCCTATTGTACCATTCTCCCAGGGGCCCACCCACTATTCTGTCAAGGGCCCTGCCCTCCTTTGATTCCGCTGCAAATTGACAGGGAGGGCACAAGCAGGCCCTAACTCATCATGATTCTTTCAGATTGACAAGGGGACCTGAGATGTGATCCTGTTGTTTTTTTTGGGGCTCTTCTTGCCGCTCACGCCTGATGTCGATGTTCGCTCTATGGTGTACTCAGAACATTGATCAGTCTGACCCCAGCCCCTGGAAAACACAGCTGACAGGGCCCCCACCTACAGATGCCCACACCAGACCCAGTTGAGGAACTCTGGTGCACTGTGGGGGTGCCGTAGTCCTCTATAGTTTGCCCTGTTGGATGAGGTGATGGATCCTGGGGCTACAATGCAATCACTTATGGTTGCTTCTGGCACAACTCTCCATGGCTGCCCGCAACACCAGGCTCCCTGTGGTCAGCTTGGGGCCTTAAGCAAGTGCCGAGCCGGTCTTCACTTGCTCAGGAGTGTTCCCTGCCCTTAAGGGGTCTTCAACAGCTTTACTACTGTCATTGCCGCTAAGTCCAGGCCCTAGTGGCACTGCGGATCAGTAGCAAGTCACTTTAGTTCAGTTGCTATTTTGTCCCATTATATGAAACAGGACTTAAACACAGTTTCCATGTTTCAATTTCCCGTTTGATGGGCATATGTTAGAGGATTGTGTGGGATTGTGCCTGTAGGCTGCCAGTGCCACACTACAGTGTGGCCATCTTGCTGGGTGGCACTCTGACTCTCCCCTCGCCCAACCACCTACTACCTTGAGGGCTGAAGGTAGCAACAGCTATGACTGGTCATGATTTGGGCTATTAGCCACTTGCAATCGAGTGCTTAAAGTGTAAAATTGCCATCACTTCAGAGTCCATTATATTTAGGCCAGATGCTTCAAATTGCTGTGATGCCATGTAGGGAAATATTGAGCATAAAAGTGAGGTGCTTTCACTCCAACAAAAGCATGCGTGTAGATGACGCATGGAGTGGCTTTAATTTTCAGCAGCGCGCTCGCTCAGAAACACACCTCTAGTCGTCTTTTTAATTAAAATACGGACTGAGTTTTTTAAGGCACTACGGACAGGATTGCCAAGCTGGAATATATGCGAAGAAGACGGATTGAATCACAGAGGGGAAGATTAGACACAGATCTGGAAGCACACACGCGTAGTCGGGACGGAATTAGAACCGGCGGGGAGAACAGGACAGATATAGTCCATTGTTTGCAAGCCCTGAAGAAGGCGATTGGGTTATATGCCCACGACGAAACATGTGTTGGCTGGGCAAGTCGAATGTAATAAAAGAACAGAAGAACACCTAACGACTCATTATTGAAGAACGAGGATTATGTTTAATTTTGCTGAGTGTTGCATACTACTGAAATGCATTTGCAGCTTTAAACAATATAATTGTAGATACATTTGTTGATATACACAAGCGTGTGCATAGTACAAGCTTTACAGTCTACCAGAGGACCGTGCCTACGGTCCAGTGGGAGGCTTGAGGGTGTGTATTTCCCTCACCTATAACACCGCACACATAGAGAAGACCGATTTACGCACACTCAGGAGGCGCCAGCTCCACACTCAACATAAACAACCCCACCTCGTGCCTTATCATTTTATATTTCCTTTCCTTTTCACTGCTCGAAGGCAGTAAGGCTACGCTCCTCCGCCATAGCTGGGGAGCCGCCGCTGTGCAAGAGTACGTTAAAGAATATGCCTGTAATACTACTTCCGGTACTCGATGTTTAATTTGTAAAAGTAAAAATGGCGATACCAAAGCTCTGCTCAGAAGCCCCTGGCCCATGCAATTAAATGTCATGCACCAAATACCAAGGCTGGTAATCTTAAATTGACCTTGTGCCCTTTTAATGCACTACCAGACCCTTCAGCTCACTCTTGCAGGTTCCTGTTTTCTCCCTTTGTGATGGTTTCGCCGTCTTTCTCTTCCTCCGCCTTTCTGATGTGTGTTTTTCCCTCTCTTGCGCTTGGTAAATATCTGATTCGGAAAAAATAAGTGCTGGTGGCCCCCACCGGCTCAAATTATGCACAGCCTGTACTCATAAATGCCTATGATAATCTGCCCCTATATATGCTATATTGAAATTGAGTTGTATCGTTCATTGATTTGTTTAAACCGCTGCTTTCAAGTACTACAGGACTGAACCCTATATTTGAGCTTTTGAGGGCACTGATGAAGTCGGTTGGGAACTCACAAAGCCATGCGACACCTTCATTTACGTTAATCCAAAATGTGACCCTCACATACTCCACACAAGTAGGTGTTTTTTTCTATTACTCGGTTTATTTTGGCCATTTCCACTGGTATGCTTCCAGATGTATTGTTAAAAAGTGACAAGGTTTGAGGTTGACATTAGCTATGTTCTGAATAAGACTCTTGGGTGCATTACTTATTTAAGCGAACGCTATTTTTAACTTCTGATTTTTAACGTGTATTTAACTCACGGTCCCCTCGTGACATTTGCATTTTTTTTTGTTGTTGCATTTTTCTATTGCGCGATCTCGACCGGAAAACATTAGAGCTCTTTACAAAGTCTTTTAAATACAGGCCTTTAAAACGAAAGCAAGTTATTATTAGGAGATGGTAACCCTCTTGCCTGCCCCGTTAGTGAAGTTGTGCAGCGTGACGTCACGCGAGGCGATGTCTGTCAAGGCGTTGAGCGCTTGAGGTAGTTTGCAGCACTAGAGTGTGTTTGGGAGCAGGCTGCTGGGGGTTTCTTTCCGAAGGGGGAGGAGAGGAAGTCAACAGACACTTGGAGAAGAAAGACTCGGGGCTAGACTTTAATGGCCAATTCACATCCCCCTCCATTAGCATCTCAAATAAAACCCACTTGTTGTTTTGACTGAAAGGAGGAACTTCGCTTTTGCTGCCGAAGAAGCTTACAAGTAATTTTCAAGTGCCCATTTCATCAGATAAAAGAGAACAGAAAGTAACAGGCAGGAGAAAAGTGTGTCCCTGCCACAGTCATGCAAATGTCGCTTGCTGCTGAGCATCACACAGCTTGGGCCAAGCGAATCTTTCAGTTTCACTCCCACAGAAGTTGCTTTCATCCTGTGCACCGGGAGAACAGACGTGGGCCTCACTTCCTGCCAGGCTTCTTTCTACCAAGCAGAGTTTAGTGGTCGAATTGTGCACTGACACAAAACAGCCTTGCAAAAATCATCGAGGTAACACAACATGAATTACAATGAAGGGTCTGCTGAGGTGGGGCCACATTTTTTGGCCCTTGGACATCATGGAGTGAATTAACTGTAACTTTTCTCAGTAAAGATCCTTTCTGCCAAATTTGGTGTAATTCCGTTCAGGTGTTTTGGTTGTAGCATTGTTTGAAAATCCATGGAGAAATAGTATTTTGAGACCTCCTTTTGTCTCTGCCCCTGCTTGACGGATCACCCCGAATATGTCCAAGGAGTTTAGGTAGATAAGTCTTTTTGGGAAAGTTTTGTAAAGATTCTGCAAACAGCACCAAAGTTATTGGCAAAACAAAAAATATATTCCCTATGCTAATACCACTGTGTTGAGAAATTTAAGGAAATCCAAATGTATATATCTGTGATCGTGGCTAATTCGTGATTAATAACGAGCTCATGCAGAGATCTGCAGAGCTCTGATTGGCTGCCAACACTTCAACCAGAAAGTGTTGGTAGTCAACTTGGGACTCGGGTTGAGCCAGGTCCCCCAAAAAACATGAAAATAAAGAAAAGGGGGCAGGGTAGGAATACCCTGACCCCTAAGCCTTGGTCAGGGCAAAAGAGCATTTTTTAAAACAAATGTTGCCACAAATTTGCGAAATTCGTGAATTTGTGTCAAGAATAAAAAAAAAAGTGCAACCTGCTCTTCTTTTTAATTAAGCCCTAGAGTGGGCCAGATCCCGGGGGCATGCCTCCTATGGTAAATTAAAGAAGAGGGTGGACATGGCCACCCTCCATGGCATTTTTATGCCCCGGAGACTATCACCTCCCTGGGGATTATGTTAATGTGAAAGTGGGGCGCCTCGCAGAGCCCCCGCACCCGGGGCCCACCACCTCTCCAGGGCAAAAAACATTCAATAATATAGGGGGTGCCCGGACCCCCCATGACCCTGGCACCACCACTTCTCCGGGGCTAATTTGAGTATATTGCGGGGGCCCCAAGGACCCCCTCGCACCCTGGGACCACCATCTCCTGGGCAAAATTAGATTTTGAAATGGGAGGGAGGGGCTACACAGCTCCCCTCCCAAGCCAAATTTGGCCCGGGGACCACCACCTCCCCGGGGCTGGCCCATGAACAGAAAAAGGAGGTGGCGACGTGACCCCCCTCCTGGAGCCATTTATGACCTTGGGAACTGCCACCCCCAGGGCTGGCTCCTGCTATGTCTCAGGGTGCCCAGCCCAGGACATAGCTGTTTGATTTTGCTTCCCCCCGCCAATCAGAAGCAAACACTCCACTTCCAGCAAGCGGAAGCTGGCAAAGTGCTCCCGCACACTGGAAGTGGAGATTTAATCTCTTTCCCTGCCAGCAGACATGCAAGTAGGGAAAGAGATGAAACTATTGCTTCTGCATGGTGGGAGCTGCATTTCCGGCGGCTCCCTGCATGCAGCAGTAATACCGGCTCCCTCAGGAGGCAGTGAGCTGACTGGGACTGTAGGGGCCTTGAGGTTCCTCTCCCTGGGCCCTTTCGTGGACACTGGGTGCCTTGGCTAGGACCAAGGTACCCAGAGACATATGGCCGGGGATGGGGTTCCTGGGGCGGACATCAACCCAGGGAGGGGGGCCACGAGGTCCCCATTACATTTTGGCCAGGCCCCAGGGGATGGGGCCCCAGGGCCTAAATTAGCCCCTCTCCTTTGGAATACATAGATATTAAGGCCAGACCCCGGGAGATGGGGTCCCTGGTCTGATATTCAATTAAGGTTGGGCCCCAGGGGATGGGATCCCTGGGGCGAAAATTGGCTCAGGTGGGCTGTTGTGGGGCCCCCTCCCTCTGTGAATTATGGTATGTCCTGGAGGATGGGGTCCCCGGGACCAAAATTCAGCCCAGGGAGGTTGCTGCGTGGCTCCCACCCCGTTCAAATGTGGCCAGACCACTCACAGACCCACACAGACTCATGCACCTACTCACAGACCCACTCAGAGACTCATCCACTCACAAGCTACTGAGAAACTCATGCACTCACACACCCACTCAGAGAGTCATGCCCCCACTCACAGACTGACACACTCTTGGAGGTACTCGCAAACCCAAAGAGACACTCTCACACCTACTGACAGACCCACTGAGACTCTCAGTCAGACACTCCTGCACCCACTCAAACACTCACTCAGAGAGTCACATACCCACTCACAGACCCACCCAGACCTTCATGGACACACACACACAGACTGACACACACACATGGAGGCACTTGCAAACCCACTCAGACACTCTCATACACTCACAGACCCACTCAGACACTCATGCACCCACTCACCCACCCAGTGAGACAATTATGCAGCCCCTCCCAGGCCCACTCAGACACTCATACACCTATTGAGACACTCATGCGGTCACTCACACACTCCCTCTCAAAAGTTACAGTTAGGACATCAAATAAAAAAAACTTAGAAATTCACAGAAAAAAACAAAGGTTACAGGGACATTATAGTTAATGGAGGAAGCTGGCCTTTCTATATACTATACCAAAGTGAGGTATAGTGCGCACAGAGTCCAGTGGAACCCAAAAGGTAGGCAGTGGTAAAGTAGATAGCACCTCACTCTCTATTTGTGGTAGTGTGGTCGAGCAGTAAGGCTTTATCAGAGGACAGTGTTAAGCATTTGTTGTACACATTCAGTCAGCAAATGAATTCACACACTCAAAGGCTGAACGTCAGACCAATTGTTGTTGAATAAAAATACTCTTTTAGTTATTTTATTTCCTAGAACCAAGCAAGCCTGGCACAGGTAAGTGATAAATACTTTGCAGTAAATAAACCGTTCTAATACAGTTTGGATTGTAATTGTATAGGCACTTTGTTTTGACTTACAGTATTGTTACTGAGAAATGCATTGCTTTGTAAATACGGTACATATACTTTGAATGGGCTTTGTAGTAAAATGACCAGTACATTACTTTCAGATTACTTTTCTTACACAGTGTATTATACCTGGATACTACACTGGGACATTTCCTGTGAACAGGTAAAATAATTTCTTTAGGTTTTCCACCTCCACACTTAGAAACTTTTCATAGAAAAACAGTCAATATTATCCTATGGAGGAAAATAGTGTTATCGGTTTAAAGGTAATTACTTTGTTGTGGGTGTTGGTGTTCTGGGGTTAGACTTAGGGGTCCCCCAGGGTCAAGGATGCACTCTTGTTACACCCTCATCGGCACTAGGGCGGCCCGGTGCAGAGTGCTGAGGCCCATTGTTATCCATTGGGGGTATGGGGGCCTCCGTTTGGTGGCTGCTTACGATCAGGCCACTGGGTTGTGGGAGCAAAGCTCCTGAACTTAAGCTCAGGGCAAATGGGGTTTTAGGCCAGTACAAAATGTGCACCCTCAGCGGCACTGGGGCGGCCAGGTGCAGAGTGCTGTTTTTGCATCGGAAGCCCTGTAGCTTTTAATGGGGAGTCTCCAGTTTGCAAAAACACTGCAGGCTCGGGGACGAAGGTCTTCTGGGGTGTGACCACCACTTGGAGAGGTAAGTTGGGATCTTGGGGGTTGGTTAGGCCCCGTCGGTTGGGCCACCCAAGGCCATGGGGTGTCGGGTGCAGGGGTGCCTTTAAGGGTCGGATCTTCTTACCAGCTCCTGGTCACGGTTGGGGGGACTTTCCCGGTTTGAGGCCGCAGGCGTCAGCTGAAGGCATGAGGCAGGTCAGGGGTCACCGGGTCACGGGTCAGGATCACCGGGGGACCTCCTTTTGATGTTGGGCTACTCAAACTCGGGCTGTGGGCATCGGGTGCAGACCCTCTGATCCTTGTGGAACTGGAGTCTGTTGTTTGAACAAATCCGGTGTTCACGTGAGACAGAGTCTTTGGGATTGAAGGCAGGCAGGTTCTCCGGGTTTGTCGAGGTGGGGACAGGCCGATAGGGCTGGGGCCAAGTCAGTGGGCGTCATCCTCTTGTTAGCTTCGGCACAGCTGTTCGGTCCTTCTTCTTCTTTTCTTCTTGCAGGTTCTTGTCTGAGGAAGCAAGGTTCAGGGTGCCCCTAAATACTAGATTTAGGGGCGTTACAAGTAGGTAAAAAGGTTAGGACCAATGGGTTCCTTCCCTGGGGTGGGTACACCCCCTATTATGCCACCCTCCAGTGGAAGGGGGGCATAAGCCTTTCCCTGGTTGGCTGAGTCCCCCATCTTCACCTCGCCTCCCCCACCTGAGGGGTGGGGTTGGCAGATGTGGGCACACCTCTCTTCCTCACTTGTTTTTCCCACCGGTTCTCCCACCCAATGTGGGGGTCAAAACTAGTGGAGAACCAGTTGCTGAAAGCAGCAAGTGGCCTGGGGAAGCTCACAAAGGCGGCAAGCCTTTGAAGCTTCCTCTTCGTGGACCCTGCCCATCCTGGGGGAGGAGGCTTGGCACCTCGTCCCAGGATGTGCATTGTTTCAGGCCCCCGAGAGCAGCAGGCTCTCGACCCCAGGGCCCAGAAACATGTCTGGTGGTGGCAGCTGAAGGCAGCCACTCAGCCTGGACACTAGTGGTAGGTCGTTTTTCAGGGGGCATCTCCAAGATTCCCTCTGTGTGCATTTTTCATTAAATCCCACACTGACATCAGTGTAGATTTATTGTGCTGAGAAGTTTGATACCAAACTTCTCAGTTTTCAGTGTAGCTATTAAGGTGCTGTGGAGTTCGTAATGACAAACTCCCAGCACCATATACTCTTAGTTGCAGCACTGCACTTACAATGTCTAAGAATGGACTTAGACACTGTAGGGGTACGGGGCTCATGCACCTGTACCCTCACCACTGGTATAGTGCACCCAGCCAGAGGGGTGACTGATCTATGCCAGGGCAGTGGGTTGTAGGCATGGCACACAGGGATGTGTGCCATGTTGTTAGACCCGGCCCTCGGGACATAGCCATACCCGACCCCTGCACCTCACACAGCCCCCGAACCCACGACCTAGCCGATCCTTCCCACCAGAACACACACACCCGACCCAGACTTTCCCGTCCGTGGCCTTCCTCCTTTCGGCCACCCCGGGCCCGCGTGCCCACTTCAGGCACCAAGATGGCCGCCCGGCCCCAGCGCGACCCTGGCCTAGAGGCGCCACTCCAGCTGGAGGACATCGCGCTCCCCTTGGGATGAGAGAGGGAGGAGCAGTTTCTATCACACCTCTGAGCTTCCCTGGGAAGGTGGGTTTCGATCGGCCCGCCGGCCTCCCCGAGGGCTGGCTCCACGCCTGCTGGGTGTCTGGGACTCCTCCCAACCCGGCCCTGAAAGGATCAAAAGACAATGGCAGGAAAACCCCGACAAGCGACCCCCAGGTGACAAGACCTCTGCCTGCACAGACTCCGGACATCAAAGAGGAGTCGCCCTATAACAAGGGGTGCTCTGGGACTGTCCGGCAGATTCGCCTTGGAAACACCTGAGCCCTGCTGAGTGACTCGCGGCTCCCTGAAGATCGTAAGACCTCCGAACTTGTGCTTGAGCCCTGCTGAGTGACTCGCGGCTCCCTGAAGATCGTAAGACCTCCGAACTTGTGCTTGAGCCCTGCTGAGTGACTCGCGGCTCCCTGAAGATCGTAAGACCTCCGAACTTGTGCTTGAGCCCTGCTGAGTGACTCGCGGCTCCCTGAAGATCGTAAGACCTCCGAACTTGTACTTGAGCCCTGCTGAGTGACTCGCGGCTCCCACAGACTCTCTTGGTCCCGCCGGACCCCACGACGACAAGTGTATCCCCCAGCTCGAGGATTGTGAGCTGCGCGCCGGGTACGCTCCTGCATTTGATCCCTATCCCCCAAAGACTGTCCCGCTACCTCCTACCCCCCTCAAAGACTCTGTGAGCCCGCGCTCCACTTGTATATATTTGCCTCGCTGATCATAAAGATCCTACAACTCCGATCTGATAAAGATTTATTCTTAAGAACTCCCGGTGTGGTGTCTCTTTGTCGTGTGGTGCCGAGTGTACGATCCTAGATACGAGATTCCTCCCCTGAGGAGTCTCCCGCCAGTGCCCGGCTACGATATCTCGAGGGTTGGTCTCAGAATAGTCAGGGCCCCCTCCGGGCTCCTCTGAGGTCGCCTTCTAACATTGGTGGCAAGCGATGGGATTCGGGCCCATAATCTAGAGATCGTACCGTGAACGGCTAACGCACTACCGACAAAGATGGCAGAAGGAAACGCCGTGGTTCTCACAGAAAACGACACCAGTACCGTGTTCCAGGCGGAACAACTGGAAGAGTACACACACCGAGAATTGAAGCAATTTCTGCAAGGAACTCAAAATCGCTACCACTGGTCCCAACACCAAAGAAGATATGCAAAAGGCACTGAAAGCTTGGGTGGATTCTGGAGCCCCCCACCCAGAAGGAGCGGTGGAGCCCCACGCCGAAGCAGGACCCTCCCAAGGAGAACGCAGCAGCAACCAGGCGCGAAGCTTCGTACCAGACGGGGGCCTATCCCCGGAGGAACTCGCAGACAGAGAAAGAAGTCGCCATCACGAACTCGAATTAGCCAAACTCAAAATTGAGGGCGAGTTGAAATTAGCCGAGAAAAAACTAGCAGTGGAACAGATGCGGGTGCAAGGAGAACTAGAAGAGAAGAAACTCCAACGGGAGCACGAAGGAAGGAGACTGCAACTGGAACATGAACGCAGCTTGAAGGAAATGGAGCTAAAAGCAAAAAGCGAAGAAGCGCGGCCCCCGGGGAACCGAGAGGCGGCATCCCCGGCGGAGCAGAAGGTCCACATCCCCAAGGATGTGGTCAAAGAATATTACAAAAACGATGACATTCAACAGTGGTTCCGGGCCTACGAGGTCGCCATGGCCTCCCATCGGGTCCCGCAGAAGGATTGGGGGGCCGGGTTGTGGGGACGATTCCTGAGCGAAGGGAGAGACACCCTGCTTGACCTACCAACCTCCATGCAGACCTCCTATGACCACATGAAAGAGGCCCTCCTCACAAGGTACGGCCTCACCCCGGAGATGTACCGCCAGCGGTTCCGGGACTGCAGGAAGATCCCGGGTACCACCTGGGTGGAATATGTGAACTTTTTCAGCCGCGCGTTCGATGGGTGGATCAAGGGCAGCAAGGTAACCACCCTGGAAGAAGTAACAGACCTTATGTTGTGGGAACACCTGGCTGCGAACTGCTTTGTGGAACTACGCCAGCATCTGCTCGACAGCAAGCTCACGGATCCGAGAAAGCTGGCTGTCGAGGCGGATCGCTGGACCAACACCCGGGTCTCCCGGGGCCCTGTAGGAGAGTACCCCCGAGCCAGTCAGGGACCACCCCGCCAGAGAGGGGGGGGAAACCAGGGAGGGCAGAGAGAGTCCAAGTCTAGTCCCCCGAAGACCCAACCTCCGCCTTTCCCGGCACCCCCACCAGCTGTATCCGGCCCCCCCCTGAGACGGGGGCACCGGGTGACCATCACTTGTTTCCGTTGTCAGAAGCCCGGGCATTACGCCAACGACCCTGAATGCCCCATGGCCCCACACACCACCCAGGCTGCACCCCCCGCTAGACAGATAGCCAATGTAGCACTGGGGGAGGAGGTTGAGGAGACCGTAGAGTGGGAACCCGCAGCCCTTTTGAGTTGCTCTACGGGCACCCCGTCAGGGGGCCCCTCAGCCTGGTCAAGGAAGGGTGGGAGGCGGCGCCCCGAGGCCCTCCCCGAGATGTGTTCCGATACGTCCTGACCCTCCGTAACCAGACTAGGAAGTTCCGAGAGATGGCCGAGGCCAACCTGGAGGCGAGCCAGGAGGAGATGAAGCGCTGGTACGACCAGAATGCCACTCTGGTCGAGTTTCAGCCGGGCCAGCAGGTATGGGTCATGGCCCCCGTGAAACCCTGCGCCCTCCAGGATAAATGGACCGGGCCCTTCAAAGTGGTTGAGCGGAAGAGCCAGGTCACGTACTTGGTGGAGGTCCAGTCACCACGGGACCCCCTCCGGGTCCTCCACTTGAACCGCCTCAAGCCCCACTTTGTGCGGACGGAGCTGAGCCTCCGACTGGCCACTGATGATGGGTCCGAGGAGGAGTCGGATCCTCTCCCGGATCTCCTGTGCACCAAAGAGAAGGACGGCTCCGTAGAGGGAGTGAACCTCTCCCCATCCCTCACTTCCCAGCAACGTGAGGATTGTCGCCAGCTCCTAGGGCAGTTTTCCGATCTCTTCTCCCTGGTCCCCAAAGTCACCGACTGGTGTGTCCATGACGTGGACACCGGAGACAGCCCACCGGTGAAACACCGAGCCTACAGAGTCCCTGATCGAGTCCGGTCCTGCATTCAGGCCGAGGTCTCGAAGATGTTGACCTTGGGAGTGATCGAACCCTCAGACAGTCCCTGGGCCAGCCCCGTGGTCCTGGTCCCGAAAGCTGCTGCCCCCGGTGTCGCCCCAGAGCTCCGCTTCTGCGTGGACTACCGAGGACTCAATGAGGTCACCCGAGCCGATGCCCACCCCATTCCCCGAGCCGACGAGCTCATTGACCGGCTCGGGGCTGCTCGGTTCCTCAGCACCTTCGATCTCACCTGCGGCTACTGGCAAATTGCGCTCACAGAAGGAGCCAAGGAGCGGTCCGCCTTCTCCACCCCGGATGGGCACTATCGCTTTCGCGTGATGCCCTTCGGGATGAAAAATGCCCCGGCCACCTTCCAGCGACTGGTAAATAGAGTCCTGGCCGGGCTGGAAAAATTCAGCGCTGCATATCTCGACGATATTGCAGTTTTTAGTTCCGAATGGAGTGAGCACCTCCGGAGGGTGCTAACCGCCCTGCGCCAGGCAGGCCTCACCGTGAAAGCCAGCAAGTGCCAGATTGGGCAAGGGTCGGTAACCTACCTAGGGCACCAGGTCGGAAGCGGTCAGGTCGCCCCTCTACAGCCCAAAATCGACGCCATCCTAGCCTGGGAACCCCCCACTACCCAAACGGAGGTCCGAGCCTTTCTGGGCCTCACGGGCTACTATCGGAGATTCATCCGGAATTACGGCAGCCTGGTCGGTCCCCTCACGGGACTCACGTCGAAGAAACAGCCCAAGAACGTGCAGTGGACCCCTGCCTGCCAAGAGGCGTTCGATGCCCTGAAAGCGGCCATGTGCACTGCCCCCGTCCTCCAGGCCCCCGACTATTCCAAGGAATTTGTGGTCCAAACGGACGCCTCCGAGCATGGAGTTGGGGCCGTCCTGTCCCAGGTGAATGACCAAGGCCTAGACCAACCCGTGGCCTTCCTCAGCCGAAGGCTGTTGCCCAGAGAACAAAGATGGAGCACCATCGAGCGCGAGGCGTTCGCCGTAGTCTGGGCCCTCAAGAAATTACGCCCTTACCTGTTCGGCACCCATTTCAAGGTCCAAACCGACCATCGCCCCTTGCGATGGCTCATGCAGATGCGAGGAGAAAACCCCAAGCTACTGCGGTGGTCAATCTCCCTCCAGGGGATGGATTTCACCGTGGAACATCGCCCTGGGACTGACCACGACAACGCCGATGGCCTCTCCCGGTTCTTCCGCCTCAGCGAAGAGAACCCCCAAGAGGATGGGTAGTTCTCTCCGGCTTTCAGCTGGGGGGGACGCGTGTTAGACCCGGCCCTCGGGACATAGCCATACCTGACCCCTGCACCTCACACAGCCCCCGAACCCACGACCTAGTCGATCCTTCCCACCAGAACACACACACCCGACCCAGACTTTCCCGTCCGTGGCCTTCCTCCTTTCGGCCACCCCGGGCCCGCGTGCCCACTTGAGGCACCAAGATGGCCGCCCGGCCCCAGCGCGACCCTGGCCTAGAGGCACCACTCCGGCTGGAGGACATCGCGCTCCCCTTGGGATGAGAGAGGGAGGAGCAGTTTCTATCACACCTCTGAGCTTCCCTGGGAAGGTGGGTTTCGATCGGCCCGCCGGCCTCCCCGAGGGCTGGCTCCACGCCTGCTGGGTGTCTGGGACTCCTCCCAACCCGGCCCTGAAAGGATCAAAAGACAATGGCAGGAAAACCCCGACAAGCGACCCCCAGGTGACAAGACCTCTGCCTGCACAGACTCCGGACATCAAAGAGGAGTCGCCCTATAACAAGGGGTGCTCTGGGACTGTCCGGCAGATTCGCCTTGGAAACACCTGAGCCTTGCTGAGTGACTCGCGGCTCCCTGAAGATCGTAAGACCTCCGAACTTGTGCTTGAGCCCTGCTGAGTGACTCGCGGCTCCCTGAAGATCGTAAGACCTCCGAACTTGTGCTTGAGCCCTGCTGAGTGACTCACGGCTCCCTGAAGATCGTAAGACCTCCGAACTTGTGCTTGAGCCCTGCTGAGTGACTCGCGGCTCCCTGAAGATCGTAAGACCTCCGAACTTGTACTTGAGCCCTGCTGAGTGACTCGCGGCTCCCACAGACTCTCTTGGTCCCGCCGGACCCCACGACGACAAGTGTATCCCCCAGCTCGAGGATTGTGAGCTGCGCGCCGGGTACGCTCCTGCATTTGATCCCTATCCCCCAAAGACTGTCCCGCTACCTCCTACCCCCCTCAAAGACTCTGTGAGCCCGCGCTCCACTTGTATATATTTGCCTCGCTGATCATAAAGATCCTACAACTCCGATCTGATAAAGATTTATTCTTAAGAACTCCCGGTGTGGTGTCTCTTTGTCGTGTGGTGCCGAGTGTACGATCCTAGATACGAGATTCCTCCCCTGAGGAGTCTCCCGCCAGTGCCCGGCTACGATATCTCGAGGGTTGGTCTCAGAATAGTCAGGGCCCCCTCCGGGCTCCTCTGAGGTCGCCTTCTAACACATGTCGACTCTTCACTTTCTTCTGCACAAAGACACGCATCCTGCAAAGGCAGTGTGTGAGTGTAATGGTACAGGGCTTCTAAGGGTGGCACAATAAGTGCTGCAGTCCTTAGAGGTCTTCCCTGGTCACACTGCCTTGGGTACCTGTGGTACCATTTACCAGGGGCTGACCTGTTGCCAGAGATGCCAATTGGCAGCTTTAAGGAAAGAACATAGGCCCTTGGCACCTGCTTGACAGGAGCCCAGGGCAGGCTCAGTCAAAGCACATCAGCAGTTCAGCAAAAAGTGGGGGCTACCATGCAGAAAGAGGGCACTTTCTCACAGTTAGGATATAGGATTAAAAAAACCTTAGAAATTCACTGAAAAAAACGAAGGTTACAGGGACATTATAGTTAGCTCAGGTAGCTATAACTGCTGAATTTCACTGGTTTTGTACGAGTGAAATTTGAGCCTAACTATGACTTACGCCCCGCAATGCACTGCTTAAAACCTCACATATTACATCACTCATGACATGGTCAGTGACATCAGTGATGACATCTCAAATGACAGCACGGATGACATCATCCACCAAACCACTGATACACCCACTCACACTCCCTGGAACCTCTCTTACACCCACTCTTTTCACAGACCCATACCAGTACTGGCACAGTCAGTCACTAAACCATAGAGCCATTCACACAACCATTCACTTCAACTGCCACTCACACACCCAGTAACTCACCCATACAGCCACTAATGCATCCACTTACTCACCAATACAGCTACTCACAAATCCAGTTATACAGACATACAGATACTTACGCACCCACTTATATACCCTTACAGACATGCACACGCCCACTAAATCACCCATATAAAAACTCACACAGCCATTTACTCACTCATACAGGTACTCTCATATCCAAACTCACCCATACAGCCACTCACACTGCCACTCACTCACCCATACAACCACTCACACACCCATTCACACCCTCACAGAACCACTTCTCACATCCATACAACCACTCACTCACACACCCACTCACTTATTCTTACAGCCACTCACATAGATATTCACTCTCCAAAGCAGCTCCTCACACCCACTCACTTAACAATACACACACTCAAATAGCTGCTTGCTTACCGATACAGCCATTTACATACCCACTCCCTCACCCATGCAGCCACTGTCACACCTCTGCGGCCACTTACACAGCCACTAACTCACTCATACATCAATTCACACTCACTCTCCAAAACAGCCACTCACTCACCCAGATAGCTACTCACATACCCACTAACCCTACCATACAGCCACTCACACACACACCCATTCACACAACCATACAACCACTCAGACATCCACTCACACACTGATAGTCAGATAGCCACACAGATGAGATATGTTTGAAATAGTATGACTATTTAATAATACAGAAAGAATTGTAATTTAACTTATGCTGCAGCTTAGTATATATCTTTAAGTCTCAGAAACATATATGAAACCCTTACAGTCATGGATGATGTCATCAGTGATGTCATTTGAGATGACCACATCATGAGTGATGTAATATGTGAGCTCATAAGCACTGCATTGCGGGGGCGTAAGTTATAATTAGCTTAGGTAATTGTAACTGCTGAATTTCACTGGTTTTGTGCGAATGAAATCTGGTCGTAAGTATAACATCCCTGTAACCTCAGTATTTTCAGTGAAAATATATATATACACACACACATACACACACACATATATATATATATATGTATATATATATATATATATATATATATATATATATATATATATATATATATATATATATATATATATATATATTACCTACTGGCGGTCGCCAGTAGGTAATTATAGTTAGGACCACGTTTCCATCGGAAATCCGCAACATTCTATTTTGAATAACTTTTGCGCTGGTCGACGAATCCTTGCGAATTATTCAAAATAGGTGGGGCGCTACGCTCCGCTCCTACCCTGAAAGTCTCGGGGGGATTCGTCAAGCGGGGGCTGAAATAAAAGGGGGGTCCCAAAACGCGTTTTTCCCATGCATTTTTCCATAGGACCTTTAGACACAGCTACAGCCCGAACGGCTGAACAGAATTACTTGAAATTTGGCAGAGAGGTAGTCCTCAGGTCAAGGAAGTGCCTTTTGTAGGTTTGGTGTAAATCTGAGAAAATAGCCTTTAAATCAATATATATATCTGAGCCAGCTTACGGTGCGCTTACGGTGCGCTTACCGTATGCGTACGATGGCGTGCGCGAGCGCGATTCTGATTGGCTGTTAGATCTTAGTAAACATTCAAATCGGTCGAAACCAGGAAGCGGCGGCCGCCATTTTCTCTCTCGCACTCAGAGTGTGGATTAAAAAACAAAGGACAAAAACATGTAAAGGAGCTGTTTAGCCAGCTCCAAAGCACCTAGCCATGTTGAGGGATTCCCCAAAGATCCCCCAAGGCCAAAAACTGAATTTTAATTTTTTCGCTAATTTCGCCGATTACGCTTACCGTACGCGTACGGTAAAAAATTATTGAAAAAAAAAAATTATCCACACCCTCCCCACCCCGTGTGCAAATGGTGCACGAAGGGCACCATTTGTGCATGGCTTATCAACCGTTAAAAAAAATAAAATATAACCTTTCACAACGAAGCGCATCATATGTCCTCCATGTGCGCACGGTGCGCGAAGCTCATCGTGCGTACATGGCCCATCTAGCGTAACGTGGGCACGCGGTGCGCGTAGCGCACCGCGTGCCCACCGTGCGTGCACGGCACTAACTGCGTAAAGTGGGCGCGCGGTGCGCGAAGCGCACCGCGTGCTCACCGTGCGCGCACGGAACGAACTGCGTTAAGTGGGCGCGCACGCCACGAATGGCGTAAAGTAACTTAGCATTTAAAAAACCGTACTAATTCACTGAAAAAACCATAGGTTTCACACACGTTATAGTTAGGAATTAGCATTTAAAAAACCTTGCAAATTCACTGAAAAAACCATAGGTTTCACACATGTTATAGTTAGCGGAAATTTTACTGATAAAAAACCAATGAAATTCCCCCGTTATAGTTAGTGCAGGCAACTATAACTCACGCGACCGCAATCTTCTGCTGATGACATATGTGTCTTTATGAAAAAAAAATATTTGTAATATATGTATAGCTAAAAATTTATGGAAGAAGACATGGGCAAATAAGTGTCTAAATACAGTATTAGCATCAGCAGAGGATTGCGGTCGCGTGAGTTATAGTTTCCTGCACTAACTATAACGGGGGAATTTCATTGGTTTTTTATCAGTAAAATTTCCGCTAACTATAACATGTGTGAAACCTATGGTTTTTTCAGTGAATTTGCAAGGTTTTTTAAATGCTAATTCCTAACTATAACGTGTGTGAAACCTATGGTTTTTTCAGTGAATATATATATATATATATATATATATATATATATATATATATATATTCACTGAAAAAACCATAGGTTTCAGGCACGTTGTAGTTAGGAATTAGCATTTACAAGACCACATTCACTGATGACATCATCCAGTGAATGTGTGTTTTTCTGAAAATTACATATGTTTTATATATGTATATCTCAAGGTCGATGGAAGAATAAATGGGTATATAAGTGTCTAAATGGATGATTTGTTTTTGAAAAATTGATTGTATAACTGACTGATTAAGTGTATCTTAGTGAATACATGGCTTAGTGAGTAATGTTTAAATATGTAAATTACTGTATCAGTCTCGCACTTTGTGTATAAGTGGCTGCATGGGTTGGTGAGTAGCTACATGAGTCTCTATATAGGTTATTAGTTGGTTTTTTGAGTATCAGTAGGAGTGTCTGAGTGTCTGTATGGTTCGGTGGGGGGTATTACGTAGTGCATAGGTGCATGAATGAGTGACTCACTGTTTATATGTGTTGAAGACAGCATGTGTGCAGGACTGTATGGGTGGATGAGTGTGTGCATGGGTGTGTTAGTGAGTGAATGGCTGTCTCAATATTGTCTTTATGAGTAACTACATATGTTTTAAACTAGTATATGTGACTATTGGTGTATATAAGTGAGTATATGTGAGAGTGAGAGATTGGCAGAGTTCCTGTATGAATAAGTATGTGTTTCTATAAGTGATTGTTTAAAAGACTAAGTATGTGTAAGTTTCTTTAGAAGTAAGTGTGGTGGTGTGTGTATAACTGTATATGCAAGTAAATGGATGTTTGAATCTTTATTAGCATGAGTGACTATGTGTGTGAGTAACTCTATGGATGAGTGGCATTGTGTAACAGGATGTATAGGTGTATGAGTATATATGATGAGTGAGTACATGTATGAGTGACCGTATAGGACTGTTGGTGAATGAGTGGATGTGTATGTGGATCTTAGAATTACTGAATAGGTTGTTGTATCTGGTATTGGTATGTCCATTGTTTTGAAAATTTTAGTTTCTATTTTTGAATGTGCGTATCAAAGGTTATATTAGGGGGAGAGGAGGTCTGCCACTGTATCACAAGGATGATGGCATCAGTGATGTCATTTGAGATGTCATCAGTGATGTCACTGACCATGTCATGAGTGATGTGATATGTGACGTCATCAGCAGTGCATTGCGGGCGCGCGAGTTATAGTTAGCTGAACTAACTATAACGGGCGAATTTCAATGGTTTTGTACGAGTGAAAAGTCCAGCTAACTATAACACCCCTGAAACCTATGTTTTTTTCAGTGAATTTTTAAGGTTTTGTAAATGCTAATTCCTAACTATAACGTGCCTGAAACCTATGGTTTTTTCAGTGAATTTCAAAGGTTTTTTAAATGCTAATTTCTAACTATGCCTACAGAGATAGGACATGTGAAGAAAGAAGAAAAACGCACAGAAAGAAAAAAAAGAAATGCAGAAAGAAGCAACAGAAGTCCTCAAAGACGAAGAAAAGTGCAGGAAGAAGGATAACGTGCAGAAAGAACAAACAGAAGAGCAGAAAGAAGCCTTGTTGCAAAATCATCCTGTACCTTCAACTTTTTCAGACGGATACTGTCACGATGGCCGGGGAATTCTCTCCTCAGGATGACGCTGAAGTTAATGGGGTCCACCTCCCATCCGTCCCCAGTCCGGAGAACGTGTAACACACACGGACTATGGAGACAGGTGGGCGAGGGAAGGAAGGGAAGGAGCAGCTGGGAGAGGGATCTGGAACGAAACAAGCACACCGTCAGACACCCGTCAGTAGGGACCCACTATTTACCTCCCCCTCCCACTTTGCAGTGGTTTCTCACCTGTCACCTTCCAACCCGGGGTTTTGAGGGTTCTCTGGCCTGGCCTGCGTGACGCTCAGTTGAGGTTAGCACTAACGTATCACCGCAGAGCCCGGGCGGACCCTTGGGATCGAACCGGAAGGGACGCTGCCCACTGGGAGCAAAAGCCAGCACTTGAATGTCAGTGCTTGATGCCCCCCAGAGCGCGTCCTGGATCAGGGTCACTCCCAAAAGAACGAGGAAATCGCCTCCCTGAAGGCTAAAGGAAAGAACAGTACTCACAGTTGTGTAGTGCTGAAAAAAGGAACGGGCGCTGCAACTCTAAACCCGGAACTCCATGGGCTGAGGAGTGCCCCAGTTCGCGCTTCCACTCTGGACCCGGTTCTCCGTGGGCAGAGGAGCGCGTGGAATGGAGGAGGGAAGAAAACAGGAACGGGGAAGGTTGTTCCGACGCGTACCAGCGTCGGGGCTCACCGGCGAGGTTTTCACCTTCGCACTACCACTCTGGACCCGGTAATCCTTGGGCAGAGGAGCGCTGATGGAGTTTCCCTGGAGTCTGGATACAAGGACGAGGGTAAGGCCAAGGACGCAGAGCTGGAACGTTGTTTCCGAAACAAGAGTGCGAACAGGACTGGCTGGAATCATCGGCACCGCTTGGTGTTTGTTGGCGGTTTTAACCGCTGTCGCGCTCGGCGCCGAACACGTGGGGCGTGTTCTGCCGGGCGTTCTGGGAAACGTAGTTCCCCCACGTGGCGGGGATGCGAGCGGTGTACTACCGGTTCTCGCCACCTGACAGCACACCCCCCTCCCCACCGAGTCAAGCGCCGCGAGGAGCACCGGGCTTCCCGGGGCAGCGGCGGTGGAAGGCAGCCACCAGGCGGGGGGCGTGGATCGCCGACGCCGGCTCCCAGGAATGCTCCTCCGGCCCATACCCCTTCCACGCCAGGAGGTACCACTCCCTGCCCCGCACCAGCTTGGAGTCCAGCACCTTCTCCACCACGTACTCCCGCTCATGCTGCACCCAAACCGGAGGAGGGACACGTTTCACAGGACAAAATGAGGGTTTGAGCAATGAGACGTGGAACACGGGGTGTATGTGCATGTGTGGTGGGAGACGGAGCTGTACGGCCACGGGGTTGACGTGGCGAACCACCGCATAGGGGCCTATAAACTTGGGATTGAACACACTGGGTTTCTTGAAGGAGATGTGTTTTGTGGACAACCATACTTTATCCCCCTTACGGTACACGGGATTGGGCCTACGGTGCTTGTCGGCCTGCGCCTTGTACCTGTCCTTTGCTATGCGGAGGTTTTCGCGGGCCGTTGTGAGGGTTGAGCGTATCTGCGCGAGTCGGTGTTGGAGATCGGGCAGAGTGACGCCAGAGCGTGGGAGCAAAAAAGGGGTGAAACGAGGGTGAAACCCAGAGGAGAGGTAGAAGGGAGTGTGTTTTGTGGATGCATGAACGGTGCTGTTATAAGCTATCTCAGCCACCCATAACCACTCCACCCAGGCTTCCGAGGCTTTGTTCACATAGCAACGGAGGTACTGCTTCAGGGTTTGGTTGAGGCGCTCGGTTTGACCATCGGATTGGGGATGGAAGCTGGTGGACAGGGACGATTGAATCCCCAGCTCGGTGCACCAGACCTTCCAAAAGCGGGCTGTGAATTGGGACCCCCTGTCCGACACGATCTCCAATGGAAGGCCGTGGAGCCGTACGATGTCCTTCAACATGAGTTTCGCCAAGGCCCCCGCTGTGGGTATCTGCCTGCACGGGATGAAATGCCCCATTTTGGTGAGGTAATCGATGACGACCACAATAGCTGTGCAGTTCTGATCTTTCGGCAGTCCCACTATGAAATCGACGGAGATCTTTTCCCACGGAGTCACAGGGGTCGGTAGTGGACGCAGGAGGCCTTGTTGCTTGCAGTGGTCGGTTTTCATCTGAGCGCAGACGGTGCAGTGCTTGACCCATCGTAGGACATCCGGTCGAACCGACGGCCACCAGAACTGTCGCAGTACCTTTTCCAGGGTCTTGGAGCCACCCATGTGGCCGGCGCTGGGGGCGTCGTGGCACCAGCTGAACACGAGCTGTCGGAGGCGGAGTGTAGGGACCAGAACTCGGGAGCCACACAAGGGGATGCCTTGCACCAAACGCCACTCCTTGTGGCTGCGCAACCAGGACGACCAGGCGAACGATTTGATACCCCGCTTCACTCCGTCGAGGAACGATCCGGTTTCCACTCTCCCCACCACGTTGTCGGGGGTAATGATGGCTCGTTCGGCGTCTGCCAAGGGGAGACAGGTCATACCCTGGCGGGATAAGGTATCCGCCTTTTGGTTCTGGGTTCCTGGTTGGAACGTGACGAGGAAGTGGTACTCCGCGAAGAAGAGCATCCACCGTTGTTGTCTGGGGGTGAGATGCCTAGCAGACCGCAAAAACTGGAGGTTGCGATGGTCGGTATAGACTGTGACCTGGTGTTGTGCCCCCTTCAGCCAGTGTCTCCATTCTAGGAAGGCTTCCCGAATCGCTAGCAGTTCCTTTTCGGCGATCGTGTAGTTCTTTTCGGCGGGGTTGAGTTTCCTGGACAAGTAGGCCACTGGATGGAGGTGGCCGGTGTCTGGATGCCGCTGTGACAGAACCGCCCCGACTGCGATGTCAGAAGCGTCCGCCTCCACTATGAACGGGAGTTCAGGTTTGGCATGGCGTAGGACCGGAGCGGTGGTGAATGCGGTCTTGAGCTGCTCGAACGCTCTCTGTGTCTCGGGTTGTCAGGAAAACGGAACGCCTTTGCGAGTCAGTTTCGTAAGAGGTGCCACCAGTTGGGAGAAATGATGGATGAAGCGCCGGTAGAAGTTGGAGAAGCCGAGGAAGCTTTGCACCTCCTTGACAGTTGTAGGTGGCGGCCACTTCACCACTGCTTGCACCTTCCGATCCGACATGACTTGTCCGGCGGGAGTCAGGAGAACACCCAGGAATTCCACTGTCGTCACGTGGAATTCACACTTCGTGAGCTTGCAGTATAAACGGTGCGCGCGGAGGGCTTGCAAGACCTGTCTCACGTGGACGACGTGTTCCTTCGCGTTGGCCGAATAGATAAGGATGTCGTCGATGTAGACTATGACGGACTTATCCAGGTAGTCTCTTAAGGCCTCGTTGAGGAAGAACTGGAAGGCGGCAGGGGCGTTGCAGAGCCCAAAGGGCATCACGAGGTACTCGAATAACCCATACCGCGTCTTGAATGCCGTCTTCCATTCGTCCCCTTCTCTCATTCGAACCAGGTGGTATGCCCCCCGGAGGTCCAGCTTGGTGTACAGGGCTGCCTCCCTGACCTGCTCGAGCAGCACCGGGATCAACGGCAAGGGTTATTGGTTCTTTATTGTCACTGCGTTGAGCGCGCGATAGTCAATGCAGCAACGCAACTCACCGTTGGCCTTTGGGATGAAGAAGAGCGGAGAGGCTGCGGGCGATCGAGAGGGGTGAATGAAACCCAACGCGAGGTATGTGTCCAGATACTCTCGGAGGTGGCTCGTTTCGGGTCCTGTGAGAGCATAGACACGGCAACAGGGGATGACAGCTCCAGGTTCCAGGTCGATGCGGCAGTCATATGCCCGATGGGGCGGCAGCTCTTCGGCCTTCCGTTTGTCGAAGACGTCCGCATAGGCGCTATACCAAGCCGGGAGCACTACGTCTTTCTCCGCCGCCGTGGCGATATGTTGCTGAGAGACCAACGGAGGGGGTGGAGGTGAGTCAGGCACCGTACAGTGTTGACGGCAAAAGGTGGAGCAAAAGGAAATGGTGTTCGCGGACCACTCTATGGTAGGTTCGTGTTTTCTTAACCAGGGTAGCCCCAGAATGAGTTTGCACCGGGGAGCTTTGATGATGTTTAAGGCCAACCATTCGCCGTGGGTCTTCCCGATGGTCATCCAGAGGGCTGGGGTGACATAACGGATGGGCCCCGAGTCCAACTCTTTCCCATCTACAGCATAGACGAGTTCAGGCGTGTGTTTGGGGAGAAGAGTGACCCCCAGCTTCTGGGCTTCGGTCTCGTCCAAAAAGCATCCTGTGGCCCCAGAATCAATCATGGCCCGAATGGTCCGAGTGGTATGGTCTATCACGACTTGAAGCGTGAGGAAGAAGTGGTCCGGCTCTGCCTCAGCATCGGCTTCCACCGAAGGGATGGAGTGGTAGCTTGAAGGCTTCCCTTCGAGGTCCTTCAAGCCTGGGCGTTTCCCGCCTCCCCTTCTCCCGTCACTGCCGCGGCTTGGCCTGCGCGAGGCCTTCCGACCTTAGGACGAACGGGACATTCTCTGAGGTAATGGCCTTTCTTGCCGCAGTACAGACAGAGGCCCTGCTTCCGGCGGTAATCCTTCTCACTCGAGGTTAGGGACGCTCTCACTGCCCCTATCTCCATGGGTTCGGGCCGGGCCGGCCCGTGATCAGGTGCTCGTGCCAGATCCGAGGACGGAGGGGGCCTTTCCTTTCTCCTATGGTCTCCTTTCCTTTCTCGGAGGCGGTATTCCAACCGCGAGGCAAGTTCCATCATCGCAGCACAGGAGCGTGGTTGGGGATCTATTTGTGCAATGACGTCCTTCAATTCTTCCGTCAACCCCCGGTAAAAGATGGCTGACTGTTTTGCTTCAGGCCAGTCAGTTTCCGCTACCAGCCTCCTGAAACTGTTGAGGTATCCGAGAAAATCGGAACTGCTCTGTTTGAGGTCGAGAAGATCGCGATCCGCGGAGAAGGTATCGGCTCTTCGGTCGAAGGTTTTCTCGAACTCTTCGCGGAACGTATCCCAATCATAGAGCAGGGCGTCGTCCCTCCTGACGATAGGCACCGCCCATTGGGCCGCTTCTCCTGACAGGTACGAGATGAGGAACGCTACCCTAGCCTGGTTAGTAGCGAACAGCTTGGGTTTACAATGGAAGTTGAGGAGGACCTGAGTCATGAAGACCTGTACTTTCTGCATATCCCCATGGAACCGTTCAGGAGGGGCCAGGGGAACATGCGCGGGCATCTCTACCACTACCTGGGGCGTGGAGGCTGGGCCAATACTCCCGGCATCAAAGGGATTCCGTTGGATACGGTCCATCCGGGAGTGTAGGGCAGCGGTTTCTTGACGTGAGGCGGCTAGTTCCCTCTGGACAAGAGCCAGGGCTGCCACCACGTCCTCTAAGGTGGTCATCCCCTACGACAGTGTGATCGGGAGGAGCGATAATTCGTGGGCCGATGATTCTGTCACGATGGCCGGGGAATTCTCTCCTCAGGATGACGCTGAAGTTAATGGGGTCCACCTCCCATCCGTCCCCAGTCCGGAGAACGTGTAACACACACGGACTATGGAGACAGGTGGGCGAGGGAAGGAAGGGAAGGAGCAGCTGGGAGAGGGATCTGGAACGAAACAAGCACACCGTCAGACACCTGTCAGTAGGGACCCACTATTTACCTCCCCCTCCCACTTTACAGTGGTTTCTCACCTGTCACCTTCCAACCCGGGGTTTTGAGGGTTCTCTGGCCTGGCCTGCGTGACGCTCAGTTGAGGTTAGCACTGACGTATCACCGCAGAGCCCGGGCGGACCCTTGGGATCGAACCGGAAGGGACGCTGCCCACTGGGAGCAAAAGCCAGCACTTGAATGTCAGTGCTTGATGCCCCCCAGAGCGCGTCCTGGATCAGGGTCACTCCCAAAAGAACGAGGAAATCGCCTCCCTGAAGGCTAAAGGAAAGAACAGTACTCACAGTTGTGTAGTGCTGAAAAAAGGAACGGGCGCTGCAACTCTAAACCCGGAACTCCATGGGCTGAGGAGCGCCCCAGTTCGCGCTTCCACTCTGGACCCGGTTCTCCGTGGGCAGAGGAGCGCACCAGTTCGCGCTACTACTCTGTACCCGGAACTCCGTGGGCAGAGGAGCGCGTGGAATGGAGGAGGGAAGAAAACAGGAACGGGGAAGGTTGTTCCGACGCGTACCAGCGTCGGGGCTCACCGGCGAGGTTTTCACCTTCGCGCTACCACTCTGGACCCGGTAATCCTTGGGCAGAGGAGCGCTGATGGAGTTTCCCTGGAGTCTGGATACAAGGACGAGGGTAAGGCCAAGGACGCAGAGCTGGAACGTTGTTTCCGAAACAAGAGTGCGAACAGGACTGGCTGGAATCATCGGCACCGCTTGGTGTTTGTTGGCGGTTTTAACCGCTGTCGCGCTCGGCGCCGAGCACGTGGGGCGTGTTCTGCCGGGCGTTCTGGGAAACGTAGTTCCCCCACGTGGCGGGGATGCGAGCGGTGTACTACCGGTTCTCGCCACCTGACAGATACTGGTGGTAACTGAGTCTGACTAACCAGTCCTAGAGCCAGTGCTATGTTAAAAGACACTCAGAATACAGTGAAAACACCTACATACACTGGGGAACACTATGCGTTGGGTTCCCCCTGACCTCCTCTGTAAGCCCCTAGTATATAATAGGGCAGGGGATTAAAACTACCTTTTAAAACGCGCCACAGGGCGTGTTTGCACACGTCACCTCAGGCCCCGTCCCCTCCCTTCCCCACTGCGTAAACACGCCCTGTGGCCGTTTTAAGTTGGGAGATTAAGTCCCCTTGAATCCTGAATGTTATAACGCACAGCGCTATGCCATACATATTACAATCTGGGATCCATATCTTTGTCACAGTGCATACGCAACGTTACACCCCCCAGCACATATTTTATATTACAACTTTAGAGACTAGTTAGGTTACACAACACTGCCCTGTGCATATTACACTCCAAGGCGCATATCGCATAGCACGCGCTAGTGCCTGTGCTATCTCGCGCTCTCCAATGAATCTGTCATTGCGCGCAATGTATTGCATATTATATTTCATGCCCCGGTTCATCTTATATCACACTTTTTGGTGCATAGTTTATACCATATACTATATCTAGTTTTCATTTTCAATCGTGCTCTCAGGACTATGTTCTATATAACACTGCATCCACCTACCCTTTTCACGGGCATTACATTTTGCGATGGGGGGTGGAGGGTCAGGGGGTGTTTCTGTCAAGTGAGCCCGGAGTCACAGTCACAAACGTCCTCTTCTTCCTGAATAAAAGTGAGATTATGCTGCATACTTGTTCATATTTTAAGTAGTTCGCACAGACACACATTTTAAAAACAATAAAGTTCCTAATACCCACCTTCTCTGAACAGTTAGCTTGCTGCCCCATCCACCTCCTCCCTATCCTCTGTTGTCTGAATCCATGGACTAGCCTCCTCCCTCCTGCCATGCATGGTCTGATGTGCTGCCACTGCCCTCCATTTAGCATGATGTACCAGTCCACTCCTCCTGCCCTCCATTGCCCAATTCTATGGCCCATCATTGACCTCCTGCTTAGCCTCTGTGCTTAGCTTGCTGCCCCTATTCTCCTTCCCCCTGCTCTCCGATGTCTTTGTGCATGCCCCTGCTCCATCCTTTTTGCCCACCATGTTCCATGGACCTGCCACTCCTATCTACTCTGAGCGTTCTGTTGAGCTGCCACTCCCCTCCCACCTGCCTAGCATTGTCAGATGACTGTAACCTGTCCTTGCCACCTCCACCCTGCCTGTCCACATGCCATGCCCTTATCCCCTTCCTCCTGTCCTCCATGGTCCATTTTACTGCCACACCCTTCTGCCCTCCCTGGTCTGTTGTGCTGCAACTGCTCCTCCTGCCTGCCCCGCGCGGTCTGTTGTGAGGCCCCTTCCCCTGAACTCTCTTGTCTGTGCCCAGGTCCTGACCCTCCCTTCTATCCTCCATAGTCCTTTGTGCATGCCCCTGCACCCTCCTTCTTGCCCATCATAGCCATTGTGCTGCCACTAACCCTCCCGCTTGCCATGCATGGTCTTCTGTGCTGCCATGGCCCCTCCCACCTTCCCTCCATTGTCTGTGTGTATGCCATCATAGTCTCTTTGTTGCTCTCCATGGTGTGTCTTGTTTCTAGTGCCCATCCTGCCTGACCTCCATGGTCATCTTGCTGCTCCTGCCCTGCCCCCTTGCCCTCAGCCCTCTGTTTCCATGTGCAGACCCCTATTCCCTCCCTCCTGGCTTGTCTGTTCCATTGTAATGCCCCTGATCCGTCCCGCCTGCCCTTTATGGTCTGTTATGCTGCAGCTTTTCTTTCCTGTCCGTCCATTATGGTCAGCTAGCTACTATTGCCTCTTTCCCCTCTGTTCTCTGTTGTCCATGTGCATGGTCCTGTCCCCTCCCTATTGCTTTCTATGGATTGTTGTGCTGCACTCCTGTCCCGCATGCCCTGTGTGGTGTATTATGCTGCTGCAAACCCTGATGCCTGCCCTGTAGGGTCAGTTTGGTGCACCTCTCCATGTCCCTCCTGTCCTCTGTTATCCGAGTCCATGTCCGTACCCCAATTCCTCCTGCCTACCATGATCCAATGAACCATACTTGCGAACATTTTGAACTTGGTAAGAGGGAGATTTTGAAAAAAACTGGGGTATTGATTTTCCCCTTTGAGTTACATTGAAAAAGAGGAGATTGTAGGCAGGAGACAGATCAAATAAAGCCCATTTGAGCTTAAAAACATTGGACGTTTCCTGGCTGAAACGAGTCTGTTGGCATGTATGGTTGTACTACCACTGCCTCTTCCTTCTGCCCACAATGGTCTATTATATTGCCACAGCCACTCTTGCCAGTCCTGTATTGTTGGTTTGTTGCCCCTGCCCCCCTTTCCACTGCCCTCCATAGTCTGTTGTGCTGCCACTGCCCTTCCTGCCTGCCCAGTGTGGTCAAATTGTTGCCTCTGCACTCTCCTACCTGCCTTCCATTTTCAGAGTCCGTGCCCCTGGCCTCTGCCTCTCAACAGTATACCAATGAACAACTAGATTGCTAACATTCTATATTTATTACAAAAGTGTGCAACGCCTGACGTCATCTTGATGTAATCAAAACTGTAATACCTAGAGCATTTCCTTTAGAAATTACATATATGAGAGGGTCTTATTTTCATCAAAATTATGGTTAGTGCTCTAAAAAACTAAAATGAGGACATATTTTCTGAGTTTTCAAATAGCGACAAAGAACTTTTAAATTATTTGTAATCTTTATGTTTTTTATCCAGTTGACCACTTGATTAAATGTTGCACTTAGGGGAGAGGATGTGGTGTTACTTCCAGAGCTGCAGACTTTGCAATTGGGGAACCAGGTTGGAGTTTCTGCTTCAGCTCAACATTCTGTGATTCTGGTCAAATCACTTAATCTCCCCATGTCTACAACCAAAATGAATTTGATCTTGTGTGATGTAACCAATGCTCATGTAAAGCACTCCAATACCTGACAAGTCTGCACTATATAAAACTGCAAATACACAAATAATAAGTGTTTTGCACACTTCTGTCATTGGGCTACATGTGGGCTACATGTGGGTGATATTTGTGCTGCATTTGGGCTCTTTTGTCTCTGGTGGCCATCTTGGGAGATTTATTTGTTATGAAGTTTCCTAATTTCCTCATTTACTGCAGTCTCCTCAGTAGGAAATGTTTTCAGTTTTTTACTTTGATTCCATCAGAAGGTATTCGGATATGTCACACATTTGCCTTAAATTCTGAATGTTAGCACTCTAGTTGCTCATTAGATCACTGTAGTAAAGCTACTGCTCACCACGGAAGTCTGCTGCTGGTATTAAAAGTGCATGTTTCATTCTGCATATCAGAATTTGTTAATGAAATAGAAGAGGATTTGAGAAGTCACTCAAAATGTGCCCTAAGTTTTCTTTCTTCAGCACTACTCATAATTTCTATTGCAAAATGAACCCCCTCATTGTGTTCCTTTTTAAATTAAATGTTTTAAGTGTTACCACTTTATTCCAATCAAGATGGCTTCAGGTGTGCAATACGTTTGTCATAAGTAGGACTGTTAGCGCTCTAGTTGTTCTTTAGAACACTCTGAGAAGCTGCAGTAGGTCACAAAGGAATCAACTGACAGTCTCTGCCCTTGTTGGATGTACATGTTTTACTGAGAATGTCAGACTTCATTCTCACATGACTGAGAAAGATAATGTGAATTTACAGAAAATATGCTCTCAGTTTCGCTTATAGATCACCTTCCAAACCTCTGTGGGAAAAGCATGAGAAAATAGTTTTCTCTCAAACATGATTCATGATATCACAGCAGATGGCTTTTTCACATGGTAAAATCACCTTAGAACACACCACAATTCCTAAAATGAATATGGTACCATCAACAAATGCTTTATAATGTAACTAAAGTCTTAAAACCTTCTATTAACTGCAATGCTTTTTAATGAGATGCTATCATGTATATTGGTCCCAAGATGGCTGCCAATACTTCTTGGATGAAGTACTGACAGCCAATCAAATCTCACGATGAGATGTGTGGTTAGGCTCCGCCCAGATATATCTATCTTTTTAACTCTAATTTTCTCAGGAACCGTGTTATAATCTAGTAAGTGATTAATGCATCCTCTCTGTTGCTGCCCATGCCTTGCTGCTCAGTCTATGTGATGTCATCAGAATGTTGAGTGTTTGAGTGGGAAGAAGGAATCAGTTGGTGTGGAAGGGCTGAGCAGCAAGGAGGCTGCTCCTGGTGGGGCATTGCATGGCATTGTAAGAAGCATAGCATGAGACATAACTTGGATCCTATCTGAAGAATAAAGCTGTGATCCTGAACTACATCACTGGACCACGTATCTTTCATTTAATTGTAACAAACTGCTGAACGGATTTACACCATTTAAGCAAAAGGCACAAGTCTGAACTAAGGACTACCTCTTTGCCAAATTTGGTGTAATTCCGTTCAGCAGATCGGGCTGTAGCTGCGTCAACAGGTCCTATGGGAAAATGCATGGGGAAAACGCGTTTTGGGACCCCCCTTTTTTTTCGGCCCCCGCTTGACGAATCACCGTGAAATTTTCAGGATAGGAGCGGACCGGAGCTGGCCAAAAGTTTGGAAAATTTCGCGAAGATTCGTCAATTGGCGCCAACGTTATTCCAAATAGAATGTTGCGGATTTCCTATGGAAAATAGGTCCTAACTATAACTACCTACTGGCGACTGCCAGTAGTATATATATTCCAAAAGAAAACAGGCATCACGTTACTAAACAGTACGTGTTTTCTTTTGGAATATTTGAGGTGTCTGACGCACCTGGGTGGGCCTTGACCCGAGAGGCTGTGGCGCTCTTCACGTCAGGAGTTTGTTTGCAATATATACATCCAACACTGTTTGCTTGTGATAAAGCCGCTGCTGCTCCAGATCAGAGGGCGCATCGTCCTGCGGACCACCCAAGCAAGGTCTGATACATATCAGACCTTGGCTGACAATTAAATCTTACTTTGTCAAGACACGTCATTGTCATCCTTTGTTTTACGAGGGAAAGTGTGCTGATATATCTGAGAACTCTGGGTAGTTCTCAAGTTTAGGTGGAAAGCATCTCCTTTATAGAGCACCACAACACCAGATACACTCTAGATTTGCTCACCTCAAATTTCAGTTTTTCTATCAAAGTCTTTAAGCATAGGATTAGCACAGTGCCATCCACACCGAGGTAGAGAGCAGTGCTGTAGGAATGGCAAGAGGCTTTGTCCCTTTCTATCTCTGCAGGGATGGCACTGTGCTAATCCCGAAAGTTGTAACTATGAGGTTATGAGGTTAATAATTCTAGGAGAATCGGCTGAAATTGATGAAAAGATGGTGCTTTTCACTGACGCTTCCAGGCTACAAAGGGGCAATCAATTTATGAGTGTTGGAAATCGGGCAACCGGGTTAGCGGTCATCAGGTTCCCAGCACAGTGGTAGCTTGGCTCGAGCGGTTGGGGGTCAGGCACCGTGTTAAGCGTACGTCACACCCTCACAATAACCATGCGTTCATCCGTTCCAAAAACGACACTACACCGTAAAAATGATGGAAGACAAGATGAAAATATATATGTCTTTATCTTATTTTCTCTTAGTTGCAGGCTTCACATCATAAATACAATACAATAGGATTTTTCTTCAAAAGAGCAGGTCAAATAAATAATGCTACTTCGGAATTTCAACAAATAGGTTCAGGTCATCATTAAGCAAAGAATAAATAGAGGTGCAATAAATACAGACGGCAAATAAATACAGTCAGACAATAAATACAGTGCAAGAATAAATTAGTGGAAGACAATAAATAAAGCACCTTCAATAAATAAGGTAAAGCAATCAATGACAATTACAGATCAGATCACTTCCATGAGGTCACTTGGTCTTACTTTGCCCATACACAGCTTGTGGTCATTTGGATGGCATGGGGGTGTCCCACCTAGATTGATCAAGGCTGGGGCTTAAGCTGAGGCAGAACAAGGGTAACCTAAAGGTCTGGCCCTCCAAACTACACAGCCCTAATCGAGGTCACTGTACCAGTCTCAGTTCACCCCTGGCACTCCCAGGCTGGTCCTAACACCCCTCTAACCCCTAGGATGGTCCTTAGGGCTCCACGGGGCCTTAGACGCCCCCTCTACCACTTACTGTCCCTTCCACGACGATCGGCTCCGCTCGGCGCCGTGTCGACGCCGTGAGGCGGCTCCGGATCGATGTCGCTGGGCGGCCTCGACTCGATGTCGCTGGGCGGTCTCGACTCGATGTCGCTGGGCGGTCTCGACTCGATGTCGCTGGGCGGTCTCGACTCGATGTCGCTGGGCGGTCTCGACTCGATGTCACCTTCCGGCGTCGCAGGGACACGGTCTCCCCGCTTCCGGGTGTCTCCGGAGTGCGATCTCCACTCCCGACCTCCGGCGCGCTGTACCTCAGTTTCCGGCGACTCCGGTGGGCGGACTTCACTGCCCCGTCGACGCCTCACCTCGACCTCAGGTGACTCCCTACTCGACCTCCGGCGCCTCTCCACGACCTCCGTCGGCGCCCTCACTCGACCTCCGGCACCTCTTCACCACGACCTCCGTCGGTGCCCTCACTCGACCTCTGACGGCTCCGGGTACAACGTCTGCTTTCTGTCAGCGCCGCTTCTCTACCTCAGGCCCCAGGTCTCCAGGCTTCTCGACGTCAGGACTCCAGGAGGGTACCAACGAACAGGTCAGGAACTTGCTGTTCCTCCTCTTTAAGGCCTGTTCCAAATGTTCAGATCCTTAAGATTGTTCTTCTGGTTTTGGTCCCACACAGGGCTTTAGGCTGGGCTTGGTCAGTAGGGACTAGCATCAAGGGTGGGTTTCTGGACCCTGCTCCAAGCACTGGTTTCCACCTCTGCTGCCCTACTCCGACCTCCTTCTATCTCTGTCCTCTCTCCTCTCCAGTCAGATGCCAACTGCCACTCTGAGATGGCCTCCCAACATTCTAAACTGCCTCCCACTATCACAGGATTCTAGAATGTTCCAGGAGGTTCTAGAAACCTCCAGTGAGTTCTGGTTATGTCACAGGTGACAATGGATGGCCACCATTTTGTGTCTCAGGCCCTCAGACAGAAGTTCCAGGGGTAGGGAAAATGGCTCCCTGACCCTGCATCAACACTAACAAGTCTGGTGGTTCCCAAAAAGGAAAAAATATAACAGGGTTTGAGGCAGAAGTGGGACAAAATAAATAATGATGAGGAGGGACCACCCAAAGGGCTGACAGGTCTAACACGCATCCCCCCCAGCTGAAAGTGGGGAGAGCTACCCAACCCCTTGGGAGTTCTCATCACTAAGGCAGAAATACCTTGAGAGACCGTCTGCATTGGCGTGGTCCACTCCAGGCCGATGTTCCACCTGAAAGTCCATTCCCTGTAGGGAGATAGACCACCTTAGCAACTTGGGATTCTCCCCCTTCATCTGCATCAGCCACCGAAGGGGTCTGTGGTCGGTCTGAACTAGGAAGTGCGAGCCAAACAGGTATGGCCGCAACTTCTTCAGAGCCCATACCACTGCAAAGGCTTCACGCTCTATTGCACTCCACTTCTGTTCCCTGGGAAGTAGTCTCCGGGATAGGAAGACCACGGGTTGATCCAGACCCTCTTCATTGAGTTGCGATAACACTGCCCCAATGCCATGTTCCGATGCATCCGTCTGGACAATGAACTCCTTGGAAAAGTCTGGGGCCCTTAAGACCGGGGCCTCGCACATGGCTTGCTTCAGTTTCACAAAGGCCTGCTGACAAGCCTCCGTCCAGACTACCCGTCGAGGTTGCTTCTTGGACGTAAGCTCCGTGAGGGGGGCCACAATGGTACCATACCCCTTCACGAAGCGGCGGTAATATCCGGTGAGGCCCAGAAAAGCTCGGACCTCAGTCTGAGTCTTGGGGAGTTCCCAGGCCATGATGGCCTCGATTTTCGCCTGGAGGGGTTGCACCGCTCCCCTACCCACCAAGTGTCCAAGGTACACTACCGACCCCTGCCCGATCTGGCATTTACTGGCCTTAATCGTTAAACCAGCTTGCTTCAGGGCCTGGAGAACAGCTTGCAGGTGACGCAAGTGATCCTCCCAGCTGTTACTGAAGACGGCAATGCCGTCCAGATAAGCAGCAGAGAAACTCTCCATTCCAGCGAGGATCTGGTTCACCAGGCGCTGAAACGTGGCAGGTGCGTTGTTGAGCCCAAAGGGCATCACGCAGAACTGGTAGTGGCCCTTGGGCGTGGAGAAGGCTGACCTTTCCTTAGCTCCATCAGTCAGAGAGATCTGCCAGTACCCGGAAGTAAGGTCAAAGGTACTCAGATATTGGGCAGCTCCCAGCCGGTCAATCAGTTCATCCGCCCTTGGAATCGGATGAGCATCAGTCTTGGTTACTGAGTTCAGTCCCCGGTAGTCCACACAGAACCTCAGTTCCGGTTGGGCACCCGGTGGTACAGCTTTTGGTACTAATACCACCGGACTGGACCAGGGGCTGCTGGAAGGTTCAATCACTCCTAGCTCCAGCATCTTAGTGACATCACTGTGAATGCTGGCCTTCACCTTGTCTGTCATCCGGTAGATCTTTGACTTCACAGGTGGGCTGTCTCCTGTGTCCACGTCATGGACGCACAGGTGAGTCCTACCCGGAACAAGGGAGAACAACGAAGAGTACTGCCCCAGGACCTGGCGGCAGTCCTCCTGCTGTTCAGGAGTTAGGGACGGGGAGAGAATCACTCCCTCCACCAACCCATCCTTCTCTTGAGACACAAATAAGTGGGGGAGAGGCTCGCTTTCCACATCCTCTGCTCCGTCAGTCACCATCAGCAATATGACTTCGGGCCTCTCATGGTGGGGTTTGAGGCGGTTGGCATGCAGCACCCGTAGGGGCTGGCGAGGGGTCTTCAGATCCACCAAGTAGGTAGCCTTACCCTTCTTCTCCAACACCTCAAAGGGTCCTGACCAGCGATCTTGGAGGGCGCTAAGCTCTCCTGGTTCGATCACCCACACCTTCTGGCCAGGCTCCAATTCCACCGGGTGAGCATTGTGGTCATACCACGCCTTCATCACTGCTTGGCTGGCTTCCAAGTTGTCAGAAGCTTGCTTCCACAACTTAGCCATTTGGCTCCGGAAGGCCAGCATGTAGCTCACCACGTCCTGGGGAAGCTTTCTGGGAGTTCTTTCCCATCCGTCTCTCACCAGGCCGAGAGGTCCACGCACAGGGTGCCCATACAAAAGCTCGAAGGGGCTGAAGCCCACTCCCTTCTGTGGCACTTCCCTGTAAGAAAACAATAGACAGGGTATGAGGACGTCCCATTTCCTCCGCAGGCTTTCAGGCAGACTTCTGATCATGCCTTTCAAGGTTTTATTGAACCTCTCCACCAGACCATTGGTCTGGGGATGGTAAGGGGTGGTGAACCGGTAGGTCACTCCACACTCCTTCCACATGGCCTGCATGTATACTGACATGAAGTTGGTCCCCCTGTCAGACACAACTTCCTTGGGAAAACCCACTCGGGTAAAGATTCCCATCAGGGCCCTAGCCACAACAGGTGCAGTAATGGTCCTCAGAGGTATAGCCTCTGGGTACCGTGTGGCATGATCCACCAGAACCAGGATAAACCTGTGACCAGCTGTAGTAGGCGGATCTAACGGACCCACAATGTCCATGCCCACCCTTTCAAAGGGGGTGCTAACGACAGGAAGTGGTTCCAGGGGAGCTTTCAGCTTCACCCCTGTTTTCCCACTGGCTTGACAAGACACACACGTCCGGCAGTAGGTGTCGGACGACACTTTCATTTGAGGCCAATAAAAGTGTGGGACAAGCCGGGCAAAGGTCTTGTCTTGCCCCAGGTGTCCTGCCAAGGGGATCTCATGAGCCAATTCCAGGAGAAAGGCTCGATAACGTTGAGGGACAACCAAGGCCCGTGACGATCCGTGCATGGGTGCCTTGGGTTCACTGTAGAGGAGGCCATCCTCCCAGTAAATGTTGTAGTTCCCTGCTGCCTGGGCTTCGGCCTGTCGCCTCAGTCCCTCAAGGGTAGGACACTCCCTCTGGCCCTTGCAGAATTCCTCCCTGGTCGGCCCTCCCTCCACGTGCCACTCGGCCGGGATGGGTAGGTTCTCCAGTTCGGTAACATCCCCCTCCGCGGACTCCTGGTCCACCACCTCCGGTGGCCTATCCGTCACACGGGGCGCGGATGCCGAGGCAGGCTCCTCCCGCCCTCGGTTCTTCCCTTGGTCGGCAGCCGGCTGTGCCTTTGTTCCAGGCTCCCGCCTAAACGAACTCCTCCTCCGGGTAGTCGCAGACCCTGTGCTGACACAGGCCCAGTCAGGGGTACCCAGCATCTCAGTATGAGTCTGGTATTCCACCTCCTTCCAAGCATTATGCTCCATGTCATTCCCCAGCAGACAATCGACTGGCACGGCAGGGCTTACGGCAACTCGAAGCAACCCTGCAACCCCTTCCCATTCAAATGGAACCTCGGCCACCGGATAGTGGCCCATTCTGCCGTCAGCCATCGCGGCAGGGTGGAGTACATTGGGAATCACCTGCTCTGGAGACACCAGTTGGCTACGTACCATAGTCATACTGGCTCCTGTGTCTCTCAGAGCCTCCCCTCTTTGGCCGTTGATGGTGACCCACTGCCCATACTTTGTGGTATTTGCGGGCACCTGGATCTTAGGAACCATCTCCCGTTCTCCCAGGGACACTAAAGTGACACCCGCCCACCCCCTTCCCTTATCTAAAGGCATCTCCTCCCCGAGCACTACACTAGCTACTCCGGGGGCCTTTCCTCCGATGGGAGGGGGTGGTCTTTTCGGGCACTTCACATCTCCCTTATAGTGTCCGACACCACCGCACTCGAAGGGACAACCCTTGGCTGCTGACTCTGGCCAGGATTAGGGTTTCTGGGTGGGTTAGCCCTAGGGGTGAATCCCGTTCCCTTCCCTTGGAAACTATTTTGGGGGCCTTTAGAGAACTCCGTTTTCTTTTCCCCTCCCTCTTTCTTCTGGGGGGCGCCCTGTCCGGTCTTTTGAGAGTCCCCTCCAGTCCCCCTTGTGGACACCCGGGTACTAGCCCAAATGTCCGCCTCCTCAGCAAGCTTCCGGGGATTGGTCAGCTTGCTATCCACCAGGTGTTGACGCAGTTCGGGGAAACATTTTTCGAGCAGGTGTTCCTTCAACATCAAATCAAACAACCCCTCGTAGTCCCTCACCTCGCTGCCCTGTATCCAACCCTCTAATGCCTTCTTTGCATAGTCCAGGAAATCCACCCAATTCTGTGTGCCCAGTTTGTGGCTACCCCGGAACTTCTGTCTGTACTTCTCGGGTGTTAGTCCAAACTTCCTCACGAGCGCCACTTTCATGGTGGGGTAGTGGGTCTGCTCATCCTGCTCCAGGGCCAATAATGTATCCCTGCCAGCTGGAGGCATGTATTTATACAATCCCCCTCCCCAATATTTCTCTGGAACCCCATGGGCTCTTAAAGAGACCTCATAGGCCGCTAGCCACTTGGCGATGTCATCTCCCGCACTATAGCTGGCTACTATGTCTTTTGGCAGATAGGGTTTGGGTTCCCTGGTGATTTCTCGGTCTTCGCTGCCACCATTAGGAACAGTGTGTGCCCCGACCCGTAGGATCTGGAGATCTATCTCCCTGAGCCTCAACTCGTGAGCCATCCTCCGTTCCTCCTTTTCTTTCTCCAGCTTCGCCAACTCCCATGCGAGCTGTCTTTTCTCCCTCCGGTCAGTTAATTCTGCTTCTGATAAGCCGTTGCTAGAGACACTGCTGCCCTTCCTTGAAAGTGTTCTGGGCCCCGCTAATAGGTTCCCCACCTCAGGTTGGTCCAAACCAGCCCCCTCGCTGTCAGTCTCTCCATCCCTGTCCTCCTTCTCAATCTTACTTTCTCGTCGTGCCTCCCCCCAAGCCCTCAAGCTGGTCTGGAGCTCACCCTTCTTTGCACCTTGGGGACAATACACCCCCTCTCGCTGACAAAACTCTCTGAGTTGGGCCACAGTGTAAGTTTCCACATCCTCCAACACAAACTCCATTTTGCCCACTCAGGATAGAAGACAGTTGCTTACAGAAGCTATGCAGGGGGGTACCTTTTGTAATACCTCCTCCCACCACCAGAAGTAAATTTGGAAAAAAACAAAACTCAAAATTAGGAAGTCCGCTTGGAGAAAACTCCCGGTGTAGGCCTATGGACTACCCAAAGTTATTGTCGAGTAGACGCAAGCACAGCTCTATCCCACCACTGAACACCAATTTTATGTTGGAAATCGGGCAACCGGGTTAGCGGTCACCAGGTTCCCAGCACAGTGGTAGCTTGGCTCGAGCGGTTGGGGGTCAGGCACCGTGTTAAGCGTACGTCACACCCTCACAATAACCATGCGTTCATCCGTTCCAAAAACGACACTACACCGTAAAAATGATGGAAGACAAGATGAAAATATATATGTCTTTATCTTATTTTCTCTTAGTTGCAGGCTTCACATCATAAATACAATACAATAGGATTTTTCTTCAAAAGAGCAGGTCAAATAAGTAATGCTACTTCGGAATTTCAACAAATAGGTTCAGGTCATCATTAAGCAAAGAATAAATAGAGGTGCAATAAATACAGACGGCAAATAAATACAGTCAGACAATAAATACAGTGCAAGAATAAATTAGTGGAAGACAATAAATAAAGCACCTTCAATAAATAAGGTAAAGCAATCAATGACAATTACAGATCAGATCACTTCCATGAGGTCACTTGGTCTTACTTTGCCCATACACAGCTTGTGGTCATTTGGATGGCATGGGTGTGTCCCACCTAGATTGATCAAGGCTGGGGCTTAAGCTGAGGCAGAACAAGGGTAACCTAAAGATCTGGCCCTCCAAACTACACAGCCCTAATTGGAGGTCACTGTACCAGTCTCAGTTCACCCCTGGCACTCCCAGGCTGGTCCTAACACCCCTCTAACCCCTAGGATGGTCCTTAGGGCTCCACGGGGCCTTAGACGCCCCCTCTACCACTTACTGTCCCTTCCACGACGATCGGCTCCGCTCGGCGCCGTGTCGACGCCGTGAAGCGGCTCCGGATCGATGTCGCTGGGCGGCCTCGACTCGATGTCGCTGGGCGGTCTCGACTCGATGTCGCTGGGCGGTCTCGACTCGATGTCGCTGGGCGGTCTCGACTCGATGTCGCTGGGCGGTCTCGACTCGATGTCGCTGGGCGGTCTCGACTCGATGTCACCTTCCGGCGTCGCAGGGACACGGTCTCCCCGCTTCCGGGTGTCTCCGGAGTGCGATCTCCACTCCCGACCTCCGGCGCGCTTCACCTCAGTTTCCGGCAACTCCGGTGGGCGGACTTCACTCCCCCGTCGACGCCTCACCTCGACCTCAGGTGACTCCCTACTCGACCTCCGGCGCCTCTCCACGACCTCCGTCGGCGCCCTCACTCGACCTCCGGCACCTCTCCACGACCTCCGTCGGCGCCCTCACTCGACCTCTGACGGCTCCGGGTACGACGTCTGCTTTCTGTCAGCGCCGCTTCTCTACCTCAGGCCCCAGGTCTCCAGGCTTCTCGACGTCAGGACTCCAGGAGGATACCAACGAACAGGTCAGGAACTTGCTGTTCCTCCTCTTTAAGGCCTGTTCCAAATGTTCAGATCCTTAAGATGGTTCTTCTGGTTTTGGTCCCACACAGGGCTTTAGGCTGGGCTTGGTCAGTAGGGACTAGCATCAAGGGTGGGTTTCTGGACCCCACTCCAAGCACTGGTTTCCACCTCTGCTGCCTTACTCCGACCTCCTTCTATCTCTGTCCTCTCTCCTCTCCAGTCAGATGCCAACTGCCACTCTGAGATGGCCTCCCAACATTCTAAACTGCCTCCCACTATCACAGGATTCTAGAATGTTCCAGGAGGTTCTAGAAACCTCCAGTGAGTTCTGGTTATGTCACAGGTGACAATGGATGGCCACCATTTTGTGTCTCAGGCCCTCAGACAGAAGTTCCAGGGGTAGGGAAAATGGCTCCCTGACCCTGCATCAACACTAACAAGTCTGGTGGTTCCCAAAAAGGAAAAAATATAACAGGGTTTGAGGCAGAAGTGGGACAAAATAAATAATGATGAGGAGGGACCACCCAAAGGGCTGACAGGTCTAACAATGAGGTTTTATATTCAGGAAAAATTATTGGTAAACATTAATTATGCTGAATTAGAAAGTTGAAACTAGATTAACCAACCACATCAGCTAGAAACCCTAGAAAGAGTGACCTATGATGCAAGAAATCGACTCCCCTTCTTTGAAAGTCACGAAACACTATTGTCAAATGAGTTTTTTTAGAAGATTGAATAACTTATTTCTATTTTTTTGTGCATTTACTTTACAATGCATTTTAATATAGCTAAGCTTTGGTTTGTAGTGCATTAAACCCATTTCTGAAAATAACCATAAAACAAAATAAAACATTAATAAGTGGCTTGATATGGGACTGTATTACAATAAGTACCCCAGGGGTGCAACAGGTGTTTGCGCCCACTTTGCCGCAGACGCTTGTGCATCCCCTTCAGTAATACCGATAGCGCTGGCGCACTTAAAGCGCCAGGGCTGCATTCAAGAGCGTCCCCTCATTTGCATAGGTGTGTGCCCTATGCAAATGAGGGAATTCCTTTGCTTGTGTGCCCGCGCCAAATTACAGAAGCGGGTGCAGAGACAAAGAAGCTCTCAGGGGGCGCACTCAGAGGGGGAGATTTACCATTTTTTCACGTAGCGCACTGCAGCAGCCGCAAATGCTGTGCTGCGCTGCGTGAAAAGGAGAGAGGAGGAGAGCTCCCATTTTACTAAAATAAGGCACTCTCCTCCCCTGTCCCTTGCGACGGCACTGAATTCTGCTGCCATGCGCTACGCAGAAACCTTTGCGCCATGGTGCAAGGGTGTCTCCGTGAGTCTAGCATAGGTTTTGTACTGGAAGGGAACACTTCCAGTACAAAATACCATGCTTAGACTAACTTGAAGCCTTTTTCCACTTTGTATGTGTACTGTACAGTGCAGCACACATGTAAAGTCAGAAAAGGAAGGAGAAATAAAAACATTTCTCCTTCCTTGTGCTTACTTTAGAAGGGTGCAGTCTTCTCATGATAAACCCTGATTACTTTGTTTAGTAAATTGGGTTTAGCATGAGAAGCCTTGGGTGGTTGCTTGGGAATGCCCATGCTCCACCCATGGTACGCCCCCTTGGCGCTAAATAATGCAAAGCAGCACTATGCGCTGCTTTGCATTACTTTCCCGTTATTTCCAGCGCTAAACAAGTTTAGCGCTGGAAAGAAAATCGCGGCAAAAAAGATTTGCGCCGATTTGCATCACTATTCTGACACAAAAACGGCGTAAAAACGTAGTAAATCTCCCCACAGTGCGCTACCTTCTAGGTGGCGTACTGTGAGTGTGCCCCCAGATAGCAGCTCTCTGCAGGGGAGAATGGGGGTCCTATGGACCCCCCGATATCCCCTTGCAGGTGAGTGCAGTCACTGACTTCACCCGCCTCCAAGGGGAGCTCTAATCCCCTTTAAAGGTGCAGGTGGGTTTCCGCCTGCACTGTGAAACAGAGTGGCTACCAGCAGTTGCTCCATGTTTTCACAGGAATGTGTTGCCCCCAGGGCAGCACGAGTTAGCTGCCGCCCTGGGGGCAGTGCATACATTGTAATAGGGCGCATTGTCATTGTTTGCGCCTGGTGCACCTTTTAAAAGGTGCGCCCAGTGCAAACAATGACAATGCGTAATACGGTCCATGGTGTGCCGCACGAGCTGGTGATACCGCGTTATACAATATGGCCACATCTTTTGGTACTCCTCCAGCTTTACTTTAATCCAGTCTCAGAATAGTTATCAAAAGCCTCCACTTAGGGTTCAGGGCTGCTTTAAGTAACAGAGAAAGGAGATGCATTTCCCCAACGGATAGTTCTTGTCTGGCACTCTTTGGTCCTTGTGTCAGTTTGCCATTACTTTCCTTGAACTACAGTCAGAGAAGTTTCGGGTTTAGATCACAAGGATCTCCCATCTTTCTAAAAGCAATGGCCCCAATTCACAAAGCCATTTTCGACCATAAACCCATGTTTACAGCCAAAAATATTTAATTTACACCTGTTCGGTATACGCAGAAGGATACCCATCAGGCATAAATGCATTTTTTCTACAACATGAGTGTGTGTAACGTTTGTTTACAATTACATAGATGTAAACCCCACATTAGGGATGGAGAGAGGGTGGATCAAGGCGTGTAATGAGCTGGTGGACTTTAACAAAGATCTCTCCAATCCTTTCCCACCCTGGAAATGATTGAATACCTGCTCCTGGAAGAGTGCTGTAGGAAAAACCCATACAGAGTGAGGAGAATAGAACACCCTGGCACTTGGTGGGGATGTAAAGGAAATGTTTTTACCAAGGAGAACATTTTTTTCCCTCAAGGAAAAATCTAAATAAAATCTGCAATTGCACAGCAGAGATAGCTCGTTATGCACAATTAAATATTAGGGGGAAAGTAACCCATAAAAAATTCAGGTGACATTTCGAGAAGTACCTGGAAAATTGTGACTCGTACAACTTCCCACGAGGCTTAATTTTTGTGAATTTTGAAAGGAAATAGCTCTTCACCTCTTTGTAGGAATACTTTTATGGCTGCTAATTTACTATTTTTTCTCCAAGTAAGGCCCATAGTTTGGAAGCATACAATGAGGTGAAGAGTTGGCCAGAACTATACATGTGGCTGTCATGCTCCACAAAAGGGAAGGGATTTTCATGCTCACAGGCGTTGCCCTATTATGGTGCCGTGGTCCACTCTTGGTCAGCCACCCAGTTTGTGCATTGAGCCAGCCCCTGTGCCGTTACTCGGAACAACCATTGTTTTACAGAGGTTTGTAACAGAAAGTACTAGGGGAAAGTGCATTGTTTCATGTAAACAGCAACACCATAAATCCGTTTAAGTTAGAAAAAAATTAAATGTTCAAAATAAGGAGATCCAAATAATAACTCTTGGAGTCTATGTTTTGGAAAAACCCTCTGTTCAAATTCTATTTGTAATTAAAAATCCAGACTGCTTTTTACCCTTCCTTAAAAATATGAATCACCATTTGTTAATATTTAAAAAAAAGAAAAATAACGTGCTCAATAACAGGATTTAGATGCTTACGTTTTCAAAATGGCGTCACAGAGAACAGTGGAGGGGAGTTGCTCCCACCATTTGGTGATGAAAAAATTAGGGCATTAATTTGCCCATTTTTAGAACAGAAGAAAAGGCAATGCTTTTGCTGAGCATAAAACAGGACCTTTCATGCTAAAAATAAAGATGTGCATTATTTCTGAACAATTAATTTCGAACCATGTGCTTTGCAACCCTAAATATTTAAATACAGAAATACACACCGCCATCAGACACCCTCTACAATGCACTGATTTGCTTTGGCTGCTGTGTTTGGTGTTGACAGGACACTTTAATCTTTAATGTGTTCCAGATAATAAAACTACACTTTCCCTCCTTTGTGGTATTTTCAAAATGATTCAGCCACCTAATTGTGCTTTAAAGAATTGAAAAGAATATCAGGTTCCTGTAGGGACACAACAAAGAACCACGCCTACCTGGTGTATGCCCTATGATGGTTTAAAAGGTTTTGAATACCTACTAACAGTCCATGTTTAATTTGTGTTCCTAATGACAAATTACGCTGTGTAGTAGTTTAAAGGAAGGGCATAGATGTCCTAAAATGTGCCCTGTAATAATACCCAGTGGGTGAGACTAATTCAAGATTTCTACACATCACTTTTTTGTTTTTCGGCATGCCTTGACAGCACATTTTGTCTGCATGACCTACTGTTACCAATCCTTACTGGCTTTGCCTCTGCACAGAGGAGAATCTCTCTTTCACTTTATACTATTGGCTGTTAAGTGTATTGTTCTGCCTCCAATGAAATGCTTGCAATGCACGGCACGAGAGACTACTTTACATCTTAAAAGTACAATGAATATTGTATTTTTTATTTAGCAGAAAGTAATCATTTTTTATTTCCCCACAGCAACAGGCTTTTTTAATGCTTTAGTCAAGATTTCAAAATAAAAATCATACCTATTGGCTTTGCCAGTGCTTGTTCCACAGCTGTTATAGCATGGTTATTATTGCTTTAAGCTATTTCACCTCTCTATAAATGCTGTGCTATTCATGTATATGTTCAGCCTAACTTCCATGAAGGAACTGCATGTTCTCTCCAATCCATTGAAATAAAGCAGGACCAGAGTTCTCAAGTCTCACAAAGTTTCTTGTTTCTGTCCTGATTATATAAGAGGATAGACAGTACTAAAAAGCCAGGACACAAAGAATAACCCAGGACAAGCTACTTACGCACGGACACAGACCTCGCCTTTGTGCAGATAGTGCTCTGGGCAAAAATACATTTGGTGCTCCCTCTCGCTGGCCATCTTTAATTGTTGAGTAAAATGGGAAGTGTAGGGGGAACATGAGGAGAACAAGAGTTAGGAAGGCAAGCAAAAGAAGAACACACAAAATGGGGACACAGGTTACAGCACCCTTCAGAATATGTGTTCAACTCTTTTCTTTTAGCCAGGCAAGAGACCAAGGGAAGTCTGAGAGCTCAGATTGACCACTCCTATACTCCTTCAAATCTCGCCTTCAAGATGACCTGCTGCTAACCCAGCTGTACAGGGTAAACAGCCTTTACAATGCAGGCATTACCATGCAATGCCTTTACCATGAATCATTTACCACGCAATGCCTTTACCATTCATGCCTTTGCCACAAAAGGTAAGTATATATAAGATAAGTGTGTGTGTTTATGTCTGTATGTATCCATATATAAACATACAAATATGTATAAATTAGGGTTTGGGGTGGGTAACCGTTTTGGGTGGTAAGGATATTTTTAGGGTTTAGGGGTGGGTAATGTTATAGGGTAGTATGAGCATATTTAGGATATAGGGGTGGGTATAGGATGTATGAGTATTTGTAGTATTTAGGGGTGGGCAAGGGTATAGGGCGGTAAAGGTATTTTTAGGGTTTAGGGGTAGGTAAAGTTGTAGGGTATTTTTAAGGTTTAGGTGTGGGTATGGGCTATAGGCCGTTAAGATTACTTTAGGGTTTATGGGTGGTTAAGGGTATAGGATTGTAAGATTAAAAAAAGGGGGGTCTCCCTCCAATAAAGAAAACATGTAAATGTATAATAATGTAAAAAATAAAAGTTACAGGGACGTTATAGTTAGTAAATAGAATTTAAAAAACCTTACAAATTCACAAAAGAACAAAGGTTACAAGGACGTTATAGTTAGAAAATCGAATTAAAAAAACCTTAAAAACTCACACAAAAAAACAACGTTTACACAGACGTTATAGTTAGGGTCAGATTTTACTCATACAAAACCACAGAAATTCAGCTGTTACAGTTAACTGAGTTAACTATAACTTGCGCACCCGCAATACACTGCTTATAACCTCACATATTACATCACTCATGACATGGTCAGTGATATCACTGATGAAATCTAAAATTACATCACTGATGACATCATCCACACAGCCATTCATACACCCACTCATACCCCCATACAACCTATTGTACACCCACTCACACACCCATGCAATCACTCACATACCTATTCACAGACCCATACCAGTACTTGCATAGCCACTCATTCCTCCATAGAGGCACTCACACACCCACTCACTCACTCATTCATATAGTGACTCAAACAACCATTCACTCACCCATATAGCCACTAATACAACCACTCACTTACCTGCACAGCTACTCACATACCCACCCACTCACCCATACAGCTACTCACACAGCCACTTATTTACCTACACAGTCACTCACATACCCACCCGCCCACTCACCCATACAACAAATCACTCACCCATAAAAGATCTCACACACTCACTCACACAGCCTCAGAAGCACTTACATACCCATTCACACACCCATATAAGCACTCACACATCCGTTCACTCACTCCTACAGCCATTCACAGACACTTACTCTCCAATACAGCCACTCATACACCAACTCACTTGACTAAACAACCACTCAAACAGCCACTCACTCACCCATACAGCCACTTACACACTGAGTTACTCACTCATAGAGCCATTCAGGCACTCACTCACTCATTCATAAATTCACTACACACCCACTTACCCACCCTTAGAGCCACTCACTCTGCCACTCACTCACCCATACAGCCACTGACACACCCACTCACTCACCAATACAGCTACTCACACAGCATCTCACTCACCCACACAGTTACTCACACACCTATTTTTACAACGATACAGCCACTTACACACCCATACACACAAGGATACAGTTACAGTCACTCACATAATATATGTTAGAAGTAGTACCACTCAATAGTAGTGCACCTAGTATACTTTTGTTGTAGGTTAGTATATATGTTTAAAACACATAAACTCTTAAAACACTTGCACTTACTTGAGGATGCCATCAGTGATGTCATTTGTGATGTCATCAGTGGTGTCACGGAGTATGTCATGAGTGATGTAATATGTGAGGTCATAAGCAGTGCTGGTGAATTTCACTGGTTTTGTATGAGTGAAATCTGAGCCTAACTATAACGTCCCTGTAACCTGTTTTTTTTTCACACACAATATATCTATCTCTCTCTCTCTTTTTTTTCTCTCTCTCTGTATATATATATATATATATATATATATATATATATATATATATATATATATATATATATATATATATTCACTTAAAAAACCATAGGTTTCACACATGTTATAGTTAGCTGGACATTTCACTCGTAAAAAACCAATGAAATTCCCCCGTTATAGTTACTGCAGGCAACTATAACTCACGCGACCGCAATCCTCTGCTGATGACGTCAGATATTACATCACTGTATTTAGACACTTATTTACCCATGTCTTCTTCCATTAATCTTTAGCTATACATATATTACAAATATTTATTTTTCAGAAAGACACATATGTCATCAGTGATGTAATATCTGACGTCATCAGCAGAGGATTGCGGTCGCGTGAGTTATAGTTGCCTGCAGTAACTATAACGGGGGAATTTCATTGGTTTTTTACGAGTGAAATGTCCAGCTAACTATAACATGTGTGAAACCTATGGTTTTTTAAGTGAATTTGCAAGGTTTTTTAAATGCTAATTCGTAACTATAACATGTGTGAAACCTATGGTTTTTTCAGTGTATTTGTACGGTTTTTTAAATGCTAAGTTATGGGTTTTTTTTCAGGTTTTACACCGTGCGTGCACGGTGCTCTTCGCGCACCGTGCGCGCTCTTGCACCGAGCGCCCACGGTTCGCAGTGCGCGCAGGTTGCGCGCACCTCGCGATTTAAAAAAATAAATAAATTGTTTTCTTTTCCCTTGGGGGTCTTTCTGTGACCCCCTGACCAAGGCTAGGGGGTCAGGAACTGTCCACTCTGCCCCCTTTTCACGTTCCCCACCTTTGTTTTTCACCCCCTCAGACTGCGAGAGACAAAATGGCGGCCGACACTTCCTGGTTTCGACCGATTCGAATGTTTACCGACATCTAACAACCAATCAGAATTGCGCTCGCGCACGGCAGGGTGCGCGCACAGTGTGCGCACGGTGCGCACGTATAGATATTGATATGCTTTTAAATGCTATTTTCTCAGGAAATACTGAACAGATTTACACCAGACCTGCAAAAGGCACTTCCTTGACCTTATGGCTACCTCTCTGCCAAATTCCACGTAATTCTGTTCAGCCGTTCGGGCTGTAGCTGCGACTAAAGGTCCTATGGAAAAATGCATGGGGAAAACGCGTTTTGGGACCCCCCTTTTTCTCGGCGCCCGCTTGACGAATCACCCCGAGACTTTCAGGGTAGGAGCTGAAAGGAGCGCCCCATTAGGTTTGAAAATTTCGTGAGGATTCGTCAACCGGCGCCAAAGTTATTCAAAATAGAATTTTGAGATTTCCTATGGAAACTAGGTTGTAACTATAACTATCTACTGGCGACCGCCAGTAGATTATATATATATATATATATATATATATATATATATATATATATATATATATATATATATATATATATATCAACGCTCCAAGAACCATCACAAGCACTCACGGGGGTATAATCCAGTTTAGGATTTACTGGCACAAAAATAGACAAAACAAACGCGTTTCAGTGGTACGCCTTCCTCAGTGTTGGCGGCTGCCACATTTACACCTCATTATATATACATCGTCATACAAATGAAAGTCAGGCATGGCAGGTCAGGCGAGAAAACACTATCTCCCACCATACTAGAGTGGTATGTGACGTTATCACAAAGGAAATTTACAGCGAGTCCCTTTTCTACTTAGCGCAATTAATGCTTGCACTGACATTTAGAATTTCATGTCAGCAATATGGCATACACCTCTGTATCTGCATTTTCATTAACAGTTCCTATGGGATTCAAAAGAAATCAACACAAAAACCAAACTTAGCATGCCGCGATGATGCAGTAAGATAAAATTAACAGGTGATAACAAGATTCTGCCCTGCATGGGCTGCCGCTCCCATAGGAACACCCACCTAGCATAAATCCGCAAGATTCCATTCTTATATTGCCTCAATAACGCCCAGGATGGGTCTGTATTCTTAGCGCTCCCGCTCATCATACAGGCCAGGCACGAGAAATGTTGTATCTCGCCATACTGGAGAGAAGCACTGGGCATGTACTCCCACCATCCTGCCCTGTATGGGCTCTTGCTCCCTTAGGGACCCCCACCTCGCTACCTATAGAGTAGGGGTATATATATCTATATATATAATCACCAAATCAAATCCAATAGAGATGAGGCGGCACACCAACTCCAATTCGGGTAATTTTAATCACAGAACAACAACGCGTTTCAGCCGCAAAACGGCCTTTGTCAAGTTGTTTGAGTCTTTCCCGGTCACCATTTTGTAACAATGACGTCACAATCAACATAGAAGAAATACTTCAGAACATGATTATTTTGGTATAATGCGATTTGGTTACCAGGTCTTTTAAGTGTAAAACATTAATCCACATTAATTTACAAGATTCCTTTCATATCTAATGTCATTTCGTGTTCTTAATAAAACATTCTAAAAAAAATTAGAAAAATAAATTCGAAAAATACATTCGAAAAAAACAATTTCATTTGTGAATCCCTGCAACGGACATAATTCAATTCTACATCATAGAAATTGAAGAAGACATGACTTAAAAACGGTACTATGGGATTTCCTCATAATCATTTGGAAACAATATGCGTCAGAAATATGGCATTTTTCGGAAGTACTTATGAATTTCATAGTACTAAGGCATAGGTTATTATTGCGTTATTGCTAATGCAAAATGGCATAAAATCCTTTATATCCAAGCCATCAATTCCGCACAATAATATGCATGATATTTCATTTTCCCCAGGTACCTTTCAACATCATATATATATTTATGGGTTTAACTTACCTTTAATAAACTTACCTTGCATGGTATAGGTATATCCCTGGTAAAGGCATGTGTGGGTCATACAACCCTTTGTACAGATCCTAAACCTATGTTTTATTATCCCCTTTATCTGCTCTGATCGTATGGAGCACCTACACTGCAAAACCCACTGAATATCTTGTGTATATATGAAGGGAGGACCAAATTGTTGATTTGCAGAAATAAAGTCCAATTTCTTCAGATTTGTTTAAGCTATATTATCTTACTTTTGTCACTCAATGACTCTTGAGGAATATATAGTAATCCTCTTCCATTTGTCACATTTTGTGCGTTCTGACATCCTTGGGATAATGTCCGCACCAGGCAAAAAGAAAAGAGAGAAAGAAAGAGTTTGCTGCGTGTTTGTGTGTATGCAGCACATCTGAATAAAGCGTGCCGGCCCCGCAAAGCGTACAAATGCCGACCCGACGGTGTATGCATTGGGAGGCAAACATAGTGCGAGCCAAGGGGCTTCTCTGTCCAGCTGCTGTGTACTCTGCAAGCTCTGACCCTCACTGCTTTCTTCTCCGTTTGTTTTTCTCGGTTTGGTTCGATACCCGGACAGGCTGCTGGAGAAAAACAGCCTCTTTGCAGACTTTGAAGACGGGAACAGTGTCCATAATCTGGTCAGTAATCTCGTGCTACTTGATGCTGTGTTTGCGCTTTTGATGTTTTCTGGTTGCAGCGGCACAAACATGTTTTAAAATGTGCTTTTTCTTTTGGTTTCGAAAAGTAAGAATATTTAAATTGCGCATCAAGTGTATATTGCTATGTATTGGTGTGCGTTTAAAGTGTGCTTTTCTGCACATTAAGTTTCTAGTAGGCGCATGCTACCTCACCAATTTACAACAGGTTGGCAAAGGAGACTTGACAAGTTTGTGGTATACAAAGTAGGAAGTTGTTCCGAGTTACTTCACAACAGAGCGTACATTTGCATATTACATGTTTCACAGATTGATTTTTGCAAATAGAGAAACCGGAAAACATATTTTACGCACGTACATATCTCACATCTCTTGTCAAAGCACTATTGTTGGCATAAAATTCTAATATGTGAGGTATCTACATTACCCGTATGGGACAGGCCCAATGGTGAAGGAACATTCGAATACGAAATAAGCAAGAAGTCAAGAACAGTTGCATGTTTACAGAACCAGCAATCAGGGAACAGCTTCCTGCGTTGTTCCCTACCCATGACATCTGAAAAAGATCTTACTGGAGACATCACTGGGCTAGGGCTAGTGTGTCTGAGCTATCAGCAGGTCGGTCCGCCCTTTAACCAGCCCCGTACCCAGTTCGAGCCCTCATGGAGAGGTTTGTGAACACTAAAGGAAAGAGTTCGAAATCATCAAAAAACTCCCCTTTTTGGTGAAATTACCACTACCATGCTTAGCAGCTAATATGCAAAAATAGAGGCAATGGCGAGGGAGGGCAGTGTTTGCATGGTCCAGTGCTGCACCTGCTACTGGAGGAAAAAGACCTAAAAAGGTCACCTAGGTGCGGAGCGGGTTTAAAAACCCTCATCTGGGTATATGGTACTCTTGACCAGAAGTAGCGACTCAGGAGAGGTGTCTGGAGGAAATGTCATTGTTCAAGGTGCAAACCAGACGATGGCCCGTGGCTTCAGTAATAAATTTTGCCTACAGAGAGCAGAGGCATCCCCAGTGCTTTAAATGGGGCGTTACTGTCCGGTACGGAGTACCGGCACTTTTTTATTTTCAGAGGGAGAGTACCTGCACTTCCTAAGAGTGACGTAATACTTTTCATTGGAGAGTACCGGCACTTCTCAGAAACAAGCAGGTACTCTGGTAAAGAGTACCTGCACTTTTATTTTCCCATTTCAAGCACTGGGTATCCCCTTATCTCTGGCCCCACTCCTGATACGAAGTATAATTAAAGGCACCCCTCCACGACTCACAGGGATCGGGGTGCCTGCCAAGACATCTGTCTGACATAGAGAACAAGTTGCAAAGCAGAATATAGCCAATAGCTTCACTGATAAATTCAGCCTACGGCTGTACTGTCCATAAGGGCTGAATCCATGCTATGTTTTCAGGATGACCATCAAGGTAAAGATTTTGCATTTAGATTCATACGTAATCACAACCACAGGAGACACCCATAGTCCCGGTAGAGACCTGGGAAAACGTAATAAAATATGATAGTGTTTCAGCGGGAGTCAATGAGGGGATGAGATTTAAGGAGTACATTAAATACAATGCAAACATTAAACAATGACAATTGACAATGCAATTATATTGTCAGCAAATTGGACTTCACACATCAAAATGCAGCATCAACCATGATTTAATGTTGTGTACTAAAGTAACTGCTCGTGAAGAAATATCAAAACAGCCCAAGTGAAGGAAATAGAGAATGCTACAGCATATCGGACAAGAATTCAAAATGAAATTATGCATGAGTCCATACATTTATGGAAAAATTTATAAAATCATGTCATAGTTTAAAGTCCAAGTTTAACTTGTGTAAGTCAACGGCGTTTCGACCTTCATGAGTGGAGGTCTTTAGATTCAATGCATGTACATTTATTTTAGGTGGATTTCCTGAAAAGATGTCATGGAACCAGCCAGCTTGGACCACTATTGGAGACTGATGAACTAATGTTAATTTAATTCCTGGTTTACTCCCATTGCCACTCTTTTCCTAAGTTCCTCCCCCTCCTTTCTCTCTTCTTTTGCTCTCGATCAAAGTCTGAAGATTAAAAATAAGCTCAAGTCCTCAAAAACAAGCGTTAGTGCCACCTACAACCAGGGGCACACATTAGGCACTGCTCATCCACGTGAGAAGGATTCCTTTCCCCCTCTTTAATTGCTGATAGTGCTCTGCTAAAAAGCATTTTATTTATGCCTAAATTTGAGGAGATCACCTCTGGTGTGTGACGAAGAGTCTCGCTACTAACAGCAGGCTAACCCCTGCTACAAGGCACGGTTGATCTTGATTTAGTGGGGGTAGTTGGAACACCATCTGGGATGCAGCAAAAGCTGTAGTACGGGGAGAGCTCAAGTCCCACACCTCTCTATTGGAACTACTAGCGAAATAAAAGAAGTAAGATTTGGAGGCAGTGTATTTTATCTGCAAAGGATGTATGTATGTCTGGGAAGCGTGCCATACAGGGATGAAGCAGTTCTGTGCAGTGCATGTGCTGGGTGTATTTGTGCAGTGCTTGCATGTTGAATGCATGTACTGGGTGTATGTGTGCCTGCAAGTGGTACAGTTCAGGAAGTATACAGTACTGTGCAGTGCATGTATGGTAAATACATATGTTGAGTGTATGTGTGCCTGTCAATGGTACAATACAAGGCAGCCTATGGGTTCCATTATGGGAGGACAATGTCTACATCGTGAAACATGAGAAGAGGAGGTAGAGGAATCCCCCTAGACAGATTTGTGTATTGCTGCATTCCTGTAAGATGAGTGGGACACACTGGGGGGAAAGCCAGGCTTGTCCCGTACATTTCAAAGGGTGGATTTTGATTCAGAGAGAGGTCACAAGGAAAGAGCCTGGGCACATCTCAGGAAGGAGACAGGGCTGATAAGAGAATCATAAAGAGTAGGGCTGTTGCCCTTGGCTAATCTTTTAATCCACATATCACTATGGCTGACATCTAGTCATTCCCATGGCCTGTGTTGTGCGGCTATCAGATTTGGAGTCGCCTCATGCTGTGACAGACTGCTTTCAAATAGAAAAATGGGCAAAAGATTGGGCACTTCAAAAGTAAGCAGATCCCCAACATAAACTTCAAAGACCAAGACACTAAATCAGATTTAGTGTCTGGAAATGGACTATAAGGGGGGGAGCTGGAGATGCCAAAAATTGTCAACTGCCAAGCAGCCAGACGAGCTGTGTGAGGAGAGGAAGCTCTGCAAAACTTCTGCCTGTGACCAGGGCTGGGGTCAAGGACTGCTACTCTCCCTGCTTGGTGAGGGAACATCACCCAGGGAATCCTGCCCTGGAGCATGGTGCACTATCACCTGCCTGCTTGCCAAGGCTAGTGTGCTCTGTGAGGAAGAGGAGAGCGCTGAAGGGAGTGAGGTCTAATAGAAACCCTGTCATGTGGACTCCCCTTGCCAGTTGTGAGGAGATGGCTGCTGCACAGATAGGGTTGTTGCCTGTGTGGAGGATGAAGTCGTCAACCGTCCTAAGCCAGAGTAGTGCTGATGTGAAGTGAGCCATGTACATTGCAGCACTAATCGCGCAGGAGCCCATACACAGTAAGGAGCCTGTGACCCCCGTATGTCAGGGGGGCCACCGTGAGAAGACTGTCATGCTCTGAGGCCATAGCCCTTGTGTGGTGGTGAGCCTTGACCTCGTACGCCACTAGGGGCCGCCACGCGGACGTTGCTATGCCGATCGGGTCAGAGTCTATGTACAGTGAGACTAAGATGACCCCATATGCCAGAGCGATGACTGGGACCAGTAAGACGTATGACCTGGTTACAGTTGTCACTGGAGAAGTGAGGTCGTCGTGGGGACCCTTCTGTACCTGCACAGAGATGAAGGATTTGCACCAGTATCTTCGCACCACCTCCCACCTTGCAGGTGCGGGTATGACAGTTGGCCCCAAGAGGAATTTGCTTGCTAGATGCTGGAATACTGTAGACTTTACTTAACAGTCACAACGGACTCTTGAGACTCAGACTTCTAGTGGGGCTTACCATGGTTGTTGCCTATAGTGAATGGGCTGAATAAGAGAGAGATGGAGTAGGACACATGGAACTGCCTACGAAACACTAGAGCCATGACCTCAAGGGGACTGTGTAGTTATGTGTGAATGTTGTATTTACCTTTGTGTTGTTAGCGGTAAAATAAAATACTTATTTTTTTCATAAAATTATTTGGCTGGAAAATAATTCATTTATGGCTGCTGCGTGTATTCTGAGTTGTGAGTCAGTGTTCACCCCATGTTTCTACCCCCCCCCCCCTAGAAGGAGCCTTGGACTGCTTTGACCATGATATTCCTGAAGGGATACTTGGCCCAGTTGCTCAGAATCCATGGTAGGTCGGGCCCCAGGACATCAGGAGTAAAAGGCCTCAGCCCCAACGGTTGGGCCCAGTAACTCATGCTTGCCCTATGGCCCTCTGAAAGAATTTCTGACATACATAAACGTAAGCAGGTACAGAAAGAAATTTCATCCCAGAAATTAGGGACCGCATGGGTATAACCCACACCGAAATATAAGACATCTTGAACACATTCACTGATTTTTGTAGCACCCAATTTACTGAGCTCAGCCTCCAACAAGAAACTCAGAACAACTATCTCAAACACTTCACTTGTTCATTAGAGAGAAACGATTGCTCTGCGTTAGAGGAGGACATAACAAGTGAAGAAGTACTCAAAGTCATAAAGTGACTTCCAGGTCAGACAGCACACGCCCTGATAGTTTCCTGGTCTCCTTTTATAAGACGTTTGCTAATCTTCTAGCAGAACCCTTGGCAGAGGTCTTCAATCACATCTTGAACACAGGAATAGTAACAGATTCCATGCTAGAACCACAACTCACACTCTTATGAAAATCTCAGAGGGACCCATTATCTTGCTCCTTATACCATACTGATCACAGATGTCAAGATATTTACATCTGTGCTTGCATCCAAATTATACACAATTTGACCTAGATTGATTTCCCCACATCAATGTGGATTTAAGAAGAACTGACATGAAAAAGACAACACTAGACTATCACTCACCCTAATGGAGTTTGCAGTACACTCTAAACTGCCGACTGTCCTTCTCTTGCTGGATGTTGAGAAGGCCTTTCACAGGGTCTATTGGTCCTGCCTATGTAGAATCTTAGAGAAAACACTTACTGACCCCAAAATGAAAAGATGGCTTTTAGCCAGTTATAAAAGACCTTGTTCTTTCCTTTGAAAGAACAGCTAGTTTTCAATAAACCACCAGTGCTGGGAAACATCCTGCTCAGATGAAGGAGAGAAAAAATAAAGAAACAAGAGGAAGAGAAGCTCATTTCCCGGGCTGCCATTTGGCTAAAAGTTCCACAACCTTTGGACCATCATAGCAGAAGCAGGTTTGGCTGTCAAGTTTAATCTACAATGTTTCTGCCTCTATAAGAGAAACTGTTGCCCTGACCTTCTGCAGGACTGGAATATGCTGCAGAAGCTGCCAGCTCCTTACCACTATTTAATGACAGAAGTCAGACCTAACAAAGAATTCAGGGCCTCATTTTCAATCCCATTGCGTCACCGGTGTATCACTTTTTTAGACGCACTGGTGGCGCAGTGTGCCTGCCCATATTTACAAGGCCACATAAAGTCACCCTGCATGTAAATATGGCCCCCTTCCAAGCATTACTCTGTGTGAAAAGGGCGCTCCATGGGTGTTGCAGTAGTTCTACCAACGCAACATCCATGAAACCTGACACGTTCCTAGATTTAAAAAGTGTTGAAAAACTGTGAATGTGTCAGAATCCTTCGCCTCCCCAAGGGAGGAGTAGGAGTGGCACAACGAGGAGAAATACTTTGATTTCTCCTCAATTTTTTCACTTTCTATGTGTGTTGCATGGTGCAGCACACACAGGAGGAGCAAATCGCCTTTAATGATTTTTTGTGTGCATTATGGTGTCCCTTCTTGCACATAAACAATCATCCCTGCAACACAGGCACTCTTGTGCCATGGCCCTAGGGTGTCTGCATTGGGGCACGGCTGCTGTTTTTGTGCCGGTGCAAGGGAGAGGAACAAGAATGTATTGTATCTTGTAGCTATGGTGCATTCCTGCCCTTTTATTTTGACGCACAGAGGTGCAGCAGGAAGGCTTGCTGGGTTGCTGTGTGTTAAAATATAGTAAATGAGGCCCTCAATCCCACTGGCCCGGATAGGTGACTTAGATGAGGTTGCCCGGTAGATCTCCTGTTGCAGTAAGAAATTCCTGACATAAATAATATTGGCGCGGGGGTAGTGGTAAGACTTGCTGTCGCCGGGACACCTAAATGGAAAGTGAGGTGCCCTCTGTATCATGCTATCCTCAACCCAATCACTTAATTTAGGAAAAGATTCTCTGAACAGACAAACAACATAGCCTCCAGGGTGGGCTCTTTCCACCTCCTCGGGGATGCCCAGAACTCTCAAGTCATTTCTCTGTGACATATTCTACAAATCTTCCACATGAAATGAAAGAATGGTGAGCTGAGAATCATACTGGATAGTAGATGATTGATTCTCTTCAACTGCCATGCTCAGGGCAACCTGGGTAGTTTCCACCTCACAGAGGCAGTTTTGAATAATGTTCAGGTTGTTTGACAACTTTCTGAGAACCAATTGGGTTTTTAAATGGGCTGTTTTAAGAGCAAGAGAGGCTTTCTTATGTTGCAGGAGAAGGTTGTAAATGTCAGCCAGAGTGGGAGCATCCTGGCCAGATGATATTCCCTGCAGGGGTTCGCCGTCTAAGGCCGACCCCTTTTGAGCAAACAGCTTAGAAGCTGAAGGGATAATAAATGGGATAGTGACTGATGGAAAAAAATAGTGGACGTTAGTTCGGTCCATGCAGGATCCCAAAGCAGCTCCTCCTCACCTAGTGAAGAAGCAGGGTCAAGAACCCCCTGTTCAAAGGCAACTGTAACTGTATGCTCCAACTTAGTAGTTGTCAGACCCCCAGTGCCACCCAAACTGCACAAAGCGACTGGGGCACCAACGGATGCTGATGTGCCCGAAAGCAGAAAAGATCTTGCAAGTTCTGGCCAGGCAGCTTGCCCTCGATCATCTGTGTCGGGCAAGCTACCATCAGAGAGAGAGAAAAAGGCCTCCTGATTTCTGCCACGCGCTGGCCAGAGGGCCTGAAGTGATCATTTCCCCCATCAGAGAAGACTGTGCAATACGATCCGTTCATTTCCGTACTCAAGCTGCAGGTCCTTCATTGAGTCAGCAATATCCTCCCCAGCTACCTCCTACTGAGCCTCGAGAAAATCTGTTGGGACCCATTAGGATTCCTCTGCTCCCCGAGCACGAGGCACCACCGGTGAGGCATCAGGTCTTGGAAGGGAAGACCTAGTGCTCCCTGATATCTCCAACAATCCATGCCCAGTACAGGAATCTTAGGGGGAGAGTTATAGTCCGAGATGTCACCACAAGGGGCACTGATTTATTCCCCTTACTCCCATTACTCCTCATAGCAGCAGAAAGAAAGGAGACATAGTAATCCAGAGTCTGCTTAGATCGAGTGGTCACCCATCCGTGCCCTTCCCCCATAGAATCCACATCAGGCAAAGCCTATCTGGTTTGCTGCGGAATTCAGATAGCGTTACAAAAGTCTTGCAAACCTATCCAGGTAGGCTCAGATCTTTCCCCGCCCCGCAGTGCCCGAAGTATGGTGGACAGGGGTGGCAGCGATGGAAAACTGCGCAGAGCTTCTGACCCCCCCCCCCCCCACCTCTACCCCCCAAGACCATCATCATTATAGGTAGCGGACTTGCTGGCAAAAGCCGCTTCTTTCCAAGCCTTCAAAGTATTAAAGGACCTGCTACCATAAACTGCCCAGCACCCCACCCCCCCCCCCAGTTGCTGCCCCCTTAGCCAACCTCCCAGCTTGCATGGGGTGAGTTACAGCAAGTAGGAAAGCCCAAAAATCAACAGCCTTGCAGATGTTCCTTACATGCAGTTCTTGCAGGGATTGAAACTCTTCAATAAGTTGCAACAATGTGTCCATCCGTATAACAGTACGTCTGGTAGCTGCAAGGAAAAGAAAGTAGCGAGAAAAGTTTAATAGCCTCTTCTGGACTGCCACAGGTATGCCAGCAACCAAAAGACCAGCTGAGCACCTGCTAACTGCAGCTCAAGTAAACAGCTGGCCACGGGGCAGAGACGCCAGCCTCTCCACGGTGCTCTGTTCCGCAGAACCATGGGAGGACGCCGACTGTGCTTTCCGTTGTGAACCCTACTCATCAAACCTCGAGCTGAATCCGTGGATCTGGCAGCCGCAGGCAACCACAGACAGCAGGACTCAGACAGGTCGCAATCTCTCCCCCACCCCCAGATGGGGCAGGTAAGCGCAAAGCGGAAGGTTTAGGGCGCTGATGTCTTCAGATGCATCCCAGGAGGACCTGAAGACCGGCCGTGTCTAGCCGTGAACCACCATCTTGACGTACCTAAAAATAAAATAGGGGGGAGAAAAGTATTTAATTTGTTTCTGTATGTTGGGTGCTCCTGGGGGTTGGGTGATATTACCTATTTGCTACAAACTGTGCTTGGATTATCGATGGGGCTTGTTTTTCTTTTAGGACAAGATGCACTCGGGGAGGGCTTGGCTCGGTGGCTATCCATTAACTTGTGTCTAGGGTGTAGTGTGAGTTCTGTGGTTGATGGCACTTCTTTTAAGGCACAGGGGTCTGGGGGACCCTTCAGGTGTGAGATAAGGAGAGGGGTGAGGGGACAATCTGGTGTAAGTTTTAGATGGGTTAGTAAGGGCTGGGGTAAGAATTGGAGAAAAAGCATGTGGAGGGGGGAAATTGGAACAACTGATTTTGGGGATCAGTTTCAGGGTAAGCTGTGGCAGATGTGTGGTGTGCTCTGGGGAATCGTGTAGGTTTTGTTCTGGCTTGATAATGGCTGGTGATGATAAGGGTCTTGGCCAGCATTTGCATATTCTCTCCTGCAATATTAATGGTGTTAAAGTGCCTCATAAGCTTAAAATAGGCAGGGAAGAATTACACACTCTCAAGTTGTTAATTGTTTGTCTTCAGGAGGCGCATCCCTCCTCCGGACAAACATCACTGTTAAAGGAGTTTGGTTATAGAGTTCTATGCACTTCATATTTTACCTCGGCCCAGAGGGGTGTTGCACTGCTGGTGCGTGATAGTAGATGAGGGTGGTGAGGCAAAAGGTTGATTTTGACAGGTAGTGGCTTATTGCAACCATTCGTAAAGATAGTATGGGGCTTATTTACAAGCCCCTAGGGCCGCCAGTGTGTTACTTTTTGTGACGCACAGGCGGTATAACCTGCTGTCCCATATTTACAAGGCCACGTGAAGCTACCCTGCATGGCTTTTCGTGTCCTTGTAAATATGGCCCCTTTACATGCAACACTTTGCATGAAAGGGGAATGCCATGGGTGTTGCTGTGGGTGTTCCCACGCAACTACCATGGCTTCTGCCACATTTCCAAATTTGTGAGAAATCGTAAACCTGGAAATGCAGCAGAATGCTACGGCTCCCTCGGGAAGGCGTATGGAGGTGCAACGTGGAGGAAGGGTTTCCTTTCTCTGCATTTGTTTCCTCTTTCTATGCGTGCTACATTCTGCAGCACACATATAATGAGGAACTCACCTCTTGTGATTGTTTATGTGCAGGAAGGTGTCCCTTCCTACACATAAACTATTAAATTGAAAAAAAGCACTAAGCAGCACACATATAAGTTTAAAAACGCTATTTCAGATAATTTATGTGCAGGAAGGGACACCTTCCTGCACATAAACAATCATTCCCATCAACGCAGGCACTCTTAAAAGGGTGCCTGCGTCGGCGCACAGCAGCAAATTGTGTGCCAGCGCAGGAAAGAGCATAGCATTCCATCATATCGTTGTAGATAGGACTCATCCCTGTACTTCGGAATTAACGTTGCTCAGCCAAATGGCTTGCGGCACCACGCTGCATTAATTCCTTGTAAATGAGGCCCAATGTGTTTAGGTATTTGTGTAGTTTATGGCCTGAATCATGATGACGTGACAATGGTTGACTTCTTATTGTCTGAGCTCCACCTCTGGTCGTCACCCCATATCAATCGAGGGGATCTTAATGTCACAATATGTCCGAAAATAGATTACTCATATCAGGGTCAGGGTAATTCAGATGTGGCCTATGGGGGGGAAGTAACAACACAGGGGTGCATTGAAACCGCTTATGTCCTTGTATGCACATGTCGATGTATGGCGCAATGAGAGAACTAATGAACCTGGCTTTACTTTCTACTCTGCCCCTCACAAATCTCTTTTACGTATTGACATGTTCCTAGTTAGCTATTCTCTGATTTCTCGTTTGGAGATTCTGTTTAATCCAAGAATTATATCTGACCACAATTCTCTATCCCTGTGTATCCAAGCAAGAGGGCTCCTTCAGTATCCTGGGTTGCAAGGGTGGACACTTGAGCGGAGATTGCTCTTGGAAAATGATTATATTTGCTCTATGAACATGCTCTTGCAGGAGTTTCTGTAGGTTAACGTTGGATCGACAGCCATCACTATCGTTTGGGATGCCCTTAAGGCTTTCTGCCGGGGACATACTCTAAAGTTTGCTTTTTATTATGCTATTATGGAGGAGACCCAAATTCATTAAATTCTTAGCTCCATGGAGGTTAGACTGGGGTATAGTATAATCACTACGGATGGGCCATGGATGAAATTTCTTTCTGAGCAGGTGGCTATTCTGCAGGCTTCTCTCAGGAAGAGCATATGGGATCAGGCCATTAAAAGTTGTCGTTCCAGGCAGCTGATAGGTTTTGAAAACAACGAAGAGATGGACCGGCTACTCATCTTTAAAGTCAAGGATACCGCCAGCGCTAATACCGTTCAGCAGGTTAGGAATGAAAAGGGGGTGCATGTGGTAGATCCTGTGGGCATTAGGAAGGTATTGCAGCTGTTTTATCAAAATCTTTATCAAGAGGAGTGCTTTGCTTCCATTGAGGCTTTGAACCATTTTATAGGGGGGCATTTCCATCAGAAGCTGAGTCACGTTCAGCAGGCTAGATTAGACGAGCCCATAACACTGTCCAAGGTAGAAACACCTATTAGTTCTTTAGCTAAGGTCAAGGCTTCCGGTCCCGATCAAATTCCTTTAGAATTCTATGTGATCTCACATATCCTGGCACCGGTCCTTCGGGATCTGTTCATTTTTTTAAATTTGTTGGGTCAGGTCCAGGAAAGTAACTAATATTGTTACCTTTCTCAAAAAGGGGAAGAGTCTTACCCTTTGTGGCTCGTACCATCCACTCTCTTTAATCAACACAGATTCTAAAATGTATACTCATATCCTGGCCAATAGGATAGCCGCAGTAATTTCATGGTTGGGGGATTTACACCAGCATGGTTTAATTTCTGGACATGACACAATTTCACATGTCCATACATCCATTACAGCTTTGGAGGTTGCCTCTGTGGATGGGGGTCTGTTGGTATGATCATGTTAGATGAGAAGAAGGCCTTCGACCGGGTCTCCTGGCCATTTCTCTGGGTGGTCATGGAGTCTGCAGGACTTGGCCCTTGTTTTATATCTAGAGTCCGTCAACTCTATGTTGGCCTAAAGCAAAGGTTCGCTGCTCAAGATCTCTATCAGACCCTATTTGCATTTCTGTAGGTACCAGGCAGTGCTGTCGCTTATCCTTGCAACTGTTTGCATTAAATATTGAGCCTTATATTCAGGCTCTTAAAGAGGCAGAGGATATCCATCTGCTGCACATACATCGATTTGAGATGAAAGTTTTATCATATGCAGACGATGTGACAGTGCTAACTCCTAATCCGTCTCGGTCTTCAAGGCTGTTGAGGCGGCCATGCTGGCATTTGGTGAAGTCTCAGGCTATACGCTTAATCTCAACAAAACACAGGTATTGTCTAATTCTATCTCTCCTGCCTATGATGGGAAGTGGTTACATTCGGCCCCTTATTTTGGAGTCAATCTAACTCTATGTTTGGAGGATGTTATCAAATATAATTATGAGAAACTCTACCAAGAGTCAGCTAGTTACTTTAATAAAGTGCCTTTAATAAGGGGAATTGTTTACATCTCGGCCTGACTGGTAGGTGTAATCTTATTAAAATGATTATCCTCCCCAGGTAGTTGTATCTTTTTCAATGCATTCCTCTCTTTCTTTCCGTGGCTTTTTTAAATATGATTGAGGCATGCTGGTAGAAGTTAAACAGGGGCTATAAGCAACCCAGATGTAAGATACAGTTCCTGCAGCTGCCCAAAGATAAAGGTGTGGTCTCTCTTCCTGCTCTGAAGTTTTATTATCTTGCTTCATTTTTGTCTCAACTTTGTTTGGTTATGAGCAGAGGATCATGGATGCAGGGTAGCATGTTTGTAGATTGCCTACCTCTGGGGGACTCGATTGCCCCAGCCCACGGCATGATTGACACGGTCTACTTTAAAAGGACCCGATTCAGGGCTTTAATGGTGTTTCATCTAATCTAGAGTTCTCTCAAAAAAGTTCACCCTTTTTAATCGATACACGCATTTAGTATTTAACCCTAATTTACCTCTTTGTATTCAACAATGGTTTCTGGAGAGTTGGGAGGCGGCTAAACTTTTTACTGTGGGACAAATGTTCAAGGGGGGTGGATTTCTTACTTTTGATACTAAGAAGCAGTGGTTTTCACTTCCCATATTGGGTTTTTAGGTACTTGCAAATCCAAAATATAATAGTTGGGATTAACAAAGATGAGACTGACTGTTCCCAAAGCAATTTGTTAGATTTTTTAATGAGAGCTACTGAGAAAGGGAACATTAGTTTGTCCTATAAGTTAATCTTTTCTTCTGAATTGGATCCTTTGGCAATGTTTTTCAGCTAAGGGCAGATAAATGGAGCAGGTACCTGGGCTCAGTAGTTACAGCTGATGATATGAGGCTCAGTAATCTTCTTGCACAGCGCGTCCTAAATGTATCACAAATTAAGGTCCACCACATCAAATGCATTAATGATTTTTATCACACTCTCCATCATTTATGGGTTATGAAGCTTAGAGAGAATTCCCATTATTTTCGATGTGGGGCGGAGGGGATTGCCGCAGATTATGTCTTTGCCATTTGTTCAGTCCTATGTAACTACTGGGCCTTGGTGTTTTGGAACATTGACAGTATCTCACACCTTGCTATTGGGTGGGATCTAAAATTAATTATGTTTGGGCATTCCCCTGTTATGCCTCAAAATTTTGCAGGCCTATATTTTTTCTCTATCTCCCTTGACAGATTTGCACTGGCATGATTCAGGCTTGCAAGTGCCACCCCAAGTCCCTGGGTGTGGTGTCATGAATTTTTGAATACATGATTCTTGGAAATATCTTTGGTAGACAATGATATTGGTAGAAGAAGGTTGAGAAAAATCTGGGATCTGGTTACATTCTGGATGGGTGAAATGGTGGCTGGCCAAGCCAATGGGTATCTTCTCTGATGTTCCTTCCACAATGCTTCCGTTATTAAAATTATTATGATTGCTTTTGCTATATTGTCATCTGCACACCTCTATTTTCTGCTTGTTAGCTGTTTTTCAGTTGTTATTTTATTTTTTCCTGTATGGATTATGTTCTTCAATACAAAAAAAATACAAAGTTACAAAGGACCTAAGACACGGATCAGTGTGAACAGAAAATACTCACAGAAACTCTCATTATCACAGGGCACACGCTAGGGATCCCCCCTTTCACTAGATATTTGATCTCTAAATGAACCCCTTCATCGAGAAAACCCATAATAATTGTGCTGTACAATGGGTTTCAGTGGCCATTCAAGACTTTAAATTAGCACTTTATGCAGATGACATCCTTTGTTTTTTAACTGCCCCGCCATCTCCATACTCGCTCTTAAAGAAGAGCTCTCCGCATACTCTACTGTTTCGGTTTTAAAGTAAAGTTTTCAGAATTTAGCAGAATGGGGGTTTCAGGTGGGCACCAAGAGGCAAGCAAGGCATTAGAACACAATTGGATTGCATGGACACAGGGACCTATGAAGTACCTAGGCATCTATCTTCCGGATACATACTTATCTCTGCAGAGCTGATATTCCACCTCTGATACAAGCTCTATTCAAAGACCTTTACTGATAGGGGAAATATATAGATATCTTGCCAAGGTGGGATGATGTGCATCAAGGTACATTTTCTTCCCCACCTCCTCTGTTTCCTACAGACTCTCCCACTTAGACTATGTGGCTGGCTCTGTGATAGATCTTATTGAGAAAAAACTGTTAGCCTTCGTTTGGCAGAATCAAGTTCCGCCGGTTACTCCAGACACATTACTTAAGCCTGTTGTGGACAGAGGGATGGCTTTTCCTAACATTCTAACATTCAAACCTTTATCAAACAGCCAAGTTACACCCAGCACTGGAATCGGACCACAACACCAAAAATAAAGGGTGGGGGTGAAGGCAGAACAAAGCTTCTCTCATATGCCCCTTAGACTATTGCTATGGCTGCACCTAAGGGTGTAGTGTGGAATCACTACCTTACTCAATTCACAAGGTATAACATGGCTTTAATTAATGTTACTAGACCTGCATACAAATCCTAAACACAAGTATGTTTTGAGCTGGGAGAGAGACCTAGGAGAAGAGATCCCAGAGGTCACTTAGTTGAAAATATAGCAAAGTGCAGCTGAGTCCATTATACAGAAAATGCATATAAGTTACTTATATGCTAGTATCTGCCCTTCATCTGCCTGCTCACCATGAATAAAGGTTTTGAACTTTGATGGAAAAATTGCGGGAGAGAGTTACCCTTTTACATATTTGGAGGTCATATATACACGTTCAATCTTATTGGAAAGAAAATCTATCATACATTAGGCAAATAACAGGAATCACACTGGAAAACAGCATTTTTCTACTCACTACACCAATGGTCAAACTTATATCACACCTGCTGATCGCTGCTCAAATGTCCTTGGTGCAGGCATGGAAGTACCAAATTAAACCTAGGAAGGCTTGAAAGGTCTGTGCCATGGGGAAACAATGAGCATTTATTCACAATCAATCACATAAATTTGATTTAACATGGCTGGCATTCAAAATCTCCATGAAAATAGAAACCACAATGGATCTATACTCAACAAACACTTCAGAAATATGGAAGGGGATCCTTACAAGGGTCTGGGAAGTCGAGGAGGTCTCTGCAAAAGAAAGGCAGGAGTCTTAGGGTTAGGATTTACTGTCAGCCATAGGGAGTGGGGCAAATATCTTGGTTTAGTTATGTTAGTATTATAAGTGATAACTATTGTAAAAATATGTGTTAAATTTGTTTTATTATATTTGGTAAATTTAATATGAAATGTGTATTTGTTCAATTGAATTAAAAGTTGTTAATTTAATAGCAGGTTGTTGGGTTTGCAGGGTATTAGGGTGGGATATTTTGTGATAAGTACATTTAAAAAAAGTATAAATACCTATTTGTTTATTTAATTGATGAATAATTATGTGAATTATTTGTTATTTTAATTATTTGATTTTAAATTGTTACTTGATTTATGAGTGTATTTAATTTTGTCTTAATTTGTTTTATTAATTGAATTTATTTTGTTTTGTTTAATTGTTAATGTAATAATAATGTTTATATTTTTTAATGTATATATCTTTTAGATTTGTTTTATTTTATTGTTTGTGTTTGTGCTTTTAGTGTCATGGTAATGGGGTAGTGTTTTAATTAAAAAAATATATTGTTTTTATTTGTAATATATAATTTGTGTTTATTACATTTTGTTTGATCTTTTAATGAATAAGCTTATTATTTGGAAGTTATTTTTTTTGTGTGTTTTTTTTATACATTTAAAGTTTTACTTAGAAAGTCAATGAGAGGGAATAGTAATTTGATCCACCCAAAGTCCAAATGCTTTCCCTATGGGCATATCAATGAATCAATCAATAAATACATGTTTAAATCAAAAGGAATGATGCACGGCTGAAAAAGTACAACCTGAACCAAAAGAGGATCCCAGAATGAAAGGCACCATAAAAATCAGTACGACAGCTAAAACAAAAGGGAACAAAGGCATTATTACAAAAACAATTCATGTTAAGATGTAAAGAAGTCTATGAGTATTGCATTATCAGAGAGCGAATATATACATGTGCATAGTAAAAACGACTTCTCCAGTTAAAATAAAGCCTTTTATTATTTTTTTCTTAAAGTGCACCCTGCTCCTTGGCCTTCAAAGGAGACAGACCTTTCTCCACAAATTTTACAAGACTTGATGCCCTGTCTGGTCAGTGCATATTTCAGGGCGTCTACTACCTCGTGACACCCCTTTTCAAGGAAGAGTAGTCTTAGCCACTTTCATTGCTCTGGTAGAAAGAAGCACAGGATAAATACATACAATATGCAATGATGATTCTAGTTTATAATTACACAGACGTCATTGTTTTGAATAGTCTTTGTATGTTGGCCATTCTTGCTTGAACTCCATTAAGGGAGAGCAAAAGAAGTGAATGTGGATAAATTGTAGTCTCATTGATTTGGACAAAGGGCAGTAGAGGTAACTGCCCAATTTCTTCCAAGAAAAGCTATCCCCTGTATAGCATGCATACATCCCTATTTTGCAGTTTCTCCATTGCCTGTATAGTTTAGAGGTCTTTTACCTCTTTCCTGACTACTTGTGTAAATGTTAGTTCAGAAATTCCTGCATCCCATAAATCTTGTAGTTGCAGGGCATAAAGGGCACTTTTTTGGGGTAGAATGACCAGGAAGCTGTAAGTGTGCCCCAAATTACATTTGTTAAGTTGTGATCCCTAGTGCAGCGTATTGTGTGGCAAGAAATCAGTAATCAGGTAATCCATTTCAGTGATGGCTGCTGAAGACTGACTCCCAATCTTATTTTTGCCTGACAGGTGGAATTAGGAAGGCGAAATAAGTGTCTTAAGATCATGCATTGTATGCGGTGTAGTGGGGTGCCTAACTTCCTTGGAAACACCGCTAGACCATAAGTCATAGACAGAAGGAGTTTTGCATTGAGCATCAAGGGTAGCGGTTTAATCGTTGGTGCCTCAATATAGTTGTGTTGGCATTGCAGGGCAATTGATAGTGAAGCACATTTTGTTTTCAAGTATGCTCAGTGTTCATTAACAGAGACATTTGCAACAATCCCTATCCCTAAATAACAGTATTTCGATAGCTTAGTAATTGAGGTATTACCAATTCGTCAGCCTTTCAATTTGCATCGTTTGCTATTGAATACTAAAATAGCGGATTTGCAGGTTGCAGCAGTTGTTATTTTATTGTCTTTGTTAAACTTGACAAGGGCTTGTTAAGAATTCTGAAGACCTGCAGAAGTGTGGTCAAGCATAATCGTGCCATCTCCATATTGCAGTGACTGCATATGGAGGGTGTTTAGCCTTGGGGTTGCCTTCAACTCTCATGGTGTCTGGTAAATTTGCAATGTACATGTTAAAAAGCCTAGCTGCCAAAACACATTCCTGTTTTAGGTCTTTGTTTGCCAACTTTTTTGTGACATAGTTACTGTGAGCAAATTTAGCTTTTACCCACATGTTCGATTACAAGGATTGAATAGCCCTAAGTAATGATGCCTGGATACCCCATCTAGTGAGTTTTAACCAGAGCTTATTTCGCTTTACAGCACTGAAGGCCAGACTGTAATCGTTGAAGCAGACAAATATATTGCATCTCTTGTATTTCAGTGACTCATTTATTAAGATTGAGAGGGCCAGGATGTTATCCATGGTGTTACTGTTCCTCCAAAATCTGTTTTGAGTTATTGGGATTGAATTTGTTGCTGCCGCCAGTTTTCCAATTCTATATCCAAAAGGGCAATCAATCTATAATTTGTGACCGGCCCTGGATCACCTTTTTTATACATCGGGTGCCGAATGAATCCTTGCCAAGATGAGAAAAAATATTTGAGTTTCAAACACATTTCTGTAAAGAGTAAGAAGAGTGGGCCACAAAAATCAATGTAAGATTTGAAAAGGTGGGAAGGGAGGCCATTAGGGCCTGTGGCTAAATCTGTTCTTGACTTTTTTATAATAACATAACATAACATAACATAACATGTATTTATAAAGCGCACGTTCACCCAGAAGGGTAACTTGGTACTGAATAACAGATGTTTATTATACCTTGGAGTGAGCTAAGAGTGAACATTGATTTGACATATGTCAAAATAGAGGGAGGAGCCCAATCTCCTGCGCTGTCCACATATAGTGTGTTAAGGTGGGCGATCTAGCTTTTCCCAGAGATTGAGTTACCTAGTCCTATTGGGTGTGAGAATTGAGAATAATTATGAATGTGCAGGATTTCTTTAGCCATCCCGAGTTAGTGTTATTATAACCCACTGAGTGTCAGTGTGAGCTCTGTTTGTCTCCCATACCTGCTATTTATATCTTTTCCTTACAGATCTGATTGACAGGAGTACATTTGCTTTAAATGGTGATTTCCTAATGTACCTTAGGTTCATGTTTAGCTCACTTTTCTGCTGTTTTATTTTTTGAGTGAACCAGATTTTGTTGGTTGGAGGTCTGCATCTAGGTGGTGTTGCAGGTTGTTTGTGTGCACCCCTCTTCCAGGAGATATATATATTTTTTTTATTTATTTATTTTATGTGTTTTATAGAGCGCGCACTTGACCTGTTAGGGTATCAGAGCGCTTTACAGGAGAGCAAAGCAATATACAGACAGATTTAAAATCAACCAATTACAGCTCGAGTAGCAGTATGGTGCAGGAATACATAGGGTAAAGAGGAGCATGTATTTACAGTTTACATAACCAATTACTCAAAGCGAAATACCATATTTACAGAGTACGTTTTCAATTATTCTGACCAGGTCCCAAGTTTCTGATGTTTCGGGTGACCCGGTAGTCAGAAGACAGGTAGTGGGCCGCCATAGGTCGTGCCATAAAAGTAGTTGAGGCAATATTAGACAAGAAATTTGCCCATAAGGAAGGTTTTGGCATCCTTTTTGAAGCGAGTCAGTGAGGGGATTCTTCTGATGTCGGGTGGGAGAGAGTTCCATATTCTTGGAGCAGCCCCTGAGAAGGCCCAATTGTATGTTTTGTTTTTCCAAAATCGTACAGGTTGGAGCAGGAAATCTCTGTCGGATCGGGAGTTTCTGGTTCCTCCGGGGATCACGAGTTTCTGTGTTAGATATGCAGGGGAGTTAGAATGTAAAGCTTTGTGCATGATGCATGCTAGTTTGAGCTGTATTCTTGCCTCCAGGGGAAGCCAGTTGAGAGCTTTCAGGTGTGGGGAAATATGATCGCATTTCCTTGTGCCGGTAAGTAGACTGGTGGCCGCATTGAGGCAGGCTTTAAGAGGTGCCAGGGAGATCTTGGGTAAACCCGAGAGGGTTGAGCAGCCGTATTCCAGTCTAGAGATGACGAGTGCTTGGACTGCCATTTTTAGGTCGGGAGCATCAAGGAAGAGTTTCAATTTCCTAAGGTAGCTCAGATGGAATCTGGCTGTTTTAGCCACAGAGTTTATGTGGTCCCACATGTTAAGGTTGGTGTCAAGGGTAATTCCCAGGGATTTAGCCGAGTTCACAATGGTCGGTGGGCAATTTAAGGCTGTGAAAGCCTTAATCCATGATTGAATCTCTAGGTTGGCATTGGGAGGGGAGATCAGGAGAAATTCTGTGTCCTTTGCGTTGAGTTTGAGTTGATTGGATGCGAGCCATTGGACGGTGAGTTTCAGGGCTTCGTTCAGGGAGAGAATCTCTTCGAGAGAAGAGGTTTTGATGTAGATCTGGGTGTCATCAGCGTACATATGATAGGAGATATTAGCTGCGCGCAATACTTCGGTAAGCGGTTCTAGGTAGAGGTTGAAAAGGGTGGGGGACAGGGTTGATCCTTGAGGGACTCCAACTGTGACCGGGGATGGTGATGAAAGGTTGCCGTTGATCAGGAATCTCTGTGACCGGTTGTGGAGGAAGGACCTACACCAATCTAGAACAGTGCCATCCAATCCCATTCTGAGTTTGAGGCGTTCGAGTAATTTTTCATGGTTGACTGTGTTGAAGGCCGAGGATAGGTCCAGGAGGATTAGGAGACAAGTTTTGCATTGGTCGAGGGCTTGGAGGGCATCATCCACAATGTGGAGCATGGTGGTTTCGGTGCTGTGCCCTGGTCTAAATCCGGATTGAAAGTCATCAAGGAGGTGGAAGTTGTTGATGTGGTGACTTAGCTGCTGTTGCACACATTTCTCCAGCACTTTGACTAAGAGGGGGATGTTGGAGATGGGTCTGAAGTTGTCGGGGGAGGCTGGATCCAGCGACGGCTTTTTCAAGATGGGGAGGACTTGGCCGGCTTTTAGAGAGTCAGGCATCGTTTACTGCTGGAGGGAGGCGTTGATTATTGTAGTCCAGCTGAGGATAATGGATTGGGCGATGACCGCTAGGCAGTTGGCAGGGAGCAGGTCATTGAAATGGTTGTTCGGTTTTAAGGTAGAAAGGATTTTAGAGATGGAGTCTTCGTCATAGTCTTTGAAGACAGACCAGTGAGCGTGATTTTTGGGAGGAGCCTGTTGGTGCGTCGTGGTGGGAGGAGGCGGGCAAGGAAGGGGTTGAGGGTGTGTGATGGCACTGAGTTCGTTTCCAAGGGCCAAGATTTTGTTTGTGAAGAAAGAGGAGAATTCCTCTGAGGATATAAGAGATCTGGGGGTTTCTTTTGATGATTTGGCCAGTTTATTATATTGGTGTTTGACCAATTCGAAGAGCTTGTGGGGTCTGTTCTTGGCTTTCTCAAGTTCCGTTCTAAAGAAGTCTTTTTTTGAGTTGAGTATGTTCCTGTTGTAGGCATTTCTGGCCTGGCGGAGGAGTTTTAGATATGCGGTAGTGGGGTGCTGCCTCCAGGATCTTTCAGCTTGCCGGAGGGCTCTCCTCTCGTTATTAAGGGATCCCGTGAACCAGGGGTTTCTGTCTTTGATTTGGGTTCTTTTCAGTTTTAGTGGGGCTAGATCATACAGGATGTTTGAGATGGTCGCAGAGTAGTGATCATTGAGGTCACTGACTTTTGTGATATGCAAAGGGGGGGGGAGGTCGGATTTACATTGGGCCACAAGTTCACTTCGGTCCAAGTTCTTGGTGTCTCTGATCCAGCGTTTAGGAATCGTTGGTTGCGGTGCTTTTGTCTTGTGGGTGCCAGGTAGATGGAAGGTGATGGCGTGATGGTCAGCCCAATTGCATGGGTCAATAGAGATAAGCTTGACAGTTGATTCTTTGGAGATGATCCAGTCAAGGGTGGCCCATTTTGAGTGAGTTGGTAGTGAGCAGGCTTGGGTCAGGGCATGATCTGCCAGGAGGTCTTTGATGGCGTTGACATGTGGATCCTTGGGATCGTTCCAGTGTAAGTTAGAATCGCCTAAGAAAATATCTTTGGAGTTGGTGGGAATCTTAGCTGTGATGATTTCCATGAGGTGGTCGGTGAAAGAGTCGTTCCTGCCTGGGGGGTGTTAAAAGATGTGAAGGTTGCATAGTAGAGTGGAGTTGCTGCAAATAGCGAGAGCGAGGTATTCGCAGTATTCGGTGGTGTCCGCCAGAAGTTCACTGACGAGGAGGTTAGAGCGGTAGATGCAGGCGATGCCTCCTCCTTTCTTGTTAGATTGTCTGTCCAGCCTTGCAATGTTGTAGTTAGGGGGGACTAGGAGGTCCAGGCATGGAGATGAGGATTCATTGAGCCATGATTCTGTTAGGATTGCTAAGTCGAAGTTTTTGCAAAGGATGAGATCAGCAATATCTGTGGCGTGCCTAGCTGCCGATCGGCAATTGATTAAAAGACCAGACAGGGAGGATTTGGGCGGAATTTCGGGAGTCTGGGCAGACTGGTGGACAGGTGCTAGATTGCTCATGACCACAGCTCTGTTACGGAGGGTGGCTGGCCTGTTGGGGTTGATAGTGACCGAGCGGATGGCATGTTCAGCATTCCCGTCAAAGGGAAGAGGGGTAGCTGTGGTGGGGTTGTAATCTCGGAGGATGGCCAGGATTTCAATTTCAGTGAGGTCTAGTGGACTTAGAGTTGGTGAAGCGGTGTAGGAGAGGGCCAGAGCGAGGCTTTCTTCCTCTGAGAGGTGGCATGGTTGTTTACGGGGACGAAGCTGTCTCAAGACTAGAGGAAGAAGCTATTTAAGGTGCTCTGTCAAGTGTGGGGGCGTGGAGATAGGCAGGGGCGTGAGGTTGGCGAGGGAGAGTTCAGCAAGGTGGAGGGGGTTCGTTAATTCCAAAATAGAGATGTGAATGCTCTGGGTAAGTTTGGTAGCTCTGGAGAACAGAAAGGCCATGTCCCTATCAGGTGGAGGCGATAGAGGGCAGGGGGCCAGTGGTTCAGGAGCTGTTCTGTCTGCATGTATAGGAGATACGGGGGAGGACTAGTACGGCCTGTGTTGTAGGTCATTGGATCAAAGCTGGGGCTCCTTTGCGGGTTGGGTTGAGGGCTGGGAGGGCAAGCACGACTTGTATCATAGGTCATAGGGGGCGTACCAGTGGCATAGTCTACATGGGGGGATAGTAGGAAGGGGACCAGAGGTCTACGGGTGATTCTGGAGGCAAGGCCGGGCGCCGTGTTGGAGTGGATAGGGGGGTCTGTGTTGGAAGACCTTAGGGGGGTTTGTGAATGGCTAGCTACGCTGGGTAGGCTAGATGAGGACTCATCGGGGTGGGAAATGGTTGCCCTGCCTGAGTCATGCACGTGGTTTCTAAGGAGGGTGAAAAGGTCTGCAAATTTATCCAAGTTTTCGGCTGAGGCTTGGTCAGGATAATGCCATTTTTGTAAAGAGTGATGGTGAGGTCAGCTCGCAGTGTAGGGGACGGTGTTATTGTTAGGTTAGTGCCGTATGGGATGTTCTTTGTTGTGCATACATTGAGGAGGAGGGCAAAGGTTTTGCGCCAGGCAGAGGTCATTCTGGAGTAGAAAATGAGGTCATTAATGACTATGCCGTTGTCCGCGCTATAGCGGACAACTTAGGGGCTGATTACGATGCGGCTCGTAAAGGCTCCGACCTGTGGTTAGAGCCTTTACAGCCGCATCATAACGGGCCGGTTGGATTCCTTTCCAACCGCCTCATTTTGATGGAGGCGGTCAGGAAGGAATCCAACGGGGTATTCTGGCTGACTTCTAACGGGCTCGGAGAGCCCGTCCGCCAGTCGGAATGCAGCCTGTAGTCTCAAGGGCAGCTCTTTCCGCCCTTGAGATTACAATGGACGGTTTCCGACATAGTTTCCATGCCGGTCTGTCTGACATGGAAATCATGCCGGAAAACGTGTTATGGGGCCCCCTTTGGTGCACGGCCTCTGGTGCCTGCCACGGGGTGCAGGGATTAAGTGCACCTACCGTTACACTATGGGAGCATGCTTTACGGCCGATGTACAGCTGCAATGCATGCTCACATAGTGAAATATAGGAATGCGACCGAATAGTGTTTGCTCGCATCCTAATGGGGCAGTCGGGACCGACAACCGGGTTTCCGGTCGGTCCCATGACCAAATCGGTGTTGGGCAAAAGTGATTCCCCCGAACATTGTAATGAGCCCCTTAATATGTAGCGTGGAAGTGCATTATGATTAGTGTATTTATGATTGTTGTGATTGCCTGGTGTCTCCATGGCTAATGTGTCAAATCTATTATTTGAGCCTCATGATCATTTTCTGCTCAAACTATTTCAATTGGCATAAGTATTGTGTCACTGTGAACTAGGAACTGAGTTTTTTAACATCACTTGCAGCGAATTTTAAAACATTGCACTTTGAAGCATTTAACTTCACATCCTGCGGTTATTGTTTGCACAATTAATTGCCTACCTGCTATCTAATCTGTTAGCACTCTGACGATCCTACCGCTACTGTAGGGGTTCTAGGGGCCAGGTTTCTGTCTCTGCTCAGTGATCCAGCCCACCCGCCCTGGTCCGACTCGGTAGCCAATACCGTTGAGCGGAGGGCGGGTGGACAAGAGCAAGACACGCCCACTAACCCCGGAACAGGTGAGCGGTTAGCGCTCTAACAGCTTTTCACTCAGGCTATTTAGGCGGCGAGGAGGCCTGGACGATTGCGGTAAGGGGAGGACAGTGGCAGTGTTCCCCCGACCCCGCTTGGTATCAGGTAATTTCTCAGAGCGGAGCGTATTTGAGCAATTGGCATAAGTATTGTGTCACTGTGAACTAGGAACTGAGTTAACATCACTTGCGGCGAATTTTAAAACATTGCACTTTGAAGCATTTAACTTCACATCCTGCGGTTATTGTTTGCACAATTAATTGCCTACCTGCTATCTAATCTGTTAGCACTCTGACGATCCTACCGCTACTGTAGGGGTTCTAGGGGCCAGGTTTCTGTCTCTGCTCAGTGATCCAGCCCACCCGCCCTGGTCCGACTCGGTAGCCAATACCGTTGAGCGGAGGGCGGGTGGACAAGAGCAAGACACGCCCACTAACCCCGGAACAGGTGAGCGGTTAGCGCTCTAACAGCTTTTCACTCAGGCTATTTAGGCGGCGAGGAGGCCTGGACGATTGCGGTAAGGGGAGGACAGTGGCAGTGTTCCCCCGACCCCGCTTGGTGTCAGGTAATTTCTCAGAGCGGAGCGTATTTGAGCAATTGGCATAAGTATTGTGTCACTGTGAACTAGGAACTGAGTTTTTTAACATCACTTGCGGCGAATTTTAAAACATTGCACTTTGAAGCATTTAACTTCACATCCTGCGGTTATTGTTTGCACAATTAATTGCCTACCTGCTATCTAATCTGTTAGCACTCTGACGATCCTACCGCTACTGTAGGGGTTCTAGGGGCCAGGTTTCTGTCTCTGCTCAGTGATCCAGCCCACCCGCCCTGGTCCGACTCGGTAGCCAATACCGTTGAGCGGAGGGCGGGTGGACAAGAGCAAGACACGCCCCCTAACCCCGGAACAGGTGAGCGGTTAGCGCTCTAACAGCTTTTCACTCAGGCTATTTAGGCGGCGAGGAGGCCTGGACGATTGCGGTAAGGGTGGACAGTGGCAGTGTTCCCCCGACCCCGCTTGGTGACAGGTAATTTCTCAGAGCGGAGCGTATTTGAGCAATTGGCATAAGTATTGTGTCACTGTGAACTAGGAACTGAGTTTTTTAACATCACTTGCGGCGAATTTTAAAACATTGCACTTTGAAGCATTTAACTTCACATCCTGCGGTTATTGTTTGCACAATTAATTGCCTACCTGCTATCTAATCTGTTAGCACTCTGACGATCCTACCGCTACTGTAGGGGTTCTAGGGGCCAGGTTTCTGTCTCTGCTCAGTGATCCAGCCCACCCGCCCTGGTCCGACTCGGTAGCCAATACCGTTGAGCGGAGGGCGGTGGACAAGAGCAAGACACGCCCACTAACCCCGGAACAGGTGAGCGGTTAGCGCTCTAACAGCTTTTCACTCAGGCTATTTAGCCCCTCGTCGGCCAAAGCGCGCAGCGGTTGCGCGCAGAGGGGCGCCATTGACGGCGCCGAAGACAAGCCAAAGACCTGCCCGTCTGCGCCCGTCCGCGACAGGACGGGGCCAGGGGCCATGGGGACTGCCAGGACCCACACACAAAGGCGTCCATCGGTGAGGCTCACTTATAGCTCACATGTATTAAAGGGATATAACATACAATCATTAAATAGTGGCAGGGTAAACGAACACCTTGAGGTAGATGGGCTGCTGCCAAGCAAACAACGGCGCACTGAGAGCTCCATTTTCTCACAAGATCCGCCCGATATGGATTGTTCTATTTTTGTCGACCCCGATATTAGTGGGGTTTCAGGAAGCAACCATACTCTTTCTGGGAAGAAAAACATCCTGTGTAACATTAGGTCGCTCTCGAAACACAGTGCTGAAGTTTGGGACCTAATCTCTTCCAAACAACCAGATTTATGCTACCTCACAGAAACGTGGTTGAAACCACATTCCACTCCTGCCATAACCTTGGGAGTCCCTAGTGACTATAAAATAGTTAGGCTGGATCGCCCCACTAAAATTGGTGGGGGGATTGCAATTGTACATAAACAGGAAATTGGTATATCTGTTTTAGATGAAATAAGTTCCCCAGAAATTGAATTAATAATTTTTAAAATAATACTGCCATCTAATGATACTCAAATGGGTGCATTAGTATATCGACCCCCTGGATCGTACAATAATTTCTCTAGCTTATTGATTGAGCTACTTGCCCCATATGTCAATAGTGACAGCGAGTTTATTTTAGTCGGAGACTTTAATGTACACTGTGATAAGTCGGACTGTTGCGAGGCCCAATCCCTACTTCTTGACCTGTCCTCATTGGGCCTTATGAAACGCAACTCTGGGCCCACACATCAGGCAGGCCATACCGTTGACCTGGTATTTTCTAATTTTATGCTGGTCTCTTGTCCACCAGCAAGGCAGGTCAACTGGACGGACCACTATGTTGTGGAATTCCTTACTCCCTACCCGAAACGTATCTCCTCTCGAACTAAACAGTTACCGAGGACACGTAGACAGTGGCACAAAATTACCAACACCACTTTTAAAAATAATTTTTATTGTCCACCTTTTGTTTCTAACGAAAATATTGATACGGCCGTTAAAAATTGTGAAAAAGCTATTGTGGAAACCATTGACAAGATTGCCCCTTTTAAACAATTTAAACCCAGACTCACAAAAAAACAAGAAATTTGGTTTACTGATCACCTTAGGACGTTAAAATTGCATGCCAGGAAACTTGAAAAGAGATGGAGAACCTCTCACTTGATCGAGGACAAAAATAAATATTGGGACTCACTATCTATATACCACAAAGCCATTCGTGTTGCCCGCAAGACTCACATTGCATCGCAAATCACAGCTGCAGGAAACTCTTCAAGGATTTTGTACCAAGTCCTACAATCCTTTGTTAAACCGGCAGCTTGTGAATCTTCGGACCTTGCATCCCAACAGCTGTGTGACGACATCTCTTGCTTTTTTACGAACAAGATAGATACTATCTATGACAAAATAGTTTGCACCAATAACAAACTGACCACAGATATGGCACCTTTGGAAATAGATGCTGACCCCAATCTGAATAAATTTATGTTAAGCTTTTTTCCACCCATTTCTTTACAAGAGACATCTGCACTAGTATCACGGATTAAAAGTGGTAGCCCTGACGATATGATCCCAGCCAGGATTATGCCTGTCCTGACTGACGAGTTGTGCCCCATGATCCAAAGGTTGGTGAATCTTTCTCTGGGCTCAGGCACTGTCCCAAGAGAGTGGAAACGTGCTCTTATTAGGCCTATTAGGAAGAATACTACTATCCCATGGTCCGATCTAACAAATCTCAGGCCCATATCCCTTTTACCATTCTTAGGGAAGCTGATCGAAAAATATGTTAACGGTCATCTGTCCAATCATATCGAACTTGTTGGCGGCCTGGACTATTCACAATCAGGGTTCAGGCCGAAACACAGCACAGAGTCTACCTTGCTGTCTGTTACAGACGACTTGCATATGTATCAGGACAAGGGTTTCTCAGTAATCCTAGTTCTTTTAGATCTTTCAGCAGCGTTCGACACCGTGTCCCATACCATTCTTATTGACCGGTTGTCGAACGCTGGTATTGAGGATAAAGCCATTGATTGGCTAAAGAGCTTCCTGTCAGGGCGCTCCCAGAGAGTGATCATGGACACGTACCGATCAGCAGAGGTGGAGATATCGAAAGGGGTGCCACAGGGCTCTTGTCTAAGCCCTACCTTATTTAACATCTATGTGGCACCCCTGGCAAGAGTGATGCGCAGCTATGGATTCATTCCAGTATCCTATGCTGATGACACGCAGCTCCTCTTCCCTTTTAAGACCATGTCCGCAGAAATTAAAAACTCCTTTTCTGCGGGCATGAAGGCGGTGGCTAATTGGATGTCTTCCAACTTCCTGCAATGCAATGTCAGTAAGACGGAACTAATGCTGTTTGGAGAAGCCAAACTATTGTGGACCCCTGATTGGTGGCCCCCCGATTTGGGAGTAGCTCCAGAATCCAAACAGGTTGTGAAGAGTTTAGGGATTCGGATGGATCAAGACCTGTCATTTGGACAGCATGCTAACCATACTGCTGGAATTTGTTTCCATACGATTGGCCTGCTACGCAGAGTCTTTCCCTTACTACCGGACTCTTTCAGAAGAACTCTGGTCCAGACATTGGTTCTGAGTCGAATTGACTACTGCAATGGCCTGTTGCTTTCTGCCAACGAAAATGTGCTGGCCAAGCTTCAGGTCATTCAAAACACCGCGGCTCGTCTTGTCCTTAATGTTCCTCCAAGAACTGCGTCCAAACCTCTTCTGGAGAAACTGCACTGGCTTTCCATTCGCCAGAGATCTAAGTTCAAGTTATGCTGCTTGATCCATAAATGTTTAAATGGACAAGGGCCTATTTATCTTCAGAACAAATTTGTTCCTTATGTTCCAAGTCGTTCACTTAGGTCCAGTAACTGTCTTCTTCTGATGACTCCCCGTGCAAAGAAATCTAGACACGGTGGTAAAGCGCTATCTATCGTAGGCCCTACCCTATGGAACAGACTTCCTCTTCATCTGAGACAGTGCAAAGAACATCTCACTTTCAGGAAACTCCTGAAGACTGTGTTGTTCAGAAACGAGATCTAGCTCCTATTATTCCTCTGTTTCTACCGGCTCCAGAAAGCGCAGAGATACTCCAGCTGGAGTCGATTCTAGCGCTATATAAACCCACAAATAAATAAATAAATAAACAATTCTCTGTTTTCGAAGCACTCTGCTGAGACGTAAGCGTAATCCTCATATACCAGGATGCTGAAAAATGCATATCTCACATCAGCCTATCAGGAAAGAACCTTCCGTAAATGACTGTAATGACTTAAGAAAGCTTAGGCCTCTAGATTTGTGCCACTGATATAAAGTGATAGCTGTGAGAATTTCCCAAAATGTGTCAGAGTGTGTGTATAAAGGATCCCCTGTCAAGTTGTATGCCAAATTGAAGTTAAAATCACTTGTTAAGATTGAGCAGACATCTCTCTTTCCTTCTAGGAGAAGTTAATTGTGGTCTCAAGGTGCTGTATCGGGTTTGCTTTGCACTTACTGCCTGGATGGAGATAAATATTTATAATTAAGAATGAATAAGCAGTCCTCCCTGCGATATGCCACGTTATTTGCAGTGCCTCCAAAGTGATGCATGATAGATTGATAGGGTTTGCTACTCAATTGAGGCTATTTGATACTTAGAGGCAGCCCCCCACTGACCCTGCTCTTGCTTTGGGGTTTATTGGCATTTATACAGAAACTTCAGAATCCCAAGACAGGGATGGGATTGCAACACTATGATCCCTGACTCCAGACTATTTGTTGGTGAACAGGAAGGGATTACCTTCCTCATCTTTAGGAGTCTGCCCAGCCCTGCAAGATTCTATGAAAGCATTGTTAGAGGCCCCCTGCTAAAATTGGCTTCCTGTTTAGGTGATTGAATATTGTTATCCCTACTGAGAGGAGGTATTATGTAAGGTGCTGGCAAGCCAGATCGAATCTGATCTGTAATCTGTTTTCTATGTATGGTATTGTTTATCACATGCCTGTCTGCCTGTATGAGGTTTCAAACTAATTATTAGATCATCAGTAGTTGGATTACAGGACATATAACCCTGATTAGCTTTGAGGATGGATTTAGGGTTAATGGTAAGATGTATGACTGTGGTGGAGGTGTGGGTCAATGGTTCCGGATAACCCACCATAACTGGTTTAGGAATTGTAATGCCCCATGTTGCAAGTTCATCCTTGTGTCTCCAAATCAGACTGATGTTTTCCAGATTGGCCTAGATTACTCTTGCCTATTCAATCATGGCAATTATTGCTCCCTCAACAACCCCAATTCCTTCCATATTGTGGTAATTCAAGGATTTGAACGTGAGTGCAGAAGCCTCAATATTTTTCCTCTGTGTAGTATGTCATGCTGAGCCATTGCATTGTACTTGGGTGTCAAAAAGAGGGAACTTGAATGAATGTCAGCTTTGCTGTCCCATCTGTCAAACTGGGGTTCACACTTGGGGCTTTTCTAATTGCCACATCCTGGCAGTCATCCTGAGGATATTGTTGAAAAGTAAATAAGTGCAGAGTACATTCCAATTTGGCAGTGGTTGCACGTGTGGTGGCACATTAAGATGTTTATGTGAGTTGTCTAAGATTAAGGGCCTAATTACGAGTTTGATGGTGCAACTGCCGTAGGACTGCGTCTGCCCCCTCCAGCAGCCCACGGAGCTGGCGGTCCAAAGACTGCCGTTCTACAAGTTGATCACGGGGCCGACGGTGTGGAGGTGGGAATGTTATAGCGGTGGTGAGTACTTTTCCCAAATATATTAATGCCTATGTGTGCATTTCGACTGCAGATGTGTTGGATGCTCACATATGCATGATATATGTGGAGAAATACCATATATCCATTACCGGGGGTCAGCCTATATGGCCGTAGCCCTAGCAATGGGTATGGGTATGAAAAGGACTTACCTGTAGATCACCGCAAACAATGTCATAATCCTTGGTGTGAAGATCCTGCTGTGAAGGAAGGACCTGCAGAAAGGGATCCACGTTGGAATCTGCCTGAGAGAAGAAGAAATAGGTGAGTATGCACCCCAAATCCTTTGTCATCGCCACCTTGAAGCAGGCTGTTGGACCGCTGTGGTCCACTTGTGGAACAGGCACCTCATAATATGCACGGTGGTGCAGCTCCCCTGTACCACCCTATGGTTGCTGTCTTTCCCTGATCGCGAACCATTGCAGTCTGCTGGCGGTCTCGGTGGTCCAGCGGCAGTCTTCGCAAAGCCAATCTGCCCAACTCGTAATACGGCAGTCAGACAGCCAAGCTCACGGATTGCCTCTGCACGGGACCACCAAACTCGTAATAAGGCCTATGGTCTGACACAAGTGAGCGATGTATGGGATTGCTTCCTGTATCTAACTTCATAATTCCTCTAGGTTCTACTATTTTATGGTGTAATATGTAGGATGAATGTTATAAATGCCTGTTCTCTGAATCTAGTGAGGTGATATTTCTCTATGGTCTTTAGAAGGAGGAGCTTTTATAAGCATGTGTGGTCCTTCTGTGGCCATTAGTGGGGTTTGTGACAATATCTGGAGAAGAGGCATTGCAGTTTGCCCTCTGCCACGGAGCACTGCCAACAATCGCCCTGCCAAACGTTCACCCCACCTAGCTCCCAAGGGGGGCAAACACAGTAACAGTGGCGGCTGGATTAAGGTGCAAGTGTCAGGCTGGGTTGGGAACTGAGACGAGCCCAACTGGACAGACGACAATTTGCGTATATGGTGCTTTTTTAATCTTTTCTATTTACTTGATAAATAGTTTTCAATTGTTATAATTATTTGTTGATGTTTTTATTGCTACCTGGTTGATCAGCGTCTTTATTTTCTGTGTTAATTATATTTAATAATTTTATTAATTTTAATTGCTACGGTAATAATAGAGTATCTTTTTTTATTTTTTATTAATTGTATTGGTTTGTTGGTGTTAATTTTTGTAGTGTAGTAGGGTGGGAAGTGTTTTACACTTATTTTTAAATATTTTTTTGTGTTTAATATAGAACTTGTAATTATTACATTTAATTGTACTTATTATATTTAATTAATATGTTTATTAATTTAAAGATTTTTTTTGTCTACATTTCAATGTTTTACTTTAAAAAGTTATGAGAGGGAATAGTAAATGTGACCCCTTCAAAGTCCAACACTTTCTTTGCTGTTGCTTATGGAATGGGAATAGTAAATCTTATCTCCAACGTCCAACACTTTCCCTAGTTTTGCTTACTTTGGATGGGGAATAGTACATTTTAACCCTTCGAAGTCCTATACTTTTCCTATTGTTCCTCCAATTGGAGAAGATATAGTAAATCTGGCTCCACCAAAGTCCAACACTTTCCTACTTTTGCTTATGTTGGAATAGGATTTGTAAACCTGACCCCTACAAAGTCCAACACTTTCCCTACTTTTGCTTATGTTGGAATAAGAATAATAAATCTGACCCCTACAACGTCCAATACTTTTCCAATCTTTAGTTATGCTGGAGTGGGAATAGTAAACCTGTGATCGCCAAAGTACAACACTCTTCCTAGTTTTGGTTAGTTCGGTGTGGGAATAATAGATCTAGACCTTCCAAAGTTGCACACTTACACTAGTGTTGTTCAGGGTGTAGTGGGAGTAGTGAATATGAACCTTCCACAGGTGTTTTTGTTAATAGGATTTTTTTTAAAGTGTTTAATATATATTTTTCGTTTTATTTTTAAAGTGAATGGAATGCATTTTCATGATTTATTTTTGGTTGTAATGTTTTCATTTTTTATTTTAATGGTATTTTATATTTTTTAGTATTTTAATATCTTTTTAATTAATATTAGCAATTTTTAGGTCTCGCCTAGGCAGTATTCCGGATATGTCTCACAACAATACACATGCCAATACTGATAGCAGTTGCTCATCACTCCGCATGATCACACATGACACTTGATATGACCATCTATTTTTGTTTTATTTGGTATACTCATATCATTTTTTTCTTAAGAATTTTTTATGGATTTTTCATCTAAAAAATCATAAATGTTTCAATAAAAATCACACAAAAATTATACAAAATCCACAGAAGAACACAAAAAGTGTGGTACATCAAATTACAAATTTTACAACACCACAAAAAACATTGTCGGAAAAAAACATTAAAAAAATTGACAAAACACCTACTACAAAAATAAATACATTAAGCTCTGGTTCTCTGATTAATAATCCAAATTCTCATTCATGAAAAAGGAAAATAGAACAATACCCTGTAGGTTGGCGTTTCCCCGCCTATATTGGAAAATCCTTTTCCCAGAGCAAGACCAAACAGTGGACTATTGGGGCTCAATGAAAGCTTCTACTGAATAATTTAGACTAATTCACATCTTGAGCCAATGTAGTAAATCCTTGCGCAGAACACTTGTTTGGTGAAACAACAGTCGACGTGCTTCAAACTCAATAATATGTCTTTGCAGGGTTCTCCTCAGGACTCAGAACTCATTAAGAGCTCATTTTTCTCAGATGGCCTCCCATGTGAGTCATCCTTTTCAGACTACGTGCTGGTCTTATTATTATTATTATTATTATTATGTGCCAATCTACTCTGGTTAATGTGTGACTTACTCGAGGAGCGGCATCGCACGGGGTGCACGTGGCAACGCTCTGGATATGGGCATGAAGCTCCGCCCACTTTCCGTCCATCTTTTTAATTGGCTCCTGTCACTGTCATTTGTAAATGGTGGCTTTTCAGTGGTCAATAGGCTTAGTAGTCCCTCCTTAGTATGTATGTATTTATTTCTTGTTAAGCGCAGCTGTCACCCAAAGGGTGAAACCTACTTTTCTGTTCTTGTAACCCGTTACATGTGTTGTTACTCTAGATCAGAGGTCATCAATCTGTGGAGCTCGACCCCAAGTGGGGCCGTGGAGTCCTAAGGGGGTCACGCATTCCCCAGCCTCAATTGTGCCTGGAATCAAAAACATTTGCTTTCATTTTGGAAAAAAACTGCTGACCTGGGATGGCTAATTTCGATCGTTAAAATACTTTCGTGCCAGGGTGCCTACTGCTTGAAAGAAATGCAAATGTGCCCTATTAGTTAATCTGCAGATGTAAAGGGTGTTTGGGACCCGGGGAATCACTCCAAGCTTTGTGATGACAAAGATTTGATTTGGTTTTTTATGAGTGGTATTGCAAAGAGTTAACAACTATGCTGTGAAGTGCTTGCTTTTAATCGTAACAGTATTTACACAGGCGTTAGTACCCCTAAGGAGGTGTTGAAAGGACAGTTATATAAAAAGGAAATGCATTACATATGCCCTGGTATTACTAATATCTACATTTTGGAAGCACAATTGTATCATAAAACCATTTACACATTCTGTATCAGTCTATGTTATACTGTGTGTAATGCAATGCAAGTATAAAATAATGACTTACAAATTCACAGTGCTTTCTGTCACATAACAAACAATACACAAGTCACTATTCTCCAGTGCACCAACCAAGATTTAATTATGTGGCTCTCTGGTTACACACAGACCTCTGTAGTGCATTAACTACTAGAGGTTTCATAATGTACCACAGTGCATTTTCTACTGAGTAACAACTTTTTAAATGTATTTTTCTTTCTTTCATGCGCACCATTATTTTATATGTAGGTACCTGATCCTGTAAGAACTAAAAAACGTACAGAATATTATGGCGCTTATTTATGAGAGGCTTGCATCGCCTGAGAATCACCTTTTTTGGCACTCCGGCGGCACAAGCGTCACCCTTCATGGCTTTGCAAGGCCTCATAGATAGGGAGTAAGACAAAGCAACCCAAGTCACTGCGTTGCCTTACTCTGCGTCAAGGAGGTGTTCCATGGGCATTGTGTGGGGGGTCCAACGCAACACCCATCGATTTTGATGCTGGGGCACCAAAAGCGTACGCCTCCCCAGCAGAGGCGTAATAAGGAGAAATGTTTTAATTTCTCCTCGTTTTTTTCCTCTTTCCATGTGTGCTGCATTCTGTAGCCCTGGTAAAGTGCTTGGCCACTCCATCCACCCCCCCCCCCCCCCGTGGTTGGGGTTGCGGCCGAGCTCTTTTCCAGGGCCAGTTTTCGGCCGATTTTGTTACAGGGCCGATTTTGCAGCTATGCTGCAAAAACGGCCCTGTAACAAAAGCAGCCCTCAGGGGCCTAAAACCAGCCCCCACCCTTGCGGCCCACCGGGGTATTGCCCGGTGCCCGCTATGGCCAGTCCGGCCATGACGGAAGGTGCCCCTTCCTGCGCAAAAACAATCCTGCAAATGTTGGTGCTAGGCCGCAATTTGGGAGCCAACGCAAGGGGAAAGGATAGGAATGCACCGTATTTCATAAATATGGTGCATTCCTGCCCTTTCACATTGGCGTAGGGCAGCACAGCAAGAAGACTTGCGGCAGTGCCCTACGCCAATTCCTCATAATTTAGGTGCTTTGTTTTAGCTACACATTTGACCACGCCCCCACACTCAGTGACCTTTGGTTTGCTAAACACTGTTTAATATTATTTCCCCACCGTAAAAATGAATTTTTGTGGGAATTGGGTGCGTTTATGGTTGTCGATGATGAGGAGTACCAGGTTCTCGAAATTTTTGTCAGGAGGGTGTCCTTACGCCTAGAAATTTTGACAAGGGGGTCTTGGCATCAACAAGTTTGAAGACGTCTGCTCTAGATGTTTTAGTTACAGCCTCGAGCACTCTATTCTTAAATGGTTTTCTCCTGCCTGAAACAGCAGGTAGGAGAACACCACTTAGGAAAATAGTGCTCGAGGGTGTAAAACTTTTTTAAAAAATGTATTAATTTAACAAGCGTGGCAACAGCTCCAATAAAAGCGACGCCAGTGTCGCCAAATGCCGTATGTCTTTTTTTTCTGTTTATGTCCTTTGCTTATAATGGCAGCACCTACGCTTTAGCTTTAAACATCTATGCTAAAGCGCAAGTGCGCGATTGGTTCGAAAGTAAAGAACTATAAATTCAATTTTTTTTCTATTTCTTTACTTTTGAAGCAATTACGGCACCCGCTCTTTAGCTTCAGATGTCTAAAACTAAAGCGTGAGTGCTGCCATTGTACCCGCGATTTAGCCTTAATTATACTAAGCTAAAGCATGGGTGCCACGATTGCTTTGTAATGCAATAGCTCTCGCATTACTGAAAGTTTGAGCTATTGGCATTGCATTCTTATTAGCAACACCAATAGCTCAAACTTCAGTAATGCGAGACCTATTGCATTGCATATGCTTCTTATTATTTATATTTAAATAATTGTTTTTAACTGCTATGTTAATTATTTTGTTTGATTATTTTAAAGTATATATTTTATTTTATGCTTGTAAGTTTTAATTGTTTTCATATTTTTATATGATAACTATATGTTTATAAATTGTAATATTATTTTTAAAATTAATACCTTTTAAAGTTATTAAAATACCTTTTCTGACAATATTGTGGTCTTCTATGTTTTTGTTGTTGATATTTTTGACTTTAAATGCAAGGTAGGTGAAGTTGATATTTGTGTCATCAATATTTTTGGGCAATTTTGTTGACAATATTTCATCAGACAACCAATGACATAGTTGCGTAGTTCCCTTCTTCACACTCCCAACTCTTGCTCTTTCACTGTGCTGCAAAAACACTTCAAAGTTATGTATGTTGTGAGGGCATGTTTTGTACATAAGCACTGCTGGATTTACAATTTAAGAAAGGCAAATATCAATAAGATCCATTATTTTAATTTAAACTTATATTTAAAGTCTTCATGTGAGTAGTTAATTTGTGCTGGTGGGCCTTTTAAGGCACTTGTATTTAGATGCAATGAGATCGTTTCTGCTCCTCCCACATGGAGCTGGCCCAACTAGTCCGATGCAACTCAGCCCTGAGTTGGAAAATTTCCTGGGCAGCTGCCTCCTGCAGAACTGCTAAGTTTGAAACTTTATACCGTTTGAGAGGAGGAGGAGGAGGAGGAGTGGAGCTATGGAGAGGAGTGGAACTTTATGCCGACAACAGACTGCTCTCCCTCCAAACTTCCTTCAAAACACAAATAAAAGCTTTGGAGGCTGCAACCCATGTCATGGAGAGTGCAACCCCCGATGGACATCGGTTCTGATCCTTCACACAAGTACTGAGAATCCATTTTTAGGTTGAAGCCTACCAGACATGCAGCTGTCTGGTTTGCTGAAGACATCTAGGGGACATTCACAAAGCTTCCCTAGGAATGCATTTCACCAATTTCTTACCATTGGCTTCGTGGTTTGTAACTCACATTTCCTTGCTTTCTATTTGCTGGCTCTGTTTGTTTTAGGCTGTCCAGCTTGGGTGTGTCTCTTGCCTTGCCCAAACCTTGTTTACAGTTTCCCTCCAAGATCTCACTTTCTGTAAACAGGCCTTTAAATCGTGTTCATATCTTGTAACATTTCCTGTGCATTTGAACACAAAGGTAAAATGTCAGGCTTTGGAGCCAGGTGTTTAATTTTTGTTCTGTGACTTCAAAATGAGAACGTTTATAGGAAGGCAAAAGGAATGCAGATTACTCTCCCCATGGAGCACACTCCTGCCCCTCCTATTCTTCAGTTCACGAGGCTGTAGCATAACCTTTAAAACAGTCCTACAGGGAGGAGGTTCACACAAATTCTGGGGCAACAAATATCCATGTTGAGGTTCTTCTATCAAAGCACTGTTGGCTTTTGCTCAATGTGAACCTCTAGTGAGTGTCTAATGATCTCTGTTTACAGTCAGCGAGTCTGAAACTCTTTTAATAATAACATGCATTGGCAAGCCAAAAGGTGTAGCCTACACAACTGCACTTAATGAGCAATAGCGTCAATAGCGTCAATAGGTGCAATACGTGCAGTAACACCGTGCCATAAAAGCCTAGACAATACAGATTACTGCTTTCCAGAAAACTGCAAATTGCAGCCCGGAAACCAACTGTATTATTTACACCACAGACTTAAATGTCCTGCCAATGTCAAAAAATCATTGTTATACTATTTGGTGGATGTGTATGTTGTCAACAATGAAATTGGTGAACCTTTTCCGCTGGAACAACAACTCCACTACCACCACGGCCAGCTTTAGAACTGCTGGTGTGTGGTGCAAAACTCTACACCAGTTCACTCTATGCCGCTCTACTATACTCTGCACCACTTTACTCTATGCCAGTGCACTCTACTATGCACCATTGCACTCTTCGCTACTGCACTATACATCAGTCCAGGCCACTCAACTCTACTCTGCACCATTCCATTCTATGCCACTCCGCTCTACTCAGCAACACTGCACTCTATGCTAATGCATTCTGCACCAATACTCTATGCCACTGCACTCTATCCTGCACCACTCCACACTTCGCCACTTCCCTTTACTCTGAAACAATATACTTAATGCCACTGCACTATATGCCACTCTGCACCACTCTATTTTACGCCACTCTACTCTGCACCACTGCACTTTGTCACTACTACTGAAAATCTACCCTGCACCACTCCACTCTACACCAATTCACTCTACTCTGAAACAATAGACTCTATGCCACTGCACTCAATGCCACACTACTTCACTTTGCGCCACTGCACTCAATGCTTCACTGCTCTGCTCTGTGCTACTGTCCTCTACACCACTCTACTCTAAACCACTGCACTCTATGCCACTTTACTCCACTTTTTTTATCGACACACTACTCCACTCCATGCCACTACACTCTACAACACTCTATTCCACTCTATGCCATACACCTCTCCTACATTCCTCTAATCAACGACAATCTACTCTGCTCTGCGCAACACCCTTTATGCCACTCCACTCTACACAACGCCATGACATTCTACTTGACTGACACTCTAAGCCACTCAATTCTATGCCCTTGCACTCTACTCCCTCCTTGACAGTTCACTCAAGGACACTCCACTTCACTTCACTTCACTCCACCCCACTCCACTTTATGACACTCCTCTCCATGCCACTCTCCTTTAGCCATGCTGAACAGCAGCCATGCTGGTGTACAACATGGCTGTATCATATTGGCAAAGCCAATTCCTCTTCCATTGGCGAGACCTATTGGCTTTGTCAATGCTTCTTTGACAGGGTTCATGGCTCATATTTGTTGAGCCATGTGGCATTTTCACTAGGAGACTCAGTGAAGCGAGACGATATTGTGTGACACATGATTCCACAGTGTGAGTTGGCAGCTCTTTTTCAGTCTTCAGTTCTTCCTCTCCTTAAAGGGAAGGTCCGTGGCCATCCATGCACTTCTTTGCGTGTCAGTGGGCACGGTTGACACTTCCATGTGTAGCAGGCGTGCAACACCCATTGGAGTATAAGGGCTACAGCACGGAATGACAGAGTTCTCCTGCTGCCGTGGGCTGCTCTGGGCTGCTCTGGGCTGGGGCTAAGAGGCCTCAAGGTCATCCTCATTCTAAAGTGCTTTGTCTTTCAGAAGCCATTTACTGACTTATGAGGACGTTTTGTTGTTGTATTGACTGGACCCCCCCTGGAGTCCTGGAACAGCAGGGGTGGTAGCCCCTGTTAGCACTTTCAACCTAATCTATATATACACAGTAGGGGTCCCCTGTCACTATCTACAGCGAGAGCCAGAGAATGTAAAATGTCACCTAATATGATCAAGAGAGGGGCAGAAGAATCATGCAAGAGGTTATATCTTTCAAAGTAAAAAAAAAGTGCATAACATTAGATCCTAATTGTTAATAGTGGTTTTGCTTTCGGTGCTTTGAAGCAATTCACAATACGAGGCACTATTCAAACAGAAAGTGAAAATAAGGAAAATATATTCTGACACTAGGGGCCAGATTTAACAAGACTTTGCACCAGTGCAACGACACAAAAGTGACACAAAATGTTGATAATCTAAATACTTTTCAACGCAAAACTTTAATTGCGCTGGAATGTTTTTAAAAATGTAACACAAATATAACTATTCACTCACATGTCAATGGGGTATTTTATCAATGGCATATGGGCATTCCCATGCCAACACTAATGGTTTTTACACAAAGCCCTATGCAGCAGTGAGCTTGAACATGAGCCCGCACTTTGAAAGGGAGCAGCAGGGCCATATCTTAATGTAATTACTGTGCTTCCTTGCATAAAATATTGGTAAGCCTGCCCCCTACACTTGAGTGCACAACTAGTTTTCACTGGAAATATCCCTAAAAGTAACAAAGTATTTTTTTGTGCTGCTTTGTTTTAGTTTCCGTCAAGAGGTTGTCCCACATGGACATTCCTCCTCAAACAATGTTTTTTGACCCAAAACCCTCTATGCTACCAACTGTAGATAGGGCTTTGCGTCCAAACAAATTAAATTACACCTCCTGGAGGCAAGTACAAAGTAAGAAAAACTTTTTCATTTCTCCAAATTTTACAAACTTAGGGGCATATTATCAAGAAACGGCATTAAAATTATCGCCGCTTTAGTGGCAGAAAACTGCAGCTAAAGCGGCGATAATGGGCTTATTAATATGCCCTTGAGAATTCCCATAGAAGCCCATATTCTGGTGTCAACATGGGCTTCTATTGGAATTCTCTGCGGCATATTATCAAGCCCATTATCGCCGCTTTAGCGGCAGTTTTCTGCTGCTAAAGCGGCGATAATTTTAACGCCGTGCTGAATAATATGCCCCTTAGCAATTGTGCTGAACACAAACAAAGTGGTACATTTTTTAAAGTAAGTCCAAACATAGGCCCAGATTTACTAACATTTTGCATCATGAGTTCTCCACTTATTTTGGCTCAGCCACAACACAAAATATATTTTGGGATTTACAAAGCCATGCAAAGCACAAATTGTGTGACTTTGAAGGAAAAAAAAAAAGTATCTGAAGGCAACGGATATACTTTGCATCTGCAAGGCATTACGTGAGTGGGGCATGGGAGTTCCTGTGCATCGACTCATGTATTTTGACACAAACCCATATTAACTAAAGTCTGTAAACCTGGGATTGTGCCAAAATAGTGCGCCTATCTTAGGCTGCCGTATCGAGGAGAAATACAAACTTCCTCTTTGCGTGTATGCTGGATTCTGCAGCACACATACAAAGCGAACTAAGCCTCTAACAACTGTGTATTTGCAGGAAGATAACCCTTCCTGCACAAAAACTATTCTTAACAAAACACAGGGACTTTTGGGTTGTGGCACAAAAGTACCAGCATTGGCGCTAGGCTTCTACAAGCACCAGTGCAATGAGAAATCAGAATGCACCATGTGTTAGTAAATATGGCACATTTCTGCTCTTTTCCTGCAATGCAGTGCAGAAAGTTCCCTTGCTGCATTTCGTAAAGGTTTAGTAAATATGGCCGTAGTGTTTTGCACTAGAAGGGTATCCTTTCTGTACAAAAACCTATGCTCGACTTACACATAGACCTTTGTACTATAGTCAAATGTCTGTCCGTGGCATTAGGTAGCCTGATTGCGCACTAGTGCTTGAAAAGAGAGCAGTCGTGCCCTATCTTTGTAGCTATGGTGCTGTCCTGCTCGCTCCCTTTCTTGCAGCGCTGCACAATACCGTTGGATGCTGCGCTGCATGATATAATAGTACATTTACCCCTACGATCCACTGATGAGTTCAATAACCTCTGCATCCTTCTCAGACTAAGTGCCCCTCTCATCCCATGTAAATACTGACTTAAGGAATATGTATTTTGCCTGCTTTTGTTCCCGTTGTTCTGTGCCATGCATGTGTTATTTTACTTTTACAGAACCTGTTTGGGGGTGATTGGGTGAACTCTTCGGCCTTGTAGCGCCATTCATTGCTAGGCTTTAATTGATTCTGCCTCTCCCACCATTCCCTGTACCTCATGGGTGACATCTTCAGATCAGCCTCACAAGGGGTTACAGCTTCTTACCTGCACTGCCCAAGCACTCCCAGCTCGTCTTTTCCATTGAACCCCAATGAATGGGCCTGTCCATATAATTGTGGGCACAAGCAATGTGCATTATGAGTGCTGTGGACATATGTACAGCGCATAGTTTTTATGCACAATACTCCTCTTCTAAAATTCACCACCCTGACGCTTCTTAATCTGCCCTCTCTAGAATGAAATCTCTGCTGAACAGCAAACGGAGGGGTTTTGGTGAGCAGGGCAGGATGGGTGTGGCTCAGGGGCATCAAATAGAGGTCATCAGGAGAGAAGTTCCTCTAACCTTGTATTCAAAACCTATATGATGTCACAGTCAGCAATTGACAAACTTCTATGTGTTCACACATCAGAATTTGAAAGGACTATGAGGCCATACAAATGGTGCAACTGCACTACACAAGTGTTGGCAACATACATACCATCTCACAGTTGAAGGGGAACCTTTTTTCTTCTGGCAATTCCAGCTATGTTATCACACCTGGGCCAGGATTACAGTGAGCAGTGTATTATATATTCACACTATGAGGCTGCAGCTAATTTGTTTCTGATAACAAGCTGCCACTCATCATACTGTGGCAGCCAAATAATTATGCATGTCTTTGGCTAGAGTACAACCAAATTTTTTTTTTCAACAATGTAACTTTAATCAGGACTAAGAAGAAAGTGAAAGACTGCATAACATCAAAAATATCCAGCACTCTATCAGAAATGTTGAGGCTCACAAATCCAAGCTGCATCGGTAAGTTTTCACAGTGCTTGCGATCTACATGGGAAATATTTTAACATTTGAACACATCATGATATTATGGCAGAATCACTAATGTCCTGAATACTTTCCAGTGATCTTCATTACACAGAATCCTAATAGTCCTCGTCAAAGTCATCAATTTTGTTGGAAGCCTATCTCCAGACAGGAAGAACTCAGGAGCACCCTGAAAATACAGACCACTCTCACACTACTGTGTGCTATAAAGGGCATGGCTTCCCAGCATACGCCCTGACTTATCCTACCCAACTCGAAAGCAGAAGTCAAAGAATGGCGGGCTTTTTTGTAATGTCTATGATGAGGATGAGTAGGATTAGGAGTAATGAAATGCACTAGTAAGTAATCAAAACATTACCTCTTCATCCCTCATGCTTGTCATTATAGGAGGTAAACAAAAGTCAAAAATCAGCCTTTACCTTACAACATAAAAACATATGCACACAGTATGTCACTTACTAATGTAACACCCAGGAAATAATTTACTGGCAACATACACGATTTAAAGCAGACCAGACATAAGTGTATCCTGTCCAAAAGAGCAACCTTCAGACAATAGATTTTGTAGCCTGTACAGTTGTACAAATGTGTGGGAAGAGACCAATGTAGCCGCTCTTCAGATTAAGGAAAACCCTAGAGCTCCGCCAGGAGAAAGCCACACCCTTGTGTAACTATCCTGGAAATTCTCAGGGAAAGGGAGTACAAGCCAAGGAGCAGGCTAAAGCAATTATGCAACAAAATCAAGGACTAATTCTAATGACAAATCATTTCACCCCTTTCCAGCTCCCATAAAGGTTACAAAAATAATATCAGGCAAACAAAAACACTTAGGGGCATATTAACAAGGGCTTTATCTCCGTTTTTATGGCTTTAAAAGCCAAAGAAGCGGAGATTAAAATATCGCCCTATCAACAACAGGGTGCTAACATGCAAAATCGCATGTTAGCACCCTTTTTCGCAACGCTTCCCTTTGCATCTCTAATGAGATGCAAAGTGGGCATTCCAGAGCAAAATAATAAGAGAAATGTGGCTAAGCGACATTTCTCCTATTATCAAGCTTCACGCTAACCCTGTTAGAGACAAAAAAAGCAGCGCTAACCACAGTTAACGCTGCTTTTTTACGTCTGCTAATTTTCAGACTTAGCCACGTAATCCAATGTGAGGTGGATTACATGGCTAAGTCCACCATGGGCTATCAACAAGGATATCCCTATCCTTGTAGTTTTATCGCTGCATTACCAGCGATAACCTCCCAAAATGCCGCGATTTTTAATCGCCTGGGCGGTTAGCGCTGTTAATAACGCGATAAACAGGCGATATTATCCAGCGATAGCGGGCGTTAAAAAATTAACGCTAAGCGCCCTTAGCGTTAATTCTCCCTGTTCCTTGTTAATATGCCCCCTTAGAACTTTTAAAACATTCCAAATACATCAAAGGTTTTCTCTTTACGTCCACTGAATGCAAGGCTTCCCATTCAGAGAAGATGGCGAAGGGAAAAAGATGGACAAAACATTCTCCTTGGAAAGAACTCCAGGATCTGGACAAAACACAATACTATTCTCAATCATTTTCAGGAATGAAGACCTGCATGATGGAGAAAATAGTTCACAAATCGGTAAGTTGAAGAGATAAAAAACATAATTGTCAGAAATGTAAGATTAACAGAAGATAAAGTTTCAAAAGGGAACACCGAAGTGACTTTAAGACCAGAATCAAGTCCCAAGGAGGAGAAGACCGCCCAGACATAGAACAGGAGAAGAAAAACACCTTTCAGGATGTGGGAACTCTTGGGTCACCCAAACCGACCAAAGGATCATGAAATGCTGTAATTGATGCCCACTGTGTTCTTAAGGAGAGGGAGTCTTCCGAAAGCCCTCCAAGCTAATTAGTAATACAGATAAAAGTTTACATTGAGTAAAGGTGAGTGAGGTAGTACACCCATGTTGGAAAGATTTCCAGTGCCTAGGATAGGATTTTAAGGTGGAAGTCCCTCTAGATGTCTGATTGTAAAGACCCTTTTAAGATGTCTTGTGAGTCTGCTGCAAACTGATTCCTTCAGCTTCCACACTGTGATAGAGCCAGACACTCATCTGGAAAATACACCCGAGAGCCAAGGAGAAAAGGAAACCGAGGGAGTTTTAAAACTGAAAGAATAGAGATGGTCAAAAAAGGGGTACTGGAGCCTGTGTAGCCAGAATGAATAACTAAACAACAACTGCTGCTATGTCTCAATTCCAAAGAAGTATCTGAGTGATCACTAGTAGAGGAAGAAAGAGACAGAGTAGACACCAAAGACAAAGGAGGAAGACTAGAAGTATCCACCTTCCAAGCCATTAGTGTGGTATAATGGGAGCAGCACCTAGGCAGTTGGGTATTTTTAGGGAGGTACACAGGTCTATAAAAGTCTCCTGAACCTTTGGCATAATCTCCTGAAGATGGATGGACATATGGACAGGTGTTGAGAGGATGAAACTATCCTGCATAAAGTGTTCTTCTGCCTGATCCCTGATGTAGGAAACTTTTAAGGAGAGAAGATTCCATCCAAGCCTCTAACTGTAGGACTACTGGACAGAGAGAACTTGATTGAGATACTCTGTTTACATAAGAACAGTCACCGTATTGTCTATTTGTACTGGAATATGTTGTTCCTTTTATTTGATGTTGGAAGTAGCAGAGATCGACATACTGTAGACAGAACTTCAATTTGAAGAGTGCTTGCAGCCTGTCAATAACCCATTATCCTTTCGCTGACAGTGTCTCCAAGGTGGCACCTCATCTAAGAGCTTTGCTAGCACCAACGGGAAACCTGCATGAATTGGAAAACCTCTCATTAAGGATTTTGGCACCAACTATCAGTGTAGCTCAGGATGTAGATAACTTGATATAAGAATCAACAGGTCGTAGTCCTGATGCTTCATGGTGTCTGGCTTTGCCTCTTCTCTTGCTTTTCTGATGGGGAAAGTGAGTCTTCAGAGCACGAAAAATAAGATACTGAACAGGTTCATAAATGTTTATTCTGCCATGAGAAATCTGAGCTTGTATAAGAGGTTGATGACGCTCCAATTGTTTGGAAAACAAGTAAACATCAGGTGAACTTTATAGTGAAGTACAATGCTAGAATAGTAGAATTGAATGAGAACCCCATCAGAAAACCCCCAACTAATTAAACAAGACATCAAAGTTATATATAAGAAACACCCCTTCAACACTAAGATATGTTGATGTTAGAAACAGAAATCACAGTGCAATAAACCTAACAACCATTTTAAAGGAGGTTTGGGAAAGTTGATCTCAAAGGAATAGGGAGTATGTAAAGGCTGGGAAGATATTACAGCACTTGTGCTACTATGACACATTTGCATTGGTACAAACATTTTAATTCATGTTATATGGCTTTGCCATTATATTAATAACATTACTTAAGAATTTATTAAATACTTCTGGTGCCAGCTGTTTTAAGTGGCTCATGTAAACTAGATTATTCAATATGTATTGCATTTTTAGGCAGCGACTTTAATATACAAATCAAATTGTCCTGATGATGGCCCCACCGACTTTTTGTCACAGAAATACCGAAACATCAACACTTGTTGTCAACCAGTTTTTAAACATTGATATTAGGACTGTATTTGTGTTGTATTTTTTCCAAGTATAGAGGCTTACGTGATCAATGGCAAGTACAGCTTCTGCATTTTTATCACTCAATACTAAATATTCACAACTTGTGAGGTGCACCATATTTCAGTTCACTCGTCTGCTGCCTCTTTTATATAGGTTTATGATCATAACTTTGCAATTTCTATGGAATATAAACCATTAAATGTATACTTGTTTCGCAAAGCGTCTTTTCAAAAATTATCTTGCAATGAATATCAAATGTTGCTGTGATTCTTAATAATGTAGATTCATACTAGCTGACTGCTGAGTCTGGTCAAATTAATGTCCTTAATCACATTTAATGTTTTTTTAAATGAGTACCACTAGAAGTGATCACTCTGTTGAAGTATATGTACCGGCACAGGTAAGGGCCTTAATGAACACACCTCATGTAACAACCAGGTGTAATATTACACAAACATCAAATAAGTCAAAGAACAAATAAACACTATTAGTTGTTAACTAAGCCTGCCGCAGCTTCCATCTTCCACGACCCACATGCCATGTCAGTTACAGTAGAAAATGACATATGACCTCCTGAAGAAATAAATTCAGTACTGCCCAGCTCCAACCCTCTACCCATGTCAGCAATGGAATTAAAATGGACTCAAAAATATTACGTTCCTCTCCAGCCTGCAGCAAATGGTATCACATTTAAAAAATGTGTATTCAAGACTAAAATGTGAGTATTTTTATACCGCATATGTTGACGTTTGTAGGTAAATGGTGACATTTCTCATTTTTAAAATATATTCAAAGTGGATATTCGAGCAATAAATAATTAAGTCATGGAAGGCTTATTACTGTTGTTACTACCTGGCAGCCAGGGGCACTGCAACTACGGCCGTGATCTATTACACATGTAGAGTTATTCCACGTTGACGAACAATACTGCTGGCAACCATGCCTGATGAATTGAGGTGAGGATTACTGCTCATAGTCTTGTATATGGTAGCAATTAATATAATCTTGTCTGAAGAGGTCACTATTATTACACCAGTAATATTAGTAGCCGAGAATGATTTTTATTGGCTATAAGTATCTCTTATTGCAGAAAAAGTTGGAGACCTCTGACTTGCACCTTACACTTGCAGATAATGACACAAAAATCATAGACAAAATATTTTCTCCCACTCCTGCCACACCACACAACTCCTCCCGACTCATGTCATAAACAGCAGAACATTACAGAGAAGTGGGAGAACAAATCTGTGTGACCCCCTCAGGCCTCACTCCCCTATAGGCCCATACCTTCCCACATTACACAAAGATTAAGAAAAAAGTGAAGTACTCAAAGGCTAGGTTTAGCACACGGAAAGACTAACATGTTGCACAAAATGGCCTACAGACTGCACCGGAGGCCAGGGACATATTAAGGATTCTGGGGGCCCTGGGCCAAACATATTTTGGGGGGCCCTGTTTGGAACAGCTTTGAATTTATGATCCATTTTCAGCTCTTTCATGTCCTCTTTGGCCAGGTCACTGACAGTGGACAGGTACACTGGTCAATATTCTAAAAGTGCTTACATCTAATATTTAGGGATAGTGAGATGTGTTTTCAATATTGTAACAGCAGCAGTTCACTTATATTACTACAAATAATCTCTTTGACATATGAATATGTGAGGTCCTGCTTTGATCTGAAAGAATGAAACAAATGCAACATTTCTCTGCAAAATGTCGGTTTCAAATACAATTTTCCTTTCATTTATTTTGAATATGGGTGATGTGTGAGAGTGTATTACAATATGTGTAAGAATTAGTCGGGGTCACCAGGGCAAGACTTTGCAGAACTGAGCTGGCTCTATCAGGGGGCCCCCTGAAAGGCTGGGGCCCTGGGCCACAGCCCCCTTTGCTCATGCCTTAAAAAGTCTGTGCCCGAGGCCTGGACCTGCATGACTGTAGCTCAGAGCTTGCCATATCCATTGCCTCATGCCAACAACTAGTGAGATTATTGACCAACGATTAAAATATAAATCGTTGCTTTCCACAACATACTTCCCTCAAACCTCTACCCCCGACTCATGTCTGAAAATTACTCGGAGATATTTGGTGCTTTCTTTCCCTCCCTCCCACAGAGCCACCATCATTCTACCCCACCACCTTGGGATGGTATTTAACCCTTCACTGCCTGGTGTCTACGCACTCCTGTGCCAGACACATTTTCCAATATTTACACTGACCTTGTGCAAACGTGCCAGTTGGAATTTCACTTGACATCTAGCTCATGACGTTGATTTACATATCAGAAGGGCACACAGGGTACACCTTTTCATGACACACATGCATATATATACACGCAAACCACTTTATAAGGGCAGTGATGTGGATTACATTGAAAATAAAAATGTGGCTAAATAGTGCTCATTTGCAATGATTATGCCTTCCTCCCGAAAGACTTTGGACCAACATTTTTCTCACTCGGCACCCATGCATCATGAGACCAACAACAAAGAAAATAAGCCACACACACAGGAATGTTGCTCCCACACAGCCATCTCAACTGTTCATGTATTAAAAATATATTGTAAGTAAAAAGAACTTGTCTGATTTTGAGGAAAAGAACTGTAGGGGGAACAATGCGCGCTTAACCGAGGATGTCGCTAGATTGTCCAACTGTTTGGAATGTCAAAATTGTCAACGGACAGAGACAGGAAGTGGACGTTGTAATACTGTCGATTCTGTGAAATATAGTGCCTGTACATCTCGAAGATGCTGTTCAATTATGGGTAAACATCGTTGCTGCATATTTTAGTGAAAAATAAAGCTTGCAATCAGTATTTTACACTGAAAATTCTTCACAAAATGGTTATGTCTGAAGAAACGTCAGCAAACTATGCATTTATGTAAAAAGATTGTGGCTGGCTATCATTTCACGTGCATCCAATTTCTGTGGAAAACGGCTCTTTGGGAAAGAGGCAAACTCAACTTCAACATCCAGGAGTTTGTCATAAGAAAAACAAAACAGTTCGTGATCTAATCCCTGCGTCTTATTTCAGGTGGCTTATCTATTTCCCGAAGAAAATAAGACAAAGCATGCCCCCAAAACGAGACAATTTACAGAGGGCTCCGGTGGTTATGCTTCAGAGCAAATCCACGAAAAGCCAGAACAGATGGTCTGTGAAAGTGAAAAGCCTATTGAAAAGTGAGTATCCTTTATATATTTGTTAATCTGCTAGCAGCTATTAAAATTGAGCAAATACATCCTGTATCAGTACAGCTGAAATCAAGCGATGTCCACGTGATGTTATACTTAGGTTTGTGTACATGGGGACTTAGAGGACTGGAAGCGGGATGCTCTGATCCTTCCTAACTATTTACTTCCTTAATACCTAAAGCTTTTTTCCACAGTATGCATTCTGTTCAGTACCAGCAAGAGGATCTATTGTGCATGTAGCACAGACAAATAGAGAAAACATACCATAGTCCTTTGCTGCCTGCCGAGTACTAGAGGAGACAGGTGGTCTTTTTTTTTTTTTCTTTATCCTCATATCAACAGAGGGCGTCTGCAACTCTCTAGCGACTGCTCCGTCGAACTATCCACCCTGCGGTCACTGCATTCGCCCAAAGCCCTGATGCCATATAGGACCATCACCTTTAACGGTGTCTTGGTGTAATCATTGGAATGAATAGTAGATTCCCAAGGAGCTGCACCAGTTTGAAAAGTCAGTCCATATAGCTGGAGTAAGGCACTTTTAAAACCCTGATCTAGCCGCCAAACCCTGACGGCTGCCTTAACCCAGTCTTCCACTTTCGGGGGTAGAGGGTCCCTCCATTTCTTACAAATGTATCTTCTAGCAATTAATATCAAATAAAAGAGCAGCCCTCTCTGTGCCCGCCTCAACAGATTGCTTATTTTCTCATCCACTCCAAAGAGAACAAGCGCTGTATTCAGACTGATCTCCATACCAAGAATACCTTTTAGAGAGAGTTCCATTCCTCCCCAGTAATCAATCAACCTGGGGCATTCAAATAACATATGGACATCCTTGGCTTCCACACAGCCACACCTTACACACTTGGGGAAGTGTGGCTCAATGGTTAGAGCGGCAGACCCTGATGCAGAGGTCTGGCTCAGGACCAGGGTTCAATTCCCCGCCTCGGTGGGTCTTGGGCTCAAAAATTCCACGGACCTGACAATTCTCGCCTCGGTGCCTATTCCAATCATGGAGTCCCACTCTGCAACTCTGGGCAATAGCTTGCTTAATCTCCACAACGGCCCCCACAACGCTAAGGATGCCTGGCCTCCACCTTGGGGGTGCCCAGGAGTGGACACCACACAGGGAAAGCCAGGATGGGTTCCACAGCGGTATCCGTACAAGCGCCTTGAGACCCTTGCGGGTGAGTAGTGCGCTATACAAGTATCAATTTACATTTATTTACATTTGGGGGAAGGTTGGGAGGCGAACCTTCCGATTTTAGATGGTGTCTGTTAATGGTGAAAAAATAATTCTTCTTCAGATTGGCTGGTTTGATGATAGAATACAGGAGCCTCAGGCAATTACCCTCACCTAGTCTGCAAGGGAACTTTCCATGAGGGAGATCTCAAATCGGACAGGTGGTCTTCTTGTCTGCTAAAGAGGTGGCCGTACATTTTTTGTGCTGTTGTGTGTCTCTCGCATTGAAGCCTACCAACATTTCAATCGCCTTGGGGCTGTGTAAAGCAGAGTCCATTGGCGCCAAAATATTTGATTTGGGATCTATCTTTGTGATTCAAACAGGGGTGCAGGAATTTTATTGTGCATTATCCGGGGTAGTGTGGTGGCAAATGAGATCATGGTTGTGCCAGTACTGTCAAGAGCCTTGTAAGTGTTGTAACAAGCCAAGCAAAGAATTACCTAGGTGCTGGTGCATGGCCAGATTTGCACTAAAGGTATTGGTTTCCATTTCATAATACAGTAGAGAAACCAGTTTGTGTCAAAATAGATGGAGGAAGAGGAGAATTTCACCACAGGGTGTCTGTGGGCTGTTGTTGTGTATTGTCATTCACATGGACCTATGTGTGAGGAAGTGTGCAGGGTGCATATCTTTAATAATAAGTTCTTACGATAGCTTGCACACATTTTCAAACAAGGAGATAGCGGGTAACAGATGTATAAACTCTACTAGTAAAATTATTTAGTCGGAGAGGTGTATTCCATGAAGCCTATATTACAGGTGCTTTTTACTGAAACTCCTGGCTCTAGCCGATATGCTAGAACTTCATACGCTTAGCAGCAAGCACCCAAGTGAAGAAGCAATAAAGATAGTACTTTCTGGAGACCCAGGGAAGCCCAAGTTTCACCACCCGTGGTGTGGCTTGAGCTGTTTGCCGCACTCTCTCCATACCAGGGCCAGTGGGTGGTTAGAGGACTGGAGAAGTCTGGCAAACCTCCGTAACCTCGCTCAGATTATGCATAGCCTGTTGAGACCCAGGAAGGTTTCCACACCATTGTATGGGACAGTAGTGGTACAGAAGATACAGCCAGAGGACAGGACACACCCGACCACCCTACATCTTTAGACATTGTGGCTGTGACAAAAGTGCGGCTGCACCAGAGATATAATGGAGACGTGCTTGCTAATGGTGAGGGGTGGCCTGCTGTCACCTCATCCTCACAACCTGGACTCCTGCTGAATCAGTGTATTCATCTGAGATAGGGAAGCACGGGGTACCTAGACGATGAAGGTGGCTTGAGGTTGCATTAGTTAGATGCAAAGGGGCAGTCACTTTAGGGATTTGTAATAGAGGCTGTTCAATCTGCACACAGGTCTTGGTTAGCAAGCCACAACATGTATGTCTACTGGGGATCCCTCTCTGCAGGCATTGCGACAGCCACTCCCACAGGAGCAAGATAGAGGGGGATTATATACATATATAGAATGGGGCTACAGTACCAAGCAACATATGACGGATAAGGGGACCACTTGGCCAGAGTGGAGGAGATACTGGCTGCTGCTTACCAGACTGCTGGTGCTCTCTAGATCATGCAACAATGAGTGAACCCAGGGAGAGTGGATTAGGGAGGACTGGGGCCCGATGATCTGATCTTGCATGGTGGTGAGCAGTTAACTGGTAGAGCCCCCACCCCATGGAGCAAAATAATTGACTTGGTCTACCAGAGACCTTCTGGGGCTGACCTCTCTCCAGGGAACTCTCCCTGCAGGCCCAGATGCACAGATATGTTTTGGGGAGGCAGGTCACCTAATAAGGCAAGTCAGCCGCATGGAACTGAATGAGACTTCCCCCCATACCCTATGATTTGAGCTCAGACTGGGTGGGTGGCCTCTCTGGATTTAAACACAAGGCTATTCAAAAAAGGGAACCTCATACAAAAATCCCTCAGCATTTTCTCTTGAGCCTCACAACTTGATAACACTCTAAAGAACACAGTCAATTCTAGTAGACACTGTTGTTATTTGTGACCCACACAAGTCTGCGGATTTGCTCTCTCGGACAACATTATGGCAGGAGGCCTTGGCTCCTAATCATACACTCCTTTGAGATATCATCCTCGCCTAGTTTATTCTGACACAGAAACACAAGGAGATGATGAACGGTCTGCTGAAACTTTTCAGACTCTCACCCCCAGTCACAGATCTGGGTTGAATACATCATTGTTCTTTATCTCACTTCACCACCCGAGTTTGGACCCAGCCATATGCAAATCAGTCTTGACCCTGTGCGTCATGGGAACATTCCAGCCCAAACTGCCAGACCAGGTCCTCCCTGGACCAGAAACAAGCATCCTGGGACCGGTTTTGGGGTAACACCCCTCATCAGCCAGGCTAGCTTGAATCCAGTGGCAAAGTGAGCAAGGGACCCACGTCTGGGCATTTCCCTGCCACATAGGGCGAACAAAGCAAACACAAGGAGATGATGGACGGACTGCTGAAACTTTTCAGACACTCACCCCCAGTCAGAGATCTGGGTTAAAACCATCATAGTTCTTTAGCTCACTTCGCCACCCCAGTTTGGACACAGTCATATGCAAATCAGCCTTGACCCTGTGTCTCATGGGAACAGTCCAGAGCGAACTGCCAGGCCAGGTCCTCCCTGGACCGGAAACAAGCATCCTGGGACCAGTTTTGGTCACACCCCTCATCAGTCCGGCTAGCTCGAATCCAGTGGCAAAGTGAGCAAGGGACCATGTCCAGGCATACCCTGCCACAGTCCAGGAAGCTTGTTTCCTGTCCAGGGAGGACGTGGGCCAAGACTGATTTGCATATGGCTGGGTCTGAACTGGGTTGGCAAAGTGAACTAAAGAACGATGATGGATTTAACCCACATCTGTGACTGGGGGTGTCTGCAAAGTTTCAGCAGTCCATCCATCATCTCCTTGTGTTTGCTTTGTTCGCCCTAAGTTGGCAGGGTATGTCCAGATGTGGGTCCCCTGCTCACTTTGCCACTGGATTCAAGCTAGCCTGGCTGATGAGGGGCGTTACCCTGAAACCTATGCCAGGATGCTTGTTTCTGGTCCAGGGAGGACCTGGTCTGGCAGTTGGGGCTGGACTGTTCACGACGAGACACAGGGCCAAGACTGATCTGCACATGGCTGGGTCAAAATTAGGGTGGCGAAGTGAGCTAAAGAATGATGATGGATTCAACCCAGATCTGTGACTGAGGGCGAGTGTCTGAAAAGTTTCAGTGCTCTGTCCATCATTTCTTTGTATTTGCTTAGTTTATTCTGACAGCAGCTATATTTGGATCACCGGGGTGTCATGTGGAGTCGCTTTCTTTTTGGCTGGCATCAAGCAAAGGGCTCCCCAATATTTGGCTAAAGACAAGCCTCGACTGATTTCTCTTCAAGGCCAGTTCGATAAATATATACAGCTGGGAGAGGGAGATTGGGGGAGCTGTAAGGGTTATGTCACACAAATGGTCCCCCACTGCCTGAGCCCAAAGTCATTCAGAACAACCATTTGCTTTTATGGCTCCCACTAATGTTGTTTTCTGAACAACAAAAGGATTCCAGACAGCACAAGAAACAAAAATTAGAAAAGTGGTTCTTAATGTGTCACTCCTCTGAAAGGCTTTTAGTAATATTGTGGACAGAGTTACGGAGTCGAAGCGTAACATTTTTGAAGGGGAGATATGATTCAGGTCACAGAGTTTCACCTGCATTTAACATCAAGGACTCTAGAAGAGTGGGCTGAAGAAACAGACGAGAGAGCTAGGAGGAATGGCCTGCAGCTTTGTGGGGTTACTAGAGGGGTAAGAACGTACCCAGTCCAAGTTACTTTTTGAGTTCCTTGATATCATCTCAACTGAAAAACTTTCCTCCTGCTTTACAGCAGAGTGTATTGACAAACGCCTTACACATAGGCCACCCCCAGGGCACCACCCTCATCAATAACTGCCAAAATACTGAACTCCTTTGAACTGGGAAGAAGTTCTCAAGGCAGCACAAATTTGTTCAGCAGGTCCGATATGAACCCCTCCACATTACAGTTTTCCACTTATTACACTTGGCATTTGAAGCAGTTTAGGAAGTCCTTTGAGGCAGTCATGCAAAAGTTGCATGGAATATAGACACATATTCTTGCACTCAGAAAGGCTGAAAGTGATATGCCAGTCTAAGTCTTTCTTCTTTGGATTGAGGTGAGATGGTGCATAAAAGTGGGATCACTGGCTGCAGGTTGTTAGAAATGGGGGTCTCTAGTTGGCAATGGCTGGCCACTGTCCAAGTAGGGACCCTTCTTCCTAAGTCAGAGTAAGCAGACTACATCCTTTGATAACCCCTGCTCAACCCTGTAGCACGAGCAGCTAGGCTGATCTCAGGGGCAGTGTGTGAAGCATTTATGACCATACACAGTAACACAATGAGGAACACTACAAATGGACACCACTCAAGTAGTTATGAAAAATAAGTATCTTTATATGTTGACTTAACACAAGACCCATAACAGTCAAAATCCACAATACTAAAAAAATAGAGTTACTCTGAAAAAGCTGTAAAAATTGTTCAAGGTGCACAAAATGACGTTCAGTTCAATGCAGTGGTCTCTGGGACCCTTTTACTCACAAGGTACCTGGATTTTGTAGCAAAGCAACAAAAAAATGTCGCTAAGGAGTTGTAGAGATAATTTTCCTCACGCTAACCAGCGATGCGTTGAATCCTTACCGCAAGGGAGGATGATGCGCTGGGTTGCGGGCAGGACAAAGCGACAAACTTCTGCACGCTAAGCCGGCGATGCGATAAAATCCTTGCCGCTAAGGGAGGATGATGCGCCGAACCCGTTGTGTGTGCGATCTTGATGCGATGAAAGAAAATGGCGCTCCGCAAGGAAGCGACGATCCTGATGCGATGGAAATGGTGGGATGCTTTTTGGTTAGCGAGCATTTTGAGGCCCGCTAACAGTCGATGCGATAATCTTCGGGTTAGCGAGTGTTTCCAGACCCGCAGACAGGTGATACAATAAACTTGGGTTAGCCAGCGTTTTGGGGCCCGCTAACAGAAAAGGCGGTAATCTCCGGGATAGCGAGCGCTTTCAGGCCCGCAGACAGATGATGCGATGCACTTGGGTTAGCGAGCGTTTTGGGGCCCGCTGACAGGCAATGCAGTCATCTTCGGGATAGCGAGCACTTTCAGGCCCGCAGACAGGTGAGGCGATGCACTTGAGTTAGTGAGCGTTTTGGGGCCCGCTGATGGGTAATGCGATGATCTCTGGTAGCGAGCACTTGGCGGCAGCAGAGCGACGATTTTCCTCACGCTTTCCGGCTGCAGCGGCTCGCTAACTGGGGTTGGGGACGATTTTCAGCGCTCTTTTCTCCACAGTAGAACTAGAGGCCCTGGAACTCACAGGAGCCTCACCTGCAGATAGAAATCCTCGCTGGGAGGAAACAGGAGGCTGGTGGTGGAGTCTGATGTGCCTGAGACTCCTGCAGGAGGCTAGCTCTCTTCTAGCCCTTGGGTGATTGCTGTAGCAAAAATAAAAGTTCCTTCAAAGTCCTTTTCCTCTTCTTCCAAGTCCAGTAATAACCACTGCAGGCCAGTCCCAGAAACAGCACACAAGCACAAGGACAGTCCTTCTCCTGCAGATTCCTGTAGTTACACGGACAGAGGTTCTTCTTGTTGTCCAGGAGCAATACAAATTGTAGGGGTTTGGGCACTGATATTTATACCCCAAAAGTCTTTGTTCTAAAGAGTCACAAGTCACTGAACCCAGCCAGAACCAGTTCTGCCCAGCCCTGGAGCACTTTGTTTACCAGGCTGCATCCTTCCTTTCAGAAAGAGGGGCTCTGCCATCAGACGCCCAGTGGGAGGTGGAGCCAGCATTCACCTTGCCAGGCACAGCCCTATTCAGGTCCAGGAGCTACCCCTCCCCATACTCCAATGCAGATCTCTCTATTCAACCCAGGTCTGACTCAGCCTGCCCTCTCCCTCCGAAACCAGACAGCCAATACACATAACAGCAGAGCACACTGGAAGGCTGAGGCAAGAAAATACCTGCTTTCTAAAAGTGGTCTTTTCAAACACAGAATATAAAAATAAACTTCACTAAAAGATGTATTTTAATATTCCGATCTCAGGCATACTAAATTAGTTTTTCTACCATGTTCTGTGGGTCAGTTAGGACTATAGAATGTAATAGCCAAAACTCCCATTCTAGCCTATGGAGAACAGGTAGCCTTACAGTAGTGAAAAACGAAATTGGGTGTAATTCACTACCAGGACATGCTACACACATCAGAGCATGTCCTACCTTACACATACAATGCACCCTACCATAGGGGTGGCTGACATGATGCCAAGGGAAGGTTCAGGGACTGGGAAGTGGGTGCACTTCACAGCCAAGATGGCAGTTCCAACCTGCACACAGACATTGCAGTGGCAGGTCTAAGACACACTTTACAAGCTGCTTCTGTGGGTGGCGCAAACCAGCGCTGCAGGCCCACCAGCAGCATTTGGCTTACCAGCCCTGGGCGCACACAGACCACGCTACTAGGGACTAACAGGTAAGCCAAATAAGCCAATCATGGATGTACAAATTCACCTGTCAACTTTACACAGGGAGCATTCGTGCTGTGGCACTGAATGGCAGTGGCACAACGCCCAGAGCATCTATTATCAGCAAAAACAGAGGAGACAACAGCGAAAAATGGAAGGGAGACCCACGCCAATGGTGCCAGGTCTAACACGCCAGCTGAAATGTGGCGAGAACTACCCATCCCCTTGGAAGTTCTCATCACTATGGAGGAAAAATCTGGACAGACCATCAGCATTGGCGTGTTCTGTACCAGGGCGATGTTCCACCGTGAAGTCCATACCCTGTAGGGAAATGGACCACCTCAACAACTTGGGAGTCTCACCCCTCATCTGCATCAACCATCTGAGGGGCCTGTGGTCTGTCTGAACCCGAAAGTGAGTCCGAAACAGGTATGGTCTCAGCTTCTTCAGTGCCCAGACCACAGCAAATGCCTCACGCTCAATTGCACTCCACCTCTGTTCCTGTGGAAGTAACCTCCTACTGATGAAGGCTACAGGTTGGTCTAGTCCCTCCTGATTCATCTGTGACAGAACAGCCCCCACCCCATGCTCTGAAGCGTCTGTTTGGACAATATATTCCTTAGCAAAATTGGGCGCCTGGAGTACGGGTGCTGTACACATGGCAGTCTTGAGGGCATCAAAAGCTTTCTGACGGGTATCAGTCCAGTTCACAATCTTTGGCCGCTTCTTGGAAGTCAGCTCAGTCAAGGGTGCAACAATGTTGCCATACCTCTTGACAAACCTCCTGTAGTAACCCGTGAGTCCTAAGAAGGCCCTCACCTGGGTCTGGGTCCTTGGGGGCTCTCAAGCCAGGATGGTTTCAATCTTGGGCTGCAGGCAGGCCACCTGGCCACTCCCCAAGTACACCACAGAACCCTGCCCAATCTGGCACTTACTGGCCTTGATTGTAAGGCCTGCTCTGCGCAACGCCATCAACACTTCCCAGAGGTGGTGCAAGTGGTCCTCAAAAGGAGGAACTAAACACTGCAATGTCATCCAGGTAGGCGGCACTGAAATCCTCCAGCCCAGCCAACACCTGGTTGACCAACCTCTGAAAGGTGGCAGGGGCATTCTTCATCCCAAAGGGCATCACACGGAACTGGTAGTGCCCATCTGGCATGGAGAATGCTGACCTCTCCTTTGCCCCATCAGTCAAGGCGATCTGCCAGTACCCAGACGTTAGATCAAACGTGCTGAGGTACCGGGCAGCCCCTAACCGATCTATGAGCTCATCAGCTCTGGGGATGAGGTGCGCGTCGGTCCTCGTGACCGAATTGAGACCTCGGTAGTCCACACAGAACCTAAGCTCTGGAGTGTCACCAGGCGCTGCAGCTTTTAGTACCAGACCACGGGGCTGGACCAAGGGCTGCTAGAGGACTCAATCACCCCTAGGGCAAACATTTTGGAGACCTCCTCCTTAATGTAGGCCCTGACCCGGTCAGTCACTCTATAAGCCTTGTGCTTGACAGGAGGACTGTCCCCGGTGTCTACCTCATGGACGCACCAATCAGTGACACCAGGGAAAACAAATCAGAAAATTGCCCCAACAGCTGGTGACAATCTCTCTGCTGCTCAGGGGTCAGTGTGGTGGAGAGGACTACACCCTCCACTGACCCATCCTTCTCTCCTGCACACAGGAGGTCAGGAAGAGGCTCACTCTCCTCCTCCATCCCTGCATCTGTGGCAAGAAGCATGCCCACTTCAGACCTCTCAAAGTGGGGCTTTAGGCGGTTCACATGCAGGACCCGTAAGGGATTCCTGGGAGACTTAAAGTCCACCAAGTAGGTAACTGGACTGTTGCGCTCCACCACCTCAAATGGACCGGTCCACTTATCTTGGAGCGCACAAGGCTCCACTGGGGCCAGTACCCAAACCTTCTGACCAGCTCTGCAGCTTGACCAGAGTGACATTCTGGTCGTGCCAACGTTTCATCTCCTGCTGGCTGGCTTCCAGATTTGCCTCAGCAATTTTTCTGAAACGCCGAGTCTGGTTCCCGAAGGCCAATATGTAGCTAAATACATCTTGGGGAGGTTTCCTGGGAGATTGCTCCCAGCCTTCCTTGATTAGACTCAGAGGCCCTCTTACCGGATGGCCATAGAGCAGTTCAAAGGGACTGAACCCTAAGGATTGTGGCACCTCACGGTATGCAAGCAACAGGCATGGCAAGAGGACGTCCCACTTAATCCTCAGGGGCTCTTCTAGGCCCATGATCATGCCCTTCAAGGTCCGGTTGAACCTTCAACCAGACCATTACCTTGGGGGTGATAAGGAGTGGTGAACTTATAAGTTACCCCACACTACTTCCACAGAGACTTCATATACTGGGAGATGAAGTTGGTCCCCCTGTCACTCCCCACCTCTCTGGGGAACCCCACACGGGAGAAGATCCCCATCAGTGCACGTCCCACCACGGGGGCCGTCACTGTCCTGAGCGGGATGGATTCAGGGTACCGGGTGGCATGGTCCACCAAGACCAGGATGTACCTGTTGCCCATGGCTGTCTTGGGGTCCAGAGGCCCCACAATGTCAATGCCCACTCGCTCGAATGGGGTACTAACAACTGGAAAGGGCTGGAGAGGGGCCTTGATCTTCCCCCCCCTCTTCCCACTTGCCTGGCAAGTCTCACAAGTTCTGCAATAAGTATCTGAGCTCTTGCGCATCTGGGGCCAATAAAAGTGGGTGACCAGCATCTCAAAGGTCTTAGTCTGCCCCAGATGTCCTGCCAATGGAATGTCATGAGCCAACCCCAGTAGGAAGGCTCTGAAGCACTCGGGTACCACCAGCACACGGGCTGACCCCGGCTCAGCAGCCTTAGGCTCGCTATACAGGAGACTGTTCTCCCAATAAATCAGATGTGAACCAGACATGTCACCTGCTGCCTGGGCTGCAGCCTGTCGCCGCATACCCTCAAGAGAAGGGCAAACTCTTTGCTGCTCACAAAACTCCTCCCTGGTGGGCCCTCCTTCCTGCTGCCAATAGGTCCGCTCAGGCAGGTCCGCCAGGTTGGCACTCTGCTCCCCGGTAGGCTCCAGGGCATCCCCCTCAGGGTCTGCTCCCTCCTGGGCCGTGGGAACCAAGGGGGCCAGCTTCCCGCGCCCCCTGCCACTTCTCTCTAAGGCAGGGACCTGGACCATACTCTCAACCCACGGGGAGTTCTCTAAATCATTGCCCAACAGTCTACAGGCATGGCGGGCCTCACAGCCACCTGAAGAGTTCTTGAGACCTCCCCCCACTCAAAGGGAACCTGAGCCACCTCACATTGGCTCTCTGAGTTGTCTGCGGACACTACTGGGTAGAATGCATGGGGAATAACCTGCTCTTTGGACACCAACCGGGAGCTGACAGCAGTTACACTGGCTCCTGTGTCCCTTAAAGCCTCCACTCTATGGCCATTGATGGTCACCCACTGCCTGTCCTTTTTAGTGTTATTAGGCAGTGCAGGCTTAGGGACCATCTCAAAGTCTCTTAGTGAGACAAGGGTCAATTCTACGGGATCCCACCCACATTGGGCACCCATCTCCTCCCGTCCCAGGGCTACACTAGCAAGCTGGCGGGGTGGCGCACGGGGTGGTGCAGGAGTATCCCTTTGGGGACACTGTGGATCAATGTACCTGTGGCCCACCTGGCCACACTTAAAACAAGTCAGGGGCCGCCTCTGAACAGGTCTATCTGTTGGGGGCACTGGCTTCTCATCTTGGGGAGGCTGGGACACCACTGCTTGGTTCCCTTGGGAATTACTTTGGGGCCCTCTGTGGAACTCCCTTGGTTTACCCCTGTCCCCCCCACCTCTCTGCTGGGGACCCTGCCCACCTTTGGCGAAGTCTCCCACTGGATCCTTGCGAACCCGGGTGCTCACCCAGCGGTCTGCCTCCTCAGCAAGCTTCCTAGGGTTAGTTAGCTTGCAATCTATCAGATGCTGGCGTAGCTCAGGAAAACAATTACTAGATAAATGCTCCCATGCAATCAAATCATACAGTTGCTCAAAAGTTTCTACTTTGCTACCTTTTACCCAGCGCTCCATTGCTCTGCAAAAAAAAAAGACACATATTCAACCCACGTGGTACCCTCTAGCTTCTTGCAGGTTCTAAATCTCTGCCTGTACATTTCAGGGGTCAAACCATAGCGGGTAATCAAAGCTTCCTTCATGTGGGCATAAACCATCCTACTTTCTGGGGGTAGGTCCAACAAGGTATCCCTCCCCTCACTCACAAAGCGCCCCCACAACCCCGCTCCCCAATCCTTCTCAGGGACCCGGTGGGACACCATAGCTAATTCATAAGCGGCAAACCATTGCCCAATATCTTCACTTTTATGGAAATCCTTAATAACCTCTTTAGGTATATACACTCTACTCTCAGTATGCACTACTGGTATGCTGCCACCAGAGGGGGAGATCTCTATACTCTTTGCTTTAATCTCCAACTCCCTCAAAATTCTCTCATGTTCAAGTTTCACTTTCATCATCTCAAATTCTAACTTCTTATTCTCTAGGTCCCTCTGACCATCCAATTTACGCTTAGCCATCTCCATATTATGCCGCCTATCTCTCTCTCTGTCCTCCATCTCTTCTGGAGTCAGACCCCTTGAGGACACACTAGTGCCCGGGCTGGAAACTGCTTTATCCCCTACCAAATCTACCACTTCATCCTGCTGCTCTCCTGCATTCTCTCCTCCCTCCACAGGCTCTTCCATATTCCTAGGGGCATCCCTGGCTTCTAACCAGGCCTTCAGCGCCGTGTAATACTCTTCCCTTCTGGTGAGACCTGTGATAGGGACTGTGAAGCGTTTGCAAAAATATTTGAGCTGCTTGGCATTGTAGGTTTCTAATTTCTCTTCTTCCCAGAAGAGATCCTCAGAGGCATTGGATCTGGGCTTGCCCATTGTAGCAATAACAATCAAAAAAAGAATAAAAACCTCAAAAACGTACGTGGTTATGTTATGGTCTGCACTCACTAGTAGTGTGCACTATAATTACTGTATGCAATCATAAATGCAAGTCCAGATCCTCACCGCTGACCACTAATGTTGGAAATGGGGGTCTCTAGTTGGCAATGGCTGGCCACTGTCCAAGATGGGACCCTTCTTCCTAAGTCAGAGTAAGCAGACTACACCCTTTGATAACCCCTGCTCAACCCTGTGGTAACGTAGCACGACCAGTTTGGCTTATCTCAGAGGCAGTGTGTGAAGCATTTATGACCATACACAGTAACACAATGAGGAACACTACAAATGGACACCACTCAAGTAGTTATGAAAAATAAGTATCTTTACATGTTGACTTAACACAAGACCCATAACAGTCAAAATCCACAATACTAAAAAAATAGAGTTACTCTGAAAAAGCTGTAAAAATAGTTCAAGGTGCACAAAAGGACGTTCAGTTCAATGCAGTGGACTCTGGGACCCTTTTACTCACAAGGTACCTGGATTTTGTAGCAAAGCAACAAAAAAATGTCGCTAAGGAGTTGTAGCGATAATTTTCCTCACGTTAACCAGCGATGCGTTGAATCCTTACCGCAAGGGAGGATGATGCGCTGGGTTGCGGGCAGGACAAAGCGACAAACTTCTGCACGCTAAGCCGGCGATGCGGTAAAATCCTTGCCGCTAAGGGAGGATGATGCACCGAGCCTGTTGCGTGTGCGATCTTGCTGCGATGAAAGAAAATGGCGCTCCGCGAGGGAGCGACGATCCTGATGCGATGCGATGCGATGGAAATGGCGAACGCTCGGCGTCCGTGCTGCGATGAACTTTTGGTTAGCGAGCGTTTTGAGGCCCGCTAACAGTCGATGCGATAATCTTCGGGTTAGCGAGTGTTTCCAGACCCGCAGACAGGTGATACAATAAACTTGGGTTAGCGAGCGTTTTGGGGCCCGCTAACCGGAAAGGTGGTAATCTCCGGGATAGCAAGCGCTTTCAGGCCCGCAGACAGATGATGCGATGCACTTGGGTTAGCGAGCGTTTTGGGGCCCGCTGACAGGCAATGCGGTAATCTTCGGGATAGCAAGCACTTTCAGGCCCGCAGACAGGTTTTGCGATAATCTTCGGGTTAGTGAGCGTTTTCCGGCCCGCCGACAGGTGATGCGATGATCTCCGGAAGCGAGCACTCAGAGGCAGCAGAGCGACAATTTTTCTCACGCTTTCCGGCTGCAGCGGGTCGCTAACGGGGGTTAGCGACGATTTTCAGCGCTCTTTTCTCCACAGTAGAACTAGAGGCCCTGGAACTCACCGGAGCCTCACCTGCAGATAGAAATCATCACTGGGAGGAAACAAGAGGCTGGTGGTGGAGTCTGATGTGCCTGAGACTCCTGCAGGAGGCTAGCTCTCTTCTAGCCCTTGGGTGATTGCTGTAGCAAAAATAAAAGTTCCTTCAAAGTCCTTTTCCTCTTCTTCCAAGTCCAGTAGTAACCACTGCAGGCCAGTCCCAGAAACAGCACACAAGCACAAGGACAGTCCTTCTCCTGCATATTCCTGTACACGGACAGAGGTTCTTCTTGTTGTCCAGGAGCAATACAAATTGTAGGGGTTTGGGCACAGATATTTATACCCCAAAAGTCTTTGTTCTAAAGAGTCACAAGTCACTGAACCCAGCCAGAACCAGTTCTGCCCAGCCCTGGAGCACTTTGTTTACCAGGCTGCATCCTTCCTTTCAGAAAGAGGGGCTCTGCCATCAGACGCCCAGTGGGAGGTGGAGCCAGCATTCACCTTGCCAGGCACAGCCCTATTCAGGTCCAGGAGCTACCCCTCCCCATACTCCAATGCAGATCTCTCTATTCAACCCAGGTCTGACTCAGCCTGCCCTGTCCCTCCAAAACCAGACAGCCAATACACATAACAGCAGAGCACACTGGAAGGCTGAGGCAAGAAAATACCTACTTTCTAAAAGTGGTCTTTTCAAACACAGAATATAAAAATAAACTTCACTAAAAGATGTATTTTAATATTCGGAGCTCAGCCATACTAAATTAGTTGTTCTACCATGTTCTGCGGGTCAGTTAGGATTATAGAATGCAATAGCCAAACCTCCCATTCTAGCCTATGGAGAACAGGTAGCCTTACAGTAGTGAAAAACGAAATTGGATGTAATTCACTACCAGGACATGCTACACACATCAGAGCATGTCCTACCTTACACATACAATGCACCCTACCATAGGAGTGGCTTACATGATGCCAAGGGAAGGTTCAGGGGCTGGGAAGTGGGTGCACTTCACAGCCAAGATGGCAGTTCCAGACTGCACACAGACACTGCAGTGGCAGGTCTGAGACACACTTTACAAGCTGCTTCTGTGGGTGGCGCAAACCAGCGCTGCAGGCCCACCAGCAGCATTTGGTTTACGAGCCCTGGGCACACACAGGCCACGCTACTAGGGACTAACAGGTAAGCCAAATAAGCCAATCATGGATGTACCAATTCACATGTCAACTTTACACAGGGAGCATTCGCGCTGTGGCACTGAATGGCAGTGGCACAGCGCCCAGAGCATCTATTACCAGCAAAAACAGAGGAGACAACAGCGAAAAATGGAAGGGAGACCCACGCCAATGGTGCCAGGTCTAACACAGATGTACTTCAGACAGCAAGAAATGTAACCACGAAACAAAAGGGGCCGCTCCCTAAACAAACATCAACCTGAGTGCCGCGTGAGTAAACCCCCTGTAAAAATGAAGTCTGGGTGGGCATCGCCCTTGACATCCATAGGTCTCTAAATTATAATAAATGTTTGCACTAAAACACAACTCCTGATCTCCTGCTGGGAGTTCCTTTCAAGTGTCTTCAGGGACCACACTCAGAGATAGTAGCTACTTTAAAATAACTATGGCTCAATATCTGGTTGACTTACAAAGACTGTAAGACCAAGGGCAATGCAGTGCCCTAGCCCTGTAATCTTAATAGCAGACAGCAGCATGGAGGGTCTCCAAATGTCAATATCCTTTAAAAGCTATACTGGTTTGGTTACTTCTTCTAGTGAGTTTGCAAATACAATAATCTTGTTATTCTAACTCCTCTGCTTTAAATGGGTGTTATTTGCTATGTTAATCGATTATGTTTTTTGGTCGATTGAAATATTCTTTGATCGGAGTACTGTGCAGCTGAGTGGGACTGAGCTCACTCGGTCTCTCTGTGTTGATAGTAAGAGGATTTGGAAAGTGGGTGACTGATGCTTCAGGTTAAAGGAGTAGGGAAGGACGAGATTTAGTGTTCCTCATTAAACAACCTGTCTCTTCTTTCCACGTTTTCTCCACCATACATACGTACTTCTAAGAATGACACATCTGTATAGGGGCCTGCTGTTTATCTTATATCGAATTACATTTCTGACTGAGATGTCCCTTAAATCACACGTGACAGAAAGCCCCCCTGTACTGTATCTGGGAATGTCAATAGTCTTAACGTACAAAATCAAAAGAGGGGAATTCATAAAGGCCACAAAACAGTACTCGCCCAGCATATTACTTCTTCAGTAGGCCCACTTGGCTGAATCCCAGGTCCCCTTCCTGGAGTCCACACGAGTCCAGAGGCGTAACATTTCTTTTATGTAGAAAGATACTCCTCCTTCAAAATACAAGCCATAGAGTGTAGCACACAAGCCAGCTACCTTATGGTCACAGGATCCTTAGAAGGGCATCCTGTCATATGCTTAAACATTTATGCCCCATGTTCTGTGTCCACTTTCTTTTTTTCAGTACTTAGACATATCTTACTTGCGTCCCCACCAGGGATCCTTTTGATGCAGGTGACTTAAATTGAGTTATGGAGTGGGATTTTGAAAGATAGTCCCTAGATCCACAGTTCTATTGAGATGCATCTATGGCTTGCATTACATTCTGCTTCCAAGACCTATACCTTTTTCTCAGGGTGCATAAGTCCTTTTCAAGTCTAGATTATTTCTTTATTCCTACAGATGACTCCCACTTGGTCTCTGATGTACCATTCTCCCCTGAGCATCTCTGACCATTCCCCACTGATGCTGGATATCAGATAAGGGGAGGGGTTTTGCATTTAGAGTTTGAATGCATGGTGGCTAAAAGATATAATCTTGGCTCATATATACTGAGTAAACAATCTTATTTCCAAGCTAACACGGGCTCTGTCGAATACCATATCATACTATGGGAGGCATTGAAACTAGTAATCCGTGGAAAGGCAATGAGCTATATATCCATTTTTAAATGAAATAGGAAAGAATTGAGGCCTTGGAGCAATCTCAGGTTCACATGGAATACAGGTACAGGTTGGCAGAAGAGAACATAGCTACAGGTTGACAGGAGAGCGCAAAACAGTGGTAGCACCAGCAGTGTACTATATCTCATTAAAACAGCACTTGAAGACTGATGCTAAGAACCAGTGGCTTACATCCCAGAGCAGTTATTGCAAGTGCAGCAATGAGCTGTTAGGGTCCTTCTTAGGTTATGTCATTGCGAACATCACTCTTGTCATGTAGGAGAAATTTGTTTTAAAAATGGGACTATTCTTGTTGGCGGCTGACAAGAGGCGATGGAAGAATTTGCCTCCCTTTACATGTGCCTTTAATGGTCAGCAAACACACTAAATCAGGCTGTATTGGCCTCAAGTTTTTGAACCTCTGCTTGACCACACTACCAAATGTAGATTCTAATTGCTTTATCAGATGATATCTTAATATTGATGACACCATCTCCCAACTTGCATCCTGAAAAACTCTGGTATGACTGGTCTGTCAATTGAACTTTCAAATGCTTAACACCCAAAAAATGTCCTTTTTTATATAGATGTATTTGGGAAGGCACCAAAAACAACATCCTAGACCCAGGATTTGAGAGGGAATTATTACAGTCCTTCTAAAACTAGGAAAACTGATGGATCAGTGTGCCTCTTCTAGGCCTATATTCCAAATCAATGTATAGGCCAAGATCTGTTCCAAAGTTCTAACCAAATTCCTTCTCACCTGTATCTAATACTTTGATCAGGTAGACCAAAGCAAAATCGTGCCTGGCCGGTTCACCTGACATAATATGAGACCAGGCCTCTCCAACGAGTAGCTCCTAAGCGACTAGTAGCTCTCCAACTACCTACAAGTAGCTCTCCTGTTTGCAGCCCGGCCTACTAAATTAGAAGCTATTGCTTGGTAGTATTCAGGCTCCAAACTACTTCTCTGTATTCCTAGAATCAAAAAGGCTCGGTTAGGGGGCAAAGCATTTACTTACCTTGCCCCTACCCTCTGGAATGAACTCCCTCGCCAATTACACGACTGCCAGAGCCTTTCCCTTTTTAGAAAATTGTTAAAAACATCTTTACTAGGCCCTATTGTCTGACATTTTCTGCTGTCCTAAGCGCAGAGATACTCCTTACGGGGTGATTCAGGTGCTATACAAGCTTATGAATATCAAATATTAAAATATATATACAAAAATTGAAAAGTGAGTATTGGAGACGAAAATGTAAACTTGTCTGATGTATTCAGTATTCAAATTCAAAGATTAGAAGCTTGGGATGATTTTCATTGAACATAAGTAGATCTTACTACAGAAAAAGTTGGAGACCTCTGTATTAGGAGTTTTCACAACACATTCACACTTTCAAGTCTCCTGACCAAGCTTCTGATACATTCACTAGATTTCGAGTAGGAAGTAGATTTGTTCAACCGAGACTACTTCTTTGTGGTTGTCTTAAGAATTGAGTTTGGGCTTCAATTACTACCATATATTTGCATTACTTATATGTGACATACAGGATAACCGTACCATGTCCTCCTCTTTTTCCATAGTGAGGAACACCACGCAGGGCTGTCCTCCCTCCCCCTCATTATTTCCCCTATCCACGAAGCCTCTAACCAGAATGCTGCACAAAGATGTAAAAATCTCAGGTTTTCAATGAAAAAATGGAGGTGGAGGCCCGTGTTGCATTGTATGTAGACAGCCTCCTGTACTAGCTGGGTCATCCTTTGGACTCTTGCCTTTGCGCACCACACTTGTGGAATCACCTTGGCCTCACCTCAGGATTAAAAATAAATGAGTCCCTGCCAAAACGTTTCCAAGTCTGCTGCACCACTAGCGACGTGCCGTGAGATCCTGACCTCAGGGTGGAATCAGAGTGCTTCACAATAACCAGCTTGTTTCCTTAGTCCTTGGCAGGTAATTTTACCACTCATGTAGGTTCTCTCAGGACAGACGTGGACCACACTACCACTGTCCTTGATGGGTTATATTGCAATTGCAAAAATTATCTTGTTGCCAAAAGGATTGCACAATCTTCAGAACTACCAACTCTGCCTCTCTCCAGCACTTTTCTGCTTGCTTAATGCTTTGCTTTATAGATTCTTATCAACAAGGGGCAACCCATGAGTCTCTATAGCCAAATTCTATATATCACCATACCGCAGTGGTCTTGGGATGTCAGACATAGTATAATGCTACCATGGGTTACAACTTTTATTGATCAAGGACTGGGTATTTTTCCCACACGCTTAGTCCCTGCATACAATACTGAGAGATTGATCACGGTGGTCGATTCTCCCCTACATTTAATATATGTGGGGGAAGTTCCCAGTTGGACTCCCTCCACCACTAAGTTAGTATTTGATCTATGAAAAGAGTCCCTATGCATGATTTTTTGGACTGGCAGACTGACCTTTGAGACCCCGCTTTGGTTGGGGACAATTCTGGCTAATGTTGCCTCCCTTCAAGGTTTTACAGGAGGAGGCCTCAGATGCATCTCACAACGGAAAGATGTGCTTCCTTAATCCTACCTCCACAGGTTCTCAGACTTGCAGCACGGTTTTGCTCATTCCATATACCAGTTCTGTTGAGATCTACGGTTAGGCCACATACTCCCTCCCTAAAGGATGCTGTGGCCAAGATCTCAATGGGTGCTTTAGAGGATAAGATGACTACGTGTATTTATAGGCCCCGGGTTATTAACTTGCCTGATTTGTTTTCAGACTTAAGAGTGGCCTGTGAGGGAGATGCGAGTATTCTGTGAGACAAAGATTGACATAGCACCTCTAATGTCCACACATGAAATAGTCATCTCAGCTCGACTTTGCTTTTTTCAGTTTAAGAATCTGTACAGGATATACTACACACAGTCAAGACCTTTTAAAATGGGACATTACTCCTCCCTTGTTTACATAAGATGACATGGAGCTAATGCCACCTTACATCACAACACTTGGAAGTATCCAACTTTCCAGGTCTTCCGGACAGCCATTCTTGATAAACTCACAAGGCTCTTAAACTGACCAATCCAAATAACCCAAAGTTTATCCTTCTGCATAACTTTGAGGACATAGAAGCTGATTAAAACACCAAAGCCTTTTCACACGAGAGTTGTTGGACTTGCCCCTCTATGCAGGATCATCCCCCAAATGTTTTGCTGTTTACCCTCCACTTTTTGCTGAATTCATATTTGTTGGCCCTAGAACTCTGTGCACTTTACCACTGCTAACCAGTCCTAAATTGCTTGTGCTCTCTCCCTAAAACATGATTAAATTGGTTTATACCTCATTGGCATATTTAATTTACTTGTCTCTTGTAGAGTTGTATACCATACACCCAGGGCCTGTAAAATTAAACGCTACCAGTGGGCTTGCAGCACCTTTAATGCCACCCACTTTAGGAGCACCTTACAGCATGTCCCAGGCCTGCCATTGCAGCCTGAATGCAGCTAAAAACTACTATGCAGACTTGGCATTTAAACCCCCTTGTCAAGCCTTCAACTCCCCTTTTATTACATGTACGTCATCCCTAAGGTAGGCCATAAGTACCCCACAGGGCAGGGTGCTGTGTAATTAAAAGGTTGGACATGAACTTTTAAGTTCTACGTGTCCTGGCAGTGAAATACTTCTAAATCCATTTTTCACTGCTGTGAGGCATACCCCTCCCATAGGACAACATTGGGGATTTCTTATTACATTTAATAAGCTGTAATTTCCAATTGAAAGCTGAGTGATAGTTCATGTTTAGTACCTATGAAATTGTAAAGATATACACCCTTTAATGGTACATTCAGATTTCTCATTACAATTTTGAAAATCTCATAAATAGAAATGTGGTATTTTCCTGCCCTTTGTGTCTGCAGCCTGACTTGGGTCACAAGACTGGGTGTAGCTCACAGACTTTGTGAATTACTCAGAGACAGTTACACTATAGAGGGACTAGGTGTGCCTTGGTGGGCCATCTGCTGGCAGAATGGGGGGAGGAAGTTGGAGCTGAGCACAGCCCTACTTACACTTGAATTGCCTGTGCTCTGCCACAAAGTGTCCAACAACCATATAGTCTCACTGCAGCCAGCTTGAAGCCAGAGGAGTCAGGAAATTCCATGCACTTCAAAGAACCTTTCCAGAAGCTTCTCCCACCTTCAGAAGAAGGGCACCAGGATATCAAAATAGGACCTTCAGACCCACTCTTCAGTTCACTACTGGACCGAAGTACTGCCTGCTGCTGTGACCTGCTGTGCATTCTGCCAGACTGCTGCTGTACCTAGAAGGACTGCGTTGCTGCCTGGAGCCTGCCTTGAACCCTAAGAGCCAAGCCCTGCTGTTGAGCCCTGCTCTACATCTGCACCCACGACTACTAGAATTGACTCCAAGGGCTAGTCTTCTAGCCTCCTGTTCAGAGCCACATAGACGTAACAGGCTCCCACCATCTTGAACCCGCACCTGGACCAAGCCTGAGTGAGTCCTCAACCACAAAGAGGTGTCCTACCAGTCCCTGACCTTTGGTTGTGGTGCTAAGTGTGCCCATATGGGCAATTTCCAAAACTTAGGACTGACAAAATTTGGCCAAAAAGGGTCATGAGGAGACCGGGACCCACCTGCTCGCCTTTCCACCCAACGTGCATCGCTGGTCGGGGATGGACTCTGCAGCTTCTCCCGCTACGTTCTTCTCCGCAGCGAATCCGTTAAAGCAGTCCTTTGCCAAAGGGGTATCCAACCTCGTGGAACTGTTTTCGGCTACAGCCTTCTGCCTCGTCCCGCTGGAGTTTTTCCAACTCCTATTATGGTGTCTTTATGTCTGAATGGAGAAATCTTCCCCACAGCTTCAACCCAAAGCCATCCGATGAAGAAGCTCTCTCCTTGGACCCTTCCTGCAGACTTGCCCCCCTGAACTGTACCTTCTCAGGCATTTTTATTCAAGAATGTTTCTCAGGCTGAAGGTAAACCCTGACTGGACCCAATCCCCTTCTTGTATCTGGACCGCACTCCATCGTGATCAGCCTTAACTTTCGACTTTGACCTGGCCTCTACCGACTAGATGCCAGCAGTTGGCGATTTGATTTTTCAGGCGCTATTTTGAACCTTAATCTATAAAAATTCATAACTCCACTTCTGCTGCTTGGATGTTTGTCATTTTGGTGTCCAATGATTTATTTAAATGTACTCTAGTTTTCTAAATGGGTTTGGGATTTTTCTTGTGTTGTGTTTTCACTTTATTACAGTTTGTGTGCTGCATACTTTACACATTCCCTCTATGTTAAGCCTGACTGCTTTTTGTGCCAAGCTACCCAAGATTAAGCAAAGGTTAATTTAAGGACTTTTTGCAGTTGACCGTGCAAGGGATTGTGGCTTTTGCTTGACCAGGGCTCACACCCCAATCAACCAACAGCCCAATTTCTCACAAGAGTCTACTAATAGCTGTGAGGAACATAGCACTGCACTGGAGTTCTGCAGGTTTTCTCCCTTTATCGGAGTTCATACAGCACACAAATAGCCGTCTTTATTGTGAAACTATTATTCGAAGCAAGGGGTGCTTCATAAACACGACAAAATCTGGGACCCATGCAAATATTGTTCTCATTTGGACTGACATCCTAATTGGGTTATGTTTCAGTGTAATTAACATAGATCAGTCCATGTATTTACCCCCTAGACCCCTTTAAACTGCATCTACATGGAACCCACATTTTTTGAATCCTTGTGAATCTGCTGTTCGTGAATTGTTTGAGGTTAGTTCTAATGAATGTATAGGTCTTCACCACAATTTCAACAAATATGTTCTTTTAATAACATTTATGGGAAGTTTGGTAATAACGCTATACATTTTAGATTTTATTGTATGTGATAGAACCATTAATGACTCTATAATACATGAGAGTCTGTAAACCCAGTATAAATGCTGGTCTGTAATTCCTTTATAATCGGCAATTTGCAATGCACGTAGTAGCCGATTATAAAGAAAAGACAACCAAACTCGATTGTAATAAGTTATTGCAGTCGAGTTTTGACATCGGAATGCCTGATACCAGCGCCAAGGTGAAAGGCAGGCCAGGTCACGGAGGCGATGTTTAACCCTTCGGGTGTGGCCGTTGGTCGCACTCCCTTCCCAGTGTGTCTGCCTGCCGTTGGCCGACACTGAGGAGGGTTAGAAAGGCACCTCTGGTGAGGGTTTACTTTTGTATCTTCAGCTCTGGCTACAGGGCACCCTGCCATCATTACTTCTGACAGTGAAATGAGACAGGCTTGTTTTACTTTCACTGAATCAGTGATTGAGGGCTTATCACAACACCTGGCACACTGATTCTCTTAGCAGAGGTATAGTTGGAAAGGGGAGAATCCCCACTTTTTTAATTCTTCCTCTGCCCGTAAATTCCTACTTGGGAATTGCCACAGGAGTGTGGTCCCCAAGCAGGGATACACGTACTAGCCACTAAGGAAGGGGGAAGCATCCCCTTAAATCCCTGTCATAAATATCACCCTCATTGCCCCCCAATGGGAAAGATGGGGGTAATTGCCCCTGATCTGCCCCCTGGGTGGCAGGAAGCCCACTAGACATAAGGGATTTATATAAAAATAAAAATATAGGGGTGGGGTCTGCCCACCAGGTCATGGCAATGCCCCCACCCCAACTGCATATGGAAAGTCTTTCTGCCCGCCAGGGTGCAGATGTGGGTTATTACCCCCATCAGGGGGTAATTGTTGGGTGGATACCTTATGTGGAAAAAAGTTATAAAGCCCTGAGTGCAAACTACCCCAAATAGCCCCAAAAAAGGCTTGGTTTTGGGAGAGGGCTAGCGGCAGCAATTAAGGGGTTAAAGCAACCCTCTATTTCTCTAGCTCAAAGTGAGTAGCAGAATGCACCTGATTTTTTCATTGCATTCCGTAGATGATTATAGAAAAGTTTGAATATTTCTGAATGTTTCTACACACTCAGAACTATTGCCGTTTTTTTTTTTTTTTTTTAAACTGACTTGTATTGAACATTTCTAATATCTTTTTGCAACAAATATCAAACAGGTTTTTGATGTGAATAATTTTGCACTAAAGGTGTTATTTTTATTCTTCACGTTGGCAAGCATGCTCTCTCTTTCATATGAAAGAGCTACACAACAAGGTATTAAGTGGTTTGTGGGAAAAGTGATGGTGTGACCACTTGTTATATGGGATTAAGCCCCCCCTGCCGTACATGATGAGGATATCGCAAGTTACCTCAAAGTTCCATAACCTTATAAAGGAACTTGGCCTTTGGCCTCGTTCCTCTATATGGTCATGGAACTCCACAATGACTTGCAATATCCCTATAGTGTACAGCAGAGTATACTTTATCCCTTTTATATTCAGCGACTTGTGACACACAGTCGCCAATTATAAAGAAAAGACGTCAGAACTAAACTGTAGTAAGTTATTGCAGTCAAGATCCTACCTTGCAATGCCTGCTTGAGAGCTAGTAGCGGAGGCGAAAGGCAGGTCAGATTATGGAGCACATTTGAAGCAGCTGTTTTTACAACGAAAAAAATGTAGTTTGTCTTTCTTATGCTTTATTTTTCTACCTGTCAGTGATAAACAGAGAGAACTTGTTTCTTTTTGGCACTCCTTAGATAATTAGAGAAAAGCATGAATCTTTCTGCATGTTTCTACACATTCCAAGCAACTGTTTTCTAATACCTGCGTGCAACAAGTATCTAACAGGTTTTTGACGTGTTTCATTTTGCACTAGAGGTTTTCTTTTTATCCTTCATGTTTGCAAACATGGTCGCTCTTTCACATGAAAGAGCTATGCACCAAGTTTTTTAAATGATTTGTGGGAAAGGTGATGGTGTGTCCATGTATTATATGGATAAAGGTACCCCCTGGCGTATCTCTTAGTTCCATAACCTTATAGGGGAACTCGGCCTTCGACCTCCTCAGTCACTTCCAATATCATTATAATGTACAGCACGGGGTACTTTATCCCTTATATGACGAATTATTTATAGTCTAATGAAACAACAAGTATCTTTCAGGGTATTTGAACACAGAGCAGAATCTCAAATCTATGCCATTTCGTCTCAAGATATTACATTGACTGTAAAGTATTCCTAAATTTCCTATAAATTTTCTTTCCTTTGGCGTGAATCCATTTGAGCTGCCATGCTCCTCAGCAATGCAAATTTAGGCGTTTCCAACACAAAAACATCAGGTGCCTGCAGGATTACCCATAAAAATGTTCACTGAACTTAAAGACACCAATACCCATCCCTCTATTATTAGGCATCTCCTGGTAGCTTTGTCCAGGTTACGCTCCTCTACTTACTTTACACCCTTTCCTCAGCAATATTATCCCTTCATTTAGATTCCTATATCGCCTCTTTTCTAACAACATTCAAATACGTGTCAACTTTTATACCTGATCAAGAGTCACAGGCCTCATATTGGTTCATTGTGACCAGACACTTGATGGCATAGTCATTCATGCTAAACTCCTCAAATATTGAGGTCCAAAACTTTCTATCTTCTTCAGCACGCATCTCTCTTTATCAACTCCTTCCACTTTCCGCAGGACTAGCTGACAATTTTTCTCCTCAGCCAGAAACCCATGGGTTTTCCTCTGCCCATCCATAAAAACGGAAGCCCGAATTACCAAGGGAGCTACAGGAACACGCTTCCAATAACTGAACATATGTGTGATAAAAACATCTCCAAGGTGTTCCTACACACCTCAAGTTCCCATTATAGAAGTGCACCAAAATAGGTGATTACTTGGAATGTGTTGTTCTTCAAAGACTAGTGGAGACTGGTAAAATAATATGTAAATGAATATTGGAAATCAGGCTAAGAAAAGTGTTTGGATCAATTAGTAGCTATGAAATGGGAATGAGAATGGGAGGGGAATATGTAGCATTGTCGCAAAGGATTAGTAATAGTTACTCCTGTTATTACTGAACTTGGCAGGGAAGGTAAATGATGTGACCTTCCTAATAATATGGATGTAGCTAGTTCTCAGGCACTGCAAAGATGCATTGATTAAAGAAGTTCTTATTTATGACCACACTATTGAATCAAAAATTTAGCTTTACATAAAATTCTTCCTCTAATTGATAAACTTGTGTTTTTTGCAGTGTAATAACAAAAAAAGATAAAATATGTGAATGTGGTCCTTTAGAGGCAATGGTCAGCATACCGCTCACCATGGAAGAGGTTGTTATGAAGAATCCTATTATGGTATGTATATTTATACTGCTTCAATCACTGGAACATAATGTGCTACCAATCTTTTTCTCCTCAGTAACTTATCCGAACTCTCCAGAGATGTTTCTACAAAGCACTAAAGTCAGCCTGTACCACAGATCTCTAAACTGGCTTTAAAATGTCGAATTTAACTCTTGATCAGCAAATAATAGTTGATTGGCTAGGTTCATTATTGCAGTAACCCAGCATTTAGTTCTTAAAATCTTGGATTACGAAGGAGTGTGCCCCTTTAATGACCGATATCCTATTCCCCCAGGCTATATAATCACTCTTCAAGACTTTTTCAGGAGAAAGGCGATAGGTCTGGCTATTGACTATAAAGACACAATCAATCCAAGAATGCAGAGACTTTGCTGATACGCCTCTACATTTCCAATCAAGTGCCTGTAAATTTATTTCTCCTATATCACGCCTCATCGAGTACTTGGTAGCTTAGATACCACTAACCACAGAATTAACCACATTCTAGGTGATTTTAATTATTGGGTGTAAGACTCTTTTCACATTACCATCGCATAATGCGAGGCTCAGCCCACATCAAGGTCTGTACTCTAGGTCTTATGAATAGCTCAGATATGTACATCTGTTTTGACTGGCTCATCTGACCAGCCTATGATGAAATTCACCTTAAAATGTATGGCCCACGTTAGGAGGCAGGGGGAAACGTGTAACATGATGAAATGGCTTCAACCTATATTGATTAACAGACTAGAAGGACAAGCTGTCTTTTTACAGCTGGGAACATAAATTCTCAAGGTATTTATCCATGAGGGTGTACGTGGACACTAAATAAACTTGGTGATAGATTAAGTATGCTTAAACTTGAAAATAGGAGACTGGGAACAGCCAGGCACTATATGAGACTGAAATGAATTATTTCTGAAGCTAAAATATCCAAAACTGAAAATAGAAATCTCATGGTTACATTACGCTACCATTCTCTAGCATTGAGAGAACTTGCATCATACTAAGCAATAGCTCACCCCTAGGTCAGACTAAGGGGCTTATTTATGAGAGCCCTGCATCACTTTTGCACAACGTAAAGCAGGGCACACATGACGCAGAGCTCTCATTTTGAATCATGAAGCCACGCAAAGCCACTGCGTGGCTTTGAGTGGCCTCATAAATCATGAGTAAGTTGGTGCAGCGTAAATTGCTGCGTTGCCTTACTCTGCACCTGGGAGTCGTTCTATGGGCGTTGCAGTGGGTTTTCCCATGGTATTGGACACTTCCCCAGATTTACAAAGTGATGTAAGCCTGGGGAAGCACCAAATCCATACGCATTCAGAGTTGCAGTGTAACGAGGAGAAATATGTTTATTTCTCTTTGTTTTTTCCCCTTTCCATGTGTGCTGCATTTTGCAGCACACTTGGAAAGAGGAAAACGCCTCTTCGATTTGCTTTTGTGCAGGAAGCTGCCACTTCCTGATCAAAAACAATACTGTCTGCAAGTGAGGCTCCCTTGTACCATGGTGCAAGGGTGCATAAGTTGGCCCTGTGCTGCATAAACAGCGCCAGCACACGGAGGATGAACAGGAATGCACTGAATGCTTAAATACGGTGCAGTCCTGCTCTTTCACTTTGGCATAGGGCAGCGCAGCAAGGTGCTTGGCTGCACTGACCTACGCCAAAATCCCATAAATTAGCTCTTAAATTCACAAATCTAGTCTAAAAAAAATAAGTGCACGTGTCCATGTTAGACTCTGTGCCAGCTGCCGTGTTGAGAACCCTTGCTGCACCTCCACCGGTCTTATGGTGTTACAAAGAAACTGATCTACAGCTCTAGCCAGCAGTGTGGTCCCTAATCACTTATGTGGGCTGTTATGACATGGTTACTTAAAATCGTAAGGCTGACCTTGCTGATTAAGGCCATATCTTAAAACTTCATTATTGATCTAGACCATTGGATAAGGCAGTACACATGCAGGTACAAACGTTATTTCGAGGCAAATTACATTATTCATCCATGCCAGCCCTTGAATAGGCATTAGGTCTGTTGTGCCATTATTCGAGGACCTCATAAATGGCCTTTGTTTAGGTGGGGTGGGCATTTTAGTGTTATCGGACCAGCAGCGTTTGATGATTGATCGTTTATTTTACTACAGTGTCACTGTGCTGAGAGTATGCCACGAGGCTCTGGACTGGATCCGGTCATTAATGATGAATCAAGAACATGGCGTTACCAAAACTTCTATTCAATCAACATTTACCTAATCAACTTTTTGGGGCCCTCACTGTTTTGCCCTGTTACCCAGTTTCTTGAACACCTCTCTTGAGAGGAGTTCAGGCGACTGGGTCATGAACCTATGCTAACGAAACACAGCTTAATATTCAATTAAACTTTGTATGCAATGTCAAGATGCAGCTTCTTGAGTCTGGCTGGGATAGGTAGAGGTCAATAAATAATTGACTGACTCGGATTTTGGCATCATATTTGTTGCGATTTATTGGAAAACATGACCTAATGATCTCTGGCTAGTGGGCAAGCTCTGTATATGCCCTGTAAATATACTGGCACATATTGGACCTAATCTAAAGTAAGATAAACTAGAACAGCTTTACTATCGCATCTTTCCTTGCCAATGTATTTAGGTATAGTCTGTAAAAACAGAACATCAGTACAGACAGACCATGATAGGTAGACTGCTTCTCATGACACTGGCCTCAAGATGTCACACTCTTTTTGCTGCCCTCATTAACTCAATGTGTGGGTTCCCTGAATATGTTTTCCATTTCCAGGACTGATCAAATGTATTTGACGTCAATATAACTTGGTTTACATACTTGTTTTTTTCCACATTTCTATTATATATTTCTATTGTACATTTATTACAAAAGAATATGACATTGTCCAACTGTAACCACCAAACCAAAAATCCGATAAAGATTTGTCTGAAAATAAGAATGCATTGCCTTATGGTAAAAGTGCTAATAGAACCCAGCATGATTCAGAGGAGGCTTGAACTTTGAAATCTGCACGGTTTTGATCAATTGTGAGTAACTTTCATGTTGATCCATTCGTAAACGGATTCAAACGAAATAAAGTCAAATTCCCTTCAGAGGAACAAGGTATGGTACAGAAACGCAATGCACATGTTAATACTTGCATCTAAGACACCAAAACCCAATGATTAAAAAAAAAAAGGTTTAGTTGACGCTATATTTTGATTTCGCCATTTAATTGGTTGAAATGGTCCACCTCGCCTTGGCTGTGAGCATATAAACACAATAGGCCAGAAAGACAGCAACGTTTCTCAAAAGTCGCAGCCAAACTGAAGAGATCTTATGAAGGACAGGAGCAGAGAAAATAGGTTAGTTGTACAGCTGCACACAAGTATTCTCTTGTGCTCACACAGCCTCAATTTTCATCCCTTGCACCGCTCTAGCAGAATGCATTCAACTATACAAACTAGCCTTCAGGACAACCGTGTTCCCTCAATTTACTGCAATTGCCATATTATTTAAAATGTTTATTCGTTTCTGTTCTAGGAAGCTAAACGGGCAAGCAGCAACTGGACCAATTATGCCAAGAAAGAACATGGAGAATGCTACAGGTCCATACAGAGTACAGAGGATGATCAGTCTCATCAGGGCAGCCATTAAATCAAGCATTCAGTCTTCATCGCCAGGACACCTTAACTGCAGAAAAAAACATTTTTCTCCTACTTAAGGATTATTTATATTCCATCCAAACTATTTAGTTTTCATGCACGTATTAATGTAATTAGTTGATGCTTCTGTTTGTTAGTACACCTTTCTGTCTGTTAGTCAGAGTGAAAAAAGGCTTTCTCAGTCTTTTTTCAGCTCGCCCAAGAAAAGGTCCAGTTTGGCCTAATCCATACTGTTGCCTAATTACTGTTGCTCTTATGTTCTAATGCAAAGTTTGTTTAGCAGCATAGTAAAACAGATAAATAAGCAGCTCTAGTTCTGCTGCCTCACTGGAAGCACTCGAGTTTGTTTTATTTAAATTATTTATTAAAAACGTTTAATATAGTGCAAACTGGACCACATGGGGTATCAGAGCGCTTTACAGATTGGCAGTTATGAAGGCACAGGAACACAACCGGACGAGAAACGGACAAAACAGAACAATCATAACAGTTCAATAAAGACAAGTGTAAAATAGCAAGTCCTAGGGTGACTGGGGATCTAGCCCAGAAATTTCTACAGCAGAATTTCTTTAACTTTCCTTTTGAAGGAAGTTGTGGTATTAATCAGTTTAATTTCAGGTGGGAGGGAATTCCAAATTATTGGTACAATACCTTAGAATGCTCGATTATATGGAATTTCTGAAGCTTGAGCAGTAAAGTACTGGAGCCCCTAGAGGATCGGGAGCTCCCAGAGAGCTCAAGCTTTTGTGCAAGATATATTATATTAGGGTGTTGAAATGCAAAGCTGTGTGGGTCTTTGTTTAAAATATTGACTTTTACATTTAGGGGCATTTGGCTGAAAGGGGAAGGTGCTGGGGGTGTTGAATTAATAGAAATCTCTAGGGCAAGTGAATTTAAAATTGGGCAGGGCACCCTGATTCAGACACATCCATGTCGACTAAAATGGACGCTAAAACATCTAAAAGATTGGTTGCAAGGTCAGTTTTAGAGGAAGAGATATTGGCTACTAAAAACAACAGATATTTAACATACTAATGTGGAAGTGGTAGCAGAGAAAAACATACTAGATATATGCTTTCCAAGTACACACTCCGACATCATGACTAGTTCACAGCTCACCGAATTAACAAATAAAGACATTTTGATTGAACTTGGGAAACAGCAATTATAAGGTACCCTTAGGACTGGTAAAGCAGAGAACATTTTGAGGGGTTTTATTGGGTTTTCAAACTGTGGGGACCTGGTGCAGCACGCATTGGCGTTTACCTTGTTGAAAGCTCACATTCCGCAACTGGATAATTACCATGAGCACTCATCTGTGCATCAATACCAATGTTAATGAGTTGCGTATCACAAGATTCCAAAAGTATCATCCAGTAGGGACTTAAAAACTAAGAATAGTACATATCGAACGATGGTATAAAATATGGGTGGTCTGAATGAGGTGTCCGAGTCGTCTTGGAGCCATTGTGCCTAGTGTCAGCACAAGAGAGCTACTGCACATTTTCGAGAATTATTTTGGGTCTGGAAGAATCTGCAGCTAGAATTATCCATGAGAATTCCCAGATGCACTGCTTTTAGTCTGTTCAGTGCAAAGCCCTGAACTAGCCAAAGACATCTAGGTATACATCTATCTCTCAGCAAGTATTTTTAAAATGTAACCCAGGAGGAATATTTTGCAGAGTGAAGAACAAGTTGCTGACCTTCAGTAACGCCATTTCTGGCCTTTGATCCAACCTAAGGGTTGAAATATCAGATTTATAATCTGAACATACTGGACTCTTAAGGTTGAGGGAGCGCTAAAAAAACAAAAGCCACCGCATTCAGGGTGGTTCTGATGAAGTGGAGCCGCTGCAAAAACCTCAGGTGTGACTTCGGCACATTAATGGAAGAACCCTACAATGTTAACAGATTGGTCGTCATCTGTTGTTGGTTTGAGACTGTTCGAAGCCAGCCTGTTTCGTGTAGCCAGTCATCGAAGTATGGGAAGACTGATATTCCCAACCTCCGAGGACGGGCAGCAACCAACACCATCATAAACACCCGAGGTGCATTGGTAAGGCACAAGGGGTGCACGTGGAACCAAACGTGCTGTTGACCTACCTGGAACTATAGGACAAGGATGTGAAAATATGTATTCTGAAAGTCTAGTGCCACCATCCAGTCTCCTAGATCCAGGGCAGAAAGAACTTGGGCCAGGGTAAGCATCTTAAACTTGTCCTTTTGAAGGAAGAAGTTCAGAGGGCGATGGCCTCTATCCTTTTTCGGGACCAGGAAATAATGGGAATAACCACCAGTCCTGATTTATTGTGCTGTCACCCTCTTTATTCTCCCTCTGCAATTGTGACTGAAACTCTGCGCAGAGTATGAACATGTGGTCCTCCAGGTGGTGTTGCGGTGTGGGTGGCATGTCCTGTGGATAGGACAGAAAGGGTAGGGATTAGCCACTCTCTATGATTGGAAGCACCCAATTGGTCCGATGAGATGCTCCGCCATGTGGGGAGGAGAAAGGTGACCGGAGCTCCTACTTGCTGATTGTGAGGCACCAAGGACAAATTAAAAAGGTTTTTGAGCAGCGGCTGCAAGAAGGGTGGGTTTGTGGTCTGGGAAGAATATTGCCACTGGGGGCTTGAACATTGTTGGTTGGCACCCCGGCCTCTCCCCTTAAAGTGCTGGGTGGCCTGTGGCTGCTGAGGCCTATATTGACACTGCTTCTACTGATATCCCCTGCTGAAGCCTCAAAAGAGGATTTGTTGTTCAGGGAGCTGGCAAGACGGCTGAGCTAAGGCCAGAGAGCGAGCAGAGGCGTTGTTCTCTTAATTTCTTGAGGGATAAATCAGCCTTGCCCCAAAAATGTTTTGAGCCATCCAACGGCATATCCATTAGGGATTGCTGGACATCCAATGAGAAGCCCTTGAAGTGGATCCAGGGGTGGAATCTAGCTGGTGCTGACTGCCCTACCCAGGCAGTGGGTGGTGTCTAGGCCAGTTTGTATATTTTGCTGCATCTTGGCCGTCGCGGATAAGAAATTGTAGGGTATGTCTGACATCCGCAGGGATGTCTGGCAAAGACCACCACTCCCTGCCACAGTGCTCAGTCACAGATCTGGGTAAAATACATCATTGTTTTGCACACCACGCCATTCCAGTTTAGGCCCAGCCATATGCAGATCAGTCTTGGCCCTGCTCCCCATGGAACAGTCCAGCCTGCTTGCTTGTTCAGATTAGGGTGTGCCTCAATGATGGTCCACCTGAGGCTCTCTGGGGGGGTGACCTTTCTCCACAAAATGTTGAGTTTAGTCTGTAATCTATGGCAGCGGACGTTACTACGATGTTCCATTATCCTGACCGTTCCTGCTCTCGTGGTCATCCCAACATAACGTAGATTGCAGGGGCAGGTGATGGTGTAAATGCAGTTGGTGGTATTACAATTAGTGTGTGGACGTTAAAGGGATTTACATAGTTGTCTCTGTGAGGGGGCACACGGAGCATGACCCACAGGGTTAGTGGCCTGTAACAGGAGAGAGACACCACAAGGAAGACTGGTTATCACTGTTGTTGCGGGTGTCAGTTGGTGGTCGAGTGATAAATGCAAACGTGGGAGGTGGAAATGTAAGATCGCCTGTCTGTAAGATGCCTTAATGTTTCAGGACTATTCTCTTGATTCTGTTAGAATGTGGGGTAAATGTAATCACACAAGTCAGGACTTCCTCGTTGTTCTTGGAATTCTATTCAAGTAGAGCTTTCCTATTATTGTTGCGGGCCAGTTTCCTGGCTGTGTTGATTTTATGTGCAGGGTAGTCTCATTGTCTAGGGTTATGTGCAAGTTGTGCTGCCAGCTCATCATAGTATTGGGCAGTACTGCAGTTTCATCTGAGTTGCAGGAACTGTCCAAAAGGGAGGTCGCCCCTCAAAGCCTTGGGGTGGTGGCTGCCGTAAAGTAACAAACTGTTACAGTCTGTGTTTTTTTTTTGTGAATCGTCATTTGTAGTCTGCCCTCTGTCACAGTTATTTTGAGGTCCAGGAAAGGGTTGTGTGTGTCAGAGATGGTACTAGTGAAATGTAGGTATGGGTTGAGAGTATTGACCCACACGCAGAACTCATCACATGTTGGTCTATCCCTTTTCCAGAGTACCGGGATATCATCAATGTACCAGCGCCATAACAGTTTGTTGTTAGAGTAAGGTTGGAATTATCAAACATGCATCTACAAGAAAATGCTCAAATTGCAGCCGACGGTTCAGCACATCAAACCCCAAGTAAATATAAACAGTAAAAGGCTTGTGCAGCTACTTCCAGAGCTTACCACAATTCCGCTCCACTGGAAACCACATAAGCAAACTTTGTAAAGAAGGGAAGGTGCACCACATCAAAGTCAATTAACTCCAAATGTATCCAAAAATATCTTTATTGTTATGGAAAGTAAGAATTGGACATCAGGCAATGCGTTTCGTTCCACAGCTGGAACTTCAACAGGGCTGAAAACACATATACAAAAACACTTAAGTCACACTGAACACCAACAAACAAAAACACTAATATTCATTAAAAAATACATTAAAAAAATACAAACATAAACAATGACATTAACTGAACGACCCAAGACTAAAGACTTCACACCGCATATATAAAACATCATAAAGGTACAAAACCATACTTTAAACATTTAGACATTTAAAAAGTGTCACAATGGTTTTACACTTAACACACAACATATTTTATATATAAAAACAGACGTTAGTTGTCCTTAAATTAAGTACAACTTAGATCTTGTATAAAGTGCACTAAACATATATACATGTTATAATTTGATTAAGAGAAGCACACAAAGAAGGAAAGATAAAGAAAGAGAAAGGGGAAGGGAAGATGCAGGAGTGGAGGGACACACGTCCAGGAGGGACGCGGTGAAAAACACAGATAGTGAAAAACTAAGGTCCCAAAATAGACATGCATATAGATATATAAATTTGCACTGTGACTGGATAACTATCCAAAACCAAAAAAGGTCAACCCAAACAGGCCATGATTCTCACCTTAGCTATTTAGATCAAGGGAAGGTTTGCCCATATATTCACACCACGGATGTCTTTTAAGTATAGGTAGAAGACATCCTGATATCTAGTGAGGAGAATAATAAAAGGTGAGCTTTCAATTGTCCCAGGAGGAGTGGGTGGTGCCTATCCAGTGACTAAGCACCCAAAATTACACCCGAAAGACCTCAGACCCAAACAGTTCTTAGGACGTCGTCTTACCTCAAATGATAATTATAATGCAATTGTAAGTTCTACAACTTCGTTCAATACCCCCACAATCACGGTAACCTTTGTAGCGGCCCAAATCCTAATAGGAAGGGAACATATTATCTCATTAGGCGCTTCTGACACAACATAAATCATAAGTCAATGAACAGATAACGCTCAATCTCACTAGATAAAGACAAAAACCAAAATTCAAAAAAGCCGTCCAAGAGTGCCACATATGCTCAATGGCAATAATTCCAATGCACAATTATACTGGTAAATTTGACAAAGTTTACAGAACCTCACAACCAAGGTATCTTAGAACGTCGTCTTACCTCAATAACAATTGTAATACTGTTGTGAGTTCTACAACATCGTTCAACACCCCACAGTCCTGGTGACCTTTGTAGCGGCCAGTAACCTAACAGGAAGGGGACATGTTCTTTGTTAGACGCATACAGTACGGCATAAACCATAGGTAGGTGCATAGGCAAACACTCAATCTCATTAATCAAAAAGTAGCGTCCAAGAGTGCCACATGCGCGCACTAGCAATTCCTCCTGAGCACTGTTATACTGACAAGATCGACAGGGCTTACATAAACGATAATGACTGGAGGGGACATACGCAATGCTAGTGAGGCTAAGAGCCTCAAAGTATCATTCCCATTTCAATCAATCCGCTATATCTAAGGCACCATGTATCGAAGATTGAGTGGAGAAAGGGGAAGATCACCCCAACCCCCTCGTAAGGTTAGATAAAAACTTTAAACACCAACGGTCAAACCCCATATAGCCACGTCAGAGTTGTAATGTGCGGTCTGAAAGAATAATTTGCCGTGGTGGGGCTGCCTAAGATGGAGCGGTCAAAAGCGGCGCGTATATCTCCAATGTCCATATCTCGCCCCAGAGTTGATTATAACACTCATGTTCTAATAAAAACAGTGCTTGGTATAGGCGCGTACCACTACAAAGTCCATAACCCAATAAAATGCTTTCGGCATGGTCCATGTGCTCACCTGGATAAGATACAACGGCAGCAATGTTTCCTCGTCCGGAGATTCAAAAGCCGGCGCCATATTCAACCAAGTTTAAGTAGGGGCATGGGCGTGATCGCGCATGCACCGTGTCATCGTCAATTCCCAACGTGCTTCACGTATCCTATTCGTAGTAGGAAACTGCCACATCCAGACCGACGCCATATTGGAAGGGTGTCTGGGACCACATAAATGTACCAGAGTTAAACATATATTGATCCGGTACTTGAATATATAGTAAAGCCAAGTACCAATAATGGAGGCAAAGTTCCTAAAGTTTAGTTCCTCATGTAAAATTACAAATTTTATAAACCGAGACAATTTTGTCAATTGAACCGTACATAGCCTATAAAAATCATTTCAAACAGTGTAATTATATATTTTCGTACCATCGTAAAATGCCATATGGACTCTAATTGATGCATCTATTATTACATAAAGAAATGCATCTCTCCATCAGTATTATGCCCCAGGAGGGTAGCCCCAAGTCGGCAAATCCATTTGGACTTGGTCTGCCCGAGTAGATTTTCACTATTACCTCCTCTTGTTTGCACAGGGACATGATCTATAGCATGAAACCAAAAGGTTAGATCATCTGGATGCTCGCTGTAGTAATGGTTTGTGATGGGATACCTATCATCTTTCGTTTTTTTTATAGCCCTGCGGTGTTCCTGTATCCTCAATTTAAGGCAGCGAATAGTGCTGCCAACATAAACAATACCGCACCTGCAGCCAAGGACATACACCACATGTGTGGTATTGCAATTAAGGAAATGACCAATTATGAATTGTTTGGATAAGTTGTAACAAAAGGACATGGTTTTATTTCTTCCCCAAGGACAAACATTACACGTCCCACAGGTATAAAAGCCTTTCGGTTTCGTGGGTAGCCAGGTTTCTGTCTTCTTGGGTGTAACAACATAGCTCGGACAGAGGGAATTTCTTAAAGACACCCCCATCCTATATGTAATGGATGGTCGGACTTCATTAGCATCCCTGAGCCCAGGGATTTTTTGTCAGGAGGTGCCAGTTCCTACGGAAGATGTTAAAAATCATGCTGCTGTGTGGGGTATACTGGGTAATAAACCTGGCCTTTTTGATAGTCACGCTTGTTAGTGGCTTGTCCCTCAGTGTGTCATCTATCTTGTAAACTCTGGATTCAGCTTTATCGAGTGTCTTCCTTGCATATCCCATTCTGGCAAATCTCTTTTTTGATGCGCTAATATGGGTTTTGAATGCCTCTTCCTCACTGCAGTTCCGCCTGATCCTGGTCATCTCGCCAAACGGGATATTATTTAGGACAGAACTGGGATGTGTGCTAGCCGCGTGCAGTGTAGAATTGCATGCGCTTTCCTTCCTAAAGAGTGTGCTTTGTATCCTACCTTGTTTGATGTAAAACTGTATATCCAGGAAATTGATATTTTCCTTATTATAATCCATGGTAAGTTTCACGTTACAGGTATTACTGTTCAGGAAGGTGAAATATTGTAAGTGTTCCTCAGAGCCGGACCATAAGAAGATAATGTCATCAATGTACCTCCCCCAGTACACAATGCAATTGGTCCAGGGGGAGGCACTTTTGCCGCAAGCATGCTCCCTCTCAAACCATCCCATAAAGAGGCAGGCTTAGGAAGGAGCAAAGTTGGAGCCCATAATGCTTCCATCTATCTGCTGAAACCAGCGGTTGTCGAATAGATAGTAATTATTGGTTAGAATGAGGTCAACCATTGTCATTATCATCTCATTATAGTCAAACAGCTCCACATCCTCCCTATCCAGAAAGGATTGTACAGCCTTGATCCCAAATTTTGTCAATACAAGTGTAGAGGCTTTCTACATCAAATTGACAAACATGAGGTCCTCTGACCACTCAAAATCTTTAAACTTCATTAAGATATCTTTACTGTCCCTAACATAAGAGGGTAAATTAGGGACATGCTTCTGTAGTCTCAGATCAACATATTGTGATAATTTTTCAGTGGGTGAGCCCACCCCCGAAATAATCGGTCTACCTGGTGGGATTGTCCACCTTTATGAATCTTCGAAGATGTATATACACAGAAAGGTAGGACAATCCACCCACAGGTATCTACATTCGTCCTCGGTCAATAAACAAGTATCTTTCCATTCAGTAAGTTTGGCGTTAATCATGATGGTAAGGCTCGGGACAGCCTTACCAGATAGCAGAGACTATTGCTAAGCTGTCTGGTTATTTCTTGCATATAGTCGCTATGATTCATTAAAATGACGTTGCCGTCTTTATAGGCTTCTCTGATAACAATATTTGGATCCTTACTCAGTCTCTTAAGGGCTAGTCTCTCAGAGGCCGTAATGTTATGGTGAGCCTTTGGTGCAAACTTATTAGGTACTTCTAGATCATATAATTCATCTGTGACCTTTTTAAAGAATACATCAATGTTCTGATAAGAATTTGTAGGTATAAACTTGGATTTTGGATGAAGGCCACTATCCGCACTCTGGTTCTGAGGGATGTTAAAATTTGAGTAAAGATGGAACGTCATACTCATCTTCCTCATTAAGGGACAGTAAACAATGTACAACACGAATATCCCAAATGGTGTGTGTCCCAGGGTGTCTACTGGCTGTGGCTCCCCCAGGATCATGTGGTCTGTTGGAAAAATAATCCTTTAGTTTGAGCACTCATATAAATTTGTATAGGTCAATATGTGTGTTAGTCAGATCACCACTTTGTGTGGGACAAAAATTCAAACCCTTGCTTAAGATGTTTGTTTCGTCAATGTCCAGAACTTTGACAAATTAACAATTTTCAGGTCATGATTAACGCTTTGCAAAACATTTGGATCAAAAACATTACGTCATGTTCATTGAACCTTCTTCGGCCTCGTTCCTGTATTTGTCTTGTTCGATGTCCCCCCTGTTGTTTCTGCCCTTTGCCCTCCTCCCTCCCCTTCTGGTTTTGATTGATCTCTTTTGTTGCAATCAATTGCCTATTCGCAACTTGGCCAGTTCTTTTTGGAAGAAGGAGGCGCCTTCCCCTAAAGGGGCCACGGGCATGGTAGTGTTAGAAGCAGTACTGCACAGTGATGAGACAGATAAATTGCTATTCGAACGTGTTTCATCACTTTGATCTCGGTCGTCTCCAGTTCTTTTTTTGTCCTCTAATCCCTGCACGCCATCGATTTTCTTTGCAAAGGTATAAACCCTGTCATCCCTGTAATTCCGGTCGTCCCTTTTGATTTCTCTTAGTTTTTTTTAGCTTTCAGGTAAATCTGGTGACTATCACCCGTTTCAAGATCGCATAGTTCTTGTCAATTAGTTCTTTTTGTGGCATACTATTAATTTCTTTTTCTAACATTTCTAGCTCTGCTTGTAGTAGGATTTGCATCATAGTTATCGATGCCCCTTCTAGATTACATTCCCTTTCTTTTAATAGTTCACTACTTAAGTCTTCGAAGGTGGGGAAAAATCAGTATCCGCAACCCCCTGGGGATTTTACCATTTTCCATGTATTGTTTGAGGGTCACCCCATCCCACCATCGTCTTAATTCTTGCTTCATGAGCCATTCTAATTTCTGAAACAATATCTTGAGACTAGTCTCAGTGGTTGCCCCTTGGTTAGTTGTTTGTTTGGAGGCACTTGCCCCAAACAAATCCAATGCCATTTCCTCACGGCCATGTTGAAATCTAGGCATAATATACAGAATATAACAACAGGGATGAGTGCACAACGGTCCACAATTGAGTTACAAGAAAATGCTCAAATTGCGGCTGACCACGGTTCAGCACATCAAATCCCAAGTAAATATAAACAGTAAAAGGCTTGTGCAGCTACTTCCAGAGCTTGCCGCAATTCTGCTCCACTGGAAACCAGATAAGCAAACTTTGTACAGAAGGGAAGGTGCACCACATCAAAGTCAATTAACTCCAAATGCATTCAAAAATATCTTTATTCAGGCCTTATGATATAGCCTGGTGTTTGTGAAACTGAGGCACCTTAAGAGATAGTGCAAATATCCTGAAATGCTTCTGTTCGTCTGTGTGTTGATATTCGGTTCCTTTCTCTTTTTTACTTACAAACCGTCCAATCGCCATAATTGACTCTTAGGCTTCTTTATATAGCCTGGTATCTGCGCACTGATTATAGCTTCCCTACATTATGAGTTGTCACCTATATAGGGGACTAGCACGTTCAACTCCAGCTGGAACCATTTGTAGATTTTACTATTTTCTCGTTGTATATTTGGAATGAGCTTTTATCTAAACACGGGACCAGCACGTGTAATTCCAATTTTCTGTAGATTTTACTATTGTCATGTTTTATAATTGGAAATGGCGATTCGTCTGATTTATCATTACTTGGCACACAGTGGCTCTATACGTTTGATAACTCCAGGTTTATTGGCCTTTACAGTATGACCGGGTACCACTTGAACTGGCACTTAACACTACTAACGATAGTTTACATTTAAAGATGGCGAACCTTCGTCTGAATTTTTTTACCAGCACACAGCGGTTCAGTAGATTGGTATACTGAGACTATTCAGTCAGGACACATCAATTAGAGTCAATATGGCATTTTACGATGGTACGAAAATATATAATGAGACACTCTTTGAAATGATTTTTATAGGCTATGTACGGTTTAATTGACAAAATTGTCATAGTTCATCAAATTTGTAATTTTACATAAGGAACTAAACCTTAGGAACTTTGCCTCAATTATTGGTACTTGGCTTTACTATATATTCAAGTACCGGATCAATATATGTTTAACTCTGGTGATCCACAGAAATGTCAACAGTATGAAAAATGGTCCAGTCCAATAGCAATAGTTGCCCTTTTCCAAGAGAGGCCAGGACCTTGTTCCCACTGCTTGATGTAAAACATTGAGTGTGATTTGTAAGCGCTAATGATTACAGCTTGACTTGCCAGTCTTGGAAGTAATCCTTGTAGGTCCAATTTTATGGCCCGAAGCTCTAGGATATTGATATGGAGCATCTTTACTGCATCTGACCAGAGTCCACTGGTAAATGGGTCCTGCATGCAAGCTCCCTAGCTGTCCATGGCTACTCCTGTCATTTGTACTATTCTTTCTTTTAAAGGTTAGAAAAATAGGCCTGCATTGACATGTGTGGGGAATATCCACCATAGCAATGCCTGTTTCAGCCATCTTGTAACCTGGACCACATTGTTCTGTGAGCCATCTACTTATTTCTATTGATCGTCCAGTTCTCGCTAGACAGGTGTGAGTCAGAGCCATGCAAAAGGGTATAAGGCCTATTCAGGATGACAACAGGCCAAGCAAATATTTCTATTGCCTGTCTAACTTGATTGCCTAGTAGATGCTCTCTGCAAAGGACTGAGGCTTCATGACTCTTCCCGGCGAGGAATATGCCTTTCCCAAATCCATGTCCAGTATTGCTTCCAAGAACTAAAGCCTAGTGTAGGGTTCCATAGAGGATTTCAAGATGTTTAGAGTCAGTACCAAACTGTGAAACAGACTGATGCAGGAAGACCACAGAACCCTTTGCCTCTTCCCTTGATGGATGAGTCAGTTATCTCAATATGGGTACACTTGGCAACCCCGTTTTCTGAGGAAGCCACCGACTGGCAGTAGGCACATGGAAAATATCTGAAGTACCTATCAAGGTGGACGAATGGAAGCACCTTGAATTGGCAGTGCTGTTACACCACTGAAAAGTGGAGGTACATCCTGTGCTTCCATTATATAAAGATGTGGAAACAGGCATCTTGAAGATCGAGCAGGGTTAAGTAATCTCCTTTCTGGATCATTAGTAGCGCTTCTTTTAGGGTAATCGGATGTAAAGACTGCTTTTTCAGGAGATATCTGTTTTCTGAGAACTAGAATCCCTCAGCATTGTTTCTTTTCTTCTTTATCACAAAACATTTGGAATAAAATCCATGGTTTCTCTTGACCGTCTCGATCACTCCCTTGTGACGGAGATTTTCCTTTTGTAAATCTCCGAAGTAAAAGGTTCCTTTTTGAGTGGGCTGACAGGTAGTTTCTATATGAACTCCAGCATTTGTCCCAAGAGCACAATCTGCTGCACCCATCGGTCTGATGTTATGGACCTCCATGCAGCACAAAAGTGGAAAATCTTAGATTTGGATCGTAGCGAGTGACAGCTGCAGAGTCTAGCTCTTTTCTGGTTGTCGTTAAAGTGCGACGGAGAGTCACTCCTCTTCCTTTCAGACGATCTGTCATTCCCTTGTCTTTGCGTGGTCATATCCAGTAGTGGGGAGTAATATGGTCAGCCCTGACCCCCATATTGATTGAAAGGTCCCTGTAGGCATGGGATGTCTGAGTAGCAAAAAGTGGCCGAGCTGGGACATCTATACTGCAGTACTCCTAGGGATTTCCCACATCTGTGTTCGTCAATGTTTTGTAGGGAATTATCCACATGTTAGCTGACAAAAACCTGAATTGGACACGCACACTTCAGCATCAATAATGGCTGCAGATTTTATTGCTCCCTCTTTGACAGCTGCCTTTGCAGTTTCTTTTTTTGCCTTCTGAGATGAGGTCAAGTAGCGGCAAGGTGTCATGCCGCATCTGGCAATTGTAATGGCCTCAATATTGCCAATGCATTGGCAGCTTTAATAAAGGTCACTGCCATCTAACAAACTACCTTTGCGGGCCAAATGATCTATTGGCTGCCTCGGTCTGAGGCACAGATGATGGCATGATCAGGTTCTTTGACCTGTGTTGAGGAGGTGCTGTCTGGTTTTGGATGACCATTAAGACAGGCAGGTGCCGATTCTGGGGCCCTGTACCTCCAATCAAGGCACCACTGCTCACGCAGTAGCTAGGCTTTATCATTTTTAGGCCTTAAGATCAAACAAAGTCCAAGTACGGATTGTATTGTCTTGCCTGGTTGTTCTTTAAGGTCAAACAGAGCATTGCTACACCACCAAAGTCATTGGTAAACACAACTTTGTGGCAGCTCTTTCCATCAGAGCATGAAACTGGACTAGGTCATTCATGGCAAATGTGGTTGTTGAGCTGTCACTGTCCAAGACTATGATGTTGGCATCCCATTCCTCTGCCATCTCCCTGGGGGAGCTCACTTTCTTCCACTTTCATATCCAAATACACAGAATCTGATCAGTCGCGCCCCCCCCCCCCCCCCCCATGTTCTTAGGACGTGGTCGGCAAGCAGTTGCTTGACAACTCTAGACAGTGTCCATCCTAGGTGTGGGTGTTGGAGGGGACATAGGTGACTGAGTGGCAGTGGAGGGATGGGCATAGGTTGCCCACCATGGTGTTGAAGCAGTAACCTTTGAATGGTGTCCATCCTCTGCTACCAAATTGACAGAAATGTATCACACCTGCAAGACATCGGTCTCTCTACCGTAACGAGGAGGACCACAAGGAGGATTGTCAGCTAACAAGGTCTACAATTGATACTCGCACTCCTGGTACATTTCCTTTTACTCCAGGGCTTTCTCAAACTCAAAGACATAACGGCACATTAAGTTGCACAAGACTGTAGGCAGTATTTAAGGCATCTTGGTCACCAAGATCTGCCTTTTGTCCAGAATCTAAGTGGGCAAGCTTGCGATCATTTTGATGGGTGAAAATGTAGCTACGGGAAAGCCCACTGTGCATGGTGCCATCAATGTTGATGGTAGAAAGAGGGATGTCTCTGAAGTGGTCGCAGACAAGGTCATATTCTACAGAGCTTGACCAATCGGTGGCAATGGGAGGGCTGTCAACGAGAAGTGTTTCCCTCACAGGTAAGAAGTCACTGGTCAGGAGGGCAGATGAACTACGACACCATATGAATTGTATTTTCACACTGTTTCTTGCATAGTTTGGTGTTGGTCCTTCCTGTAGTATTTTTCAGAGGAAACCCATTTTTTTTCCCCAAGAGGTGGCTACAAGTGCTTTAGATAAAAAGTCCAACTCCGAAAACTCCACACACTGCTTTTTTGCGGCACGTTGTTATAAGTGCTTTGTAGAGCATTGTGCACGGAATAAATCCCAAATGAGGGGCAACCCCCTTAGGAGTATTGTTTTTCTTTGCCAAGAAATACAGTTCCAGCTCCACATCCTTCAGTCTTCGAAGGAAAAAATCATACAAATATCACAGCATGAAGCCTTTTGTCCTTAATAAAGGCAATAAATGCACTGCTCAAGGGGGAATCATCAATTTAGATCTTTATCAGTCCAAAGGTTGAGCAGGATTGGGTAAAAAAATGACTTCTCTGTCGTTGGTGACATCCCTGGCTCAGATTGTGGAGATATTTCCAGCCAGAAAACTTGCGCTAAAAACGAGCTTACTGTGAAAGTGGAAGGTAGGGCTGGTTTAGTTCCGGGATACACCAGAAAAACAACAGGATAAGGTCACAGAATTTATAGCAAAGTTCTCCTCGCACACAACATGCCTTAGAATTAGGAGCAACGGTGTCCTTGAAGGGGAGTAGGAGAGCTAGTACTGCCACCTCAATGGATGAAGTTCACACTTTTTCAAAATGATGTGGATGGGCTACTGAACAGTTGAGACCAGTGGACATTTTAACATTGTTTACTGCTATTTAAAATCAAAGGGGAGTCCCAGCTGGACAGTGGGAAATTATTCAAACATGTGAACCTATGAAAGATCTAATGCTGGCGAACAGATAGCAACAGGATACCAGAATGAAGCAGGGGTGGGAAAATAGGAAAGGGGAAAAAAACCTAAACAGACAATGCATGTAATCAGCATAATGATAGTATGAGAACCCAAATGATGGTGAATAGCGGGGAAAGGTCTAGTACAGAGCCTTAAGGTACACCTATCCTAAGCATGGTGGGTTCCGATATCTTGGACTCCCAGAAAACTGCAAAGGTGTGTTCAGACAGATATGAAGCAAGCTACTCCTGAGCTAGTACTGAGATGCATAGCGAGTTAAGACAGGATAGTAGTGTTAGATGGTCAACGGTGTAAAAGGCAGTAGATAAGTTGTAGCCTATGAGGATAGAGACAAGATGATTACGATGTGCAGCGGTACTGAATTTGGATGTATATGATAAATATAAATACAGCTTCCGTTGAGTCGATAGAGCAGAAACCAGACTGCAGCAGATTAAATATACTGCTAGAGGACTGAGCTTAAGACAGATAAACACTGGAGAAAAATGAGTAGAGCCAGTGAGCATTAATTGCCGCAAGAGAAATGACAGCTTTTTTTTTTTTTTTATTATATAAAAAAAGGAGAGGTAGGGCCAGTTTAACTTTGAAACCAGCTGGGAGGCGGCCACATGAGATGGAAAAGTTGGAGAGGTCAAACACAAGAACAAGAATGAGAGCAAAAATGTGGTTTCTTCAGTGCTCAACAGGTTGGATTGTGCAAAAGAAGGGTTGATTATTTTTTTTTTTTAAATTGTAATTCATCCATTGGGAGACATGTAAAGGGAAGAGTATTTGTAATGCTGAGGTGTAAAGGGGGGGTTCGTAATATTGCATGAGAAAAATAAAAATTGGTCATTATTCCATGTAATGAAAGGTAGAGCCAATATATGTACAACAATATTACACTATTATATGTTGATGTTGTGCTTGGACTAAAGCTTAAAGAAAGTGAAAGAATTAAATTTTGCACAGGATGATGTAACTTTTCTTTAAGGTTGGAAGAACTGCATACGGTTTATACTTCCCAGTTAGCAAAACAAGGCCTTTAGTGTTTGTCTGGGAACTATCACAGCTTCTCTTAAGATTCCTACACAGTTTGTTCTTCATATTGTTGGAGTACATCATATCCCGTTTTTGAAGTAGGTGCTTCATTCAGTTAGCATAAGAGGTCTTGAGATAAGCCATTCTTCCAACTGCATGACTGTAGTTAATCAAAATGTGGGTCGAAGGATTGTAATTTACACTCCGATTGACACCAAGTTTAAAATAGAGGTACAAGAAAAGAGATTGGAAATCACACACTTCTGTTGCAGTAATAACAAATAGCACATTTGTACTGAGCAAGTTAAATGATCTATTGCATAGATAATATCCAACTTATAACTCACAACTGGCAGAAAAGATAGTAAAATAAAAAACAAGCATAGCCAACAAGCATTTCACTAGGGGCTGTAGTTTGTCAGTGAGCTTTCTCGGGCTATAAACAAAAAAGGACAAACAATACAGATACAAAGGAGAAAATCCCATCAATTTGAACATAAGGCAATGTTAAGAATGTTGTATCCCAAAGAACAGCTTGGAAACGGATTGTGCTGCAATACAAATGTGAAAAATAGTAATATACCTTCTTGGTATGTAGCCTGAGATGTGTCCTCCCTTTGAAAAATACATAGGCAAATAGAAGACATGAATGATATTTAGTTTGTTTGAACTAAATAGCTAACTAACTTGCAAATACTCTGCACTTGCTTTGTGTCATAAAAAAAAAGACAACTTGCTTTGTGTAAAAAATAAATAAATAAAAAAGGCACCAGATGTTGAGTAATATAATTAACAGCACCCAGACCAAAGAAACTGTCATTTAAGCTTTACAGAAAGCTGTGCAACCTTCACACATTCTTAAAAGGTGAAGTTGTTTTAAAGAATTTCGTGGTAGAGCCAAAAAAAAGGATGGTGCAGCAGCTATCGCTAATTAAGGTTAATTGGTTTAGTAAAGGGTTAATGTCTTGACTTTCAAAAAGAGTTTACCAAGCTCATCCCTTAAAGGCCAAAGTATCACTCCTGACCAGTAACGTTAATGGATGGAGTTCTGTAGAACCTCAAAAAATAAATCCATGAGAAAACATTGCCAATTAGATTGTGATAATCATGCTGTATCCAAGGTAGGACAGATATCTTTAAAACATATTTTTTAAGTAGTGTATTCCATGTTAGAGTACTGCTACATTTGTATATTGTAAACTAGATAAAGACACACAACTGGAGAGGAGACAAAAGAAAGCCTCCTGACAAGGTAAATATCTAGCAAGCACGTCTTCACATTCCCCTGGAACCTATCCATGAATCAATTTTGGATTCATCATAAAATAAAATGGGTTGGTATATTGCAAACCAAGGACTTGCCAGCTTAGCCAATACTTAAATGAACAAAGAAGAAAAGCTGAGATAATGACTGAAGACTTTAGCAAATTAGTTAAAATCCAGGGAGGTCATCTCAGGCATCTTAAAAAGTTAAGTTTGTAAGTCACATCAGTAGCTGGAGGTATTCCTGTGGGGTATGAATATTGTTGCAGATTTTAGTGTTGTTAGTGTTGACACGTATTCGCCCTTCTGGTCCATTTTCACAGATACAAGCAGTGAATTACCACTGCTAGGGGCCTGAATCCCCATCTCCCATCACTTTTCCCAACCTACCTGAACCCTTTGTTTTCCGACAGTCACTTTCCCGACCCTGTTCCTCAGGCTGGGAAAGCAATACAAGACTGTTAAGACTTTAAAAAAATATATTTTGTTTTGTATAGAGTTAAAAGCTTTTGTTTAATACAGTGTAGTACATATCAATTGCTCATCTTGATCAAAAATCGATGATCATGAGCGAAGTCAGCTTTCCCCATTTTTACATTCCTCTCGTAGAGCTGTCCCGCCAAGGATTTTGAGGCACTTGCTTGAAGCTATTCTACTACTTTGTCTTTTCAGAGATTGCTTAATTACCTAAACTGGAAGAAGGCTTTCTGGGCCCATTGTCAATTTAAACCTCTCACTTTTGTGAAATAAGAACATATTTCCACCTTCTTTACCTGAGAAAAGCTAGACAATTTTGTCAATTGAGGTGGCAGCATCTGCAAAGGCTTCCTTAATATTCTATTAAGTATTCCCCTCTAAGCCTTCCTTTAGTTTTGAGGGATAGGACTTTTTCTTTTTTTTAGAATTTACACACCTTTTATTGTTGTACCTATGCCACATAACTGTTACTGCTAAACGTTTCAATTGTACTTATCACAAACAGATTAAAAATTTCCATTTCTTTGCATGACCTACCTCCCCCCCTCCGAGTTTAACAAATTCACTTGTGCGATTTCTCATACGTGTCAAAATAAGATTCCTTTTGTTTCGCAACTACTGTAATTTTTTTAAATCCATTTTCATGTCATCATTTTACCTAATTTCGATATTTTGAAGCAGTCTCAGTCACCAACAATAATTAACAACATTAAAACAATACAAACAAAGCATGAACAGAGGTTGTAAATTATTGTTTGCACTTCAGAAAACCGGAAATGTTTTTCTGGGGGAAACAAAATAAATGCTGTAATTTCTACATCTGCCACAGAAATCTTAAAATATAATGTTTAAGATAGTTGAATGCCACAGTCAGTGCAATGTTTGTTCCACTTTCCAACACATTTCTTTCATAAACATCTCATTTTAGAGCAGGAGGAGTGGACAGATCATCAAGAACCATGGCAAAGATCCGACAAGTGGAGCGTTCTTGTTGCATTTCAAAGTGTAGCTTACTCCTCTTGCCATGCAATGAAGTAGCGAGTTCCCACCTGCTCAAAATGTTCAAAAATAGAGGACTAAGATCACTGTAAATCTTGCCATAACTTCAAGTCTCACTTCCGTCCAGTGAAAAATATCTTCCAACCAACATTTAAGCCTACAAGTAAAAGAAAGGGCATATTTATATATTACATGTATTGACATATCTGAACAACATTGGTTTAAAAAGAGATCAAACTGATGCATTTACACAAACACAGGTACTTTAAACCAGTGCTAGGGTTGGTGCACATAAGTTGATTTAGTTTCAGACACTCAAACTATTTACACACTTAGAATATTCAAAATGTTGTTAACTACATAAGAAAGGCAACCATTACATACAGGATGTGAAAAGTATTTAGCCTAAGCCTCTAGCATAATCCACATTTCATTTCAAAGCAGTTTTATAATATACGTCTGCATTTTGCAAATTTTACCAACCATAGTTTCAGGGACAATTTCTAATTAACAGACAAATAATCATGTACCTAATTGATCACTGCTTTTTACCGTTCTTTAATGAATTCAGACAACTAATTAGTTCTTGACCAGTAACTCACTCGCACCCATTTAATCCAATTTGTTCTACACAATTAATTCATAGATTCAATGGATACCACCATTTCAAGAGTTTCTATATTGAGTGAATTTCAACTTCTGCAAAATATGTTCCCCTTCTTATACCCACATCATCACAGCACAAGCTGTTTGTCAATTGAGGTGAAACCTAGCTCACTCTTAATAGCAGAATATTTATGAAACTTCATGAAGCAAAGGAGTTTCATCAAAGTCTGGCAGTCACTCATGTTTAGGTGGCTTGCCTACAAGCATGCGTGCTGCGCGGACGCGTGCCGCAGGCACACCTAAGGCAAGCCCGTCTACTCCAGTCAGCGTCCCTTAAGCAGCCAGCACCAGCCACGCTGCCCGTTTCGCTTCCCTGTCTAGAGCCTCTCCTCAGTCCTACAGTCGTGTCGAGCAGCTTCTGCTTCGTTCCCAACGCTGATAAGTGCTCAAGCCTCTGAAGTTTTAGACAACTTATCTATGGTCTGTGAGAGCTGTAACTTTTGCTTGTGCCCTAGACCCGCAGATTCTTCCTCACCAGCTACCTTCCCTCTGAAAAAATGTATGGGGCAATGTATCCTTGCAGCCTTGATTAATGCGCGCTCATTAGCTAGGCACTCTCTTGGATGAGTCTCTCGACTCACTGTTTATAACGGAGACTTGGCTCAATGAGTTTTCCAACCCAGTAAATGAACTGGCCATTCCTGGGGGATACAGAGTGTCTAGTGTTGATCGCAAAACCGGAAGAGGTGGAGGTATAGCGGTGGAGTTTAGGGATAAGTGGACCTTCCATCACGGAGAGACCCTGGGGATAGGAGATGAGGAGGCGCTGGATTTTTGTATTAACATTTCACCCCATCTCACACTGGGCGGCACATTAGTCTATAGACCTCCAGGTCTTGGAGGAGCTTTCCTTAAAGCCCTGGATGAGGTCATTATTCTCCGCGCTCTTCGCTTCTCCCACTTTCCATTTCTTGGGGCTCTCAACATTCATCTGGGCTGTGCTGAGGTGGGGAAAACTCTGAAGTTCTTCGACTCTGAGCCTTTTCCAGCTCTCCCAATGGGTTAGTTCCCCCACGCAGCGTGAAGGACACATTATGGACCCGATATGCTTAAACTTGCCCATTTCCATTTTTGTCAAAGAGCCCCTCTAAGTAGCCTGGACTGATCACCTTGTGGTCCCCTTCTCATGGACCATTGAGAGTTTTCACCCACCTAACCAGCCTTGCCAAGGCAGACCCTCCCACAAAATTGATCCTGCCGCGTTTAGCCTGGTTTTGGCAGAGACTCGACCAACCTTGGCCAAGGATTTGGGAGGAGCCTTGGAGAGTTTTACTAGTTGGATCTCGCAGGCTGTTGACATCCATCTCACCTCTCACCATATAGGCGATCCAGAGACTCCCCCTCAAAACCATGGTTTCCCGATGAGCTCAAAGCGCAGAAACATCACTGCAAAAAATTGGAGCGATGTTGGAGATTGGCATATTGTCCACTATCCAAATTGGCATTAAGGAGAGCGCAGAATCATACTATGCATCCATACGGCAAGCTAAGAGCCTGTACTATGCCGAGCGTATCGCTCTCTAAAAACAACGCCAAAGAAATCTTCTCCATCGTGCAGAGCTTCTTGGCCTCTAGTGCTGAGATTATTACTCTTCGTACCTTGGTCACCTGGTGAGAGAAATGGTCTAGTTTTTTCATCGATAAGATTCAGGGGCTCAAGGTGAATTTCAGGATTAGCACCATTGTTCCGGTAGGAAATTCTTCCCTTAAAGTTCCAACATCTACCTCGTCTCTATCACCCTCTCTGGCGGCCTTCTCAAATATTGCTCTGCAAGACTCCCTAAAAAAAAAAAAAATCACTGAAATCTGGCTCCCCGTCGGATCCCTCTCTGGCCAGGTTGTTAGCCTCAGTTGCTGAGGTAGTTAATCCTGAGGTCAATACTCTGATCAATATGTCCCTACAGACCGCTACAGTTACCCTAGATTGGAAGCAGGCCAAACTTTTACCTCTGTTGAAAAAAACCTTCTTTGGATCCATCTATCCCAGCTAGCTTCCGCCCTATCCCTCTCCTTCCGGCCATGGCGTAAGTCTGTGAGAAAGCTGTTAACAAACAGCTCACTAACTTTGTGGAAGGTTCTGGCCTGCTCCATCCAGCTCAGAGTTCAGAGCCTCCTATAGTACAGAGATGGCCCTTGTTGAAATCTCTGAAGCAATTAGAGAGTGTTTGGACGCTGGTGGCAGAGCGGCTCTCATTTTACTACATCTCTCTGCGGCCTTTAATACTGTGTCTCACTCCCTGCTACTGGCCAGTCTCTCGGATATCGGTATCTCTGAATCTGCTTGGAGCTGGCTTAAATAATACTGGAAGACAGAGCGCAGCAAGTTTGGCTGCCCCATCTTCATCTGCTCCCCAAAGTGCGACTACTTGAGTGCCTCAGGGTTCCACCTTAAGCCCCCTCCTCTTCAATATATAAGTCATCCCGCGGTTTTGTCTGGCGGAGGAGTTGGGCACTAAGATAATCACATATGCGGATGATACCCAACTCCTCTTTAAATGGTGCAAAAAAGACTTATCCCCTGCTCGAGCTAGAGCTTGCCTTCGGCCGTTTTCCAATGGCTCCTCTCTGCGCAGCTCAAGTGCAATGAGGACAAGTCAGAAATCCTCTTGTATGGGCCCTTTCCTCCTCAGTTTAGGGAATCGCTCTGGCCGGCTGACTATCCACTGCCCAATTCCGTGGGTCAGCCGGTCAAAAATCTTGGGATCTGGTTCAACGAAGATCTCCGGTTCTCTACAAATGCCAGGGTACCAGCTGAAGAGACTGCAGGTAGTGCAGAACGCTGCAGCAAGGTATCTACTTAACATTCCAGGGAGATCCAGTATAAAGCAACATCTGCATGATCTTCACTGGCTTCCCGTGGCTGAAAGAGTTAAATTTAAAGCCCTCACCCTGGCTCATTCAGCCCTGTACGGATTTGGCCCTGTATACCTTAGGAAACGTTTAAAGTTTTATGTGCCCCTGAGACAGTTGCGCTCAGCGGCGCAGCTTCTGGCAGTTATTCCGCGCTTCCGCCTTACGAGATTGGGTGTTCGCCCCATGGCTTACAAGGCAGTGGTGGCTTGGAACTCACTTCCTTTGGACCTTCGCAGCATCCAGGACCCAAAGCTCTTCAGGAAACAGCAAAAAAACTCTGCTTTTCATTTAATTATCCATCGTTCTCAGCTCCCATTTAGGTGTTGCACCGGGACACAAGTATCTGTGCGCAATATAATTGTCAATAACATAACACATATCTCATAAAAACTGGTAGCACATTTATCAGCAGGGCTATTTTATTACTATTAGGTGTCATGAGTGGAGCAGGGTATTTTCTCTTTAATTATAAGTAACTATCTAATGCCTTTGCCAAGGGAAGAACATCTTTCTACTGCCTTTCCAAAACTGATGCTGATCTAATTGAGTCAAGTACTACATCCAGGGAGGTATATGGCTGCACAAACTTCAAGTGTAACACATCTAGCTTGCTCTCTATTCCAAAGTTAATCTTTATCAAATCCCATAATCTGAGGTTTTCCACAGTTCATCATGAAGGCATTCGTTTTACTGTATGTAATATCTGAGCTTGTTCAATGATCACTGCAATCCAACTGTTTTGTTATATTTTATATCGGTACACCCAATATAGGTTTAGAGAACATCGCACTCTTTCCCTACATCATCTCCCCTTCAATTCATATGAACGAGCCTTATAAGGACATAACTCCAAATAAGGACAGAATGCCTTATAAGGACCGACACCTTTTAAGGACTAAACCTTTCACCTAGTTCTATGAGGAGGGAAGGTTCTGCCCGATCGATGTTGCTAAGACGTCATCCATAGCACATATGAATAATTTAGGAGTACACTATCCAGGGGGCATACTTCACCTCTCCTATCTACGCACAAAGGTTTAATCCCCAACGTCATCCTCATACTGATCAATGGGTAACAGACGCACACAGACTGTATACATACAGCACCTCTTGCTATCAGTAGTCAGGAGGGAACCGAGACTTCAAGGCCGACACACTGACCAGAGACGCTGCGGCTCCTGCATACCATCGCTCCAGCTAACAGTGGTCTAACTATACCTGTCGGGGTGTCCAACTCAAGTCCAGGACGAAGTCCCACACTCTCACTATGAAGGTTCGACTAAATCCTTGCGGGATCCTTGGCTCTTAGATTCTAGATTATTAGACCATGAAGTAGCCAATCTGTTGATGGTAATTCAGCCACTGTGAATGGTAGCCTATCCAGTTTTTTTTTTTAATTTGCAGCATTGTATATTTTGCTCCCCTTTGTGCCATTTCCATCAGTGTATCAGTTACATTGTATTCTGAAAACAGAGACAGCGTTTATAAAACACCAAGGCACAATTCCTGCATGCAAAGATTGTAGTATCCAGCTTAATAGCATAATAGAACGTAACTGTGATGGGCTGTGTTGTAATATGGCTAAATTCTGTTCCAATATGTCAATAGCAAAAGATACAATGTTGCCCAATGAATATACTCTGGAGGTCAAAGTTGTTAACCCATTATCTAACAGAGCTAACGCTTTTTTATAAGTTTATACGGTCTATTTCCCGTATTCTCTCTGCGGTTTATTGTTGGGAAATCTTCCAGATTTCATTATAGGCAGCATAAATGCCTGCATATATGAAACGTTTTTGACGTGGTTTCCTAGGTCCTAGTAAATAGACCCCAAGATCCATGTCATGTGAGAGGAAAGATAAGTGATGTTCACTTCTGCAAGTGTTAGGGTTTCCAGCCAATCTAGGCACAACTTCCCAACACTGTAGGATGTCACTACCCCTGGATGTTCTCTCTGTACATATCATGGGTCTGGACTATGCAGGCTGAGTCCCCTGGTGATGTTCAGGAACCGTTTATGATGTGTTTGTGTCTAAGGGCCAAACCACCCACTCCTAATTTGGCTCTTATCTATTGTACTTCAGTACGTCATCAACTGTTGCCCCTTCCTTTGTAGATATTATTGTTTTACACAGGGCCTGTAATGGTTCAGTTTAGAATCTGTCTTGCCACATGAAAGGAACTCCAGCTGCCGTGATCATGCCAGCGTTTGAGCTACTTTTGAATGTTGTTGTGGGATGCTCCCGGGCATCGCATATCTGGTCACCGTGAACACCAGGGTTACTTGCTGTATGCAAGTATGGTTTCCTCCGACAAGTACAGTCAGGGAGGCGCCAATATGGCCTTCAGTGAATGTTTCTTTTATACAGTTTGATGCTTTGAGCAGAATGAAAGCCCACGTAACAATATTTCCTACATGCACTAATTACAGTCCTAATATTATTTAGGACAAGACTCAAACATCTCATGGCCTTGCAAAATGCACACTTGTCTCATGCAGCAATGGCTCACTCAAAGATCCCTGAGCAAGTATGCCTGTGGACACCTGGCCACTACACATGCATAAGTGCCACACACCCTCTATACGAATACCAATAAAATAGACATGGCCAGTGCCACCATTTTGATAGGTTTTAGGGTGGTATCCACGTTGTTCATGTGACAGGGCACTAGAACAAAGTAGACTGATCTGACGCAAACCAGAATCTGCTTCAACTTTTGCAGACCAGTGTATCAGTGCAAATTATGAATACCAATAGCAGAACCAGCAACTGGTGACTAATTTATGAGAAGTGTGTGGATATGCTCTAACTTCATACCTTACATTTTTACATTTCAGTTAGACTAGAATGTAGATGCACACCTACTTAAGTCTCTGGTCCTAGAGCAGACTGCTCCCATTCTCTGCAATCAGCACTGATCTGCAACTCCATTTTACCATCAACTCAAGATGACCACAATGGAAACTAAAGCTTGGGGAGGAGTGCACAACTGTTCAACCTCTTATGTAAACAAACATCACCCAAGCCTTCAATGCCCAAGCATCAATGTGCAATGTTGAGTGTTGAAAATACCTTCACTGGTGATGAGGCTCCAGAAATTCCATACGATGTGCAGAACTCGTTGATTAACCTAGATAGTAATTTTACTTGCGATACAGAAGGGTTCATGTGTTTAGTATGGCGATGCTCTTTAATTAGCAATTATATTCCGCTTGAACTAGAACATTTAATTACTTTTTACAAGCTAATTAGAAAAATCTACAATTAACGGTATTGGTTGATGTGAAAAAAACAGCTGTTCATGAATGTCACTTAGCATGGGCAAGTTTACCAACTGAGCTATTAACAAAACTGTGGTGCCGAAGACAACAGGTAAACAGTTCAAATGGACTCATGGGCAGAGTGGCTAATAGACATGGCCAGTGCCACAATTTTTTAGAGTGGTATCAACGTTGTTTATGTGACAGGGCACCAGAACAAAGTAGACTGATCTCACGCAAACCAGAATCTGCATCAACTATTGCAAGACCAGTGTATCAGTGCAAAACGTATTGTCACAAGAAATATACTAAATATGAGCAAAACGTAACTTACATATGCAACAATGGAAAAGAAGACACCTAAAATATACAACAGACAATGAGGTAACTAACCTGCTAGATTATTGCTGTTCTGAACAACAGAATTGATCATCTGTGAAATACAAGAAAAATGATGAACAGTAAAAAGGCATAATAATAATGCTGCATATTTACTTTCACCAGAAATAAGCGACTATCACGTGATCTAAAAAACATAAAATGACGTGACTGCTTGTCTGGTCAGCTGTTTCATTGAGTCACTAGCACCACGTAATTGCCCCCTCCCCCCCCCCTTTCCCCCATTTGTCTTGATGCCTTGTTCAATCTCTGCTTGAAGGAGGGAAACATTACCTATTCCTGTCAGAACTGCAGAAACAAAATACAACCCCACGCCCAACAAATCCACATAGTACACTTTTTTTTATTTTTTATAATTCTTTTTTATTGAAAAAGGCATGTAAACAATCGAAGCACCACAATGCTCAAAGGTTTCGTAGAGCACAGTAATACAGCAGCTATAGCTCATGGCACAGTACATTCCAAGTCTCATCAAAAATCACATTTATAGCATTACGACATCATCCTCCTCCCCGCTCCCGGGTGGTTCACATATATCCCCACGAAAAGTGTTCCATGAGCCCCATATTTAGGACCATTTTGTCGGGCACCCCATAGAGACATAGGTAGGCACCTCAGTCACCATACACCAGTCCATGTCCTTAGCCCAATCGCCAATGTTGGGTGGGTTCGGGGCCCTCCATAAACGTGCAACATTACGCTTGGCCACCATGAAGCCCAGAGCCACCCAAATGCTCTCCTTAGCACTGAGGTCCGTGGGTTCCCAGATGTTCAACAAACTCAGTTTGATGTTACATGGTATCTGCTCGCTCAACGCCTCCTCCATCATACGTACCACCCTCTCCAAGTATTTCTGTATTGTAGCACACATTCCCCAGTGTGTGAATAAAGGTGCCCTCTTGCCCACAGTGCCGGACACAATTAGTGTCTTGGGCGTAGCCCATATGGACCAGACAAGGCCCAGACAAATATGTTCTGTGAAGGATTTTGAGGTGGACCAATCGGAATCTCGAAGAAATGGAGACCTCCCGCGGAGACGCCACGGCAGCCCGCCACTCCTCGTCCTCCAGTCCAGCCACATCGTGGTCCCATTTACCTCCGAGGCAGATCAGGGGATCCGGCATGTGGTTAATGAGTTTTCTATATACAAGGGATATAGCCTTCTCAGGCAAATCGCCTTCCAAAATCCTGTCCTCCAGCGGAGAGGACTCAGGGAGGTCAGCCCCCTTTGGGAGAGCTGCGAGCAAAGCGTGCCTGATTTGGAGATACCGAAACTGTTCGGAATTGGCCATTTCATATTCTTGCTGCAATTGGGAGAATGGTATGACCTCGCCCGATTTCCACAGGTCCCAATTCTGGAGATGCCATTGGTTTTCCATTCGTCTAATCCCTGGGACCGCGACAGTCGACCCAGCCGGTCACTGTGCCAGAGCGGTGTGGCCCTGGTGAGTTTGCCCTCCCAACCCAGACTCCTAGTAGCGTCTTTCCATACATGCACAGCATGTTTAGTCGGACCGGACAGGATGGGTATCGGTGATTTACTATACACCCCCCCTCAAAGCCACCTCCTGGGAGGAGCCATCGGTCCATCCGGAAGGCCGGGTCATCGTGTCGTGGGGGGTTGAGTGGGGTGCGAGGGGGGCTTACCCTCCCATAGCAATTCCCGCACCAAAGACTATTCCCTTGTAGTACAATGCTGCTACCGTAATTGGCGTGTTCTGTAGCGCATATAAAAGTCAGGAGAGGGTCATCATTTTAAATAGTGCCGCACGCCCCAGGAGAGTTAGGGGAAGCAACTTCCAGTGCTGGACATCTGATTTAAGGAACGTTGGCGGAGGCCGAAGGTTAGTCTCATAAAATCAAGACAAGTTTTTGGATACCCAAATTCCCAGATATTTGAACCCTGGCACGGCCTCCGTCAATTGACAATCCCGGGAAAGTCGGGGCGTCTGCCCATTGACGACGTAGAGCACAGATATAGACCAGTTGATCCGGTAACCTGCGAATCTGCCAAAGATGTGAAATATGTCCATCACCACGGTGAGCGATTTTGCCGGAGAGGAAAGGTAAAGCAGGATAGAATCCGCGTACAAATATGCAGTCCTCCCAGCCATGAGTCAATCTCAGGCCCCTGATAGCTGGGTCCCAACGGATCCACGCCATCAGGGGCTCCAAGGCCAAAGCGAAGAGGAGCGGTGATAGGAGACATCCCTGCCTAGTGCCCCTTCCCAAGGGAAAAACAGGGGACTTGCGATTGTTGCCGACCACCTGCGCCAACGGTTGGCAATACAAAAGGCGCACCCAATCAATAAAGTTCGAGCCAAAGCCTAATTTACGGAGCGCAGCAAACATGTAGGGCCATTCTATGGTGTCGAAGGTCGATGCAGCATCTAGGGACACCACCACAGCATCCTCTCAAATAGTATCCGCCCTGCAGAGTACTCCATGTAGTCGGCGGAGATTAAGAGACGTATTTCTTGCCGGCATAAACCCGGACTGATCAGGATGGGAAGAACCTGCAACAAACGAGTGGCGAGGACCTTCGCGAGGATTTTTGCCTCGCAATTGAGCAACGAAATGGGCCTATACGAAGAACACTGGTCTGCAGGTTTGCCCGATTTATGGATGACTAGGACAGTGGCCAGTCTATGGTCTTCTGGAAGGATTCCAATCTCTTTACTCTCCTTGTACATGTCAGTAAGATAAGGGGCATTTATATCTGCCATCAGCTTAAATAATTCTATGGGGATCCCATTAGGGCACGATGCTTCCACCCCGCAAGTCATGGATGGCCTTCTCCACTTCGGTCACAGTTCGGTCACGCTCCAGATCGGAGCCGTCCTCCGCAGTAAGGGTCGGCAGGTCTATATCACGGAGTAGAGATAAAGCATCCTCCTCTGAATAGGCCGTGCTAGAGTATATAGGGAGCGGTAGTGTTGCCCAAACTCGTCCGCAATATCTTGCGGTGCGGTAACACAGGAGTGCTGGTCGGTGCCAATTTCCACCACCACTCGCCTCACCCACCCTCTACGATCCAACCATGCCAGCAGTTTGCCTGTCTTATCGCCTACATCATAAATCCTTCTGAAAGTCGCTCTGTATTGTGCCTTAGCCGCATTAGCGGCCAAGTCAGAACATTGTTTCATCTTAGTTCGGAGCCTGTGATGTGATTCCTCCAAGTCCTGCGTACGAACTGCGCATTCCAAGACCAGGACCTCCCCCTCTAAGCGCGCCATGTCCGCGGCTTTTTCCTTGTGTTGTCCAGCAATCTGTCCCAGCACTACCCCCTGAATTACAGTTTTATAGGCTTCCCAAAAGGAAGGAAACGGATGAACTGACTGAACCCCGTTTCAACTTGTAATAGAGGTCGGTTTCGCCCAATACTTTATCCTTAACTGAGGGAATAGTGAGATACCAGGGGTTAAGCGGTGCCATGCGGCCTACTGTGGGTTCCCCCACTAGCACCATGCACAGCACGGGTGAGTGATCTGAGATTCCCTTAGCCAAATGCCGAATCTCTTTGACAATATGGATCTGGTTCGGGAGTGTGAATACATAATCTATTCGTGACATGCTACGATGGGGCCCCGAGAGATGGGTGTACTGGAGCTCACTGGGATGCAAGTGTCTCCAAACATCCACCAGGCCCATAGCCCCCAGAAAGCTATGTATGCATTTACGTGACGTCGGCAGGTCTTTCCGGGGCCAGCGATCCAGGGAATCAGAAACATTGGAATTAAAATCCCCCCCCCAATCAGCAATCTCCCGTCCGGTAGATTTAGGAGAAGATCACCAAGATCTATAAATGCCCGAGTGTGTAGGCCTGGCAGAATATACAACGATACCAGCTTAAGGGCAGCCCCCTCCCACACCCCGGACACTGCTATGAACCTGCCCAGTGGGTCCGTGTGGACCTCCTTAACAGTAGAGGGGAAGGACTTGTGAACCAGGATGCCCCCCCCCCCCCCCCCCCGAGAGCCAGAACCAAAGGCAGAATGGGCAGCCATCTGGAATCCCCACCGAGACAGGGCCTTACAACCATTACCCAACAGATGGGTCTCCTGCAAAAGGACGATATAAGGTGAATGCCGCTTCAAGAATTGGAGAACCACCCCTCTTTTGATTTTGTCACCCAGCCCATTCACATTCCAGGATAACAGATTACGTTTCTGTCTATGCATGGTACCCATCACTCGATGTCATAGATACAAGGTACCCCGCTAAGGAGCACATCAACGGGGAGAAAGGGAAGGATGTTCCTGCATTCTTGAGTACTGTTGCCAATGAGAACACCACAAGCGCCTCGTCAGTCGAGTCCTGCTCACTAGACCAATCGAAAGTGACATGCCAAAACAAAAAGAACACAAAAATAATCTGCTTATACAAAAACAGTTCCAAAATCAAAACACAATTACAATCCCCACCCACCCTACAGACCCTGCGTACAACCCCCAAACACCCCCCTCCCTGCTCGGCGGAAACAAAACCTCCCGCCCCCCAAACTAGCGGAGTGCCTATCGCCCACCCTTCCAAAAACTTACGGGTTTGTACAGCCAACCCGAGCACTATCATAGAAACATTTTACTGTACCAACATCAACATGAATAGTCAAGCATATGCATACTAAGAGCATCAACCAGGGCCTAAAACACACCCAAAGACACCCTTTCAATTAACGGAAGAGCGGGCCCAAATCAGGGAGAGCAGTTCAACCATGCCACCTATGACAGTCCAACTTAAACAACAAAGTCTGATGCGGGTAGCTAATACAGCAATATCCCCACAGCCCTCCGTTCGTTTGAACCATTCCAACTTCAAAAAGGGAAAACATACAGACCAGTTATTCGGAGCCACCCGCCGCCTCGATCAAGTCCTGCATGGGCAAGCCACCACCAGAAGCTCGGGCGTCTGTCCATCCTCCCACCTGAGCATGATTGTTGCGTCGGCCCACTGTATGCCAGCTCTCCAGCCAGTCCCAAGTCTCCTCCGGGGTGGTGAAGAAACAGGTGTTGCCCTCCGATTCCACCCTCAACCTGGCCGGGAACATCATAGCATTTTTCAAGTCCTTGTCGCGGAGCGCTTTTTTCACTTCCAAGAAGCTGTGTCATTGTTGCTGCACCTTGAGGGTGAAGTCTGGGAAAAATGTGATGCGGCTATTGTGGAATTCCACTGGCGGGGCGGAGCGGGCACACTGCAGGATAGCATCCCTGCCGCGGAAATTGAAAATCCTGGCGAGAAGTGGTCAGGGGGGGCTCCCGGCCTTGGTTGGCCGCCCGGCACCCGGTGCGCTCGCTCTATGGGGAAGAAGTTGGAAACTCCCCGTGGCTTTAGGTAAGTAGTGATCAAGTCCTCCACGAAGAGGTCAGCCGATGGCCCCTCTGCACATTTAGGCAGCGCAATTATGCGGACGTCATCCAACTGCAGTTCGAGCATCACAGCGTGCGATTGCAGGTCATCTACCTTCCTCTGCAGCTTTGGCGTGTCCTCCACCAGGGAGGTCGCCTTGATTTCAACATCCTTTAAGCGTGTGTTCATTGAGCGCATATCCTCTCTGATTAGGGACACTTCAGTGGATACTGTGTCGATACGCGACTCCAAGGATGTGCGAACACTGGTAATGGCTTCAAGAATGTCATGCAATGTTGGCTCCTTGTGCTTCCCACTAGGCTCAGGTTTATCGGATTTATGTTGGGTTCCTTTGGGGCTGGTGCCGGGGCCTCCCTCCCACGCATACTTCGACAATTTGGTCTGGAGAGCTGCCTTCGAGCCACGACCCCCCGCCATAATGCATGCAAGTCCCACCCGTGGGGCTTATTCACGGTAGATAGTGAATATTTTATTTGGCAGTAGCCGTGGAAGCACCAGACTCAGTTACGCTGCGCAACACAGCCCACAAACAGCAGGAGTGAAGGTCACTGGCAGCACACGTTCCGAATTTCCCAGGACCAGGGTATTTTTAAATGCGCGCAAGGGTTTCTCCTGAGCAACGACTCAACTGTGCCTCAAGGTCGATGTTGAGGGAAAAGGGGTTTCACCCCACAGGAGCTTCTCAGTGGGATTCAGTGTTCACTTTTGGTACATACATGCATTCACAGAGGTTTAGGACAGTGACCTAGCTGGAGAGCCCCTCATTAAATATGACGCAGGTCACAAGGCAGATATAGTATTCAGATGCCCTAATCATGGGCCTATATGGCAATCACAGCTCAGCAATGCTACAGTTCTGGCCCGTGCTGTCCTGGTGCAAGGAGCCTCAGGATGTCTTCTCAGCAAGGCCGTATAGAGCCTGGGTACTCCCCTCCCAAACAGCCGGCTCGGGGCTCCCTTCTCACCGCTGTCTCTCCACAATACCGCTCCCTGTAACAAGGACAGATACGGATGCCGAAGCTCCACGTCCGCCAGCTTCACAGGTACACGCCCAGGTTACAACCCGTCTAGGGCTCCGGAGAAACGTCGGCGCTGGGCTCACACCTCGCTACAATCACACCACATCCCTGCCCCCTTCAGCAGGGGCAGACACTGTTGCCGATTCGCAGCTCCGCTCTTACCGGCCGCTCGGGTGCCCGCACAGTGTTCGGCCCGTCTAGGCTCAGGAGAGACGGTGGCGCGCCCGCTGACAATCGCGGCCTACAGATGGAGAAGTTGCGGTCCAGGACCTCCCTCGTGGCACAACGGGTCGCAGCTCCCCGGCACCCCATCATCCAGACACCAGAGGAAACCGTCACGGTGAGTGCACTTCATCGATATTACATCAAGCCGCACAGCCGCGTCGCCTCCCCGACCAGGCTCGATGGCGCAGGGCTCGGTGTGGGTGTTCCGTCCCTCCGTTCTGGCCGCAGGAGGTATCGATCAGCTCCTCAGCCCTAGCCGATCACCAATGTTGGTATTAGGGTCCTGAAGTAGGAGATTTAACCGGATGAGTAACAGATTTCGTGCTCGGTCAGCAGAGCAGACCGATTAAGCAGCCATCTTGTAGCTCGGCTTGGCCACGCCCCCCCACATAGTACACTTTCAATGTTTTGACCACTGACAGAATATGCAACCAGTGAATTAGTCTTTGCCAAGACCAAACCTTGATCACTGGGCCTGCCTGTAAATTACTGACCACACAATGTATCAGGGAATACCAATCAGTTCTCAGGGTGACAAGAGAGAAAGAATGATTCTTAAAGTCTACAGATAGCATCGACCAACAGGTTGCTGTGCTAGCAAGAACAGTTAACTATAATAAAAATATAAAGGCTGAAAAGAACGCAGATTCTGAAAACTTCCACTTATTACCTCCAGATAAGAGGGTGCTACATTCTTAAAAACATTCTAATAGTGCATAGGTCAAGATTTGAGTAGTTTAGTGATGCCATCATTTTTAGCATTCATGATTTGGTTGCGACTTTATATGTTTGATTGAACTTGCCCACCTCTACTTACTCCGCTGGGGTTTTTGGTCACAGGCTGAAGAACCCACAATAGAATTTAATAGCTCTAGACCTTAGCTGGTAGATACAATTAACATTATAATGCACAACAAATTCTGCACCAACAGAGCAGAAAGCAATAGATACGTAGTTTAGAAGCGATACATATGCAAGGACAAACCAACTGCAGTGTGAACATCGCCCCAAACCAACCCTAATTTTGTGTTTTGCTGGATGCTGGATGAACACTATCAGCCTCATTTCAATGCCAACTGTAACATCAGCACACGGACTAAAGACTAATATGAAAGCATCTCGAAGGCCTACCTAGCAGAGCAGTATGAGCATTCAGTAAAGAAAGTTGGCATCACTATCAACAGAGTTGGAAGGCCATATTTGCTGGACATTACTTGTACTTACTTTCTTGCAACTATAACACAGATAATAGCATCAGGTACATAACAAGTGGTTTGTTCATTAATTTGAATGGCAGATTGTTGATCTGAAAGGAGAGGGTTCACATTTCAGCTGAATTTCAGTTGATGAGATGTGTTACTTTAATCATTATCAAACAAAATGCATGTTCATTGAGAGCCTCTGATTTGGGCAAGTTAGTTTTAGCCATACGAGGCTCTGTGCAGTTGTGTTGGCTTTGCACACGTTACACTCGGCACATTTATTTTTGTGCCACAATATTATTTTAGCAAAACACTGCAAGTGTTTGTTATTGATTCTTCTATCTGGGACTTTGTCTGAACATCTAGTACAAGGTCAAACAACACTGAGCCCCGACTTTCTGTGCTCGATTAACAACGTAGCTTGGCACAAAATAAATAACTTGAGTAACGTTATAGATTTAGTAGGGCCAAGTGCAGATACTTTATCTACTTTTAGAGGCAGTGATCAATTAAGTTTTTATTTCTAGAGGCTTGACTTATCCCCTAGATAGCAGGGCCGGACTGGGAACCCATAGCAGCACTGGCAATTTTCTCGAACCAACCCCTGCCTGGCCCCGGGAGGCTGGAAACGCTTGCTTCTTTTGTTACTGGGGACCGATATTACAGCACAACTGTAAAACCAGCACCCCACTGCTACAAAGCCAGCTTCCAGCCTCCCGAGGAAACGCCCGATGCCTGCTAGAAAGGGATGCAATATTAGCATCGAATTAGAGTGACCATAATCCATTACTAGTGACTTTCACACCCAATATCAAAGGAAGAAAATATAGCGACCGGTATTAGCAGTCCCTTCCCCTCCCCAAATGTGCTAAGGTTAGTCTGGAGACTCCGAAACCCTAATCGTGGTCTTGATTTATTAATCAGATGCAAGTGTGACTAGTTTCTGAGATACCTGGAGATTTAGGGAGGGAATGATTAGGTAATACGCAAGTTTGTTGTCCTTTCTGAACATATTAAAAGCCCTCTTTTTGAACCCATTTGGAAAAACCGAGTGGCACCTAGATGGTTTAATGATGATCGCTCTAATGCGAACAGGCCTTTGTATGTAGTTCTTGATAACCCTAGAGACCTTGCTGAAATAGCTGTTTTGCATAGAACACATAAAACAGCTATTGACAAAAGATGGATTGAAGTCGCAACCCAGCATTGAGAAAAGCTAGTCGACACTGCTAATACAAAAGACTCGAGGACCTTCTGGGCAATTGTAAATTCCGTACGCATGTTAAAGTGCCCTATGTCTCCTATTAGCAGCCATATTGCTAGTGCTACCTGGGAGGTCCACTTTTCCAGGATTTATACTCTGAAGTTCAGGGGTGGGGAATTTGTATCTCCCGACGCCCAAGACATCTAGATTTCTCACAAGGGCAAGAAGTTGCAATGTCTATTTTGTCCCAAGGACAAGTAGACAAAGACTTACTTTAATCCGATACACAGCGGAGAAACAGTGCTGGTCAAGGCCAGTCAATAAGTCTGAATGAAGCACATGCCACTACGTGCTGAAGTGTAGTGGCCTGTGATTGCACTGATGGCATGAAGTACAGCCACGACTGGCTTTGGATGAGAGGGGGGCTTAGCTCGACCCACTGGTACACCTTTTCTTTCTGTCAGTGGCTCCTAGTCAGGGCTGGGCTTTGAGCAGTTTATTGGCAGTGAAAGTTATTAGCAGTGAAAGGGCCTGTGCAAAAGCTGGGGCCTGCGCTTTCATTTCCATGAAGCAGAAGACCAACATGTTGGAATGGAGCTCGTAGTTGCAGCTCCGTGTGGTACACCCAAAACATTGCCAGGTAACAGGCATTTTACTTTCTCCTCGAGGCTCTTGTGCGGCTTTCGGGCCCTCCCTTCTTACTTTCATTCAGTTCGAGCATGAGGCGAAGATCGCGCTTCTGCAGCTCCAGAACACCTACAGCACTGATGTGCAAGAGGCTGGTTTATCTGCTTCTAGGCCCCTGCTCGGACTTGAACCCTTTCATTCCTGTCTTTTATTCTTTGTTCCACCCTTGGGCCTCATATGGCCCCAAGATCCCTAGTCACCCTCGCCTCCTGGGCCTACAGTAAAGTGCCCTGGTTTCCCTTCCCATGCAGCTCGAGCCCCTCCCTTCATTCATGCACCCTATGTCTCACCCGGTGCCTGTACCTGCCCTTTTTACGGCCTCTCAGACAGCCCTGGCCCGCTTCCCTTGGCTTCTCATGTCTTATCTTATCAAGGGCTTACATTAAAGCTCCTTACTTTACCCATGGGACTTTCGCTTTCATATAGGCCTCTGGCCTACCCCCACTTCTGTCCTTTCACTGGGCCCCTCATGCCTCAGGTTTATTTGGTGGGCGCGGTGCTGCTTACCAGCTCGTTCTTCCTAGACAGCCAGGTGCTCTGCATTTGTATCTTCACAGGCACTAGAAATGAGAAGAGGGGAAAAGAAGCCCCCCCCCCCCCCAGTGTGCTTTTGTAGACAGGTTTGTGATGGTATGCAGGGCACAAATCCTAGAGAAAATCGCTGGTGGACTAATTAACATAAGCGATGCACAGAGACATCAAATGAAGTGAGGTCACAGCAAGTAATGTTACAATCTTGTGCGATGCTTTAAAAATGTATAATTTTGCACAAAAAATGTTTATATTGTTAGGCTGTCAGCTCTCCGATATGGTACCCTGATTGTATAAGTGCTTTACATAAACAACAAATATAATTATGCAGTGAAATGCTGAACTAGGTTTTATATTCGTTTTACTTCTTTTAAATCATTTGTCTTCCCAACCACAAAGGGGTACGCAAAGTGACATTTTTAAAAAACCCTTCTAAGTTACAGTCAAAAAGTGCAGTTTTTAGTGAGTACATAGAAGGTGTTTCATGTATATTTTGTACAGAGCAAATGGTTAGGTGCTCTGTTTCGATCATGCTGTAATTCGTAACACCATAAAACTGCAAAACACCACAGTCCCAACATTGTTAAGAAATGAATGTCTCAGTGGTGGACATCATGGGCTCCTCTAGAGGAGAAGGAAGATGTTGTCTAGTGACACAAAAATACAGTGAGCCACATTCTATGTAAACACAAGGGCATATTGCCAGTGGAAACAGTCATGAAAATGCTAGGTAAGTGCATGGGAGTTCATACAGTTGTAAAAGAGACATACTTGAGCTTCCTTCTGCCTTGGGCAAAAGACAACGGTGTCTCCTCTGATTAGTGAGGGGACTCAGTCCACCCTTTTCCACCGCGACTTGTGCTGTGATGTGTGTACGAAAGACACTCAATGTAAATCTTAACTTCAATCACCTGATGTTACCAAAGCCTTGTCTTTGACCTGAGGGAATTTATATGCTTTTCTGTGCACTGCCAAGCATGACTTTAAGGAAACATGGAGAGCTAAATGGAGGGTGATCTCTTCAAGTGCCAGGGCACAAGACTATATCTGCAATAAGATAGGTGACTGGAGGCCTACAAAGGGGCTATTGCAGGGTCAGCTCAGTTCTCATTGAATAAGAACGTACGTCAAACTCACCCACTAAGCAACCATGAGTTTCCCAATATGCTGCACCTTTATCTAATTAACAGCAATAATTAAGCATTGAAAACTCTTCATCACCGCTGAAAAAACTATTAAAGTTTTGGTTAAACCCAGGGCTCCTGTGCGGTTTAGCAATATACACTTGTTTTAGGTAGTGTTTAGTAATGGGTTAACCTTAACCCAAGTACCACCAACTTTAGTAGATTAAGAAACGTAGGACCAAGTAAATAAAACACTTGCTCCGGGTCACACAATGAGGTTAACTGAAAGTGAGTCAAGGTTGGAGGTTCAGTGCCCTCGTTTGGCCGATTATATTTGAGCCACATTTCCTCAAGAGCTAGGTGAATTGTGTGCTGGTACTAGGCAAAATATGGAATGGTTACCTACAATGTCCTGGCAGAGGTGACTAGTTAGAGGAGCTACTATGGGTAGACAGTGCGTGTGTGTACATGCAATGTATACAAATAGGCACCTTAACAATTGACACGGGACAGCGAAAGATGTTGAGACCGTAGGATAAACTGGTCTAAAGAAATCCTCCTCCTACTGTTTCGGATGGATAGATTGATGGAGCTTCCCGCTCCTTGACTTCAATAGGATGTATTGTTTTCAGGGTCCAAATGTTTGCAGATCCCCATGTGTCTGTCCTTTGTGTTATATTCGTTTTCTCATCCGGAGCATCGAATTCTCTACAACAGCTACACCACCTTGCAATTGGGTTGAACGTTAGTTACATCAAAGCACATTGCTGAGACTTTTGCCACAAGTCAGTCAGTAAGACAGGTTTTTTTCTACTGGAAAGAAATCACATGCAGAGCAAGTGAATACATGGAGAAGGTACCGCTGGAAGCTACTAAAGCCAGGAACAGCTAACAGTGCAAACTTCTCAGGAGAGATAGTAAAACAATGTGAAAGTGCACTGATGCTATGTTCTTTACGGCAGAATTCACAAACGTACCCACTGTAGAAACACTCCTTCTTAATTAAGACAGTAACCAGCTCAAGCCACCTCTAAAACCCTTCCCTACGTTTTGCTACTGTGAAATTTTAGGTATCATTTATGTGAAGCATAATTTATTAAAATGCGTGGATGCATGCTAGTTTTTCCCAAAAATATTCATAATAGAAAATCAGTGTAACCAGTTTCAACAAGATTATGGGAAACATGAAAATAAGCAAGCACTGGCAACGCCAATAGGTCTGACTTGGTGGTCAACCTTTTGGTTTAGTCAATGCGTGTCTTGTTTTGACATGGTTTATGTAAAACTTTTTTGTTGCTGGAGCTACTGGGTCCTAACCATTACAACAACTATTGGAAAAGCAGTTTTTGGTCTAAAAGCACACATTGCCACAGTATTTCCTAGCACTGAACAAAACTACTATGTGTTTCCGATATGCTGCTTATAAAAGAGCAGAAGGCCGTCACTCACGGTGAAGCCAGTCGATGGATAGAATTTTCATAAAAGCAAAAGGTCTTGCTTAACACCAGACCTAATTAGGACCCAATTCTTAAAGAAAGTCATGAAAGTGCACCCATGGTATATTTTCTTGCATTAGTGCAGATTTATGGCTTTCATGTATTCACATGAAGGCCATGAAATCTTACTTTGTGAACTGCATTTTAGCACTACCAAATATGAATGCACAGTTTTTCTCCTGCAAAAATCTGTTGAGCGTTTACTAGTTCACTTCTCCTCCAGCCACATTTTTCCCAGCCCAGGAAGAGATGTTCCTTCTGCCATTGTCAGTAGTAAATTTCTAACCTTTGTCAGTGTGGGAAAAGATTAGAGAAGAGAAGAGCTGGTGAAAACCACTAACACATGCATGTTAGTAGGTTTGCACAGACTCAAAAAGGCATTTTAACCTTGGAATCATTGCTTACCACTACCTCTAGCCCCAGTATGTAGATCTGCAGAAAGGTGGCAATATAAGGAAATTGCTAGTATTCAAACCCTTTTATAGTATCAACCCTGGTATAATCAGAGAGGCTATTATCAGAGATCTGATAAAATGAGATTGCTGCCATTATTTGTCACTGCACTACATGGCACCAAAGGGGCAAGTAGATTTTGTTACAGGGCAAGTAGATTTATGAAGCTACCAGTCCCATGGACAAGTAGATATTTTATTAAATTCCACACCCCTGGAAGTTCACCAACCACTAGTTAGCTTTTCCTGGTAATACCAATTGAGTGTTCCGTTTACCTTAGGCGAGGTCAAGGAGTCCATCCAGCAGAGTACTTATGGCAAGGCACTAGGTACGGATGGAGTTCCAACAGAACTGGTAAAATGTAAGGTCGACTATGGGCGAACCTAATTGATGAATATTTTTAGTAACTTGGATTATATTTACTATACCTAGTTCATGGCGTATTTCAACTATCGTTTCAATATATAATAATGGCAATTGCTCGGATCCCAGTTGTTACTGCCCATTTTTGCTTATTTACCCTTCTGTTAAAATCTCAGGGAGTGTCATTTATAATCGGATCCGTACACGGGCTACTTAGAACTCCATTTTACATAGATGCCAATGCGGCTTTAGGGAACGAGCAATGCCTAAACCTACATTTGATCATCGGTAACTAAACCATTGCCAAGCACTGCCTACTATACCTCGCATGCATGGATTTGTCCCCAATCTTTGTGTGAATCGGTCGAAGCTGTGGACTTTCTTTTACATATGGGTTTGGATGAAGTACTTGTACATTTTCTGGTGTCCCTCCATGTGACAACAATTGCCAAAAATAGGTATGGGGCACAGAGAATTAACCAGAGAATTTAAAATTTACCCGAGGCGTACGGCAGGCTGTGCGTTAGCACACCTGTTATTTATATTATATATTAACAATATATTAACAAATTAAACCCAAGTCTAAGTGAAGCCTGTTTAGATAATCCAAGGATTGATGGAGAACTAATAGCAACCTTAGTTTTATGCAGACAACATCGTTTTGTTGGCCCATATGCTTAGAGCTTTGCACTCATTAGTAACTGCTTTTACTAAGCTGATGGCCGACCTAGAACTCGGCGCAAATTTCGCAAAATCGTATATCATGGCATTTGGCCCTAAAAGAATCAATATTTCTTCGATGATAGTAGAAGACAAACATCTGGAAAGAACCAACAGCTTCCCCTACCTGGGGATCATGTTGGATTCCTCGGGCTCTTGGGCGCCTTATGTATTGTCTCAAAGGCTCAAATTTTCGCAGGCAGTCGGGTCTCTTTTTAACATCCTATTCTTACCAGGACGGAGGTCTTTGTTGCCGCTCTTGTAAATTTATAAAACTAAATACATGTCCTAATCACAACATATGGAGCTGGAATTTGGGGCATTGCAAATAGCGCCGCTATTCAGGTGGAAGAGAACCGTTTCTGCAGAAATATTTTGTCCATCCCTAGGACCTCCCCTCAAAATAGGTCATGAGTAGCTCAGACTCAGTTATATAGAGGAATATATTAAAACTAGGCCTATTTTTTTGTGGCTTTCCATATGGCAGAATGGGGACGCAGCACTGAATCAAATTATCAAAGAATGCTTAGCATGCGACAAGGGTCTCAGCAGCCTTTGGCTTCCCGCATTAAGGAAATTCTTTATGGCCTGGGTAAGCCACAGTTAATTGAAAACCCTAGTTCTTGCTGTAGGGTGGACAAAAAGATATTGAGAAATCATCTAATAACTCACGCGCAAACTCTCAGGTTATCTAGTGAAGGTGACAAATCCTTAGTTTTAGCCTATGTGTGTCTGAGGCCATCCCAGGCCTTGGAAGATATTTTATTACGCATGGTAAGAGGGAGAGATAGCTTTTGTTTGGTTTTAGAGCTAGTACTGTTGTGGATTCGCCATGTTATCTGCTGGGTCACCTTCAAGTGGCCAAGGCTTGCCCTAGTGATAACATGTCCACCCAGACCCTGCTACACTTTTTTTCCTGTAAATTTTATTTGACTTTTACTAGTCATTTTTTAATCCTGTATATCAAGACGTGTAATATATGACAACGCAGATTAACTTTGTATTATCTTCACAGTTAGCGAACCAAAAAAGCTATTTTAATGTAGGATCATTTTTTAAATCTCCTGTCTAATAACGAAGCACTATGCACTTTTGATTATTTTTATATGATGGAGCTGTTACAATAATTTATTGATTTTATTACTCAAATCTGTACTTTAAAAAAAATAAAATGTTTATTATCCATTATGATTATGGACTTTTATGGATGCTACATGCATCTGAATAAAGCATTTATGATGATGATGGATTAGTTTAGAACTTCGCCAACCAGCAGGACAAACCTTTCTCCCCTCATCACCACACAAGGGCAACTCATCCATAACTTTCAAGCAAGGTCTCACCCCATTCTGAAGCATGCTTTCACATCTCACATCGCCTTTGATGAATGTAACCACCACCTTCATAGTAATGTCCTCATTCATTGCCTTGATCTAGTACTCCTTACAAACACTGCCTTCCAAACCTTCTACAACATTCAACACACCTACTACCATTTCCTCAGTTTCCAAATCACCTGAATCCGCTGCTCTTTCTGGTAAACATGAAAAGCAATCTGTCATCTTGTTTTTACACCCAGAACTTAATAAACCATGTTATCGTAAATCCAGGAATCTCACAGCCAAAGGTGGCAAACTTCCAGAACAAATTTTCAGCCCACAAGGACCAAGGGCCTTAAATAATTGTTTGTGATCTGTTGGCAAAATCACTTTACTTCCCCAAATAAATGTACAGAAGTAATTTGTGGCTCAGGCCACAGCCAATGCCTCTAGCTCAATAACTGAATAATCTCTCCGAATCAAACAAGCGAGAAGCAAATACAACTGTTTTCCGACACCCACAATGCAATTGGGACAACACAACCCCAACCGCACTAGCATCCACTGTCAATATCGTTTTAAGACCGATATGAAATGGAACCAACACACCTGCATTTGCAATGATGTACTTCAACTCAAGCTGTCTTTTGCACCCCACTCCGCCAAACTTGCACCACTTCCGCAACAAAATTCTCAAGACTTCCGATTTGTTGGCAAAGTCATTCACACAATTCAAATAATATTCAACTAGGCCCATGAATGATCATAACTTATCCCGCTCATTAGGTATCTCAGCATTGACCGTGGCACTCACCAAGTTCATTTTGGGCTTAGCCCCCTCCCCACATATGAGATACCCCAAATAATCGACTTCTGGTACCCAAAACATACACTTCTCTTTATGCAAGGTTAAACCAGACTTGCCAATCCGAGATGAGACCTCAAAGAACGTTTAATTGTGGACAGATATGCTTCCTCACTACCGGTGAGATCTATTTAGCAGATTCAACCTCTTCAACGATTTCATCCTTAATCAGATGATCCAACGTTACCTTGACCTCAGCTCGAATTGCTTGCAGGGTGTCTGCTGTGTATAGCCCTCCGCTTTTTTTTTTTTCAGTAACAATCTTGTGGAAGTAACATTGGACTAGCCCAAGTCTATCTTCAAAGATCATTTGAAAATCTTTAAAAACCACGTTTAGTTCCTCTTCATCATCCCCCACGTTACCTTGTCAGCAGCCCTTGGATTCACAATAATGTGCTAGTCATATTGGTAGGACCAACCAAATAAAAAAAGTCCAGAATCCGCCACGTAGACCTTTCCAACTATTTCTCGACCTTGAAACTTAATAGTCGGAAGAACAAATCCTAACACTCTTATGTCTGCACCTTGATATCCTTTTAAAATCACCTCAGCTGAGCACCTCCCTGGGCCACAGGACCTCAAACTATTTTGGGCTGTATTATAGTAAACAACGATCCAGAATCCACCATCAAGATCTCCTTTCAATTAACATCATAAACAGCTGTGTGCTGAATTTGCTTCTTAACATCATCATGAAGATCAATTTCTTTGCTGGTATCAATAATTAGTACTCTGTCCCTTCATCTCTCATTCACTGAAACACGTGCTTTGTTCCTGCCGTACACATTCTGGCAAAACGCCCTTTTTTGTCTGGGGAAGGAGAGTATATTTAGTAATGACAATGTCATTAGAGTCTATGGGCAATAGAATGTTAACTATGTAATAGGAGTTGTGATTAGAATGTTCTAAGCGGGTTATTATGAGAATCTGCGGACAGTTCGTGTGGTGTCGGACCGTCGGTGTGTCAGGGTTTGTGGCTGAATAAATCTTCTGCAAGCAAGTAACAAGTGGTTTCTGTATGTATTTACTACAATTTCATTATGTAAAGCAAAAGGGACAATGTGAGAAGTTGGCCTGGTATATGCTGTCCTCCAATTAAAGTGGGCACCTTGCACCAGTCCAAACAACCCTTACGGGTGATTTAAGAGGTAAAAAGATAACCTTAGAGCTATCCAAGTGGTAGCTGTGGAGAGCAGCCTTCCGGCTTAGTCTTGAAGGAATGTTAAGCAGCTTGTTTTACCAGAATGCAACCTTATAGTATTGGTTAAATGAAAGGAGAACCACACAGTAATTATAAAAATATATATTTATTAATATAACACTATCTAGTTCAACACAGTATCACCTACACGCAGATAATCACAAAGCACATAATACTTAAGCACAGAAATGACATTAATAACACGAATACACAGTGGGCCCCAGGAGGACTAAACCATATACTAAAGTAGTGGTATAAGAACCACGACTCGAGTCAAGACAGTGTCGAGAGGATGTAGAATCGCTGGGACCCCAAGGAACCACCCAAGGGGAGTAAGTAGGGACCCCACAGAGGACGGGTGCAGTGTGCTAACACTACCACATGCTCCGTACAATTCAATGGGAAAGTCGCAGTTGAAGTTTTAGAGTTTAAGGACCCTTCCCAGTGGACTTTGAAGAAACCCGGTGGAAGACAGAAGGTTCGAGAGCCACCCCACCCGTGGATACAGAGATACCCAAGTTATCCATCCCAGGGAAGCCGGGTGCATAGGTCTGAAGTGATGTCGGAAACAGCCGTCGAACCCAATGGAGGACTTCGAAGAAGAGCTGCTGCTGGAAGGAAGAAACGTGGCAGTTGAAATCCAAATGTGGATTCTTGTCGAAGAGTACCTGAAAGCAGAGTCTGGGGCACTTGGGAGTGACCAGGGTCTCGGTAGAGACCAGGGGCTCGGTAGACGAATGCCCACCGATGTCGGGTGCTTCAGGTGTGATAAGAGTTCTTGACTCTGCAGCTACGGGGACAAGGAGACTTCTAGGACGACCAGGAACCGGATTCGACTCCCATGAAGATGTCGAGTGCTGAGGGTTCAGTGTCCGGCGGGAGCACCAACAAGCCTTGGCAACAGCAACCCACACAGAAGGTCATGGATGTGTACGGTTTAGACTAGCAAGGTCCAGGAGACTCACCACAGCAAGGGGAGTCAGGGCAAGCCTGGAGCAACCAAAGGGGACCCAAGAAAAGCAAAGTTGACCCTCAAATGGACCCAGAGGCTGGAGGAACAGGAGTCTTGAGGACCTCAAGCAATTTCACCAAACAACAGCCAACAGAGTACTTGGTGCGAGGGGGCCGAAGATCTTGGTAGGAAATGGTGCCAGAGGTTGGTGCTACTCGGACCCAATGCACTTATTCGGGAAACACCAACAAGCATATGCACTTGCAAATATACACACAAGGGTTCGGTTATTGCAGCCCCCACAAAGGATTCAGACATCAAACTTGGTGGGAGGGCAGCTCGGACCTCGAGGGACATAGAAACCCACCTCCTATGTTGCTGAGGCCTTTGGAGTACGTAGGAGCTCAGGATCAGCAGACAGGACATCAGTGTTGTGGTGCCTGCGAATGCAGGGGAGGGACTCTTTCACTCCAAGGCAGATATCTTCGGTTGTCCTTGATGCTCCACAGGTCCTGCACGGAGCCTGTATGGTGCACGGGCACAGACGATGCTTCAGACTGAGAGGGAGACGAAGTCAGGCACAAACGAAGTCCAGAAGTGTCCAGACGATCGAAGCTCCGTGGTTTCTGGTTCAGAATATTGCCCACATCTAATCTAGGGTCCTACAGCCAGGTAAGCCCTTATGTACCCACTGAAGGGGGTTGGCAAGATTCAGGGGACCCTCCCAGGGGAGGGTCTGGGCAGTGGGGAGGTTACTCCCATGTCCTTCGTCCAGTTTCGCGCCAGAGCGGGAGCCAACAGCTCCCAGGACTCATTTGAACTGGACTATGCAAAGGGACACCAAATGTGCCCCTCATGCAGACTTTCAGTCGCTGGCAAGCGCATCTTCCCAGACCTAATACACTAAATCCTGTCTGGGATGTGGTCACACCTCTCTGTGACAGGATGCCTATTGTTCTGCCTTTCCCTGCTCGAGCTTGGCTCAGCAGCAGGAGGAGGGCAGAAATGTGTCTCTGGTCGTCAGCAACCACTTTGTGCTGTCCGGGACTATAAGGCTGGACCGGGAACACCAAGGACCCCACGAAGCTCACTTCTGAGGGGTGGAATCATACCTCCCACACCATAGGGTTACTTTCAGCTGTTTTGAAGTTGGTCATCACGCGGTCCCATAACGCCACTCTATGTCGTAAATGGCTGCAGCACTACCAGGGAGAATGGACTCCATAGGCTGCAGGGGTGTCCTGTTCATGCAGTGGCACCCACTCACTCAGAAACTAGCACCCTCCACTCAGGATTTTAAAGGCCTGCTAGAGGGGTGACTTATAGGTTTTAAGTGCAGTGACCCTTAGATATAGTAAACCTATATCTTAAGTAAGAGGTGCATGCACCAACGCACACATGCTGCAATGGCAAGCCTGTAGGTTCCATTTTGCATAGCCTCTCATGGGTGGTATAATACATGTTTTGGCCCAAAGGAGGCCTCTGGGGTACCTATGCCCTGGGTACAATATACTAGGGACTGAAAAGGGTGCCCCCAGTATCCAATCTGGAGTGTACCCAAGTACACAGCATAACAGTTTAAGGAGAAAGCAGATAGACTGGGGTCCCAATTAGCAGGATCCCAGTCAGACTAGTCAAAAACAGTATTACATTTAGCAAAAAGTGGGGGTAACCATAAGCAGATCCAAAAGACAGTGAATAAAATGGTATTTCTATGCTTCCATCTAATATTTGCTGAATGAGTGCAATTGCCTCTATTGAAACTTTTTTTGTATCAGTGTGCTAAAATAGCAAGAGATTGCCAAAGAACCTACATAATTTGCTTTCTTGCAGCATAATTTAGTCAAGCATTCTGTATAATTTGGCCCTCCGATGGCACATTTTTCCAAAAGACATGCACTATTTTGAGTACAGAAGAAAAATTACTCTGAGCCACATTTCTAAACGCTGCATGCACTTACCTTATTTAGATTAACAGTCATGTAATGGAGTGATTTCAGAGATGCATGCATCTTCCTCAGAGACTTCAACTCCTCCTATTTAATATAAAAGAAGTGAATAAAAGAAATTAAAACAGTGTATTGCATGTACAAAAAAATAAAACCTTTAGGTTACGTGAATGGGGAGAACCGTTGTTGGCCCCAAAGCCAAATAAAGGGAGCATACTGTACAAAAAGAGGCAACCTCTTCGAAAGGACAATAGTTATTTGTGGTTATGCGAGAAACATGATATGCTTCCAGTTTGCCTAATGCAAAAAAGTTTTTCTGTTACTCTAAGAACGATTCCTCAGTTTCATTAGTAAATCCCACGTATTTACAGGAAAAGTATTTGTGTATTCTGGTTGAACATTATACTATATGCTCATTTCACACAAGGTGCCGCCAGTCTCTCACAATGATTTCCCCATGTCAAGATGTGGGACAACAAGACACTTTGGAGTAGTTTTCTTTTTATGGATACTAATAACTTGTATAATAACGCTTCATATCACACTTTCAAAATGTTGTAAATAGCATGCTATTATTACCGAATTTACAACACTCAATTTATCGACCTGGGAAGGGTGAAAGGCTCATTACAATGCCAGTCACACCTGGGGCTGCCCAACAAGGAGTCGGCGTCCCCGCTTCTGCTATTTGGATGCGACCGCTTGACGGCGGTTGGAAAGTGTATTTTTCCTATTGTGGCTGGTGATTGGGGGCCCCAGAATAAGCCGCAATAGGAAAAATACACTTTTGAAACAGCCATGTACAGTGTGGCAGGCATCATGCCGGTCACACAATATTGCTTTTTTGTGTGTCAGGAGGGGTGGGACAATGTACTTATGACCGGGGGAGGGGGTAGCTAGTGGGGGAGCCAGTACATGAGTTTTCTATCCGAGACTTAAAAATAGCCTCTCTAAAAAAATTGAGGGAGGTAACACATCCTAGTTTCAGCTAACAAGAAGCCTAACAGCAAATAGGAGCCCTTTTCCCACTGGTCGCAGGCCAAATGTTTTCCCACTTGGTGGCTGGATGTCTCCAGTCTTTATTTTACAATAGCCCTTTCAGGCATTAAATGTAGAGGCTGGTTTTACTGAGTCTGCTTGCACCGTTAGTGTGATAACCACGGCACATGTGCTGTCTGCTGCTTCACTTGTTCCACTTTTTAAAATGTGGATAGCGTTCTGTATTTACATAATGTCCACCGAGCGTTTAACATGATTTTATCAAACACGCAGACCGGTCTCCGGGAAGCTTTATTCAGCATTTCATAGGACTACGGGGATGACGATCTGAATGAAAATGTTGTGGGAATAATATCATTATTGGAGGGCAGGATTGGATGGCCTACGGACCGAGTGAAAACATGAACACGCATGTGGAGAGCTCAAACACAAAGAAAACAAAGCAGCTCCTAAAAAGGGAGCAGTGGATGGGCACAACTACTTGGGCCCTGCTCTGGAGGAGGGCAAAACACAAGAAGAGGCATGGCACATGCATGCCATGAACAAATGGGAACAAAAGATACAAGATCAACGATAAAGCCTTCAAATGCAAAGCCTATGAGCAGGCTGAAGCCCACTGAATTGTAAATAACAAATCTCTTGGACACAGAGCATGCGCTGTATAGCCAAGACCTAATAAGCCAAGAAACACCTGGATGAGATCTAGTGAAATTATGTTTGCTGGTCAGCAAGAGAGGACCACACCCTTAAAAAGGGGCAACTACCCTGCCACAGTATCCTGGGAGCATAGTTAATTGCCTTTACTTCCACTTAATGATGGGCATAACCTGAAGAAGCAGCTCACTTCATTACCTGAAAAGCCTGTGGGAAAGTCTTACAGCCCATCCCGAACTGAAGGCCTAAAAGGCCTTGCTCCAAAATATTAATGTAAATTACACACATCAATTGTAAGAAATATAACCAAGGGTGTTAACACGGAGCATCACCTCAAGAACATCCTGGAAATATACAAGTCTCTAAATGTGCTCAAATTCAATGTTGTCAACTTCACTAAATAGATCATCATAAAGGAGAAAATATACTGACAAGCATTTCTGCACACTGCACCCTGCCTACATTTTATTACACCCCGTGAAGAGATCAGCATACAAGTCTACAGAGAGGTGGGTGCATGTTTTTATCACTAGAAGTAAATGCAGAGCCATAGATTGCCCTTTTAAAACGATTAATACAAGAATGGCTATCAGTTAAATCAATTAACTACAGGTTGATAGCCTTGGTCAATGAAGTTGAAAAGTTTTATGCAAACATTTTTACTGGAAGAAATTGAAGACTGGGCAGCCTTATCCAAATTTATTTCATCCTACTGAACTTGCTTCCAGCCACAGTATGGTACATCTGATAACATCACAATAACCTTGTCCATGCTGATGGAGTACCATTTGCTCTGATTTCTGCTCTACAATTGCTTTGTACATTTGAAATCAACCAGCAGCCAGGAGTCCACTATGCTGAAAGCTTGATGTCGGGCTATTTCTCAAATTCTGCTGCCATCAATTTAAAATGCTCTATAGTAAAACAGAGGGAAGAAAATTAGGTCCTAATACAATTGCTTCCCCTTAGACTCCAACCTGGCCTTAAACAGTGCAGTTTAGCACCCCTGTTGTATATCCATTAATAGGTCAAATTAAAAAGAGGCTCCGGGTCCTTCCCTTCTAAACTAGTCATTAAATATTTAGGTGAAGTACAGGATAGAGACGATATTACTTTAGATCATACAAAGGTTGTTGGCTGTATCTGGGCTGCTAATGCAGAGGTAATGTAATGGGCGTAAGGTAGCCAGAACAAAGGCTGTTATTGGGCAGAAAGCATGGAAATCTGGCACTGGGTGCCTAGCGATATTACAATAGTATGTTTCTCATAATTCAGAATAAACATCTAATAAGATGAGTGAATGAGGGGGGCGTATTTTCAGCAACTACCATTTATAAGTGTAAAAGGTAATTCACTTAATATGTTTTGCACACACTCTACCATAGAAGTTTAAATCTTCTTTGGAGCCCATTTTGAAAATGCAAAGAATAAAACTTATTCTAGCCCTTAGCTATGGATGTGAGGCTTTGCCTGGGTAGCTATAAAAATCTTGCTACACTTAAAAACAATCAATACAGAGCTTTTTTAAAAGAATGAAAAATAGAAGAAAAAGATCTGCCTAGATCAGATTCACAAGAGCAAATAACGCTAGAATTTGCATTGAACAATAAATCACAAACCATCGAGGAACCATTCCTCAAAATTTGGATTAAAAATCCATGTGTGCACACTCAAATTATTTTTATGGAAACAATGGTCATATCATGCGTAACAATGAAGACATCCTTAGTCATCATGTAAAAGCAGCATAGGAAACCTGCAGATGACCAATTACTGGGAACAATAATATGGTTTCTAATTTGTAAGGCTCTATACTCCCATCTAAGATGTTTGAGCTTCTCTGAAGATCATGAAGTGTTTTCCAGAAAGAGTCTTTTGAGGCTGATTATTAGTACGTACAAGTTTACACATCACCAGACATTTTCCTATTTATTTCCAGCCTTAATAAGATATACATTTATTCAATAGCATTTACAGGTAGTACAGAAGAATACAGGGTAAAAACATGGTGCGATATGCAATATGCAATGTATGAAACAACCAGTGCTACCTCTTCAAATACGCCACCTATTGTATATTGCATATCACATCCTATTTTTACCCTGTATTCTTTCTTCTGTACTACCTGTAAATGCTACTGTGCAAACTCTGTAAAGCGCTCCGATACCTTCGGGTCAAGTTGGCGCTATATAAAACTCAAAAATAAATAAATAAATAGGTGGTGTAGTGGAAGCGTGAAATAGTTCAGAGGTGGCAATGGTTGTTTCATACACGGGGTAAGAGGGGAAAATGCACAATTCTATCCAGGAGGTACCGATGTTCAAGCTCGTTGGGGGGTGGGTGGGGGCGGGGCGACATGTCTTCCAGGACTAAGATTGTTTTAGGTCAGAGGTAGGGTTCAGGTATTTGTTGAGGAGAAATAGCTTGAGGTTTTTCCTGAAGTGTAGGAAAGACTGAATGATACAAAGATCCTGTGACATGGCATTCCAAATTTTAGGTGCATTATCAGAACGTACCGGGGAACAAAGGGTTTGATTTTTTTTTTTTTTTTTTTTTTAAAGGAGTACCAGCGAGAAGGCGGCACTTTTTGTTCGTGCAGTGAGGTCTTACATGCTTAGGTTTTCTAGAGTGTAATCTCAAGAGACGCAACGTTGTTGGAGGTGGAAAGTTTGCAGCTTCGTGCAGTTCGGTTGTCAAACCAGTTCTAGACAGGAAGCGACTTTCCTTTAGGTCGGATACACAGGAGTTCCGTTTTATTGGGGGAAGGTTTTGAGTGGTTGTAAGTCAGCCAGGATAGTACCATGCAGAAGGTGTGATTTAGGTGATAGAGGTCTCTGGATTACATGATTTTAAAGTAGTTTGATTTTTATCTGCATAGAGCTGGTAAGCGATTTTGGCTAGATTCAGGATCTCTGCAAAGGGTTCCCATTAGAGAGGTTGACCAGGGAAGGGGATAAGATTGATTTGATTATGTGGGATCGTTGGTTCAGGTATGAAGCGAACCACTGAAGGACAGTACCTTTGAAGCCTGAACTCAGAGAGTATTTAGGAGAATTTTGTGGAGGACTGTGTCAAAGGCCACAGAGAGGTCCAGGAGCATTAGGATGCATGCCTGCCCATTGTTTACAGATCTGGGTAGGTCATCTGTGATGTTCAGGATTGCAGACTCTGTACTTCAGCCTTTCCTGAACCCAGATTGAAAGGAGTCGTGCAGATTTATTTATTTGAAAGTTTTATACAGCGCGAACAGGATCCTTGCGAATATCAGAGCGCTTTACAGGCGAGTGTCTGGGTTACAACGTACATTTCTTTACACATTGGTTAAATGCAGGTCAGAGCATATATACATAACATCTCGTAAATACAAAGTAATAAGGTACATCACATGACTTTCCCGGTGAGTCTGGCTAAAGGTAGAAATACTGTCTAGAATGCTTGGATGGTCCGGTGGCAAAATGAAGTTCAGTAGCGAGGGAACGTGTGTTCTCAAAGTTTCTTTAATCCATGCTCAGGTGAATTTAGCCATGAGAATCGATTTTACTTCTTTTTTGAAAGATACAGTAGAGGAATTAAGTCTGGTTTCAGGGGGAAGGGAATTCCAGATTCTGGGGGTCAACCCAGAGAAGGTTCGGTTATATGTTTTCTTCTTGTTGAATCTTTGCGGTTTCAATAACAAGTTTTCTGCACTTCTTGAGGATCTGGTCCCACCAGAGTGTCAGTTTCTGTGCCAAATAGCTGGGTGCCTTGTGATGCATGGCTTTGTGAGTCATACATGCTATTTTCAAATGAATTCTGGCTTCAAAAGGTAGCCAATTCAGGGATTTTAGGTCCGGGGAGATGTGCGAACTTCTTTTAGAACCAGTAATGAGTCTCGCTGCAGTACTGATTGCGGCTCTTAGAGGGGCCATTGTAGCTTTGGGCAGGCCACAGAGAGACACTTCTGTACTCCACTCTATGTATGACTAGAGCTTGTACTGCCTGCTTGAAGTTGTTTTTCGGCAAGAAAGATTTCAGCTTCCTCAATGTGTTTATCTGAAAGTAAGCTCCTTTTGTTGCGTTGCTGATGTGTTTTTGCATATCGGAGGTTTCTGTCAAGTGTTATTCCCAGAGATTTTGCTGAATCCACGATGGTTGGTTGGCCGTTGAGTGCAGCAAGACGTTTGATCAAGTCTTGCATTATGGGAACTTGGGCAGGCAGGCGGGCGGAGCGATTAGAAGGAATTCGGTTTTTAGGGCATTCAATTTAACATATAGTTTTCTGCCAACCATGTCTGGGTTTTTCCAAGCGTTGTGTTAAGCGATTTGATGTCTTCCAGCGAATGGATCTTAAGGTATAGTTGTGTGTCATCAGCGTACATGTGATATTGAACGTTAGACACGTGGAGAATATCGGTGAGTGGTTCCATGAAGGGGTTGAACAGTGTTGGGGATAGTGAGGACCCTTGTGGGACTCCTAAAGTTACTGGGACGGGTTTGGACAGGGAGTTGTTGACCTTGAATTGTTGTGACCTGTTTTGGAGGAATGAGGTAAACCAGTTTAGCACTGACCCCGCTAATCCCATTCTGTGTTTCAGAAGATCTATCAGGTTCTCGTGTTTGACCGTATCAAAGGCTGAGGAGAGGTCGAGCAAGATGAGTAGACAAGCTCCATTCTGATCAAGGATTTGTAGAGCATCGTCGATTATATGAGTCATGGCTGATTCAGTGCTATGACCTGCTCGGAAGTCTGATTGGTATTTGTTAAGTAGATCAAAGTCATCAATATGTCTTATTAGCTGGAGATGTACACATTTTTCTAATAGTTTGGACAAGGTGGAAATTTTGGTTATAGGGCGGTAATTGTTTAGATCCGTAGGGTCGGCCGTGGGTTTCTTTAGAATGGGCGATACCTGCCCGGCTTTGAGGATGTCCGGGATGCAACCTTGTCGTAGTGAACTATTTATGATCTTGGTCCAGAGAGGTAGAAGCAGTGGGGTTAAGTCTTTAACAGCGTTTGCAGGGAAAGGATCGGTGAAATGATTGGCTGAATTCAGGATGCTAAGGATTTTACAAATAGATTCTTCACTGTAAGTAGTAAAGAATGACCAGGATGCGACATTTCTTAGGATAAACTTTAATGGGATTTGGTGTGGAGCCGTTGGGAGGGGTGGGGAGGTTTTCGTCAGTGATTAAGAGTGTAGGATTAGGTAATTGAGAAGGTCGATCTTGATGCTGTCGGTCTTTTGAGTGAAGAAGGAAGCAAATTCTTCACAGTCGGGTTGTGGGCATGCATTATCTTGCGAACACTGAGGTGTATCCTTAGATTGGGTTTTGATTAATTCAAAAAGTTTTTGGGGACGATTGTTTGCCTGGTCTAGTTGGTAGCTGAAGAAGTCTGCTTTTGTGCGCTTTATCTTTCTGTAGTATGCATTTCTCTTCTTCCTTAGAATCTTGAGGTGATTGGCTGATGGAGCTGATCTCCATGTGCGTTCAATTGTTCTGAGAGATAGTCTATCCTCATTGAGTATTCCATTGTACCAGGGCTTAGAATCTTTTCTGGATACTCTCTTTAGTTGAAGTGGGGCTACCTCATTTAATATCACGTACATGGAATTGAGGTAGTGATTGGTGAGGTCATGGACTTAAGAAATTCCTTCAGAGGGCAAAAGTAGGTTGTGGCTGGAGGATGGTATTATGTTGGGGTTAATATTTTTCAGATCCCTCTTCCATACTTTAGGTCTTGTGGATTGAACAGAGTTAAGTTTCACTGTTTCCTTGATAAAGAAGGTGATAATATGATGGTCTGACCAGTCACAGGGTTGGATCGACTAACTGAATGGAGTCGCTTTTAGAGATTATTATATTCAGGATTGAGCCTTTATCGTGTGTGGGGGTGTCACAAATTTGGATGAGGCCTAGGTCATCTAGGTAGTTTGAGACTATTGACCACTGCATCATTGTGGTCGTGCCAATGGAGATTGAGGTCTCCAAGGAATATTTGAGTATTTTGATGTCCGGTGTTAGAAGAGACAATATCCATTAAGTGTTCGGTAAAGGTGAGGTTGTCCCCTGGTGGATAGTAGAGGGTGTGTAAAGAGCATTCTGGTTTGCCATTACTGGTGATGTTGAAGCATATGTATTCGCAAGAAGGAAATGCAGGGGATAGTGATCTGTTAACGGAGAAATTGGTACGATGTATGCAGGCGATACCACCACTTGTCTTATCGATTCTGTCCAGTCTGATGATGTACTAGTATATCAAAGATTGGTGTAGAGGATTTTTTTTAGCCAGGTTTCGGTTAACGTGATCAGGTCCGGTTCTTGTGTGAAGATGAGGTCAGCTATGTCAGCTGCGTGTCTTCAGGCAGATCTGCAATTTAGGAGTATGCATTTAAGACGGGGCGTGCAGAGGGATGAGGTAGGCTCCTGATTAAAGGGCAGTTGCTTTAGGTTGTCGACAATGACGCCTCTAGTGTTGTGATTGGTGGGCCTGTGAGGGTGGGGGGGAATAGTCGGGATTGTCCCTATACTAGGCATTAGAGGGTTCCGGTGATAGAGTTCATATGATTGTAAAAGAGAAAGTAACTCTTTCTCCGACAACGGATTGGTGCTACGGCTTGGGCAGGTTGAATTATTATCAGAGGGAATTGCTATCCAGCTGGGGGATGCAAGTTTCGAAGTGTCTATTGGGTGGTTCAGGTGACCGTTGGATTTAGACTGTGTAGTATCTCGTGTACCTCGGTTGTCTTCGTATCACCTCCTTTAATGCTTGTAATTCTTTTTTGATTTGGTATAGTGAGATCGTGATCTCATCGAGTATTGGGTCTGGTGCAGGTATGAGAAGGATTGGAGGCTGTGTATGGGTGAGGATGGTTGAATTATGGATGTGGGAAATGTGTTTGGGTCCTGTGGGTGATCAGAGGGCGGCGCGTCTTCAATGTGGTGTTGTACAATCATAATTTGTGCCATCTCCTGATCGGGGGGGGGGGGGTGAGCTGGAATGGGGGTATGCGAGTGAGGCGTATCAGTGAGCAGCAAGGATGAGGTAGTGGGAATGTTGGTTTTGCTAGACGTAAAGGTAACCGGGTGGGGAGCTATGTTCGTTAGCAGGGGGATGCGATATCTGTTGAGGGTGCATAAGCTGCCGCAGTCGTGAGGGGTGTGTGTAATACGTGAGGGTCTGGTGGCACGGGGAACATGATAGTAGTTATTGGTCGTGATATCACAGTTGTAGTGTGTGAATTTGTAAGGGATATACATGCTGGTGTAGTGGGGATGGGTCTTCTGGGTGGTCCCGGCGGGAAGGGGGGGGGGGGGGTGGGGGGAGTAGCATTTGTCTCGGATGTAGATATTAGTCGGGGTAGTAGAGGAACTTGGATGGTGGAAAGGTTTGGTGATGTGATATGGTGTGTATTGGTGTTGGGGGTAGTCTGGGTGGAGGTAGCATATGAATCGGATGTAATTACTGTTCGGAATGGTAGTGGGGCGTGGTTATCCGAAGGGTTTGGCAATGTGATATGTTGTGGACTGGTGGTGGGATTGGGGTTTTGAGTAGCCTGGGTGGGGGATTGGGGTTTTGAAATTTGTTACTTGATAATGGGGGAAGATGTTATCCAAGAGATTTAGACTGCGGTCTGTGAATTGCATGAGGATGGTTCCGTTATTATAGATGGTGATGGTTGCTGTCGCTTGGAAGAGATGTGAGGGGGGGAGATATAAATAACTAGACCATGAGCGGTTTTTCTAGTGGAGGAGATCACAAATAAGGCTAGGAATGCTTTCTTCCATTGTGCTCTTCGTTTAGTGTGAAAAGATGATATCTGTTATATGCCTGTTGTTTGTTGAGAAGTAGGGATCAGCAATGGGTGTTTTAGGGTGAAGTTTTATCAGATTGTGCTTAAATCTTTTGGCTGATTTTCTTGAGAGGTGGGGGGGGGGGGGGGTAGATGGTGCAGGTATGCGTACCTGTGAGCTCCATCATGGGTCCGGCTCTGTTGATGTGATTTTATGGGGCGTTATGTGTGTGTGGCTCGTAGTGGGGGGGGGGGGCAGTGTAATGCAATGTGATGGGCTTGGGGCGGGTGGTGGGTAGAAGGGAGGGGCAACTGTGGTGGTAGCTAGGTATTTGGCAAGGGGGGGGATAAGATTGTTGGTTCTAGTACAATATTGAATGCGCCTTGGGCTGGAAATGGAGGGGGGATGGGTGTGGGGCAGGCGAGGTAGCCAGCGAGGAATAAAAATTAAATAGAATAGATTAATGGAAGTTTACAATGAAATTCTGACCTTCAATGAGTAGATGGAGGGATCAATGGTTATAGATTAGGGTCTATTCAACAATGGGGGAGTCAGTCCAGTATGGCCGCCTCACTTAGCAAAACCATCATAGACAGCCATGTATTCCCATGTCTTTTTCCATTTACTGTGCAGAGCCCGGGGTAGTCCCGTTTTACTTTCCATTACTCTGTTGATGCTTTTAGTCCTTTTTCACTTCTTGTGCTTTAAGGTTGAATTTTAGGTTTAATTTTTCATGTGGCTGTTGAGAGAAACACATTTTATATGGTTTTGACAAGGAGTGGAGGGTTAGTCATTCGGGTCGGCGCCTGTTTTTTTGATGAGTGGGTTTGACTTGGCCAAGTTTAAGGGAGGGTTGGCATAGAGCCGCGGGAAAGGGAGGAGTTAATGATTTTGAAACATGTAGGGGCGATGATATGCCTGAGATTTTTGATGAGAAGGGAGAGGGTCAGAGAGACGCGAAGTTGGATTAATACATGCAAGTATTATGGTGACTACTACTTCAGAGACAATCAAATTTGGTCCAGGATGCATTGTCTTTTTAGTTGTAAATGGATGTGGTTGGTGCTCTGGTTCAATGGGAAGGTGAGTTTGGGAGGACCGTCATGGTTGGGAGTGTGGCAGTGATGATGCCATCTTTAGTAGACAGGGGATCTTCGATGCAGGGAGAGGAGGGGGGGGGGGGGGGGGGGAGGGGACCAGTTAGAGTTCGATGCTAGTTCTTTTTCCAGAGAAGAATTTGGCAGACTCTTCACATCGCTTACAGAGACATCAGTTGGATATTGAGGAGAGCGGAGGTTTGTTGTTTTAGAATGTTAAAAAGGTATTTAGGTCTATTTCTGAAGTGGTCAAGTTCAGCTCAGAAGGATGATTTCTCTCTGTAGATATGTTTTTTGTACTTTAGGTGTTCAGCTCGGAGGAGAGAGAGATTTGAGTCAGCTAGGGTTTTTGTCTCGATGTTCTTTCAGCCAGCTTACGTTGTCCTCTCCAATTGTTGAGTTCTTTACTGATAATCCAACAAGGAGCTATAGAGGGGTAGTGAATGCCAGGCCACCCTCCACTCACATAATCCAACAACCAACAATAAAGACATTGAAAGTATATACATGCGTTGAACCCAATTTTATTTGAGACTATATCTCTTTTTTTTTCTATTGGGGTTTTTTGCTTATTTTTTCAATTACTTGTACACCTGGACGCATTTTTTCTTTTCATGAGAAAGTTATCAATGATAAGTAAGTGGGCAAACTGGTGAGTACCTGCCAGCAGCTCCTCTTGTGGTGCGCACGTGAGATACTTTCTCATTTCTCCACACTTTTTTCTGGCACATCACAATTTCTGTGATATTACACTTCTCGAAATTGATGGGTGCTGGTTGAGTGACAATTCTTGGCTGGTTTTTCTTCACGTTGTGGGATTTATTAAATATTAATCTGTATGGCACAGGGGATCATTTCAGAGGTCATGAAAAGAATTACTGATTTAGGGGAAATAGATACATACATTACCCTTTGAACAATCGTACGTATTTATAGTAAGAATTGATGAAAAGTGCCGCTTATTGCCAGGTCTTTTTTGTTGGATTATGAGGTCTTTACTGAACCAGGATCTGGAGGGGATCCTTCCTGACTTTGAGTTTTAAGGGGGCGATCGCGTTAAGTAGTTCTGACATTTTTGTGTTATAATGAGAGGGAAAGTCATCGGCGGACGAAAGATCAGGAGGAAGTAGAATTTGGGAAGTGATTAGGGCTTCTAATTCTGGTTGAGGGATTTTATGCATATTTCTCACCCAGTTTTTTGGACGTTTAGTTTGGAACTGGAGTGTAGGTTGGTTGACATGGAGATTGAAAAGAATTAGTTGGTGGTCAGTCCAGTCAGTGGGAAGGATGGACTGGAGGGTTATGGCGTTAGGGTTGGAAATGCCTGTATCAAGGGTAGAGCCTGTGGTGTTGTGCGTTTAGTGCAGTGTTGGGTGAGATCATTTGTTTAAAGGAGATCCTAGTATAATGTCCATGGTGACCTTCAGAGGGTTTTGTGTAATTAGGTCAGTTAAATCCTCGACGAGTACTGTTTTTTCACTGGGGGGGGGGGCGAGGGGGAGGGTTATAGATGAGGTGGAATTTAATACGGAGGAACCTTTGGAAGGGAGATAAACACCTAGAAATTCGAAGGAGGAGGTTATGCAACTTTATGACTGAATCTTTAGCTCATCTCTTCTGTGTATCTGCGGTTCAAGTTTCCGATATGAGGAAGTGACTCAGTTTGGAGTGCAAACATGCCTGAGAGTGTGGCTTTTTGGGGGGTCAGGAGGTACAAGTCACACCGTAGTTGTAGCACTTCTTGTTAAATATAATGAAGGCGTTGTAAAGTTATCTTTGGTAGTTTAGTGTTCTGCACTTTATTATGCTAGTAAGAGCCAGAAAAAGTCAAAATCCAACTGGTCAACTTGAATTTCCTCTTCTAGAGTAGCTTCCATCATTAACATAGTATTCATCACCCTGAAAATACTTAAAAAAGCAACCACAACTTGATCGTGGCCATCTACCAAATTACTGTTGTATCTCTAAATCCCCCAATATTATTAAAAAACACGAACGGGTCATCTTTCTAACAGCTGATTACTTGGAGAGTTAATCTTTCATTAGGCATCTACAAACTGGCTTTTAGAACATTGAAAGGACAGAGACTACCATACATGTTTTCAGTAATATTTTGAGAGCACGGTCATAGAGCTAGGTAGTGATTCTGATTCCAAATGATCCGTGGCAGTGTTTGACACCCTTGACTACTCAATCTTTGTTAAAAGACTGGACTCTTGCAAGTGTGTCACAGATGCCTATGGCTGGTATGTATCCTTTATTGCACACTGAAAAAAAGAGGGTTGCTTTGGAGCAGTGGTTCTTAACCTATGGCCCTGGGACCACTGGGGGTCCGTGAACCCTACTCAAAAGTTCCACAACTACTGCAAAAATTAAAGATTAACTGACTGTTAAAGTGTATTTGAGTAAAGAAGCAGAAATGTGCAAATGCAAATTTAAAAATGTGATGAAAGAATTTGAAATTGGAAGCTTAAAATTAAGGTAGTATTCGCAGATTGATTCATGGTAGCTATGCAAGTGCATCAAACAGAATCTAGCATGGATGATGAGTGACACCAATTGAATTGAGAAAAGCTCCAACCGTCCAATTCAAATATAGATTTTTGTAATATGTTTGTGAATTAAATACATTTATCATTTGAATATTTGTTTGATGAATGCTGGTTTCTTAATTTTTCTTTTATCGATTGTTTTGCGGTTTAAATTATTGAAAATGCTTAGGCTGGGGCCACCGGCTTCCAGTAAGTACTCTGTGCGTGTTCCTGGATTACAAAAATGAGTCAATGGGGAGGTCTACAGAAGTCAAAAGGTTTAAGAATCAGTGCTTGAGGGAACTGGGTCAGAATGAATCTAACTGTTCAAACGGATACCAAAGGGTTCCAGCCTCTTTATTTATCCATTTAATGATTATGTGCAGCCTCTACATTAGAGGATTAAGATTTTCAGACCAAAATTCTATCTTTATGCAAATAATTTGCATATGGTTCTTCAACTTCCAGAGGTTACTAACTGTGGTTGTGAGCAAACTGGATCTGTTAGAATGACATCAAAACTGAACTTCGCTATTTGCTTTGAATTACTACGGTGAGTTAATTTTAGTTATTCGAGTTTAGGATCCTATACAACCTAGTCGCCATATGTGGTATGGTAGATATTGTTAGTATAACAAGATCAGATTTGCGGCTCTGCTTTTTTTTATGCAACCTTTAATTTTAGGAATGTGTAAAAATCCAAGTTACACAAGTTATTTATAGTTTGTAGTTCAGCAAAGGTTTTTGTCATTCTAGGAGTACTCAAGTCTTGAGTGTACAGAATGGCTTGTTCTCCCCAGCATAATCACATGGGGGAGCTACCCTCTAGTGTTACACCATTTGGATGTGTTCTCTGAGCCTTGGATTTTGTTGGTAACGTTTTGCCAAGAATTTGGTGGGCCAAACGGAGTCTTTAATAATCATTGTTAGAGTTGATATCAAGGAAAACTGTCTTAAAATATCTTCTTCAACATGTCCATAGCGGTTTGTCCTTCTCTTTTGGGCAAATCCACCAAGTGACCTGTCTTAAAGGCAATCTGGCACTTATGGACGTTTTGTACATTAACTCCACCTTCAAATGTATGTATTTTGAATTTGTTTAGAACGATCATACTTTTCTTATGCATCCATTAAAAAGAAAACAAAATTTTTAGGAGTTTTTCAAGAAGTTGGATGAGAGCAGGGAGTGGGTGGGGGGAGGGGTGGATGTGATAAAGGTGACTTGATGTGGATGTGATAAAGGTGACTTGATGAACAATCATTTTTGTACTGTTTATCCTACCCAACCATGTCAGAAATGTTGGGGACCATGTGGAGAGTAAGTCCTTAATCTTTTGGACGGGGGAGTCTTAAGTTAGTTTCCTTGTGTCGTCAAGGTTAGGATTAGATTGTATCCCAAGATATTTGATTGCCACCTCAATTTAGCGCTGGTAATTTTGGATGGTATGTAGAAATAATTAAGAAGGAAAATGCGGGTTTTGTCTAGATTTTGCATGCATCCCGAAACTTCTACATAGAAATTAATTGTATCTAGGATCACAGGTAAAGCAGTCTCTGCATTTTGTGAAAAGTTTAGGACATCAGCTGTATACGCTGCAACTTTACAAAAATCTTTTTTAAAGGGGGTGCCCAGGATGGAGGGTTTTTTTCTTATTGAAGAGAGTAGGGGTTAGACTACTAGAAGGAATAGTAGAGGGCATAAATGACATCCCTTTCTCGTTCCTTGAGAACGGCGTATTTTATAAGAGGTGTTAATTTGCTTGTATGTGAGCCGAAGGTCGGGAATATGGGGCAAAGACCATGGGCACAAAGTTGCTACCCAGATTTAGCTTGTGCAAGATTGAGCACAGCCTTACTTATTGTGGGGGAGAACAAAGTTTTGGCTTAGTTATGTGGCAAAAAAAGCTAAATATTATCGAATGAGAGTCTGCCTTTAATAAAGCCAGTTGGGGGAATTACTTTCTCCAGTGTTAGTGCTAGGATTTTTGCATAGATTTTACAATCTACATTTGAAATAAGGAAATAGGCCTGACATTTCTAATCTCTGCGGGACCTTTCCCTTCTTTATGTATGGCTGTGATGGTTGCTTCAAAGGCGGAGACTAAGACCTCCCCCAGATGTTTCGCAATGCTGGTCTTAAAAATAAATTGGGAAATTATTTTAAAAATGAAAGATCCCCCATCTTATCCCAGTGCAAACTATGGACCCTCCATAAAGCATACAGGACACCAGAGAAATTCTTTAAATCAGGACTCGTAGAATCAGACCATTGCTTGAACTGCCACAAGACACCTATCTCCCTCACACTTGTTTTTTTAACGCAAAAGTCTTGACAAATTCTGGACAGACATCACATCAATCCTATAAAACATATTTCATACTGAAATCAGCCTGATCTACAACAGGGTGACCCTGGGCCATTACACCTCTTCCAGAGCTAAGTTTGTATGATCTATGCCTCTTTGACCTATTGCTAACTGTAGCTATCCAAAATATTCTTTGCAATTGGAAATCATATCAGAATATCTCACAGCATACCTGGTATGTCTGGGTTTGTTTTGCCAGAAGAACCGACAACTCAGTAACCAACAAAGATGTTAATCCTCTATCCTCACAAGGACTGTGGGAAAAACTCAGCCTATATATTGAAGAGATAAAACCTTGATGAATATAACCAAAAGGCTATATACACATATTTATCATGGCAAATTAATCTCAGGTCGACAGACACAAATATTCCTCCACGTTTACACAAGTCATGGCATAGATTGGTTCCTTCCTTTCCCCCCTCTTTCTTTCTCTATTTTTTTTTCCACGTTTGTCGCAGCCACTAACAATGCACTCAAGTAATCTTGTATATCTCGACCTATTAACGATTGATACAACTATAAGCTAGAAACAAGGAGGCAGTTGAATTGTATTCATTATGTGTACATGTTCACCTTTTTCCTAAAGATAAAACCAATAAATTCTTTTGAAAAAAGAAAAAAAAAAATCTCTGAACTTTTGCCAAGTTCAACCATACTTAAAAGTCTTAATAGTCCCTCTCCAACATCACCAGCACAAGTATGCCTATGTGAAACGAGATAAAAACTTTTGGAAGTGTCTTCAGAGTCCACTTTGAACCCAAATGTTGAGCTGAATTATGCTGTGTGTTCCCCTCCTACTAGCGATTTCTGTTTTAGAGAATTAGATCATACTTAGCTCTGAAACGCCTAGTTTTTGCTGCTGTAGAAGCCAAGATATAACATGCCCTTACGTGGTGATCACTATAGGGTTGACCAGGAGACTTCAGTGATAAATTCAGCTTCAATGTCTGTTTATAAAAGCCAGTGCCAAAAGAATGCACAAAGGTTACATTACTGACGTTGCAACACTACTTAAGTTTAATAAGTCGTAACTATCTCAAATACCTTTTTATACAAAAGGAAAACGTACACAAATATGAAAGAAGTTAAAACTTGGAGGACAAAATGCTGCTGGTGGTCAGAAGAAGAATTTCAGCTTTTTGTGATACCAGGGACATAGGCTAAATAATTCATCGAATATATCAGAAAAACAAATTATTTCCCTGGCCGGGAGGAAACTCCTCCAAACAATTGTTTCCGACTTCCCCTTTGAAAGATCTTATATTTATTGCTTTGCGTCTTTCCAAGCTGGATAAAATCCTCGGATTCTGACACGGTCTAACAAGCATTGGCATAGCCAATAGGTCTCGCCTTTGGGACTTTATAAGTGTTTAGCTAGAGATAATGACTACTTATGTTTTTAAGCTGTGCTGTATAGAAGTCTGCAGTATGATGAAAAGTTATAATCAAGAAGCGCCAGAAGCATTTTTGTTACCTTATATATGACCAAGAAAGCATAATGAATAACTAAACGACTATATTAAATACGTAATAACATTAAATAATGTGTTGAGGTTTTTTTTTTGTCCTGTTTATGCCTGCAACTTCTATCTGCCGGTCCAAATGGTTGCTTGTTATGGATTTGTTTTTTTTGGTATGGGGGAAATTAATATTAGGAGGGTGAAGGATGGGAAATAGTACATGTATAACAGTTAGTGAGAGAGAGTTAGTCAGTGAGAGTGTAAGTTAGTGAGAGAGAGTTAGTGAGAAAGTTAGTCAGGTATTTAGTCAGTTAGTGAGAGATAGTAAGTTAGTGAGAGAGAGTCAGTAAGTGTGAGATAGAGTCGGTTAGTGAGAGTGAGAGTCAGTGATTCAGTCAGTGAGAGAGCAAGAGAGTGAGTAAGTGAGTTAGGTAGTTAGTCAGCGATACAGTTAGTCAGTGAGTCAGAGAGAGTCAGTCAGTCATTGAGTTAGTGAGGGAGTCAAAGATGGTGTCGGAGGACACATACAGGAGCAGCACTTAATCGAGTGCTAGACAAACAGTGAAAAAAAAATAAAGAGCACACAAAAAAGCGACAAACACAAACAGTTGGGAAGGGAAACAAAACGGAAACAGCTGTTTAAAAAATAAAATCTGACAAATGCAAAACAAAAAAAAAAAAAAAGTAAAGTTTAATTGAAACACGTTACCAAGAAAAAGCGACGGCAAGAAAAGCAGTTCAAAGTGGAAAGAAAGTGCGGCACAATGATGCAGTGCATCAGGTATTAGTGTGGAAAGATGGGTTTACAGAAGTGTGCCTGACTGGATAGGGTAGCGTTTTGAAGGACGTCAGTACGCTTCATGTATGATCCTATACAATTGAGAATAACTTTTGCACAAAATCGCGGTGACACGAACATGGTTCAACAGCTCCCCACTGAACAGATCTGTTCATTACGCCACATCCTTCTATTTTATTCAAATTGCATAGCGTTGTGTTATGGGCCTATGCTCTGTTTGTGTACGGTTTGGTTGCATAGAGGGATTTTGTACCCCTAATGTTATGTGAAGTGCGCAATAATGATGCAGTGCATCAGGTGTTAGTGTGCAAAGATGCTGTCGGAGGACACATACAGGAGCAGCGGTTTAAACGAGTGCTAGACAAACAAAGTGAAAAAAAAACAAAGCACTCAAGAAAGCAACAAACACAAGCAGTTGGGAAGGGAAACAAAACGGGAAATGGAAACAGCTGTTTAAAACATAAAATCTGACAAATGCAAAAAGTCCCTGTAAAGTTTTAATTAAAACACGTTACTGAGAAAGAGCGACAGAAAAACAAGCAGTTCAGAGTGGAAAAAGAAAAGAACATGGAAACAGCCATTTACTCGTGCTTGTGGTAGCATGCCCCTTGTGGGAGCGAGCAGCGGCGCATGGGCCATGTCTGTTGCTTCTGGGTAGGCAGGCAGATTTCCATGAATCTTAGAAAAGCTTCCATTAAAAGACTTTACTGACATTTCTGCCCATCATCACTTTATATAACAGAGCAATGCAGGGTTTAAGGGCCAGTGAGGTAGGTGACCAATCACATTTTCATGAGGCAAGTGGCCTTCAAGGAACTACTGCTAACAGGGGAGTTTTGATATTGCAAGAGGACACAGTGTAGTCAGTTGTGCTTCAAGGGACAGTTTGTGCCACTGTTAGGGCAAACCATCTGTAAAGGTTAATTAATGGCGCTTCAGGGAACATTGCTGCAATGGCTAGATTAGATTTATCTGCTTGAGTTAATGAGTAAGTGTCACTTAAAATATAATACGTGAGGCCTTGATATTAAGGTGGTGTGAAAAATACATAATTTTCTGTCACGCAGTTACGTGAAATTTTGTGAAAAATACACGTAATTAAGCAAAATGCAAACCCGTGATTTAGCGCTATATCATAGCTTGAAATGTGAGTACGGGTCCAGTTTTTACACAATCATGCATTGTGCGTTGAAAAAATAGAATTAAAAAAAACACAAGTTCCATAAGCAACACCTGCTATGGTGCGCATGGTCAAACCTTGAATCAAACGTTGTGCAACTACACGACGTGGGGTAATTTTAAGAATTCTGCGTACAAAGTGTAATGCACACTTACTATTACACAAATTACCTAGTGTAATTTAAAATTTGTCCAGGACAACTTGATTTCTCACACATAACTTCGCCTGGAAATATCACACATAAGCAGTCTGAATAATTGTCAGAGATTATTTGTAGGGACAACAGTCTCAAACATAAAAATACTTGCCATTTGGTAAAATGCTGCTGAGGTGCCTCAAGAAAACATGCTTTACACTAAAAAATGCATGAAAAAATGTGTACAGGTCGGCTCTGTGATTTTAACAAAGTACTGCAACAGAACCGAGTATTTATGGCAGACTACATGAAAAAGGATGATACAGTTTAAGCACTATGCAGGAATTGAATTCAAACTTCAAAGAAACCGCACTACAAAGTCACCATGCGGTTCAAAAAAGCAAAGCACAGGTTTGCATAGTTCCTTTAATGAAAGCAGTCTGTGCGATTTCTCAAAAAGCCAGGCACCAAGCCGTGCAGCTTAAAGAGAAATCACGCAGTTGCTGCTCAGGTCTCAGTTTCATTTACAGGAAACTCTTCCCACTAAACTGAAAGTGAATATGCAAGTTTTGTTTTCGTGCAGTTTGCCTCTTTAAAGAGCTACAGTCAGAAGCTAATTGCTAGATAAACAGAACAAGCAGCAGCTGTTTTGAAGCACTCGTGCTTGTGCTGGCCGCCGCCTTGCGGGAGCGAGCAGCAGCGGTGTGAGAGCCATATGTTTCAATTAGCACGCGCACTGCTGCTCGCTCCTGCATGGTGGATGCCAGCACAAGCACGAGTGTGCTTGAAAAGGAGCATACCGATTTCTAAAGGTCATCTCCTAGAGCAATGCATGCGCGCTGCCTAGGCGAGACCTAAAAAAGCCCGATGTTGAGATTAGCGGTGAAAGGTAGCAACCATGGCGGGCACTAGCCATGGGCAGTAAGGACTACTGGGTAAGGCCCTGAAGCAGCTCTGTGCACCCCACTAATCACGGTTCCTCACTACAGAACTCCTGTGACCTCACACCACCCTGTAGTCATGTTAGGATGTTCAGGGCTACTGCAAGGTTGACGGGCCTCACAAACATGACAGAGCTGCAAAGCACAAAAACGCTCCTCTTCCCTGGTCTTACAGTCGTGAGTCAGCGATGTGAGGCCCAGCTGAGAGCCCACTATCACCTGGGCGTCGCACCACTGAACTATTGCTGCGAGGCATAGGAGTCAAGAGATGTTAGGTGCCAAATGCACAATTATCACAGCTCTATTTTACAGTTAAACCTGTGGATTGAGATCCAACTGATCTTTGCACCAAGGCCCATGGAAACATTGCTACGCCAATAGCCTCTTTCCCGTGGGTTTCACAACAACGAGATGAGGCACAGGAGATGTATCAACAGTCCACAAACAATCTACAATCCAATCACAGATTGTCTGTGCCTTTGACCTCATAAAGCTCTCTGCTGCCTTCTGCTAAGTAAGTAGCTCACATTTACATAATTTACTAAACTGGAAACAAGTTACCATTTCGGTTAAATGATACATTTTGGATAGACCCAGGCTAAACGTCTTCAACCAGCGAGATCAATTTCGACTTAATGAAGATTTAAAATATATGTACTCATTTTACTAGTTAATGTTTGTGTTTATTTTTTTTACTAATATCCGATCCAGAAAAGTAGATTCTTGCAAAACCAATTTAATGATGCTAGAGAAATCATTGTTAAATAGATGTCATTTCCTTTGATATCTCATGGAATGGAAATTAGAATGGCCATGTATGTTCTCTTTCTGCCCAAACCCAGTGCTTTAAATAACCATTACTCACCGGTATTAAGTACCTGCACTTTTCAATTTTCAACCTTTGAGTACCGGATTTTCTCCTTCTTCAAGGAGAGTACCAGCACTCAGAGGAGCACAACGACAGGATCACTGGCATGAGTGTGTAAGCGTGTCACTCTACAGCCGTGCATCGGTGTTGCTCGAAGCTAGTGGTCTTCAAACTTTAATGCCTTCACTCCCAGCCCGTCATAGTGCAGGATACATTGACTCTGTGCAGTTAATCCCATTGTAGGTGGTGTGCGATGGCTGCCTGTCCCATGCGAAACGGGACAAAATCAGAGTTGTATCAAGTTATTATTAACTTTTTGGGAAAATCTGAGTGGTTTCGCTCAACAGTAGACTTTGGAAAGCAAGAGGCAGTGTGAAAAAACAATTGAAATCTGTGTGGACACAATTTTACAAAGGCAAATAATTAAGTTGCATTCAGTTTCCCTCACTGCCCTGTAAGAGAGAAAGTGAAAGTAGAAAGGATTTAGAAAGTTGGTAGAGTGAAAAGAGGGAGAGCGAGCAAGAGACATAGGGACCGACCGGGACAAATTCCATAGTGATTGAATTTGTGAACAGTTATTAAGACCCAATTCAATCAAACAACTGTGAAATATCAACTGAGCCCCCTCCAGCGCCACTTTTTTTTCCCTCTGCTATTTCGAACTTAACATATGCAATGCACTTCTGCCCAAAGTAAGCCACCCTTATGCTTTAAATGGGTTCTGCTACAACATGTTGCATTTCATTATGGGTCTCTGGTTTGCTTGTGGTGGCGCCAGTGTTTTCATTAAGAATTTTGTGCAATATAGGCAGGACGACTGGAATTATGCAGCAGTGGAGGACCAAATTATGCAGCAGGGTTCACTAAATTATGCAACAAGAAAGGCAAATTATGCAGCCTAATGCTGTACATTTTAGGATAGTATTACTTCCATTATTTTGTCATTTTTAGGTCTCACCTGCGTTGCAGCACATGCGCTGCTCGCTGGCGAGAGACTTTGTAAGAGAGTAGATTTCAGAAAAGGGCTTTAAGCCCCGCCCTCATTTCCATTGGCTGGCGTCACCGTTTATGCTAAACGGTGGCCTGCCATTGGAAATTAGGGGTTTTGAGCAACGCCCTTTTGCCTCTGATCCGGACTGGGTCGCCTGCTTTGCTGCTGTCGCAAAGCAATTTCTTATCTTTATGGGGGCCAGCCATCTGTTTTCACTCTGCCCCGTGTTTAAACAAGCAGCTGAATGAAAACAGATGGCAAACCTTTCTTTAGTTATTGCAGGCCACATTCCGTCGATGGTGCCCTAAGAGCTTACCATGACAAAAGATTCAAGGGAGCCATTGCCCAAAGACAGCATAAAACAATTGACAGTCACGCTATAACGAGCACATAGCATTGCAGAATTCCTAAAACCGAATACGGACATATTTATTTTTATACTTGTACTCCTGTATATCAAATAGAAAGTTATAAGCACACATTTGTTTGACCAATATATTTAAGCGATGCAAACTAAAATTGTAACTTTTTTTTTTTTTATCTTAAAACAGGCAAGATTTTGAAACAAACTGGAAAAACTCCACGTAGGCACTGTGACAAAAAATAAAGTTTTACTGTAGGTTTGTTAATTGATTTTAAGGAGAAGTGAAGTGTTTACTGCAGAGACTTTTCAGCGTTGCAGCCAGTCTGAGATGATCAGCAGTGCATGCCTCGCATAGCTTGTCTACATAGTAATGTCACGGGATAAGAAATAGCAATGCTGCTTCCTCGGAGCAGTGCTTGTCTGGTTTCTCTTTCTTAGCACAGCTAGGTCATTCCTGAAGTCCTGTTTGCGCCTTTGCTTCTTTACCCTCTGTTTTTTGTTAATATGACGCTTTATTTGCGTTTGTGGTTTACTACGCTCGCGTGTTAAACCTGTAAGAGTTTTAGTGAAACACCTCTTCGGACCTGGACGGAAAATCTAGGTTGGGAGCAAGATGGCGGATGCATCTGTATCCGAGTGAGCAGCAGAGACTAGCTCGCTGCTAGTCACTCTCACCTGCAGCTGTCCCTGGGCGTTCGCTCTTCCTCTTTTCATCCGGACGGAGTTGCTGAGTTGCGGGGGAAGATTCTCCATGGATTTTCGATCATCGGTGTGATCCACGAGTATGCGGCAGGCTGCCCTATTCAAATATCGTCGTTTTCTTCAAGTTGCCTGGCGTGTGGCGACCGTTACCACTGGCTTGCTATCGCGGCGGTATCATCTGGCTACTGAACCACGACTGTGCTGGATTCGGGACTCTTCGTTAAGACCAGTTGCCATCAACGGACGGATTAAAAACCAAGAAGCACTGGGGAAGCGAGTACAGAGAAGGGGTCAGCGATGGGACCCAAACCAACTACCAGGGCAGTGGCGGCGGCTGCCGCAACAGTTAGTGGTAAGCCGGGCAACTATGGAACTGTTTCGAATACACAAACAAAAGTTGCTGAACCTATACAGAAGGATAGCAGCCCGAGTAGCACTCCTGCTGATTCTGGTAATCCCACTCCACATAAGCTACACGAAGCCAACCTGGTGCATGCTGGGAGTTGTAGTGTCACTCCCCCCCCAAAAAATACCGTGTATGTTTAAAAAAGGGAATAAGACATTAGATAAGTATAAGGATAATTTTAAAGATAACCTGAACTTAAAGACAGTTGGTGACTCACTGGTTGATCCTGAATCCTGTATATTACATCCAAGTGATAAACCCCTGGACAATCCTTCTGTGTTTAGTGGCGATAGCATGAATTTGGTAGTCCCGGCTCCTCTCCCCCTCTCCAGCAATGACGCACGCCTGACGGTACAGACTGGTGCTTCCAAAGTAGATGGTGGTAAAAAGGATTTGGTTACCGCTTTGAACCCACAGTTAAAATCCCAGGGTATGTCTTCTGATAACATTGCTGGTTCCACTTCTGGCTCTATATCCCATGCTAATTCTCAGGAGCTGGTCGATAACATTGTGGACGCACATTTGATTGACTCTGCAGGGAATTTTTACTCAATGTCGGATCTATCAGCCGCGCTGGAGGTGGAAAGCTCAGATCGGGATGGGGATGAGGAATGGAGAGACGATGCTAGTATTTCTAACTCAATTGCTGGGGTTCAAGATAATATTAATCACTCCAGTGAAAAAGGGTCAGTCAACGGTGACACTCCGTCTGCTCGAATGGAGTTGGGGGGGGGGGGGGGGGTGAGGAAAATACTGTCCTAAGGGGGGGGGTCCTTATCAGCAAATCTAGACGCTGCTAATCATCAAGGATCTCTTGCTCTTATCTCTCCTTCTGGAAATACTCATCCAGATTCAAGCGATTCATTGCAGAGTTCTCAGACATCAGGGGTTACCTTAGATATGCTGTACCAAGTGATGGTTCAACACCGGGAAGAAACCAGAGCCGAGAACTTGCGAACGCAAGGGGTCTTACGTAAGCTCCAAAATAATGTAAGGCGGGTGATAAAAACATGCAACGAAAACTCTGCTAGAGTACAGGAGGCTGAGGGGAGGATCTCTGCTATCGAAGACGTGTTGACTCAGCAGAGTTCCCAGGTTTCTACTCTTGCTAATCTAAAGGAGGACTTTAATTGGAAGCTTGTGGATTTAGAGAACAGATCACGACGCAATAATCTGCGCATTCTGGGCGTTCCCGAAGGAAGTGAAGGGATTAATACTCGACAATTTATTATAGAGCACTTTTCTGAAGCTTTTCCGGAGCTTACCCAATGGCAGTGGGACCGCGAGATTCTCAGAGCACACAGGTTCCCTTTCCAACCCAAGAAGATTTCTGGAATGACCTCTAACAACCAATCAAGAGCTATTTTGATTTCGTTGAATAACTTTCTGGCCCGTGAAGCCCTGTATGATCTTGCTCGGCCAGATCGTAAACGAAGGGGAAAGGGTCTGGACTTTTTTGTTCGTCCTGACTATTGTCACTTTACTTTTCAACAACGTTGGCAATTTCGCCAACTTATCCCTTCATTTCAGACGAAGGGAGCCCAAGCTTTCCTTCTTAACCCTTCGAAACTTAAGGTTATTTTTAAGGAGAGAACTCAATTTTTTTACTTCGGAGAGCGTAGCAAAAGAATTTCTTTCCAAGATGTGATGATCTAATCCCAGCTGGACTTGTTTTTGCCTTTTGGACTAAACCCTATTTAGGGGGCCCACTTTCTTTAATCATTTATTTTGGTTCTATTTTTTTTCTTTGCTCTTGTTATAGGTGGGCCTATTTCTCTTCACAAGCATTTACTGGTTTTCTGTTTAGCAGATGAGAGTGCGCAGCGAGACGCATTATGCTTCTCAGACCATCACTATCAGGGACTGTTCAGTCCCTTTGCCCCTTATGGGTGGGGGTGGGGTCGGGGGAGTGGGTCAAACAAGTACAGGATTATTGCAGTTAATTTGTATTCCAGTTTAGCAGAGGAAGTTATGGAGGCTTTGTATTTTATAGATTTAAGCTTTCTCGTTTTTTTGAATTCTGAATTATGTAAAGAGTGGGGAGAAATGATAAATATACAAAAAAAACAGAAAGGATCTTAAATGGCCAACTTAAGAGTTTGTTCTTGGAATATCTGTGGGTTGAACAATAAGCAAAAGAGGGGTATGTGTGCCCATATTATTCAAAGTATGCGAATAGATGTCCTCTGTTTGCAAGAGACACATTGACTTGGAATAATAGAAAATGTTTAAATGATCTAGGAATGCATCTTGTGGGATGTACGAGTCAAGGAACTACTACCAGGGGGGTGGCAGTTCTCATCAGAAAGGGGCTAGGGTCATGTAATCGTGTCAAAACTGATCAGCTTGGAAGATGGGTCATAATAGAATTGTTTCTAGATGGTAGACAAATGACTGTTCTATATATGGCCCTAATTCTGATGACCCTGAACTTTTTAATTTTTTAAGTGTCGAACTAGCTGGTTGGCCCACTCCATTAATACTTTGTGGAGATTTCAATATACATATGGACAGATGTTAACCTCAGTTCAGAGATTCCTTATTCTGGGCTTAAGAAGAAGGTTTACAAGGCACTAAGAGGTTTAGTTTCAGAGGTTGGCCTCTCTGATGTAGGGTTTGTAAAAATAGATACAGCACCGGGATTTACGTTTTTTTCAGCCCCACACCGGAAAGTTGTTCGCCTAGATTATTTTTTTGTGTCTTTGGTACTTTTAAATAATATTACCTATGATGTATTACCCAGAATAATTTCAGATCACAACCCCATATTAATTGAGATTAAGTATGGATTAGGTTTATCCCCAAAGATAAATTCTTGGACATTTGAACGTAAACTTCTGGTTGATCCATTGTATATTGAACACATGTCTAATTGGATTAAGCAATTCTTTGATATTAATCGTGGTTCTGCCTCCTCTCAAATGGTTTGGGATTCGTTTAAGGCCGCGGTCCGGGGAGAAACTCTGTCATACTCTATTAATAAACAAAGGTCTTCCCGGGCCCAACTTATTATTTATCAGAAGTTAGTATTAGAGTGGGAGGCTAAATTAGTTTCCGCTATTACTGCAGCCTAAGATATTGAACCTATCAAATCACCACTTGCCATACACAAATCTAGGCTCTATGAGGTCTTTGCCTTGAAATTAGCGGAGCAGGTCACAGCGTTTCACTCTCAAATTTATGAAGTGGGGGAAATGACAGGGCGGATTTTGGCTAAAAGGCTTAGGCAGCATAAAGTGTTCAATACTGTGAGTGAGATTCAAGGTGACTCGGGTCATATCTATACTCTACCGGAAAAAATTTGAGGTTTTTTCGTTTATTCTATAGCAAACTCTATACTGAGGAAAATGTATCATACTCATCGGAATCCTTGTTAAATTTCTGTGGAACCGATAACATTTCCAAGCTAACTGAGGCCCAATCTGTAGCATTAGATGCAGAAATTTCATGGGATGAAGTAGAGGCAGCTATTCTCTCGCTGGCTTCTGGGAAAGCCATGGGGCCAGAGGGTATACCATTAGAGTTTTATAGAGTATTTAGATCCCTCCTTAAACAAGATTTTCTTCGGATTTGCATAGAGGCTCAAAATGCGGTTGCACCCCCTTCCTGGAGTCAATGGACAATCATGGCGTTTCTCAAAAAAGGCAAACCCCATCTTCTTCCTTCATCTTTTAGACCAATATCCCTTATTAATTCTGATGGTAAGGTTTTTTCAAAGATCCTAGCAAATCGTATATCCAGGGTAATCTCTACAGTAGTAACGCCTTTACAGCATGGCTTTATTCCTCATCGAGATACCTCGGACCATGTTAGGCGAGTAATTACTTTAATGGATCGGGCCGAAACGATGGTGTGTGATTTAGGTATTACCCTGTTGGATGCCGAAAAGGCATTCGACAGGGTAGCATGGTCATATTTGTGGGAGATGTTAGCAATAAAAGGGTTTGGTCCACGCATCATCCTTGCCTTAAAATCTCTCTACGTATCCCCCACATGTTGTATAAAATTGGGCTCTAAAAAAATCTCTTCCCTTTCCTATTTCCAGAGGTACTCGTCAGGGCTGTCCTTCTTCCCCACTTTTGTTTGCCATTTATATAGATATATTTCTAAATAAACTGAATTTAGCATCTGAAATACCTCCAGTTTCCGTTGCTAATAGTAATTACAGAGCGCTTGCCTATGCTGATGACATTATAGTACTTACAACTAACATCTTGAAAGCTCTTCCAGTGGTTGAAGACCTGGCCATTTAGTTCGGGGCCTTTTCTGGGTATAAATTGAACATAGCGAAAACACAGAATGTATTTATAGGTCAGACCCCTCCCCCATCGATTCCTTTAGTATCCGTAGCGACTTATCTGGGTATTCAAATCACATCCCCTGTATCAGATATTCCAGCTATAAACTTTAACCCGGTTCTTTAAAATGCAAACTCTACACTTGAACGGATTGATCACCTTCATTTATCTTTAGTTGGTCGGAACAATGTGTTAAAAATGATCATACTTCAAAAATTTCTTTATATGTTTCGATCCATTCCACTTGAGTTTCCCCTGACTCTTTTTAAACAATTGGAAAGATTGGTATCCAGGTTTATCTGGGGTTACAAAAAACATCGTAGGGCATATAAAAAGATGATCTTACCAAAATCTAGGGGGGGATGGGGAATTCCGCATTTTTTGTTTTACTATGCTGCTTCTGTTCTTCAGTTTATTTCTCCCCTGATTATTGGGGAAAAAGTAAGGATTCCTCAGAGTCATTCACCCTCTATATATGAACTTTTAATGGGAGAGGAATGCCGGGGCTGTTTTCTCAAAAATACAGAACCAAGTTACTATAAAAAAAATTAATTTAAGACGTTGAAAGCAGCCTTTGGGGTATGGAAGTTAGTCAGGCATCAATTTGGAATTATGAAACTATTGATTTATACATCTCTTTCTGCCTCTAAAATATTCCCTCCAGCTTTTCAGGATGCAGTCATGTCTAGATGGCGAAATAAAGGAATTTACTGTGTGAATGATATATGGCAGGATAGCCGGTTACTAACCATCGTGGAATTAACTGAAAGGTATAAACTTTCAATGCAGGATTATTTTAAATAGTTACAGATTCATAGTTTTTTCTGTTCTCTGTCAATGTTGGAAGTAGCCGGCATTGTAAGGATCCCACTTATTGATAACCTTTTTGTTAAAAAACGAATTGGTTTTTACTATAGACTTTTTTTGGATACTTGTCTAGATGATTTAGCTGTTCATGCAGCAAGATGGGCTGAGAGGTTAGGTACTAAGGCTATTTGCTTAGAAGAATCAATTACTTTGGCTAATCTGGTTTTGGTTACTGGTAGATCACGTACTCAGCATTATATGGCTGCATTTGATCTATACTACACGCCTTTAAAAAATTTAAAATGGGGTGGGACGGCGGGAACAGTATATAATAGGTGTGGTAGTCAGGCTGCAGATTCAATACATATGTTTTTTGCCTGCCCGCGGTTAGCACCCTTTTTGAGGCAATACAGACTTTTTTTAACACAGTGCTTGGGTCTTCACCTACTCTAACGGGGGAACTTGTTTTGATTGGTGTGAACTCAGATACGTTATCAGAAGGAAAACAAGCCTTTTTATTTATTTCTATGGTTTTAATTAGGGCCTGCATAACTCAAGAATGGATTAGTTCATCTCCTCCCTCATTTGAAGCATGGAGAGCGCGTCTCTTAGCCTCCTTTAATATAGAAAAAGCTATTTATAGAACAAAAGGCAGAAGGAAAAGGTGCTTTGGTAGAAAAATCTGGGACCCTCTTCGGCACTGGATTCAGGGGGAGCTGGCCTGAACAATATTATTATTATTGTAATTGCATTTCTTGTATCTTTTGTTTTTCTTTTTTTTCTTCTTTTTCTCTGTTAAATTTTTCCATTTGTACTTTTTGAATTGTCAAGCTTGTAGTAATCCTGTATGTCTTGCAAAAAATAAAAAATATTTAAAAAAAAAAAAAAAAAAAAAAAAAAAAAAAGGAAAATCTAGGTTGACTAGGTGGAGCGTGCTCCCTTTGTGTGCGTCTCTGGGAGGTGAGCTGCCTGTGGTGAAGGTCAGGGGAGGGTCATTTGTAAAACATGCCACAGGCTGGAGTCAGAACTTCACGCCACCTAGCACAGTGCGTGGAATGCGCCGCACTCCGAGGCACCGCAGTGTTGGAGAGATTCATCTTTAAGGTGGCAGCTGCCCTAGAAACTTGTAAACAAGTGTGTGTCTCTTTAACTCGCGTTGTCCTCTCATACACTTCTTCTTTCAGACGTAGAGAGCAGCTAGAAAAGCTCACTGATAGAACCAACCACAGGACATATATTGTATCTTTATGGGTTTGTATTATTTAGTAAGAACCTAAACCAAATAGGAACACGTCACACGGGTTCACGTATGTTGACACTAGTCGAAGTAGTCTACGTTCTATTAGATGTCAGTTTCAGAGTTGCATAACCAGCGCAATGGCACCTGCTCTTTACGTGTACAAGTCAGGACTATTGACATACCATGAAAGGGAAGGATGCTTTGGGCTTCAAAATGACTAATGGCCATAATGCTGATATCACATGACCTTTAACCCTAGCATTACACAAATGAAAGGCCTTCAAATACAGTGGGGCACAGGCAGGGTCTCTTCAGATCTGTAAACAGTGGAAACAAGCATTGAAAATGCAATAGGTCTCGCCTTTCATTAAGTTAAAGCCATTTGCTTTGATATACAATACCATTAGCAAAGCAAATGGCTTTAAACTTAATCAAAGGCGAGACCTATTGCATTTTCAATGCTTGTTACATATGGTAACACTGTCTGAGAAAAGATTTCACCTAAGCAGTACCAGTCTAATGCCCAAATACAGCAATAAGCAAACTTAAGATGACCAGACAGCCTTTGCTAAGGGCCTTCCACTGAACAGGAACATGTGGCACCATGTTTTTAATAACTTTTGATCCTTTAAGCTGGATCCTTTTTTTAAAAAAAAACCTGCAGATTATGCAGCAAATGACAAGGTGGCAAATGCAGCAATTCCATTGTTATGCGGAAAACGCTGTAGACGCAAAATTGCATAATTCCAGTGGCCCCGAATATAGGGTTTCAAACCAGTGCCCTGAACTGTATGCACCAGGTGTTTGACCACTTGACAAGCTAATACTGCTTGCCACTGATTTTTGGGCTGATAGCTCTTTCTGGTATATGATCTGTATGAATCTCAGTCTGTGAGGCTAACAATGATTGCCTGGCGGTTTGGCTGAGTTGTATAACCTTGAGTTCTGAATTTACAAATTTAGATAATTCAAAAGGAGATGGAGATAAAAAGGAGAAGAGACACAATCTGGATATAGGGTGAAAAGGAGGAATAGGAATGAGAATAAGGGTTGAAAAAAGAGTGAAGGGAAGGTATTAAAGAAAGATGGGAACACAAAGATGATAAAGAGTGATAGAAGAAAGGAGGGGTGAAGACGAGCACTAATATGTAGATGGCAGGAGGATTCAAACAGGGAATCAGAGATATAGTTAGAGACAGGACAGAAGGAACTGATGGAAACGATGAAAGAGTTGAAGAAAAAATAAGAGAAAAGAAAATGTACAGTTTTGGGCTAAAAATAAGCTACAAATGCATCACTTTAAGGGGTTTCCATTTTCATTAAGTAAGTAGCTTGGCTCCAAAATTCATCGAAAGAATATTTTTTCCTCAGTTAAATTTAAATGCTGAAATGAAGGGAAAAAAACAAAACATATATATTATACATCCAAAAGAGACTCGTGGGCCCTTTCAATGCCAATAAAAACACACAAGATGAACTATGGATTCAATTTCAACTTTGCCAGATATCTTGCAACAACATAGGGTAAATATTTAAAGCATCAATGCTTATTTTTTTTTTTTTAGCCACATGGAGTTCCACAACCCTTATTTTTTTTAGCCACATGGAGTTCCACAACCCTTATTTTTGTCCTTCAAATATTTACATTAATGTACTTCATTATTTTGTAACTTTTAGACTGACGCCGCAGTTTAGGTGAATAAACATTACTTAATTCAAGGAAATCACAAAAAATACATTAACGGAAGCACCATAGCTGAATCAACTGGAAAAATATAGGCAAAAAAAGAGGCAGAACATGTCGACAAGAGAAAGATCATGGTATGTCCTTATGTAGGTTTTTTCCCAGGCTGCACACAGTATTCATGTTTTCGGGAAAGTTTAAATTCAAATGTTGTTCATGTGCCATAAGTGCAGAAGCAAGCTGCACGCATTTGAAATTTTAAAAAAACATTGCTAAATACCATTTTGCACATTCAAAAATAATAATACAGATAGCAGAAATGTTGCTTTGTCCTCATGCACAAACTATTTTAAATTCTCGGTTACAAAAGGAGTACTCCGTGCTCTGGGTGTCATTAATAAATGCTGCATCTTTTTTGTACTTTGCAGCCGTGACCTTGCTGTAAAGGTGCTAGATGAGCAAGACATAACGTGTGTGAATGGCAAAAGTTATATATCTAAACGCCCATACCCTCTTCCTTCAATCATTCCTTCCCTTTTTTGAAAATAAATAATCTAAACTTTTTTTTCGGATATCTCAGATTGTTCTGCATTGTAACAGTATTGTTTAAGTATTCCCAACTGTGGATTTTGAAGCGGGTCCGTGTATTGTTTCCAGGGCCGGTTCTAGGCTTTTTGGGGTTTGTGCAGAGAATAAGTGTAGGTACTCACCTAATTTATAATCACAAGAAAATAGGTCTCTTGTCACACTAGTATCCGTTATTTTCCTCAATTTATCACACACCCCATAGTCCGCACTTACTTGTTGTTTGATGTACTCACCAAATTGAGCTGTAATCTAAGGGTGGAGTTTGGTGCGGGGCTAAGAGCAAAGCAATTATTAACAAGATAAAGACTTGCTCAGGGCACAATTACAATGTCTTTAAAAGCAACGTCATGTTTAAGGCTACAACTCCCAAATAAAGGTATAGTCACGTCGTCACTTCCTCCCTTTTATTGAGGCTCCTCGCACGCTCGCGGCTCAATAAGCAGGTACACTTGCTAAAAATAAAAAGTATACTGACGGGGGCAGAATAAATTACCTGTATGGACGAAGAATGAGCAGCACGGCTCTGCTGCGGTACATTTATGACTGGACGTACTCGATCCTCACGCGGCTTCTTGGCAGACATCACGTAACAAACGCTATCACAAGAACCTGGACTTCCAACACAGGGAATAAGTACATTAAGTGACACCGGTACAGGTTCACTACCGACTCGAAGCGGGAGCACCCCTCCCTCCTTCCTAAAAAACGCGCCAACGTAAACTTGTGGCAGTCAGACCAGCACTGTAGATAGCAGAGCGTATCGATGAGCGATGCGCTGCTTCTATATACAGGCCAAGAGCAATATTTTTATGTGATTGTTTTGAAACGTATCGCGTCAAACCTGACGTTTTAAAACTGGAGACTATTGAGTTCTCATAATGAAAAAATAACAGCAAACTTCAGGCATCTAGAACGTCCCGAATTCCAATGTAAACTAATGACAATGTCTCCACATTTCTCACTCGAGCTTTGGAGTGGTGTTTATGATTATTAAGCATAAATAGCCTTTTCATATTTATTTATAAAGATTGATTCAGGGGTTTATACTTATAAGCGCAGTACCATTTTCCAGATATGACAAATATAATGTGTAGTTTAAGATGTTATGTCCAGGGAAATGTGCTTATACCAACTTTAGTTAACGTAGGTCTTGACTGAATTCGAAATCTCAACTCTACGTGCAGTCATTTTTCAGCATGGTCATCTTCATTTCCTTCTCACTGCACACAGATGTGAGAGCTGTTTCTCTTTTGACTGCTAAATGCATTAGAATTGTGCTTACCCTAACATACAACATATCAATGGACACAATTCAGGTGGTAGACTCCTGATTTTGTAAGCCAAAAAAGGCTTTATTTTGACTGTCTCCCGCCTGAAATTGTCTCGGCTTCCATATAAATTAATGGTGGAAATCCATCCTTCCGGTTCTTTTTTTAATTTTTATTAAATCTCCCACTTTCCTCTCCTAAAATGTAGGCATGCATGCTCTAACATAACCTGTGTTTACATTGTCCTCCATTTTGAGTCCCTTTCGTCATACACCACGTGACAATTACTATTATTGTTGCTTCCTCATTCTATCTAACGAATTGCAAGTGATCCAGCGCAAGACTGGGAAAATGGAGAACAACTTATACCAATATCCTCCCTGCGTCGCAGACCCGTCGTCACACATTCTTATTCATACACACAGTCATTGGTGAGGCCCATAACACCAACCTTCACATGCCATCAATCACAAGTCTACACACACAGGAAGGATGAGTAATTCAAGCGCTGGATATGTGGGGGAAACACCTTATAACCTATAGGGAAAGAAGACTTATTTTACAAAATATACATTAGCATTTGTCGCCTATAGATCCCTAATCCTAAACATCAAGGCACTCCACCCACTTGGTCGGCGGACCAATTAGTTGGATTGGTTGATGGTGATTTAGAACCAGCTAAAACTCATTTTAAGAATCTGAATCCTTATTTCTCTAAATGAAACACCACAAACTCATATTTTCTTATTAATCAATTTTTGTTTATCTAAATTTTCATAATGATCTATATTTGCATTTGTCTCGTCAAAGTTGAGAATTCTAGATTAATTGAAGTAAATTGCAGAACATCAACATATTTACCTAATCTGGCTATTTGGGGTCCTCTAATTCATTGGCTCTGCATAACCGAGTTTGTTGTAAATTGTCCGAATAAAGCAGGCCAAGGCTCAAAGTCCAAAGTCATCTGCTCAGCACGTTACAGTCCCATATTTTATCAAAGGACCAGAAATCGTGCATGCATCTATCATAGCCTGCGAGGTTTGGAAAGGTTTGCAGTCATCAAGCGGTCAGGCAGCATCTGGACCATCAAGACAAAGACGTTGCAGTAGTTTTTTTTTTTTTCCTAACCCACTACCCTTTTTATAATGAAAATCAGGTTAACATGATACATTTTTAGGCCAAGAACAGTGGTGATTGGCTGGTTGGGATTGTCCGATTCTTATTCCCAGATTCTCAGTACAGTTCGAGGGGTGAGGTCACTAGTCCGCTCTTGTATCGGCTTGTTCCGGTTTACTGTAAGGTTGATTGTTCCCTTATCTTGGCAGTCCACCAAATTCTTATCCTTGACCGGAATCATGATGAGTAAAGGTCGCTAAGAAGTTCACGATACTGTCCGTACATGCGCAGATTACGCCGCGCCTCACGAGACGATGGCCATTTCTGCTTGCGGTGACAGCGGCCATTTTGGATTAGGCCCCGATGTCAACTTAAGCAAAACAAACACCAAAGAATAATTAATACATAGAAATGATGATTCTAATGTTAACCCCCTACTAATCCCTTTATGTGTTTGTACTTATCTAGCATATAGCGACATTTAAAGCCATTATATTCACCTTTTCCGATCCTCCACGAAGATGCAAACGTCACAAAGCAACATATCATGCGATATATTATTACCACATATACTATTATTAATATGCGTACAGATTTTAGCTATACAAGTTATTTAGCCATGCAAATAGCAAATCCCTCGTGTTGTTTATGTTTTTATAATGTTGATTAGTATACATGCAACACTCGTTTAATAATATTATAGTTAATAGATTATATTAATTAGTATTTCATACAAGAATAGAGGAGGTATACAACATTTTGCACTACCTGCTCCATCAATCCCCCCTTTGGTGATTATATCACCACACTACCTAAAATTTTGTAAAATGTTCTCATAAAAAGAAATGAATTCGAAATGTCTTAAGTTTTGTTAGTTCACATTTCTGTTTCACCCATCTCTTCTTCTCTTGCTCTTCTATACATACTATCTTTCATCTCTTCTTATTCTACTTCTTCAAATTCTCTTTCTCGTCTTTTATTCTCCCTCTCCTTCAAAGTTTCTCTTTTCATGTTTTTCTGTATTTTCTTTATTTTGCAACATAAACATCCTAGTCTTAAAATTAATACTAAAATTATCACACATGTTAATGGAAATAGGATCTTACCTATAAATGTACTACCTAATTTTAATAGGAAATCTTTAATAAAAGAGAATTTCTTACCAATCTTTTCCCAGACACCTTCAACCTCCAGTGGTGCAATTTCTTCATGCAAATCAGTTATATTTTTAATGTATGTCTTTAGATCTTGACTTTTGTCAGGAATGTAAGTACAACAATGTTGAAGTTTCAGCATTCCACAGACTCCACCCTCTTTCACCAAAATTATGTCAAGGGCAAGTCGATTTTGCATTACCATGGCACGCATGGCAACCATCTCAGTATTTATCAATAAAAATCCTCCAGCAGTGCTTGTTGATTGTTTTCTACTTTTATGTGCATTCAGAGATATTCCCACTGCTGGTATCAATGCTCCAAAAATGTCTCCTACAATTCCTGACCAAGATTCTCTTTTTCTACGTGTTATTTGGCTACCTAACTCATGTACACCATCTCTTCCCCTTCCCACATGGAATATCTTTGGGAAAACCAGACCTATATAACATGTGCCAAACCAATGGTCTGGTAACCGATAGTATGCTTTGTTCCCACAGATAAAATATAATCCAGGAAAGACTGGATCATTTTCTCCTTTAAATCCCCATCCACCCATGATTCGACAGGTATCATAGCAATCACTCGTGCCTACAAAATAATTATCATATGCAGTTTGATTCCTTCTAATACACAACTTTCCTTCCTGAGGCCAATCTAAAGCCATTGTTGGACTAGCTTCTCCTTTCAAATGTTTTTCTCTTTCAACGTCCCAGACTGTCTTTTCTTCTTTTCCCTCAGATACTTTCTTTTGCATTTTCAATCTTCTTTCTTCAACCCTATTCAAGAAAATCCTTTCCTCCTTCTTTAAGCTGCAAGTTAGATTATTTCTAAATATGGACTCTAATGTTAGTTCTTTAGTTTCTAAGAAAAATTCACCTAATATCTTTGCAGGTTTTATTTTATTCAATTGGTTAATTACAGTTATTTGTGAAAATATGTTATGAAAATATGTTATCTACATCCGAAAAAAGTAATATTCTAATTTCACTATTTTGTAAAACAAACTTGCTATTACACTACATGTTATTTCATATGTTACTGGGAGGTGATGATAGGTCACTCCCTCTGAAACAGATGCAGGTAACTGCATACAGACGTAGCAGTCCCTCACATCCATAGTCTTTACGTATTCGTATAGTAATTTTGAAAATACATTGTTAGAGAAATCATTTATAGACCTATCTTTATGTAAGTCATTTCTATCTATTTTAGTCGGGTATACTTTCTGAATCTTTTCTACATTAGTTTTAGTCTCACTATGTCCTTCTATTGTTTCTAGTGTAACTTTAAATGAAATCATTTAAGCCAACGCACTCCATAGAAGCATTAGTAATCCTGTACAACAATAACACATTTTAAACCATCTTCTAAGAAATACACATGTAGCTTTTCTACTTTCTGTGTTTGCCATTTCGAAAAATGATCAGTGTCTTTTGACTTAGCCTCTTCTACTTCACAACTAATTTTGTCTAACCCAAGGCTCTAAGCACCTACTTGGTTCTATCAGTTATGTCTTTTCCTGTAATGTCTTGCCGTCCCATTTGGGTCACTTTTGGTCTTCTCAGTTTGGCATTTGATCGTCTTTCACTTTCCTTTCATAATCTTGGTACAGAACTTCCTGAACATCCGTCTCTTCTCCAATATCGGACAAGATAACTCTCAGTATTTCCGATTCTTCGTCTTCTTCAACCACTTCTGGTACAGTCACCTCTAGATCACCTTGGTTGTCCGCCTCTTCTTTTATTTCAGGCAGTGCCACATATGACCATTCCTGCAACTTCATCTTCTGGTTAGGTTTTCTCGTTCTCTTATTTTCTTCCACTGTTGCTTTTTCCCCTTCTTTCAATCTTTCTTGGCTTGTTACTTCATTACTTGTTCAGCTCTAGATGAATTCACTCTTGACAATCTGTATCTCAATCTCTTTATTTTATTTGGCCAAATTTAATCTCTTGCTGATCCCTTCAATTTATTTCCTTTTTCATTTTTCGCAGTTCGCCATGTTCTCTTTCTTAGAACTCGACCTTCTGGTACTTCTTCATCACTGTCTTCCGATTCAGTTTCAACCTGAATTTTTCCTTCAACTGTTCTCCTTTCCACCACTTCTATTTTGTTCCCTACTTCAGTTCCTCTTCGTGGTTCTTCCACACAATCTTCCTGCTGACTAACCGTCCCTTCCTCTAACTGGATGTGTGAGTTCCCTACAACTCCTCGGTGGTCTTCCGCAAAAATCTTTCCCTCACTTTCTGTATCTGGCACCTGACTATCTACTTTTGTTACTTCAAGTGGAATTTCTCTCGACTTTTCATCAGGAACTTCCTTATCGAAAATTTCTTTAATTGTCTCTTCACTGCTTTTCTCTTTTCTAGTATGTACCTGTACTTGTTCAGTCTCTGATTCTGAGCTGGTGTCAGAAATCTGCAACTTCCTCCTCAAGGGAATTTTTTCTGGAGCAAAAGTCAAATTTGATATGACTCCCCCCTTTCAGGATTTTGTCTTGTTCTTGTGTCCTCAGTATCAGATTCAGAACTAGTTTCCGATTCTTCAAAGTACTCTCCTTCCTTGTTATCCACAGGGTTTGGAATTCGCAAGGTATGACTAGCATGAATCCAGTTCTTTACACCTGCACACTTCACAGCTGTTGTTGCAGTTAAAATCACTTGTCGTGGTTTTCCCCAACGTGGGACCAACAGTTCCTTCTTCTGTGCCCTTTAATTCTCACCCAGTCACCTGGGCTTACATCATAAGTTGGCTTCTTTTCAAGGGTGGGAGCATCCGATCCAACCTGATGAAACACAGAATGAATGGAGTCAGCCAACCCCTTACAGTAATCCAACACCAAGTCATCAGATATAGGCAACAGCTTGTTGACTGGTATGAATACATGCCTCATTGCTCTCCCCATCACAATTTCGTGGGGACTCAAACCTGTGTTCCTATCTGGAATTGATCTAATAGTCATGAGTACTAGAGGCAAGACATCAGGCCATTTCAAACCTGTGGCTAAACACATCTTTCCCAATCTGTTTTTAATGGTGCCATTTACTTGTTCCACCACACCAGAAGCCTCTGGGCGATAGGCACAATGTCGTTTTTGTTGTACATTCAATGCTTCACAAATTAGCTTCATGATTTCATTATGGAAATGTTTTCCTCTCTCTGACTCAATTGTGACTAGAAACCCGAATCTAGGGATGAACTCTCTCAATAGTAGTTTGGCTACTGTAATTCCATCACTTCTTCTTGTGGGATATGCCTCTACCCATCTAGAAAACAGACAGACCATCACTAAAACATACCTCAAACGGTTACGGGGGGGGGGGGGCATTTCAATGAAATCAATTTGCATTCTGGTGAAAGGCCCTCCTTCTCGACCTATCGTTCCTAGGCTTACCACTGTTTTTCTTCCAGGATTGAACTGCTGACATATAAGACATCTTTGACAAAGGCTTTCAGCTACAAGTCTGAATTTTGCATTATACCATGTTTGCTTGAACAATATAATCATTGCATCTCTCCCTACATGTGCTTGTCCATGATACATCCGTGCCATGGCAGACACCATGCTATCAGGCATAAATGGTCTTCCATCCCGATAAACCCACACATGATCTGTTTCCCTTGGTGCACATCCTGCTTTTACCCACTGTCTCATTTCCTCATCTCCTGCTTCTTCCTGTAACTGCCTCACTTCTTCCCATGTATTAGCAATGTTAGTAAACAACAAGGGACATGAATTCATTTCCTTTTCTTTTGCCCGATTTACAGAGTATATCATTAGCAAACTGGTTGCCAGCTGAAATATATTCTCCATTCTTTGAATGTGCAGCACATTTCACAACAGCTAATTGCTTAGGCAGCTGTATCGCCTCAAGCAATTTCCCATCCACTTCAGCATTCCTTATAGGGGTTCCATTTGAAGTCAAAAACCCTCTTTGGGACCAAATTTGGCCAAAATCATGCACTACACCGAAGCCATATTGACTATCGGTTATCATAGTCACTCTCACATTCTTTCCCAACTTACATGCTCTTGTTAACGCAAAAAGTTCAGCAACCTGGGCTGATTTTACTCCTTTTAGGTATGACGCTTCCAATACTGCTGCTACTGTGCATACTGCATATGCTGCACTCAGAATTCCTTCATCTGTTCTCAAGCATGATTCGTCCACAAACATCACATAGTCACTTTCTGTCAAAGGAACATCTTTTATATCAGGACGTGGTTTGGTACAGAAATCAAGCACTTCCAAACAGTCATGATCCACATCGTCTCTGACTTCCACGTTCTCAGCATCAGGCAATAACGTTGAAGGATTCACATTCAGACATCTTACAAGGCTCACATTTGTTGCACCTAGGATGACTTTCTCATATTTAGTCAGGCGACTATGCGTCATGAACTGAGTGCGGCTCCTTGTTAAAAGGATTGCCACATCATGAGGTACAAACACTCGCACAAGATATCCCATCACAATTCCTTCACGCTGTTCCAGACTCTTACAGGTGGCTGCTACAGCTTTCAAACAACCAGGCAATGCCACAGCTACAGGGTCTAGTATAGCTGAAAAATATGCAATTGGTCTCCTCAGTTTTCCATGTTTCTGTATTAATAAAGAAAGTGCACCTCCATTTCTTTTGCTGCAGTAGAGTTCAAACTCTTTCTCATAGTCAGGCATGCCAAGTGCTGGTGCTTCACACAAACTGTCTCTCAATTGTTGAAAGGCTGTTAACTCTTCTTTATTTAATTCAATGGGATCTTTTACAATACTTTTCGTCAGTCGTACCAAAGATTTTGCAATCAGGGAAAAGTTACTTATCCACTGACGACAATATCCAACCATTCCAAGAAACATTCTCACTTCTCTTTGCGTCATTGGGGCTCTCATTCCTTGTATTATCTTGATTCTATCTGCAGTTACTTTTCTCAGTCCTTTTTCAATTTTGTGGCCTAAATATTGTACTTATTTCTGACAGAATTGCAATTTCGATGGGGATACTTTTAGTCCTCCATCTGCCAGATGATTTAGCAGTGCTATGGTATCCACTACACAAGCTTCTCGGGTTTTTGATGCCACAAGTAGGTCGTCAATATACTGCACTAGTACTGAGCTCTCGGGAATCTCTGGGTCTTCTACGGACTTTTTCAATATCTGGTTAAATATTGAGGGGCTCTCTGTATACCCCTGTGGGATTCGGCACCATGCCAAAATACGTTTGCCAAACCGGAACGCAAAAATCTGCTGACTGTCATGATGCAATGGGATGGAAAAGAAAGCATGACACAGGTCAATTACTGTGTACCATTTCGCATCATGAGGAAACTGATACAAAATCACAGATGGATTTGGTACAATAGGACAACATCCCACTACAATTTTGTTTATTTTTCTCAAGTCTTGCACTATTCTAAACGTTTCATTAGGCTTTTTCAGGCCCATAATTGGTGAATTACATGGACTACTCATTATTTCTCTCAAAATACCTTGTTTAATCATTTTCTCTATAATAGGAGTAACTCCTTCAATTATTTTGGGTGTCAATTTGTATTGAGGAATATTTGGGTAACTTATTCCTTCCTTTACGGTTACCTTTACAGGATCTACATTTTTCATTAGTCCCACATCTTCTCCAGTGAAATCCCAGACTTCCGCCTTTACTGTCTTTTTCAGCTCTTTGGGTAGTTCTTCAGGTTTAAATTAAGGGTGGGCGTAGTGGGGCTACGTGAAGCAGCACGTAGTGTGCCCAAATCTACGCACACTACGCGCTTCGCGTAGCCCCACTACGTGCCACCCACCTCCCGCCCGCCCGCCCTCCTTTTAAATAATATCAGCAATGTAAAATAAATTAAAGTAAAGCGACTTACCGTAAGCGCGGCGTCTCCGGGGCTCCCTCTTCTTCGTTTCTAATTTCTTCTGACAAATGCGCATGCGTGGACGCCCGCGCATGCGCATTTCTCGCAAGAAATGCGCATGCGCGGGTGTCCGCGCATGCGCATTTGCCAGAAGAAATTAGAAACAGAAAGAGGGAGCCCCGGAGACGCCGCGCTTACGGTAAGTCGCTTTACTTTAATTTATTTTTCATTGCTGATATTATTAAAAGGAGGGCAGGCGGGAGGTGGGTGGCGGGTGGCAAGCAGCTACGCTTCGCCCTCGGCGTGTGCGTAGCGCTGCCCTGCTTCGCCTACTTCGGAAAGTGCGAAGCAGGCAGCGCTACGTACACTACGTGGGCGAAGCATAGTGCTACGCCCGGGGTTAGTTTAAATACAGCAAATGCCTCAGTAATCTCAGGTTCCATATTAGCCATAGTCATTTTATACAGTACGTCTTCATCAGTGGTCTCGAATGCTATACCATCGGGAGTGCAAAATATGGTGCAATTCATTTTGCACAGTAAATCTCTTCCTAACAAATTTACAGGGCTTGAATCGCACACAACAAAGCGGTGCATTTCAGAAAATTTCCCTATGTTAATTTTTACTGGTTCAGTGAGATACGTTTTAATCTGTCTGTTGGATACTCCAACTACTTGGATTGTTTCATCCGAGAGAGGAAGATTTTTAACATGAGCTGACCTAACAGTTGAACGAATAGCACCAGTATCTACTAGGAAAGTAATATTTTCATCATTTACCTTTCCATCCACAAAAGGACCTGTCTGGTCTACTTCTAGAGTTGCGCCAAGTACGCACTCTTCTTCCTCCCCTCTGCACCGTTAATAGCTTTCTTCCGACTCACTCTCATCGCGTTGTAGCCAATACTGCGAAACAGCACTAGCACGTGGCAGCTTAGTTACCTGTTCTTCGTTGTTTGAATCCTGTCTCATTACTGTATTTCTGAGGATTTACGCTCTGTGGAAAAGGCGGTTTTGGTGCCTGATTCTGTTGGGAAACAACCTGCTGCTGTCGCTGTGGTTGACAACTCACCTCTTTCTGCTCCTGCGAATTCAATGATGCATTATCACCATTAGTACTCGGGGGAAACTTACACTTGGTTTTCAAGTGCCCTATTCTTCCGCAATTATGACATGGCCATTTCTTTTTGGCTTCTTCTATATTAAATTGTCCCTTTCCTTTTCCAACATTAAATTTGGGTTTCATACCTGCACTATTTGCTTGTTCAATCAATTGAGCTTCCTATCTTTCTGCCACTTTTACCTGTGCCCACATAGCTTTTTCTTTTAATTTACGCTGTTTTGCTTCAATTTCATCACTAAAATATTTTGCATGTCTCAGTACTTTGTCTATTATCTTATTTTGCCAGTCCACTGTATGCTGTTTAATTATTTCACTTATTTCTGGTCGTAACCCATATACAAATCGGTATACAAAGTGATTCAAATCTGTTTCACTCAAATTCTCATCACCACTAAACTGCTTAAAGGCGAGTATTAACCTTTCATAATAGGCATGTACCGATTTGTTAGCTTCTTGATGAGTTCGATCAATTTTCACCCAATCAGTCTCTTTGGGGGGGCACTTTGTTTTTCAGAAAGGCAATTACCTGTTCATATTTTTTCATTACTTCAGGATCAAGGGCACCTGTTTTCGGGTCTCTCGGGTACTCATGTGTAGGCCAGCTGATCATTATTTTACACTCTGTCCATAAATCTGCTGGTTCTATTATGTCAAAAAGACTATTTAAATCAATCCATAAAAATTTTGATAACTTTACAAACCTATCTACCTGCTTATACCACTCGACTGGCTTTTTGCGCAATCGAGGGAAATCATTGGTAAATGACAAAATATCTTGTCTAGTCCAAGGGACATGTACATATCCTCCACCTGGAATTTCTCTCATGGGACATTCTGTTACTACCCTTTCCTTTTCTCTCACTGTGAAAGCTGTAAGCATTTTGTCTGAAACATCATCTCGTTTTCGAAACCACCTACTTTTCCATTTATCTACATCTCCCCATTTTCTTAACAAAATGATTATGTCTTTAATCTGAGTTGTTCGTCCTGCTGTGTTCAGATTTTCAATATCTTTTTCTGAAAAATCTACTTGGTATGGTTTTTCAAAGTCTATACCCATTTCATTTGCCACTTCTTCAAGTCTTTCGTGTAGATTCCTTGCTCTCCAAGTTATGCTTTTACATAAAAATAATAATTCTTCATCCTGATAGGCTTTTAACTTCTCCATGGGGATAGTCCCTACTATTAATTCTTCCAAAACAATCTTCAGCTTGGCCATATCTATAGATTGGGATTCTGTATCTTTCCGCTGTAAACTCCTCAACCATTCACTTAATTCTTCTGAAGTAGGTCCTACGGGATTTTTCTCACTACTTGGTTGTTCTGAACTCTTTGGTGATCCTGGGACTGATTCTGTCATCATTATTATTCTATCCACTAAACATTGATTTACTGTCAAGTTTTTAGGCGTACTTTGTTCTGAAATACCTGCTGTTTGTCTCCATGGGTTCTCATCTGAATTTTTTCTCGGCCTCTCGGTCTGTTTATTACTGTTATAAGGAATCATCAGACAATGCTCACTATCCTTCTGTTTGTCAAAAATAGGCATTACAAGTCCTATAGTTACAGGAACGGTTACGGCTTCCAAATTTTTGGTCAATTCCCTAATCTTTTCAGTTAACTCTAAAGTGGTTTTCGCTAGTTCAGCTGAATTTTCATTACCCGTTTTACCATGTTGTGTTTTCTCTATTTCTGTAAAAGGATTGTTTCTTTCTACTTCTTGTGGTACTGATTCAAATGTTATATTTCATGGAGTCTCTCTCATTGGGGCACTTGGTGTTAATAATGTGGAATCGGATTGATATGGGGGTGTATTTTTATAAAACATGTCATCAAGAACATCATCCTCCGATTCATGCACACCATATCCTCCTGACTCAATATTATTTCTCTTTTCCATACATTTTCTATTGCTAATCTCTTCGGCATTTCTCACAGGAAACAAACCCTCAGTTATATTTGCGCTTCGCCATCTCCTCATTCTATCATCATGATTCTCCTGTCCATATGATCTACCAAACATATATTTGTGCCTTCCGCCACTCCTCTGCCGTTCTCTGTCATGCATCTCGTCTTCCCATTCTGTCAATGCTTCAAACTGAGTTGGTCTAGGTCTCGGTTCTAGATTCATCATTCCCTCTCTCAAATTTCTCAAAACCGCTAATTTAAATGAACCATGTTCCGGAAATGCTAAGACTCCATCATCTTTTGTATACTTTGCCCAATTGTCCAACCAAATACAAGTATGATATCCGTATTTCGCAACCATAAAGGATGCAGGCGATTTCGATGGAGGAAGCAATTGTCCCTCTCTAGTCACAATCGGTTTGTCCTTTTTAAATAAGCTCTTAATTTTTCCGAACCAGGACTTTTTCTCTTTTTCTGGTAGATCGTAAAACATAATTTTCTCTTCCGTGTATCGCTAGATTTCCCCTACAACTATTCTGCTGTTATTCTCCAACCGTAGCGCGATTTACACTAACACACCAATCCGGAGCATCTAAATCACTTCTGTAATTCTCCAATCCCAGCGCGACTCACACTAACGCACCAATCAGGAGCGTTTACGTTACCCTGTAATTCTCCACTCTCAGTGGGGCATACACTAATGCACCAATCAGGAGCGTTTACATTTCTTACTGACTGGCCAATCCCAGCGCGGTCTTTCTGACGTCAGCTTTTCTCGCTACTCCTGCTTCTGCTGACCCCTCCTTTACAAAATTTATCTGCAAACATTTTACATTCACTTTTTACTAAAATTCTGTTAGTAACGACATGAAAACGCAGCCCATTATCTGTTTCGCTAACAAAAGAATAGTTAATGGCCTTTCTTACAAGAATTCCGTCTTTCCCAAGAGCAGTGAACAATCTGCCCTACTACGGAATCGTTACTTCCGTTGATAACGTAGCACTTCCCTCTACCTTACCCTTCTAGCAAGCATTAGCAAGCTGTTTCTCTAGAATTAATACACCTGTTGGAGACGCTCTGCTCCTGAGAAATAAAACCAGAGTTTCACAATTAGCCTGAATGCTATTTCATTCATGCACTTTCATACGGAAAATGTAGTTCATTCACACAGAATTCTGTCTTTCCCGAAACCAGCAAACAATCTGCCCTACTACAGAATTATGTCACTCGTTGATAAAGTAGCACTTCCCTCTACTTTATCATTCTAGCAAGCTTAGGGAACACCTATTACCTTTCCAGTGATAAGCGTCATCAGAGTGCCTTTTGGACTCCTGGTACCTAAGACCACACTTTCACAAGTGGCCTTCGCTACCCATACACCTCTTTCATACAGAAAAGTCCCTAACAGTAACACACGACGATGTTACCAAATCGAACCCGGACAATGCGTCATGCAACTCCAATTGTCACATGTTTTCCCCGTGTACCTACAGGGCAACAACAATTCCTTCTTTCCCGAGAGCAGCGAAAAATCTGCCCTACTACGGAATCATTACAAACTTCCGACTTCCTACATCCCAGAAGCCGTCAAACAACATAAAACTCAACGCAACTCAACATAGAGTGTTAATACATAAACCAATATTTATCCACAGTCAATAATCAATAAGCAATTTACAAGCAATAATCACCAAACCAATACAATATTAACCAGCATACTGCTGCCAGAAAAACTGATCCAGCGCAAGACTGGGAAAATGGGGAACAACTTATACCAATATCCTCCCTGCGTCGCAGACCCGTCGTCACACACTCTTATTCATACATGCAGTCATTGGGGGGCCCATAACACCAACTTACACACGCCATCAATCACGAGTCTACGCACACAGGAAGGATGAGTAATTCAAGCGCTGGACATGTGGGGGAAACACCTTATAACCTATAGGGAGAGAAGAGTTATTTTACAAAATATACATTTGCATTCGTCGCCTTTAGATCCCTAATCCTAAACATCAAGGCACTCCACCCACTTGGTCGGCGGACCAATTAGTTGGATTGGTTGATGGTGATTTAGAACCAGCTAAAACACATTTTAAGAATCAGAATCCTTATTTCGCTAAATGAAAAACCACAAACTCATATTTTCTTGTTAATCCATTTTTGTTTATCTAAATTTTCATAATGATCTATATTTGCATTTGTCTCATCAAAGTTTAGAATTCTAGATTAATTTAAGTAAATCGCAGAACATCATATTTACCTAATCTGGCTATTTGGGGTCCTCTAATTCATTGGCTCTGCATAACCGAGTTTGTCGTAAATTGTCCGAATAAAGCAGGCCAAGGCTCAAAGTCCAAAGTCATCTGCTCAGCACGTTACAGTCCCAAATTTTACCAAAGGACCAGAAATCGCGCATGCATCTATCATAGCCTGCGAGGTTTGGAAAGGTTTGCAGTCATCAAGCGGTCGGGCAGCATCTGGACCATCAAGAAAAAGGTGTCGCAGTAGTTTCTTTTTTTTCCTAACCCACTTCCCTTTTTATAATGAAAATCTGGTTAACATGATACATTTTTAGGCCAGGAACAGTGGTGATTGGCTGGTTGGGATCGTCCGATTCTTTTTCCCAGATTCTCAGTACAGTTCGAGGGGTGAGGTCACTAGTCCGCTCTTGTATCGGCTTGTTCCGGTTTACTGTAAGGTTGATAGTTCCCTTATCTTGGCAGACCACCAAATTCTTATCCTTGACCGGGAACATGATGAGTAAAGGTCGCTAAGAAGTTCACAATACTGTCCGTACATGCACAGTTGACTCCGCGCCTCACGAGACGGTGGCCACTTCTGCATGCGGTGACAGCGGCCATTTTGGATTAGGCCTTGATGTCAATTTAAGCGAAACAAACACAAAAGAATAATTAACCTAATACATAGAAATGATGATTCTAATGTTAACCCCTTACTAATCCCTTTATGTGTTTGTACTTATCTAGCATATAGCGACATTTAAAGCCATTATATTCACCTTTTACGATCCTCCACGAAGATGCAAACGTCACAAAGCAACATATCATGCGATATATTATTTCCATATATACTATTATTAATATGCATACAGATTTTAGTTATTTAGCCATGCAAATAGCAAATCCCACGTGTTGTTTATGTTTTTTTAATGTTGATTAGTATACATGCAACACTCATTTAACAATATTATAGTTAATAGATTATATTAATTAGTATTTCATGCAAGAATAGAGGAGGTATACAAAATTTTGCACTACCTGTTCCATCACAAGCTTTACACTTAAATCGAAGGCGTACTCAAAGACTTTACCCAAGCTTTTTTAAATCAAGGACATCCCAACTGTTTCAGGCTAGTTGTACAATGTATCCATTTGCATGCTTGACTAAACTGTGAGAACGACTAAACTCAATAAAATTCTACTGTGAGAGAATCTTCACATGTATTCTGTAGTAAAATGTTTCTTCTTGCTTGTTCCCAATGCTTAATTTAAAAAAAAAAATAAGGGCCAGTGCCCTGGTCAGGAGGCCTCTGCAGCTTGCACCACCAATTGCCACTACCAACACAGCTAAGGACAGTACCTACACAACTACTATCCAGCACACTGCTACAAGTGTGAAAAATTAGACTGTTTGAGGCCCCTAAAGCTATAAGAATGACGTGGGTGGCAGGTATCAGTTGTTTTTTAATGTATATTGAATAATATTTTTTTTTTGTTCTGCTCATCTCCAAATTACACAAACAGCACCACCATGTAACTGCGGTCATAAGTGCCGGTGCTGACTTTTAAAAGCCGGTGCCGAGCACCGGAAACCACCGGCTCAAATTAAGCACTGTTTGTTCCTCATTGGTAAAAACTCTGAGAACCGTGCGTTTGTGTAGGAATGTATGGAAGTCATTTCTAAAGTCCTATAAAACGGCATGCTTTTCACTGTACCCCGGAACCCTGTATGCCTCATCTTTAGAAGGCAAATCTATGCCAGATTTCATGTAAAACTTTACTCCGTTTTTTGTACTTATGATTGGCATGCTTCGCTACTAAACCTTTTGATGGCATATTTCCTGTATTTTGCCTATTAATTCCTTATATAAACCATAAACTTAACTTGTGTCTGTCATTCCTATCGAGAATGTGTCATCCCTGAATATTGATTTGATATAAAGTGCCGGATCCAATCGGGGAGCACCGAAGTCCGCAGCAGGACTACAGCACTCCCCGACTTAGCCATTGGCGCAGTATTGACATGATTATTGAATATGAACTGTGGGCTGACAGATTTGGTAACAGAGGTGATGGTTCTGATTTGATCCGACTAGTAACTGACAAAACCAGTTGGCTATAGAACTGATTACTGTACCATCATTGTCCAGGTGATTTTTGCCCGAGTTTCAAATTGACCCAGTCACAACCCGATCCTGGTTCCAGGAAACGAAGAGGCTGAAGAAGAATGACGTGAGTATCAATAGGAATTTGCGCGCATGTGAAGAATGAGTAAATTGTAAAGTGTGTGGTGGAAGTTGTAGTGGGCATATTGTAGTGGAATAGAAGGGATGGATTTTGAGAATAATTATTTAGCCTTAATTTTTGAATTTGTGGGAGAAATAGTCATGGTTTTGATTATATTCTTTGACTTTTGAGATTGATGGATGTGCAAAATGTTTAAACTTGAAGAGAGGTAACTTAAGTGAGAAAACTGAATTGCTGAACTTGTCTGCAAAGGTGAGATGTGCTGTGAGGCACTATAAGTTACACCAAGATAGGGGCATCATTTTTTCTCTTGTGTGGACGTACTAATGGAAAACAGTAGCAGTTCATTCCTTAGTGCACTGGAGTGAGCACGCTGAATAAGGTGACCTTCGCCGGCCAATGGTCTACTGATGCGTAAAAGTTAGTAGTATTCTAGCTATTATAGAAATTTCTGTTTATTTGGAACAGGCAAACAAAGAAATATAGCGAGAATTGGTGCTGGAAGTCCTCACAGCAGTCTGGCGTTGTGTCATCAGGGTGCAGCACAAGGATATGTGTACAGAAAGCATAGCGGAATGAGCAATCTGCTTGGAAATAACATGGGAGGGTTTCTTGCCTCCTTTGTGCTGGGACTTAGACCCAAAATCAGTAACCAGAATATCCAAGGTGTCATATGGTGGCAGAGCAAACAAATTGATAAGATCCTACATTATGAAAAATATTGTAGTGATATGTTGGAAGCTGAGTGAAAGGGACTTAGAGAGAAGAATAGGATAGCCCAAACCCAGTTACCACAGAATGGAGGTACCAAGGGATTTAAAGCTCCTTTTCAAGGCCCAGAAGTGGATCCCAGTTATAGGATAACAATGCAATGAGGCTCCATGACACACTGGTTCCTGGCACATTACCTCAATGTCTTCCCTTCCCAGGTGCATTAGCCCCAAATAAGTGCCCTAAAGAAGGTCACCACTTGCCACATTTGCAGAACAAAGTGGTACACTTGAAACAGGAGTGCCGTTACAATCCAGACCAAGTTGTAATCGATTCCCCAGCTGCTAATTTTGCAGCACAAGAAGCGATTCCCCTGATACCTAGAGCCCCTATGTCAGCCCAGAAGGTCCTAAAGTCTGGTATGCTGCAGAATTCCTCTAGCCAAATGTAGATGTAGGGAGGGATTCCACATTTCTAAACTAACAGAGTACCCCAAAACTATAAGATGTATCAAAATGGGCTGGTCCCTATGATGTTTGAAACTTCCACAAATTTTGGTCAGGATCAATGACAGTGCCTGAGTGGGGAGGGGGAGTGCTTACTTGGCGCAGTCCTGGAAGTGGACTAGTTTGGACCATATGTGGATAAGGAGGTTAACGGACTTCCCTTATCTTTCCCAATAGACACAGGAGCATCTTGCTCATCCGTTAGAACAGTTGAGGTCACTTACCAACCTCTCTCGGGAAAAGAAGTCTAAATGTAGGTATCACCAGTAGGCAGTGTAGCAACCAAAAGTCCCAAGCAGTCGATGCGGAGTTCAAGTTACAAACTCTGAATTCGGTAGTAAGATTGTATCCGGTCATTACTAAGGAGGATTTGCCAATTCATTTGAGGGAGACAGCTAGAGAGGATGTCTGGGATTTCACCAGGAGGGTAACTGGATTGATCAAAGGTGTGAAACCTTTAAAAATCACCCTCTAACTCAATGCCATTCACCCTCAAACTCATCCTTACAAAATGACCCCAGGATCTATTGCAGGAGTCAATCCTGTCATTGACAGCATAATAGAACAGGGCATTCTAAAGAAAGTCACTGGGAGTCAGAACATGACCTTCAAAAAAAGCAAACAAAAAGTGCAGGATAGTGCAGGATAGTTCAGGATAGTTCAGGATCTCTGGAAAGTTAACCAAAGTTTTGTTCCATGCTATCCTGTGGTACCAAACCCAGCTGTGATTTTGTTCCAAATATCCCCAGAAGCCGAGTATGGTCATTGACCTATATCAAGCCTTCTTTTGAATCCCTTACACAAAGAGAGACAGTTTCTCTTTGCGTTCCGGTTCGAGGAGAAGACTCTTGTGATGTGTCGTGTTTCACAAGGGTATACCAAAAGCCCATCATACTTCAATCAGATATTAAAAAAGAATCTAGAATCTCAGCAGCTACCATGCAGTTTGACCCTGAATCAATACATCAATATTCTTTTGATTGCATTGATGACTAAGGAAGCTTGCAAACAAGACAGCATTGCTCTGCTCAACCACCTGACTGAGAATGGGCATAAGGTTTCCCCCAAGAAATTGCAGTCCTGTCAGAAGGAAGTCATGTATCTAGGACATTGAATGGAGAAGGTAGTGAGGCGATGCCCCATGAACACACAGAAACAGTTCTTGAATTGAAATTTCCAACCGCACAGAAGGAAGTAAGAATGTAATAGGGCATGGTTGGCTACTGTCAACAGTGAATTCTGAACCTTTTCTTTGTGGCGAAGCCTTTACTGAGGCTGACTGAGGCTGACGTTCACTTATGTCAGGGACCCTGTACCAAAGGATGACAAAAGTATGGAAGCCTTCCAGGAGCTCTGAAACGTACTTGCAGCACACCCGCTTTTGGAATGCCAGACTATACAAAATAATTTTTACTCTTATGCCATGAAAGAGATGAGTGTGCATTGTCTGTACTAACACAAGCCCATGGGGAGAGTAAGAGCCTCATCAGATGCTTCTCAGCTACTCTTGACGCAGCAGCAGGATTGTCTGGTTGTCTCAAAGCGGTTGCAGAGGGAGCCTTAGCATTCAGTAAACTGAAGGGATAGTGATGTCTATTAGACCTCAGCGCCGCGTTCAACATGGTATCACACCAGATCTTGCTACAACGGTTGGTGGAGGCAGGAATCGAGGGCTCTGCCCTGGGATGGGTAGCCTCTTTTCTTGCTGTGAGAACCTTCCAGGTGGCGGCTCACCCTTCCGCCTCCCAGATACATACTGTCAAACATGGAGTTCCACAGGCCTCAGCGTTGAGCCGTACGCTGTTAAATCTGAATGTCCAACCGTTGGCGGCTGTGGCCAGGAGCAGGGGACTAATGACAGTATCATATGCTAATGATACTCAGCTGGTAGTAGCACTCTCTGACGACTCCATGCAGGTTGCCCTCAAGTTCCGGAGAGATCTTGCAGCTATCTCGGAGTGGATATCAGCTAACTGTCTCCAACTCAACACCAGCAAATCTGAGGTTTTGATGGTAGGGAAAGACTCTGAGCTGTGGAGTGAACGCTGGTGGCCGGCGTCCCTGGGAAGTGCACCCTACCCCAAACAGGTGGTTAAAAATCTGGGTTTATGGGTAGACTCGGCCCTGTTTCCAGGTCCAAATCAAAAAAGTCACGGGAACCTGCTTTGGACTCCTGCGTTGGCTCAAACCTTTGCTAGGATCCTCCCACTTGTCAAGTCATCATCCAGGCCACCATCATGTCTAGGTTAGCCTATGCCAGCTCTTTTTACCAGGGGTTAACAAGGCTGAAATTATATGACTGCAGAGGGTTCAAAATGTGGCTGCTAGAACTCTCCTTGGCCTTCCTAGGGCTTCTCCCACGACTAACTCCATCCGCCGACTCCATTGGTTGCCGGTGGCTAGGTGCCAAGTCCCTCGGCATTGCCTTCAAAATTATGAATCTCTCCTCCCCTGGCAAACTTGCTCTTACCTTATACACCCACTCGCCATCTTCGATCTATGGGCCAGCATCTAGCGGTTGTCCCTCGGGTGAGGAAGGTGCGCGCAGGAGGACGTTCCTTCTGCACTTTGGTGGCTAAACTTTGGAACTCTCTCCCGACCCACATACGCAGCATAGAAAACTACCTGGCTTTTCGAAGGCCATAAAAACTCACCTTTTCCCTCTGACTTAGGATCTGCACTCTTTCTGCAGCCTCCCAATTCTCTGCCGGTCAGCGCTGGGACGCCCCTTTGCTGGGGCAGCTATGCGCTATATAAAACCCTGTAACGACCCTTGACCTTCTGGTAGGTCGCCCCCCCCCGCTGCAGCTCCGCCTGCACCCCCGCTGTCACCGCTGCCGTCGGAGAAGTCGAGGCCCTCCACCACCCGCAGGCTTTCACCTGCACCTCATCCCTGGTGGCCAGTGGTGGCCTTAGGTTCGTTTCATTTCCCTTGTGCTGTCTCTTTGCCTTTTTGCCTCTGTGACCCTGATTTGTGCCTGTAACTGCCCGTGCCCCTGCCCCCCGCTCGCTGCTCTGCTATGTGCCATTTCCCTTGTGCTGTTCCTTTGCTTTTTGCCTCTGTGACCATGATTTTGTGCCTGTGACTGTCCGTGCCCCATGCCCCTCGCTCGCCGCTCCGCTTCTGTGCCCCCTTTTTTATTTCTGTACCACCTCGCCGTCCACGTGTTTAATTTGTGCCTGTGACCCTGTTTTGTGCCCCGCTTATCTTCTGTACCACCTCGCTGGTCTCCTGTCCCCCGTCCCCGCCGCTGCCTCCCCTGCGGCCCCGCCCCCTCCGCACCCATTCGCCACTCCCGTCCCTCGCCTCCCGCCTCCCAGCTGCTCCTCCCTCCCCACCTCCCCATATATGGCGCCCGCTGCGCGGTGAGGAGAGCGACCCTTGACCTTCTGGTAGGTCGCTCCCCTCCCCGCTGCAGCTCCGCCTGCACCCTGCTGTTGCCGCTGCCGCCGCCGCCGGAGAAGTCGAGGCCCTCCACCACCCGCAGGCTTCCACCTGCGCCTCATCCCTGGTGGCCAGTGGTGGCCTTAGGTTCGTTTCATTTCCCTTGTGCTGTCTCTTTGCCTTTTTGCCTCTGTGACCATGATTTGTGCCTGTAACTGCCCGTGCCCCCTGCCCCCGCTCGCCGCTCTGCTCTGTGCCATTTCCCTTGTGCAGTTCCTTTGCTTTTTGCGTCTGTGACCCTGATTTGTGCCTGTAACTGCCCGTGCCCCCTGCCCCCTGCTCGCCGCTCTGCTCTGTGCCATTTCCCTTGTGCTGTTCCTTTGCTTTTTGCCTCTGTGACCCTGATTTTGTGCCTGTGACTGTCTGTGTCCCCTGCCCCTCGCTCGCTGCTCCGCTTCTGTGCCCCCTTTTTTATTTCTGTACCACCTCGCCGTCCACATGTTTAATTTGTGCCTGTGACCCTGTTTTGTGCCCCGTTTATCTTCTGTACCACCCCGCCGGTCTCCTGTCCCCCAGCCCCGCTGCTGCCTCCCCTGCGGCCCCACCCCCTCCGTGCCCATTCGCCACTCCCGTTCCTCGCCTCCCGCCTCCCAGCTGCTCCTCCCTCCCCACTTCCCCATATATGGCGGCCGCTGCGCGGCTGCGCATTGGACGCGCGCAGCGCGCCTGGACCGCGCCCAGCGCCAGAACCCCTGGCCCCTGCGCCAGCCACGAGGACCACTGCCTCCGCTACAACGCCAAGACCCTCATCGCTCTCAACCCAGGAAGGACCCACACCTGCTACAAGGTCTCCCCGAGGTGCACCCACGGCCCCTTCACCTGCCGGAACTGCAACTTCTCCTGCCACGAAAGCGCCAAGACACCCACCACAACGGAAACCAACCAGCTCAGATGCATCCTGATCAACACTCGCTCCGCACACAAACACGCCGCCGAACTCTGGGACCTACTTGACACTACATCTCCGGACGCCGCCTTCCTGACCGAAACCTGGACGAACGAAACCTCCGCGCCAGACATCGCCATAGCCATCCCAGACGGGTACATGATCACTTGCAGAGACCGCGTAAACAGAGCCGGAGGAGGTATCGTCATCGTCCACAAAAACACCATCAAGATCTCTACAAACACCAACGACACCCTCAGCACCGCCGAACACATGCACTTCCAGATCCACACGGACCCCAAGACCACCCTAAGAGGCACCCTCGCCTACAGACCACCAGGACCCCGGCCTCAATTCTGCGACTCCATCGTCGACCTCAATCAGGTTGCTGTCTTACAGGAGACACATTTGACTAAGATCTCGGAAACCAGAATTGCAATAAAATGGGCTGGGTTTAAACTGGCCTCCTCCTATTCCTCTTATACCAGGGGTGTTCTCATTCTGAGTAAGAGAGGTATCCCATTTACACCAATCAAAATATAGATGACAGGGGACGCTGTGCCATGGTCCATGGTAAGCTTGGGAATTCACTGATTAATTTCATAAATGTGTACGGGCCCATAGCAGATGATATTGAGGTATTTCAGAGACTGTATGGCGTGCTGAGAGATTGGCCAGAGGCGGCCATTGTGTGGGCGGGATCTTAACACCTACCTAGATCGAAATCTAGATAAATCTAGTCTGCAAGGAGTTCGCACGTCAAGGTTGGCACAGTGTCTTAACAATGCGATGCTGGAATTTGGGCTGGTCGATGTTTGGAGACTTTGCAATGGTGAGACGAGAGAGAGTACACATGCCACACCAGCACATAACAGCAGGTCTAGGTTGGATTACTGGAATTCTGAGTGAGGGAGCAACTGAATGGGTCACTGACGTCACTACTCTTCCACGCACTCTATCAGACCAAAACCCAGTGCAACTTGTTTTTAATACTCCAGCCACAGTTTACCGTCCATTCATGTGGCGCTTTCGATCAGAGGTGTTACTGGACCCTATCAATGCTGATACCATTAGAAAAGCCATAGTGCACTATTTTGAGCTAAATACAGACACAGTTGACAGTGTCGCCACCGACTAGGAGGCCTTTAAGGTGACACTACGGGGTCTGCATCAGCACCACAGCCGGTATCTTGAAAGACATCAGAGGTCAACTCACTAAGAAAGAAACCACGATGGCGGCCCTTGAGTGTGACTACACAGTTAACCCATGCCTAACCACACTTTCTCGTATACATGAGTTAGTCCTGGAATACGACACACTAGCAGAATCCGAAATCCGTTATCTGTCACGTAGACATGTAGCAAGGGCATATGGGGAGAGTGAATTTTATAAAGAATATGCAGATTTAATCGCACCGCATTTATTAGAAATGTACGCTGAAGCACATGAATCAGGTATTCTGCCACCGTCCCTCCTTCAAGCATTAATCATCACCCTTCTAAAAAAGGACAAACCATCTGACCTTAGCGAATCGTATCCCTGACCAACCTTGACACTAAAATACTTACAAAAATCCTAGCCATCAAACTTTAGGCTTTGATGCCCTGATTGGTCCTTCCGGACCAATCTGGTTTCATTCCTGAAAGATCAACATCCCACAATCTCAGAACCATATTCGCTATGTTTCATGTCCTTGACCCGGACCTGCACGCTGCTGCCGTAATGTTAGACGCGGCTAAAGCGTTTGATTCCATGGAGTGGAGCTACATGTTCCAAATCCTACAGCGGATGGGGTTTCCATTACTATTTCTGGGCTGGGTGAAACTATTATATACCGACCCATCGGCTCGGGTGAGGGTGGGGGGTCTGACGTCAGAGCCATTTCCAATTAAACGAGACACTCAACAGGGATGCCCCTTATCACCACTGCTGTTTGCTCTTTCACTCGAGCCCCTGGCCTGTGTGATTCGTCAACGACATAGGGAGACAGCTCTCAACTTCATACACCGACCTATTGGCATATCCCTATATGCAGACGACATGGTCCTTTTTATCAGGGATCCTTGTCGTTATTTGGCGCAGGTGCTGAGAGAGTGTATCAGGTTTGGGTTGTTCTCTGGTCTCACCATTAATTGGGACAAATCAATGATTATGCCTCTGTCAGCTATAACCCCCTGCCGGCCATGGAGTATCCCCTAGTATGGACCACAGAGCCAGTTAAATACCTTGGGGTTTGGATCCATCACAACCCCTAAGTCGATATAATAGAGCATGTACCACACTCGATCAACAAGTCGAAAGGTGGAGTGCACTGCCATTATCCCTGGCCGATCGCATTGCAATTATCAAAATGGTCATCTTACCGTGCTTTCTGTACCTCTTCTCCAACATTCCAATAAAATTGACGCAACACTTCTTCAAGGTCATGCAAACATCTCTGCTTAGATTGATCTGGGGAGGCAAACAGGCCTGTGTGAGCTGGGCAGCACTCACACTTGATTATTTCAAAGGGGGTTTCAGTACACCAGACCCGTATGTCTACTACTTATGTGCCCAAGCACAGTATGCATATTACTGGGTTAATCCACATGCATACACTCCTCATGTGGCGGTTGAAGATGGCGATGCCCATCCGACCCCCCTACCTAGTATCATTACATATACACAGCGAGGTACCCCAAAAGCTGAGATTAACACACTGGATACAACTATTGCAGCATGGCAATCTATAGCCAGCTAGCCACTAAACTCCCTATATATGCCCCAGCGAGTGCTGCCCCTGGCAAATGTCGCACTATTGGCGACACAGGAAGACGGCCCGGTGCGATCACTCAGGGAGGCAGGCATTGACACTATGCAGGACCTTTACCCAGATGGCACCTTCATCACTTCTGCAGATCTCCAATATATCACTAACCCTACACCACTATTCCAGTTTACCATCCATAGGCTTAGGCAGGCTGTTAAATCGCATTATGCTACTTATCCGACCGATCAACCAGCGCTACAATCCTTACAGCTACTGTTAACCACTCCTACGTGGAGAAAGTTAGTCACAAAACTTTATAAGGCAGTACGGGCCGAAAAAACCAGTGAACCAGATCAGAGTCTTGCCCGCTGGCACGATAAGCTGACTCCCCCCTTGACTCCCTCTGAGTGGGAACATATCTGTAACCTCACCAGCAAACTTTGGCAACCTACGAATCATACACTTTAAGTACCTCCATTAGATATATCACATGCCCCTTCGGTTTCACAAGTATGGACTGGGCGAGTCCAGCAGATGTAATCGTTGTTGCCACATGGATGCAGATTTTTTGCACCTCGCCTGGGACTGTGGGCTGGTGGCACGATTTTGTGAACACGTGGCGCACCATGTACAAAACATGTGTGGGATAGAATTGCAATGTACACCGTGGGTCTGTTCATTATGTTATGTTCCTCATGTGAAAGGAACTTTAGGCAAATTTGTACGCATTGCACTATTGATGTCCAGGCGCCGGGTTGCTGTAACGTGGGAGGGCACTCATGCACTGAAGGTCGAACACTGGCTTAAAGATATGGTCTATTGTAAGGGAAATCTCGAATTGTACGCGGAAGAACTACCAACATCGTCCAAACCCAAGGATATTTGGGAGCCACTACGCCAATTTCTTCAATAACAAGCCCTAGTCAGATCTCCAGATCTAGCGGAATAATATACTGTATGATTATAACCTGTCACCCGTATTGTCAGCTAAGGTCACTGATTTGAAGTGTGATGGTCATGTTCCTCTGTATTGATCAATCACATATTGTTTCTATTAGTTCTGTTTTGAGCTACCTTGCATGGTAGCGTTTGCTGATTTATCTTTTGAAAATGCAATGAAAAGATTTACAAAAAAGCCAAAAAATAATCCGAGGTTCAATTATCGAGTCTTGGAAGATGTGGATACGTTTATCAACTCCATTAAAAGGGGGTCGAATCTTTGAATCTCTGAAGTTTGGGATTATGGTAGGCCTGTGGAGGCGGGGGGGGGGGGCACACTGCGGTTGAGTATCTAGATTTTGTTTACTTTTGCACCTCCCGGGGACGCTTTTAGGCATTCACCATGCCTCTAAGTATTGGGAGGGTACCAAAGGGTGGGAAAGGTGTGGAAAAGGGCACTGGGTGGGGGACAGTGGGGGGAAATTAAAACAAATATCCTCAGTTTCACCAAGTCACGGTCCTTTTTGATCATACACCTCAGCCATACTATAGGAAGAGTGGGTGGAAATCTGCTGGAATTATTAGGGGTTGGTAAGGAGATACGATTCTTAACTTGGAACATAAATGTCCGTAGGTCTGGGGGAGACAGAGGTTGGTGCTGCTGTATTTCGAAGAGAGTTTAGCTCACATTATGCTCCTGCAGGAGACTCACCTAACTGCAAGTGAGAGCAGAGCCCTCTTCCCTAAATTTCAGTGGATAGAGAGTTATGTTGTTTTGGACCAAGCTGAGTATTGCAAAGGTGTGGCAATCTTGTTGAGGAAGGTAGCTGGAGTGGAGGTTTTATCCTCAAAAACAGATGGTTCAGGCAGGTGGGTCTTGGCAGCTATGAGATGGGCTGAGTATGAATTTCTGTGTGCATGATTTTACTGTCTGAATGCCAATGATCTCCAAGATTTATTGAATCTGGAGTAAAACCTGATGAAGTTACCTTTACTGTTAATTCTCGAGGGTGATTTTAACACTTTATTGGATGTCACCTTAGATTGATCTACCAGGAGAGATTGTATCCATACACCTAGGACCAGGAAAGCCTTGAGAAGCATGTTATAGGACCTAGGGTTGGTTGACGTTTTTCATCAATTAAACGGCCCAGCGAAAGGGTATACATTTTGCATAAAGAAATATAGCCATTATTCAAAGCTTGATTACCTCCTTGTTGATAGAGCTGTAGCTGACAAGATAAAAGAGGCCAATCGCCTGCCTGGGAATATCTCTGACCACTCTGCAGTTACTATGCTCCTTCAATGTCCAGGAAGCAGGCAGAATTCAAGGTGGATGGTAAATCGTGCTCTCCTACTGAATGTGGGAGTTTATTTCGGCCTTGAAAAAACCCACAGCTGGATCGCTTCCCTTGCTTTAGTTTGAGTTACATTTAAAGCCTTCATATGAGGGTTTTTTTCGTAGTCAAGTGCATTTTAAAAACAAGTCAGAGAGGGTGGAGCTTCTGGACTGGAGCAAGAAGTCAGGCATTAGAGGCTGCCTTGCGGATGTAAAACTCCTCACTGGGCAGTTGTGAGAAGTTGGCCTGGCATATGCTGTCTCCTAGTTATAGGGGACACCTTGCACCAGTCCAATTCGACTCTTATTGATGATAGGTTTAAGACAACCTTTAAAGAAAGCTATCCTAGTGGTAGCTGTGGAGAGCAGCCTTCAGGCTAAGTCTTGAAGGAGTGTTAAGCTTATTGTTTTACCATAGATAACCTCTTGAATGACCAAATGAAAGAGTAGTCCACACAGGTATATATAAAATATATGTATTTATTCTAAACAGAATCCCACAAGTCTCTTTATGAGGCTGAGGCAAAGTTACAATTCAAACAAGCATTGATAGATACAATAAATAGCACTGGAATCATAGGGCCCCAGGGGGGGACCAAACCATATATTAAAAAAGTGGTATAAGAACCACGACAATTCTACAGGAAATGCCTAGGGCAGTTAGGATAGCTGGATCCTTAAGAATCCACCCCAGGTTATGAGGAAGGGGACCCACGGGAGGCGCGTGCAGTGGAAATAGCTGCTATCGGGATCTCTATTAAAGCCTATGGAGAATGTCGCCGTTTGATTCAAACAGATTAAAGTCACTTCTAGCAGGAGTTCAAAGTTAAAACTTTAGAGTTAAGCTTTAGAGGTGCCCACTACCACGAGAGTACCGAGGTACCACTGTTACCTGCCCCAGGGAAGGCGGGTGCATAGGTCGTTTTCGATGTCGGGTCGCGGGCTGATTTTCAATGGGAAAATGTACAAAACTGCTGCTAGCCAAAAGCGTCGATGATGCCGTGAAGATTGAAGTTGTAGATCTTGCAGAGAAGAACCTGAAAGCAGAGGGGACAGAGTCTGGGTCACGGCACAGTGACCAGGGAGCTCAAAGGAAAGAGCCCTTCAATGTCGGGTGCTTCAAGTGGAAAGAGGTGTAGCTTGGATCTGCAGCCACGGGCTCGGGGAGGCTTCAAGGAAGGCCAGCTTCGGGAGGGCAACTGTCCCACATCAGATGAGGGTTGCTGCGGTGTTAGTGTCCGGATTGAATCCACTAAGCCTTGGCAACCGCAACTCACGCAAGATAAACAAATCAGCTACTGGTGCAGACCCACGAGGTCTGTGAGAGGTCTCCTTTGGAGAGACTGTAGAGCAGGCCTGGAGCAACCAGGAGAACTCTTAAATGTTGAGATTGTCCTCCGCTCGGGCCCACAAGTCGAGAGACAAGGGACCGCGGAAGGCAGCAAAATGGAGGGCGTAAAAGGGAGCCCACGGGCCACCGGAGGGGGCTAGGGCGCTGATCTTTGGCACAAATGGTGCTTCGTGGTTGGCTCAAAAATGGGCCAAAGCACAACTTCTCCACTGGTCAGGATCTTGTGCTATGCAAGAGGTGGCTGGTGTCCTGGGGTATTGGGAATCTCGGCACCCACATGGTCCACGGTGCTCAGACTTGCTGTGCACGCTCACTGACCTCTGGGATGCTTAGGAAACCCATTTCAAGGTTGCTGGAAGTCAATGAAGTCCATAGGAGCAGCCAAGTTCCAACTGGGTCACTTGCAGTGTTTCAGGTGCCTGCCAAGCAGGGGGGTAACTCCTTTACCCCAAGGGAGATTTCTTCAGTCAGCTGGGCAGCAGCTCGTCGAAGGTCAAGTCTGTGAAGTCCAAGATTAATCTGTATCTCTGGGGCCACGTTATTCACCTTTATCCCCAAGATTAGGGGAGTGTCCAGAGTAGTGTCCACCAATGAGTGGTGAGGCGGGAAAGGGTGGCTACACCCTCTCCCCTTTGTGTGTTTCCTGCCTGGGCGATAGGCAGGATGCCCCATAACCGGTTCCAGGCAGTGTATGCAGAATGTAGGCGCTGTAGCTGCCTACGTGCAACTCTGAAAGGCAACATATGGTGCACCCACCCAGTTCCAATCCACATATCCTGTCTGGGGAGATGCTAGCACCTCCCTGCCACAGGAGCCCTATTGTCCAGCTGGCGAGGCTGGGACTTTCCCCAGCAACAGCCAGCCAGAGTTGTGTGGGTGGCGGGTAGTAGCCATTTTGTACTACGTGTGCACTTTTAAATTGGTGTCTAAATTCTGCCGCTTTTCCCATATCGCCCCTCTAGCAGGGGGGAATCGTGCCCTCATGCCCATGGCTGGACTGGGGGTAGGATTCCTACATGTTTGACACCAAACACGATATGGTTCTGTGTAGCCATTCTCAAGTTATCACGCTATCACGATAGACTTATAATGAGGTTAAGAGTATCTGGTATGGCTACACTACAAACAACCCAGCAATGATTTTACGAAGGTTGCAGAGAGGTCCTACTCAGGTAGGGGTCCCCCCTCACACATACCTCAGCACCCTGCCTTGTAGGATTAGCAAGGCCTGCTATAGGGGTGACCCATGAGAGTATATGTGTTGTAATGGGGTGGGATATAGGGTACCTATATCCCTGTAAGGGGTGCTAGCACCACCTTACCCAGACTACAGTAGTGGTCTGGTGGTGTCAGTTTGTATGGCTGTCCCAGGGTGGCACAATAAGTGCTGCAGCCCTGGTAGGCCTACTGAGGGACCCATGCCCTGGGTACCTAGGATACCATCTACAAGGGACTATCAGGGCATCCTCAGCATCCAATTGGTTTGTACCTAGGGTACTCACATCAGTTTTAAGGAGAAATCAGATAGGCTGGGGTCCTGGATAGCAGGATCCCAGCCAGACTAGTCAAAAACCACTCAAATACCAGGCGAAAAGTTGGGGGCAACCATTAGTCAGATTCCACCTTCCTACAGCAGTGAACATGTATTGAAGAGTCTGGAAGAGGTGTAGCTGAACTTTAAAATCAAGGTTGATAAGAAGTGTAGGGAAAGGTGTCAGGCCAGGTGTATGAGTAATTTTGAGTATGGGGAACAACCTGGGTCACTCCTGGCATGGAAGGTGAGAGCTGAAAGGTCCAGGAATACCATCAAGGAGTTGGCAATCAAATCTCAGATAGATATTTCTAACAAGGTAGAGGAAATGCAGGGGCACCTGGTCTCCCTTTTCAGCACTTTATACAGAAGTGGTATATCCCAATTTGGATAGGCACAGGTAATGGTTGAGGGACAGGGACCTCCCTGGGATTGCGGAGGAGTGCCTGGAGGTGCAGATTACAGAGGAGAAAATCTTTGAACATTTAACACATATCAAGAATGGGAAGGTGGCAGAGCCTGATACCATTTCCTCTGAGCTCTTCAAGCTCTTGAACGAAGAGGTCTACCCAGTGTGGGACAAACTGTTCAATTAAATTTATCTGAGGAATGCTCAGATTCCTGACACGTGGAAGGAAGCCACACTAGTTTTGATCTTCAAACCTGCCAAAAAACCCTAGAAAGGCCAACTCTTATCTGCCGATCTCTCTATTGAATGCCAATTACAAGGTGTTTTTGAGTATTTTTGGCCAGAAGTCTGGCCAAATTAGACCCCCAGTTAATCCATTCCCGACCAGAAGGGCTTTGTTCCAAAGCAACTGTTCAAATCCATTGATCAGGCCACCACATGTTCAATCCCTTGGCAGCGGTCACCATGGATGCTGCCAAGGCTTTTGCCTGAGTATGTTGGGTCTAATTATGGGAGGTCTTGGTAGTTTCTGGGTTTCAGTCCCTGCTTCATTTCAACCCTTCAGAGGATGTACGAGAATTCGTTGGCACAAATTTTGGTTAATGGATCTAGGAGTTTGGGAATTTACAGTGGCACGGGACAGGGTTGACCCAGGGGCGTAACACAGGCCCCCGCGGTGCGGGGGGGCCCCAAGCTCCAGGGGCACCCTCGGCACTGCACTCTGGCCAGAGAGCTCCTGATTGAGCCTGTAGGAGGCCCCTCTTTGTACAGTGCAGGAGGCCCCCTCAATTTTCGTTACGCCAGTGGGCTGCCATCTGTCTCCTCTCCTCATTGACATCTTTATTGAACTGTTCGCCCTGTTACTTAGAAGGGATGTGCAGGTAATGCCCTTTGATTCCATGCACCACAGCAATAAGATAGAGCTTCATGCCGATGATCTTATAGTCTATGCATCGTATCCAGCTCAGACCATTCCCACCGTGGAAAGGCTGGCGCAGCATGACTTCCTGCTAGTGTAAAAACTATTACTGCAGTAAGTTTTTATTCATATATATTTGAATGTTTATTTGTGGGCACTGGCGCAAATTTTTTTTTACTCATTAGAAATGTAAAAGAATGTGAACTGTAAATTATTGAAATATATAAGTCTATGTATATCAGTTTATGTAGCAAAGCATTTATTTTCTAGCTGAAGTGCTTAATGAACTTGTATAATTAGTGTATGTGTGTATGCATGTTTGCGCATGTGAGTAATAGTAATTGTTTATAGCCTATTTAGTTTTGCATTGCTGCACATATACTTTTTCTAAATAAATTATTTAATGTATACAACATACAAATATAAAAACAAGCAAATGTAGTTGAAACAGGGCATTTGTGTTTTAAGCAACCAAGATGGCACAGGTGTTTAACCTTCGCCCCTCTGATATCTGATGTGACTTGCAAATCACGACTTCGAATGTAGACTAACCTAGCCATACATCCTTCAGAGGTCATTACAGTTTACAAAGCAGAGATTTCCAGCCCAGCTACAGAGTCTCTTTTTGATAAAGTATAGGGACATTTAATTTTTTTTATTTCATCTGAAAATAAGTATAAAAAATGTTTTATGTTATTTATTCATTTAAATTCATTTTGTGTATTTACTATAAAGGTGGAAGAAAATAGGAAAGATGCTACAGCACTATTATCTAGATTTTAAATTAAAACTTTAATTAATTGAAATGTACTAAATTAAATGAAAATAATTTGCATTATGTTTAAATAAAAATATTAATTACCACCTAAAAAAAACATACTTTTAATGTGCATTATTAATTATTAAAACTAATACACATACTTAATAATTACTTTTAGCGTTACTATATGTTTTACATTAAAAATCGATTATTAAGTATTTTTAAGAATTAAATAATAACCATCTACTACTTTTCTATATTTTGAACATTAAATAAGTGGAACAGCATTTCATAGTTTAGGGGCCCAGAAGGAAAAAGACCAGCTACCTGAGAGAACACTTCATACTGTAGGTACTACCAGCAGCAATTGACCTTTTCAACATCATCAAACAGCAAACCTCCTCCTTTCCACTACACTCATCTGATGACTCGGTTAAGTGCTGTGAGGAGTTTGCCAAATTGTGCTCAGGAAAAATAGGAAATATCAGACTCTCATTGGAACCCTCCACCTCGTTACCCCTCACCAACGATGCCCCTTCTACCAAAGATGGTCCCACCACTGCCACTCCTCCAACCAATGATGATCCCCCCAAACCCACCTCCTTATTAAGCCAGAACACCAACCACAATCCTATACAATTGAAAAAAATGCAACCTGGACCAAGTTTGAAAATATATGTGAAAACGAAGTCAGTAAAATTCTTGCATCCATTAAGCCGACATCACACCTATCTAACCCCCTTCTCTCATCTCTTGTTAAAAACCTCAGACACATCATCTCCCTTAAACTCGGCCAAGTCACCCCCCTCATCAAAAGCCAGACGCCAACCAGAGTGACCTTAACAATTACAAACATATAACCAACCTCCCCCTCCTTGCCAAAACTATCAAGAAATGTGTGCTCCCACAACTAAACAACGAGATTGAAAAATTCAACTAACATGACACCTTCCAATCTGACTTCAAGAAGGTCTGCAGTATGGAAACTGCAATACTGAACATCACCTACAACTTACACAGATCACTTGACGATGGTCAGGACTGCCTCCCAATCCTCCGGGACCTCTCAGAGGCCTTCGATACTGTCAATCACAACATTCTCCTAAACACCCTCTCACAGCATGCATGCATCAACAGTACTGTCCTTCAGTGGTTTGCAAAAAAAAAAGAAGTAGTGAGGCACACTTTTTAAAATCAGGTGACAATCCGTAATACGTGTAATCTTCTTGAGGGCACGTGGGTATCCCCCTCTGGCCTAAGGGAGTAAGTTCAATACTCAAAATAATGTACTAAGTTTGTCTTCCGTAGTGTCCCCCTGTTGCACTCCGGTTCGGTTAAGGTAACCTTTCTCGTACTTTTCGATTTAACGCCGGAATATAACCTTCACAGTTTCAAGTGTCGCACCTTCAACTAAATAGACTCCGATATTTTGAAACAGTGGTTATTTTCAAAGTACCTGTTTGGTATCACCTAGGATAAATAGTGCCCTGATGAAGGGTCTCCGACCCGAAATGCATTGGGATGATTGAAACGAGATGCAAAATATATGTGATACCAATAAGCAGTTTACAAGATGTACATTCACATGTGAGAATTATCATAGTGATGCTGTAACATCCAATAAAAATAAATCTTTCTGGATAAAGAAACAGTGAACAATTGTGGATCTTATTTGAATTTGAGAAAGGTTACCTTAACCGAACCGGAGTACAACAGGGGGACACCAAGGAAGACAAACTTAGTGCATTATTGTTGGACTTGGCCCTTCTGGCAGGTTCACTCCCTAAACGTCTTCCATTTACCCTAGCCATTTTTCCCTATGTAGAGTTTAGGCGTTTAGGCCTCTAGACACTTTAGCACTGTGCCACAGTGTAAAGTGCGTGCGCTCTGTGTTACCTTTAGTGAGACTGGCCTGCCCTCCCATAGGAATGCATGGGGGATATGTGTGTCCATGGTAATTCCTGGGGTGAGAGGAGTGCAGGGTCAAGTTTAGCATGTGCGGACTCGTGAGGATAAATGCTGTGCAATGGTGTGCACAGATTTATTGTGACTGGTGGAGTAGTGCCACTTCCAGAAGTTGGCATTTCTGTGTGCTGTGTGTCTGCCTGCCTGATGTGGAGTGCATGTCTGGCTTGTGATTGACAGGAGGTGAGAGGGCTGGGGAATTCCAGGAGCCAGGGTGAGTCTGCCCGGTGGTGAATGGAGAGATCTGCATGTGGATGGGAGGGAAGAGTTGCACCTGGGACCTGAATAGGACTGTGTCTTCCCTCCACAATGCTGGCTCCGCCCCCTGTGGTGCGTCTGAGCACCTAGCCCCCACCTGACAATGGAGAGAGAAGCTGAGCACAACAAAGTGCTCCAAAGCTCCCCCAAAACAGTTGCATCTGTCTTTCCCCCAGCCCTGTGCTGGGTGAACAAAGGAAAAATGTGTATAAAAGAAGGGGATGTGACCCCATGAGTTAGTTCTGTTGTGCTGTTCCTTTTGACTTGAGGGGGGGGGGGGCTGCTGGTGCCGGGCTTCAGGAGGAACTGCCAAAAGGGACTGCCTCCCTGCTGGAGGATCCTGTGAGCTGGCCTGCCTGGGCCCAGCCTTTGACCCCTTCACTCTACAGGACTTTATAGGACTTTAATTTCTAGCGCCCTGAAAGCGCTTCATTCTTATTGCAGAGCGCTTTTCATATCCAGGGAGAGCGGGGGCTCCGCAGCGCTGAGCTGCCTCATCTACCAAGGGAATCCCGACATAGGGATTCCCCCGCAATTGCCGTTTATCAAGCAGGTGCCCACCCTGCATTGGTGCCTTCGTAGCGGGTGCCTACCCCGCTTGACCACACTTTTAAATGTCATTATTGGCGGGTGCCCACCCCGCATCGCCGCTTTGTAGAAAAGGAAATTCACCACCGCAGGCCCGAGGGAAGCCGAAGTGTTGCCTGGCAGCCGGGTCTCCCACCCCCACGTCTTCGTGACGCAGATTGGAGGCAGGAAGTCCCAGCTCCCGAGAGATCGCGAGAACGGAGTCGGCATCTCCCCCTGGGACTCCCGAGAGCGAGGGAGAGCCCCGTAGTGCAGCGGAAGAGCGGAGAAGTGCTGCAGCTGCGGGCGGGGCTCCCGTGTTGTGAGGAGAGCCCCGCGAAGTAAAAGCCCACCGGAGTAATCAGAGCCGAAGGAGCCCGGTGAGTAGGGGCTTCCCTTCTGCTGCCTGAGCGGTCCCGCACCTGACAGCGGGCCGCTCCAACGGTGCCAGATTGGTATTAGGAGCCCCAGTGGGGGTTAAGTAGGCATTGGAGTGCCAGCCCCAGTCTTTTTCTTGGGGGATTTTTATTTCCAGGAGGCCCCCGAGTGGGGCCCCACGTGGTTGATGGGTGGGCTAGTTCAGTGGTTAAATAGAGTCCCAGAGCGGGACTCCAACGTTGAGGACTAGTTCGTCCCCAGTGCTGGGGCCAAGTTTCCCTCAGTGGCGCCACCGTAGTGGGCCACTGCATCGTGAGGGCAGATAGTGCTGAAAAGCCCCAGTGGGGGCCCAGGAGGCACCAGGAGTGCCAGGCTGTATTTGCGCATTCTTCCAGCTGTCCTGCGAGAGCGCAAGCAGCTGCAACGCTTTGGGGCATTTTGTCTTTCAGTAAGAGTCCCAGAGAGGGGCTCAGGGGGCATGCTGGTGCCCATGCTCATGCCCACATCTGCCCAGCAATTAGTGGGCAGCTGCCACGTTTAGGTCAGTACTTTGCGTACTTTTGCTGCCTTGGCAGCTTACGCCCTGACTCTGTTGGACATAGGGCGTTGGAGCCCCTGTGAGAGGCCAGTTGACCAGGGGGGGACTGTGAGTTGTGTAGGGCGCCAGGCCCTAATGTGATTTATGTTCATGTGGTTATGCCTAATGTGATTTATGATTAGGATGTTAGCGTCTAATGCGTTTAGACTTATAAGGTGATTGTGGTGCTAGGAAATGTGATTCATTTAGTATGATTTACGCACCCTGATTTATACCTCTAACTGTGGTTTTATGATTATGAGGTTGGACCTACTATGGTTAGGTTGGAGATTATTCTCTACTGTGTTTTATGCTCCTAATGTAGTTATACTAAGGAGGTCAGGGTATAATGCGTTCAGACTTGTGAGATGATTGCCTCATGTGTTTATGATGGTGAGGTTGTTGCAGAATGTAATTCGCGCCTGATGTGATGCTGTGCATAATGTAGTTTATGTTACAGGCCACTGCTAAGTACAGTGATTACCAGTAGTTACTGGTTGTGTTCTATGTTTATGATAAGTTCTACATTTACTAAGTTCACTTTGTGATGGTACTGACAGTGGTCCAGTTGGCCCTGGCAGGTGTAAATAATCCCTTGTAAATATTGCCCAGTGCCAGTTGGCACAGTGTATATTATGTGTTTACTATTCTAATATGTTTTGGGAATACAAAGGCTATTTTTTATATAACCCTGTGTGGAGTTCCTTTTGTGGTGTGCCTGGGGTGTTGTTGCTGTGTGTGTGCGCAAATGCTTTACACATTGGCTCCGAGATAAGCCTGACTGCTCGTGCCAAGCTACCAAGGGGGTGAGCAGGGGTTGTCTTTGGTGTGTAACTTCCTTACCCTGACTAGAGCGGTGGGTTCTGCCTGGCTTTGGCGCAAGCCTTAGCCAACCAGAAATTCCATTTCTAACAATTATTTTGACTTCAGTGGTTTGCCTCATACCTGAACCAATGATCTCAACAAATCAAACTGAACAAATTCACTTCACCAGCAGTATCAGTCTCACAAGCAGTTCCCCAAGGATCAAGCCTGTCCCCTGCCTTGTTCAACCTCTATATGGAACCACTCACAGTCATACTGAAACAAGCCAGAATTGCCTACCATCTCTATGCAGAAGACACCCAACTCTTCATTAATATCTTGACGGCCAAACACATCCAGCACCTAAACAACACTGTCCTCATAGTACATTCCTGGCTGACAACAACCACCTAAAGCTTAAACCGTACAAAACCAAACTCCTCCTTATCCATCCAAAAGGAAAGCCCTATCCTGTCCCCAACTGGCTTGACAACTTACCTGCATTACACTGTGACATATCTATCTCTAACTCTGTCAAATCATCAGGTATTACACTTGACAAAAACCTGAGCATCAAAGACCACATTAATGCCTCTGCAAAAAGTGCCTTCTACACACTGAAACAAGTAGAAAAAATCAAACCCTTCATCCCCCTTGAAGACCTAAAGACTCTAGAACAAACCGTTGTCCTCTCTAAGCTGGACTACGGTTACACAACGATTACTGGCATCCCAAAAAAACACGTATTGCTATAACATCCACACCCAACGCAGCGGTCAGACTTCTCTCTGGAGGGAGCCGCTATGATCACATCACTCCCAACTCAATTGGATACTGATCAAAGCGAGGAGTATAAAATAACCTGCATAACCTACAAAGCTCTCTACACTTTAAAACCAACCTACCTCGCAAACAAACTATCATAAGCTGAATGAAAGAGGTTCATACGAAGCTCAGACACCCTACTCCCAATTCCACCCAAATTTAGGTTTAAAAAATCACTCACCAGTTATTTCTCTGGGAATGAGCCTAGGATGTGGAATGCATGCCACAGGATCTACATGATAATCTATAATTCCTGCCCTTTACAAAAAACCTTAAATTACTTTTCTCCAAATACTTGACCCACCCTCCTAAAATAACCAACTTCCCTGATGCACTTCCTCCATCAAACCTCTGAAAATAACTGTACACCCCCAACTTTTGAAATAACCTACCATCTCTACCTCCGAACTATATACCCCATCTATTCCACCATTGTTTATATATTAAAATATATGCCTACTGTTTTTATAATTTTTCTTGTGTATTGCATGTCAATGTTGCTGTGCATGCTCTGTAAGCCACTCTGATACCCTCGGGTCACGTTTGCGCTATATTAAACACGATAAATAAAATACATTAAATAAAAATAAAGTGATTCGAGGATCTAAGAGATCTTGCAGGAAGACATTTTCAAATCCTATTACTCAAGTATACTGGGCCTCTATTATAAAATGCCCTGAAGGTTATAATAAGACATTATAGTGAATATATTGCCACACAGAAGCCAATATCAAATTCTCTGGTGTCCCAAAATATTCCTGTCTGAGGGTATTCAGTAGAAGCCTAGCCGATGCATTGGGTATCAGTTGCAGGAGACTAAGGAGATAGTCTGGAAGACCCGGATACAGAATATTGCATCGTCCAAACAAGAGGAGATCAGAGAATATGAAATTATTTTCCTTCTGAATTCCGGAACTACCCTAAGAGTTTTTGAGGCTTTTAGAATGTTGCAGGGATTCTGCTCAGGAACAGAACTATGCTTGGGATCATAGACCATTGGCATGTAGGGTCATCATACTACCTCAGTATCTATGAGCCAGTTTCCAACTAGCTATAGTGCCTCACTTGCCCTCTTAACTTTACCAGAAAAACAAATGAATTGGCCCCCCAGAGTACAACACTCTCAATCATCTCAGGGATCGTGGTAACAAGACACACCCTTTTGCTCGCTCACTTGTACTTGTCCACAATAAAATAAACAAGAAACATAAAGGAAGTTTAGAATATTTATTCAAACTATTGTGTCCTAAAATGCAGCATTCGTGCCACAAATTGAAAATAAATGCATACTACAAATATCATTAGCATGTTCAATAAACCATAAATCATTAAAAGACCTGTCATGGTATAAGACAGAATAGCCTAAACCCTCTTCCCTTCTACTGAAGCTAGATGACTATATATCAAAGATCTTTGAAATTAGTGGCAGACCCCATACCATAGCATACAGAGATGGACTTCTACGTCTCAGCTGATGTAGCAATCTTGTCACAGAACCCTCGCTCAGTGTTTGCTTAAACTCTTCGGCCCAGTTATATGACAAGACATATGTGTTCACAAACAGCAGCTGTGTTCTGATGTTGTGTCTAGGTGCTAGTGCCTGCCCAGAGAGAATAACAAGGGGCATTGTTGTTTGACCTTGTCTGTGGTGTTCTGACTAAATCTCAGGAAAAGAACAGAACACGAAAACATATGCAGGTCCTGTGTAAGAGTACAATGTGGCACAAAAGTAAGCTTGTCTATATAGTAACACAAGCAAAAGAAAATGAAGGCTACACCATGCACAATTAGGCTAACATAGGGGAAACTGCAATGGACCATGCAGAAAACACACAACAGGAAGGGTAAAGCATAGACATGTGACTGGCTTTACCTATGGTGTAAAGGACAACTCCCTATGGAATTTCACTCCAAGGTTCCTTATCTCCACCACCGCAAAGGAGTGAGACACAAATTCTGATTCTGGAGGCCACCATGTGCTGGACCAGATGGAAGGGGAGTAACGAAATAGCAGTACTTCGGTTTTAGCCGGCTTTAGTTTTAAACAACTGCACTTCACCCAGTCCACCATTTTCACAAAGTGAGATTGGAAAGAGTTCTGTAATTCACTGTTACCCTCTAAGAAAGAGAGCAGCATTTGTGTATTGTCAGCTTATGATACCAACTTTAATCTAAATGGCTGAATGATCTATGCCAGAGAAGCCATAAAGATGTTAAACAGTGTGGGACTCAGGGCTGAACCCTGCAGGATAGCTTCTTTCAGAAGCTTGGGTGAAGACAAGAAGGAGAATGATGGAGAGATTGATACCAATCAGGTAGGAAATACCTTTGCAATGGTAGGGCAGACCCCCAGAGGCCCCTGTTCATTAGGCGCTTTAAAAAAATCTGAGGTCAACTGTGTTGGACACAAGGTGTCCATTAACTCAATGTGTCCATTAACTATTTTCTCCAGCATTTTAGACAACGCTGGAAGGAGAGAGATACTTGTAAAATGTGCTTAGACCTCAGCTGACAGCTTTTTCAGTAAGGGAACCACTTGAGCATGTTTCCAGAGCTTAGGTTCTAAGGCTTGTGAATGATTGAATAAATAATGTATAGCAGATTTAAAATTTGCATAGCCTTAGAATGCCTGGGGAACATGAATTTAAAGGTGATCCGGAGCAACATTCTAAAATAGCATTAGCCGAAGCTTCAAGGGATATGCTTTCAAAGGAAGATTGGACCAGGCCAGGTGGTTGGCCATTCGCCAAAGAGCACTCATAATCAACAGAGTTAAGTTACATCTTCACTAAAATAGGCACAGATTTTTTTCAATCTTCTCCTGGAAAAAAAGAAAGACTTTCGCATAACTCTGCAGACGGGATAATACGCTGTGTGCAGGCTTTGGGTGCAAGGAAAGGCTGAACTGTGTATTAAAAACTAAGATGATCTGATCAGCAAAATAAACTGCTCGAGCCGTCTGCATAGCACCATGCTAGACCGTCAGTTCCAATATAAAAATCTCTTTTTCTGTCGAATTATAGTTTTTTATCCAGTGGCACTCAGGTTTTTTTACATTCGTTTTTTTTTCACCCGCTTAGGCAGTCATAAAGAAAGTAGCAGAAGGGTGAGATCTAACTGAAGATCGACATCTAACTGGAGAAAAATAATCTACCACTGCAGACAGCCAATTACTTATTAGATTGGTGTCTTACTTAGGATTCCCATTGAACAGTGGGTGGTGCTCAGAGAGATTATTGGTTAGATTAGTCTTGTTCACATTACATCAGCGAGTTGTAAGAATGTAGAGCCCACGTCGGAGTCCTCAAAGGGAGGGGAAATGATAACAGGATCAAGTAATGGTCAATCCATATCAATAGAACTGGGCTTCTAGTCTATAAATCTGGAAGATTGGTTAAAACCAGATCCAAAGTGTGCCTGGCAACATATGTTGGCCACCAAACTTTATGATGAAAGTTTAAAGAGGTTACGGTGTCAATAATCTGAGAGGTGCCAGAACCAGCCACTAATTCAGCATGAATATTGAAATCTCACAAAATGGTATAGTTGGCAAACTGTAAACTGCTCATGGCCACTTCTTTTAAAAACGTTCATGAATTTGGCATTGTATTGAGGAGGCTGGTAAATGAAGGCCCCAGAAAACGAAACATTAGTCGGAAGTTTGCGGGAGAGTATAAAACTTTCCATCAAAGTAGAATTAATCGTTTTAAGTTTCGGTGATCAATGTGATGGATAGGAAAATTCGTGGGGACTGCAATCGCTTTGTCAGGAAGAGAGTTGTCCAAGCTACAGGTTTCTGCAAGGAAAACTGTATCCCAGTTATCAGACGGGACAATGTGATAAAAGTCTGGACCGTGTTTTGGAAGAGAGTGCAAATTAATCAAACAGGCCCTGAAGTTATATAGCGAGAAGGTATCAAAAGAATCCCCAGTTTTAAAAGCTGTGCCCGATTGCTTATCTTTTACCACATGTGGTGCCATATTTGGTATAAAAACAAATACTCTCCCGTTACTGGAACAGGAAAGTGGACCTGCCAAGCAACTAATGCTCAGTTCATGTATGCAAAGCATTGCTAAGTTTAAAGCTTTCCATTGCTTACAGTTATAGGATAGCGTACCCTGAGAAAGAAGAGGAGAGATGATAGGAAATATAACAATCATTGGAAAATCCAACAGGCCTGACTTACATCTTCAGATAAAGACCAAACCGGCTGGCTTTTCCATCCGTTTTCATTATAACCCTTAACTGTTTCCTCACCTCCAATCCCCCCCCAACTCTATAGAGAGGTATAAGCAAATAGCAGTGCCCAGTGCAGGAAATAGAAAAAATTAAATCTGGAATCCCTTAAATTGGGTGTGGCAGAAAAGAGACGGGAAATAACGAAGGGTGACATCATGAGACAATGCCTCCATATGAATTATTTTGACATAATTTGCCTCCCGAGAAATTGGTAGTAAGGAAAAATGTGATAGCAAAGCTGTTATAGTTTACATATTTGCTCACAAAGATACTACTTTTTGAGCTAATTAAGGGGTAAGCAGTTCTTTGTGTAGGCTTAAAAGGTAGGCAGTCTGTAAAGGGGCTATGGCCTAAAAACAGTAAAAGAAATACTAAGAGCATGTTCTTATACATGTAGCCTTGAATCACATTGTTCTCCTCTTCCTCCTTCTTCTGGTCCCTATTTACCCAATTCTCATCATCCTTTTTCTGGTCATCCCCATCTTCCTGGTGGGTTTCCTCATTGTCTTCCTCCTACTGGACCTTGTCATTTTTCTGGTCTTTTTTTCCTCCTTTAATTTGGCTTTCCTTCTGGTGCTTCTCCTGGTCTTGGACCTGTCCTGGTGCTCCTTATCTTGGTCCTCCTGACCATTCTCATACTTATGGTGTTCCTTAGGAAGGGTCCTGTCCCGCCTGGTTCTGATTCTGGTCTTCCATTTCGTGTTCCTTTAGATCCTAGCACTGTCTTGTCCCAGCTTCTCCCCCCCCCTACTCCTCCATTGATCCCGGTTCTGCTTCTCATCTTCCTGATTTGCCTCCTCATCCTCCTTCTCCTTCTGGTCCTCCTCAACATTTTCTTCTTAGGTTTGGTCCTAATCCTTAGCCATCTAGTCCTTACTTGGACCTCCTAATCCTGGAACTCCTGCTCTTCTTTGTCATTTTCCTCCTAGATTTCTTGTTCCTGGTCCTTCTGGCTTTGGTGCTCCTCCAGGTCCTGATCCTGGCTGATCCTCCTCCTAGTCTTTAGCTTCCTGGTCCTCCTAGTTCTTCTGCTCCTTATCCTTCTTGGTCTTCCTAACCCTTGTTCTCTTTTTTGTGGTACTCATGATCCACTTTTTCCTCTTTCTCCTAGCCCTGGTCTACCTAGTATGGGTAATCTTTTCCCCTTTGTACTGGTTTAGGATCTTGGTTATGAAACTTGTAAAAGATCCTGATGAGCTATTTAGTTTTACTTAGAGCATTTAAAAGGTGCTGTGAGTAGTGTATTCTCTTGCATGTCTTGATGGGTGTTTAGTAAATTCTGTATGTTTCTGTAGTTGGTGTTTTTTCTATGCAATGGTGTGTGCTTGCTCACTTCTACCTCAAGAGTTATAGTTATTATTTTGACATTATAAATCTGAATTGACTTGTTTTACTTTCGAATGGTGTTGTCGGTTTTATGAGGATCTGAGGGGAATAACGTTGTCAAAATGTTTAAGATCATTGGTGAAATTAAATAACTATCTTTTAAATCCAACATTCAGTTAGCTGCCCTCTCTAGCCAATATACATACAGATTCAGTTGTTTCCATTATGTGAACATTAAATTTGTTGTTTAAAGCTGGTGGGGGAGGGGCGTATGATGGGAAGGCTAATTTCTAAGTAGATACAATGTGATCTCTTCAGGTAGTGGGGACTGCAATATCTGCTAGAAGCGAAATACCCCTCCTTGCCTTGATCAGGGTGAGGGGGTAAAAAGAACCAGGTGCAGCTGCTCTGTGGCATGCACAAGATTCATATATATTTGTGACTATATTTTTACCTTTCAATTTGGCTCTAAGATCCTGTTATGTTTTTGATTTTGTTTTTTATGTCATTACCTTTATGAAAATAAAAAACAGAAGAACTTGAATACGGAGTAATAAACTAAGAGGAGGCAATCTAAAAAGGGTGTGGAAAGCTGGAAAATCTAAATATTAATGTTTGCACTTCTTAATTTGCATGTTAGCTTGTTGGGACTGCAGAGCAGTGTGTTGCAACATTTCCAGAACATTACTACGTCCACATTTTATGAAATGCTCATGAGTTCATATAAAAAAGTAATGGACCCGCTTTGGCTCCTTTTTCATAGTCCTTGCTCTAAATCGAGGTTGCACACATGTATGAACACGATTTTGGGTCTTTCAAGTGTGTGGTTTCAAAAACTATTCAGTGGACTATTGACACATTGTGGCAGCATTAAAAGTTTAAAAAGTAAATTCTGTTCATAAAATGTGCTCTTATTTAAGTGTGGACAGACAGAGCCATTTTTGGGAGGAATATAGTGAACTCAACTTTTTTCTGATGCTCCTGTATTACATGGCTAGGTTAGGCCCGGGAAGAAACACTGCAATTTTACAGGTACACATTTCTTAAGTTGCCTTCGTTTCCACATGATTACTTTTGACAGACATTTGCGTGAGTGGCAGTGCAGGATACGTTTCTCTGAAACCACACTGCTTAAAATTCTACTTCCTAAGTACACTATCACGACACGTTGAATATGGAATACAAGGCCAGAACACACATTGTGCAACTGTTGTTGTTTATTATTCGCCATTGAGGCGGCATGGCTATCACAAAGACAATAAACAATGACGGCCTGGCTGAAGCCTCGACATGGAAGCATAGATGATATTATTGTAAATACACATGCATTTCCGCGCTCAAGTTAGAGGAGCACTCTGCTGTCATTGTGAGGTTTTCACCTTGTCGGAGTCTCAGCCCAGCTAGTTCCTGTTTACCCTCTGCGAGGAGGGATGTTAAACTTCTGACCAAGATGGGGACCCACATGTCTTGCCTTCAGGTAATGGGGAGTTATATCATATCATAGGGGATTCTTGGCAGAACACCTGGCCTAGGCATCTAGGCTAGGGAGCGCATAGTAGGAGTACACTATACACAGTACTTATTTGCTAGCATATGTACATTGCTTTAGCACATTGGTGGAATCATTTATCCTTTCACTGTTCTTATACTGCTAGTCACTTTTATCTGCTTCTGTCTATTAATCATTGCAGCACATATATTTTATACAGGAATCACAATGGTTCAATAAATATTGAAAATGCCCCTTTATGTATTCTTTGTGTACCTCTCTGAGAGAGCACAAGTGGCTGAACAAAAATGTTCTAGAACTGTTACCATGATTCCTTGGGGAGTCAGGATTGTCAGGTTCTGAGGTAGCCCAGTCCATTTGTTACCTTGAAGGTTTATGGGTACTTATGGTGGCACTGTGAGCTAGCAGGTCTATAGGCCAATATATCCTGAGGGGCTGCATAGAAACATTCTGGCACCATCTCAAAGTTTATGTTGTCCAATAAACAAACAGTTCCTACTGAGAAAGTGGAAATGGTAAGACACCTCATGTCTAAGGTTTCCATAGCAAGATCATAAACTCAGGACACCTAGCAGTGAGGCCTAGAATTTCTGCATAGTCTGCTGAATTCCTGGGTAGTCTGCAGACTAGTTTCCAAATTGAAAACCATTCAGAGCTTTTAATTGGTTGCAAATTCAGGTAACCTTCCGTGAATCAAAAAAGATCCTCTTTGGGAAGAGGATTGTACATGAATGACATTAGATGTAGTAACTCTTTATACAAGCATATGTCAAGGCAACAGCTGCGCACAGGGAAAGCCCACAAGATGACCAAACATGACGATTTTGGTACAACAGTTTTTAATTCTTGATGCTGTGATGCATTGCCATGGTAGCAGATAATGTGTTTTGGTACAGACCTTTGTCAAACCAAGAGATCAACAAGATAAGTAACAGAAATAGAAAGCGGGTTTATGAGATCAATTGTAAACATAGGAATAATATTTTGGTGTTAATGTTCTCTGTAACGAAAGACAGACTGGCAAATACACATTGCACTGTTTTTTTTCATCTTTTTTGTGATGGTTGAATACATTTATCATAAAATATTTGGTGCAAAATTTTTGTCCGCCCCTTATAAATGCAATACTTTTTAGAATGTATCTGCTACATCTCATTCAGTATATGGCAATTGCATTGTGTGACATGTACTTCCTGATATTGATATATGCAATTGTATTAGAGAACAGACAAATGTTTAAATGATATAATGGCCCTCACTGAATAACATATACATTAGAATGATATTTGGGAATGGAATCATATGCATTGACATTTTCGATTGCATCTACGGAATACAGATCACATTGGGTTAGTGGTGAGAGAGAAAAATTATTATATGAGAAATGTGTCTTTTTGCAAAAGCATGCATATGTGAGCAAGAGGGTAGTCTCATTTGTAATATTCAGAACTTTTTGGGAACTAGTGTTGATAAGGAGACACAAAAAAAAACTAATCAAAAATCCAAATTGATCTTGTTACGTTGGGACCATTTGGGCATCAGTATTCATAAAAAGGGGGCTGTAATTGTACCAATAAATTGTAAGTCTGTCTTTGATGCAATGCATTTCTATAATTAGCCAACAATAGCACTATACAATGTATAAAGTTCCTATGCTAAAATCTCCATCAATTTAAGTTCTCTATCGGTGCTTGGCACAGTTCACACAGTACCAAATATAAGCCCAAATCCAAGCTTTAAGTTCAACTAATATAATTAAGTTCAAAACTGGGAAGATAGTATATGATGAGGATGATAATACAATTTATGCTGCAGATACCTAATGTAAACCCTAAGATAGAAAAAATATGCATTTCGTCTCTAAAATGGCATAGATGAGCAGAAAATTAGAGTAAAAGTAAAAGTTGTGCTTGCTATTTGCTCTACAGTTAATATTAAAAAATTCTCAACAAAACAACAATCTTATGGTGACTCATTTGTAAAGACCTTATTTTGCTCATTGAATGTTAATTCAAAAGGTTTATCTCAGAACAAACTGCAAATCTGATCATTAGTTCATATATTAATGTATATTTAGTTCCTCATCTGACATTAGACCTCCTAGATACTATGGGCCTGATTACGATGCCGGTTGGACTGACAGTCTCCGTGGGCTCTTTCCGACCACCGAGGCAGGGAAGTCTTCCCTGCCATATTATGGTGCAACTCAGTGGCAGCCGGCAAGACTCACGGGTGGTGGGCAGGCAAGTAGAGGGCAGCAGGGGGGCGCCCGGGGTACAATGTAACATTTTTTTTAAAAACTACACTTACCTTACTGTGGGGTCCCAATTCTCCGCTCCTGCTCTTTTCCGTCTTGAACTCTAGGAAACACAGCCAGGCTCCTCTGACCAATCACAGTGCTGCAATGCAGCGTTGCGATTGGTAAGCACCCAGACTACCCTGACCAATCACAACACTGCCATGTAGCGCTGTGATTGGTCTGAGCGCGGATGTTCGGCACTCAGCCAGGGACTGGGGGCCTGCGTATGTTCTCCATGCAGGATGTAATGCAGCCTGCATGGAAAACAGGGAAAGTGCACATGACTGTTTTGGTGCCCCAGGAGGGCCGACCAAACAGTTATTGCGCACTTAGGAGGCTTCTACTACTCCTCCCCTGCTCTGCAGCCCCGTCCCTCCCCCTCACGCAAAGCTGCTGCAGCAGGAGGACAAAATAAAATGATAATAACATTCTGTTATTATCATTTTATTTCTTTTCCTTTTTTTAACTGCATCAAGTGGGACGACGCTCCTCCGCCTTCGTTGGTGCAACTACTGCTGCCATGGCGGTAGCATCTACAGCAGAGCCCATATCCCTGAATATGTCTTTGAAAACAACCACCTAAATTATGGAAATTATACACACATGCATGACATTTTTGGGGATATGCCTTGTGCACCATTTACCCTATTGCTGTGTGGTGGAATGTAGACAGTCCTTCAATGGGGATACATACTGCATTAGGACTTACCTGGATTCCGGCACTCAAAAGATCGAAGTCATCGGGGTGCAACTGCTTAGGTATATGGGGCACCTGGAGGAAGGAATCCATGGTGGAGACTGCTGGAGAGAAGCGGATTTGGGTGAGTGTGCACCCCTTAATCCATCTTTTCCGACGAATCGAGGCAGTTGTTCAGACCGCCACGGTCTCATCATCAGAAACTCACATCGTAATCTAACGGTGGTCGGAGATCCCTGTACTGTCCTATTGATGCTATTTTTCTTTAAACGTCATCTCGGTGGTCGGAGAAAGGCTTCTGAGTCAGCGTCTTTCAGTGGTCGGTCGGAGTACAGGATGCATGCATCGTAATTCAGTGGTCGGACCGACTGCTTCTGACGAGACAGCAGCGGTCCGACCGAGGAAGTTATTTCAGCCGTTATTGTAATCAGACCCTATGTCTGTAACGATGTGACGTGTTCCGATTCTAATTTGTGAAGTTTGAGCTTCTTATTCCCTCCTCTGATGTTGCGGTTCACAGTATCTATCCTAAAGTAGCATAACAGGTGTGTATCACCATTGTGTTCATGATTAAAGTGGTGTGCTACTAACATTGTTGGTAATAGCACTTTCTGCTGTAAAATACGTTCTTCCACAGGTACAATTGTGCTGCCTATATATGTTTTCTTTCAATGACATACACATTAAATTCAGATTTGCACACACTGAAAGGATTGATAGTTCTTGGTCTTTTTTTTATATGGAACCTTGTATTGTTTCCTGCCTGTGCTGTTCTTGCATGAATTCATCAATTGGAGGTGTAGAAACCTTCTGCTTTATTCAGCTGATTCCCCTTCAATCTAGTGCTCAGGTGACTCTGAACCAATTAATCTCTTAAGGAACATGAATTCCTGAAAGTCATAAGCTCTGTTACTGTAGTTTTTTTATAGTTCTATCACTTTGTAGGATGCTCTAGTGTTTATCTATTGGTTTCCCAATGTGATGCAAGTCAAGGTTATAGTCCAGAATCATTCTGATGGGTTTAGATTTTCTCTAAATTATTTTGTTTGGTAATTAGCTGCACTTTTCGGTCACAAAACTTTGCAAACTTGAAAAACAATGAGTCAAAAAATGCAAATATGGTGGAATGCGATATCCATAAAAAAGTACATAGAAGATAAACGCTTTCGCAGAGGCTTGAGAATTTTTGCTATACCTAGGTATGAATGCCCTAACCCGAAAAAGACTGAAGTGTAGGTTCAAAGCACAAACACTTGCTTCTTTAGCTGGATTGAGTCAATTATCAAATATGAACTGATTGGTAGAGAGGACATTTTGGAACAAATCAAAACTGTCATCACAGACTTAGCGAAAAATCAGACCAAACATAGATCAAGAATTTCAAGAAAGGGGAGAACATTGCTGACCTTTAAGTCACTTAGCCAAGAATACGATTTGTTACCTACCCAGAGACTCAACTACTATCAACTTAGTCACACCCTTCGAGTTCATAATCAGGAGGGAAGGGCCTGCCGGATGCCCCCTTGGAGGAGCCTTCTCGCAGACTTGATTCCATGCAGGGGCGTATCAGTTATTTATCAGAAGTTAATGAATAATTCCCCCTGCCCCTGGGCGCCATGTGAAGAGCCTGGATGGACAACATAGGAAACATTGAAGACAAGGACTGAGTAGAGGCCCTACAAGGGCCCCGACACATGGCCATCCGAGCGCGATTTTGTCTGATACAGCTAAAAATACTACACCGGGTTTATTACTCTGGCACACTATCATGTAAGCTAGGAGCGATAAAGACATCATTATGCACAAGAGGGTGCACGCAAGTGGGCTCCTTTTACAATATCTTGTGGGAATGCCCTGTAAGTCAATCTTACTGTTTGGGAGTGACAAAGATGATGTCAGAGGTCCTGACGGGAAGAGGGCCGCTGGATGCCAAGTAGTTGCTATTAATGATACAGGGAGAACAGCACTGACATAAACATAATAGACTTTGGCTGGCAATGGCGGCGGGCGTGACAAAGCGCAATGTAGCGAGGTGGTGTGGGGTCCCCTCTCCCCTCCATCTGTATCAGAGTGGAGGGCTGACCTGGACTAGTGCCAGTGGGCAGAGGAAGTGATATACCAAAGTACAGGCTGCCTCAAAAAGTAGGAAAAGATATGGGACCCCTGGCAGAGGTACCCAGGTGGGTCTCTGGCAGAGTGTGGTGGCTCGTCGCTAGGCACAGATAATCCTGGCCCGGGATAGGCGGGAAGAGGGTGTACATACTGTTATGGAACTAAGTAACAATGTATTGGTAATTTTGTACCCACAAGATGAGATGGAGCCTCTCAGTTGCTCGCCTTTGAAATTGTGCAGTACTTGTATACCTGCAATGTACTTTCAGTATATGTACTGTATGATGAGCTGGTTAAAAAAAAAAAAAGAAAGTTTAAAAAAAAAAGTTTCTAGAAAGACATGAGATTACATTACGGAAATCAAAGTCAAGAAACAAAAGAAATTTGTAGGAGATAAGCAGGACTGTGACATGGGAAGAGTGTACACCTTCGCTGGAAGATTTGAGCCCCTAAGAAGAGAGGTGTCCAAACATAACAAAATTTGGCACTAAGAAGTCATCTTTGCTGGATCTGGTAATGATATTATTAGCATGGACTCAGGAATATCAGATGTAAGAGACAAATCTTTGGATTATACACTCGATTTTAGACTAATTCAGACTACTCAAAAAAAAAAAAATCATTTGACAAGGAAGAGGACGCACAACCAGAACATGGAAATGATTGATAGAAACAAATATGGACACAACAGACCAAACAAAGGACAAGACAGGCAAAGGCAGATGAATAAATACCAACAATAAAAGAAAAAAATAGATATCAATCGGATACAGACTGCAGTGAAATAACTGTAATTAACTTATGAGATCGCAGCAATGCAAGCCGAAGAGCAAGTTCTCAGACCAAGCCCGATGCCCAACACTCCATGTACAGCTAACCCCAGTTGTGCACAGCTGAAGGCCATGCACAGCAGGATTGGCCGCAGAGCCTGGTCTCAAGGCCCTGTGCTCTACCCTCTACAGGTGAGTAACCATCGATACGCACAGCTTATGGTTATTTGCAGTGGGTTTGGCTGAAGGATCTGCTGGCCCTGCACCTTGAGACCCTCGCGGGTATGTAGTGCGCTTTACAAATGACTGATTGATTGATTGATTGATTTATTGATTGATTGTCCTCTGGCCAGCCCCTGCACTAATGTCATCACAGTTGGTCAACGCACAATGTTCAGCATTTCACTGTGATTCACTCCACCCACCACAGATAACTAATCATCGATGTGCATGACCTTTGGCTGTGTGCAGTGGGATATGCCTGCAGGGTCTGGCCTTCAGCCAGCACCTACGATGATCTCATCAGGGGTGGGCACCACACGGCATTCAGTGTTTCAATGTAGGGTTAGTCACAAGGCCTAACCTCTGGCCAGTCCCCTCTCCTAACCCTCCTTGGGCAGCAAACCTCTGCTGTGAAAGGCCTTCTGCCAGGTACAGCTGAAAGTCCACTGCAAAGTCTGGCCTCCAGCCATTCACTGTGTCCAACTCTCTGTGGGCAGCCAACACCCACAGCACACAGCCTTCAGTTATGCTCATTTGGGGTTTGCCACAGGGCATGATCTCTGACCATCCAACTCTGAGTTGGCACTCAACTCCTTCTGTGCATGCCCTTTGGCAAGTGCAGCAGGGGAGCACTACACCCAACTCTCCTTTGGCAGCTAGCCCTTCTGGCGCACGGCCTTCAGTCGTGTGCAACTGGGTTGACTGTAGGGCCTGGTTCAGTGACCAGGCCAAGTTCCCACATACGGCCAGCCTTCATGTTTGGCTATTGATAAAGCAAAGAATTAGTGTTCTAAATATTTATTTTGTTCGGTTTTTGCTGGATTCATAGATGCTTTCTGAATTCATAAATCCTGAGGTCCAGGGAAATCCTGGAACTACAAATTGTGTGATAAAGATAACTTTTTTTTACATTTATTTTAATACTGATGGAGATTTCTCTCGGCCCCTCCACACATTGGCCAGGGGGACAAAGTAGGTTCACAGTGCCACTTTGCTCCCTTTTCCTTTTTATTTTTCCAAAATTTGTGCTCAGGAGACCGGCGGTGCAACAGAAATGTTTTTGTGATGACCAGCCAATACGAATGCTGCAGATTCACGAAGCTGGATTTAGGAATCCGCTATGCACAAAGGGATAAAAAAACATCATAGTCCATGGGGTGTCTTTATTTTTGTAAATGAGGTTGTAAATTCTCTATGGATTTCCAAATCTACGGAGGATCCACTAATTAACAGTAGATATATCTCCAATCTTGAACCTTTATATGACCAGCCAAAGCACCTATAGCAACACTATTTTTTTTTTAAACTGCTGAATGGATTTACACCAAACCAACCAAAGCATAATCCTTGAGTAAAGTTGTACCTTTGTATTTGGTGTAATTCTGTTTAGCTGTTCTATCTAAATTGAATAGCATAATATCCTATGGGAATAAAAAGGAAACTGGCCCTTTTGGAACCTTCCTTAATTTGCACCCCAGGTGACAGATCTGCATGAAACTTGCCATGAAGAAACCAAAGTGTATGTTCTTTCTTGGAAAGTTTCATGATTGGTCAAACAGCACCAAAGTTACGAAGAAAACCAAACATTCCATTCTTATGGACACTCTAAAAATTAATACACTGGTGCTATCACCACAATTGTGATAAATATCTCTATATTCACCCCAAAAAAGAAAAATAATGTGACGTTATAGTTAGGTGTTGAAATGAAACAAGAACTATTGTTTAAAAAACACAAAAGCCACTGAAATACTCAGGTATACTTTAGCCAATTAACTATAACTTGTGCCCCATAATGCTCTGCTAATGTCATTTGAGATGTCATCAATGAAATAATTTAGCATGTCATTAGTGAGGTAATATGTGAGATCGTAACCAGTGAATGGCATGGGCGCAAGTTATATTTTCCTAAGTAGACTATAACTGGGGAATTTCAGTGTTTTTTTTATTTTTTTGAATGATAGTTTGTATCTTATTTCAGCACCTAACTATAATATTGCTTTAACCTCTTTTTTTCAGTGAATTTCGAGTTTGTTTTTTTAAAGCAAATTAAGATCTTATTACATATCTAATTATACCGTCACTTTAATCTTTGTTTTTTTCATTGAATTCCTGGGAATTTTTAAATTAATTTCAGCCAACTCCCCTGCTGCGCCTTGCACGCAGGCTGCCGACTCCCCAGTTGACCTGCAGCAGGCTGTCAACAAACCCCCCCCCCCCTTACGCCAGTGTGTAGTTACAATTAGGACAGTTTCCATAGAAAGAATATTTTCTTTTCACTAATGACTTTGGTGCTGTTAGACTAATCTGCACAAAGCATTCCAACAAAATTTTCATCTATCACAGCTCCTTCATAAAATGTTTTGCGCTGAATCATCAAGCAGGGGACAAGAGAAGGTGGGTCCCCCAAACCACTGATTTCCCGTGTTAATTCCCAAAGGACAATTTGCTCTCCTATAGAGAAAAAACAACTGAACAGAATCTCATCAAATTTGGCAAAAAGATAGAACTTTACTACGAAAGGGTGTTTTGTGATTTAGGGAAAATCTGTTCTGCCATTTGAGAGAAATACGCTTCTGTGGAGGTGCTAGGGTTGGCCTTGAAAGGCTTAAAAAGTTAGATATATCTGGACTGTTGGTCCCATAGGAGTCACGCTATACTAAAAATTTAAAAAATAGGGCCACAGGAGTTTTACTACCCTTTGTCTTTTTATGCAGAAGGCCTGGACCAGGGCCCCCAGTACAGAGTGATCACATTGGCTGGATGGAACTCAGAACAAAATGCTGTGGTCTTCATTACAAGTCTGGGGGATTTGGTTTCCGTGTCCTAAAAAGTTTTAAAAATACAGTATAAGGGGACAGAGAAGAGAAGCCCCGACCCCCAAGCACTTATTCTGGCGGGATCCAGACGAAAGTCCAACATTGCCAAAATCAGAAAAAAATGAGGCAGTGGTACCGCAATTCTCTTGCAGGACACAGAACAGGCATCCTTGAGGTACCACAGTAATCCTGTAGCACTTGCCATACAAGAATCCACACCTAGCATCCCCAAGGAAGCTTGCATAGTATTATGATACAATGGTGTGGACTCTTGCATGGCAGTATAGCGGCAATCCTACTGCAGTCCGAAAAAAAGAAAGAAATGAAAATGTGAGTTGGGCGACCTAAGGCCAGGCCTTGCAGCAAACTCCACTGCACACGGTCAAAGGTTGTATGCAGTGGGGGATTGGCCACCGGTGTGGATTAGGGCTCAGGGTACGGCAGCAGGCCAGACCCTGCGACCAACCCCCTCTGTGCACGGCAAGGACTTACACAGTGGGGTTGAGTGACTGCCGGGGAGTTGTCCCCCACTTGGGGGTTGGGAGCAGGGCCTGGCCAGAGGGCAGGCCCCATGGCCAACACCCTGCTGCACATTTGTGCAGGGAGTTGGCTGAATATGATCAAAAACCCTTCGAAATTCACTGGAAAAAAAACAAATCTTCACAAAACTTTCCCCCAAAAAGTTTAAAAATGTCATCCACCTTAGCTCCTTCCTGGAAAGTTGGCGACTATCCGTTAAGTGGGAGCTAAGAAAAAGGGAGGGGGTCCCAAAAAGTTCCTTTCCTATGTCAATTGCAAAAGGACATTTTGTGAAGTGATACAGAAAAAATGGCTGAATGGAATTACACTAAATTTTGCAAAAAGTTGGAACTCTACTCAGAAACTGTGCTTTTCCTTATATGATGAAATTGCGTTTAGCCACTTATTATAGAAATTTGCATTTAAGGAGTTTCTTGGGTGGTCATGAATGGATGAAAAAAGTTGTGATATCTGGACTGTTAGTCCTGCAGTAGTCCTCTCAGACTGGAATGTTAAAAAGTGCTGCCTTCTGATTTGCCTCGGGAGCTTTATTTACCTTTGGCCTTTTCGGTACCCAGGGACGAGGACTGGTTCCACTGTAGTGAGTTATTTGATTGGCGGTCACAGCTCTTCACAGAATCCTGTCGCAGCCATTACAGGTCTTGGAGACTTATAGGCAGATTCACAAGCCCCTTGCGCCACTTTTGCATCATTTTTAACATGGGAAAAGTGATGCAAAAGTGGCGCAAGGGGCTTGTAAATAAGTCCCTTAGTGTTCAAGTCCTGAATTTCTTCTGGAAAAGGCCATAAGGGGGCAGGGTGAGCACATGTGGGGAGGTCACAAAGGGTTAACATTTTAAAAAGAATTAACATATGGCAGACCACGTGGTGCCAGACACCTGGTGCCGCATTACCCAGCAATGTCTGATACCACAGTACCACCATTTTTTAAAGAAAGGACCAAACAGTCTCTGGAAATACATTTAAACAGAATCACTAAAGATACTATCTTGTGGTCTTTCACTTGGCTCTAATGTAGAATATGTTCTAGAAATTCACCTCATGACGTAACACTTACTAATTAGCTATAGAAAGAACTCCAATTAGGTGGACGTTTGATGCAAAACAGTGGACTATTCTTGGATAAATATAGAGGCAAATTTCCATTCCTGCACAGATGCTCAGTTGAGAGAAATGAAACCTCAACATGAAGCGCTTACAAACGTGACTATAGCAGGTGCCCCAGCTGAAGCTCCACTTCTGTAAATGTTACAATTATCCTAAACCCTTTGCTTAACTCAGGCATACCTAAGTGTGTTCTCTTTACACTTCCACATTTTAAAATTATTTGAACAGGGAGGGCAGGAGGTGGGAGCAGGGGCAGCAACGGACGGAAGTGGCTGCACAATGGAGTGGGGATGTAGGAAGTAGGAGCGCGTTTACGGAGGATGGGGATAGCGGTAAGGGGGCATGGATAGCGGTGAAGGGCAGTGTCCACCCAATGCACCAGGAATGGAGGAGGCAGGGGCACGCAAAAGGATTTTGAGAGGGATGAGAAGGGGGAGGGGCAGCAACGGAGGGTAGTGACAGCATGGCAACAGTGGCCGCACAATGGGCTAGGGAAAGAGGGGGAGGGTCACACTCACCGTGAATGGGGGCAGGGATGGGGTAGCAATGGAAGGCAATGGCAGCAGAGGGGCAGCAGCAGCACAATTAACCAGGGGAAAAAGTAGAGAGTCAGGTGCATGGAAAATGGAGGTGCTGACAGGGGCAGCAGTGGAGGGCAGGGACAGCACAACAGCCCAGAGAGGGAGGGTGCTTGGATGTACACATGGAGAACGAGGAGGGAGGCGGAAGGGTCAGCAGCCTAGGGCAGTGGTAATACTGGGGCAGTGGTAGTGCAACAGACCAGGGAGGGTGCAGTGGCATGCACACAGAGAATAGAGGTGGAGGAGAGGCAGGGGAAGCAGTGAACGACAATGGCAGCACAATGGGAGGAAGGGAGGAGGCACGGGCACGCTCACAGAAAACGAAGGACAGGCCAGGAGCTGCACCAGAGGGCAGTGGCAGCACAGGAGCAGCAGCATAGCTGACTAGGGAGGGTAGGGGCAGGAACATGCAGACGAAAAACAGAGGGATGCAGGGGGAGGGGCAGCAACAGAGTACAGCAGCAGCACAGAGGCAGTGGCAATATAATGGACGATGGAAGGAGGGGGCAGGGGCACGAAGATGGAGAATGAGGTCAATGCAGAGGCGAACGGGGTCCCTAAGCGACCACAGAGTGCTGGAGGGAGGGGGCAATGACATGAAGACGAAGAACGGAGAGCAGGTGGGATGGGGCAGAGGCAGCACACTGACCATGGAGGGCAGGCTTCATTGAATTGGCCTCCCAAGATGGAACACCTGAGCTAACTCATGCTGCGCCTATCATTTAACATGTCATGAGTTATGTACTATCTGAGGTCATAAGTAGTGCATGGAGGTGGCACAAGTTATAGTTAGCTCACTAAACTATAACTTTAACTGGCAAATTTCAGTTTTTTTTTTTTAAATTAATTTCTCACGCCTTTCGAAACTAACATTAATGTTAGTTTTACCTTTGGTTTTTTTCAATGAATATATTATTGTCATTGGTAGTCTATGGCAACATTTATATGTCATCTGTTAGGACATCCTGCTGTTAGAGGAAAATGGAACTGCATCCTTGCAAACGCATTTAATATTTATTGCAATGTTTATTTCTTGGAAGCCTCACTATTGGACCCATTTACTTCTACATATTTAGGGTCTGAGCTTGTACATGTAGACAGTGTTAATACAGTCCAACATTTCCATATCTGGTCCCTTATTAGCTGTGAATTTCCTGTGCATTTTTAGAAGCCTTCCCCTCTACAAATATGATGTAAGGCAATATGTAGATGTTAACGGTGGCACCGCAGCCTTACAAATGTGTTTCATTGCTGTTAGGTTTAGTGGCGTAGCATCAGTAACATGTGCCCTAAAGCGAGCAAGAAACATGCCCGCCCTTCCACAGCTGGGAAGTAAAACACGGCCATACTTGGAGTGAACTGGGCCCCTCACACTTTTGACACCGGCACCACTGTTCTTGCTGCACTAATGATAGCTATGTGTTATGCTATACACTGAATGTGTGAGAAACTGCAGCATCATTTCATCTTAATAGAATTGTATTTGTAATTGTATTTGAATAGCGCCTACTACCCCTGACGAGGCCTCAAAGTGCATCTCGGCGAGTAGCAAGCCACTCTGGAACCCAAAAAGGATTAGTGGTGGATTAGTATACAGAAATAAGAGTTAATTTGAGAGGTGGACATGCAAGTCTGTTAGTTGGATTGAATAGGACAATGGAGGGACAGAAGAGGGAAGAGTCTAGAAAGTGCTATTTGGGGGATCATAGTAGTAAGATAAGGTTTGGTATGAGTGAAAGGAGAGATGAAGGAGGGAAGAGTCTCTAGAAAGTAATCAGGGACATCATAGTAGTAAAATGAGGTTTGGGATTAATCAAAGGAGGGATACATGAGGGAAGACTTTAGAAAGGGTTGTTTGGGAGATTATTGCAGTAAAATGAGGTTTGGGGTGAGCCAACAGGGGTGTGATCGATCCAGTGCCAGCACAGAGACATGCCCCGAATAATCCAACATGGAGGCTGCTCCGTCCCAGCCACGAAATGAATGTTGCGCTCTAGTACTGCAGATAGAGTCCGGAAGTCTACTACCGTCATCCTATGATCAGGTGGGCAGGGCCGGGAACCGGGAACTTAAAGAGACACCAAACACAGGAGGAGAAGCCGACCCGGGCAGATACGGAAAAGCGAGCAGAGGAAAAAAAAGACCATCGTATTGCTAGAGGAGGTGGAGACGTCTAGACTGCCTGAGGGGACACAGCGACAAGAGGAAGACCCCGTCTCAAGAGACCACTCAGGAAGCGATGCACCAGAGTCCAGTGCTCTAATGAGGGAAGTGGAGGCTGAGACTCCCCTTCCCACGGCCCAGAGGGTTGTGGGTTCAGGCAAGTGCCTAGCACCCAGTTCTTTTCTTTTAAGGGCTGGTGGGCGGGTTTACAGGCCACCTCACCCTGACTCACCAATATCCCCGCACTTAGACACCTCACAAAAATAGGGCACTGGTGAAGGGAGCACTATTCCCCAAAAGATTCTGTTAGGACAGCAGCCTGACCCTAACTTTTGTTTCTTTCCTGTTCCCTCCTGAGAAGACAACACCAACACTGAAGAGGAAACCAGAAACACAGGGAAGGACAAAGACGACGACCGTTTTCTCTGTTATTTCTCCGCTGTTTCTTTTCGTTTGTTTGTTTTGGGTTCAAGACAGTCCTTGCACTCCCTGCTCTCATTATAGTCTGCATTAAGAATTGTGTATCCAAGCCCTTCAGCTGCAAAAGCATTTCCCAAGGAGTATTGGGAGCTTAAAAGAACGAAGAAAGGTTCAAATAAGCAGAAGGCTCAAGAGTACCATATCATACAGGAAGGGAGGGGTTTGGGGCATCAGGCATGGCCACAAGATTACAGTGGTGTCAGAAGTGGGATTCAGTGTCTAGTCCAGGCATGACACAACCCCTTACAATGGAATCCATGATTACCCAGCTAGCGGAAGGTCAACACCATTTACAGCTGATCTTTGAACAACAAACGAAGATGGCCCAGAAAGAGCATGAAGCTTTATACTCAGCCCCGAAGGATCAAGCCTCCCTTATGGTGACCAATCAACAGGTGCAGGACACAGCTATCCTGCAACTGACAGACTCCATTTTGAGTGCGAGGGTTCACCCCAATGTACCAGGAGGACCGTACATCAAAAGTTTCAGGATGGCGATGATCCGATTACTTTTTTGTGAACTTCGAGCGGGTTGCCTCCACCGCTGCCTGGCCACTAGAAAGATGGGGTCAATATATAGCCCTGTTGCTATCCGACGAGTTGCAGGCCGCTTACCAAGCCGCTAACCCCACGGACATCAAAAAGGCTATCCTGGAGCACCTAGGTTGTGATCAGGAGTATTATCGTAGTCGTTTCCAAAAGGAAAAATGGACAGCAGGGAATAACCATTGAGCCCTATATTACAGGATACGTGACTTGGGGAACCGATGGCTGCAACCCTCCACCTCCTCCATTGACAACCTCACTGAGGTCTACCTGGAGCAATATCTGGAAGCCTCCCCCTCAACACCAGGACATGGACCAGACAACATCCCAATCTTACGATCGCTATGGCCATCGACTTAGCCTGTGCCTATTACAGATCCCCGAGTTCAAGTCCCATCCCGCAGTTTCACTGTAGGCATACCCAAACTATTGAGCAAGACGCCAACCCTCCCAACAGAGAGTACAGTTCCGTCTCTACTAAAATACCTCCCTAGGCCTGCCCTGGGAACCAGACCAGTGCAGGGTCCCCAGTGTTTCCACTGTGCAGAGTGGGGACACATAGCCTGACACTATCCTGTGTGTAACCCTCCCCAGGAACTCATGGAAGTGGGGTACACCCAGGGACGAGCATTGGTCGTGGGAGAACTTCCTGAGATGTACAAGAAGAAGATACACATCAACAGGAAACCGGTTTTAACCCTATTAGACACGGTGTCACCACACACTTATCAGCAAAGAACTCATACCGAGGTCCCAGATCCAAGGGGGGGAGAGCATACAGGTCACATGCGTACACGAGGAGAAGAAAATGTACCCTCTTGCAGAAGTTTTACTGGATATAGAAGGAGAACTCCAATTAAGGAAGGTAGGAGTGGTGCCCTCTCTACCAGAAACTGTCCTATTAGGAACTGATCCCCCTATTAGGAACTGATACTTGTCATCTGTCACTACCCCTTCACCCATGGTTGGTTGGTTAGAAAATGCCCCATTCTCCAAGGTGGGCCCTCCCTTAAAAGAACAAAATCATGTAGAGAGAAAAGAGAAGAACGGGCTTTGTATTATAGCACCTTTAATACCATAGTTACTCATGTCCTTGGTTCCTCAGATGTGTCTCAAACACCAGCACAGATGGACGATGCTACAGTACAGCATGCATGGGACCAAGCACAAGAGGACCACCAGAAAAGGTAGGCCCATTTTTCTGTGTAACAAAAGGCCTGTTGTATAGGATAACACACAAGAACAGGCACACTAAGGAACAGTTATTGGTCCCAAAAGCATTCCGGGAGCAGGTACTAAGTCTGGCCCACAGCCAAACAGGAAGCAGTCATTATGGAAAGGAGTATACACTAAAGTATTTGTTAAACGGGTTCTACTGGCCAGGGGTATACCAAGAAGTGGCTATGTTTTGTGCCTCCTGCGTCAGATGCCAACTGGTTAACTCACCCTCGCTTCCCTGTGCTCCACTACAACCACTCTCAATAATAGACGTTTCCTTCCAGAGGGTAGGAATGGACCTTGTAGGTCCCCTGCTTCCACCCGCCCGTGGACACCTATATATATATTTGTGTTAGTGGACTACGCTACTCGATATCCAGAGGCGGTACTCTTATCCAGCACAACCACCACAGCCGTAGCACAAGCCATGATCTCTTTCTTTTCCTGTGTGGGGTTCCCCCGCGAGATATTAACCGATTAAGGAACCCCATTTGTCTCTTGCCTAATGAAACAGATATGCGACCTCCTAGGGATCAAACTGATACGCACAGTGGTATATCATCCCCAGACAGACAGCTTAGTTGAGAGATACAGCAAGACAATTATGACAATGCTTAAAAAAACACATAGACAAGGCAGGAAGAGACTGGAACGCCAACTACCCCAGTTGTTGTTCGCCATCCGAACACAAGAACAAAAATCTACTGGGTTTTCACCGTTTGAACTACTGTTCAGAAGGAAACCTCGTACACTCCTTGATATGGAGGCTGAGCAATTGATTGAGGAGGATGACGAGAGTTAACCTTTGCTACAATACAGCACAACCCTAAAAGACACCCTAGTCACACTCTGGGAAGAGGTGCACACAAATATGGAAAAATTCCAAGCCCAACAGAAGCGACAATACGGTCACGACACTAAACTACGAGAATTTAAAGTAGGAGACCACGTATTGATACTCCTACCCAGTACTGGAAAAAAACTTGTATCCACCTGGTAAGCCCCCACCAAGTACTGGAAAAAATCACTCCGGTCACGTATCTCATATCTGTTCCCCACAAAACCCAAATAGGCCAGGCCCATCATGTTATCCTTCTAAAAGCCTTGGAAGGCCCTCTGCCAGTGTCTCTAGATAGAGACGTTCAAGTTAACCATGTGTCTCTCGACAAACCCCTGGAGATTTCTCTGGCCCCACAATACCCTACAAAGGGCGAGTCTGTCCACCTACGGGAAAAGTTAACGGGGGAACAAAAACACCAACTACGTACCCTATGTAACACCTATTCCTCTGTGTTGTCTGGAATACTGGGACGCACGACCCTGGTTGAGCACAACATTGTTACAGAGGGGTAGGTCCGATAAAGTTAAGACCATATCGCATTCCAGCCCTTGAAGACAGGCCGGTAGACCAAGAGGTTTAAGCCATGCTGGAAGCAGATATCATTGAACCCTCCCATAGTGCCTGGTCCTCCCCAGTTGTCCTTGTTCCCAAACCTGATGGAAGCATAAGATTTTGTATTGACTTCCATCAACTAAACGCCATTTCTAAGTTTGATGCTTACCCCATGCCCCGGGTCAATGAACTTATAGAGCGTTTAGGAGACGCTAAGATAATGTCCACAATTGACATTACCAAAGGGTATTGGCAAGTCCCCCTCTCCCCTGATGCACGGAAAAAGATGGCCTTTTCCACTCCTTCTGGCCTGTTCCACTTTAAAGTCTTCCCCTTTGGCCTTCATGGCGTCCCAGCCACATTTCAGAGGTTGATGGATGTTCTTTTACATACCCATCAGACATACGCCGTCGCTTACCTGGACGACATAGTTGTTCATAGTCCAGACTGGAAGACACATCGCTTCCACCTGGAGGAAGTACAATGCACCCTTCAACAGGTAGGTCTCACTATTAATCCAAAGAAAACTAAATTCGGTACAGACCACATTGAGTATCTAGGGTATATCATACAGGCAGGGAACATCGGACCCCAACTAAACAAGCTTGAGGCCATCACAAAAATCCCTCATCCCATCACCAGAAAAGACGTCCGCTCCTTCTTGGTCTGGTGGGTTACTACCGCAGGTTCATCCCCTCACTGACCTCCTGGGTAAGGCTATGTCACGGAAACACATACAGTAGTCCACTCCTCAGAAGCAAAGTTTTTGCCAAATAAAGAGGTCCTTATGTAATGCTCCAATCCTTGCATGCCCTGATAACCAGAAAACCTTCATTCTCCAAACTGATGCCTCGGATAGGGGCCTCAGTGCGGTTTTGTCTCAGCCTGATGACAAGGGGGATCTACGCCCTGTTCTCTTTCTTCGCAGTAAACTCTTCCCTAGAGAAACACGATATGCCACGATAGAGAAGGAATGTCTGGCCATTAAGTGGGTAATGGAGGCCTTACAATACTAAATCTTGGGACAACCATTCCATTTGCTCACCGACCATGCCCATCTCACCTGGCTTTCCCTTCATAAGGACTCCAATCCTAAAGTACTACGTTGGTTCCTTGCCTTGCAGCCTTTTTCCTTTCACACCTTACATGTTCCAGGGAAGGTACAGATGAATGTGGATTTCTGTCTCGCTACCCTATTTCCAAATGGCCCACACGTCCATTCCTGGGGAGAGGCAGTGGGATCGATCCAGTGCCAGCACAGAGGCATGCCCCGATGAATCCAACATGGAGGCCACTCCGCCCCAGCCAGGAAATGAATGTTGCACTCTAGTAGCGCAGATCAAGTCTGGAAGTCTACTGCCATCTCCTACAATCAGGTGGACGGGGCGGTAATGTAAAAGAGATACCAAACACAGGAAGAGACGAGGAGAAGCCAACTGGAAAAGGCACGGAAAAGCGGGAAGAGGAAAAAAAGACCATCGTATTGTCAGAGGAGGTGGAGACGTCGGGACTGCCCGAGGGGCCACAGTGAGAAGAAGAAGACCCCACCGCAAGAGACCGCTCAGAGGGCAATGCGCCAGAGTCTAGTGCTCTAACGAGGGAAGTGGAGGCTGAGACTCCCCTCCCCACGGCCCTAGAGGGGTCGCGGGTTGAGGCAAGAGCCTAGCATGCAACTATTTTCTTTTAAGGGCTGGTGGGTTGGGTTTACAGGCCACCTCACCCTGACTCACCGATATCCCCGCACTTAGACACCTCACAGAAATAGAGCACTGGTGAAGGGAGCACTATTCCCTAATAGATACCGTTAGGACAGCAGCCTGACCCTAACTTTTGTTTCTTTCCTGTTCCCTCCTGAGGAGACCTTACCAACACTGAAGAGGAAACCAGAGACACAGCGAAGGACAAAGATGACAACCGTTTTCTCTGTTATTTCTCCACTGTTTCTTTTAGTTTGTTTATTTTGGGTTCAAGACAGGCCTTGCACTCCCTGTTGACAGTATAGACTGCATTAAGAACTGTGGAACTAAATTCTTCGGCTGCAAAAACATCCCCCAAGGAGTATTTGGAGCTTAAAAGAATGAAGAAAGGTCCAAAAAAACAACCTTACTCAGAAAGCAGAAGGCTCAAGAGTACTATATCATACAGTGAGGGAGGGGTTTGGGGCATCAGGCTTGGAAACAGGATTACAGGGTGACAGACGAGGGGTAAGTCTAGAAAAGGTTATTTTGGATATCATATTTGTAGAATGAGGTTTGGGATGAGTCAGATAGTGGAGCTAGAGGATATGTTGAGAGAGGTATAGGGTGAGATATAGAGTAGTGCATTGGAGAAAGTCAATGTTTTTTTGTTTTTTTCTACAGTAGACGTAAAGTAATAAATATATAGATACAGAACTACATATAATGAGTATACATGTATAATGAAGACAATATATTGAGATTTAAAGTTATATTGTACAAACTCAGACTTTCAAGTGTTGCTGTACTTGAAGCTAATTTATTTGTGTATTTTTATAACTATTTTTACAATTTTAATGTAATTTTTTCCTTAATATTTCAAAAGTGAAGCACTAGTAGGTAAAATAGTTATGATAATTATATATTGTGACAGATAGATGAAACAGAGACCCATAAGTTTTAACCAAATAGCTTAATTGAAAAACTATGCAGTGACCTAAATACATGTTGAGAATAGAAGAATATATATTTGAATATATTTAATCATAAGTAATACATACACTTGTTAAGCAGACCTACAAAGAAATACACATATTTAGATACATACATTTAATCAATTTACAAATGTTTACAAACGCAGTGATATGCTGAACATTTGTGTTTGAGTATGGTGGTTATGTAGGAAAGAGCTAACTCTTGAGTAGTCTTTTGTAAATAAGATGGTTATCTGTGGACCTTATATTTGGGGGTAATGAATTCCATTGTCTGGCTGCTTGAACAGAGAAAGATGTACCACCTATGTTTTCTTTCTTGTATGGTGGGGTTTTGAGGCAAGGTGCCAGTCTGGAGTGGAGGTTTCTTAGTTGAATGTATTTGGAGATTTTATTCTTGATGAAAAGGGGTCCTGTTCCATGTATTGCTTTGTGGCTGGTACAAAGCAGCTTGAAGGTGGATCGTCTGGCAACCGGTAACCAATATAGGGCCTTCAAGGCTGGGGAAATCTGGTCTCCTTGCTTTACATGTAGGAGTAGTCTGGTAGCAGGGTTCTGAATCCGTTGTAGTCTTTTCATAGGTGATAAAGTTAATCCGTGGGAGAGGCCATTGGCGTAATCAAGTTTAGACATTACAAAAGAGATAGGTGTCGCAGAGTTTTCATAGTAATGAAGCTTGATCTTGCTAATTTGACCACTTAGACATTCATTGATAGCTTGAAGTCCATGGTAATTCCAAGGTTTCTTACTTCCTTAGATACATTAGGAGGTGGTTTCAGAGCGTCAGGCCAGGTGCAGAGTGGGATATGGATGGCATTTGGAAAGTTTTTAAGGTAGGATGTGATTCAGTTGAGAGCAGTCCCCTCTATGCCAGCTTCGTGGAGTCTTTGTATTGGAGTGTCAGAGTCAACTGTGTCAACTGTGCCTTGTGTTTAGTAGTCTTTCAAAGGCAACCAAATAGTGTTATGGTCCATGATCACATGAGATGAACATCAATTAAATAGTATTAATTGTATGCGCATAGCATAGGTCATTCCACCAAGCACTAGGTCTAGGGAGGGTCAAGCGCTCTATCGAGAGCCAGGCTCACTTTCTCTGTAGCCTGCCTTAACCTTGGACTGAGATCCCCCATGGATTGGCTCTCTGATGACCTCAGGCGCAGCACGTGCTGCACGTGTCCTGTAGAAGGCGCTGGTGATTTGCCAGTAATAAAATTGAGAGCTCAGGGCTCTCATTAGCAGCTCAAAACCACAGAGTTAGTGGTGGTGGTGGTGTGGGGGGGGGGGGGTGGGGGTGGGTGGGGAGGGGGGGTGAAAGTCTGCCGCCCGGCGTTATTTACTCCTGCGCCAAAAGTACACACAGGAGTCTCGTGCACCCTAGGGCCTTGGTGTTTCATCCCTTGTGATTCTTGAGAGGAGTTGGAACACTCGTTTTCACAGATGAGGTTTGCTTAATGAAATGCAGTGGAGTCCGGGGTATAGTCAGACACTCTGCATCCCCCAATGACCCCCATCCCATGCGTGTAGGGTTCGTTTCCAGAAGTGAATCCAGACTTCAGTCCCTTCTTGTGTCGCGCGCAGAAACTCCAGTGGGCGCCATCAGCTGTATTTGTGCTGCTGTCGCTTGACCGACTTTTCTGTCAATTAACACACATTCCTCAAAATAGCGCTTCACTGTTCACTTGGGAAGCGAGGCACTGCAGTGAGTACGTTGTCCGTTGCGGACACATCTGTACTAAACCCGGCTTTGCCACTTGAAAAGAAAGTACATTTCACTTTATTTGCGTGTACCCCGGAGCTTCCTCTGTCAAAAGTGGCCGGTTTGGGCTACGGGATGAAGAACGGTGTTAAAGCGCTGTATGAAACAGAACGGTATTAAAGCACTGTATGAAACGAAATGGTAATTATCTGGAGACCAAATACAAACAGGTAAAACTATGCACCTGTTACGGTTAGACAAGTGGTGAAAGGGAAGAACTGAGATAAGTGCACTCGGATCTAAAGTTAACAACTGTGACATGACAGTGAAGCCGATCAGAATATATCAACAGGGCTTTCTGAAAGAAATCGGTTATCATTAAGGCTCCTAGTACTCCGTTTTTTTTCTTATTAGTATTACAAATAAATATAGACGAAAATGTGTTTTCCTTATTTTTGTTTTTTTACGGACAGGTATAGAACAGTATTAGTCCTTTGGTGACTTCTCGGGATTTGTCATTACTGCCAGGCCCGCATACACGTCTTGTTAACAGACTGGGGAGTTGGAAAGGATTGTGAGGTTTTCGAGGAATTGTAGATGGTCAAATGTGTTTGTTCCATAAAACTATTTATTTTAATTGAGTTTGCTGCTGTATTATAGAGCCGCATAGAGAGCTTTAAATAAACAAGTATGGACGCGTGACTACACGTTTATCGTTTAAATAAAAGTGCAAATGTACGAAATACAACTTATATTTTTCATGGCAAACAAATTAAAAATGTGTAATATTGCTGACATTCGCAAAAAAATGAGAAAGTGAGCTCTAATCAGAATTTTGTTTAATGGCATCTATTTAGTACACACACACAATTCAAATTATGTGTCCCTCGTTAGTCTATCAGAAGCTAAATATCGTTCATTTGAAAAACCAATGAATTGATACATTTGTTGAAGCAAAATTATTTATTCATAAATTTTCATAATTTATACACGCCTGCAAATAAATTATATTTTGTATCCTAATCAAGTTATGAAATAATGTGTATACGTATTTTATGTTAAGGGGCATTTGCAAAGCACTGGACGCTTGGCGCTCTAACTTCATATTCGCACACGTATTTATATTATTGTGTATTTTATATAGAGCTACAATACTGACTTCTGTCCGCTTCGCAGCACTAATATGGAACCTTAATGATAAAATAACGTGAGTTATTTATTAAAACTTGACATATATGTTGCACCGTATAGGTAATATTTTGCAACATTATTAGCTAAAGAACGATATTATTAATCATAATATCATTATATAATTCCGAAATAAACAGTAGCAAAAATTGTAGCGATATTAACCCTTACAATGTTTAAAACTATAATGTTGTGTTTTCGAACACGAGCTTCAAAATATATATATATTTTTTTAGAAATGTCAATTAAGGCACCGCGTTCGTCTGTGGAAACATTCGCATTAGACAAGGTACACTTCAATAACCCCATCTCTGAGAACTCGCTTGAATTCGTTTGCCTTTAAATCGCTGTCTACAGTCACTGAACACGCTGATGCTGTTCTAGAAACTACGTTTTTTTGGGGGGAGGATGGAGTTTTATATAGCTCGAACTCGACCGAAAGGTATTAGAGCACCAGTTGCGTTACAGACGGGCACATTCACTTTTGTTAGAACCGGGGAGATAAAGTGATTTGCCCAGAATCACGGGATGTTGAGTTTCGAACCTTGTTCTCCCGCTTCAAAGTAGATTACTCTAGCCGTTAGACCACATCCTCTTTGGCCTGAAATGTACAAAAACTCAAGGCAGCGTGCGTGTTTACAAAACACAAACCGACCATACTGAGGAAGCAGCCATTTTAGACTGGGGGGGGGGGGGGGGGGAGGAGCCTCTACAGCAAGGAATGGGGGCAGTTGTTCTTATCGGCCCCTGTACCCCATGGCCCCAGACGGCTGTTCTGTCCAATGGGGGGCATGGCATGGGCCGGGCACCGCTCGGCAGAGATTGCAGCCCCACACTTGACCCTGCCTGTGACCCAGACTGCCCGTCCCTCGCTGGACATGTGGAGGTCCCTTCCTCTAGCAGGGGGGCTTTGAGATGATAAGCGGACGGGCATTCCCAATACACATCTGGGGAAGGATGAAAGGCCCGCACGGTCGGGCGAGTGCAGGCGTCACCTTCATGGAGCTCTCGGGCAAAGGGGGAGGGGGTACCGCTCGAGCTCTCAAGAGGCGCCCTGCTTCAGCACGTGTGAGGATACTGGGGTGACCTTCACGGCGGTCTCAGGCCCCAGCCAGCCTTCAATATGGGCAGAGGTGTTTTAAGGCATCGATAAAAAATGGGCAATGGCTTCCATGGCTGGGAGAGAGAACTTTCTCTCTTTTTCAACTTTCCCCCTTCTCAGCCCACCTCTACATCTGACTCTTTCGCTACCAAGTATCATCTTAAGAATGTTTAGCCCTGGGTAGGAAATACTTTACTTTTCTTTTTTTTTTTTTGCACGTTCCTGCTACTGGACGTTCTGCTGTGATAAAGCATTATTTGGCAATGCACCCCAAAATATACCTTGCTAGTGTCCCCCCCCCCCCATTCTTAAGATGTAACTGAATGTATGCACACTTCTCCAATCCTGAACGCGCCTCACAACCCTATAGGGCCCAGATGCTCGAAAATATTCAAGTGTGACCTTCGGGCCCCCTCAGAAACCTGCCATGGAGAGGGTGCCACCTTTGCCCTGAATGCATGTCCCCGGAGCAGCGTGCACTAATGTATATGTCTTTTCATCCTGCAGTTGGGACCGGTTTATGATTAACAACGTTGAAGCAATTGTGAATACACGTTTTTTTTGTGGGGGGGGGGGGCTAATATAATATATTCCGCGAACTCGACCGGAATCTATCAGAGCGCTTTAGATGAACACCAGTTTTGTTACAAATGGACACATTATTTTTTCTTAGTCAGGGGTAGATTAAGTGATTTGCCCGGAATCACAGGATGTTCAGCGTCACTGCCGAGATTCAAACCCGGTCGCCCAGGTTCGAGGTCCACCGCTCTAGCCGGTAGGCCACATCCCCACTATATTGTAATATTGGTGTGCGAATATCCCCTTTCTTTTGTGAAAAAAACACAAATTATAAAAAAAAGTTATACTGGAAGCCCAGAGGCTGTTTCGGGAGCCAGCCAGCCGCTGGTGCCTTGAATGCTGCTGCCTAGTATTGGTTCCACCGCACGCCTCTTCCCTCACACTTCCTGTCTCTCTTGAGCTCCCTCTTACAGTTTTTTATCCCTATTTTCTCTGTATATGTTTACGTATCATTTCTTCCTCCTTCTTTCTCCCTTTGTATGCCTTTAACTCTCTTGCTCTGGGGTCCAATCGAGTGATGAGAGCCTTGGTCCCCCAAAATCAGAGCCGGTGCCTACCACCTGCTAAGTACTGGAATCTTGGTTATTTTACATTCAGTCAGGCCTCCTTAAAAACGAATAAAAAGCACGTACAGTAGTGTTTCAGAGTGATCAAAGCTCCTGGAAGAAGAGCCTTTTTGTAAAACGCTTTGTTGCTGATAGTTATTGCATATATACTACGTTTTTTTAAAGAATTTTATAGCAATCTCTTTATAAATGTATTTTAGCAAATGCACAGTTGAAGTCGTCTAAAAACCTAGGTGCTTAATTTGATCTGTCAAACCCCGAAATCTTTGTATTTGAACGGATCTAGAAATGAATTTTTTGTTCATGCTGATCCACTTTGTGTAATTATCATGTATTGTCGAGCTGTCCTTTATATGGAATTAGAATTTTCACCTTTTAAGTTGATAGGTAAATTGATAAACTGGATATATGTTTTTATGTGGAACTCTTCGGAGTTCCAAATCATAATAAACAAACTGATTGATTGTAAAATGCAGCACCCTACTCAACCGTCAAATATTATCGCCTCTTACCTAGCATGACCCCAGAGGGTGCTGACCTCTCGCACGTGGTGCCTGAGATAGACTCAGGTATGTTTATTTTTCACTCGTTTGCATGTGCTTCTCACAGAGAGGTCTGAAACCGGAGTGAAACGAAGACGCTCAGGCAGGCACCCGCAGTCCCGGGTTCGAATCCCAAGGGAGGGGAGTTAGCCTTTCATCCTTGTGATGTCGATAAGATCTCTGAGGGAGTGGATATGGCCTTACGACCGTCGTGCTGGGGTACCGGGTTTGAGTCTCGGCAGGCATCCTGTGACTCTGGACAAATCCCTTAATCTCCCCGTGCCTAACAAAAATGAATGCGTCTGTCTGTTAACAACTGGTGCTCATGTAAAGCGCTCTGATACCTGGTATTTAGTTCGTGCTCCATAAAACTCGGGGGAAAAACAAAAAAAAAATGGCCGTCATTGCTTATGGTAGTCAGACACTGAAAATTAAAACGTCTAGATGCAAATCTGCTTGTTTATACTGTGACGTTTACGACTTGGCTGGGATCTTTTAAAACGGGCCGGAGAGTGTCTGATGTGGCAAGTCTCAGAAATAACCGCATTATTTGGACTAATAACAAACACAGGTGCTTAATAGTAAAGTGGCTTTCCGTGGTATTGTCAAGCAACCAATACGAGCGTGGGAAAAAAAGATTTCACTCAAGAAAAACGACGCGGAGCTTCTCTCTGTTATTTTAAGTCTCATTGTTATTATTACCAATGGTCGGTCTGTTTGTGTTAAACTAAATTTCCACAGATTGCAGCGTTTCTTTTAACATTTTAGTTTCATAATTTTAAAAATCATGTCTCATGACGTGCGAATGTTTTTAAACATCAATAGAAAACTCAATTTTTCAGATTTTCTTTATTAAAAAAAAATATTATCACGCTTAATAATAATGCCTCATAGCCAAGCAGTGATACGCAGTTACCGTAAAGGTAGAGCTGTTTGCGGTGATGACGTAGGGCTGACGGTGAACGCTCTAGGCTGGGCACAGGCCGCTCGGCGCGTGTTTTGACGGATATGAAAGCGATGCACGTAGGAGGGGTTGCATGGGGTAACTCCCTTTCTTGTCGGGCTCCTGTTTAAAGAGATTGTTATTGTTGAAAGAGGTGCAATTGAACGATTTCCTGGTCATTGTCACCTCCCTGCTTCCAGCCAGCAGTTCTCACGGGAGGGTAATAAAGCTCTCTCACACCGCAGAGCCCGAGAGATGAGCGCGGGAAACACGGTGGGAGCGGAGCGCGGCCGCCAAGCCCAAAGGCCGAAAGGACCTGAGAGAGGGATGGACGTACCGCGGGCCAGGCTGTCAATGAGCACCCGCCACAACAAGCCGAAAATGAGCACCCACCACAGTGTGGACTATGAAGGGGGCGGGGCATTGACTGTGACAGTTCACTGAGATATGAGGCCTTTGTGCACCGAATGAATAGAACTGTACAATATTGTAATCTACAATATAAAATGGTGGATGCCTCCTTAAATGTGGACTTGTTAATGTGTATATATATATATAATCTTTGGTGATGCAAAATAAATCAACAATGAAGCAGTAACCTGTTCTTGGATACTTCTTGAAGCTTCAAAAACTTTGGTGGTCCGTACCTGTTCATTTCTGGATCGACATCCAGCAACTCAGGCATATTTCTTATATATATATTTGTTTTCACTAAAAACACGAAAGGTTAATGTGCCGTTATAGTTGGGTGAATATGCCAGGTGCAAAATGAATATGGCCTGAGATCACCCAGGCCTCTCCACTTGACACTTGTCTCACCTCCCACAACACACCCAACCCCATTATACCTTGGATAGCCACATAAATTCTACTATCAGATACGGCGCATTCCTGTCCTCGGCGCATTGCTGTCCTTTTCCCTTGCGCTGGCGCACAATGAGTTGCTGTGTGCCAACGAAGGCACCTTTACACAATGGTGCAAGAGTGCATGTGTTGTGGGGATGATTATTTCTGTGTACCGGACCCACCGCACCCCACCGTCCATGAGTCCCTGACAACCTGGGCCATCGTGAGCATCGAGGACACAATCAAGACCATGAGCACAATCCACTCCGGATCCCTGTCCGACCCTCTCCCACACCACATCTTCAACAAAGCCGGCAATTCCATCGCACCCCACCTGCGCAACATCATCAACCTCTCCTTCGAGACCGCTACCTTCCCTGAGAACTGGAAGCACGCAGAGATCAACGCCCTACTGAAGAAACCCAAGGCGGATCCGAGCGACCTCAAGAACTTCCGGCCCATCTCCCTGCTTCCGTTCCCAGCAAAGGTCATCGAGAGATAGTTAACATCCAGCTCACCTGTCACCTCGAAGACAACAATATCCTGGACCCCTCCCAATCAGGATTCTGCAGCAACCACAGCACCATAACCGCCCTCATCGCTGCCACAGACGACATCCAGATCCTTCTAGACAACGGTGAGACGGCGGCCCTCATCCTCCTGCATCTCTCCGTCGCCTTCGACACCGTCTGCCACCACACACTACGCACGCGACTCCAAGATGCAGGGATCCGGGAGAAGGCCTTGGACTGGACCACCTCCTTCCTCTCCGGCAGAACTCAGAGAGTCCGCCTCCCCCCGTTCCGGTCCGAGGCATCCAAGATCATCTGAAGCATCCCACAGGGATCCTCCCTCAGCCCGATGCTGTTCAACGTCTACATGGCACCACTAGCACGCATCGCCCGACAGCACGACCTCAACATAATCTCCTACGCCGACGACACGCAGCTGATCCTCTCCCTCACCAAGGACCCTCTCACCGCCAAATCCAACCTGCACCAGGGAATGAGGGCCGTTGCCGACTGGATGAAGGAAAGCAGACTTAAGCTGAACTCAGACAAGACGGAGATCCTCATCCTCGGGTCCAATCCCTCAGCATGGGACGACTTCTGGTGGCCCGCATCACTGGGGACCCCTCCGGCCCCTACCAACCATGCACGCAACCAGGGAGTCATCCTCGACTCGAAACTCACCATGACCAAACAAGTCAACGCAGTCTCCTCCACCTGCTTCAACACCCTCCGCATGCTCCGCAAGATCTACAGATAGATCCCGACAAATACGAGGAAAACAGTCACCCAGGCCCTAGTCAGCAGCAGACTCGACTACGGAAACGCCCTCTACGCCGGAGCCTCGTCCAAGCTCATCAACAGACTACAAAGAATCCAGAACGCCTCTGCACGTCTGATCCTCGACGTCCCGCGCCGTGACCACATCACCCCCCACCTGAGGAACCTACACTGGCTCCCCGTTGACAGAAGGATCTCCTTCAAGCTCCTGATCCACGCACACAAGGCACTCCACAAAACCGGCCCAGCCTACCTCAACAGCCGACTCTCCTTCTACGTACCCAACAGGATACTCCGCTCCGCTGACCACGCCCTGGCCACGGTCCCGCGCATCCGTAGAACCACTTCCAGAGGCAGATCCTTCTCCCACTGTGCCGCCAAGACATGGAACACCCTCCCCTCTACCTACGACAAACTGAAGACCTACTGACCTTCAGGAGACAACTCAAGACCTGGCTTTTCGACCAATAGCAGCAGCACCCCCCCAGCGCCTTGAAACCCTTACGGGTAAGTAGCACGCTTCACAAATTAATTGATTGATTGATTGATAGGAAGGGAAACCTTCCTGCCCAAAAACATATAGCCAGGTAGCGCAGAGTCCCTGCCCCTAAACACCTTGTTTTGAATAATCCCTCAGATCATTTTCTTCCGGGATTTTCCATCCTCGTGGGGTCCCCCCCTTCCCCCAAGGCACGGATTACACACAATTATTGTCAGAAACCTTTTTGGGTTAGGGTTCGTAACAACCTCAACCATATTTTATTTACAAGCAATACGCCAAAAATTATCATTTTACAAAATTATAATTTCACATAAATATGCAGAAACCCCCCATAACACTCCATACAATATTATTTACATATGCCTGGAGGGCTAAGCTTAACAGAAACTCTAATACATAACCATTCCTAACCATAACTAATACATTTATTACTGTCTCTGAGTATCCTGCATTGAGCATAGGCATAAGATTATCACTGGTCCAATTACCTGTGAGACCCCCCCCCAGAGTGACCTAGTGCAGGAGGCCCGCCTGCCTAGAAGATTACCTATCTCAGTTACCCCTTATGCCCTCAAAATACCACCCCAAAGGGGCTGCACTCACATGTAGACCTGCAAAAGAAAAAACACATTCAAGTACGCAATTTTCTGCCTCAGGGTGGGACAAAAAGAGAGAGAGATTAGCTGTCCGTGCCCGTGATGTGGCAGTCAGCAGCATGTTGTTGGGAGTGGTGAGCGGTGCAGAGACACCCTCTCACCAGTCTGCCACCCCTTTTAAAAGGGTGGGGGGTCCAGTGCGAACCGGTTCCCAAGCGACGGAAGGGTTCCATGCACTTCCGGGGGTCCTTGCGCCAGGCAGACCAATGCCCTGGCGTGATTGTGGTTGGTGCCAGCAGCATCACTAGCTGCCATCACCAGCCCGCCCCTTCCAGCAGGAACCGGTGCACCGCCATAGGTGCGGCACGTCCCGAGTCCGTGGAGCGCCTTGGCAATCGCAAGAGTCTTTTTCCTCTTCCCATGTGTCCTGCAGAATGCAGCACACATAGAAAAAAGGAAAAACAAGGAGTTCTCCTCCTTGTGCCTCCCTTACGCCTCCATACGTTTTTGGCATTACCTCAGAGTTATGATGTCTCATAAATCTGGGGCAGTGTCACAAAGCCATGGATGTTGCTGGGAACACCCTGGCAACACCCATTGCATGCCACTTTAACGCGGAAAACTGTGTTAAAGGGAACTATATTTATAAAGTAGCATTAAGCTAAAAAAAAGTGGCTTAGTGCTGCTTGGTAAATATGGAGCAGGCTCCTGCGCCATCGGAGCATCACAAAAAGTGATGCACCGGCAGCGTAAGGGGTTTATACATAAGCCCCAAAATATGCAGTGAAACATTCAAATTTCATAAGATTATATGCAATAACTGTTCAATTTACAGCTTCATTTACATGTGTTGATGACTAGTCTGAAAAGAGACGCTAATACATCGGATTTTTCTAACCATATCTAGACATTGTTGCTGTGCATCCACAATTAAGGCCTTCGTATGATACCATGGCTGGTCCCAGTTGTGTTCCCTGCTTTAAATAATTCTCCCTTTCCTGTCTAGTGCACCTAGGGTGGATCCGTCATTAGGGTAAAACCCCACCCCCTGCATCCCCTCCATCACCAGCACCATCAATGGTCCCCCCACCAGAGGGGTGAACAACATTCCCACCTTGGAGAGCCATGGCAACATACTTGCTAAATTGGCCACCAAATCTGGCTGGCCAGAGCCTACCACAGGTGAAACCCCAATAGCCATACATCGGATGTCATTCTGTACAGTATCTCAGCCAACCACAGGTCCCACCACTGCTGTGACACCACCTTGAGATGTTACTAGGTCAGAGTTACCTACCACCGGGGTACGACCACCGGTGCAGCTTCTGCTGGGATTCAAGCCTGAACCCCCAATGTACCAGGATTACCTTCCACCTGCACCTGCAAATCTCTCTTCCGAATGCCTCGCCCCTGAGCCCTCTTCGGGACCGGGGGAAATGCTGCCCTTGAAGCCCCTCCTGCCCTTGAAGTCCTCTCCTCCAGCTCAGCTGGCACGCTGCTCTGACTCGCTGTAGACTGCGACCTCATCAAGGCCAAAGCCTCATCCATAGCACACATTCTATGCATTAATGCATCCAAAACAAGCTGAGTTTGTGAGCGCTTAGGGCCTTTTTGTGCACCACCAGACATAGTTGCAACACCAGCAAGGTGATCCCCACAAAACGAGATGCAGTGGAATGCAAAGAAACTGGCCCTAGACACACTGCACCTGCTGCACTCTAGTTTTCACTTACTGGACTTGCTACCACTGCTGGGGCTTGCACCCTTGCTTTAGCAAGCGGTCCAGCCAGGTGATCCCCACAAAATGAGACAAAGTGAAACTCAAAGCCACATGGCCTTAGATACACTGCACCTGATGCACTCTAGCTTTCTCTCACTGACCTTGCTACCACTACTGGACCCTTACCTTAGGGAGAAAGCGCCACCAAAAACCAACCGAAATCCTTGCCCCTGCACTACCGCTCTTGCCAAAGCACCAAGAGCTCCTGAAAAAATGAATATCAGTCCCCCAAAATGCTCCCCTCACCTGCAGCATCTGCGGCACCTGCCGGAGCTGCCACCGAGTAAGCGGGGCAGGCGAGCCACGCTCATGTCCATGTGGCTCCCAGGCAGGCGACTGTTGCACCGCCAAAGGCTCTGTAATGCAGAGTGGAGCATGCTGCTTCACAATGAGGCCTGGACCTGAAAAATTAAAGGAGACAAGGGAGGGGATCAAAGGAAGGGCAAAACCAAATCCTAGGCAAAGAAAACCCCTTGTCGGGAGATGGGGTTGTGGGAGGTGTCTTCATGAGGCAGCAAGCGGGAAACAGAAACCCACTCATGCCTCGCAGCCCCTTTTGTGGGCAGGGCCTGGTGAGCTTTGTGGGCAGGCGACCTGGAGGCACTTTAAGTGCTTCCGATTCTGCGACCATACCAGGATCCAATTGGCACCCACCTTACTGTTGGGCACCGCCCACCCCTAGCCAGGGGCCTGGCACAACCCACCATATGTGTGGCTCCCCTGATTTGGGGGAACCTTTGCCAAGTTTTGAACTGAAACACCCACAGAAATTCACCAGACATACACCCCTGCCATGCACTGCTCATGATCTCATATCTCTCATGAAATGTTCTATGACATCATTAATGACATCACTGATGACATCGTAAATGACATCACTGATGACATCATCCAACGATTGTGTTAGTATGTTTTATAGTTTACATAGTGGCGGGTAGCTACCTTATTATTTTTCTACCTAATTTTGTATAGCCTGTGTCCAGCTAATGGATGTAAGTGTTTACAAAATGCATATGCTTCTAAAGGATTATATGTTTGTAGAGGTATTGAACATGTTATAAATATTTGTATTGGAGACTTCTTGTTGCAGGTTCGTGTGACTTTTCTCGGTCGCACGAACTGACAACGAGGAGTCCTCCTTCCAGGGTTTGGACGATACCGCGACTGCACCGAGAGTAAGGCGCCACTAGCTCACCCGACTATGCAGAGATAATGCAGATCAGCAGAACTTTGATTGGTTCATAAACTTACCAGATGGTTGCATCCTTTTGCTTACCACCAACTAAATGTGGTATGCGTGGTGACTCACTTCATTATTGCATGCTCATTTGGTCCGGAAGAAAGGCACGTCACCTCTACGGAGGGCATTACGGCTGAAACATGTGGACCATTTACTAACCATGACAGGTTGAATCCTCCTGCCATAGTTTATACCTTTTTAATCCTGACCACTGGATGTCCCATTAAAGCTTGTCCTGACATGCCAGGTAGTTAGTTTTATCTCACTTCCACTTTTCTTTCACACTCTCACTACACCCAGCTCATCTGAAGGTTTTAGTATACCTCTTTACCTTATTACAAAAACATCCCTGAGCTCCTCCCTCTCAGAGAGGGGCTTGTAGCCTGCACTGTGACTAGATTTGCAGTGCGAGGAGGTACCCAATGATGAAGCATGCCACCTATGGGTGGGTGAGGGATACCGTCCTTTAAAAGGGATCCCCGCACTCCCTCCCACCTCACTCTAGACGCAGGGGTGCTTCATTGTGTTGCTATAGCTTTCCCCTGTTACCAAAACTGAATACATTAATGCTTACAATGTGATTGCACATGTTTCCTTTTACCCTGCTGAGTGTGACTACAAGAGTTATTTGCCACCGGAGGGACCCATGAGGAAAAACTTTGGCCACATATATATGTATGTTATGGTTTTTGTGTTACATGTCTATGTGTCCAGCATGCTCTAGGCTGTATGGCCAGGTACGACCTAGACCCCCTCTTCCTATGACCACGACCCCTACTCAACAGCCCCTTTTACTGGTGCAAGGATTACCGCCTCCCATTCACCCCTAAGGCGGCAAATTATTTATCACAAAAGGTTTTGGATTGGGGGAGTCGTTAAAACACCGGCCGTATTTATTAAAATTAATCATCAAAACAATTTTGATATACATTATTTACACAATAGGCAGAAAGTCCATTGCATTACATTGATTACATTGATAGGTACGTATGTCATGTTTGCTAACCTTAACATATCTCTAATACATAGACATTCCTATCCGAATCTAAACATACCATAATCAAATACGTTTATCTTTCTGCGTATCCCTATTTGAGACTATGGCAAGGTCAATGACTGGCGCAAGATCCTGATCCTGACCAAACTATGCCCGCCCTCCAACCGGAGTGCGCATGCGCAGGGGGCCGGGACACTGGGAGGGTACTTCCCCCCTGATCACCCCCTACGCCCCGTTGATTATCTCCATAAGGGGCCCTTGCAGTTATGTGCCGTTTACTTGCGCCTTTGTGTGGGGTGGCCAACCAGCCTACTGGAAAGCGTAGCTCCCTTCCCCCCGCACCCTTCCAGCCAACCGGCTGTAACTGCCCCTGGAGTTCCATGAGAGATCACTTGTCCCTCCCCCTTGGTCAACCCCATTCAAGAATGGCGCCACCCTCTAAGGACCTTAAATTTAATGCTCACCAATCATGACCTTACCGTTGACCAAGGAATAGCACTATAAATACGACAATAAACATCTCCTGTAAAAGAAACAATAATCACCTGAAACAAGGGAAAAGAAAACAACAATACAATACAAACCTTGGAAACCCTGCTTTAGGGGATGGTGGGTGGGTGAAATTTAAAATGCAGCCTCCTAGCGAGGCTGAGTGAATCCTGCTACAGGCTGTGGGAGCAGCGAGCAAAGAGGCCGTCTTTGCCGCTCCCCAGCCTTTTGTTTGCCCCAAACTTCAGGCCAGGGGCGGTTCTAACCGGCCCCTGGCGTTTGGGCGACACGCGCCCCGGAAGTGATTATTATCACTTCAGGGGCGTGAACCGGACAAACCAATCACTAATTAGGCGCGCCCGCCGCGTCACTATTGCGCGTGATGGGCCTGCCTCCGCATCGTCATCGGGCCCGGCACGACCGCCATACATGCAGCGTGTCCAATGCCGGCCCCTGCCTTACTATATGGCAAGGTACGACCTAGACCCCCTCTTCCTATGACCACAGCCTCTACTAAATGGCCCCTTTTACTGGTGCCAGGATTACCGCCTCCCATTCCCCCCTAAGGCGGAAAATCATTTATCACAAGAGGTTTTGGATTGGGGGTCGTTAAACCCCCGGCCATATTTATTAAAATTAATCATCAAAACTATTTTTATATACATTATTCACACAATACGCAGAAAGTCCATTGCATTACATTGATTACATTGATAGGTACATATGTCATGTTTGCTAACCTTTACATATCTCTAATACATAGACATTCCTATCCGAATCTAAACATACCATAATCAAATACGATTTTTCTTTCTGCGTATCCCTATTTGAGCCTACAGCAAGGTCAATGACTGGCGCTAGATCCTGATCAAACTATGCCCGCCCTCCAACCAGAGTGCGCATGGGCAGGGGGCCTGTTCACCGGGACGGTACTTTCCCCCCGATCACCCCCTACGCCCCGTTGATTATCTCCATAATTGGCCATTGCAGTTATGCACCGTTTACTTGTGCCCTTGTGCGGGGTGGCCAACCAGCCTACTGGAATGCGTAGCTCCCCTTCCCCGCACCCTTCCAGCCAACCGGCTGTAACTGCCCCTGGAGTTCCATGAGAGACCACTTGTCCCTCCCACATTGGGCGACCACATTCAAGAATGGTGCTATCCTCTAAGGACCTTAAATTTAATGCTCACCAATCATGACCTTACCGCCACAGGCCTGCATAGTTGCCCGACTAACAGGCCTTCCCCAAACACTCACTGAAAGGTCATGCCCTGTCTCTAAATCCAACTAACCAAGCCAGAAGGTTCTCTATGAAGATTTCAATACCCAATTGGGACAAATGGACGCCGTCTTTTAAGAAGCACGGCTCCCCCCTGATGCACCCATGGGCGATCGTCTGTAAATGTGGAGCCCTGAATAACCTCTCCATTTTGTTATTAATTCTTTTTACAGAGTGGTTCAATGCCCTCACAGACTCTTACCCCCCCCGCCATTGGAATCTCGGCACCATCTGTGACCAAACCAGGATGGACCCCGGACATAGTCGTGCCAACCAACCCACTTCAGTGATTAGGGTTTTAACCAGCCCCCTTCTACCCAGGTGTACCAGATCGTTCCCTCCCAGGTGTAAGATAATAATGCTGGGGTGAGCCTTTTCCCTGTCTAGCAGATCTAACAATAAGCCCTTGAAGTGACCAAAGCGCAGTCCCCCCTGTCCATGAAATGATAACTTAAAACCGGCCTGCTTTGCTCTCATCTCGTATTTGCCTGAAAGAAAAAAGTTACTTAATCGTCTCACATAAGAATGACCAATGATCCACATGACGTGTGTTCCCTGGTCCCGGGCGTGCAACCGTTCTTGCTCCGGACCATGTTGCTGCTGCGCTGCCGCCAGTTTCCCCCCTGCGTGACAGGCTTGAGAAACTGTAAAATGAGCAGAAAAGAAAACCCAGTATCAGAAAACGCTCTGTGCGGTTCTCATAACATATGCTGCCGCACAAAGCGTTTATAGCAATTGGAGGACCACCTGCCAATCCTCTGCACTTCGCTCCTGGTAAAACCCCTTGCCGCCACTTCGGTGGCAGCACCTATCCTGAACAAATGTGTTCCAAAGCTGCTGGGATCTAGACCTGCCTTCTGCACTGCCATGTCCATGACCCTTTTAAATTGAAACCTCGTGAGTGGGGTGCCATCAGCATGAATTAACAATGGCCCGCTGTCCTCCTGGACCTTTGCCTCAGAAAGGCCTCTAGGTTGGTGATAGGGCAGCAATGGTTCCCCTGTGCCTGGCCCACACCACTTACTCTCCGCGGGCCTCCTGATTGGTCTTAGATTTCTGAATAGATAGAAACAAGGAGTCGCCTTGGATCCTAACATGGCTAAACTGTATACCACCCTGTTCATCTTGTTTATTTTTGGACACCAGCTCTCCAATTCTAAATGCGCCAAAAAATGCCAGTGAAAAGGTGGCTCTGAACAACAGAGCTTCCGCCACGGTGTTGCAAATCTGGCGAAGAGCCCCAAGTATTGATGCCAAGAGATCCACCCCTATCGGCCACCTTGGGTCTGGTTGCAACCCTTGGAGGCGCTGCCATCCCTTCAGAGCTTTGCTTACTGTGAAAATATTCGTGGGGTCCCCCCTACCCCTTACTTGCGCGAAGAAAGAGATCACTGCCACTAAGCACCCTTCATCCTTCAATGCCCCCAGGTAAGAGAGAAAAGCCCTCGTGTCATGCCACCTCTCCCCCACTCCTTCCCCAAAAAGGTACAGTATGCCCAAAATGCCCCTTCGTATTCCCTCCTGGTCCTGGGTGTTAGGCTAGCTGCCACAAGGTCCGGTAGTTGGGGGCACCAATCTGCCAAAGTTGTTCTGGGAACAGTGTCGGGTTCTCTGCCGCAGCCGGGAGATGTGCCCTGAATACCTGCATCTTGAAGCAAAAGAGTGCATTAGCAGAATGATTTAACACTCCTGGGACATGCTTAGCCCTAAATTGCATATTTAATTTCATACATAACAAGATTATTACTTTCAACACACGGAGTATCATCTTACACCTTGCCGCTTGCTGGTTGTTGCATTCCACTACTGTCATGTTGTCTGACCAGAAAACCACTGATTGATTCCGTAATTGCTCTGGCCAGACCGACAATGTCACAAAGATGGGGAACAGTTCCAAAAAACCAATGTTGTCAGTCAAACCGCTGTGCACCCACCATGCCGGCCACCGCTGTGCAACCCACTCGGTACCCAGTATAGCACCAAATCCTTCACTACCCATAGCATCAGTCATTAAACCCAACTCGGCAGAATGAGTGAGCTGACCAGGCCATATTACCGTGCCGTTGAAGTCACGCAGGAATGCCATCCAAATACGCATATCCTGCTTAACCTCAACAGACAGCCTGGTGTGGTGGTGTTTCTCTTTGAGACCTGACATGGCTTGTGAGATGGATTGCGAAAATGGTCGTGCCATAGGGATGACCTGCAACTCAAAGTTCAACTGACCCACTGTCTGCTGTAGCTGATGCAGCGTAACCTTCTCTTTAGCCAAGCACTGCTGCAAGGCTGACCTGAACTTAGTGATCTTTTCTTTGGGCAGCCGAGAACAACCCTGGGTCGAGTCTAACTCTATCCCCAAGAACTCTATTGTTGTGGATGACCCGACTGTCTTCCCTGGTGCTAATGGGACCCCAAAACTCTGCATGAGCGTGCAAAATTCCTGCAGTGGCCTCCCACACTCCTGGGAGCCTGGTGACCCCAGGAAGAGGAAGTAATCGTGGTAGTGCAAAACATACTGGCGCCCAGTCACCTGTCTAAAAACCCATTCCAAAAATTAACGGAATTTTTCAAAGGAGGCGCAGGAGACCGAGCAACCCATAGGCATGCACATGTCCATGTAGAACTTCCCCTGGAACTGGAAACCCAGAAGACGAAAGTCTAAAGGATGGATTGGCAACAAGTGGAAAGCTGACTCGATGTCTGACTTCGCCAGCAGCGCGCCAGGGCCCAAACCCCTGAGCATCTCAACAGCTTGATCAAAGGATGAATACTTGACCGTGCACAGCTCATCGTCAATAGCATCATTCAAAGATTTCCCCCCTAGGTGTAGACAGGCTATGAATCAACCTAAACTCCCCCGATTCTTTTTTAGGGACCACCCCCAGAGGAGAACAGATACAATTATTTACTGGGATGGTGTCAAATGGCCCTGCTACTCTGCCCAGGCGCAGCTCTTTCTCTATTTTTGTTGCAGCCACACTTGGGTTGGCCCTTACCGAGAGCTGGTTCCTGCATTCGGGTGTCCCTACATAATTTGGAGCGAGAATCCTAAAACCATATCTGAAACCGTCTAGCAACAACCTGGCAAATGAAGGACAAGTGTATCTATTTACCCATGGGACCAATGCAGTTATTATAATGGGAGAACGTGGTTTATTCAGGAAAATATCATCAATCCTGCTTCTTTCTCCCTCTATCGTTTGATTTCTTAAAACACTTGGATTCAGGGTGTGATGTATTGGCACAGAAAGAGCATGCATGCTTGAACTTACACGTGCCTGGAGCGCTAGTGCATGTGCGCCTGTTGAAGTCCCAACAACCCCTTTTTTACCTCCCCCACTGCTGGAACTAGCGGGGTGAAATGACCGAAAAGACTGAAAGGACTGGCCCTTGGCATTGTCTTGTGACGCACAACCAAATTGGTCTAATGATGAAATCACATCAATTTGGTCCCAAGTGAGGGCAGGATCTGAAGTTTTTATCGTACTCCTTCCATTCTATCCCGCCATATTTATCATGTGCCCCAGTGATTCTGCTCTGGTAGCATGTCATTTCTGCTGCTAAATTTGGGAAACGCTCTTCCATAATAGCCATGTAAACTGAGAAGCCCCTTACCCAGTTAATTAAAGATTCATCAACCCTATATTTCTGCAATTCACTTGCCCACTCCCTCGGGAGCATCCAATCTTTCTTTTTCTTGGCCTCCTCCCTTTCAGTTTCATCAAGCAGCAAAGAGAACATACTGGTATAGCTCCCATTCCAAATCTTCTCTTTCACTTCCTGCGTGACATGTCTTGCCAGCTGCTCTCTAGGGGTGCGCGCTTCCCCTACACCTAACACGGGCAAAGTCTGCCGCTTACCTGATGCGGCTGCCCCCGCTGGTTCTGCTGGCTTCTCCTTTACTGGGTCCACGCCTGAGCTGCTTGCTGGCAATTCTTTTCTGGCCCCAGTAGGGGTTGCCCCCCCCCCCACGGGAGTGACAGGGGTTGGGGCACCCAGCCCTTCCCCTGGCGTACCCCCGATGCCCTGTCCAACTGGGGCACTAATTGCCTGGCTTTATCAATTAAGTTCTCCTTGCTGCCCAACATCCCAGCTGCCGGGGACCAGTTCCCAACTTTACCCAACCAAGGGAGAACCGCTGCAAAACTTGATACTAAATCTTGAGAAACTGGGGAAACCCCCGCGGCCCCCCCTATTGGGGCAACTGGGGCCTGCGGGTTACTGCCCGCCGTTCCCGGCTGCCCTCCTGTATCTGCTGGAGGAACACCTCCACCACTGCTTGGTGGATTACTGCCCCCAGATGACCCAGGCTCACCCCCCCTCCCGCTCGTCTGGGTGACTGGCAGAGGGGCCAATTGCTCAATGGGGCCATTTGCCCCCTCACCTGCCGGTGCCCCCCCCTTTTCTAGCTCTACTCTTTTTGGGAAGGGGAGGGAATGCTGCCTTGGGTGCCACATTGGACCGTCTGGGCCGGTCTTCAACCCCTTCGTGCCCTTCAACTTTCTCTCTAAGGTCTGCAATGGCCTGTCCCATCTCATCAACCTTTTTTAATCTATCCTCCATATCAACCGTTATTCGCATCATGGCCTCCATCAAATTCTCCATGCAAGAGAGCTGTTCGCTCCGTTTTGCCTTACTGGCCATTGTACCTTGAAAGGCAGCAAACATGCCTGAAAACACTTGTGAAGTGTTGTGTGACCCACTACCCCAAATTATGCGATGCCCCCACAAGCTAAAAGGCACCCTTGGAGCAGTCTACACGAGCACACCCCACAACACACCGCGGTCTGGGACACTGCCCAGACCCTTACAATGGAATTCGTAGAGGGTACACGACCGGCCACAAGCACCCACGCAACCAGAGCCACGCCCACCAGCAAGTCCAGTGGGTCAGGTGAGTATCACTCGAACCCGCATGGCTCCCGGAAGCACTGGAATGCAGGCCTGTCCGTGTCCCCTTAAGGTTCCCCTCATGCTGATGATCTGCCCAAAAGAAGCTGTCCAACTACCACAACGCTGATCAGCTGTTGATCGTCCGCCATAACCACGTGCTCAGCACCGTCCCCTTTGCTGCCTATTTGCCTTAAAAACACAAAAAACAGATCAAGTGAAGCCTCCATGCGAGGCTTATGAGCTGCTGTGCCTGCCAATTCCAAGGCAGCTGCCCACGCTGCCCCTGGCTGTTTTAAAATGCCACTGGTCCCTCCGAGGTTCCCAATCTGCAACACAGAGAGAAAGGAACAGGTGAAGCCTCTTAGTGAGGCTGAGGAGATCGCAGTACCCTTGCGGAACGCTGATCACGCTGGTCCTGGTCCCCCCAAATCTGCCAATGGTAACATGGACCCAATCGCGCAACTCCCGCGCTGTTCCCACCGAAAACCCCTGTTTCTGTTCACAATCGCACACAGCTCAATCAGCCATCCACTGCCGATCACTCGCAGCTCCAGACAATGCCTCTCTTTGCAACCGCTCACTGAACCTGAGTCACTGAGTGACTGAACCCCGGGTCACTCCAAGCTACACAGCCGCTGCAGTTGCGCTGTTTTGTCCCCACGCCGTCGGGTGCTTTAAGGTGCCTGTATCTTCCTGCTGACACGCCGCATCACCTGCGACTCGCTGCCGACCTCCCCTTCGATGCTGACCTATAAAGACAAAGCACAAATGTCGTAAAGCCTCTCAGCGAGGCTGTGGATCTCCCGTGTCTCCCTAGGGACCGTTTGACTTCGTCTTCGAAACCGATGAGCGCCAACCTGTAAAACAAAGAAGAAATGTAAAATACAGCCTCCCAGCAAGATTGAGTCAATCCTGCTGCACGCTGTGGGAGCGGCGAGCAAAGAAGCCGTCTTTCCCGCTCCCCAGCCTTCTATTTGCCCCAAACTTCAGGCCAGGAGCCGGTTCTAACCGGCTCCTGTCGTTTGAGCGACGCGTGCCCCGGAAGTGATTATTATCACTTCCGGGGCGCGAACCGGACAAACCAATCCCTAATGAGGCGCGCCCTCCGCGTCAATATTGCGTGCGATGGGCCCGCCTCCGCATCGTCATCGGGGGCCAGCACGACCGCCATACATGCGGCGTGTCCGATGCTGGCCCCTGCCTTACTATAAGTTCCATAGGGATATTACTACACTAGATGTGTTCACCTCGATTTATATTATGGTTGAGTCCACATGATTGATCACTTTGAAGTCTTTTTTGCCGCACAGCATGATTTTACAAAGCATGCAAAAGAATGTATTGAAAAACTGTATCGACAAATGCGTGTATAATGACTTATGCATTCTGCCACCTCTCATGGCAGTTTAACTCTCCCATCATATATTACAGATATTAAGCAGTAATGCCAATTTGGTTTTAAGCAACAAAACAGGTGTGGTCAATACATATTTACTATTTAGCATGCACTGTGTGTGCTACAGTTAAATATGAGCACTACCTTAGGGGTGGAATCAGGGAGCTGATTCCTTGTTCCTGATAAAAAGCCATGAGGATTGGCTTTAAATGTAGAACCATAGCAAGGCAGGTACATTATCACCTAGATTTCCCATCTTCTCCCCAATTTATTTTATTTAATCATACTACCTAGAGGATACACTAAAGGATTCACCAACCTCCTAGGTAGGTATTTTTAACCTTCTACACAAGACCCCTCCTACTCCCATTTACCTCCATCATCATATTATACTATTCAGTGATCCCACATACCTCGTAGGTCGCAGCATGTCCAGTTCAGCAGCAGGACAGGAAGAGCCCAATGATTTGTAATTTGTAAAGAAATTCATAGAGCGCCGGAATCACCCCCGAAGGGGTATCATCACGCTGCAGAGACGTCAATGTACAGGTTCAGCCCAAATCAGTCCCGGAAAAATTCAGTCTTCAGGAGTTTCCTGAATCAGAGAAGACTGGGATATCTACGCAGTTCCTCGGTCAGAGTATTCCAATATTTTGGATGAAGCATGCCATAAGGTTTTTTATCATCATCCTGTGGAGGGTTAGTCTACGTCTGAACGGACAGGCCTTGTTTTGTTTGTTCGGACCTGCTCAGTAGGAGGTTGGGCCTTTTTGTCAAGTTTTCCTTTTACCTCCCTCTGTTTTTTGATACTCCTTTAAACATAAACAGATCTTTTTATCACACCAGAACGCTACTTTAATCTTTGATTTTTCAGTGAATTTCCAGGGTATTTTAATGTGAAGTCATATTCTAATACCATATGTAAAGCCTGTGGCCATGCCCCGCGGCAAACTCCCCCTAGGCAGCCAACCCAATGCTACGCACAGTATGTGGCCTGGCCCTGTGGGCAACTCACCTGGAGGCAGGAAACCCCTCCCCCCCACAGGCAGCCAACCCTAAGCTGTGCACTTCCATTCATCGCATGCAGCATGGGGTTGGTCGAAGGGCCTGGTATGCAGCCAGGCTCTGCATCCAACTATCAGCAGGCAGCCACCTGGAGGTAGCCAACTCCACACCATGCATGGCCTTTGGTCATGCGTGGAGTTAGCCACAGGGTGTATCTTGTAGCTAGGCCTTAATTACAATACCCTACAGGCAACCAACCGCACACTACACACAGCCTTTGGCCATACACAGCGGAATATTGGCCACAGGGCTTGGTCTGCTGCCAGGCCCTGTATCCATACGCCCAGCAGCCTGCCAAACCCAGGCTACACACATACTTTCGCATGTGCAGTGTTGGGCTGGACCTTTGGCCACAGTGACCCCATCCCTGGGGTCAACACAAATATATTAAAGGGAGGGAGGCATGCACCTTTACTCCCCGACCCTTAATTGGCTCCTGGGACCCCATCCCCAGGCCAGTTCCAAAATATGGGGAGGGGGCTGCGTGCCCTCCTACCCAGGCCATAAAAGGCCCTGGGGAACCATTCCCCGGAGGCCAGATACAATTTAACTGGGAAGGAGGGCATGCAGTTCCCTTCCCTGAGTCCTAATAGGCCCCGGGGACTGCTTCCCTGGGACCAAATACAATTAGACAGGGTAGGAGTTTGTGTAGCCCCCCTGCCTGAGTCTTAATAGGCCTAAGGGCCACATTTCCAGTAGCCAAATACCAATAAAAAGGGGAGGGGGGCCACGCAACCCCCCTACCTCGGCCTTCATGAGTCCCTGTCACCCCATCCCTCGGCTGCTTTTTGTTTATAAGGTGCGGGGTGCTGTGCGGCACCCTTCCTGAGCCTTCTCAGGCCCTGGGTACCCCATCCCCCAAGGCTGTCCATTTTCTAAAAGGGGAGATAACCGTGTGGCCCCTTCTCCGGGAATTATTAGGACCCGGCAAACCCCATCCCCTGTGGACAAACCAATGAAAAATGGGAGGGGGCTGCATGCTTCCGTACATATGCTTACGGGACTCCATCCCCTGAGGCCATCCATTTTTAAAAAGATTATTGGGAGGTGTGCCACCCTTCACCGAGCCTTCTCGGGCACTGAGGCCGCATTCCCTGGGGCCATCTTTATTTTAAAAGGGGACAGGGGCCACGCAACCCTGTTCCCTGAACCTATTTTGGCTATTTTGGCAGCCAATCAGAGTATTCTCACCTCGGGTTGGAGACAGCTTTAATGTGCATGTGGGTTTGACTGTCCTGAGATGGCCGGCCAAACCTACATGCGCACTGAAGGCAGTGCACCTTCTACTGCCCCTCGGTGCCTGTCATCCCCTGGCCCCGCCCCCAAAACTCGAGTCGGCACACTTAGGAAAAAATTCAAACAATTATAAAACGGGTTAAAAAACGGTTATAGTTTTCAAGTTTTTGAAAGTGCTATATATATATATATATATACACATATACACATAAAAGCAGACATTTGAGGTGAGCAAATTTAGAGTGTCGCTGGTGTGAAGAGTGCTCTATATTGGAGCTGCTTTTCACCTAAACTTGAGAGCTGCCCAGAGTTTTTTTCGCTTAATCTATGCGTCACTCTATGCCTGATGCCTGAGAGAAAGAGAGAGAGAGAGAGAGAGAGAGAGAGAGAGAGAGAGAGGCAGGCATCTGTCCAGTCCCTGTGCCCAAGGCCAGGAACCTGGGATTTGTGCTTGATAAGGACCTTAAACTTGCTTCACAAATAAATCAAGTTTCCTCTGCATGTTTTTTCACATTAAAAATCCTGTGGAAAATTCTGCCCTTCATTCCTCTGTCACTTCGGAAAACAGTGGTCGGAGCTCTGGTTCTGTCCAGAATCGATTATTGTAATGCCCTATATTTGGGAGTTGGCAAGGGACAGATCAAAAAACTTCAATCGCTTCAGAATGCAGTGGCTCGGGTTCTACTTGGCTTACCTAAACACCACCCGACGTCAGCGGTGATTAAGGAGCTACATTGGCTCCCAGTCCGTCAGAGAGTGAACTTTAAAGCCCTATGCCTACTGCACAAGGCTATATGCGGAGGAGGGGCTGCGGACATTCAAACCTTGTTTTCTGTATATCAGCCCCAACGCTCTCTCAGGTCTACCAATACAGGATTGGTATGTGTCCCCAGAACAAAAAGAGTTAGATGGGGAAGAACGGGTTTCTCTTTCCAAGCATCCATCTTATGGAACTCCCTCACTGTGACAATCAGGTTAGAATCCAATAGGGCTGTTTTTAGGAAACTGATAAAGACCTGGCTCTTTTCAAGGTCTTAAGATCTGTTGTTGTCAGCATCATATTTACCCAGCGCCAAGACGCCTTGGCATAAGTGCGCTTTATAAACCCTTCAGTCAGTCAGTCAGAGAGAGAGGGAGAGAGAGAGAGAGATGCTCCAATATTGCCATTGAGGGGCTGTGATGACATCATAAACCACAAGGCCTAAAGCAATATGAGGCTATAGTACACATTTCTCTTTGTGTATTTTTTTTTATATTGCATGTTAATTTAAGGGAGTTAGCTTGAAAATGCTGTTTTCTTCAGGTACAGCTAACAATTGGCACTGATTAGAATAATCAAGTTTAGATGTTGTTAATCTTTCAGGAATACGTTTTTGATAAAATGATGAGGGCCAGTGGAGTATGCAATTTCTTAGCCACAGTGTTTATTGTGCTATGATTCTGCTTGAATAACTATGTTTCTAAATGATGCACATGAATTAATAGAAGGACATAACTCCGAAATGAAGATGTCTAGAGAATGACATGACTGATATGTGTGCATTTAAAGGCTATGAAATAACCTGCAAAATGCTTGTGACTACTTACATACACATGAGTTTGTGTGTGTTCCCTGCATTTTGTATGGCCACACCCAAAAACCCACTTTTTCCACCCCTCACACTCAGCACTCACCTGTGGACAATCTAACCTAATGTCAGATTCTCCATGAAATTTCACCTGCAAGTGTAAAGGCCCACACATCCTGATTCTTGGGTCAGAATTTCACCATTTAGGCCTGCACTTGACTTCTTTGTCTACTTAAATTCTACTGACCTCACAAAAAATATATATAAATATTTTTCTTTTTATTTGCGGCTCCAACTGAGATTGGCAAATACATATATCTTTTAAAAAGCAGCTGCATCATTTTGTAGGCGTACACGTGCACATTTTTACGTGCCTACAAAATGATGCTGCCGGCTGCTTCACAATTTTTCTTTTCTTGTCCAACCATACTGCATAGCGCTGGCGATAGTAAGGCAAGACCTATTAGCTTTGTCAATGCTTGTTATTCTTTCTCAATATGTAGGCTGCCTTCTTTTTTCCCATAACAGCAGGTACTTTGGTCAAAATAAAGGAAAGACTGATGGCAAGCCCGCCTTACCCTGGCAGCGTGGGGCACCAATTGACACTTTCTTTTTATGAAAATAAAAAACTAGGATCTGTCCTCAGAACAAAAATGCCACTGGCCTGCCAGCATTGAAAGCATCCAACAGTTTAGTTGACATTGGCTCCGCCATTAGGGAAAAAAATCATCTCTTGACTTTTCTGTGAGGCATGGGAAACTAGTTGGCCAACGGGATAGCCGTCAACTTTTGATTATTCATGCTCTCATATTTATGGAGTGGAGAATATTTTTTTTTGTGTGCAAATGTATATTTGTAAGTCCTAATGTACATTTGTGAATGCAAAGGTACATTTGTTTTGTTCAATTTTTCTGTGTTTTAATTGGTTAATGAACTGTGCTTTGTATTGGTTTACTTATGTACTGTGCATGTTGTCATTCATGAGGAGTATTCTAACAAGCGTAGTGGTACCTCTCCGCTGTATATGCTCCAAAATTAAACTAAGTAGCATATTAGCCTTTCTGCTTCCTCGTGTATAGGTTATGACGTTCGTTTTTTTTATGTCTCTAGGTTATAAACATAGGTGTTTGACCAGAATTGGCCCGAATGAGGCAAACTTAATAAAGGAAACTGAAATCTGAGGGGGATATTCATAAGGATTTATCTCCGATTTATCTCCACCTTAACACATCAAAAGTGGAGATAGATTTAAAACTCCATTCACAAGCTGGTGCAAACTGCAGACACCAGTATTCCCCAAACTTCCCCAAAATGTATCTCCATGGTGGACACCACCAACTAACCCTAATGAAATGCAGAATATGCGTTCCCGTGCAAAAACACACGAAAAAACCACAACACCACTTTCACAACGAACTGCCAGTTCTGCGAATCGAACCAAAAACAGGCGAAAACGTCACGGTAGCACCATGGATTTAGCACCTGCCTTTTGCTGGTGCTAAGCAGGACGACTACCCACAGCATGAAAGGGAGCCCAGCCAAGAGCCACACCTGATGACCCACAGATGCCATGGAGACAATGATCATGCAGCTCCGATACCCATGAGGGTCACAACACCCACTGCCACCACCCCCAGCCCTCCCCCCACCACCCCCTGGACATACACATACCGCGCATGACACAAGAGTCACAAAAAGCGCATGATGACGCACATTGCCAAAGAAAAAACATGTGTGGCCTGGAGAACGAGAAACAGTCACTCAGCACTGAAGTAACAACCAAAAACTTTATTGAAATACAACACAAAACACCAATGCAGAAGACTCCTGTCGGGTCCCTCAGGGGCAATCTCGATGTCACAGCCTGGAAAATAAAGCACAAAATCAGGACGTGTGTCATGCACACATCATAGGAGCGAGACACAGAGAAACAGAGAAGGAAAGAAAGCCAGAGAGAGAAAGAGAGGGAATGGAGAGAGAGGGAGAGAGAGGATAGGGAGAGAGAGAGAAAGAAAGAGAGAGAGAGAGAGAGAGAGAGAGAGGGAAGGGAGAGAGAGAAAGACACCGCCGCCCCTGTGCACCCAGGCCCCACTGTTCACCTGCTGCCACCGGTGTATCCACGGTCCCGCCCTCATGGCATGGTCCACATCATGCGGACCCGCCCCGCGGCCCAGCAGGTCCCACACATGACACTGAGTCCTGAGTCATCAATGGCGGATACCACATCAGTGCACACGTCATCATCGCAGGCTGCACACCCACTCAGCTATTTCGGTGCCACTAACTCTGTGCAATGCCAGTCAGCGCCACGTGGTGGTAGGCCTGTGATGGGCGCAAGCCTTCTGGTACCACTAACCCTGTGCAACGCCATTCAGCGCCATGTGGTGGTAGGCCTGTGAAGGCCGCAAGGCTTCGGGTGCCACTAACCCAACTCATGGGCCCTTTATGATTGAGAACCGTGGAGCGTCCGTCATCCAGTCACCACTGGCAGAGGGGAATGTGATGTTGTCGGCCCCTTATATTGGCGGGGTCACACGGCCTGTGACGCCTGTGCTGGATGGGTGTGGTGTGTGTGCAAACCTTTCCTCAGGGAGTGGCCATGACATGCTGACAACTAGACCAGTGACCTGCACACCACCAGCGAGTACGCCTGTGACAGGTAGCTATGTGGGCCCCCCTCGGAGCGTAAGCGGAGTGGTTTAGCCAGGCATACTCCGGACCATCGCAGGGCTTGCAACAATGACTTGGGGGCTCTGGGCGTGGTTCGGTCCATGTCCGGACAAGGAAGTGACTAATGCGTGTGTCCCTGTTGTAGTGTACACGCACCTGGAACACGATAGGCAATGTAGCACACTCAATCAATCAATCATTTATTTGTAGAGCGCACTAATCACCTGTGAGGGTCTCAAGGAGCTGAGCGGGGTGGGGCTGCAGCGACTGCTTGAACAGCCAGGTCTTGAGAAGTCTCCTGAAGGTCAGCAGGTCCTGGGTCTGTCGCAGCTGTGTGGTGAGGGTGTTCCATGTCTTGGCCGTGAGGTAGGAGAAGGATCTGCCGCTTGTGGAGGTCCTGTGGATGCGTGGGTCAGAGGCGAGGGAGAGGTCGGCGGAGCACAGCTGGCAGTTCGGGGTGTAGAAGGTGAGACACTTGTTGAGGTATTGTGTAGTGCTTTGTGGGCGTTGGTGAGGAGCTTGAAGGTGATCCTCTTCTTGACTGGGAGCCAGTGCAGGTCCTTCAGGTGGGCAGTGATGTGGGTTTGGTAGGGTCTCTTCTGGAATTTGGCCATGGTTCGTGCATAGAGGGCGTTGCCGTAGTCCAGCCTGCTGCTGACGAGGGCCTGTGTGACCATCCTTCTGGTTTTGGTGGGGATCCATCTGTAGATCTTGGGGAGCATGCGAAGGGCGTTGAAGCAGGAGGAGGAGACGGCATTGACTTGCTGGGTCATTGAGAGCGTTGAGTCCAGGATGACCCCCAGGTTGTGTGCGTGGTCAGTGGGTGCAGCTCCCAGGGCGGCTGGCCACCAAGACTCGTCCCAGGCTGAGGGGGTGGATTCGAGGATGGGGACTTCTGTCTTGTCCGAGTTAAGTTTCAGGCGGCTGGTCTGCATCCAGCTGGCGACGACCTTCATTCCTTCGTGGAGGTTGGATTTGGCGGTGGCAGTGTTTTTGGTGAGTGAGAGGATCAGTTGAGTGTCGTCGGGTAGGTGACGATGGTGGGGTTGTGTGAGCGGACGATGTTGGCGAGCGGTGCCATGTAGACGTTGAAGAGGGTGGGGCTGTGGGATGATCCTTGGCGTACGCTGCAGATGATCTTGGTGGCTTCGGAACGGAAAGGCGGAATGCGGACACTCTGGGTTCTGTCAGTGAGGAAGAAGATGATCCAGCCCAGGGATTTGTCGCGTAATCCTGCATCATGTAGGCGTGTGTGTAGGGTGTGGTGGCAGACGGTGTTGAAGGCGGCCGAGAGGTTCAGGAGGATGAGGGCCGCGGTTTCACTGTTGTCCAGTAGGGTCCTGATGTTGTCTGTGGCAGCTATGAGGGCGGTTTTGGTGCTGTGATTGCTGCGGAAACCGGACTGGGACGGGTCCAGGATGTTGTCCTTCTCGAGGAAGTGGGTCAGTTGCTTGTTGACAATATTTTCAATTACTTTTTCCGGGAACGGAAGAAGGGTGATGGGCCAGAATTTCTTGAGGTCCTTTGGGTCCGCTGTGGGTTTCTTGAGTACAGATTGTTTAAGACTGGAAGGGGCTTTAAAAAACCCTTGGTTAAGGTACGTTCGAGATTTTATGAAGGATCTTGGCCATCTGGAATACTTTACCGAACCAAATAGCATGGCATTTGTAAATAGAAAGGACTAAAGAAAGAGGGGCTTCTATTGCTGGACTCATTCAGATTGTCTGGCGAATTTGTCAAGCCCAGTGTACAGCAAAATCAAATGATTTTAACTTGTTTTACCATCCAATCATACTTAACTGTTGTACCTGGAATTTATGATAGGTTTCTATTGACACGATTTAGATTCGGAATATTCCACAGAATTGTAAGTTTGCCAAAAATGCACGACTGGGACCGGGATTTGAAATTGTGCCCATGTGATAAAGTTTCGGGTCAATCCACCATTAATGCACTTTTATTCTGTAAATTTTATAGCGATTTAAGAAAGACATGGATTGTCCCAATTTTAAAAACTCTGGGGATCAGACAGTGCCGCCTGGCGTTTATTGGTTTAAAATATCTAGATAACGTACACTCGGTCTGGACAATATCAATGTTTTTTTAAAAAGTTGTTCATCTAGTATATGACTATGGACGTTTCTTTGGTCTCCACTCATGTAAGTTCCTTTTTAATGATTGTATGAACTAACAGCTGTTTTATATCTTGACTTATTTTGTGATCTCTTTTAAAACCAATTTTTATTATGTGATATCTGTATGTTTTTATCCGCTTTTATGATTGTTTGAATTATCAATCGAATAAAGCTGTGATTGAATTGAATTGAATTGAATTGAGTAGGGCGTTGATCTCGGCATGCTTCCAGCTTTCCGGGAAGGTGGTGGTCTCGAAGCAGCTGTTGATGATCGTCCGAAGTTGGGGAGCGATGATGCGGCTTGCTTTGTTGAAAATGTGGTGAGGGCAGGGGTCGGTTGGTGAGCCGGAGTGGATGGTGTTCATGGTCTTGATGGTATCGTCATCGTTGACGTGGGTCCAGGAGAGCAGGTGGTTGGTGAGGCTGGGGGGCGGTGGTTCTGCAATGTTGGCGGCTGTAGGGAGGGTCTGGGTGTTGAAGCTGTCGTGGATGTCTGCGATCTTGCGGTGAAAGAAGGTGGCTAGGGAGTCGCATAGGTCTTGCGACGGCGTGATGTCATTGGAGTTGGAGCTGGGGTTGGAGAGCTCCTTCACAATGCTGAAGAGCTCTTTGCTGTTGTGTGCATTGTTGTCGATGCGTTCCTTGAAGGAGGTCCTTTTGGTGGCTCGGATGAGTTGGTGGTGCTTGCCGATGGTGTTCTTTAGGGCTGTGTAGTTTTCCTGTGTCTTTTCGGCAAGTCCGTTTGGTTTCCTGTAGGTCGATGGTGAACCAGCTGGCCTTTCTGTTGGTGCATCTGTTTAAGTTTTTTTGATCGGGCGAGAGTGTTGGCGCAGTCATTGATCCATTGCCTGAGGATGCTGACGGCTGTGTTGGTGGTCTTTGTCGGTGGGTCTCTAGCGAGGGTTGTGATGAGCTGGTCTTCCGTGACCTTGTTCCAGCTGCTGTAGGGGATCCGTAGTGGGTGGTGGTGGTCCGCGGTGGGTTTCTTGAAGGTGAAGTGGACGCAGCATTGGTCGGTCCAGTGGAATTTGGTGGTGTGGTTGAAGGTGACCTGGTTGCTGGCTGATAGGATGGGGTTGAGCGTGTGACCGGCGGTGTGGGTAGGGGTTGTGATGAGCTGTTTGAGTCCGAAGTTGTCGAGGTTGTCGAGCAGAGCGGCGGAGTTGCTGTCGTCGGCGTTCTTGAGGTGGTAATTCAAGTCTCCAAGGAGGATGTAGTCTGCGGATGCAGGAGCGTGCTTGCTGACGATGTCGGAGATGGCGTTGATGAACTGTGGCCGGAGACCGGGGGGTCTGTAGACGAGTGTTCCTCTGAGAGTGGTGTTGGGGTCGGTGTGGATCTGGAAGTGCAGGTGTTCGGTGGTGCTGGAGGTGTCCATCCTGCAGGTCGAGACTCTGAGGGTATTTCTGTAGACGATGGCGATTCCTCCTCCTGGTTTGTTGGTGCGATCCCTTCTGGTGATCTTGTATCCATCAGGGATGGCTATGGTGATGTCGGGTGCTGAGGAGGGGTTCATCCAGGTCTCTGTTAGGAAGGTGACATCCAGAGACACTGAGTCGAGTAGTTCCCAGAGTTTGACGGCGTGCCTGTGGACGGAGCGGGTGTTGAGTAGTATGCATCTGAGGTGGTTGCATTCTGATCTGATGGGTGGGGTGGGGTGGGGCATGTGGGTGTTCGGCAGCTGGTGAAGCTGCAGTCACGGCAGGTGAAGGGTCAGTGGGTGAGTGCTCGGATGGCCTGGAAGCAGTTTGATGATCGGCCAGTGTTGAGTCCGTGGAGGAAGCTGGTGTCGTAGCATCGTCGGGTGTCGTGGCTCTTGCGAGGGCCAGGGGTTCTGGCACTGGGCACAGTCCAGGCGCAGGTGGGCTTGCCTTAGGCGCGCCTTCAGCACGCGGTCTGCATTATGTAGGGGAGGGGAGGGAGTCTCAGCTGGGAGGCGGGAGAACGGGTGCGGGCAGAGTGGGGCCGGGGCAGCAGTGGCGGAAACAGAAGAAGCGCGAGGGGGCAGGCACAGATGGGGAGGGAATCAATAAAGTTGACACGGAATAAACAAAAACGAAAACAGATGCTGGAATTAGCAGACACAGAAAAAGAAAACAGATGCTGGAATTTAGCGGACACAGAAAACAAAGTAGCAAGTAACAAAATTAGCACCAGGTCACAAAAAACCTTGGAGGCAGCAGCCTTGAACACCCAGGGCCGGGGTCTCCGCAGGCAGCGACGGAGAGCAGGAGCTGCGGGGAGAGTTCAGGCCTATGACTGGACACTGTGACTCGCATCCCACTAGGTGAGCATCATTGACGTAAGGGAAATCACTGTCCCTACATTCATCCACACATTCATACATGAATGATGAAAGACATGACACAGCAGTGCGTTACTGGATGTTTATTGCACATCCAGTGGAGTATTGTAGCTGGAGCGGTACAGGGTTGTGTCAAGCACAATACACAATATGGGCCCGTGGAGGGCCAGCCGAAGTCCATCCAGGGATGACAAGTACTGCGGAAGAGGGAGGGTACAGTCCGCAGTCTGGTCGTCATGTCATTGGTCATCAAACAGGATATGGCAGTCCATGTCGCGGTCCAAGGTGAGTGCAGTGGAGTGTATCGGGGGCCAGTGGAAGGTCATGTGGCCATGTGCGGCACCAAGCAGAAACAGGCCAGGTGGCGGAAATGAATGCTAGTGCCTCCTTCTGAACTCAAACCCATCCACGTCCTCGGATGTGTGCTCTACGCCACCTGTGGGTGTTGCAGTACCGGCTGCGGCACAGTGTGCCACTGACACATCAGGGGCCGGAGGAGGATTGTCGGCTGCACTGTGTGGCAGTGACACATCAGGTGCCGGAGTGGATACGCCTGCTGCACTGTGAGGCACTGACACACCAGGGGGCAGAGATGTGGATGGTGTGGGGGCAGCAGCATTCATCAGCTCCACGCCTTGTGGCAACAATGCCATGATGAGGATCTGCAGGGCATGGTAGATCCCAGCTACATTTCGCTGATGTGCAGCGGTGGCTTCCATCCTTTCCGCCTCCATCCACACCATGTCCTCCATGAGCTTCCGCATGTGTGTCAGCTCACGGCTGGGATCGCTGGAGCCACTCTGTGTGGACAGGTGTCCTTCTCTCCGCGTCATGACTTCAGCGATGTCAGTCAGGGCTTGTTGGAGACCATGGAGTGGGCCGTGGGTGTCCGTTAGGGACTGGAGCTGGTCCCTGATGGGACCTAGACACCCATGGATGGCGTCCAGTTTGGTAGCCATGATGGCGAACCCCACCCGCACCTGCTCAGCCGTTTGCCTCTGGCCCTCCAGCACACAGCGTTGAAAGGCCATACGTTGTTCCTGGGGGTCTTGAGAGACTGCTGGGGTTGTGGGTGCCTCCTGCTGGGTGGTTTGGGCAGTGGGTGGGGTCTCCTTAATGCAGCTGGACTGCCTTGATCCTGGAGGTGAGTTGCGGATGATGTCAATGATGTCTTGGAGGGCTTGGGTGTCGATGCTAGGGGTGTCCTCCTCGTCATCAGTGAAGAGTGGCTGGGACTGCTCTGCAGGAGGTGTTGATGGTGCCCCTGTAATGTGAAGGGGAGATGGTGTATTACAATGTGTCCATATGTATGTAGCCGCATTGTACATGTTGACATTCAGACAGTATGGTATTGTACATTGTGACAGTCAGTAGATCAGGGCCATGACCCAGAGTCAATGTGGGTGTGCACTGTGCTCTGCTTGATTGTGCATGTGTGCCTTTGTGGCCATCTCCACCCGTCCCCCCAGTACTTGGTGGTCACTCACCCTGTTGCGTTTGTGTTGTGTCCTGTCGAGCAGTGTCCGGTACCCCGACTCCGGCCACAGTCTCCACACTGATGACTGTCGACACCAGCTCCTCCATGTCATCCAGCACGAGCTGTGGCGCTGGGCCCCCACCTCCAGTCTGCATTGCTGCCTTCTGGTTGGCTGCGAGTTTCTCCTTGGTCTTGCGCTTGATATCAATCCATCGCCTCTTGGCCTCGTCCATTGACCTCTTGTGCTCTTCAACGGCATTCACCTTGTCCACGATGTCCCAACATATTCCATTTTTTGTGCCCAATGACACGGAGGTGACGAACAGTTGTTGATGGTGTTCCATCACCCCAGTGACTAGGATCCTGTTTTCCTGCAGACTGACCTTCGTATTCCTCTTCTTCTTGTCCTTCCCCTTCCCCTGTCCCCGAGGTCCCAAGCTGGTCGTCCGGAGTGCTTGTGGGGTTGCGCCTGTCCTCTGCACCTGCTCCGGCTGTCTCCATGGTGCTTGGGTGTTGGTCAGTTTGTGTTTGAGTGTTTTTTCTACTTTTATAGTGATTATTCCCGCCTTCCATGTGTGTATTGCAGGCCTTGCGCTGCTTATTGCTGATTTCCTCATCGCGCTTTGGCCCATCGCATGTTTTTTTCCGTTGTGGTTTGTGTTTTTATCACCGTTGAGGTATCACCGTTGAGGTGGTTGTATCGCGGATATTGGCCACGGTTTCGGCAGACTATCGCATGGTACCGCCTTGTTGTGAATTTCGCGTTGACACAGGATTATTTTCCCGCCAAAGGCTGCGATGTGTAAAGTTGTGTTAGCATTATTTGGTGATGTTTAGCACACGTTCTTGTGAATATCCCCATGTGACCATTTACTTGGTGACTGTCACATAGAATGTGTCAGGTGATAAGCAGTAATTTCTCAAAATAAGTGGGCTGTAGATTGGTAATAACAGAAATGTGTCTATTGCACTACAGTAATTCCTTATGGAATATATGTTTATTTGGTCATATATATTTTCACTGACGTGGCATTATTAGGATTCGCTTCAGAGCAGTATATTCTGGCCTGGATGATATTTTCATATTTAACAGGTAAAGGAGTAAAAACAAATCTGGAAATGTATTAAAATACTGTCTTCTATCTTTTAAATATGGCTTAAAGCAATATATACCAGATGGAAACATGTTAAAGGAACGTTACAGCTTTCTAAACTATCCCTAAAGGAATGTTAAAGGAAATAGAAGTAGATTTGTTGTGTCAAAAGTGCAGTGTATTTTATACAAACTGTTATTCGAGTATAACTTCTGGCATTTAAAAAGCTCCAAAACATGTCCAAATTGTTGGTGTTTTTCTCCGAGAGTGAAGTTAACCCTTTTTTGCGGAAGCGTGTGGTTCAAGCCGTAGAAGAAAATAATCCAAGAAAATAACGAAATATGCAAGAAATAAGAAAAGCATAGTGTATCAATTAGATCAAAGCAGATTATAAAGCTATCATTATAATGAAAAGTGCATACAAATACATTGGGTGAATGGAATGGTCAATGTTTGCACAAGAGAGTAGTTTTTTTTTTATATAGCGGGAACTCAACCCGAAGGTATTGGAACCCTTTACATGAGCACCAGTTACGTTACACAAAGATACATTCATTTTTGGTAGGTGCCGGGAGATTAAGTGATTTGCCCAGAATCACAGGATGTTGAGCCGACGCCGAGACGCCAACCTGGTTCTCCAGTTCCAAATTGTCAGCTCAGGCAGTTAAAAACAGATGGTGGTGTTTTGGGAAATGTGTGCAACTGACAATTTTGCTTTTAACGTACATATTTTTACTTGACTCAGCATCACCAGAGTCCCTGGGTTACAAGTGGGAGCGCACACTGTGATGATCCGTTGCTTTACATTTTAAGTAAATATGAATAACACGTTCTCCCGTGGCTTCACGCTCGTATAGGTGTTAGCGCCCCAAGGCCCCCTCAGGTAGGTGTGACATCCAAGAGAGGCAGCACAGGCCTACTCCGGACCCCTGGACAGTGATTGTAATAAGCCCCAGGTCTGACAGGGCAGGTAACAGGGTGCCCACTTCCGGCTGCGGCCTTTGATAGCGCTGCCTACGCATCAGCATAGGGCGCCGCCTTCGCCTCAGATATGGCCGCGCGGAGCCAACCTGGGGAAGGGCGCCCACTTCAAAGACCGCCGCAGTCCAATGAGAGCCCGCGCTCCGACTGGGAGCACAAGGGGGCGGGGCCCGAGTATTTATGCGCGAGCCACTGCCTGCTGCCCAGATGCCGGGCGGTGCAGCGTGCATGGGATTTTTACAGACCGGAGTTAAAGGGTGTTCATAGACGATTAAAGAAGAGCAGGATGAGCGCGGTGTCGTCCTCGGAGGCCCATGGGAAGGGGCGGCAGTGCAGCCGGGTGGATCACCTGCTCAGCGCCGTGGAGCACGAGCTGCAGGCGGGCAGCGAGAAGGGCGACCCCACCGAGCGCCAGCTCAAGGTGAGCCTGGAGGAGGACGAGCTGTGGCAGCGCTTCAAGGAGCTCACCAACGAGATGATCGTTACCAAGAACGGGAGGTAAGGGGCTGCAGCTCACCCACACGGCCTGGGATGGCATGCATAGGGAGAGAATGATGCACGGGGAAACAGAGATCACAGGAACCAAAGCATCCACGATGGATCAGTGCGGGTGGGGCAGTGTGCTCTGATCCGAACCTTTCATGACAAGTGCAACCCAAGAGGTCTCGTTTTGCAAGTCAAAATATTGGAAATTCATTTATTTAAGTTGCATTTTTCTTTCTTTATTCTAACTCCTATCGTTGTTTAATTCTATAGTTCTTTAATTCAAAAGTGTTCATTCATTCGTGCATTTAAGTTCGTTTACTCGTACGTTCTCCAATTTTTAATCTTCTTCATTTCATATATCCGTAAATACTTTTGTTTATATTGCTTCCAAAATTGTTCTATTTAGTTTTCCTTTTTTCTTTCCTTACTGTGCTCTTTTGCTCGTTTGCTCTTGTTACCCCTTCCGTCTTGTATGTTTCTATTTCTTGCGATACTTTCATTCCCACCAACACGTTTTCTCTCGTTTCTGTTGCTAGTTCCTTTGGGTTCTTCTCGTTCCGCGGGGTGTTTATTGTCTCACCGTAAAACGATGGTAGTCTAAAACCAAGAACACCGAATTTCCAAGTGCCCCGGCTGTGCCATTGGAGCGAAAGAATGTGTTTTAACTACCGAGTCGTGCCTGAACTCTGCTACACGCGGCTGTACTTTATTCAGTGGACTAAATAACAATATTTAATGGATACACGTCTTCAATACTATATCCTGAGGTACACGCACATGCCCTTACGCCCTCTTGGTGCCAGCCAAGTGGAGGTGGCACTACCAGCAGGCACCCTGTATCTGGGCACTGAAGTGTGCGTAGACTGAGGAGGTGGAAAATGCTCTTCAGGGTTGGTTTGGACAATTAGCAAATTCTGAGGTAACGAGCGTCAGTTCATCCTGAGCTAGGCGGATTCAGTGAAGGCGCCGAGTGCGCGGACAGCGGACTTCTCGGCTCCTGTGTTTGCGGCCCGGATTATTGGCCTCGACGCCTGCAGAGGATTCCGTGAGAATCTTTAACGCCAGAGCCGGCGTACATCCCCGGAAAGAGGTGTGAACGTGTCGAGAAGGAAAGATAAAAGGCACCAGCGAGACACTTCCTTTCTATGTGTTAATGCGCCCGTTCCTTTTACAACGTTTGGGGCTATCGAGAGTTTAAATCGTGATTACATGTATATATAGTAAGAGTGGGCCGGTAGACTTCCCCCCCCCCCCCCCTATGTATCTGCATACAAACAGCTCAATTACATTTGTTTAAATAATTCTGGTATGTTATTGCAATGCTAGCAGTTTATTGGCGACTGCTATATTTTTCTTTTGACAGCCATTTCCTTTTTATGTTTGAAATGCTTGGCGCTTCATTTATTTACGCGAAATTTAAAATGTAATGATGTGATCGCCCGTACCACAATATGGACATTTTGTAATTTGGCGTGAATACAAAAATAAAATGTCACCTGATAGCACATGTTATAGACTTTCAGGAGGGAGGGTCTCTTATGCCACTCAGGAACCATTCTTTAAATATACAGCAAATTATTTTTATAGGCTCTTCAGCGAAATGTATTTAGTTTTGCTGGTGTGTGTTGAGATAAGTCTAACGTTGGTCCAAGTTCATTTTCTAGGAAGTGTAAACTGCTTCCCAGCGCTTCAACTTAGTCGCATTCATTCACACCTTGGACCATGGCTGGATTTCAGTTGCATAATAAGCGTTGTGTCAATTAAGTCATTCGTGCGTGTTCTGGGCATTTATTAAATGTGTTTATATATGACCATACCTATGTATACCACATTTCTGGCACTTGTCTGGCTGGCCTCGCAATGCCGCCTGAGCACGGACGTCCGTTCCGTACTTTTCTAGGGTGTTCGCCAGTCGGGGTCCAGCTGTTCCATGACACGCTCTAGCTATGGATAGTGAAGAAAGACGTTGTAGATATTGGGGTTGTTTATGTTATTGGACCATGTTTGGAAAGCGCGCCTGACGTATGTGGCTCTAGTTTGGGGATGTGTATTTCTTGTGATGCGCATGAAACCAGTGATATACTAAATCCATTCATCTGTCGGGGAGATCTCTTTGATTTGCAAGGAATCCTGAAATGACGATATTAAGAAGCTGTAATGCATGGTTATAAAGACAGGACTGCGTGCATGTAATTGAAGAATAATGCCCACTTACTTTTGATTCCACCCTATGCTTCTTTCTTCTACCTCGTTATACACCCTTTCTCTTCAATTTACGCTTGCAAGTTCCTTTTCATCAAAGCTTTCTCCCTTTCTCTTTGTTTTCCCGAGATATTCTGTCTCGTGACTCGTCCTTTCTTCCTTGTCGTCCTTCCTCTCTTGCTTTGACTGGTGATGAAAAAAAGTCTTAGTTCCTAAAATGTGAGCCGGCACCTGCACATGTGGGCAAAGAGTCTACCCCAGTTTGCTGTCGGCGGGCAGACAGTCCTCACGAGAGTACCTCTACCCTTCGGGCTCCTGTCCGTGTTTCCTGTGCCCTGCTACCTGGCCAGGGAGGGGTCCGGTGGCAGTGCCCACGAGTCACTGTCCTTCACACAGTGGACTCGTCCGAGGGATTTTCCCCAAATAGTGCATCCGCCCAGGGCGGGCACACCAGCCTCTTGCTGCCCCCTCTCCTACTAGAAACCAGAACCACAAATTTCTAGCGCCTCCAGTGCCCTCAGATACCCTTAAAGTAAACCATACAGACCCCTCCCAGGCAGTGACTTCATATCTGAAGCCTCGTCCACAAACTATGCCCCCCTTCTCCCACGCTCCCGTTGGCACCTCAGTTACCCCTGTACTTTGCTGTCCCCCCTCCCGCAGGCGGATGTTTCCAGTGCTCAAGCTGAACGTGTCGGGCCTGGACCCCAACGCCATGTACTCCTTCCTGTTGGACTTCGTGGCCGCCGACAACCACCGCTGGAAGTACGTGAACGGGGAGTGGGTGCCAGGGGGCAAGCCCGAGCCGCAGGTGCCCAGCTGCGTCTACATTCACCCGGACTCGCCCAACTTCGGAGCCCACTGGATGAAGGCCCCGGTCTCCTTCAGCAAGGTCAAGCTCACCAACAAGCTGAACGGGGGTGGCCAGGTAAGAGAGACAGACAGGGTGTGGGGGTAGGTGGCAGCTTCCATGTGGTGGGGATATTCATATGTGTTTCCTGCCCCCCACTTCCGCGTCCGGAAACTCTTCCTACATTAACCCAGAAGTGAGCTAATAAGTGCAGCTGTCCAATGAGTGAGGCAACTAAACCTCAGCTCGTTTGGGTGAGGCCAAGGCCCCAAGTTAGGTTTGAGGTCTTGTCTGGTTGTCTTGATTTAGTCTAATCTACAGACCCTTAACTGCACCAATAATCATGTGGGCATATCTTATGTCCTTAACGTCTAACTTCATGCCCACAACAGTATGCACACATTAGCTGATTTCCACCAATTAACCACCCCTCAAACCCTATGTAAATAATTCTTCTGCGTCATGATGTTTGTGTGAACTGAGAGCAAATCATGCAAGTTCGTACACAGACCAGAGGTATTACGTCCGGTGTCATCCATGACAGATCACATCACATGGTACTTGAAGTAGCCAACGAATCTGTTACACCACCCTATTCATCCACAGCTTTCATTAGCCAGTGTATTAACTCCAGCTTTTCTATATCTAATGTCCTGCCCCAGGCTGCTTCCAGGGAACTTTATTTATGTTCTGTCTGTCACTTTAATTAAATTATGACAACATCTAGGGCCGACATCTTTCAAATCCACAGACCTGGTTCTATTTGTGTCAAGGCTTCTGAATTAGTTACATGAACTGTGAGAACCACAGTCCACTAGCATCTGAAGGGCACACCATTGGAAAGGTAAATTCTGATATGTCTACTTTCTTACTGTATGAGCATGGACTCGAATTCCCAAAGTACCACTGGTTGCAGGAGTGACGTCATAAACCTTTTACTGCTTCTGACATGGTTGCCCTACACTTCCTCCCTTAGCTCCCCGACATCCTTCTATTTCTTGCAAAGATGCTAGGCAAAGTGCACAGCGGTGAAACTACAACAATTTAGCAGGCCACCCAGAGCGACGTGCACTTTCTTCCCTTGCCCTTGTGTCCATGACCACCTCCAGGAAACTGTCCAGAGTCATTCAGTTACTGGAAGTCGTGCCATGTTTGTTGTGCACCCTTCGAGCTATATTAACCATGTGTCAGTAACCGCTCTCTCTCTGTTCCTTGCAGATCATGCTAAACTCGCTGCACAAGTATGAGCCGCGGATCCATATAGTGAGAGTGGGTGGTCCCCAGAGGATGATCACCAGCCATTCTTTCCCCGAGACCCAGTTCATAGCTGTCACCGCATACCAGAATGAAGAGGTGAGCCCCACTTCCACTGAGCCAGCACAGCAGCAGGACGCATTGTGGAAATACCATGGCCTACGGGCACTTGAGCACTGGTGTGAGAATGTTATGTGCTTTAAAATGAGCGTTACTCAACATATTCTTAAGTCAGTTTGATACAGATGTGAGGAAAGAGCATTTATAATTTTTTTGCAAAAATATGAAAGTTGGATCAAAATAGTTGAAAATATTTCATGAAGTTATCTTGCTCATAGACAAAAAATGAAACAAATATTCAGGGTGCTCGATGATACCAGTGTCCTTCAAAGTTATTTATGTATTTCTAACACCTATTAGTTATCTTCGTCCTGCAGAAGACACTGTCATCCACACAGAATCATTTTATTGTAAGATCACTTTTGTTATGATCACATTTATTGTCACTTTGAGACATAAAATATAAGTATAAAAGTGTGTGTATATATATATATATATACACACACACACACACACACTTTTATACTTATATTTTATGTAGTAATGGCATGCGTTGTAAAGGCAGGCTGTGGTAAAAAAAACTGCATGGTAAAGACGCATGTGTTAAGTTTTCGTTGTAATTTTGTAATTGCATGCATGGTTCAGACTGTGTTGTAATTGCTATTTCCCCTTGTAGAAATGTTATATATACAATTTTAGTAACATCAAAAGGTCCTGGCTAACACAAGACATAAAAAATGAACATGGGAGTAGTTTACAGAGTGACTGAGATGCCAAGTTCTTAACAAAATTCTCTCTATCCACTTTATCAGCCTGTCAGTTTCTCATATTGGTGTGCATACTTGTGGAGTCAAGCTGTCGGATGTTCAGAAAGAGGGTTTAAGCTATTTCTCCATTTCATTGAGCTTTCTTGAGTGAAACAGGCCACGTGGAGATATTCTCGTTAGCCAGATTGCTTGTTTCTTCTAAGGATCATACTCCTTTAAACACCTTTTTCAGCGATTCATTTGATCTCCATGCCTGTGCTGATCCAGCCTCCTTAAATGTAGTTCATTTGTTAAACCATCTCCTTGTCTTTAAACTGGTTTCTTATTACTACTGCTCTATTGTCCATCAAGTCCCATTCTAATTCTATTGAACAGTGCAACACGCCCTTGGGGGAGGTGCAGCATTAGGACTCACGACCACCGTGGGCCGGGCCTCTTCTGGCTCTCTTTAAATGCTGGCCATCACAGGAACTTCCTGTCACCTCACATCACAAGATGTGGTTAGGGCGACAGACAATGCAGAGTCATGTGCCAGGTTTGTCACTTCAGCCCGTCTCCGCAGCAATGGCCTGGGGTATATAGGGTCATCCTTGATTTTCAAATCTGGCTGAGAGACCGCTTTAGCTGTGTTGCCAACCTCATATACAAATTGATGCAGAAAAAATACATACATATGTAAAGGGGCTTTGGGTTATTTCTCTATCGATTGGTCTGTTCGGTTCACTAATAGAATATCGATGCCCAAAATATCCTCATACACAAATATCGATGCTAAAATATCTGTCAAAAATATCGACATCCTATATTTAAAATTGTAAGTACAAAAATATCGAAACAAAAATATCGATGTAAAAAATATAGATGTACAACATATCGATTCTTTTATTTAAATAAAAATTAATGTTAAATCTATTAAATAATAAAATGAACATAAAAAAATATTTAGATTTAATATACATTTTGACAAATATAATCAAATAAATGTAATTACTTTTTTTTAAACATACATATATAAAATATCCATAAGTGCAACAGTAGGGAAAGTGTTGGATAGTGGAGGGGTACAAATTAATATTCCCACTCCAGTGGGTGCAACAGTAGGGGAAGTGTTGGGTAGCGGAGGGGTAAAACTTACTTTTCCCACTCCAGTGAGTGCAACAGTAGGGAAAGTGTTGGATAGCAGAGGGGTAAAACTTAATATCCCCACTCCAGTGGGTGCAACAGTAGGGAAAGTATTGGATAGCGGAGAGGTAAAAATTACTATTCCCACTCCTGTGGGTGCAACAGCAGGGAAAGTGTTGGATAGAGGATGGGTAATAATTACTATTATCACTCCAGTGGGTGCAACAGTAGGGAAATTGTTGTACAGTGGAGAGTTTAAAATGACTATTCTCACTCCAGTTTGTGCAACCGTAGGGAAAGTGTTGGATAGCGGAAGGGTAAAAGTTAATATTTCTACTGGAGTCATTTCAAAATTAAAAACAAACAAGATAACAACAACACAAGATTTTAAAACCCAAAAAATAAACATATATAACAGTTTTATTAAATATTACAAAAGATAGAAACATATTAGAATGTTAAAAAGGTCTAACAAATATCTAGAAAGATTATATAAAAAAATATTATTTAATAGAAAATGTTTATAAACAAAAACATTAATTATTACATAAATGTAATATTTTAGATCTCCTACCCTATACAACCACACAATTCACAACCCATATTGTTTTTTAAATTTACCTCCATAATTAACATAAATAATTAGCAAAAAGTTTGTTAAAAAAACAAATACAAATTAATTTACTCCCCAAATGTTGCCCCTATAAAACCAAAACACACAAACAAAATAACAACAAGCACTTTCCATAAATATTTATCAATTGATAAATTAATATTAATAATCAACTAATTATTAGTTAGCTAAACATACACTACTCTCTACCCCAATAAACGCCACAACACACACCTAAAAATCATTACACAATTTCCTTAACTAATTTTACATTAATAAATTAATATCAATTAACAACAACTTATGAATTAATTTAAAATAATTTACTTCCCACCCTTTACCACTATAAACCCCACAACTTACATCAACAATTAATTAAACAATAGCCATATTTTAATTAATCAATTAGCATTAATTAACAAAAAATTATTAATTATTTATAAATAAATTACTTCCCACCCTATTCTCCTATGAACCCCACGACCCACTCCTAAAAAATGGCACAATTAACATACTTATTTACTAATCATTTAATTAATAATAATTAACAGCCAATTAATAAATATTTCAATCATAAAATAACTCCCACAATTAACACTTTAAAAATAAATTAAATGAATACAAAATATTTAATACATTTATTATAATTAAATTACTTCCCACCCTATTCCCCTATAAACCCACAGCCCACTACAGAACTTAAAAACGCAAAATTTAATTAAGATAAAATTAATAATTACTAAAAATGTAACACATATTAAAAAAAAATTCTTATACAAAAACTAGGTCACATACTTTTAAAATACACACTAAAATACATCACACTAATTAAAACATCTATATTTTAAACAACTATATTTTTGACAACGATATTAACAACTTCGATATTTTCAAAAATGATATTTTTTACCTGCAAGTCGATCTTCTTGCCCACGATATTTAAAACTCGATATTTGTGTTTGTCGACATTTTAAACTCAATATTCTGTCTGTGCACCGTCTGTTCAGCTGCCATTCACATTTTGCTTCTGCACACCACAGCATGGGGCAACAGGTTAACCCAGTTCTTAAATTGTCTCTCTTGTACTACGAGTAACATGATTTTGCTGATCACATATGCACATACACCTAAAAAACACGTTCTTCGGTACTAGGACTGGTGGGCCATTGCGTTTTCCACTTCTTTATTCTTTTCTAGCATCATTGTGTGTTTATATTGTGCTTTCAGGTTACCATAATTCAAGTCAATAGTATCTTTTCTTTGCACAGATAAGGTTTATGTTTTCTTGTGATGTGCATTAAAACAAACACAATGTTTCCACCCTTGTTCTAAGTTATCCTGCCAGCCAGGAATCGCCCTTTAGTGTTCTACAAAAAATATATGTAATGGTTATTGTTTTTTGTGTGTGATTTTTTACTACAAGGACATGGCCCCTACAATGATGTTGGGTTGCTTCGTTCTTTTTCTTTTTGCTGGGGGCATATTTTTTAATTCTTAAAAACTATTGCACCAGTTTGCCTCCTGCCAGGTAGGAAACACCTGTGTTATTCTTTTAAAATTAGATGGAATGGTTATTTTATTTTTTAATTTCAAACTTTTATGCCAAGTCCATTACTGACACTTCGAGGTGGCGTCATACCTTCTGTTCTCTTTCCTTTATTCTGTTTGTTGTTTATTTTCGCTATAATATTTACCAAATGTAACCATCACACCATGCATGCCAAGGCCACAAAACGGTTAATTATGACTACAAAAACCTTTGTCTAGATTATTTGTAATTCACATCTTATTTCTTCTGTTTATTTTGTTAATTTTTATTTTTACGATATGTATAACCTACTGTTTTAAGATACTCTACACAGCGCTATAAAACATAGCCGGGCACACTAAATACACAATTTCTCAATAAACATTAGAGGCTGACATTTTGTCTGGTGTACAATATTGTTTTCCCACCCGTGCAGTACAACTGGTGCAGTGCAGATCTAAGCACATAGAACATCAGGTACAGCTCCCCAGTGATTTGCAGAGCAACATGTTTTTGCTAAGGTGCACACAATTCCTCTGCATAGAAAACAACATGTGGCTATATAAAAAAAATCTTAACTAAAGTACTACTTATTCTGAGTGAGATCTTATCACAGCCCTTTCCTAACAACTTTCAAATGCAATTTTTATTTTAGATTACAGCTTTGAAAATCCAGTACAACCCATTTGCAAAGGCCTTCCTAGATGCAAAAGAAAGGTAGGATTTTGTTTCTATTTCTATGTGTGTCATAGTTATCCTCAATTACAAGAGCCTCTGTAATCGAAATGTGGCCTGTAATGGTAGTTACCAGCAGCACAGGGGTTAAAAATTGTGGCGTTTTACACACATTTCGGCTGCAGACACACCTGGGGAAAATGTGTCCCACAGCACAAAATTGCTATGTCCACATGTCTCAGGTTAACACTTTCTATCTGCCGTATAGCACTTCATTCTTTACTGTGAGCTAGGAGTGCAAAAGGATGTGAGCTTTTTCTGCCCAGTATCCACCTAAGTTGCTATTACAATGTAAAGCCCCTCGCCTCTGTTTAAAAGACCCTCTTAGATATATCACAGTTACTCGGAGAACATTGCTCAGATATGGACTGTATTTGTTAATATTGGTATCCTTCACTCTGGCTTTTTCTTTGTACAGGCTATTGATTGTCTTGTCTGTTACTAATTCTCTTTTCGGTCTAAGACTCTTTTCGGTCTTAAGACTCTTTTTCTCCAAATTTTCCATCCGGCCATTTCCCAGTCCATTTTGTTACTGTTGGCTTTTAATCCTTTCTATTTCTGGTTGCAGCACTGCAGCCACACTTTTTTCTCCCTCTTCGTTTCCTGTCATCCATCCCATTCACACTTTCACATTCTCTTTTTTTTAATCTCATGATACACCTGCATCTTACACTCAATTTCTGTTTCTCTCTTGTTGAAAACTTTCTGCTTCACTCCCCAGTTCAATTTTGCTCTTTCCCTTTTGTGGCTTCTTCTTCTAGCTCAACTCTCCTCTACTATCTCACTTCTATATTTCCTTTCTTTTATCCTGATTCTCTTCCTTTCCCCCCCATTTCTATTCGTTCTTCATCTCCACACTCTTTGTTACAAATTGTATTGTATTGTAATTGCATTTGTATATCGCTTACTAACCCTGATGAGGCGTCAAAACGCGCTACTCCAGGACCCATAGAGGATTACTGTTGAATTCGTATAGTGAAACATGCAAGTAAATTTTAAGTGGTGGATAGATTAGTCAGTTATTTGAATTCGGAAGGAAAGTAGAAGGATAGAAGAGGAAAAAAGGTTTGTATTTATATAGCGCTTGTTACCCCTGATGGGGTGTTGAAGCACGCTACTCCGGAAGGATTAGTGGTGAATTAGTATTGTGAAATATGAAAGTAATTTGAGTGGTGGATATTAGTTAGTTGAAGTGAGAAGGGTAGAGGAGGGATTGAAGGGGAAAAAAGGTTTGCATTCAAATAGCACCTGTTACCCCTGATAGGTGTTGAAGCGCTTTTCTGGCGAGTAGAACGCTACTCCGGAACCCATAAAGGATTAGTGTTGAAAATTAATATAGTGAAACATGAAGTAATTTGAGTGGTGGATATGTTATTCAGTTATTTGGATAGAAAAGGGTAGGTGGCGGGATAGAAGAGGGAAAGAGGTTTGTCTTTATATAGCGCTGGCTACCCCTGATGGGGTTTTGAAACACTTTTTTGGTGAGTAGCACGCTACTCTGGAACCCATAAGGACTAGTGTTGAATTAGTATGGTGAAACATGAAATTAATTTGAGTGGTGGATATGTTAGCCAGTTATTTGGATTGAGAAGGGTTGGGAAGGGGTAGAAAAGGGAAAACGGTTTGCATTTATATAGTGCTTGTAACCCTGATGGGGTGTTGAAATGCTTTATTGGCAAGTAGCATGCTATTCCGGAGCCCATAAAGGATTAGTGTTCTGCTGTTATCCGAATGTGTTTTGGCATTCCATTATTTATTTATTTATTGTTGAAGCTTCCAGCCTTACAATATTCGAAATTAAGATTTAAAAACGTTAAATATACAAAGACTTCTTAAAAAAATATACAGTGCAGTCAACTGGGCGTCATAATAACATTTGGGCACTATATTTCATTCCTATAGAATCGATCGACAAATGTATCAAATATGTAAAAGTGGAAGGAAACATTAAAAGAATATGCAGTTCGGTCGAAAATGTACTTTAAAAACATACTCCAATCAGCTGGACGACATAGTAGCATTTAGTTACTGTATACCCAATAAAAAGCAAATCAACTAATTTGTCAAATATATAAAAGTGCAGAGGAATATTAGGAAAGCACGCATTTTGGACAACAATTAGCAGCACAATGCGTGAAGGGATGTACACGAATCCGCAAGGTTATCTTTTTGAATTGATACCTAGTGTGGTGGGCAGCTCTCTCAAGCAAGGCTACACAGCCCATAGAAATGAAGCTACGGAGTTGACAACATACAAATCATCAAACCTCATACAAAACGCCAATGCAGATTTAACACATCTAACCCAAGGGGAAGGAGCCATCAACGCCATGCAGGGTTGTATATTTTACAGAACAGTATACAATGGGTTACATTGTCTATCCCTCCAAAGCTACAATCACAGTGGTCACATCAAGCAGCCAGCCTATGTATTCGAATTAGGTAAGCCCAGGTTGGCAGGGTACCCAGCAGGTATTTTACATACAGTGTATGCTTAAGTTCAGGGTATATCACACCCAGGTACCTGAACGCCAGGTGCTTCCTTGTCTGCATGCATTCATGGTACCGATCTTTAATCAGACCAGCAGCGTCCTTCCTTATTCTAGAGGGATCGGCCCACAAGGACTCCATCAGCAGCTCGTTTAAGATATTCTGTATATGGGTCGACCATGTGCTCCCTTCGGTCACCATTGGAGGTAGCATCTTCTAAGAGTTTCAAGTATATAGCTGCCTTAGGGCTTTTTAAAAGCCTATCCCGTTAAAGAACTGGCCTGAGGTCAGCTACTTCCAATGTCGTGGTGAAATTGATCTCCACATACAGTGCCAGTGAGGGAGTGCCCAGCCCCAACCTCAGCAAAGCTCTTAGGAAGTTGTTCTCTCCTACTTGCAATGATGGTACATATGCCTACCTCCAGAGCTCCACCCCATAAAGTACAGCCGCCATTGCCTTTTGTTTATATAGTTGCAAGACGACACTAATATTTTTGGCGCCAGCATTATTCTTGAACTTCAGAACTGCCCCTGCCTTTTGTCTCAGGGCTATAGTTGTCTTCTGTATGTGACTAACCCAGTGCAAGTACTCTGAGACTAGAATCTCTAGATAACTGAATTGCGTAACGGTTTTAAAAGGGCACACCTTCAATCTCAGGCTTCTGCTTAAACCTGGAGGACGGCCTCGAAACCATACTCTTTGTTTTACTGCTATTAATAGTCAGTGATTTCCTACTGCAGTATTCCTCAAAGCGCATTAGTAGCCTGTGGGTGGCATGTTCTGTTTACGCCATCAATACAGCGTCATCTGCGTATAATAGTATCAGCTCCCTTTTTATGGCTATGGTGGGGATTTCTAAGGGATCTTCCGCCATCTAGTCTGCTCCATCATTTTAGAAAAGCCTAAAAAGTAACACACACCATGTGCTTTTCAACTGGGAAAGATTCTGTACACTCCCCAACAGGGCCGTACCTAACTCTAACCATGTTACTGGTGTGAAGAGCCTTTATAGCCATTATCAGGGTGATATTGACTACTAGGTCTACCAGGGAACTCCACAGCATCTCTATATCAACTAAGTCAAAAGCTGCTGTCATGATTTTATAGGCATATACCCAGCAGAACTTTCCCTAGGACTTTGCCTGCCCCATCCAGAAGGGAGTTCGGACGGTAATTGGAAGGACTATCCGGTGCCCCTATGGTCAGTACAATAATGGCTTCTCCACCCACATTAACAGTTCTCAGTATTTTTGCAGTGCGAGTCCGCCCTCAGTTCCTTCCATAATGCCAATTGGTGCAGGGATTTCTTTGCTTTTAAAAGATGTTTGTACTCACTCCTACACTCTTGGAAGAACTATTTGCCCTGGTGGCTACACTGTCGCCTCACTGGAGCAGAAGAGACAGCTCCCTTCAGTCTAAAACAGTCTTCATCATACCATTTAACCCCTACACCCCATCTCCCTTCGTTAGAGCCAATAGTTTGATAACCGATAGGCTTAGACCACAGAGCCTTCAGCTCATTTACCATCCCTTCATAAACTGCTAAGATTTCCCCTCAATCATCAGTCAGGGAATTCATGATTGTGGCTTCATACTCAACCATTATGCATTTTAGCAGTAAGAGTTCAAGTAAATACTTCTCACAGCTCTATCTTATTCTCCTCCTGCTATTGACTGGGACGATCACATGCCCGTAACTCCCCTCCCTTGAATTAATCACACTGGCGCCTCACCTGGAGTACAACATCAGAGTGCCACAGGGTAGTGGTCACTCTCCACTCTTCTGACCACAGTCATGTCACGCACACATTCCGTATAGACTACGATATGAGCTATTAATGACAGACGTCTCCCATTGTCAAAAGTCGCCATAGCAGGGCTATCTGAGGGAGTTCGACCGTTGATAAAACACATCTCATGGAAGCTTGGTATTAGCTTTGAGGCGGGTCTGCTTGTTTTACTGGCATTCAAGGAGCTGGTGGAGTAAGCCTCTGCGGATTCCACAGAAGCAGTTTCAGCCACAAATTCAGGCATACCTGCTGGCATGATTGTAAGTTCCTTCCGCATGCTTCCCATCCCTATTTGGGTAAGTGGCAAGTAATTTAATTATAAATTCTTAGCGAGCATCTCTGGACCGTCTGTTTGGTACGTCTGCTTGCTTGTGTCATGATGCTGTAGCACCGAGTTCTGAATACTGAGTAGTTCTCATCCTTATGCACAATTAGCTAACTTTAACTGCTTGTTTCTTGTTCTCCTACAACCCTTCTTCCTCCAGCCATCGACACAGAGTAGAGCACATGTCCTCCGAGACCTCGCACTGGTCACACACAGAAGGGTGATAATGAATAGATCTGCAAAGCAGGAGGGTTAGATCTAAGGGTGAAGCTGGACATTGACTGCACTGACCACTAATGGGAGGTCCAAGTGTATGTTGTAAAGTTGGGGGGTGGAACCACACCCCTCACCACAAGTTGCACCCGGCCTTACTAAGACCGTTTTCACTGTAAGAAGGCTCAACCTAATGCAGCGGCTCTACCACCACTGCTTCCACTACTGCCACTAGGTTACTATGCCCTGAATATGCGCCCACTGGTCGGGCGGGGTCCTGTGGCACTGAACGCCCGGTCTGCTCACCTTCAGTGTTCTGGCGCGTGCTCCGAATTCCAATCACTGCCCCCCCCCCCCCCCCGCCCCCGCAATGCAGCATCCTTTCAAACTGCGCTTCAGTGACCCAGCAAACTCAGGGCTTGTTGGGTTGTCACGTCCAACTGGGGCAGAGTGGGGCTGCAAACTGCAGGCACTGAAAGCCAGCCCTGGCTAGCTATCCGGGCAGGGGCCACGGGGGCCAAGCATCA